>NC_060143.1:36051628-37342253 GCF_021461385.2 Schistocerca piceifrons
ATGCTTTGCTCACTGAGTATATCGCCTTGCTGAAGAAGTACGTTCCACACTTGTGAATGTAAATTAACTGATTTAATCCACAAAGAAAGTGTTTCTAAGGGCTCCTGCTCGCATCAAAACCTACAAAGAAAAACTACCAAATGTGCCTTTACATCCCGAACCAATGGTAACTCTTGGGTACGTGGGTCGAGCTGTGTTGTTTTACAATGAACAATTGTATGCCTTTAGAGGGGTAGTAAAGACTTCGATAGTGCAGAAGCTTTAGCAGTTTGCCAGTGCAAGGAAGCATTTAATGATTCCGGTATTAAAAAAGACGTTGCTGTGATTAGCACTCATTTTTCCCATATACCTGCGAGTATTTAAAAGCTTGAAACTCAAGGCTTGACGTTGAATGGATCTAATTAATGAATAAAATTATTCTTGTGAACTCCTAATTGCCGGATTTTTTCCCAAGAAAAATTAAAGAAAAGTTTGAAAACACTATAAAGAATAACCCAGGCTTTGAATCATTGTGCCAAATTGATAGTTCTATTAATGGGACGGGTGAACTTTTACCACAAACAATAAGTGTCAACATAGCACCCAAATTCAAATACTGCCCATTTACCACAGTTTAAGCAGAACGGTTCTTTTCTGCTTATAAAAATGTTCTGAGTCATCGAAGACACAATCTTACTACCGAACATTTGGAACAGTACTTGGTAGAAGAAAAATGTAAAATAAATTGTGAATTATGTTTTGGTCCAATAATATTAATAGTTAATGCTGATAAAAAAATTCAATATTGTGTGTTGCTTTTTTAAATAAAATATTACGGAGTTTTTGAGCGTGCCCCTCTACGTGTGATATACCTCGAAGTTGGTCCTGTACATATCCATTGTTTCGCTGCGATTCAGTCGCATCGCATCCGCTTGTTACCGACAGCCGGCCGCAGTGGCCGTGCGGTTCTACGCGCTACAGTCTGGAACCGAGCGACCGCTACGGTCGCAGGTTCGAATCCTGCCTCGGGCATGGATGTGTGTGATGTCCTTAGGTTAGTTAGGTTTAATTAATTCTAAGTTCTAGGCGACTGATGACCTCAGAAGTTAAGTCGCATAGTGCTCAGAGCCATTTGTTACCAACAACAACAGCAAAGGAGGAACAATTCTTGAAACACGGTATGCGTCCCCATTTCGCAAATTTTTAGGAAATAATCCCAGAAAGGCCCTGTTCCTGACATCTAACAGAAATAATGATAGTACACAAAGTACCCTCTACCATGGCCCGTAAGGTGGCTACCTGAGTATGATGTGTAGCTCTAATTTTTCAGTTTTGCGCAGTTTCAAATATAAGGACTGTTTAAAAAGCGATTTTTCAGTAATTGACGCTGCTGTAACACTGAACACGGAGCATTATTTGACAAATGTTATGCAGTTATTTTGATTCTTAAAACTTCCAATGTCTCAGTCGAGCACTTAATAGTGCAGTTCCAACTGAACGAATTCAGCATTCTCAAGACAGTAACCTTTACAACGCACTGAAAAATGTTTCCTGAACTCCTTTTGGCATCTTTTGTAAACGTTTCTTGGTCTCCACGCTCACCAGATCCGGCTCTCTTATTTGTTTATGTGGAGCTGTTTGAAAATCAAAGTCTACACTTGCAGAACGCGTCACACGAACAAGCTAAAAGTTGCCATTCGCGAAGAAATTGCAGTATGTCAATAGAAATATTGGCGTGTGTGAGTCTCCAGACGTGCCTACAGCAAGGACGATGCCACATTTCCAATACAATATTTCGGAACTGATTTAATTAGCGAATGCCTGGAAACGTTATTTCTTGCAGGTTGTTTTGGTTCAACAAAGTGATTACGCATGGACAGTCAACAGTATTGGCAAACTGTGCACACCTTTTGCGTCATTCCAGGCTTGATCCATTCTATACATTGATCTTATTACTATTAGAGTAATATCCTGTTTTGTTTATGGTTCTAGAGTTGTTCCAAGGCTGCCTACATAGCAATAAACTGTTTTTTAAACTGTACGTGCGAATACTTCAATGACAGGCAGTACAAAGTTGTTACCTAGTGACGAAAACATCTGTATCGGTCCATCTAAGCGCTGACTGCATTTAAATACCGCAGGGCCACAAAATGAGTTCTCGTATCCAACTGAACGTTGCCATCACGTCCACTCAAAAGCTGTCTTTCGATCCTGAACATTAGAAGTCTGCTTTGATCGTAAACAAGAACATAAACACAATTAATTTTTTTCATGTTTATTGTGCCAAAGTAAATTTCTTACTGCCCATTCAGCCAAATAAGTGCAGTTTTATTGGTACTAAAAAGAAAATACGAAATATAGAAACAAAAGAAGGAACACAACGGTTGAGTGACATATCTTAAAAATATTGTTTGTACTTGAAAATTTTTCTGGAGCAAATAAAAACTGATGGCCTTAGGTACTGAAATGTTTGTATCGTGATTTTCCTCTAGTTTCAGTCCCCTGCAGTGTGCAAATTTAACCACAGATATTAAGGAAATGCAGTGTGGACTTGAACATTTATTGCGATTGCTAATTTCGCGATGCTATGACTATATACTGATATTTCGCAATATAGGCAATGCCTTAGAATCTCACATTCATGAATGAATGAATGAATCAATCAATAAATCATTCTGCCGTTAGTAATGCAGCGTAAAGGTGACTTCTAGTGTGAACCGATACCAGACTGACTGAATTTTGCAATGACATTCTCTGCTGTATCAATCGACCTAAGATGGGCATAGTGACTCTCCTGTGAGAAAGGATATATCGGCTGGGATGAAGATGTTTCGCCTTAAACTTAATTTTACGATGCTTTAGAAATCATACAGGGTGATTCAAAAAGAATACCACAACTTTAAAAATGTGTATTTAATGAAAGAAACATAATATAACCTTCTGTTATACATCATTACAAAGAGTATTTAAAAAGGTTTTTTTTCACTCAAAAACAAGTTCAGAGATGTTCAATATGGCCCCCTCCAGACACACGAGCAATATCAACCCGATACTCCAACTCCTTCCACACTCTGTAGGATATCAGGCGTAACAGTTTGGATAGCTGCTGTTATTTCTCGTTTCAAATCATCAATGGTGGCTGGGAGAGGTGGCCGAAACACCATATCCTTAACATACCCCCATAAGAAAAAATCGCAGGGGGTAAGATCAGGGTTCTTGGAGGCCAGTGATGAAGTGCTCTGTCACGGGCTGCCTGGCGGCCGATCCATCACCTCGGGTAGTTGACGTTCAGGTAGTTACGGACAGATAAGTGCCAATTTGGTGGCGCTCCATCCTGCTGAAATATGAATTATTGTGCTTCTTGTTCGAGCTGAGGGAACAGCCAATTCTCTAACATCTCCAGATACTGTAATCCAGTTACAGTAGCACCTTCGAAGAAAAAGGGACCAAAAACTTTATTGGCTGAAATGGCACAGAAAACTTTCACCTTAGGCGAGTCACGTTCATACTGAGTTGTTTCCCGCGGATTCTCAGTGCCCCATATACAGACATTGTGACGGTTGACTTTCCCGTTAGTGTGGAAAGTTGCTTCATCACTAAACACAATCTTTGAAACGAAAGATTCATCTGTTTCCATTTGAGCAAGGATAAAATCACAGAAATCGATTCTATTAATCTTATCAGCTGCAGACAGTGCTTGAACCAATTTCAGACGATAAGGCTTCATAACTAACATTTTTCGTAGGACTCTCCATACAGCTGATTGTGGAATTTGCAGCTCTCTGCTAGCTCTGCGAGTCGATTTTCCTGGGCTGCGAACAAATGCTTGCTGGATGCGTGCTACATTTTCATCACTCGTTCTCGGCCATCCAGAACTTTTCCCTTTGCACAAACACCCATTCTCTGTAAACCGTTTATACCAACGTTTAATACACCACCTATCAGGAGGTTTAACACCATACTTCGTTCGAAATGCACGCTGAACAACTGTCGTCGATTCACTTCTGCCGTACTCAATAACACAAAAAGCTTTCTGTTGAGCGGTCGCCATCTTAGCATCAACTGACGCTGACGCCTAGTCAACAGCGCCTCAAGCGAACAAATGTACAACTAAATGAAACTTTATAGCTCCCTTAATTCGCCGACAGATAGTGCTTAGCTCTGCCTTTTGTAGTTGCAGAGTTTTAAATTCCTAAAGTTGTGGTATTCTTTTTGAATCACCCTGTATTTTCTTGCAAAATATTTGAAACTAATAGTTTAGTTTCCAGTTTCTTTACACCCTGTCCCCATTATTTTCTCCTATTTTTTTTCTTTTCGGCAAATAATTTGCATCGCTTTTTTGGAATTATCAGAGATATTGAGTGAATCCTTAGGCCTAGAAAACTGCCTATGGTAGCTTCAGTAAATGATAGTAGGTACTTAATCATCACACGAATTAAGACCGTTAAAGAACTACATTGATGTTGCAGTAGTAAATTGAAATGGCTTCGATGTAGAGAGGACATTTACCAAGTAAGAAACGGTTCTGCAAAAGCCTGCGAAAGAAAATAGAAACAGCGGCAAGTGAAGTACGTTTTGGAGCCCGGCCCTTCTACCACAAAGTGACGCCTGTGTTCAGCACCCAGACACAGGGGAAAAAAAAAACCCTGGCACTTGCCCAGAATACCTTATGGCGCTAGAAATAAGTTCTCATTTCAGAACACCAGCATCTGGTGCAGCAGTAAATATTTACATGCAAAGCGAACTGTGAAGGTCGTAGCTTGAACTTTCCATTACGACAAGAACACTGATAACGCGCAGGAAGTGTGCTAACCGGTGGAGAAGATTGTTGGATGTGGAGTCATTTACCAGTTACTAGCATAGTCTTATGTCCACTTCATTCGGTTCGTAACAATGGACGAAAACACTTTTGATTCACGTAAATAAAACACGAATGGGCTGCAAATACTGTACGTAAAATAGGATTATACTGAATGCTATGAAGATTTGACTGTTCATTACGACCACGCCCGATATGTCACAGTAACTGAAGTTCATTTATCTAATATTATGATCATGTCACGAGGTTAACAAGAACATAATTGGCGTGCATCTTACGTCTCGAGACAGGAAGAGTATGACATACACAATTAACTGGGCAAACCGAAATAGAGAACCACAATTTTCACGCGAGTACACATCGTGATAAACATCACTTGAAACTTCGACTTTTTAAGAAACTTAACATTCATACACATTTAAAGGAAGCTAGAGGACCCGGTGGATAAAGATTGAAGAATTCCATACATTCTGAGGGGAGAAAAAGATAGAAGGAAAACTAGCAAATACGTGGTTTGGCATGAACAGAGATCGTTATTTCATAACTTTTCATTTAAAACCTTATCGCGATTCACCACGGTCTAGAGGGCAATCATCGTACTTCTCTACGATCCACGAAGCAGGCTTCCCAATGTAATCCACCAGAAATAAGCAGATAGTTCCTAAATGCTCTTTTCCATTGTTCGTACACAAAAGCGAGTGGTTTGATGTTATTACTGGTGACGAGCATTTTGGGAACTTGTAGAAACATTCTGAGACGCTAGTAAGAGATGAACTTACATGCAACGCAACTGCCGAGTAACAGCTACTGTCTCTACACGAAAGACAATGTCTTCTAGTATGCAATGTTTCCCAGGAATGCCAGACTGGTTCTTTCAAACAAAACCACGAGTGAATCTCTCCACTATCGTTGTCCAGTGAACAATATCTAAAGACTTTGACGTGGGCCTGACGGTATTGTCAAATTGTGTTTTTCCAATTTTCGAGCTGTCTCGGCAGTTTAGAAGGGACGTCGTGAAAACGAAGCAGCATGGCGTTTTCATCCACATAAAGACAGGTTGTTGTACCAGAATACGGTTGAGAGGTTATTGCGGATCCTCCAATTTAGGCTGACTAGATGTACGTGTCACCTGCCCTCTGTCCTCTTAGTGGCGAGTAACTTTGTTAATACAACTACACATCAACCTTAGTCTTTCACTCACCATGACAGCTAGACACATTAGGAAACCCAGCATTGCTCGTTAGTTTCTTTTGGTCATGCCAAAATTTTATTGAACACTTGCACTGCCGGAAAGCGCTACGAAATCAGGCATGTGCCTAACAAGTACGTACGTTTTCTATCGTTTCCCTTACATTGAATGAACGCACATTATTCGTATCCAGAGTGAAACATTACTAATCGTAAGCCAAGCATTATACTGACACTTTCACATTAGCTACAACTGACAAAAAACAAACCTTTCACTGCAATAAAGTATTATTTGCCAGTTAATATGAAAGACCAAAAGTATCGGGAATATTTGGGACGGAAGAAGATAAAAACATAATGCCTCGTCACCTATGCAATCTTTACAAACTGTGTAGAAGACCGGATTAAATGATGATGATGAGGGAAACCGGTAGCGTCCTTTTCGGAGAAACCATCCGGACATTCGCCTTAAAAGGAAAACCTAAAATAGGATGGTCGGTCGGTGATTTGTTTCCTTCTTCATGTCGTTATGGTCGTCACTGCTTCGGCTTATTGCAAAAAAGGAGCTCTGCAAATTATTTAGAGTCAGAAGGAGACTTTATTAAATGGAGAACAAAGGTTTCAGCCTTCGAGAACAAAGGTTTCAGCCTTGGAAGTCGCCAGAAGGCGACTGCCTATCTAGCCAAGCTCTTGTTTATGGAACCCGACACGTAGCTTCTTAACAGAGCGGATCTTTTACGAGTGATGTCACTGAAATACAGCCCTCTGCGAGAGAGATGATATGCAACGAACAGAGTGTTCAGTAGAAATGCTACCCCATGGATTTTAGCATACCGTAACCAGTAGAAATGCTACCCCATGGGTTTTAGCATACCGTAACCCCTTCAAATACCACGCGCGAATCTCTCTCTCTCTCTCTCTCTCTCTCTCTCTCTCCGTAAACTGTTAGTTCAACAGAAATGATGAACAGGACTCTTTTCTAGGAAATTTAACATAGTACAATTTTTTACAGGAATACGTTTTCGGTAAAGAGCGTAGTTTTCGAATTATTCAAGAACGACGTACAAAAGCTAGCTGAATAAATCGAAAACCGTAGCCTCCAGCGAAAATGTATCCCATTACAAACTTTAACTACATTAAATTTCCTACAAAAAGGTCCTGTTCATTTTTCCTGAAAGAATAATAGTTTGAGCTCAGCGAACGAAAAAATCTGAAAATCTCGCACGTGATTTCGGAAGGCGCTGCAGATTGCGTAAAACCTATAGGCAGATCGGCAGGGGCAGCTGAATCACGCTGTGTTTTTAAACATATAAACACGTTCTCGCCCCCGCCCCCCCCCCCCCTCCCCCGCCAACACACACACAAAACAACGCTGAAACGCTGAGTGCTTTCACTCACAGTGCGTCTCAATCTATTACAGAAGTAATTCTGTAGAAGTTAATCAAACACTGTTATTTATTTCCTCTATTAATTATGGCGCAGCTTGGAGAGGGGGACATAGAAACTGGCCGTTTGCTGTATAACAGCGAAGGGGGCCGAAGTGTTTTTAGAAGCCGGCCAGAGTGGCCGTGTGGTTCTAGACGCTACAGTCTGGAGCCCAGCGACCGCTACGGTAGCAGGTTCGTATCCTGCCTCGGGCATGGATGTGTGTGATGTCCTTAGGTTAGTTAGGTTTAATTAGTTCTAAGTTCTAGGCGTTTGATGACCTCAGAAGTTAAGTCGCATAGTGCTCAGAGCCATTTGAACCATTTGTTTTTAGGAACTGGATATTTCGTGGCCTGGTTTCAGTGGACGTGCATGGATTATCGAAACTGCACAGCAACCGTCACCACACCATCCAAACATATTCCTATTCAACAATGCAATCTTTCAGCCATTATTAATTTGTGAATGGAATACTTCTGGAACAAACTCACACGTAAACTGAGAAACACCTGATAGTACTTTAATATTACTACATTTTATGAAAGACAAGGTAAGTAAAACTCATTTAATAACCTGTCATCTCAAAAATCAAAATTTCGCATGCCAGATAATATTAGTAAATGGAGGAAAGCAACTTTCTCCGTGTTCAGACTGTTTGGCCAGACTTCAGTTACAAAAAAAAAGCATGCTTTTCGTTACATGTTTCTTGTAATTTTTTAAATAATTGTTACGCATCTTCAGCAGTTGACTCGTGCTACTGCAACAGTTGCAGCAAACTTTTTATAGCGTTGTTACACACGCTGCCCAGAACAGATACAAATCATACAACTTTATGTCCATTTTTAATGTTAATTAGTATTGTGGGATAATATGGAGTAATAGTCATATAATGTTTACTGTCAAACTTCAGAATCTACATCCAAATAACGAGCTGCATCTAAAACCAAGCTTCTCTCACGCTCTTCTGCATTTCTTCCTGGACAAGCAATCCCGGATGATACGATATTGTGTGGAAATGGTTAAGTCAAGGCTAGGGATTGTTTCCAGAACGTATCTTTTACGATGCATCGGAGTGTGCACTATAGTGAATCTTTCTGACATTAAAATTGTGTGACGGAGCGACACTAGCACCTAAACTTCAGACTTCTCTGACAAGAGCAGTGAACTGAAGTTGTGAAGGCAGGACGTGAATCGTGCCTTGATAGCACAGCAGGTAAAATCATTGGCCACGAAATGTAACGGCGGGGGTTCGAGGCCCTATTTGGCAAATTGTTATATCTGTCATGAAGTTCGACTACTGAGCACACACAGCTGTGGAGAGACAGGAGCTGTTTCACATATGTGACTAAGCTTTCCCAGTGTAAACTTCTGATGAAGGTCTCTCGGGTCTGCAGCCGGGTGGTAGAGTTGATATCTCGCGAGATATCAACTCTACCACCCGACTGTAGACCCGAGAAACATTCGTCAACAGGAGCTGTTTCAGTTCAGCCCTTATCAGCAATGTATATAGGTTCACTAGAATCCGTAATCAAAACTTAATAAAAAGAGAAACTTTCAGATTTACCTGCAAACAAGTATAAGCTAAAATTTCACCCTGACCAGTACGTGTATTCTGCTCCCTCGTTCACGACAGTTGGTACATAGCTTACTAGCGGCATGATTATTTTTATCCTCCCGCCACATTTTAGCAGTATTTTTGGAGCAGTTTCGCTGAAATCACTAAACCTCATAGCTTAATTTTCAAAAAGAAGTGTGTGACGTTAAGGAAGAATAGTTTAGATCGCTACCCTCTTGTAAAATATATGATTGCAGTAGGGTATAAAACTGGAAATTTTGTACTTAATTTGGTATGTAACATACCACTGGAGATCTTATAATCATAATAAATTACGTCTCTCCTTTAATAAAATATGGAGTTGACGGTTTGATAGTACTGTAACATTCTCACCCCTTTGGTGTTCTAGGGTTAAATGCAGTTAGTGAACATAATTAAATATGGCCATTTATGTCACTGTTCTATCAAAGTCCTGTCGAGAAGGACCTCCGAGCTGTGTGCTTCCTCATGCTGATACTTCATAACTTAAAATTATTTTAATCACTCCCACACTCTTCTTAAGGTACTTGTTTTTAATTAATGCGAATGTATGGCCTAATGACCTCATCGTTAAGTTCCTACAACTCTAGATTATTCGTTTTGGTGAATTTTCTTCCTCTGCAGGCATTCTGTAAACAATGTTGTACGTTCTTTTTGTATTACTTTTTCTCCAGCTTGACCGTTTTCACTGAAACACCATCTCCGAGCGCTTTTTCTTTTCTTCGTGCCGCGAAGGTCTTCATTCAACATTTTTACAAAAAAATAAAAAAGACAGATGCAAACATTCCTGGATTTCTATAATGTATCGGAATTAAAACGCATGCAAAGCCACAAAAGCACGATGTGTATCTACCTACGGAGAGAGAATTCACTTCCAGTATCAAGTTGACGTCAGAAAAATGAGTTAAGTGAGTAATGCTAAGCAAACCTGCTGGATTCTCCTGCACTTCAAATTCATCGTGGCTTTGAAACTGAAGACCCGTAAAGGTCCTTACACCATGAAATTAACAAAGTGATACAAAGGAAAAACAAATTTAGGCTATTTACCTGCCATTAGGCAATTATATGACATGCCAATTTAAATAGACAACAACTATACTCATACCACAGCTGGAAAATAATATTAATCACCGGCGGAACATGGATAACGTAAGGGACTGGGTATAGACTGAATTTAGTCAAGATTTGCACGATTAAGGTTCTGATATTGCCAGCCTTAAGTGTCCTAAATCTATGTTTCACGGCGTATCTCTTGGTTTAGTTGTGTACACCACACATGAGTTTTCGTACCTGATTGACAGGACAGATCAGATCAGACGATATATCCAAAAGTCCTCAGCCGTCTTTTGATGTTAGTCGCTTATTGCGTCGCTCTACTCGCAATGCTTCGTGTCAGCTCAGACGCTCTCAGAAGCAGGATGGTCCGATGTTTGACCCGGCACCCATGTTGGCCCATTGTCAGGGGATGTCCATTTGTTTTATTATTGTGCTCTATATACTCCAGAATATCTTTTTCGTATACTAATCCTTACCTGTCCGCTCGCCTTCCGGTTCCCACCGGCCCCTCCTACTTTCTCTTCCATCAATAAGTCAATGCCGAAGCTGATAATTCACTAACTTAACTCCTCTTCTGGTTGGAGTTTCTCACGTGCGTTTTTCTCTCTAGTTCTTTCTAATAGTCTTTACACTCTTTGTAAGTGTATATGTAAATCCTTCGATTGCACCGCATTTCAAATTCTTCCAATTTCTTCTAATCCGATTTTCGCACAATCCATCTTTGACCAACACAAAAGCCATGCTTAGTCTTAGGAACTATAGCAGTTTCACGGCTGTTCAATATAAAATGTCGAATCAAAACACCCTCCAACGTCTAAATTTCCAGTTATTTTATTTGTGCAACCAGTTTCAGCGCTACATTTGGTCATCTTCAGACCGCTGTGTAAAGACAGCAATGGAACAGTTTGGAACACCTAACAAAATGGGGCGGTGTAAGTATTATATGCAGTGGTAATATAGTACATTGTAACAATTAATAATACAAATTCGTAATCGTAAAAAAGAACAATATTAACCGCCGTCAATATTGCATGTTATGAATAGATAATCACGGTGTAATGCTAATGTCAATGTCCGTGAAACATCTGGAGCAAAACAATCGCAGTCATAAACTGATGAGCGCAAACTGATAATACGGTATTTATTTGTGTTGTCATACAATAGTAAAACCACTTGCTGGGGGTCAGACTCACTATCTGTATCACCATATTCGATCTACTAATAAAACAAGAATATAAAGTAACATCAAAGCAATCTGTCACTCATAGACTCATTAGGTCTATTTAATAAAAACATTTTAATGAACCAAACTGTGAATCTAATGTAATATACCGTAACGAATTCCCACTAAGCAGTAAATATTGAAATGTAAGGAAAAAATCATAACCGTCATTATCATGAAAGTGAGAAGTTTGGTGGTAACCAAACGTGTGGCTGGGCGATATACCAAACAATAAACTATGATGTAAGTCCAAAGGAGAGTACTGCAATAAATACGTAGTACATTAAGAAGACATTTTCATCGGAACAACCAAGGGCATGTAGCCCTTAAGCAGGATAAGGCAACGGAAGTATGACCCAAGACCAGAACAACCAAAAAAGATGTATGAGCGTTACGGTTGCCACATCTATCTGGGACCTCGTTGGGACACTGAGATGGGGGTGCAGAATTGACGTAAAATTTATTTAATATAATTACTTTTTATTTAGAACACATGGGACTTACTGCGACAGAAGTAGTTGGTGCATCATATTTTTCGGGAGGTTTCACTTTTTCAGCAAGTCTTTTATCATTTTTCCGTAATTATAAAATTCCATGCGGATCAGCTTGTAGTTAAACTGGCACTGTAAGACTGATTCCACAGTCGCTGGTAGCAGGTGATTTCTTTCATCAGTCCACTGGCCGACATCAGCGAAAATACTCTTTCCACAGTGACATTGTGTGCGGGAATAGAAAATAAGCACTTGCATAATTTTAGCATTTGGGATTTGCGTTCAGGATTTTCGGTTTCCTTAAGAAAGTAAGTCCGCCTTTCTTCGATGCAGTGTTCAGACATCCATCCTTCCAAGTCATGCTTAGTTTCTAGAAAGCCCTTTAGATACTCATATTCCTGAAAACAATTGTCGCTTGAAACCTTCACATCATTTTTAGACAGATATATAATTGTGTTTTCAACCGTCAAACAATCTGTGGTTCCAGATAGCGTTATCCAGCCAAATACTTGATATTTATTAAAAGAAACAGCCCACTTCTCGTAGTAATCAAATGCTATAGTATAGAAAGCCATTGTATCTTCCTTAAATTTAGAAATCTAATTATTTCTTTGTTAGGTTTCTCATTTTTTTTTAATTTGTTGAAATTCATCTTTGTTTACATGCTAATAAAACTGGCAGTCTTCCTTTCATTCACATTTCTTTGAGTGTCGATTAATATATTTCTTATTTCAACTATCGAGACATTATTCTTCTTCATGCTTCTTTTTTTCCAATCAGAGCCACGTTTGACCGCAGAAACATGAAGTAAGTTTCACTAATTGACTACTGAAAAAATTCTGAAATTATTTTAGGTGGCCTGTCTTTGGCGTCAAACTGTTTTAATGGAATCCAAAGCTGAAGAATTCTCCCAACTATGGACATTAACGACAGCCATCTTTCTTTTTGAGTGAGATAGAAGAGTCTGTTGATGGACATCAACATCAAAGTACACATCCGCAGTAACCACTGTGAAACATTACTAACTTGCACTCGCTGTTCGTACTACGTATAGAATGAATCGTCTTATCAAATCGCTGTTCAAATGGGAACTACCCGATTCTTCCGTATGGCGGTGTTTAAATAGCTCCAGCCCCTTACTACTGGAAAAGTCTGGTATTTTCTCGAATGATGAGGCTAGATCTAGAATATGCTTGCATCGCCGACACAGACTACGCAAAATGCAACGTCATCTGTGAAACGACCTTGTCAACATTAACTTGTAAAGATAAATAAAACTGAGGCTGCATTTACATGCTAACAGATGGCGTTACTTCGTATTTGAGCCAAGCTCGTCACAGTATTTTGCAAAATCGGGACAAAACTGGGTGTTGTCGACACAAGTAGGTCCGTAACGGTGACGGTCCACATATCTCGGGACGGATGGCAACCTAGTCAAGGTATGCTATACAATGAGTAATATGTCAGTTGGTACCTTTATGAGTAGGTGGTTAAGTGAGAATATGGATTCAAGGATATAGTAGAACACTGTGTCGGGTATTATCGGGCATTAGAGGTACAGGTGTGCACTCTGAACATACCCATGTCAAATAAAAATGGTGTAGACGCGTGAAAACGAACAGCCATGTTCCATCAAAACAATGTAATGAGGGGAGAACTCACAACATTAATATCATAGTGTCAATAAACGTAGACTTATTGCATAGTTTATAGTCTGGTGTATCATCCAGCCACACGCTTACATGCCAACAGAGTTCCCACTTTCATGATAATGCTGGTTACGACGTTTTCCGTAAATTTCAGTACTTGCTGCTTGGTGGGATTTCGTTGCGGTGTAATAATTTAGATACATAATTTGATTAATTAAAACTGTTTCTATTAAATAGGTGGCATTTTATGAGTCTGATTGACAGACTGCACTGATGTTACTTTATATTCTTGTTTTATTGGTTGTTGTTAGTACATCGAACATAGTGATACAGATAGTTAACGTGAGTTTGACCTTCAGCGAGTGGTTTTATGATTTATTTTACTCCACATGTTTTAGGGGGATTGACATTAGCAATACACCGTGATTATCTATGCATAACATGCTATATTGACCTCCTTTACGTACGTTTTTACGATTGTATGACATATGTATTTTGTTTCCTAGTTTAAATTAATACAGTGCAACTGTTCTCTCGTTTTATTCCTTCGTTTATCTTTAACGTTCATGTTACTCCCTGTACAGTTCGGTATTGTTACGTGTTACTATATACTGTGTTACCACTGTATGCAGTACTTACACCGCCCCTTTTGTTATGTATTTCACACTGTTACCAATGTTGTCTTTAGATAGAAGCATGAAGGTGGCGTAATATAGCGCTGCAACAGATTGCTCAAATAAAATAACTGGGAATTTAAGCGTCTGAGGGTGTTTTGATTCGACATTTTCCACTTCAATTTCAGGTCAGTCATTGTCATTCTAATGGTAAAAGAAGGATTCTTCGCCTTCGTCATTGTACTTTTGATATCTTCCTTATTTAAGACTGCGGGAAAAGCGTTAACATCCTGACAATTCAACAAGTCAGATTGCTTACTTTCGATGTTAGGCACAAACTACTCTCCGGATGAAGTATACGCATGTTCTACGTCGCTGCAGTCGCCCAGAGACTGGTCGATAATGAACGAGAGGTCAGCTGCGGCAGACTGTCCCTTGGAAAAGGGATTTATAAGCGCGAAAGTCTTAGGCATTGATTGTACACTCCACTTTGTGTATGAAATTCGCAAGGAAAATTTTACAAATGCCCTTTTAAGGCTCACTGGTAGTGCATTCATTGGTTTCCGACATTATTATCCGTCGGTTGATAGGAACTGCGACATTTAGGATCACGTGATACCACAATTTCCTTCCATGACGACGTAACTTAAAAGCCTGTTCATGTTGGCAATTACTAAGCAAAATTCAAGAAACTTTACTTTAGTACGTAGTTGTGAAAACTTCCTTACTGTGCATTACAGACTGATCTGCCACAGATGAGAGACGGTTACGTTCGAAGAAACCATCACTCTAGGGAAATGAAGTTTCTTGCGACGATGTCCTTAGAATATTCTTTGCCGTCTTTGAGCGTCAGAGTTTAGAATGAGCTCCAGCTTTCGATTATTTCCTCTGTCACGTGCAACTGATTGTCAGCACTACTAATGTTGACGTTGTTGTTGTTGTTGTTGTTTTCAGTCCTGAGACTGGTTTGATGCAGCTCTCCATGCTACTCTATCCTGTGCAAGCTACTTCATCTCCCAGTACCTACTGCAACCTACATCCTTCTGAATCTGCTTAGTGTATTCATCTCTTGGTCTCACTCTACAATTTTTACCCTCCACGCTGCCCTCCAATACTAAACTGGTGATCCCTTGATGCCTCAGAACATGTCCTACCAACCGATCCCTTCTTCTGGTCAAGTTGTGCCACAAACTTCTCTTCTCCCCAATCCTTTTCAATACTTCCTCATTAGTTATGTGATCTACCCATCTAATCTTCAGCATTCTTCTGTAGTACCATATTTCGAAAGCTTCTATTCTCTTCTTGTCCAAACTATTTATCGTCCATGTTTCACTTCCATGCATGGCTACACTCCATACAAATACTTTCAGAAATGACTTCCTGACACTTAAATGTTGACCTTATATTACCAAGAATTGACGTATGCTTGGACGATGTACGTCACTGCGGCATTCAGAAGTCATGGAATCTGAATATGTCGCCAGTGATTATGTCGATTCTTGCTATGAAGCAATTTATTTCACTGTACACACTATCTTTCCTCAATAATTTAAAATAGCCGTATTTGAGGTCAGTTACCTTGTGATTTTGCGATTATTATCGCTGTTGTGTGATCCATATGTTCTTCCACAATCTTTTTAATCAGATAATGTGCCACCTACGTAACATGGTGCTGGCTGTATTTTATATACGCCAATCGCCAATTATTTTATTATTTATTATTATTATTTTGAGCTTTTCCTCGTTACAGAGGCTTATCTCTAACATAATAATTTACTTGGAAATTACAAACAATAAACGTTATTAAAATATATTTTCAAAATATTCCTCCAGGTGATTCGATCTTGTGTGTCCTCTTCCTCTGCACCCATTCTCCTCATTGTGTGCTGTACATTTTGGCGCCAGGTGGCCATAAGTCGTCGTCCTCTTCTCCTCTCCGGTTCCCACTCCAGTATCAATTTTGGTATTCTGGTTTTCTCCATTCGTCGTACATGTCCGTACCACTGTAATTTCTTCCTATCCATTGTCATATATTCTTTCTTTTATTTCCATTCTCATTATTTCGGTGTTCCTTATGTTTTCTTTCCTGGAGATTCTTGCCGATCTTCTCCAGAAGTCCATCTCTAGAGCTTGTAATTTTTTAATGTGCTTCATGTTAATTGTCCAGGTCTCCGTTCCATACAGAACCACACTCTCTAATGTGGATTTGTATATTAATTTTTTAGTTCTGCTCATTACATTCCTGCTCCATAAGACTGAGTTAACCGTCCCAATGACCCTCCGTCCGCTAC
The DNA here is from genome assembly GCF_021461385.2 of Schistocerca piceifrons. Taxonomy (NCBI): domain Eukaryota; kingdom Metazoa; phylum Arthropoda; class Insecta; order Orthoptera; family Acrididae; genus Schistocerca; species Schistocerca piceifrons. The sequence continues at coordinate 36,067,957 of NC_060143.1, forward strand.
TAATTCTTTTATTGATTTCTCACTCTGATTTTTCCTCGATTTCTAAAATGGATCCCAAATAACAGAAAGTGTTTATCTTTTTGATTTTCTTTCCTTCAATGTATAGCTCATGTGAATCATTAGTCAAGTATTCTGTTTTTTGGTAATTAATCTTCAAACCCCAAGTTTTGTATGCTACTGCTAGTTGATTGCACATATAGTTAGCATCCTCCCCATCTTGTGCTACGACTACTTGATCATCAGCAAACAATAAATGATGTAGGGAAACTCCATCTCTTATTTCTAATCCCATACTATTACATTTACGAGACCATGTTTAAGGCTAATATCTATATAGATTTTAAATAATGATAGTGACATGGGACAGCCCTGTAAAAGGCCTTTGCTTGTTCTAAATTTCTGTGAAAGTTTATTACCAACTTTCACTTGGCAAATGTTATCTTTATACATCTGTTGTATTATTTTAATCAAGGAAGGGTTTATGTTTGCCATATGTAGTGCTCTCCAAAGTAATTTTCTTGGAATAGTATCATACGCTTTTTCTAGATCTATGAAAATTAATCCTATATTTTTTGATTTTCCCCTATGTTTCTCCAAAATCTGTCGTAATGTGAAAATATGGTCTACACATGATCTCCAATCGCCAATTAAAAAAAAAAATCAAAAATCGAGATATGCGATGGGGGAAAGGAAACAACTATGCTTATTTCTCTGAATCCTCTTCAGCGTCGAGAGACCGCTTCCGTGTACCTTAAAGTTGTCTCACACCGCTACGAGAACAGCCTATGTGACAGAATACCAATAGGTCGAAGTATGGGACAAGATTTTTACAGAAGTTTTATACCTGCTGATCCGTCTAAATGTAATTAGTTATGCCGCTGGTGTTCTGCGCAACGTACTAGAACTGCACGAATTCTCTGACCACTATAGTTGCAGTATCTTAAGAATTACGTCACGTAACGTACGTCGGTCTATCACAGACCGACTGTTGCTTACAAACGATCACCACATTGGAAGACTTGATTCTGACGATGTGAAAAATCATAGAAAGCTTACTGAAATTTGACCCAACAAAAGACGAAGAATATTTTAGCCTATAATTTACTCTCGAGTACAGCTTCCCTAAATAGCGCTAGTCCACACATGTCTTACGACTGAACAGAAACAACTGTTTCAAAAAAATAGCAACTAGTGGCTGTCCCAAGTACGTCGAGCGACGCCAAAGCCTTTTAAATAACAGACACAACTTAAGCTGAACTGTATGAAGTCTCACAAGATTGCTACAGACCGCGAAAGCAGGCCTAGAGGTTAACTAGCAGAATTTTCCTTGGAGTAACAATGTTAAGAACGAATGTGCATCAACAGCGTAATCACGCGTCATGTGGTTTGATATCAGGAGTATTTGCGACAACCACAACCGCCACCATCAAAAGTTTTTGCATTACACGTCCATTTCTCACTGCCATAACTCAAAACTGGCAGTGCGCATTGACTGCAACCTTCTAGAAAAAGTACCATCAGACTTTTAAAAACTCAATTCAGATTATTTAAATTTCTTCAGGCCATTTTAACCTCATTTGTTTTCCTATCCATCAGGTCATTGCCCTCAACTGACGTAAATATAAAACCACGTCAACTCTAAGACTGCTTTGCTAGTATATACATTATCTCTTAATACTATTGTAGTGTAGTAGCAAGCGATTTTCAGACCTTCCTCAACTCTAGTAAGCATACCCTGGGTCCAGCGGACCCAGAATTATAACCTTTAGTTGCTGTATGAAAGACATAAAATTGAACCCCCACTCATCAGCTACGCTTTACTGCGATATTCCACACAACACATTGACAAGTGCCATTAGTTTTAACTGTCACTTCTTTCTTCTTTATACCGCACATTTACTTAACTTGGGTCCAATGGAACTTCTGGCTTACGTTGTAGTGTCATGAAACTAGATTGGTTTGTACTCAATTACATTTTGTTGGAATTCAGAGAATACGTTACTGGCACACACACACACACACACACACACACACACACACACACACACACACACACACGCATTGTTGTGATTCCAGAAAATACTTTGTTACAAGTTGCAACTCTTTTCAAATGTTGGACAGCGTACCCCTGTTTTGTGTAATAGAGCGAAATATTACAGCATCTGGTTACGAGTGTGTGATGCAGTAAAGAAATGCTTGTTGTTGTTCTTTGCTGTACAGCAGTGTTCTGTTTTACATTCGATACTCATTTGGAAGTAAGTTAAGCGTATTTTGTAACAATAAAAAGATCAGCAGTTATATCCCTACAGTACACAGAAAAAGAGAGTACTTGAGTTACTATTTCATTATTTTTCATATAGTGTGTTGGAACCTACATCTAGCAATTGGAGCAGGAAACAGGGCAAATTTAGAAGTCAGTTGTTACTCAATGGGTTGCTGTAGATCACGGTTTCCTTTCAGAGGTAAGTGCCGCTTCGGATGAAAACCATAAGTTGTTCTTCAGACAGCGGCATGTAAGTCTCTGGATGAAGAACAAGCTAACAGTGGTGGTGCTGGTGAAGGATGATGATGAAATTGTGAGATGCACAAACCTAGAGGCAAGAATAGTTTGTGAACCAAGAAAAATAAACTGGCATAAACTAGAGAAAAAAATGTTCGCCTTCTGTGAAATTTTGCTTCATACTGGAGCAAATGAATGCTGGGATGCTCCAATAAGCTAGCTTTTCTGAGAAATTATTCCATTCCATTATACAGAGCTACAATGCCCATGAGTCAGTCAGACGCAATAAGAAGATTCACTACATTTGATGACTAGAGAAGCTAGATTACATACTGATGAGCTTGCTGCTATGTACTATGTACTGCAAATTTGTACAGGAGTGTGCAGGAAAGTAATGATACCTAAAATGTTGTGATGGACAAACAACTAGTTCCGTTTAGGAGCTGTTGTGGATTTGTGCAAAATATATCAAATAAGCCTGGAAGATATGAAATGAACATATTCTGGTTCTGTAAAGCTGAAACTGGTTATACCTTTGGTGGTAATTTGTATACAGAACGAGAACCAAATGAGCAACAGGAAAGTTTGGGCCTAACAACAGCGAAGAACCTTGCAGGCAATATTGTTGGTATAGCCAGAAGTGTTCCAGCAGATAACTGTTTTACAAGTGTACCACTGACAGGACATCTCGTGAGCACAAACCTAACTTTTTTAAGAACAATGACGATGAATAAAAGAGAACCTCTACAAGAGATGAAGCCAACTAGTAGCAAACAAACTCAAGTCTGTCTACTTTTACGAGCGAAACTGTGGGTTAGCTTTTCGCCAAAGAATCCTAAGTACCATGCACCACGATAACTACACGTGAACAACAGCCAAAACGGAAGCCTGAGACTGTGAAATTTTATAACCAAACGAAGAGTGGTGCAGATGTTATGGATCAGCTAGTGCACATTCATACATGCAAAAGACAAACTAAACGCTCGTCCACAGCTATCTGGTGAAAAATAATATATGTTTGCACTCTAAAATTCTTTATTCTTCACGCAACGCAACAGCCCACGTATCACAAACAGCTTTTGCAAGAAAGAAAATTTTCATTAAGGCACTTTTCAATGGAGTTGATCCAACCATTTATGATCGAAAGATCTTCTAAAATACCTTTGTACAGAAATTCATATATCTTAGTATGGAGAAGTTTATTACTACCCCTCAAACACAAAACAGCAGTATGAATAGCAACAGCACAGTGGGTTATCATCAGAAGAGAGAGTCTTCATTGCATCCTGCTTCAAAGAACAGAAAAATAAAGTCTGCGTGCCGTAAGTACACAAAACGTGTGGAAGGACCATAGCAGTGTGGTGTGCAACAACAGTAAAAATGAATGTGATGCTTTTTTGCTTAGTAATTTGTTCTTTGTCAACACCATAAATGCCGGCCACTGTGACCGAGCGGTTGTAGGCGCTTCAGTCTGGAACCGCGCGACCGCTACGGTCGCAGGTTCGAATCCTTCCTCGGGCCTGGATGTGTGTGATGTCCTTAGGTTAGTTAGGTTTAAGTAGTTCTAAGTTCAAGGGGACTGATGATCTCAGATGTTAAGTCCCATAGTGCTCAGAGCCATTTGAACCATTTAGCCAACACCATAAACGATTTGGGAATAGAATGAGATTTTCACTCTGCAGCGGAGTGTGCGCTGATATGAAACTTCCTGGCAGATTAAAACTGTGTGCCCGACCGAGACTCGAACTCGGGACCTTTGCCTTTCGCTGGCAAGTGCTCTACCATCTGAGCTACCGAAGCACGACTCACGCCCGGTACTCACAGCTTTACTTCTGCCAGTACCTCGTCTCCTACCTTCCAAACTTTACAGAAGCTCTCCTGCGAACCTTGCAGAACTAGCACTCCTGAAAGAAAGGATACTGCGGAGACATGGCTTAGCCACAGCCTGGGGGATGTTTCCAGAATGAGAGCACTTGCCCGCGAAAGGCAAAGGTCCCGAGTTCGAGTCTCGGTCGGGCACACAGTTTTAATCTGCCAGGAAGTTTGATTTGGGAATAGTTTGTGAAAATATTGGTGGCTTATGTTTCAGTTTCCATAATGTAATTTATTCAAAGAAAATTATTCAGGATTGAAAATATACTGTTTTTAATTTAATTAAACTATTACAAATGATATCAAGATGTCATATTATACTGAGAAATCTCCAAATATTCGTGTATGATAATATTCACAAAATATTTGCTTTCATTTAAAATCTCCTATTAGACATAATGGGTCCAGTGGGTCCTGGGTATGTAAATGTGCGAAAGACGTAGGTCGTGCGTTAAAGGGTTAAAACATGCATTGGTTAATTAAAAGAGAATGGCCAAAATATTATGAGGAATACATAGGAACAACGTAAAATTAAGTTTATGTATGAAGAAAACACCACAGATCATAAGAATAGAAGCACATGGTCCATTATATTTTAATCTTTATGAAACAACAATCTTGTCTGTGTTCCTTATGTTTTAGAAGAACCTGTGAATGAAGAGCACGTTCTATTAACTTTATATTCTAGACCAGACACTGATCTGTGGCGATATGAGGGGGAGAAAAACATCTGACATGTTCTTTTTTTTCCATCCAAAAATACTGCTACAATATTTCTTCCGACAGTCAGCAGGTTAGTTCTGGGCACAGTTCACTGCACTGTTACTAATCTTCCTACGTTCTACGGTTAGATACAGAGGGTGGAAGTAAAATTTCCTTCTGGTTCTCTCATCGGGTAACAAACTTCCCGGTGGATCTTTCCTATGCGACTTGACGATGTGATTGTTAAGCTTCGAACGTGACGTTAAAAAAATGATTTTACGTCTTTAAGATTACAAAGAGTCATCAATCTCACCTCTCTTTTGCCACGTTGCATTTTCTTATTTACGGCCTGTTTTCCGCTTTTCATACGCTGCTTACGAGGCCGTTGTCCTTCGTGAGTCGCGGTATCGCATGCGTTACGTTTTGACAGCGATCCGCCGCATTGATTTTCGTCACTACTATACTGTTCAATGATGTCATACACTCTCCCTGAGTCAACTTTTTGCTTTGGCATCTTGAAGCAAACTAACACAGATTGGAGAACGCCACAGGCTGCACACGACACTGTCAGTGACGCACTGAACCTCAAACTGCCTCTGTTCATAGTGCGACGAGGAGATAATTGGCGCGACCTATTTAGCAGCAGGTAACAACACTCGCCGTGCAGTTGAAACTAGTGTTTTCTTCCTTAGAGTGTGGAAGAAGAAAAACGATGTAAGCGCCATAATGAATAAAGCTGCAACCAAAAGCTTTAACGAGTGTTCATTTGAAGTCTACTTTACGTGGTAGGTCATTTATATTTATTTTAAAATTAAAAATATTTAGAATGAGCAACAAAATTTCCTAGCTCTAGTGATAACATTTACGTAAGTTATTTATGATTTCTGAAGGTTAAGTATTTATGGCTCGACTGCTGTAATGGACGTGAGGTTGGGGTCGATTAGAACAATCATGCCTGAAGCACTGTTCAACATAATTCAGTAGAAATCGATAGCAACCCAAATCAAAACAAAATGTAAGCCATCTTCCACGTCGACAATACCACAGTCATCCAAGAGAGGTAGGTTATCGTTAGATATCTCATCGAGATCGAGGTCATCAGTCGTAACGCTAGCTCGTATGATCAAGGATGAAGGACATCAGCCGTGTTATTGTTTAAGTTGGGGAAAGTGGGGTAACTCAATTCACATAAATTATTTTTAGGGATCAATAAGTTTGCAAAATTAAAGTTATTCAGATCTCTTATGTATTCAACAATAAGATACTAGTCTGGTTTAAGCATAAAATAAACCAGTGCAGCATAAAAAATAATGAACCTAGTTCGGTACAAAAAAAAACTGTTTTTATCCCGCCCATTGATTAAAACTGGGTAGCCAAAGCAAAATGGTTTATTCTGTAGTACAAAAATTTAAGAAAACAAAGAAATCCTTAAATATATTATCAAGGGATATGACAAATTTTGTTTCACTATCAAAACTCGTTTTTAATAAAGAACAATAATTCAAAATATCTCACTAGTACAGGCAAAGTTCTCAACTCCTCCTAATAAAAAATCGAATACACACTTCATTAACAACAGATATCATAGACGAAGCAGTTCTCTTTTTCCTCAGCACTGGAACATTGTTCATGAGATACACACTGGATCCATCCCTCCTTTGATAAGGAATCTGAATAAAGCCCACCACAAAATACGCATGCTTCGTCTGGATTTTCACCTGATGAAGTCTAAAGAATTTTGTTGTCTCAATTTTATTTATTTCGAGTAGTCTAATCTTTCCAGCTGTCGTTTTCTGCTACTTCGCCTTCGTTACAGCTTGACCATTTTGTCTCTCCCCTGTAAAAAGTTTTCGTTTTGAGTTTCTCATTTCAGAATCCTGGCTTTATTTTCAATTTACAAATCATTTTCGTATGGAGAGGAGGTCAGCTTTACTGTTTTGCTCTTTCTCCTGTTGGTGATTACTCTGCGCTATCTACCAAGAACTGTTTTGGAGGAGCCATTACAAGCCATTTTCAAGCCGATTTCGCCCCATCCACTCTATCCGATGTCTACAGCCCTAGATTGAACAAAAGAAAGTTAGCATTCACATCACGTACACCATAAAAACATTGATTAAACGTGATTAATCGAAATAGTTACTTAACAGTTTTTATACGGTAATGATATTGAGAAATTCCCCCAGAAGCGCCAACATTGAAGAAAGTTTCCGCAAAAACTTTAAAATGCTCCACCTTTCATGGTCAGCTGCTAAGAAATGAGCACACTGCAAGAAAAAAAGGCACCCAAGAATCGCCTAAATCGAAATTAATCCAGAGGAAAACCAGTTTCAGTTTTTACACACAGTCACTGCATCCTTGGTCGCGAAATTCCTACCAGCGACAGATGCTTGCCTTTGTGAGATCCAGTGAAGCCTCGCGGCCTTGAAATCAATCAAAGCCGTAACTATCACTGGCAATAAAAGCTGGCTGAATATGCATCACAGCAGTTTACGTGCAACTGCCAGTCTGCCAACATATGACCACTTTTCTACCCATAAGAATCTGAATTTCTCCAGTTACGTATTTAGCGACCCATTCAACGTAGAAACTTTTATTATTTCGCAAACGATTCAAGTCCAAACAATGTTTCTGACTAGTAATAACACGCATGCAAAGTATTACTTTGTATGACCAATAACTGTAGCATAATAGGAACTTCTTTTACGAAGCGAAGTACTTTCTGATAAGCATTCGAGAGCTCTGATAAATGGCACGTTGAAGTTAAACTTGCTGACGTTTGCACCGGAACTTTTCGCCAAAAAGGGGCACAGTTTCGGACCAGCCGTACTCCAGAGGCATTAGTCTTCACGATTAGCATATTTTCTAACTCTCGTGAACAGTTTCATTGTTAAATTGTAATAAACGCCCTTTCATTAGTGTATTCTTTTTGATAGTTCTCCAATGTAGTTAGGAAAGTACGTTACGGCGCAGAAATAGTGTTGCCTATAGGAGAGAAAGTTCTCTAAAATGTTCACTCGTAAGATATGTTGGCCAATGGCCCATACTGCTCGACAGCAAGTTCACTTTCCTGCCGTATAGGCATTTGGCGCGACAGTTTTTGCAGTCATCTAGACTTGTCTCCGATTTCAAGGTCGACACGATTCAGTGGAATCTGCAGAGGGAAGCTTTTCTCTCACGAGCCCGTGGCAGGTAGCGCAGTATTTAAAACACTGGTCTCGTAGTCTGGAGGAATAAGATTTAATTGACCTTCAGAGCGTCCTGGTCTCGCATTCAAGAGGAACGAGATTTAACTGACCTTCCGAGCGTCCTGATAGTTTCAAGTACTGGACAAACTACAATACTTGTGTCAATGCGTACGACTACTTGTGGTGAACCTTACTGCACCTTGAACTCCCGGAAGCATTTGAGAGTGACTCCATAATCGAAACAAAATAACAGGAAGTTCTACATCATCAAGAAACAGCCTGTTTAGTAAAATATTCATACAATAATTCGTAGCTGTGAACCCTGTCACAAATAAACTACGAGGGTCACTCCAAAAGAAATGTACACTTTCTTTAATCCATCTTTTTTCTACATGTTTGAAAGTTTTACAGTGTGTAGATACACCCTTTAGGAACAATATTTTCATTTCTCCATGTTGTGTCTAGACAAGACAGCCTAGACACAATGAGAGGAAACCGAAAGGCACGCGTTTAGCTCACGCAGGCAAGAGATAGGTCTGTAACAGGATACGTAATGAATGCTATAAAGAAAAGTACGTAGCTTCTGGAATACTTAACTTTAATCCATCCTTGGTACATCGCTATTGACGATATAAGTGAGACTCCATAGATACATGCAATGTTACTAATGGCGCCTTGCTAGGTCGTAGCCATTGACTTAGCTGAAGGCTATTCTAACTATCTGCTCTGCAAATGAGCGAGGCTTCGTCAGTGTTGCATCGCTAGCTACGTCGTCCGTACAACTAGGGCGAGTGCTAGTGCGTCTCTCTAGACCTGCCGTGTGGTGGCGCTCGGTCTGCTATCACTGAAAGTGGCGACACGCCCGTCCGACTTGTACTAATGGACCGCGGCCGATTTAAAGCTACCACCTAGCAAGTGTGTTGTCTGGCGGTGACACCACACTCCACATAATTTCCATCCCTCTCAACTGCCTTACGCCATCTTGGAACCAGCGCCTGTATACCCGCACGGTAAAATTCTGGACCGACCTGTTGGAGCCACTGTTTGGCAGCGTGCACAAGGGAGTCATCATCTTCAAACCTTGTTCCACGAAGAGAGTCATGATAGTCACATGGAGCCAGGTCAGGACTGTAAGGCGGGTGTTTCAGTTTTGTCCATCCGAGTTTTGTGATCGCTTCCATGGTTTTTTGACTGACATGTGGCCGTGCATTGTCGTGCAACAGCAAAACATCCTGCTTTTGCCGATATGGTCGAACACGACTCAGTCGAGCTTTAAGTTTCTTCAGTGTCGTCACATATGCCTCAGAATTTATGGTGGTTCCACTTGGCATGATGTCCACAGGCAAGAGTCCTTCGGAACCGAAAAACACCGTAGCCATAACTTTTCCAGCAGAAGGTGTGGTTTTGAATTTTTTTTCTTGGGTGAATTTGCATGATGCCACTCCATTGATTGCCTCTGCGTCTCTGGTGAAAAATGATGGAGCCATGTTTCTTCACCTTTTACAATTCTTCCAAGAAATTCATCTCCACCATTGTCGTACTGTTCCAAAAGTTCGCTGCATACCGTTTTTCATCTTTCTTTGTAAGCCACTGTCAACATCCTAGGAACCCACCTGGCACAAACCTTTTTTTTTAACGCCAACACTTTCAGTATTCTGCAAACACTTCCTTCCCCTATCACAACGTAGCGTGACAATTCGTTCACTGTGATGCGTCTGTCAGCAGAAACTATCTGTACATTGTCTGGAATGTGTGCAGTACGAGGCCTGCCTCTGCGAGGACAATTCTCAATATTGCCGTGCCCGCTTTCATCACGTAACCTGCTTGCCCATCGACTAACTGTACTGCGATCGACAGCAGCATCTCCATGCGCCTTTTTCAACCTCTTGTGGATGCTTCCCACTGTCTCGTTTTCACAGCACAGGAATTCTATGACAGAACGTTGCTTCTGACGAAAGTCAAGTGTAGCAGCCATCTTGAAGATATGTTGTGACGGCGGCACTCACGGCAACAGGTTGAACTAACAAGGGGAGGCCGCCAATTTGAAATTCAGATTCGATTCATACTGCGCATAATAAAAGCTCATGGCCAGAGGTGTAATGTGGCAAAGCACCAAGATGCACTTCTCAGCCGTTGTCGAGGAAATCGACAGTTAACCGTTGCGGTGAAATACTCTCTACGATTTATACTTTCCTACAGCGTCGTGGCGCAGCGGTAAGCGCTCGGGTTCGTAATCCGAAGGTCGCCGGATCGAATCTCGCGCCATGCAACTTTCTTTTTTAGTATATATATATATATATATATATATATATATATATATATATATATATATAATGTTCGAAGTCGCCAGTTTTTCCACGGCAAACGACTTTCAACAACTTATTATATGCATAATTGTTGCAACTGATTGCCGGGAATTTTATATATATATATATATATATATATATATATATATATATATATATATATATGAATTACAAAAAACAAATACTAAAAAAAAGCTGCATGGCGCGAGATTTGATCCGGCGACCTTCGGATTACGAACCCGAGCGCTTACCGCTGCGCCACGACGCTGTAGAAGATTGTGAATCGTAGAGAGCATTTCACCGCAACGGTTTCTTTTAACTGTCGATTTTATCGACAACGTCTGAGAAGTGCATCTTGGTGCTTTGCCACATTACACCTCTGGCCATGAGCTTTTATTATGCGCAGTATGAATCGAATCTGAATTTCACAATTGGCGGCCTCCCCTTGTAAGTTTGAAAACAAGCGGGAAGGATGTATTTACACACTGTAAAACTTTCACACACGCAGAATGGCTTCAAATGGTTCAAATGGCTCTGAGCACCATGGGACTTAACTTCTGAGGTCATCCGTCCCCTAGAACGTAGAATTACTTAAACCTAACTAATCTAAGGATATCACACACATCCATGCCCAAGGCAGGATTCGAACCTGCGACCGTAGCGCCTAGAATCGGCACGCAGAATGAAAATTGTATTTTTACAAAAATAGTGTGCATTTATTTTGGAGTGACCCTCGTGTCTTTAACAGTTTATCAAATATCAGACGTGACCACGAGCGAAACTCGGTATAATACATTGTCCAGTCACTTTAATGAAACCACCTGTCAAATGCCTGAATAAGCACCTTCTGCATTGTGGACTGCTGGAGGATCTGCAGGAAGAGTCAGTGAGCTACTGGAAGGTACCGCAGGGATGTGGAACAATGATGACTCTAGTGACGCGGTCAGCTGCGCTAGGTTCGTCTGTTGAAGATCCATGGCGTGAACAGATTCCGTCCCACAGAGTCTCGATTGGGTTTAAATACGGCGAGTTTCGTGACCAAGGAGTATGGTAAACTCATCTTGGTGTTGTTCGTACCACGCACGTGCACTGAAAGCTACGTGGCAGGCACGTTGCTTTGTCCTGTTGATAGATGCCAGTGTTCCGAGGAAAAGCAAACTGCATGCAGGGGTTGACATGGTCCCCATGGACAGATCCATACTTGTGTTGATCCCTTGTGGCTACCAGATTGACAAGTGCATTCACTAAAAGTCCACGAAAACATTCGCCAGCCTTCCAGGTTTCTTTCTTTCAGACGTTCTCCGCTGTACACGCCAACGGTCATATGTCTGGTGGGGCACAAAACGCGATTCATTTGAATACGCCACTTGTCTCCAATCAGTAGCCGTCCAGCTGCGTTACTGGCTGGAAAATTCCAGCCTTTGTCGCCAATGAACAGCACTCAGCATGGGTGTATGAAGCAGGCATCTGTTGCGGCCGTTAATACGCAGCAACTTATAGCCGAACAGTCGTTGATGAGACACTGTTGGTAGCCCCTTGATTCATCTGGGCGGTCAATTGGTCAACATTTGCATGTCTACTCTCCCGCACACGTCTCCGCAACCGTTATTGACCCCTGTCATCCATGGCCCGTGGTGCACCACAGTTCCTCAGCGTCGGTTCTGGGTAGCGCATTTTGCCATGCGCGATATACTTTATCCAAGGTAGCACACAAACAGTTTACAAATTAAGCCGTTTCGGGAGTGCTCCCCCCCTTGATCCAAAAGCCAATGATCTGAAACTTTTTTTTTTGGCAGTCATATAAATCGCTTCGTTTCCGAGTTACGACAGCGACTGTACTGTTTTTCGTTTTACGAGGGCAGTTCAATAAGTAATGCAACACATTTTTTTTCTCGGCCAATTTTGGTTGAAAAAACCGGAAATTTCTTGTGGAATATTTTCAAACATTCCCGCTTCGTCTCGTATAGTTTCATTGACTTCCGACAGGTGGCAGCGCTGTACGGAGCTGTTAAAATGGCGTCTGTAACGGATGTGCGTTGCAAACAACGGGCAGTGAACGAGTTTCTTTTGGCGGAAAACCAGGGCATCTCAGATATCCATAGGCGCTTGCAGAATGTCTACGGTGATCTGGCAGTGGACAAAAGCACGGTGAGTCGTTGGGCAAAGCGTGTGTCATCATCGCCGCAAGGTCAAGCAAGACTGTCTGATCTCCCGCGTGCGGGCCGGCCGTGCACAGCTGTGACTCCTGCAATGGCGGAGCGTGCGAACACACTCGTTCGAGATGATCGACGGATCACCATCAAACAACTCAGTGCTCAACTTGACATCTCTGTTGGTAGTGCTGTCACAATTGTTCACCAGTTGAGATATTCAAAGGTTTGTTCCCGCTGGGTCCCTCGTTGTCTTACCGAACACCATAAAGAGCAAAGGAGAACCATCTGTGCGGAATTGCTTGCTCGTCATGTGGCTGAGGGTGACAATTTCTTGTCAAAGATTGTTACAGGCGATGAAACATGGGTTCATCACTTCGAACTTGAAACAAAACGGCAATCAATGGAGTGGCGCCACACCCACTCCCCTACCAAGAAAAAGTTTAAAGCCATACCCTCAGCCGGTAAAGTCATGGTTACAGTCTTCTGGGACGCTGAAGGGGTTATTCTGTTCGATGTCCTTCCCCATGGTCAAACGATCAACTCTGAAGTGTATTGTGTTACTCTTCAGAAATTGAAGAAACGACTTCAGCGTCTTCGTAGGCACAAAAATCTGAACGAACTTCTCCTTCTTCATGACAACGCAAGACCTCACACAAGTCTTCGCACCCGAGAGGAGCTCACAAAACTTCAGTGGACTGTTCTTCCTCATGCACCCTACAGCCCCGATCTCGCACCGTCGGATTTCCATATGTTTGGCCCAATGAAGGACGCAATCCGTGGGAGGCACTACGCGGATGAAGAAGTTATTGATGCAGTACGACGTTGGCTCCGACATCGACCAGTGGAATGGTACCGTGCAGGCATACAGGCCCTCATTTCAAGGTGGCGTAAGGCCGTAGCATTGAATGGAGATTACGTTGAAAAATAGTGTTGTGTAGCTAAAAGATTGGGGAATAACCTGGTGTATTTCAATGCTGAATAAAACAACCCCTGTTTCAGAAAAAAAATGTGTTGCATTACTTATTGAACTGCCCTCGTATATACCTTCCACTGTTGTGCTTCCACCTGCCGTGTGTGTCTGGTTATTGCACACTGACGTCCAACGTAGGCAGTGGTCACAATGTGACTGGGCTCTGTAGAACATCTATGTTAATAGGGCTTCTGTCTTATTGTAAAGCAGTCACTTCACTGGTGATATTTGACAACGGCATGGGGTAGAATTAGCCCTTGTCTCTCGACATCTAGTCCGCTAATTTACTCTAATTATTAACATAAGCTTTGGAAAGCTAAAATATGTTGAGCACAAGGCGGACAAAATTTCTATCCACAGAACTGTGCGTCACAACACCCGAAAAATCTACGTCCACGTATACTATGTTAATGAACATTGCAATTATTAGACCTCCAATGGTATGTTACATACACAGTGATCAAAAGTATCCGGACGCCCCGAAAAACATGCGTTTTTCATATTAGGTGCATTGTGCTGCCACCTACTACCAGGTACTCCATATCAGCGTCCTAAGTATTCGTAAGACATCGTGAGAGGGCAGAATTTGGCGCTCCGCGGAACTCACGGACTTCGAATGTGGTCAGGTGACTGGGTGTCACTTGTGTCATAAGTCTGCATGCGAGATTTCCACACTCATAAACATCCCTGGGTCCACTGTTTCCGATGTGATAGTGAAGTGAAAACGTGAAGGTACACGTACAGCACAAAAGCGCACAGGCCGACTTCGTCTGCTGACTGTCAGAGACCGAAGACAGTTGAAGAGGGTCATAATGTGTAACATGCAGAAGTCTATCCAGACCATGACACAGGACTTCCAAACTGCATCAGGATTCACTGCAAGTACTACGACAGTTAGGCGCGAGGTGAGAAAACTTGGATTTCATGGTCCAGCGGCTGCTCATAAGCCACACATCACGCCGGTAAATGCCAAACAAGGCCTCACTTGGTGTAAGGACGATTGAACAGTGGTAAAACGTTGAGTGGAGTGACGAATCACGGTACACGATGTGGAGATCCGACGGCAGGGTTTGGGTATGGCGAATGCCCGGTGAATGTCATCTGCCAGCGTGAGTAGTACCAAAAGTAAAATTCGGAGGCGGTGGTGTTATGATGTGGACGTGTATTTTATGGAGGGGGCCTTGCACCCCTTGTTGTTTTGCGTGGCACTATCACAGCACAGGCCTACATTAATGTTTTAAGCACCTTCTTGCTTCCCACTGTTGAAGAGCAATTCGGGGATGGCGACGGCATCTTTCAACACGATCGAGCACCTCTTCATAATGCACGGCCTGTGGCACAGTGGTTACTCGACAATAACATCCCTGTAATGGACTGACCTGAACCGAGTCCTGACCTGAGTCCTACAGAACACCTGTGGGATGTTTTCGAACGTCGACTTCGTGCCAGGCCTCACCGACCGACATCGATACCTCTCCTTAGTGCAGCACTCCGTGAAGAATGGGCTGCCATACCCCAAGAAACCTTACAGCACCTGATAGAACGTATACCTGCGAGAGTGGAAGCTTTCATGAAGGCTAAGGATGGGCCAACACCATATTGAATTCCCGCATTACCGATGGAGGGCGCCACGAACTTTTGAATTATTTTCAGTATGGTGTCCGGATACTTTTGATCACATAGTATACGAAACTGAGTACACAATGACCTGCTTTATACCTTGCTGCAATTGTAACTTTACGAGGGTTTAGTAGTCTAGGGTTAAAATATTTAGAAGAAACTCGCTGGATTTACGGGCTACATCTAAAATGCTACTATCGATTCTGTAAGCTACATCAGTGATTCCAACACTTTTTTTGGTTCCCGAAGACCTTAACATGTCAGAATTTATCCAGCTCCAAACGCTGGTCGATCGAATGCTATTTAAGAGCGCACCTGATGACAGTAGATTAGTTCAAAAATATAAATGAAACGCATGTTTTAAATTCATGAATCTAAAATCTCGGAAACAAACTCTATTTAGCATTCATTGTGCTTTACCAGTGACATCAATAAATCATTAAGTTCCATGCTGAAGAATTTTGTCTGCGATACACTATCGGAAGACAATTCATTAAGAGATACTTATTGTAAAGACGTTAACCCTAGACTGCTAAACCCTCGTAAATTTACAACTGCAGTAGGGTGTAAAGCAGGACATTTTGTACTTAGTTGCTTATGTAACATACCATTGTAGATCTAATAATAGTAATTAACTAAAGCATAACCTATAAGTTATCACTTTGAACGCAATTCTTATTTTAAATTTGTAAGTAACTATTGTACTGCCCTAGTCACGAAATTAATAATAATAATAATAATAATAATAATAATAATAATAATAATAATAATAATAATAATTCTTAAAGTCATCAACTCAGGCAGATAACAGTAAACGATGCAGAAAATAGAAACGGAATTCAGGAACATCATCAAAAAACATAAATTTGACACCACAACACAGAAGAGATCAGGATGCAAATGGACAGTGGAGCTTTAGAAACAATACAGTGAACACATGAATATTTGGGCTTAGAAAAAAACAATCATCATAAAGGAATTCAAGTTCAAACCCTCTCTTTAAATGGGAATAATCGAAAATAATAATAATACTTTGATTAAATCTGAGTAGCACAATACACGATGCTTTAGTAGCAATGTAACATTTCCTTTCCTTTGGTGGTTTAGAGTTAATTCAGATGGAATTTTGGCGCTAAATGTGTCTTTAATCTATGCGGAATCGTCGTTTACATGTGCCTTAAAGTACTTTTTGCGAACCATTTGATGAGCTGTCACAGATGTTAAAAAACAAGTTTTTTATACAGCCAAGACAAATAAGTTTCATTCGAGATTACAAATTGGTACAAGAAGGAAAGAAAATAAACGGTACCATCTTCTGCAAAAAGTAGTGATCTATTGCTGAAAGCTGAAATATTCTTTTTATTTTAAAATGTACACATTGTGTCCCTGCAGGAAGAGAATCAACGAATAAAACTTTTGAAAGATATCGCCGTAAGTATGCTAGTTTAGCGAAAAAATCTGTTTCCACAGGCTGTCTGACATAATAGACTTCCCCTTGTGAAAGAAAAGGGCACATTTCTAACTGTAATTGAATTTACAAGACGTGTAATCGGCTCCCACATCCTTACACAATTTCTTGAAATGCCTTGCTGTCATGTGTACAATATTAGCACATTTTAACGGTGCGCCGGCTGAAGCTAGGCAGAGTTTGGGAACCACTGAGCTATACAGTTTATTACTTATTCGATATTTTACGAAACGACTTTATGAAATCATAACAAGTCTTCACTTCCTGCGATCCGCAGAGTAATTATGATGAAAGGCGTTTGCTGTTTGTAACTATATTAACCCAAGTGGGCGGCATCATATGCACCGACAGCTTGCCGACTTGAAGTCAGCGACAGAACAGTACCTATCGAGACGAATAAAAAGGCAAATGGCCAAAGGTGTTTTTACCGTACTTATATTGCTGCTATGTTTATACGAAACAAACCATTGATACGTGGTATCCGCGATAGCCTTCATCAACAAGCGACACCTCTAATCTATTTCATTTCTCATCAATTTCACTGATTTTCAGATTGTCGCATGCATGAAGCGCTTCTCACAATTATCAGTCACCAAAGTTCTATAGTCGTGTGGGTACATGTAGTGAAGAATAGAAGTTTTATGCTTTTGATTTTATGTATCGTTTCAACAGATTTTTTACTGTATTTTCTTGGGTAATGGGGGGTGGGGGGGGGGAGGATTAAAAAGTGATATGAAGAAAGAATTGAATGGTTCTTAATTTATATGTCCTCGTTTCTGGATTGTGACTTTTATTACATTTTAATTGTGCGTCGATGCGTTCATTACATATACGCGAAAATTGTCTCGGCAGCCCTGAAGCAAGATAATCGGCCGTGGCCATTTCCAAGGAACCGTGTCAGCAATAGCTTGGGACGCGATAGGGGTATGACGAAAGAACTAAATTAGGATGACCGAAGGAAAATCCCAACTTCCCTTCCTAATAGCAACCCATCGTGAACATTTGCAAACGGCTTGCATGGTGTAGTAGTAGTAGTAGCTGTGGTGGTGGTGCTATGAGTTCACGAAGATCTACACTCCTGAAAATGGAAAAAAGAACACATTGACACCGGTGTGTCAGACCCACCATACTTGCTCCGGACACTGCGAGAGGGCTGTACAAGCAATGATCACACGCACGGCACAGCGGACACACCAGGAACCGCGGTGTTGGCCGTCGAATGGCGCTAGCTGCGCAGCATTTGTGCACCGCCGCCGTCAGTGTCAGCCAGTTTGCCGTGGCATACGGAGCTCCATCGCAGTCTTTAACACTGGTAGCATGCCGCGACAGCGTGGACGTGAACCGTATGTGCAGTTGACGGACTTTGAGCGAGGGCATATAGTGGGCATGCGGGAGGCCGGATGGACGTACCGCCGAATTGCTCAACACGTGGGGCGTGAGGTCTCCACAGTACATCGATGTTGTCGCCAGTGGTCGGCGGAAGGTGCACGTGCCCGTCGACCTGGGACCGGACCGCAGCGACGCACGGATGCACGCCAAGACCGTAGGATCCTACGCAGTGCCGTAGGGGACCGCACCGCCACTTCCCAGCAAATTAGGGACACTGTTGCTCCTGGGGTATCGGCGAGGACCATTCGCAACCGTCTCCATGAAGCTGGGCTACGGTCCCGCACACCGTTAGGCCGTCTTCCGCTCACGCCCCAACATCGTGCAGCCCGCCTCCAGTGGTGTCGCGACAGGCGTGAATGGAGGGACGAATGGAGACGTGTCGTCTTCAGCGAAGAGAGTCGCTTCTGCCTTGGTGCCAATGATGGTCGTATGCGTGTTTGGCGCCGTGCAGGTGAGCGCCACAATCAGGACTGCATACGACCGAGGCACACAGGGCCAACACCCGGCATCATGGTGTGGGGAGCGATCTCCTACACTGGCCGTACACCACTGGTGATCGTCGAGGGGACACTGAATAGTGCACGGTACATCCAAACCGTCATCGAACCCATCGTTCTACCATTCCTAGACCGGCAAGGGAACTTGCTGTTCCAACAGGACAATGCACGTCCGCATGTATCCCGTGCCACCCAACGTGCTCTAGAAGGTGTAAGTCAACTACCCTGGCCAGCAAGATCTCCGGATCTGTCCCCCATTGAGCATGTTTGGGACTGGATGAAGCGTCGTCTCACGCGGTCTGCACGTCCAGCACGAACGCTGGTCCAACTGAGGCGCCAGGTGGAAATGGCATGGCAAGCCGTTCCACAGGACTACATCCAGCATCTCTACGATCGTCTCCATGGGAGAATAGCAGCCTGGATTGCTGCGAAAGGTGGATATACACTGTACTAGTGCCGACATTGTGCATGCTCTGTTGCCTGTGTCTATGTGCCTGTGGTTCTGTCAGTGTGATCATGTGATGTATCTGACCCCAGGAATGTGTCAATAAAGTTTCCCCTTCCTGGGACAATGAATTCACGGTGTTCTTAATTCAATTTCCAGGAGTGTATATGCATCACATTAACCGAATTCTATGGAATATTTCGTATACATGTGCTTCAAGATACAGGAAAAGTAAACGCCTGTGAGTCGCTGTTGAGTAAACCAAGGAAGCCAGATAAGGGAGGGGGCAGAGTGGAGAGAATTTCTCTCTCTCTCTCTCTCTCTCTCCCCCCCCCCCTCTCCCCCCCTCACACACACACGCACACGCACATAAAACAAGACGATTATACGTTGAATTTGTGAATTAAGAGGCCTGTCCTGGTAGGGTTTGGTGTCCATTCCACGACCTTAAATGTTTCTCCGAATCATGAAAGTGCAATTTCCTATCGCATCCGCTCTGTTACGTGGCCCTCCTCGCATGGTGCAAACAGCAGGTCGTCACAATGCTGTCCCAGTACCAATAGCAACTTATATCACACCATTCTCTAAAATATCCCCGTGAACTCTGTACATCTTCGGTACGTTACTAACAAGAAAAGGCCCCAGCGGTGCGATCGACTTTTTGAAACCATCTATACGGTCATGTAGGTTACCCTTGTGGACCCACATTTGCAAGTAATTGACGAAAAAAATCGAAATTTAGTTTGATAGCGCTAACAAAGTTGATTTGAATGTAGTATAATGGATAGAATAACAGCTTCGCAAGCACGAGGTTGAGGGTTCGAATCTGTTCAGTGCACAACTTTACTTTTTATTTTTAAATTGTTATCGAAATTACTTCGATCATTATTTTTATTCCGTTAATTGGTTTAACTGTAATTTTTTATTTCTGTTCCTTTGTCAAATCATCACCGTATGAACATTTTCATTTGTTTCGTTTTTGTTTATGTGATTGTTATTTCAATCGGAATTTTTGTCAATATGAATTTAAGTATATTTGTCTGTTAAAATATTCAATTGTTTTAAAACTCAATTCCATCAGTTACAAAACAAAACACGAAATAATCTATATTTGCACAATGGTGTGAAAAGTTTGTTTCTGTTACCAGATGTGCAACTTTTTGCACGGTAATCGTCATAAAAACATTTAAAACATAACCTAAGTATATATTGCACTAAGGACAAAATAATGGAGATGAAAATTTAAATGAAAGACTGGTTTATAAGTAAATGAAATTCAACCAAAATAAGAAATAGATATGTTGTTGTTCTGGTCTTCAGGCCAGAGCCTAGTTTGATGCAGCTCTCCATGTTGCTGTATCCTGTGCAAGCTTCATCTCGTAGTAACTACTGCAACCTACATCCGTCTGAATCTGTTTAGTGTATTCATGCCTTGGTCTCCCTCTACGATTTTTGCCCTCCGCGCTTCCCTCCAATACTAAACTGATGATCCCTTGATGCTTTAGAATGTGTCCTACCAACCAATCCCTTCTTTTAGTCAAGTTGCTCCAGAAATGCTTTTCTTCTCCCCAATTCTATTCAGTACCTCGTCATTACTTACTTCATCTACCCATCTAATCTCAAGCATTCTTCTGTAGCACTACATTTCAAAAGCTCCTATTCTCTCTGTGTCTAAACTATTTATTGTCCATGTTTCACTTCCATACATGGCTACACTCCATACAAATACTTTTAGAAAAGACTTCCTGACACTTAAATCTATACTTGATGTTAACAAATTTCTCTTCTTCAGAAACGCTTTCCTTGCCATTTTCAGTCTACATTTTATATCCTCTCTACTTCGACCATCATCAGTTATTTTGCTCCCCAAACAGCGAAACTCCTTTACTACTTTAAGTGTCTCAGTTCCTAATCTAATTCCCTCAGCATCATCCGACTTAATTCGACTATATTCTATTACCCTCGTTTTGCTTTTGTTGATGTTCATCTTAAATCCTCCTTTCAAGACACTGTCCATACCGTTCAACTGCTCTTCCAGGTCCTTTGCTGTCTCTGACAATTACAATGTCGTCGGCAAACTTCAAAGTTTTTATTTCTTATCCATGGATTTTAAAAAGCTTAATTTCAGAACAGTATCTCACAAAAAGACGATCTCTCATGGTAGGTTTTATAAAAAGTTCTCAAAAATCGAAACTTGTTATTTTATGGCTGGGGGGGCAGGCAAGTTCTATGGCTGAAGAGGTGCGTTTCGGCGTCTAAAATATTAAAAATTGCCCTGACACACAAGAAAGCGTTCTTTCACTAGAACATTAGGCGTACATAACAGTAGTAACAATGACGAAAATCCAATCACTTAAATTATTAGTGACACCGCTGGCTTATCCGACTAATTCAGCACCCAATGGCTCATGGCATTTTATAGTGCAAAAGTTTGTTTCTGTGGGAGGCGATGTTAATCACATGAGGAAGCTGTCGAAGAACAATATCGTTTCTTCCTTGTTTAGCACACTTCTTAAACTAGTTTCGTTCGATAACCTAGGTGCCTTACACTGCTGCCTAGTACGTTTGCCGCTTTGCATTTATAAGGGCCGTACGACCTCAATGTTTCGGCATTAGCCTCTAATAAATCTTAAGCACTCTTGAGTGAGAAAATCTGGAAGTGTCAGTTACGTATCATATTTTCCGAGCAATTAAAGAATATGTACGCCTTCGTACATAGCAGAAATAAATGTCCAAAACGGGAATGACAGCAGGAAAAGTCATTTAGAGCAGATCACTTGCTCACTTCTAAAAACGATGAGAACAGATCTGTGGAACAAGCCTGTACTAGTGGTATTGGCAGTGGTTTCGAATACGTAACGCTTAATAAAGTAACCAGATGGCAGTTATAAGAGTCGAGGGACATGAAAGGGAAGCAGTGGTTGGGAAGGGAGTAAGACAGGGTTGTAGCCTCTCCCCGATGTTGTTCAATCTGTATATTGAGCAAGCAGTAAAGGAAACAAAAGAAAAATTCGGATTAGGTATTAAAATCCATGGAGAAGAAATAAAAACTTTGAGGTTCGCCGATGACATTGTAATTCTGTCAGAGACAGCAAAGGACTTGGAAGAGCAGTTGAACGGAATCGACAGTGTCTTGAAAGGAGGATATAAGATGAACATCAACAAAAGCAAAACGCAGATAATGGAATGTAGTCAATTAAACCGGGTGATGCTGCAGGAATTAGATTAGGAAATGAGGCACTTAAAGTAGTAAAGGAGTTTTGCTATTTGGGGAGCAAAATAACTGATGATGGTCGAAGTAGAGAGGATATAAAATGTAGGCTGGCAATGGCAAGGAAAGCGTTTCTGAGGAAGAGAAATTTGTTAACATCCAGTATTGATTTAAGTGTCAGGAAGTCATTTCTGAAAGTATTTGTATGGAGTGTAGCCATGTATGGAAGTGAAACATGGACGATAAATAGTTTGGACAAGAAGAGAATAGAAGCTTTCGAAATGTGGTGCTACAGAAGAATGCTGAAGATTAGATGGGTAGATCACATAACCAATGAGGAAGTATTGAATGGGATTGGGGAGAAGAGAAGTTTGTGGCACAACTTGACCAACCGGGTAGGACATGTTCTGAGGCATCAAGGGACCACCAATTTAGTATTGGAGGGCAGCGTGGAGTGTAAAAATCGTAGAGGGAGACCAAGAGATGAATACACTAAGCAGATTCAGAAGGATGTAGGCTGCAGTAGGTACTGGGAGATGAAAAAGCTTGCACAGGATAGAGTAGCATGGAGAGCTGCATCAAACCAGTCTCAGGACTGAAGACCACAACAACAACAAACGCTTAAGTACACAAGGCTTAATAGCGAGGCTGATATTTAGTTAAGCATCAGAAACGGCGTGTCTTCAATTACAATTTCCATACTCCTTCAGACAGTAAGATTCGGAGTTAACGGCAAATCATTTGCTCTCCTGGTTCTAGGCTAACGTAGCAGCCACTGTGTCCAGACATGGCTATCGCAATAGATAACTTATCGAAACTAAGTTGGTTCCAACAAGATAGCATTAGGCAAAGTCTAGCGAGTGACCAGAGAGCTCTGCCTTACTGAGTATAAGATCATGGAGCCACTCATATAGGAAAGTAGTATTTTTTTTATTTTCGGGGAGGTATTAGTTGTAATCATCGAATCCTACAGCAAGTGTCAGATGCAATTGGAGATCATAAAATGAAAGCAGTGCTTTTTGCCGATGACCTGATGTTATGGGGAAATTGCGAGAAGGAGGTGCAAGAGCAGTTAGATGTATGGGAGGCAACGGCAGCACAATATGGAATGCATTTCTCTGCAAAGAAAAGTGAAATAATTGTCACAACAAGGAAGAAGAATAGGCCAAATGTGGATATAACTTGTGGAGGGGAAAAACTACAAGTGGTAGAGAACTTCAAGTACCTGGGAAGCATGATTGAAAGTAAGGGGGGAAACGCAATGGAAGTAAATGAAAGGTGCAGAAAAGCAGGGCAGTTCTTCAAATGCATTAGGGGGCTTATTTGGAGCAAGGAGGTGCCACAGAAATCCAAGGGAATTATATACCGAACCTACTTTGTCCCCATATTGGCATACGGAAGTGAGACATGGGTAATGCACAAAAGCGACAAAAGTAGAATACAAGCTAGTGAAATGAAGTCCCAGAGGAGAAGGTTGGGTGTAACAAGACGAGACAGATTGCGAAATGTGTATGTGAGGGAAAGACTAAAGGAGGAACCAGTGCAGGACAGGATAGAAAAATCAAGACTGCAGTGGTATGGACACATGAAGAGAATGGATGAGGGAAGAATTCCAAAGAGGATGTTTGATCTGCAACTGGAGGGGAAGAGGCCCAGGGGAAGACCAAGAGATAGATGGGTGAAGGGAGTGAAGGAATGTGTGACGGGAAGAGGAGAGAACTGGACGAAGGTGGAAGAGGGGGAATGGTGGAAAGACAGAACACGATGGAGAGGCTTGTGTTCCCGACAGACCCAGCCAGTGGCTGGAAACTGTCCAAGATGATGATGATGATGATGATGATGATTAGTTGTAATCATCGACTTTCCACGGATGACGCTGTTGCTAAAAATAAATGTTATTCGATGAAAAACTAAACTGTCAGCTTGGTCTGAAGACGAGTAAGGTGGCGCAGTGATCAGTACACTGGCGCTAAGTACGAAAATGAAAGATTCTTCGTCTCACGAAAAGTAAAACATGTAGGGCAGGATCCAGAAAATTAAGTCAACAGCGTGAGACGAGGAGAAGACTGGAAGAGAAAACGTAATAGGTGCGGTGAAATCCATCCCTGTGACAGTGAACTTCAAAATGAAACATGGATACGGAAGATTCGTCATTCATGGTGAAGAAAATTACTGCAGCAGTCGGAAACTTCGGACACACACAGAAAGGACGACGATTCAGATTCCTATCCGGTCATTCAGGTACAGGTTTATGCGCGAAGTAACTGATCCCGTAAGTGCTTTAGACGCATGAAAACTGTCTCACACCCACACAGAATTTTAAATTGCTATGTAGACTCAAGCTTGTTTCTGCTCCCAACATGGAATGACATTTGTTCTTGTTTTCTCTGTTGAACCTATATTCCTTGGAATTGGTGTGGTTCCTGAGTCACAAACGTTAAAAATTATGTTTCGACGAAGTGTCCGCGGTAGAATAAAGCACTAGTGGAGATTCTCAATGCTGAATGGCGTGGCATTGCTACAGCTGCCTTCTCGGATTCTTCCGGATCTCTCCCCTCTGTTAAAAGGGAAATACGGAAGCGTCCGATCCCACGCGTCTGCTTTGACCCATGACGTCACAAATATGGCGGAAACAAAAACAAACACACACACTTTCCACAAGAAGCCTAATGACACTAACGGGACAAGCGCGGGAAATGGGGTGTTTTGAGTGGGGGGCAAACTAGATATAAACAAATTTAGATGCCTTGCGTAGCTACAACGTGTAAGTGATGACAGTCATGCATGAATACCCACCCACCTCCCCTGCAACCCATAGAAGATAAAGATGCTTCAGTAGCTGATTAGTGTTTTTTGTCTTTAAAAAAAAATCTCACGGGATAGAACGAACAGATCAGGAAGATAAATATAATAAACTAAAACAGAAATTCGAGGAAACAGATAATTAAAATAAGTAATAAGTGTTTTAAAATTTAAAAAAATCTCACGAGATAGAACGAACAGATCAGAAAAGTAAATAAAATAAGATAAAACAGAACTGGAGACAGCCACACTCAAACCAAACTCCGCGCCGTCATGACGTCACACACGACAACACCCTTACGTCACGAGTCAAAGCCGACGCATGGGGTCGGACGCTTCTGTCGACCCGTTAAAAGTTTCGTTTATACCTCAAATCACCTCTCTCAGAGGGGCTTACCCGATGGAACGCCGTGCGTTAACACACTGTACTGTCACCACGATGTATATTTATAAGCTTTATTTTACAGGAAAATAAAACACTAAATTGCCGAACAAAGCTATAACCGCCCACGATAATGAGAGATGTACAATTGCACAACTACGGTCTGCCAACATTCCACGATTGGCTTACGATTATGGGATACTGTCAGTTTACTCGAAATCTTTGTGGACATTGTCGTGAATTGCGTATACTTATTACTGGATGATGCTCAATGAACTATGAAAAACAATTATGACGTAATTTCGACAGTCTTCCGGCAGATTGTATTGCGTCTTATGTTTTCCTTAACTTTTAGACTTGCGAGAGATTTTACTAGATTAAAAGTTTGTCATCCACTTGGAAATCGGACGTGTTAGAGGGAGGACGAGTAAAAATTTCGCATCGTCGACCAGATGCGATTTCAAGGGGGGGAGGGGGGGTGTATGTCTATGATGAAGCTGAAGCGCCCCCCCCCCCTCCAGAACTACACGTTTCTTTTCAATTTACAAAATATTCTTTGCAACATGTCTTTCAGACTTAGCAGACTCGAAAATTTTCTCGCTGTAGTGGTTGGTTTTATAACAGATTGAGAAAACATCGTTTACTCTGGAGTCTCTAGACACTTGTGGAGAGATTGGCCAAGGCGAGACGAACTCAGCCCCCTCCCAAACTTGGATTGGACTCTTCTACTAAGAATTGGGACAAAATGAACTAACGCTTCAGACTGAATAGAAATAAGGCAGCGCGATGCATTTTCAGCATTCGTCACAGTCTAGGACAAATGTAACCGTGGCGTTTTACCGCGTTTCACTCAGTCGGTGATTCGCTTCTTTTCCCGTTGCCAAGAGCCGCGTACATCTGCTTCATTACTTCCGGTTATTTTTCTTCATTCTAGCATATTTTCGCCATATCGGTATTCATTCCCAGCAGTTTCCCACTCATCCACACACATTCTTGTTATTTTAAAAGTTTTCACCACGTTCGTCGTAAGATAATATTTGTGCAACTAGTATTAAATTTCTTTTGAACCTCAGTCAAAATTGTGATATTTACTTAAGGAGAAGCGTATAATATTCAAACAGGGCATAAATATTCTAAACGTGAATCTTGATTTTGTAGTCATTTATATTTTACCAGAAATCACTATGACGGAAATGCGAAACTGTCACTTCTAAAACTGCGATCAAGTGATTTGAGATTGCATACACAAAACACCCGTGTTAACTATTTCCTCCACTTTGGATAACAGTACTCTGCTGTAAGATTGGCAAATAGAATCTATAAGATTTAGAATGAGAATTAATGTACAGAAGCGATCCGCGGACAATACGAAATTGCTTTGCGAGAGGAAGGTGGGTGTTTCACTCTTGCTGTCTACAGAGTACTTTCGAGTTTCATGACTTCTCTCTTTCCTGAGACAATGGAGAAGCAGCAAGGCTTCTGGGAATTATGGCGTCAGACGGAGTGTGGGAAGTTCGTGAACGAATGCGAAGAATACGGAACTCAAGATTTCTAGCTGCACCTTCTCGCTCACAAGACATTGCACTGAAAAATACAACAAACAATCTTTCAGCTGTGCTGTCGCATAATTATGATTACGAAAATTGCTCCAATATTCCCTGTAGTTGACCAGAATGTGTGAAAGCAGAAAGCGTTGTTGCTGTAGTGGAAATTACTTCTACACATGTACATTACATTACGCGTAAAGCCAAGATTATTGTTAACAATATGACAGTGGCGCTGTAGATTTATAGTATAATCAGGATCATCTGAACTGGGTGTCAAGCGCCACTTACACAGCTGAAACAAGGAAAATGCACATCAGTCATTACTGTTCCGCTAATTTACATTCTCCATAGATGAGTAGCATTTCTACGTTCTCTTCGTTTGAGTGCAATGAACATACACAAACCAACTGAAGACAACTGAGTAAATGACCGGTGAGCATTTTCCTTGCGTTTCCATTCGTTTACTGCCACATCCAGCAAGAGGACAGGTTATTTTGGAGACGTGCAATGTATGCTAATAAAGGAGTCTAAAAGTCAGCTTTGTGTGATCCTTTCAATAACATGTTTACGCGAATGATTCAGTATGATACTTTTTAAACAGATTTCCACGAGGAAGTGGATTAACGAATAAAAAATATAGTGTGCTTAAAAATAAAAGCAACAAAAACGTCTTGCTGTTTGTCTCTGCACGAAAGGGCACATACAGATGGTCGCCAAAATGTACATCGGAAGCGCCACTGAAAGTAAAAAAAGGTAATTCTGTATATTTATTATAATAATAATAATAATAATAATAATAATAATATCCTTGACTTGACACTTGTGGTCTCAAATTAGAAAACCGGTTAGATGCAGCTCTCCACGTTAATCAGTAATGTGCAAGCATCTTCATCTCTTCATACTACTGCAACCTTCACATATTTCACCGGGCTTACTATAGTCAAGCCATGATCTCCCGCTACTATTTTTAACTGCCTGCACACACAGACATACACTCTTCCCTCCATTACCAAATCAATTACTCCTTGATGTCCCAGGATATCTTTCAACAGGTTCTTCATTCAATTCAAGTTGTGCCACGCCTTTTTCCCTTCACAATTAGATTAATTATTTCTTCATTATTTTTCCGAGCTACCCACAATCTTCAGCATTCTTCTGTAGCATTTGAGTTTACTATCCATCTGTAGGCTCACAAAATTCGCAAGCACAATTTCACACGTTAGTGTGCAACAAATGTACTACCGAATGCCATTCCCTCTGCCATCACCCGATTGATTCGATTACATTCAATTACCCTTGCATTACTTTTGTTGATATTCAAACATGAGCTTTTTTTTTCAAGACCTCCATTCTGTTCAACTGATCTTATAAGATCTTTGCTATCTCAGACAGAATTAAAAACTCTGTGACAAACTTAATTCTCTGAACGTTAAATTTCCTTTGCAAATTTATTGTTGGTTTCCTTTATTGCTTGCTCAGTGTATAGATTGATCAATATTAACGACTATGAAAGAACAAGAACTGCTTCTTCAATTGTTTTCGGCAGAAAACCTGTATTCTACATGCAGTACAACGAACTGAATACTTTTTCAACAGCGAGGATGTGGCTACAACTGCTATCTTAGCAAACCCGTAGCCAAAACACACTGCTTTCTATCATTGAACATGGAACCAAATGGTGCATGGTTTACACGGTTAGTGATGCTACACTGCTCTTAATTGTTCCTTTCGAATAGCCATCCGTAATAGGGTTGCCACGTGTCCTGATTGTGTCGGGATCGTTTCTGCGTTTTTGGTTGTCCCGTGCCTCTCTATGAGTATGATGGAACAGCCTCAAGTCGCTATTCTTGTTTTCTTTTACAGTTTTACTTTTTCACATCATACAGTACAATTTTAAATTTCATTTCATAAGTTTATCGTCTTATCATCATAAGCCAAAGCCCATATGGGTAAAATTCACGAGAAGGCAATAAAAAAGTGGGTTTAAAAGTAAATTGTTTAACCGCCTGTTATTCTAATAGTAAATCCCACTTGTGTTGCAACATGCTTCGTACTTCGTGAGGAAAATGAACTTCTCGTTAAAGTAAGATAAGAGTTGTTCAGAGTTCTATCAGCATGTTCTACATGAGAAGAAACTTCTAAAGAACGCTACACCGAATAAGTACTTGTAAGTGTAAGTTGCAACCCTCCCCCATTGTTCTTCACTAACGAGTAAGGTAAACACTTTTCATTTAAATGTTTTAAGTTTCAAGTATGGTACTCTTAGTTTTGATGTGAGAATGTGAACTGACTAACTTTAGTAGTAAGAACTGTGCCTTTGATAATAATAATAATTCTTTAATTTGCCCTTGCTTTTCACTTGCCACGGGTGGAAACCTTATCCGTAAAAGTGTAGGAGTTTTATATTGAAAACAATGTTGACAGCAAAGGTAAGTATTTTGCTCAGAAGTCCTACTTTCTATACTTCTCCTTACCATAAATTATTAATCCCTTCCTTGAAGCGAAAGTTCTGTGTTTCTCGTCAAAAATTGATAATTACGAAACCGAACAGCAAGTGCGTGGAAAAAAATAAAATAAAATGATGGTATCCTATGTGCCTCGATAGCACAGAATGACAGTTACTGAACAGGAAAAAAACTAAAGTAGTTACAAACTACGTCGTGCACATACTTTATTCAACATGTAAACGTCACTACGGATATTCGGATTTAGGTTATGACACGTTAGATATGCCTACCATTACTGGCGATGGTGTGGCAGAGACGAATATCGATGCCGTCGATGACCTTATGAATTGCTTTCTTCATCTCAGCAAAGGTTTTGGGGTTATTCCTGTACTCCTTGTCTTTAACGTAGCCCCCACAAAAAGGAGTCCTGTGTGTTCATTTCCGGAGAATATGGCGGCCAATCGAGGCCCATGCCAGTGGCCTCTGGGTACCGCAGAGCCAGAAGGTGGTCCCCAAAGTGCTCCTCCAGGATATCAGACACACTCCTGTTTGATGGGATCGAGCTCCACCTTGCATGAACTACATCTTGTCGAAATCAGGGTCACTTTTGGATAATGGGGATGAAATCATCTTCGAAAACCTTTATGTGCTGTTCGGTAGTCGCTGTGCCTTCAAGGAATAGTATTCCTGGAGATTGCGCACCATACAGTCACCAACTGATGGTGGAGACACTTCTCGATCGCGGAATGTGGATTCTCAGTCCCCCAAATGCGCCAATTTTGATTATTGACGAACCCATCCACATGAAAGTGGGCTTCGTCGCTAAACCAAACCATACTAATTCCCACCATGTCCCGCGGTCAACCGCGCAGTTCGAATGTTCGAACGCAAACCGTTCGGAAGGTATGACGATTTTATTTCATGTAGTTCAAAAACTGTCACTTTGTAATTAGGAGTGCTTGCTCAAAAAGTTATTTCTCTAGCTTATTTCTAATCACGCGAATTACGAAGCGAAGGTAGTTAAGAAATAATGTGAATTTCTGAAAACGACACACCACTGATCCGTCTCCCAAAGGAATGTATTGTTTCAATATGTGTAACCTGACAAGTACAGGGAGGGCCAAATGAATGCGGCCCGGATGAGTAAAGACTATTTTGAAACCATCTGTAACGGTATTAAGGGAGGAGGAAAAAACTTACAGTTGCTTCCAACGGGACGGAGCAGCTGTCCATACAGCCGGACAATCCTTGGAGCACAAATACACAGTCTTCACGCCAAACAGTTGTTAGCAGAGGTCAGTCTACTCGCAGCACTAGCTGGCTACCATGTCACCTGATCTGTCAGTGTGCGATTACTTTGTGTGGGGAGCCCTAAGTATAAGGTGTATCGCAACAATCCCCACAGTCGTCAAGAACCGCAGCAGAACATTTCGGATGAGATTGCAGCAATCCAGCTTCGATCTGCCTTTAGCAACTTGCTGACAAGGGCCCCAAAGTGCCAAAATATGAATGGTGGTCACTTTCAACGTATGCTATAGTCTTAGTACGGTTTCCTTTCTTCTGTGTTTCTTTGTACCCTAGAACTCTGTCCTCTGGGTCATTCATTTACCCCATGAAGGCATGAAAGATTTGGGTCGACAGAAGCGTCCGATCCCACGCGTCGGCTTTGACCCGTGACGTAAGGGTGTTGTGTGTGACGTCATGACGGCGCGGAGTTTGGTCTGAGTGTGGCTGTCTCCAGTTCTGTTTTATCTTATTTTATTTACTTTTCTGATCTGTTCGTTCTATCTCATGAGATTTTTTTTAAATTTAAAAACACTTATTACTTATTTTAATTATCTGTTTCCTCGAATTTCTGTTTTAGTTTATTATATTTATCTTTCTGATCTGTTCGTTCTATCCCGTGAGATTTTTTTTTTTAAAGACAAAAAACATTAGTCAGCTACTGAAGCATCTTTATCTTCTATGGGTTGCAGGGGTTACGACCCCTGGGGAGGTGGGTGGGTATTCATGCAGGGCTGTCTTCACTTACACGTTGTAGCTACGCAAGGCATCTAAATTTGTTTATATTTAGTTTGCCCCCCACCCAAAACACCCCATTTCCCGCGCTTGTCCCGTTAGTGTCATTAGGCTTCTTGTGGAAAGTGTGTGTGTTTGTTTTTGTTTCCGCCATATTTGTGACGTCATGGGTCAAAGCAGACGGGTGGGATCGGACGCTTCCGTATTTCCAAAGATTTGACAAAACGAATAATGCTTAACAACGAAGATTCCAGTTTTGATCTCTGTTGATTATGCAAATCTTTCCATCGCTCGCTGATATTATGCCGTAGATAATGGTCAATGAAATAGCAGTGTTAAAACTACATGGAGTTTATTTTATCCATGACAGTTAAAAAAAAAAAACGCGGTTGTTTTCGCAAACATCACTGAAGATAAAGCTGCACCCAGCCACTTAGTTTGGACGAATCGAAAAATGTGGCTGCCTGCAGCCTTTTCTTCACTGGTGTTTACTGACAGATCGTCACTTGTTTCAAAGCTTGAAATTTGACGAGTACCAAACATCGCGTTTGCACCTATTAACATACAGCATGCCAATCACAGTGTGTGAAGTGACACATTTGATCTCTTAAAGCTCTCCAATTGCAGCTGGTCTGTCGGTGGTATCTTAATGTCATTTTAAAGAATGTTCCAACAATGAAATATTGCTAAGATTGAATGATGATGCAGACCAGAATTATAAGCAAGGGGCACTACTGACACGATTGCATAAATGAGTCCCGATTTTCATTCTAGTATTTTCAGTTTCACTTACGCAGATGACGTACCATATAAGTTACCGTAGTTTGTAATGCAATGAATTAAACTACGTACTTTGTTGTTAAAGCAATCCAGCTCACAGCTTTAACTGAGACATTAACTTCGCATGTTTGTCAAGAGGGTTAATACAGTGCTTAGGAAAAAATGATTAGGGTTTGACGAACTGACGATGACACTAATTAGAGATGGACAAACTCAGATAGGCGAATCATCCTGATATTCAATGCATCGATTTAGTAAAATCACAGATAATTAGCATCGCTGAATGGGGATCCGAATCCCACTCTTGAATGCGAGTTCCGTGCAACACACGTGGAGCGTGAAGTTTACTGTAACATCTGTCTCTATCTGAGACTACTGAAATATTAACTGAAGTGACTGTTAGCGGACAGCTTGTTATAATGCAATATCGGTGAATACAATGAGTGCATTTTTATTTTCTCCACACGTTTCGTAGCAAGCACTAGGTGGTGCAGCTACTCACAAAGGTCCCGTGGTGGCTGTAATTATCGTATGGCAGCGAAACTTTGTAGATATCCTAATGTATTAAAGCTGAACCGATTTACGCCGGAAAAAAATTGGTTCCAATTTTGGCCACCTGTTGCAAATCTGGCGCACTACAGCATCTTGACGTCGTGTGTTCAAATTACGTAAGTGGCAACGTTATGCCCTTCTCACTTGTTTGACCTCTACTGCCCATGTCCTGTTCCTAATGCATTACATATGAAAACATGTCTATAAATCTTTCTTGCATTCACGGGGCCAGGTTTGCATTTGGTGGCCAAAACTAATTTTTTCCAGCATAAATCAGTTCGACATTAGAATATCTACACAGTTTCGCTGCCATACGGTAATGACAGCCTCCACTGGACCTCTGAGTAGCTGCACTTTAATTATAACCATCCAGCACAAACAGACATAACGCCACAACATTACGTCACAGGACGAAGCCGACGGGTCTAGTGTAGCAGGGGATACAACCCGTCGGCTTTGGACAATGACGTCACAAGTCGCCAGATAGCAGTTTACCATTTTCGCTTTTGCTGTTATGTTTCAGTTTCGTTTTTTTACTGATTGCTTAATAAAGTGGATCTGTTTATTCTATCTCGTGAGATTTTTTTAAAAAAAGCCAAAAAACACTTATCAGCCACTGAAGGGAGCTACAACACTAAGAAGAATCGCTTCTCTATTGGCGACTTGTGACGTCAATGTCCAAAGCCGACGGGTTGTATCCCCTGCTGCACTAGACCCGTATTTGGGGCCCTCTTCCAATACATTGAGAATGCCTTTACAGAAATTAACTGACATTCAGATCCCAAAATATCAGATCAGCTGAATCTGACGATACCGGATGTCGGCTTCGGGTCTAGTGCAGCAGGGGATACAACCCGTCGGCTTTGGACATTGACGTCACAAGTCGCCAATAGAGAAGCGATTCTTCTTAGTGTTGTAGCTCCCTTCAGTGGCTGATAAGTGTTTTTTGGCTTTTTTTAAAAAAAATCTCACGAGATAGAATAAACAGATCCACTTTATTAAGCAATCAGTAAAAAAACGAAACTGAAACATAACAGCAAAAGCGAAAATGGTAAACTGCTATCTGGCGACTTGTGACGTCATTGTCCAAAGCCGACGGGTTGTATCCCCTGCTACACTAGACCCGATAATTTTAATGAGATGGCAGAGCAGACTTTAAGCATCTAAGTAACAAGATGCCTATCTCTGCATCCTAGCTCTGACAAGGCAGAACATTATATACCGTGTTTAGATATTCAGCAGGCGTTAATGGCAACAAACCGGCCTCACACGGCCTTGTCGGAAATGACTAAGTGCGGTAGTGATGCAGAGATCGCGGTCTCACCGGACGGTGAATGTGTCAATAAACAGCAAACATTGCTCCGCACTAGCCTCAAGAGGTACCTCTAAACACTCATGCTACGTTTACGTTAAGTTTTGAAACGTTTTCGTCTCACCAGATCCGAGAATTCCAACGTTGATTCGCTCGAGAAAAGCACGAAACAAAGAGGCCTCTTACGCTCATATACTGCACAGGAAGCGTTACAATGAAGTTATTTTGCTCTGTCTGCAAACCAAAATAGTTTTGGATACCCACGAAGAAGGAAGTTGTAAGCCGGCATGCTAGCATTTGCCAGTCAAGGCCAAAACATCAAACGGTGGAATGCGCGATGCGAAACACTGTACAAACGTAACACTTCCGTTTAACATACACTTCTTACCTACAATTTTCGTACAAATCTGCCAGAAAGGAGATGGGTAACGAAAACTCGACATAAAAATGGAAGCTAAATATTATGCCAACTCCACCTCACCCAAAAGTATTCATAACTTATTGTACTCATGCCAGCGAAGAAGCGTCAGTAAAATTACTCATGCTGAAGTACCACCGTACATCAAATGGAAATCATAAACATGCAACCTGAATATATCTCCTCTGAACGGTGAATATCCTTGCTTTACTACTACTTGCGTTTTATAAAGCAGCATACATCTTCCTCCTGCAGGATATCACACCAGCAAACAAAAAGTCACAGCCCATTCAAAGAACATCACATTTCTGTCAGACAGTACGACTTCTTGTTTATGTACATTTAAGGTTATATCATAGCGGACACACTAAGAAAACGATTTGTTTGATGCGTTTCTTGCGATGTACACTCTAGTCTGACGAGATAAAGAAGAAACTGCTGGAGCTATACAAATCAATTTAGCACTGTGAGCGCTGCTCGCATGTGTCTCCGGACACAAAATCTGTTACCTTCGCACTCAGTTTCTCTTCAACAACGAGATGTTTACATACCTAATCAAATCCAACGCACTTTATGTGAGATCTGTTTGCAAGACAGCATTCACGACACAGCGGTAGATTCTCACGTTCAGATTTACATGAAAGTCATGTCAACTTTCCCGTCACCGGTGGAGCAGCACGCCCTCCACACATTTAGCGGCCCGACAACTAACGCCTTCTCCGAGACCAGCTATAGTTCACAGTTCCATCCGCTAGAGGCGCCGCAGCTTCGGACCACGGGATACCTATTACGAATCAGCGGTACAGCCTCCCTCGGCCATGCACAGTCGCACTACAGTCTTACGTTAGACTGGACTATGGTAACACCGTTGCGCTCTCCCAGCCACAGTTTGTTAATCATTTACATCACGACAGAACAGCTAGAAGTATTCGCTATTTTGAAGATTTACTTCTTCCGGAGGGCAATCGTTCATTTTATTTTATTTTTAAACAATAATAGAAGCAAGTGAATGACGACCAAGCAGACGAACAAAATTATCTGATCGAACTTTCGATCTTGCTTTGAACGATGTGCTGTGCCTGCGTGGATGACTACACTTTTATGTGCTCCGATTTCATCTCGTACGCGAGGCCGCAAAACCGCTGCGACAAAAAAAGTTCTAAAATGTTTCTGGTTTAGTTCAGATTCATTTTCAGCACTCGGAGATAAAATAATTCTTGGTTAACAGTTTCTCCGTCAGATACTATAATTTTGAATCAAATTATTTCTACCTTTTATGATACGTTATATCAGTTCCATTGAACAGATAACTTCTCCTAGTTAACAGAAAAAAATGCAGGTCTGATTACAGTCACGCACAAAAAAGTGTAAAAGAAACAGTCCGGGGAACTACCACCCTCCTATAGAACAGATTATGACTGTTTCAAAGAATTGTTTCCCCCGTGTGTCGTCACTGCTGTAGGAACTAGGCTACCAGAATTATAGACTAACAACACACACAGTCTTATCAGCAACTGGTTTTCTAATATAAGACATAAATTAAATAGCGGCAAGTGGAGAATTTTTGTTACGTGGAGAACAATATCGCCATTCTGAAATGTTAAGTGTCAGATATTGATATCTGAAGTCTTGCAGCGAATATTACATGCAATTTTCATTGCCAGTGATATTAAGAAGCTTTCTGTTAATGACTGCATTTCTATTTGAAAGTATTATTATATAGTCATGTAATCACAGCAGCTCATCTGCAAGGCATTGTGACTTTTGGAAAGCCATCCATATACAAAAATTCTGTTTAGCAGTGTTTACAAAAGCTGGACTTTTCATAGCAAAGTTAAAAAAAAATTATTTTGTTTTCCAAAACGATAATGAATATAGAGAGCTTGTGATCACTTTATATACTTAGTTTGTCAGTGCACATTCTTGAGTACATGAGCTGTAGAAGTCACATTTAGGAGATAATCGGAATGTGCCCCAATAGTGCATGATCCTTTGTAGTAAGTGAACAACCTGAGATATTCCTTTGCCCATTGTCTGTCTTCCTGTCAGTAAGAGAAGACTGAAGACCTTATTGGTTCCTTATGGAAGACGCCGATTTTCAATCAAACAGGATCAGTGCTAAAATGGCTAAGAGCATAGGACCCATGCGTTTTTCCTGTAGTGTGTTGCTCCATCGATGATGGTGGAAGCTTCGTAACTGATTAACAACAGTATGCTGTTATATGCAGTTTTATTCACGATGAAGAGGAAATGACAAGATCTTATTTTATGTCTTATCACTAAGGATATAACTACAGGTACAGGTGCCATTCTGAGTAAGAATATAGCTGCTATGAATTTTCCACCTTTCAGCTTTTTCAGAAAGTAATATTAATTTAGTGATCATTTATTGTATTGCATGCCTGACCACTGACCTTGTAAAAGCTCTAATGGTTTATACACATCCACAGCTGGCACATTACACTGAAAATACAGACATTTGGAGCATGTCACCTGATTACGTACACAGGGAATCATATACAATGTGATGAACTTAGTTGTTAAATCTGGCAAAGTTAATGCATCAAATATCAGAATAAATGCTGCTCATTATTTATGTATTTCCTTAAAGATATCTTTAATTCTCATGACATCCTGCTCTTCAGTTTTTCTGTAATTCTTGAATGGCTTTATTCACTAGTTCTCTTAATGAGTCGACACTTTCTAAAATTTCAGGTTCACATGAAGTTCTGTCACCAATGGACAGGCATACACCGTTACTAACTTCAGATATAAATAATTTGAATGCCTGGATCTGGGAACTGTGAAACTTTTTTTTACTGCTTTAGGAAATGGTGTACATTGTGGAATAAGTTCAACTGCGAAAGTATGCAGATAACTGTTCTCAATAAGTAATTACCTCTGTACTTTTATATAAACAAGAAATAACAGTTGTTCATGAACAGCTACAGAATCATCTGCCACTTGTATTTATCTACAAACATTTTAATGCTTTAAGCAAATGTATAGAGTACATTTTATTGATAACACTAGCAGACCACACATGTACACAAGCAGAGCTATGCAAAATTCCCATCGGATAAAAGTGGAGATAAACAAATGGCCTTGAATTACAGTCCCTCTCCTTCATCCCTGTGTTCTCAAAAATGAGAGATAATAACTTACTACAAAATACTGAACCACCTTCCTGAGAATAACCTCTTACCAACAGCTCAGTTTGTCATCCATAATGGTTTCTGTACTAAGAAAGGAAATTTATGTCATACATTTAGTTCTGGTAGAGCTAAACAAAAAAATATCCTGTTCGCATTTTTTAAGATCTTCCCAAGGTCTTTGATTCCACAGACCATAAATACATACTAGGAAACTAAACTGGTGTAATGATGGTGCTTAATTCCGGCCAGAATGGCATTCTGGCTCCTCCCAGAGCATTTTTCTTTTTCACTCGTTGGAACAAGTCATCATCAGAGATTTAAAATATATTAGTACACGTGAATTAAATTTCAACTATGTGATCAAAAGTATCCTGACACCCCCAAAAACATATGTTTTGCATATTACGTGGATTGTCTGCCACCTATTGCCAGATACTCCATATCAGCGACCTCAGTAGTCATTAGACGTTGTGAGAGAGCAAAATGGGGAGATCCGTGACACTCACGGACTTCAAACATGTTCAGGTGATTGGGTGTCATTTGCCACAAATCTTTGCACAAGATTTCTGCACACCTCAACATCCCTAGGTCCACTGTTTCCAATGTGACAGTGAAGTGGAAACATGAAGGGACACGTACAGCACAGAAGCATACAGGCCGACCTCGTCTGTAGACTGACAGAGACCACCAACAGTTGAAGAGGGTTATATTGTGTAATAGGCAGACATCTATCCAGACCATCAAACAAGAATTCCAAACTGCACCAGGATCCACTGCAAGTACTATGACAGTTAGGCGGGAGGCGAGAAAACTTGGATTTCATGGTCGAACAGCTGCTCATAAGCCACATGTCACGCCGGTAAATGCCAAACGTCGCCTTGCTTGGTGTAAGGAGCGTAAACATTGGACAGTTGAACAGTGGAAAAACGTTATGTGAAGTGACGAATCACAGTACATAATGTGACGATCTGATGGCAGGGTGTGTGTATGGCGAATGCCCAGTGAACATCATCTGCCAATGTGTGTAGTGGCAGCAGTAAAATTTGGAGGCAGTGGTGTTATGGTCTGGTCATGTTTTCCATGGAGGGGGCTTGCACACCTTGCTTTGCGTGGCACTGTCACAGCACAGGCCTACATTGATGTTTTAATCATATTCTTGCTTTGCACTGTTGAAGAGCAATTCGGGTATGGCGACTGCATCTTTCAACACAGTCGAGCACCTGTTCATAATGCACGGCCTGTGGCGGAGTAGTTACACGACAATAACATCCCTGTTATGGATTGCCCTGCACAGAGTCCTGACCTGAATCCTCCAGGCCTCACCGACCAACATCGATATCTGTCCTCAGTGTAGCACTCCATGAAGAATGGGCTGCCATAACCTAAGATACCTTCTAGCACCTGATAGAATGTATGCCTGCGAGGGTGGAAGCTGTTATCACGGCTAAGGGTGGGCCAACACCATACTGAATTCCAGCATTACCGATGGAGGGCACCACGTACTTGTAAGTCATTTTCAGTGTCCAGATACTTTCTATCACATAGTGTAACTGTACTTTGCTGCTGCACTGGCACTGCTGGACACGACAATGGGTGACCAACTCAGCAACCTGTGATCTAGTAACATGGCGATGTCTTGTTTTGTGTGTGTCATTGATAAATTAATAACAATGAGTCTTGAACATGAGCATCTGTATAATGTGCTTTCATGAAATCTAGTTCCTTACATGTAATAATTTGTGCCATAGCTGCTGATCAACTGCACACATGGAGCATGCATGGCTAGAAATTGGCAGCCTTTCGAGCTGACACATAAACATCCTTCGCCTCACATCCCTTGCTGTGGTGCTCAAGATCTTTTCCTATTTCCCTGCCCCACACCTTTGTTAGAACTTAGGTTGTTGCACAACGTTCGAAACTTGAAACTTGTGATATTGGGAAGTGTTAAATATGGTGTCTCACAAGGCTGGTGCTTGGACCTCTCTTGTTCTTGACCTAGATAAATAATTTACTCAGGACATTGGAAGACATTTCAAAAATGATGTTTTCTGATGACGCTTGTAGGACTAATAGTGTCAAACACATCCATACCAGAAAAAGGTCAAAGAATAATAGAACGGGCTTAGAACTTATTCACAGTTAACCTTTGAACTCACAATTCCAAACAATAAAAATGGGTTACCGGTGCTATGCAGAGAGATAAGATGCATACAATAGATGAGGATCCACATGTGAAGTTCCTAGTGATCCTGATGAATAATAAATTGAGCTGACCCCAGCAGGTGGGATAAATTAACAAAAAAGTTCAGATCTGCCTGTGTACATGTAGAAACCTCATTCATTGTGGTGACCTGCAGATGGGATGACTAAGATACTTTGCACATACTGCCCTATTGTATAATCTTCTGAGGCACTGCTGCTAAGATCAAAAAGTATTTATTTCACAGAACTGTGCAGTTAAAATGTCTTGCAGAATACTCTTCAAGGACATAAGAATTCTTAGATGTATGATATTTTAAGTTAATAATTTAGCACGGACAGTACAATCTACGATCACAAACTAGAGGTAAAAATAATATCAGTACAGACTGTGCTTCTCTTTCTAGGTTTATGAATGGAGCTTTAAATTCTTTTGCAAAAGTTTATGACATACTGGCATTAAACATTATGCAGCAAACTGAACATCCCAATCCATATAAAAACAAAATAAAGGGGTGCTTTATTAGTCAATTCTCCTAGAATTCATCATAATATTTAGACTCAGAGATGTAAATATTGCTTAATCTAAAGTTTATATTAAACAAGTCTTGACTTGGTAGTGTTCTAAATAAGTTACATAAATGCTTTGTTTGAAGTAGTTTACATGGAGGGACAGTGGCTGTTTTGAAAGTAGCTGTTTTTTCCCCTAATATAGAAATACAAATGTAAAGTGATCTAGAAGTAATTTTGATAATTAACAGTGAGAAAAGATTAGCAATGAGCATAATTAACATTATTAACAGAAGTATCTTCTAGTGGCTTCTTCTTGTGCTGAATGCGTAGCTTGACTCATTTGACACTTCTGAAGGCTCTTCTTAATGACAAAATATATGGGACATGCAATTTGTTGTAAATAATCCAAAAGCCTTCAGAAGGAACAGTGACCTCCATATTTACAATACTAGAAGAAAAAAATTCCCATCAAAACTCTTCATTAAAACGGACTTAGATAAGGAATGTTTCCATAATGCTGGTACCCTAATTTTTGATTACTTAGCTAATGATATTAAAGGTGTGAAAGTGAGAAAAGCTAAATCTTAAAGTAGACTGACAAAGTTCCTTCAGAGAAACCGCTTCTAATCCATAGAAGAATTTCTATTAAGATACTAGTGGTTAGAAAATTACACTAAGTTTTGGTTTTTGTGTAAATCCTGGTGCATGTCCTTGTGTAAGGTGGCTTCCTAGTGTAGTTTTCCTGCCACCAGAGGCTCCACATCATGCCACTACATTTAAATCTCATGCTGGTGCACAGCCTATAGTTTAGATCAGTGCATTCTAGTTTGCACACTTATTTTGTGCAGTAGCTTTTGGGAAAGCAGAGTTTCTAGTAACAAGTAACTGTAGATACATCCACTTTAGTTGAGAAATTTATTTCTATTTAACAACTTGCTATCTCAGGGTATACTGAAAAATCTGCAGAGCAATTTTTGTGCTTCTTTATTCTCCTCGATATATTTTGTGTACATTCCAAACTCAGTAGTGTCATTTGAGGTCTTACATCTATTTTTTATGCACTACGATATGGCTAGGGATAGTGCTTGTTGTGAGTGAACACAAGGAGAATTGGCTGCTCTCCATAAAGAGGTGGAAGCTGCATTGGCTACTGTTGACGTGCTTCTTGCAAATGCCCAAAGTTGTGGCAATGGCAGGGCACTGGTGATGAGAACTGCGACACCTTTGGTCCCGATTGAATCCCCTGGTGACCAGGGTGTTGCTACATCTTCTGATACCCAACATCTGACTGGTCTGTCCTCACTCAAGTGTGGGTGGCAGACAGTGGTGGGTTCGCATGTCACTGGGCAGAAGGCAAAAGAAGGAGCGGGTCGTGCGGCTAGCTCCCTATGCCTTAGCAACAGGTATGAGGTGCTACCCAGTGTTGAAGATAATTCTGAGCCAGCAGGAGATGCCTCTACTGCTGGGCCAGCAACGGATTTCCTTGTCCAGTTGTGAAGATATGCATGTCACTGGGAGCTCCAACATTAGGAGGGTGATGCAGCCCCTCAGGGAAATAGCAGGAAAGGGTGGAAAGAATGCCAATGTGCACTCAGTATGTTTGTCAGGAGGTCTCGTCTGGGATGTGGAGCAGACCCTGCTGGCAGCTGTGGAGTGCACTAAGCACAACCAGCTGCATATAGTGGGATTTGTTGGCATGAATGACACCTGCCTCTTGAGTTCTGAGGGTATCCTTGGCTCCTTTCAGTGGATGGCTGATCTGGTGATGGTAAACTAGCTTTGCACATGGGGTGCAGGCTAAGCTGTCTATTTGTAGCATCGTACCCAGGGCTGATCGTGGTCCTCGGGTTTGGAGCAGAATGAAAGGTCTAAACCAGAGGCTAAGACGACTCGGTGACAATTTTGGATGTGAATTTCTCAACATCTGCTATCGGATGCAGACTTTTAGGGTTCCCCTTAATAGGTTAGGCATGCACTACACGCAGGAAGCGGCTACTAGGATTGCGGAGTACATGTGGTGTGCACAGGGGGCTTTTTTAGATTAGAGAAACCCTCCCTTGGGATTAAAGATGATTTGCCTAATAACGTAGCCACAATATCCTAAGAGAATGTTCATTGTCACAGGTCAGAGATGTTGTTGCTGTTGTGGTCTTCAGTCCAGAGACTGGTTTGATGCAGCTCTCCATGTTACTCTATCCTGTGCAAGGTTCTTCATCTCCCAGTACCAACTGCAACCTACATCCTTCTGAATCTGCTTAGTGTATTCATATCTTGGTCTCCCTCTACGATTTTTACCCTCCACACGCTGCCCTCCAATTTAAATTGGTGATCCCTTGATGCCTCAGAATATGTCCTACCAAGCGATCCCTTCTCCTAGTCAAGTTGTGCCACAAATTTCTCTTCTCCCCAATTCTATTCAATACCTCCTCATTAGTTGTGTGATCTATCCTTCTAATCTTCAGCATTCTTCTGTAGCACCACAATTTGAATGCTTCTATTCTCTTCTTGTCTAAACTATTTATCGTCCGTATTTCACTTCCATACATGGCTACACTCCACACAAATACTTTCAGAAACGACTTCCTGACATTTAAATCTATACTCTTAACAAGTTTCTCTTCTTCAGAAATGCTTTCCTTGCCATTGCCAGTCTTCATTTTATATCCTCTCTACTTTGACCATCATCAGTTATTTTGCTCCCAAAATAGCAAAATGTATTTTCTACTTCAAGTGTCTCATTTCCTAATCTAATTCCCTCAGCATCACCTGATTTAATTCGACTACATTCCATTATCTTCATTTTGCTTTTGTTGATGTTAATCTTATATTCTCCTTTCAAGACACTGTCC
Source organism: Schistocerca piceifrons (assembly GCF_021461385.2). Taxonomy (NCBI): domain Eukaryota; kingdom Metazoa; phylum Arthropoda; class Insecta; order Orthoptera; family Acrididae; genus Schistocerca; species Schistocerca piceifrons. The sequence continues at coordinate 36,111,250 of NC_060143.1, forward strand.
ATTCCATTCAACTATTCTTCCAGGGCCTTTGCTGTCTCTGACAGAATTACACTGTCATTGGCGAACATCAAAGTTTTTATTTCTTCTCCATGGATTTTAATTCCTACTCCAAATTTTTCTTTTGTTTCCTTTACTGCTTGCTCAATATACAGATTGAATAACACCGGGGATAGGCTACAACCCTCTCTCACTCCCTCCCCAACCACTGCTTCCCTTTCATGCCCCTCAACTCATATAACGGCCGTCTGGTTTCTGTCAGAGATAAAAAAGGTTCATGATATTAGTAAACTACATTAGCATGCAAGGAAAGGTCCCAGAATTAGTATCACTTACTGAATGCTATAATGCACAGATAGTATTAGGGACAGAAAGCTGATTGAAACCGGACATCGGTTACAATGAAATCCTAAATTCAGATTGAAATATTTATCGTAAGGATAGGTAGCTTGTTTATTGCAGTAAAGAATTTGATAAAATCTAATGAGGTTATCATGGATTCAGATTGTGATTTAATCTGGGTGAAGTTAAGTACCAAAGATCAGTCAAAAATAGTAATTAGACGCTTTTATAGATCGCCTGGGTCAGGAGCTCTAGTGGTTGTGCACTTCAGGCAGAGCTTGCAGAATATCATTTGTAATTTTCCTGATCATGTTGTTGTAACAGTGGGTGACTTCGACTTGCTGCGTACAGATTTGGAATGTCATGCTACCAAAACTTGTACCAAAGACAGGGATTTGTGTGACATTGTTCTGGATGTCTCGTCCAAAAATTACTTTGAGCAGATAGTTAGAGAACCAACTTATGAGGGTATCATCTTGGACTTCCTGGCAACAAACAGACCTAAACTTACCAAATCAGTTAACACAGGGGAAAGTATTAGTGGTTATAAGGCTGTGATAGCATCTATGACAATGGGTCTTACAAAGAATGTTAAGAAAGGTAGGAATAAATTTTCTTTAGCAAGAGTGACAGGATACAAATTTTAGAGTTTCTGAGCAGTCAGCATCTACTATTTGGTAATGAGGATGAAAGATGTGGAAAACAAATGAAAAAAATTCAGAGACATCATGCAATATTCCCTAGACAAGTATCCAAGTTAGGTTTTAAGGGATGGGAAAGATCCACCATGATTTAATAGCCATTTTATGAAACTGCTATGTAAACAAAGAGAACTTCAGCTCAGATTCAAGAGAAGTAAAAACCTCGCTGACGAACCTAGCTGAATGAAGTGAAAATGAGCGTAAGGAGAGCAATGAGCAAATCTTTCAATGACTTTGAAAGTAAAATTTAGTCAACCGATCTGAGTAAAATCAGTAAGTGGGTCAAAATCCAACTACAATCACTTAGTAGTGGAAAGGCATCAGAACCAGATGAGATGCCTATAAGATTCTACAAGGATTATGCAAAAGAACTTGCTTCCCTTCTAGCAGTAATTTATCGTAGATCGCTTGAGCAACAAAGAATACCTAGTGACTGGAAGAAAGCGCAGGTCATTCCCATTTTTAAGAAGAGCTGTAGGAGAGATGCACACAGTTATAGACCTATATTGTTTTGTCAGTCTGTGGAATTATTGAACATGTTCTATGCTCAAGAATTATGACTTTTCGGAGAATGAAAATCTCCCCTATAAAAATCAACATGGATTCCGCAAACAGAGATCCTGTGGAACTCAGCTCATTTTGTTCCTCCATGAGATCCATAGCACTGTAGACAACAGTGCTTAGCTTGACTTCAGGAAGGCATCTGACACCATCCTGCACTGCTGTTTAGTAGAAAAGATATGAGCTTATCGAGTATTTGAGCAGATTTGCAACTGAATTCAAGACTTCCTTGCAGACAGAACTCAACACATTGTTCTTAATGGAACAAAACTGACAGATGTAAAGGTAATTTCCAGAGTACCCCAAGGAAGTGTGCCAGGACTGTTACTGTTTATGATATATATAAATTATCTAGGAGAAAGTATCGGATGCTCTTTAAGGCTGTTCACATATGATGCAGTTGTCTGTAGCAAAGTAGCAACAATAGAAGATAGTAACGATTTGCAGAATGACCTCCACAAAATTTATGAATGGTGCAGGCTCTGGCAGCTGACCCTGAATGTAAATAAATGTGACATATTGTGCATACATATGAAAAGAAATCCACTACTGTACAGCTACACTATTTATGAAAAACCACTGGAAACAGTATCTTCCCTAAAATATCTAGGAGTAAGTATCCACAGCAACCTCAAGTGGAATGACCACATAAAACAAATATTGGGAAAAGCAGATGCCAGATTCAGATTCATAGGAAAAATCTTAAGGAAATATAACTCACCCATGAAAGAAGTGGCTTATAAGGCACTTGTTCACCCGACTCTTGAGTATTGTTCCTCTATCTGGGATCCCTACCAGGTAGGACAGATAGAGAAGATCCAACGATGAGGTTCACCTTTCATCACAGAATTGTTTAGCGACACGAGAGCATTGCAGATGTTCAACAAACTCCATTGGCAGGCATTATATTAAAGGCGTTGCACATCATGGAGACATTTACTATTGAAATTTTGAGAGAGCACTTTTCGGGAAGAGTCGAACAACATATTACTTCCCCCCACATATCTCTCGCGTGATTACTATTAGGAGAAAATTTGAGAAATTAGAGCTGATACAAAGGCAGTCAGTGATACAAAAGTACCCTCTGCCACACATCATGAGGTGGCTTGAGGAGTATGATGTAGATGTAGCTGTAGCTGTAGATTCAGATGCAGATTTGTAGCTTATTATTATTATTATAATTTTAAATGTAGGTTTATTTGTTACAATATAAACAAATTATTACATGCCAACAATCTCAACAATGATGTACGCTCTGGCTCTAAGCTGTTGCACAACAGTGTTTTACTTAGCATATAAACTGTCAATCATAGGAAAAATTAGAATAGAGTTTTACTCAGAATTGCACATTTTGGGCAGTGATAGTGTCTAATGTGAGTGTTACACATTTGTTACAATTTGAACACTTTATTAGTGTCTTGTTGTCACAACTTGATGGACAGAATTTGCATCTGGCACATTTGCAGTTTTGAATGTCAGCACTGGAGCTTTGTGTTGATGGACTTCCTGTTTGTATTCTTCTAACAATGGCCACTGACTGTTGATTTCATGACAGCATTTTTTTCATTGTAAGGAGTAACTAGAAGTCTTCCTAATTCATTGAGAAAAATTCTTCTTTTGTAAAGAACATTTTTTTTCCCACTGCGGATTTATTTTTCCACCATGGATTTACGAGGTGTGTTCAAAAAGAAACCAAACTTTTGCTGCATCAGCTTTATTGCTTATTGTACATTTTAAGCGCTGCCTTCAAAATAGTCCCCTCTAACGGCACCACACTGTTCCCATCATTTCTTTTAGTTTTGGAATGCCTCGTGGAACACATTTTGTGGGATAGTGCGCAGGTTTCTCATCGCATTGTCCTCTATATCCTCTGTGGTTTAGAAACTATGTCCTTTCAATGTGGTTTTCAGTTTGAGAAACAGGAAAAAGTCTGCAGGGACTAAATCTGGAGAACTTTTGAATGCATTATGGGAACAGCAGTGATCAATGTCTTATAAATATTTACTATTAAAAACAGTCTTGATCACGGTTTATTTATCAAGGTGACCGGTTTCGACCACTACTGTGGTCATCTTCAGACCATTGAGTAGGAACCTCTTCCTTTTGGAGAATCACTACTACGGTGGATGCGGTACAATGGGAATGCTGTGTTTTGTTAGGTAGCTGTGGACAAGGTATGATGCGTGAGCTGGTGCATTGTCACGATGCAACATCCAACTCTGGTTTTCCCACAATTCAGGCCTCTTCCTATGCACAGCATCTCACATGCGCACAAGGATTCCCTGGTAGACTTCCTTATTTACTATCTGATCACGTGGCACAAATTCATGATGGATAATGCCTTTGTAGCCAAAAAACACAACCATCACCACCTTGATCTTTGACCAACTCATGCGTGCTTTTTTGGGTGAGCTGACCCTTTGCCCACCCACAGTGATGACTGCATCTTTGTTTCAGCATCACAGCCGTACACCCATGTCTCTTCGCCTGTTATGATGTTGTTCAGAAAGTTTTCATTGTCATCAACACTTGCAAGCAGATCCTCATACATTTCAACACAGGTCTGTTTCTGATCCTCAGTCAACAAACATGGTACGAATTTTGCACTGACACAATGCTTCTCAAGTTTTTCACTCAAAATTTGATGGCTGATGCCCACCTCCTCAGCAACTTCCCAAACAGTTAAATGACGATTTCCATGAATCACACCACGAACGCTATCCACATGGCCATCATCTGTTGATGCAGAAGGACATCCAGATTTGCAGTCGTCACAGACCGAAATTCTGCCCTGTGACAAGCAGGCTGTACATGTGCTTGCTTCAGCGGCTGTGGTTCGCTTGCTAATTGTCTGACTGACATGAGGCAAATGGCAGTTTGTCACCTAAACCTGCTGTTAGGTGCGCTCATTAGCTGCAGTGTGCTCTCTCTGCTGGTTGGCATGCTATTTCAAAACTTCGGTTTCTTTTTGAACACACGTCGTATTGTTCACAGCACAAAACACTGGAGGCAGAAGTATAAATAACATTGTAGATAACCATCATTGGCCATCAGTTTGTTTTCCTCTTGCATGTGTAGGTTCCAATAAGCTGATCCAATGTGTTAACTGCTCCTGAACTTGCATTGTAGTCCAATATCATTTTTGATTTCTTGTCTTCTCTGTTACTTATTTCCTCACTGTTGTGCATTGTGCTCATCAGGACAACCTGGTTGGTCTTCCTTGGAACATAAGATACGACCATGGTATCCTTAGTAAAAAAGAACTTTGAAATGTGAACATCTTCTTTGCTTGATATATTATTAGGGACTTTAGGCTTATTTTTCCTCATTGTCTCCATCATTGTAAGATGTCTTTTGAGAAGTCCTTTGCCTAATGCATATGATGTGAAGAAATTTGTCCTTTTAGCTTATGTGTCAAATCCATGACAACCCTCATATCTTGATTTTTCTCAAGTGCTTGTCCAGTAATTTTCCTGTACAGATTTTTGTCTTCGGAAAGCCACCAGTTGTTCATCCATAATTAAATTTGTGCCAGAATTATATAGTTTTGGAAGTATTTCCACCCACTTATCCCACAGAATTGTAGGTGCCAACTTTTCATTTACTCTTTGGGCTCTTTGATCAAACATGTCACTGAAATGTAACACATGTGAGAGGCAACATAACTGTTTTTAATGACATTAGAGCAGCAAAGATGACTCTACCTGTGTCTTGATCCCACATACTCTTTGTTGATTCACCATATGATTTATACACACCAGTCAGTGATAACAGGCCAGTACAGGCTCCAAGTGTAATTTCATCTAATGCTTCCCAGCCATCCCCATAAATTCTTTGACCCTCAATATTAGTTGTTTCCACCATAATACTCCGAATATTTTGAACACAATCAGTGACTTGCATTGCTGTGTAACCTTTGCACATTTCAACAATAAAGAATCAGATATTTACTCTCTCATAAAAATTGGGCATGTATGATATTTATACATTCTGTGAATTTTGAAGCACTCCCCCGGCATCATACTGTCCCGAGGAACACAAGTGTAACAAATTAAGTTAGTATTTTTTTTTTTAATTTGAGCTTCAAGGTATTTAACATGTTTAGAAAAACAAAGTCATCAAATTTGGAGCAATATCATTTAAATATTAAAAAGTTATGGAAGAACAAATTCCTTTTCGTGTCATACTGACCTGAAGATAACAGCAGGGATAAGTACCTACACAGATGCAGAATTAAGACATGTGTTAGAAGGCAGAGGCATGTTATAAACCTTGCATCATTAAGATATATTGTACAAAGTGACCCATGGAAAGTATAACTTAACCAAAAAACTAACTGATGGTCCACCTCCATGAAGAGATCCAGAGAACAGAAAGTGAGCGTGAGTGATTTTTAGTGTAATCCAAACACTTGGTCATTGCTCACTGCTTATTTAATAAAGAAAATAATAACTATTGTGCAGTTCTTTGTTACACGTTGATCACTAAACAAGGGAAAGGAAAAAGTGTTTCAAACCCAATCACGGTATGAAAATTTACTGGTTCTGACTGATGATAGGAGTATTTTAGTCAGAGGAGATGGCAATTCTATACATGAGAGGCAGTAGCAGCAGTACATATTAAGGAGAACAGAGGACAACAAATACGTAACAGCTTCTGTGGCAGGAAAAAAATAAAAATAAAACAAAATGTCTCTGGTTTTCAGGCATATACCATGAAAAAAATGTTAACAACATATCAAAAAACAGACTGATACTCTGGCAGTCATCAACGCAATACCCCGGCAGTCACCAAAGCAACAAGCAGGATTTAGAAAGACAATATACTTCCATGTATATCATTTCATGTAGACTGTAGCATAACAGAGAACTTTCACCAATGTACAATGAATCAATAAATTTGTTAGGAGGCAGAGGCATATTACAGAGAAATTCATGATACACACACTACAGTAATTAATGAATGTCCATTCATGTGACATGAATGAGAGGTATTTACTTTACTAAATTAATCCTCAAAACAGTTGTGAAGAAATTACATTGCTTATAGCAGAAACTTGGACTTCGATCTTTATCACTGAGAATGACACTGACTGTATGGACATTTAGGCCTACTCAAGGTGCACAGTCAACACAATTTGTCAAAAAATGAACTTTAAAGTATATGTACAATATACAATCACTGTTATCAAATAATATAAAAACATTTTCCCATTTTTCTTTTTTTTAATAAAAATTTGAATATTTTCTCTTGGGGGTTGTACAACTATTGGCATATCTAATTCTATTTTCATTAATGTGACAAGGAATGTCAACAGTGACTCAGTGCAATATTTCCTTTCCTAACTTGTGTTTATGTAATTTCCTAGTGGTTTTATGAAACACAGCAAACGTGCAGGTACTCCATTTGCTTTTCATGTTTAAGAGACTTCTTGCATTTTGGTTAAGTATATTAAAAGTACATTCGTTTCTACCCACTTGCTCTTGATTGTTTTACTTTGCTACATTTGAACTGTCAGTCTTTTACTCTGTCTTTACAATCTTTCTCCTAAAATGAAGGGTCAAGTGTAAATGTTAGAAATCATGCTTTGTTCACACTACGTATTTTCATAAATTTTATGTGCAAGTAATCCCTTCCTTAATTTTAGTGTTATTTACATAATAAGCAGTGGCAGGAGACAACCCATATAAAGGTAAAGAAAAGTGCAAGCTCTCCAAGGCTGTGGCTCCTTCTTCTGGGAAGGGGAAGGAAGGAGAAAGGAAGGGCTGGTGAGGTGTAATAAATGGGGAGAGCTCAGAAAGGTTGCCCATAACCCCTATCAGGGAAGACTTACCCACCTCATCCACTGAACTGTGCTTTTGGGTGGCTTTTTTTTTTTTAACTCTATCCATTTCCTAAACCTCACCAGTCCTTTTTCTTCACTCATTTTCCTTCTCCTTCAATCCTTCTGCCAGAACAATGAGCCACTGGCTAAGAAAGCATGCACATTTCTTTCCCTACTGCTGCTTGGTGAGTAGATTTTTTAATCCATCCAATTATATTATATACACAGATTAGGTACACAATGCTACAATTATCAGATTAATTCTTTAAGAAAAAGCTACTTATTAATTATAGTGGTGATTAAACAGAACAAGAAACACAAGTAAGTTACACAATATTAAAATGTTTTTTGGTTCATTACTGTAGTTTATCTGACATGTGTACACTTTTCACAAACATTAATTATCCGTAAAGTAACTATATAAAAACATACTACATTATTTTAAACAATGGAAGGTCTAGGTTGGAATATCAACAATATTATGAAAAGGGTATTTTGCTACTCTCCATAAAGATAAAGGAAACACACACACACATTCACACAAGCAACCACACCTCACACACACATGACCACTATCTTCAGCTGCTTCTGACTGATTAAAGCTGAAATGACATGATTGTAGCCTACTTTTTAGACAGACATGTTATTAATTTGTACTTAAAATTTCAAGCATCTAAGTAAGATAGATAGCGCATAATTTCCAGGTATGGACTGGCACATCAATATGTAATTTACTGATCTTCCCAAAAGAAGATCAATGTGAGAACTAATGTTATTAATTGTACATAAAAATGTTCAGGAAGAGACAGTCATATATTCCTAAAATTTTCATCATACTAAGAATTCACGTTGTTTAGTTAGAGCTGTGTAAACTTAATACTGCTTAAGTGTTTTCAAATGCAATAAAGTACTCCAAAAGTCAAATGAGAGTGAAAAAAAAACTGTGCAAAAATTTGCAATGCTTCACTGTCACAGACCCTCAAGCACACAGATCACATGTGACACTTTGGCACACACATTTCTACATCTCCCCCTACACCTTGCAGTGTGTGGTGAAGGGTATTTTGTGTACCACTGTCAATTCTCCCCTTTCCTGTTCCAGTTTCAAATGGTTCACTGGAAGAATGATTGCCAATAAGCCTCCACATGGGCTTCAATTACTCTAATTTTATCTTTATGGCCTCTTCACAAGATATACACAGGAGGAAGTCATATATCCGTCGACTCTTCTTTGAAAATACGCTCCCAGAAGTTTAACAGTAAAGCACACCATGATGCACAACACATCTCTTGCATCGTCTGCCACTGGAGTTAGTTGATCATCTATGTGATGCTTTCATACTTAGTAAATGAACCTGAAATGAAACACACTGTGCTTCTTTGGATCTTCTCTATTTCCTCTATCCATCCTAACTGGTAAGGAAGTCATACTGATGAGCAATATTCAAGGATATATTTCCTTTATAAATTTGCATAATGAGTCTTTGGACAACATGAAAGCCTAAGAATTTGTCTATTTCATTAACATAAGAGGGGATATACGAATTAAAGGTAATGCCTACAGTGTTGGTAACATTCCTTTGTAATGGAACTGGAGTAACTAAATGGTATACTTTTCCATCATTACCACGATGCTGCATCATAAATCATTCAGATTGGCATAGCGTGCAATAATTAATGTTATGTTATTTGGGTACAGAACTATTCTGCAGTGAGTAAATTAATAATACAAGAACTGGTCATTTATTTTAAGATAACACATTTTTTTGTGTTGAGTATGGGCTTTGAGTGAATACTCATTTCACAGATCTCCTCTCCACCAACTGAGTCAATGACAAACTGACTTGCTGCACCTTCCTAGATGAATGACGTACAGTAATGGACCCCAGCACTATAATTTGATATGTCAATGGATATTGCAAAATTAATTCTATTTTATTAACACATTAATTTTCTTGCCTTTAACAAATACATCAGATACTGCATAGATTACCTTTTGTTCTCTGACAGAATTCTACAACAGTGGCCACCATCTTCATCAATGAGAACTAAAACCTAGAAGTAGAATGAAATTTCACTCTGCAGCGGAGTGTGCGCTGATTTTTAAACTTCCTGGCAGATTAAAACTGTGTGCCGGACCGAGACTTGAACCCGGTTGCATTTAATTCATATATCCCCTCTTATGTTAATGAAACAGACCTGGAAGTGTCCACATCTACACATGCAACCGTATTCTGTTCAAACCATTGCAAAATACAGGAGGGTACCTCATATTGTACTACGTACTGTGGTTTACTACTCCTGATCCATTAGTGTATGGAGTGCTTGCTATAACTGGTCTAATCTTATTTTTGTGATCCCTACAGGTGGAATACGTGGGGGGGGGGGGTCATAGTATATTTCTGTTCTTTTAATTAATCCTGATTCTTGAAACTTTGTAAGTAGGTTTTTATGTTTAGTAACCACACTGTTCTTTCAAATGGAAGATACAGATGTACCAATACATATAATGTCATCCATATCTGTCAGAGCACTGTGGCAGGTGTACTACCAACACTACTGGCTGATCATGGTCATTTCTGTAGTGAGCAAATACAAGGCCACCACAAGAAGGTTTCTTCCTCGGTTTGCTTTTATGTGACTCACTACTACAAGTGTGGTCTGGCAACTGTGACAGTTTGCCAGAACCAATTTAAATCTGTGTGCACCAGACCAGTTTAAGCCTGTAGCATAGTACTTCAGCTAATGAATGTGCAGTTTCCACCACCATCAAACTCTGTTTAGTCTCATACTTGCTAAATGTATCCATAGTGACTAAGTTGGGCTTGGACGTTATTCAGACTTGATTAGGAACTGTTTCATATCAAATCATATTTTGGTTCATACGAATTTCCACCAAGAATTATTGCTGTTTGGTTTCATAGATTAATAGACAATTTTCATTAGTTCTTAAGGAAATTTAATTGTGTTCAATAAATGTTGTTGCTACAAAGTGAGATTTACGGTACTGACGACTAGACCATCACAGTTGTGGTTCACCAAGCACTGTGGTGGATGCTAAATTTCTCGAGCTGTGTCAGTAGCCACTTAACTAATTCAATGCTGCATCAATCACAGACACACCCAGCTTTTCTGGCATTTCAGTATTTAATGAGACTGCAGATATGTATATGATATTTAATGTCCAGATTGCCAATGGGGCTTTTTGGTGATGTCAAATCAGCAGTTACGTTACTAGGTTAAAAAATTAGCCGCACTGTTGAACCCCTCTGTGATGCTATTGTTTGAAATACAGTGGAATCTTGCACAGAGAGCATAATTCATTCCAGAACAATACTCAATGTGCAAAACCACTTGTAATGCGAAAAAATTTCTCACGTATAAATTAATGTACAATATGATAATGCATTCCATGCAGAAGTATTAAAAGCTTATGTTACTCATGTGCCATTTATTAAAAGGAAATAATACATATAGTATTATGTACTTTATTATTCATGATACGTAACTAATTTTTTTACTAAGAAGCTATCTGTAGTCATTTGTTTCTGCCAAAGCTTCAACACTTGGTGAAAATATGACACAGCACTATCTTCAAATAAATTTGTAGTGCGCATAGCCATTGCTTTATTTGGGTGATGATTTTCGATACACAATGCAACCGATTCCCATGCTTTCAGCATTTCTCTTTCTGTGCCAGAAGGTTGCTGATTTGCTGTTACTGCCTCCTCCTCCTCCTTCTCCTCTGAAGAACTCCTCTCCACAACTTCCTGCTGTGAAACACACTGCAACTCCATAAGCTCTTCGGTGGCCATTTCTTGGCTGGCTGTGATCTTCCATCACTGTTATCCACTTCTTGCCCCATGCTCTTGGCCAAAGACACAATCTCAATGACTACAGGTGCCACAGATACTGACTCAAATGCCTCAGAGTCACATTTGACAATGCACTCCGGCCAGAGCTGCTTCTAACCAGATGTGAGAGTTCTCTTGGTAACCCAAGATCAGGCAACGATGTTGAAGTGATATTTCTAAAACTCTCTGTAAGTGAGATTTGTAGCTTCAGCCACCTCAAAAAAGCTTCAAGAGTGCTTTAGTGTAGATCTTCTTAAAGTTAGAAATCATCTGCTGGTCCATAGGCTGGAATAATGGAGTGGTGTTGGAAGGCAGAAATTGGATACTGATGAATCAAAATTCTTCAAGGAGGTGGTCTTGTAGGCCTGGAAAATGGGGAGGAGCATTGTCCATGATAAAGAAGACATGGAGTGGCAGATCCATCTCAAGCAAATATTTTTCACTGAAGGACCAAACACTTCATCCATCCAATCACAAAAAGATCGTATGTCACTCAAGCCTTGTTGCTGGACCTCCACATCATATTTAAATAAACAAGCAGCAAAATAACTGATGATGGTCAATGTAGAGATGATATAAAATGTAGACTGGTGATGGTGAGGAAAGCATTTCTGAAGAAGAGAAATCTGTTAACATCGAGTATAGATTTAAGTGTCAGGAAGTCTTTTCTGACAGTTTTTGTATGGAGTGTAACCATGTATGGAAGTGAAATATGGACGAAAACAGTTTGGGCAAGAAGAGAATAAACACTTTTGAAATGTGGTGCTACAGAAGAATGCTAAGATTAGATGGGTAGATCAGGTAACTAATGAGGAACTACTGAATAGAATCGGGGAGAAGAGGAATTTGTGGCACAACTTGACTAGAAGAAGGGATCGGTTGATAGGACAGGTTCTCAGGCACCAAGAGATCACCAATTTAGTACTGTAGGGAAGTGTGGAGGGTAAAAATCATAGAGGGAGACCAAGAGATAAATACTCTAAGCAGATTCAGAAGGATGCAGGTTTCAGTATTTACTTGGAGATGAGAAGGCCTGCACAGAGTAGAGTAGCATGGAGAGCCACATCAAATCAGTCTTTAGACTGAAGACCACAACAACAACAACAACAACAACAACAACAAACAAGTAGCAGTTTAATTTTCAAATTGTCACTTACATTGGCACAGAATAGCAGTGTGAGATGGTCTTTCACTGGCTTGTGACCAGTCAATGCATTCTCCTCTGCTGTTATAAAGGTATGCGTCGGCATCTTTACCCAGAATAGACTCATCTCGTCACAATTAAAAACCTGTTGTGGGAGATAACCCTTAGAATCTATGAGCATCTTGAAGTTGCTGATAAAGTTCTCTACTGCCTTTGCATCAGAGCTGGCTGCTTTGCCATGCCTCACAACACTATTGGCGCTGGTTTTTCTCTTAAACTTCTCAAACCACCCATGGCTTCTTTGTCCACTGATAATCCTGGCGTCTTCTTGGTGAGGTCAGCGAAAATCATTCTTGCCTTCTCACAAATGATGTTCTCGTTAACAGTGTCACCTTGCATTTGCTTTTCATTTATCCACATAAGGAGCAACCTTTCAACATTATCCAGAATATAAAACTGTTGTTTAGATACTCTTATCACTTCCTTTGAACCATCTCCCTCCTTAATCTTGTCTTTATTCTTGATGATAGTGCAAATAGTTGATGTAGACTGACTGTATGTGCATGCTAAATCAGCAATGCTCACACCACATTCACATTTTTCAATGATTTTATGTTTCATTTCTGAGGTAATGTTCTTTCTCTTCTGGTCATCATCTTGTTACTTTATCTTCGGGGACATTTCTACAAAGGTTATTAAAATCTACACTCAAAAAAACACTTTGTGAACACAAGTTTAGAAACGTGTGGCTATAAGCTGCACTAAGATGGTAGCAGAAAGAGCGCTAGACCCAGACTGCAGTACATACTAAAGACATCGTTCATATACTGCTGCCGACAATGAAAGATGTACATATTGTTGAACATTTCTCCCACCACGTGCAAATAGCTGGTGACATCACACTAAATTGTTATTACTCATTATGTGAAACATTGCTTGTTAAGTGAGTCATTTTTTTACAATTTGTTTTGCTTGATATGTGAATTGCATGTTATGGAAGGGACTCGTTAACAAAGTTCCACTGTATTCTCTATATTATTTGCTCATTTTTTCATCAAAATGCATGTGGTGGTGGCAAGGTTTAAATTCTTAATTAATTCTAACTATAAGTCATCCACTGAAAGTTATGCATCTTGTGGACTGTAGATTTGCGGAAGTTTAGTTGAAAATGTAAATTCACAAGTGAGTTAAATCATGTGTGGAAAATTTAATACATAGAGTGGTGATCCACTTAACCCTGGACAAGGATGCCTACATGCAAGCCTTACAGTAGTCCAACCTCCTCTCTGGCTGAAGTGCTATGAATAGCGCATGCATGTAAAATATTGCAAGCGGTGCAATAAACTTTTTCAACAGACTTTGACATTTTGGATCTGGCCAAGAGCCTTAGTGACGCAGTGCAGTGAGATGTCACCACACTCCTCAAAGATAAACAAGTTCCATTCAGCAGCAGCCACCCATCCAATTCTTAGTGATCTCGAGTATCGTTCACGGTGATACACTTTGTTTCCAAGTTTCCCAGACTGTTTTTCCTTGCATTCCAGGTAGGAATGTAGACATTATGAGGACAAGTATTGTAACTGTTTATGTAGGGATCAACCTGCAGAAGTACTGACTGCACTGAGCTGAGGATGCTGAGTGTGGAAGCTTGCAATCAGCTAGTAGCATACTGACTGCTGAGACAAGCCTCCCCCCCCCCCCCCCCCCCCCCCCCACCCTTCTTCTCCCACAGCAGTCAGCTCATAACTCATAAAAATTGAACACGTAATGGACTGTGTTGCTGAAATGACACAAAAGTTGACGGCAAGTCACTAGAAGGAAGAAGTACAACCACTTAGCTCATTTTTGTAGATAGTATTAACAATCACTATGCACGACATTGCACATAGATCAACACTATATTCACAATGCCTACTTATCGTTATGGTGTGCAACACTGTTACATACCTAAGGCTGGCAACAATTGTAAACATTCTGGAACAGCATAAAGTCAACTGACTTACACCAGTCACAGAGGGGCCACGATAAAGTGTGTGACCAGTGAGTCATAGCATGAAAAGCACAGGCATCATCCCAGCCAGTTCAAATTAATATACTTTCAGCCAGGGATAATATGCTTGGCAACACATAAAATTTTGTGAGATGCAACAGTGCATGGCATTCCAGTGACTTTTCTTTTCGATACTGACGCCACTCTTAAGTTTTGTGCAGCTGACACTTACTTACAATCAGATGCCTTGAACATTGCCATTTTGTGTGATGGATCCTTCAGTCAAGAACATTTTTGAACTCAACACGTATTCCACCTTTTGATTTTTACTATGCTATAAAGTGCCCTCCATCAGCTCATCAGTACTTTTTGCTGCCATTGATACTTTGTATGCTGTTTGTGCCAATGTTTGAAGCTGGTCTGGGGAAAGCAGTTGATTTTTAGCCCACATGTCTTCAAATCAACAGCAAGTCAGAGATTTTGCAAAGTTCTCCCAATTCCTTTGGCCATTAAGCACGCAATCAAGTTTGAACTAGACTGAATAATAACAACTAGTTCTGTCCCACATTTCCTACAATCAATGGGTTTTGGCATCAGTGGTGGTTGGGAAGCCTTAGAGCTTTCTTCAGCCATGTTGAGACTACAAGCAAACCATTAATGTTCATTGGACATTATTTCTTATTCCTTGCCTCAAGTGGATGACCTTTTTTTCTAAATTATCAGGAAGATTTTTCTTTTTCAAAAACTCAGAGGTATATTTTCAGTTACTGCTTGTGAAGACTCAAGGAAGATTCTAGTCTTGAAGACACCATTATGACTGTCTTTTGGTGTGGCTAATCTCCCTGCCATACTCCAGAGATTTTACAGACAAGGTATCGCATGATTCCATGTTGTGTAAATTATCTCAATGATAACTTGGTTACTGATGGCATGACAGAAGAACACAGGCACAATCTGTGTCTGGTTTTTGCACCTGTAGCACAGAAAGGCCTTACATTAACTTCTCCAAATGCACCCTCTCTTGATGTATCCCCACACAGCACCAGGGCTATTCTCCTCATATGTTAGAGGATGATAGGGAAAGGCCAATCATGTTTATATCAAAGAAGCTCAAGAACACCATTCACATACTAAAAAAGAATCACTGACCATGATTCATGCTGTTCATAAAATCACATTTTTTTGTATAGTTGCAAATTTCATCTTATCAATGATTATAAACTGCTGATAACTTTTTAGACTATAGCCAAAATTGCCAGAGTGTATGGCACATTGCCTTCATTGTTGGACACACTGTCTGAGAAATTTTCAGTATCCAATCACTGTCGCATTTCTGCTTGTCATTATATCATGGATGCAGTTTCTTGCCTTCCAGCAGGTCCCCACCCTGAATATGACTGCCAGGAGATTATCACCTGTAGCAATCACTAGATGAGTCCCCTGTAAATTCCAAGGAAAATGAGACATCATCTTGGTGCGACCCCTGCTTCAATGCACTAGTGGTACTTCCACCTTCCACCGACACTGTGAAATCACTTTGCCAGTCAACAGTCAACTGTATAGCCAAGTGGATGCAGCCTTTAATGCAGCGTCACCAACTAGGCAAAGCTGCTGCTCTACAAGCCATTAGATAGCTGTGAAGTTTCTGGGATTCTAACTGGTGCCCTTGAGGTGACACCACACACTGGGTGCCATTGCCTAGTACTGCAGCCAGTCTCAGAGAGTCCTGGGTATGACACAGGAAGTCTGAATGCCTCTACTGCCCAGGCAGGCTTAGTACAGCAATAAAAAAAGAAAAACAGTTGACAGCTGTCAGTATTATAGGGAACAGTTGAGCAGTGTGTCAAAAAATTTGGGGGAGCCAATGGAAATCTTTGTGGACAGTATTAGGAAGCTAAATGTCAATACACATGAGTTGATGGAAAGCAAAGACATCAACAAGGTCCTTCTGCAAGAGGCAGAATAAAGAGCACTTGGTTACATTTTTACTGGCACAGTTTCGTAAGAACTTAACTGTAGCCCTACCAACTGCGTCACCATCGGAAGAAATAGACGCAGTAACTGAAGTTCGGGTAAGAAAAGAAATTTCACAGGGGATGTCAAATGTTACAGATATTGATGAATGGGGCTCATACAGTGGAAACGATGTGAACTGTCATGTTATAAACGTGGGCATACAAGGTAGATTGCAGGCAAAATCTAACAAGAGGTGTGATGGGTGCACATAGGGTGGGGATAGGAACTCACCATTACACGGCCAAATGCACTCTGGAGCCACTATCCATCTCTCCCACTGAATATAAACACAGACAAAATGAGTGCAGTGGGGAATTCTGCTCAAATAGTTTAGTGCATGGACGGAAGCATAAGTTTTTGTTGGACATGGAATTACAGGGGCCTGTGGCATATTTGCACCTCACACCGAAAAGGATGGGCCCACCACAGTGTAGGTGAATTAGAGAAGGTGGAAATGATATGCACTCACTGGGTTCAACAGTACTAAGTTGTCGCACTGGCGCAAAAAATTTCAGTTTTGTGTGGAAGTTTTGCCTCATACAGGTGAGGGATACTGTGCAATTTTAGCATTATATTTCTTAATTAAAAATCATATAAAATCGATTTAGAATGCTGCACAGTACAGCTGAAATGAACACCATACTCTTTAGGTACTGCCAAGAATACCAAACTGTTACAAGACATGCCCCAAACGTTGTATAAACCATCTACACTGCATGTGCAGTCCTGTTAGGATCAACTCAGGACATAAAATACCACAAGGTACACGAAAACTACTGCAGGTGAGCATAGGAACTAATTTGCTGGTAAATATATTGTGTGTAGTAGGACCGCTAAAGGATATATAGGAGATAGTTAAAGCATGGTGTATCATACGTGGGAGTGTTGTACACATACATGAATTATACAGTAAGCATGTAGTGCCTTTCAGGGCAGATCATTTTGGGACTGTGAAGATGTAATTGGCAAAAAAGGAAAAGTGGGATGGCAAAGTGAGCAGGTTGTTTCTGGCTATTTGATACATACATATCCATTAAAATGGGGGCTTAGGGAAAGTTTTACAAAGGAGATTCTGCTAGTTACACCAGATATGAAGAATCATGCAATGATAATACAAGGTATACAACTTTGCTTCCACCGTTTTTTCCCCAACATTTGAGGCTTTAATGAAACAAATCGGTTACACATGTATCATTAAAAGTATTTGCCATCGCTGGCCACTACTTTCTCCCATCTTTCGGGCAATGTACGAATCCCGCGTCAAAAATATTGTTCATCTTCTGAAGCGATCCACGAATTGATCCAATTTGTGACCTCTTCATGAGGTCGGAAGTGTTGGTCAGACATGCCATGCACCATTGATCTAAACAGGTGATAGTCAGAGGGAGCAATGTCTGGAGAATATGGTGGGTGGGGTAGGACTTCCCATTTTAACGTTTCCAAGTACGTTTTGACCTCTTCTTGCAACATGGGGTTGAGCACTGTCAAGCTGCAAAATCACTTCATCGTGCCTCTCACTGTATTGTAGCCATTTGTCTTTTAATCCTCTGCTAAAATGCATTAATTGCATTTGACAACGAGCACCTGTGATTGTTTCACTTAATTTTAACACCTCATAGTACACGACGCCGAGCTGGTCTCACCAAATGCAGAGTATGATATTGGAGCTGTGAATATTTGGTGTGGCAGTCGATGTGGAGGCATGGCTGGGATATCCTCATGATTTTTTGCATTTAGGATTATCATAATGAACCCATTTTTCGTCCCCGGTCACAATGTGATGCAGAAATCCCTTCCGTTTTTGCCTCTGAAACAACTGTTCACAAACACACAAACGCTGTTTAACGCCTCTTGGTTTCAGCTCACACAGGACCCAAGTTCCTTCTTTCTGAATCATGCCCATAGCCTTGAGACGTTTTCAAATGGCTTGCTGTGTCACTACCACTAATCGTACCAATTCTTCTTGAGTTTGATGTTAGTCTTCACTCAGCAATGTCTCCAATTCTGCACCTTCGAAAACATTCTCTCTTCCACCAGTATGCCAGTCTACAACATTAAAATAACTGATCTTGAAGTGCTGAAACCACTCACGACATGTTCTTTCACTGATAGTGCCCTTACCATATGTACTTGAGAGCATTCTATTAGACTCAGCTGCTGTTTTCTTCATACTGAAACAAAACAGTAACACCTCCCGCAAATGATGAGAATTAGGCTCGTAAACTGACATTTTCAATCAAGAACAACTTTATGATGCAGATGCAAATCATCTAATGTTTGAATGAGATTATGTTGACTGAGGTCCAAGCTAACAGCCTGATGTCTGCAATCTGTTTCTTTCGACTGCTATTTACTGTTGTCGCCACCTATCGGCATATGGCGGAAGCAAAGTTGTACACCTTGTAGCAGAAGAATGCCGCTGACAGAGGATGTGGGTTATATCATGCCTGCTGGCCGCTGTTGCCAAGCGCTTCAGTCTGGAACTGCGCGAACGCTACGGTCGCAGGTTCGAATCCTGACTAGGGCATGGATGTCTGTGATGTCCTTAGTTTAGTTAGGTTCAAGTAGTTCTAAGTTCTAGGGGAATGATGACCTCAGATGTTAAGTCCCATAGTGCTCAGAGCCATTTGAACATTATGCCCCTCCCCCTTCCCCTTCCCCTTCCCCATGGTAGTCCATACAGTCACAGGGACATTTGAGATAGAACTATTACTCGGGTAAACAGACGTGGAAGAATTCCCTTGGGACAGTATTATAACCCACCCATACTATCAGAAGCTAGGAGCTCACTGGATATACTAAGCATATGATTCAGTCATTGCTAAGGACCACCTGTTATGTGCAAGGACCCTCCAGGGGAACAGAACAATTGAAATTATGAAACAGCATGACACTGCTAAACAGTACTCAATATGACATCTTGGCTTCCAACAATGGTAACAGAGACTATGGTTCTGAAGCCAACATATCCTCTGCTGCATCTACCCAATAATACTTTGAAAATACTGCTCCTGATGTACCTAACCTATTTGAATAATATCCTTAACTCCACCCCCTGTAGTTCTCTTGAGAAGTACAGAATGGGTGCATTAATGCAGAACAGATGTTCCAGCATATTCTACAGTACCTCAGTGGGTACCAGCAACAGGTCATTGTAACAGGAATTTTATCCTCGGGAAGTTTCTCAATCATGGTTGTTGCTTTTGCGGCCTATGTCCATCACTGGAGGAGTTCCACCCACAAAAACTCTCAGTCCATTACCTACCAACTCAGTGGACAGACCACAAGGTTTGAGGTTTGACTGAAGGGATGGAACATTGTGACTGTCAGTCACCATACACTATGTAATGGTGTAAGGACAGACAATGTATCAAGTGTAAATTGTGGTGCGAGAAAGGATGCACTGAAGGAGCAGGAGAAAAATGTAGACACATTAGTACGATGTTGTTTGAATAGTTCAAAGGTTCAGCAGCGGCCTGAAATTTGGAGGACTGGATTCTCGAAGAGAGGAGGAAATGTAGCAGCATTGAAACCAACCGAGCTGTTATGTAGGCCATCCAGCAACACAATTCTGCAGCTCGGTACTAAAATAATGTTGCCATAGCATTTTGCAACACAGAGACCTATCATATCAGTGGCCTGGATTGCTACAAGCCCTAGCACAACGTTACCATTCCACAGCTTTCTACATGATACAACTGCTCCCTCTCTGCCTTTAGCAGTTCTTTCGACTTCCACCGAAGCTGTGTCAGTCTCCACAGCAATCATTGGTCAAGTGTGCTGCCAAGCAGATATAGCATCGTCAAAGAGCATTATAAACTAGGTGAAGCTGTTGCTCTATGAGCCTTCAGCTAGCCCTGAGATTTCAGGCTTTGAACTGGTACTGCTGAGGCAAGGCCAACCACTGGGTGCCATTGCCTGATACTCCATCCAGTCTTTGAGAGTCCTGGGTTTAACAAGAGGCATCTACATGCCCCTGCCGGCCACTGGGCTGCATGCAGTATACTTGAGTCCTGCACCTCTGGCACCAGTAAAGTGGTCAACTGCACTAGACCCCTTATAAATGGTGTTAGTTCCATTCCTGTCCTAACTTTCCCTCTTTAATGTAGACACAGGCTTTACATTGGACAAATCAGGAGTGGAGAAGTTAACCACTGCAGAGGCAGTTCAGACCTTGTTGAATCAGATGGTACAAATGCAGGTAGACAATAAGGAGTTGCACAAGCATTAGATCCACTGAGAGGACAAGTCTTTACCCAGTATGTCAGTACCCATCCTAGACACTAGTCCTGCTATCCTACTTCCTCCTTTTTCCAATAAGACAGGAGAGGGCACATTAGTGCTCATAGACAACTTGATAACAGCAGCTATGGTGGGACATTAATCGGAATAACAACTTTAGCATATGGCAAAATTACTCTTCATGGGAGGCACTAAAAGACTTGTGTTGTATCATAAGGACTTGAGGAATGCCCTGACATTTGAAATTCTGAGGGTCAACTTAGGACAGCAATACGGAAGAAAAAAAATTCCAGACTTTGTGGGCAGGATTAGGGAGCTGAATGTCAATACATATGAATTGAAGGAAAATGATGATACCAACAGCGTCCTTCTGCAGGAAGCAGAACACAGGGCAGTGGATACATTTGTGCAAGGGTTTCCACCAAATGCGTGAGTGAAAAAAAAAAGGGGGGGCAGAGTTTCCTAAGAACTTAGCTGAAGCCAGAGCAGCTGTGCTGATGTTGGAAAAGATAAAAACAGTGACGTGAGTTTGGGGTGGAAAAAGAATTTCCACCCCACATATTAATTGCTAAAGGTGTGGACAAACAGGTCACAAATGGCACGAATGTTGTGAACTGCTTTGTAAGAAATGATGATAAAGTTGGAAATTAGAACAAAAGACTAACAAGGAGCATGATAAATGAACATGACATGGGAATAGTAATTGACTGTGAAATGACAATGAGAGGTATAGAGTGCCATGCAGTACTTTCAGTAAAAACAAATGCACCTGAAATGGGTGCAGTGGTAGAATTTTGCCTGGAATGGAAGGAAGCATAAGTTTTTATTGGACATGGGACTGCAGGTATCCACGGCAAGCTTGGACCTCGTGAAGAAAAGGAGGAGGAGCCCACCATGATGATGTAGGTTAAGTGGAGTGGGTGGAAACGACGGCCCTTCTCTGGGTTCACCAGTGTTTAGTTTTTGGATTGGGGGAAAAATTTCCAGGTTTCGTATGGAAGTTTGGCTCATACAGGTGAGGGTTACTATGCAATTTTAGGTTTAGATTTCTTGTTTAAACATCACATGAGAGTCCATTTAGAACAGCAGTTATTGCAGCTTCACCATACACCATTCTGTTTGGGTACTATGGCCAAGAATACTGAACTGCTGCAAGGCATGGCCCAAACAAGGGCTAAGTCACCTATACTGCATGCCTGCATGCACAGTCACTTACCATTGACTTGTGAGATAAAATACTGGGGGGGGGGGGGATAGAGTAGAAACTAATTTGCTGCTAAATACATTGTGTGTACAAGAGCCTCTAAAGGAAAATGATGAGTAAGATAAAGCATGGTGTCTCGTATGTAGGAGTGTAGTACAGCTCTTGGAATTAGTGAGAAGGTAGTGTCCAACTTGACAGATAATTTTGGCACCATGGATACATATATAGCCAAGGGGTTAACAGTCACCAATTTGCAGATATTTCAGGAGATGGTTTAGAGAAAGCAACTATGGATCCTCAGCTTAAGCAAGCTGCCAGTTTAGCTGCGTTACTGGAGAAGGTAGAGCACTTGGAAGGACCAGAGAGGATAGCAATGAGCAGATATTGCTAGAGTATGAGGATCTGTTTAATCTTTGTTGATCTCTGTCTGCAACTCCAGTGACACAGTGTAGAATCCCAACTGGGAATTAACTATCTGTGTCAATGCAAACTTTTTTTCAAACAAGGGACTATGGAGTTCTAACAATTAGTTAGAAGTTGCACCAGAAGCTCACTTGAAGACAGCATTTATGGTCCTGTCATGACTTAAGAGTATCTGTATATGCCACTTGGACAGGGTGGGGGTGGGGGGGGGGGGGGGGGGGGGGGGGGGGGGGGGAGACAAACAAACACACAAACACCAGTCCATTTTAGCACCTCTTACACAAAGTTTTGTGGGGATTGAAACCTCAGCAATGTATGGTGTAGTTAGATGACATAATTGTCTTTGCAAAAAAACTTGGATGGGTACTACAGCTAAGGGAGTGTTTAGTTGGTTGTGCATGGTACACCTAACATTCAGTACAGAAAAATATCACTTCTTGCTATAGGAAGTATGGTGTTTTGGGCTTGCAATTAGTCATATTTTTTGCGAAGACAATTATGTCATCTAACTATACCATACATTGCCGAAGTTTCAACCCCCCACAAAACTTTCTGTAAGAGGTGCTAAAATGCACTGGGGTCCAGGATAATAAAAAACAAACAGGATATTTCTGACACTGCATACAGAAAAGGAGTTGCAGACTTTCTTAGGTCTAGCCAGTTATAATCTGCAGTTTGTATTAATTTTGTGGAAACTGCACAGCTGCTCACTCATTTATTGAAGAAAAGAATGAAGTTTCACTGGTTAGTGGAATGTGAAGATGTGTTCAGTCTGTTGAAAGAATTGTTAACAACTGAACTGTTATTGGTTTCTCCACTCTATGAAAGGGAATCTGAGTTGTCAGGTGACATGAGCAATTATGCACTTGGCTTTGTATTAAGTGGGTTGGGCAGAACATTCCATCAAATGTGCATCTCACCAGCTAAACAGCAGAAAAGAACTATTCTGCAACAGAGAAAGAGATGGAGACGCAGTTGCATAACATAATTTTGATTTTATTTATATGGGAGGAAACTTAAAGGTCATAATTGATAATGGAGCTTTGAAATGGCAGTTAGATTTAAAAGATCCATTGAGCAGCTTAACATAAAAAATTGATTTTGAAGTATTTCACTGACCTGGCAAGAGACATGGAAATGCTGATGGGCTTAGTTTGTGAAATACAGTGAATAGGTTCCACTGCTGTAGAATGGTAGAAGGCACAAGCAAATGACCAAGACTGCAAGCTATTTGCAAAGCAACTGCAATTCATTGTGCCTGAAGATATATTATGTAAGCAAACACAGTTATGACCTCTACTGTTGTTCAAGCTCCATTGCAAAGTGAAGTAGTAAAACTGAGTCATTACTGCAGAGATTACCAGAGGCCAATAAACCATTTGAGATGATCAGTTTGGAGCTCTTTGGTCCTTCTGAACAGCCACTGTCAGGAATTTTTTGTGTGTTAATGATAATATACCACTTTCCACACTGTGTAAAAATGAGAAATGACAGCCATTCTGAATCAACAAGCCAACACAGTGGTGCAAGCCATGGTTAATAACTTGCTAGAGACACCAGCCTACCCCATCCCCTTTGTTTTCCCATGACCAGTACAGACACAGCTGTGGGACCATATTCATACTTGCTTGGCAAACCTTTTCTTGGGGTGGTTAACCACTGAGGACACCTTCTCCCACTTCCCGTTGTCTGCCTTCAGAAAACAACAGCATCAGAAATGGTAGGAGTCTTGGACCAATTCTTCGCCATATAGGGTGCATCATGCACTCTGGTGACTGACGCTGGTCCCCAATTTTGAAAGGTTTTGTACCCACAGTGGAATTAAACCTCTTATCATACCCCCTTTCCACCTAGCTTCCAACAGGCTAGCAGAATCATTTGCATACAATTTCAAAGGGCAAATTTTAAAAACCTTAACATCTGTAGGTTGTACTCAATGTTACACTTCTTTATAACTACTTACACATCCACTTCTGTAACTGATTGAAGCCCTGCAGAGCTCCTTCATGGACACCCTCAATATCCAGTGAGGGTGCCTGTGGAGCGGCAAGTGTCAAAATTAACGTAAATTTCCATAGTGGGCAAATATAAGGCTGTCTGGCAGTGGTCCCTTGCTGTTTTCTGTTATCCTGCTCACCTCTAGCAGTGAGCTGTGACCACTGTGACAATTTACCAGTGCCAATTTATATCTGTGTGAATAGCACTTTTGACTCATGAATAGGTGGTTCCCAACACTGGCAGGCTAAAAGGAACTTCGTTTTACATCATACTGAACAATAGTGCCCCTAGTGGCTAAACAGTGCTTGAACTTTATTCAGACTTGGGCAAGAACTGGTTCATATGGAATTTCTGCCAGGTTTCATGACTAACAGATAATTTTAATTTGTTGTTCCAAAGTTTGTGTTCAATAAATGTTGTTGACTGCAATAGGGTTACAGTGCTGTGGGATAGTTAATGTCCATCTTTGAGCTCTTGTCTGTTACAGTTTTCAGCATGTATCGAACAACATGCGACCACTCACGCTGCCAGAGCTCCTGTTAGTCTTATTTGGTGTGGATCCCACACATTTCAGCAATATTTTAGGAAGGGTTGCATGAGAATATGTAAGCAATCTCCTTTGAAGACTGAATGTATTTTCTGAGTATCCTACCAATTTTTTGGCACTGAAGAAATACTGCATGTATCTGTTTCCCTTAATCCACACGTTTCAGGATATCATGTGTATTGTATAAGGTAAGTCTATGCACACTGCTGTGCTTTAGTATTAGTATTGTACTCAATTTTGGCTATTATAGATGGAAGAGTGCAGTTTTTACAGCAATGAATTTACAGTCATCTTTTCCCTATTGACATTATTTGTTTATAGCTCTCTTGTTTAGTTACTTGCTTGTCTGAAAAGATTTTTCTTTGTTAACACAGGTCTGTAATGTTCTACACATTACTTGTCTTTTAAAGTTCACTCTCCATTCTAGCTGTGCTTCAGTGACAAAGTCTACATAACCCAATACAAAATTAAAAATATGAAAAAATTGAAGAAACTTTCAGACAACATACATGCCATGCAGTGTCAATATATAGGAGAGATCAGATAACCTTATGAGTTGTAGAAAAATTAATCAATATGAGAAAATGAAAAAAGTGCACAACTTGGTGGAACAATATACAATGGTGAATGAAACAGACTTTAAAAGTTTCAAATGCCTTATGTTACCAGTGTGGATTTTCCTGTAGGTTTGGAAGTCAAGGATCATTATTCAAAATAAAATGTATGCTACATAACAAAACCCATTAAAATCTTGAATTAGGATATAAAAATCATAACAATTGTTATTTATTACTATTACTAACTGCTTTCAATTTCTGCACACATCAAACTATCTTCTAACACAGCAAATAAGCTATGATATCAGTACTATGCCAAGACTACAATTCACAAAAGATGACAGATAATATTCACAAGACACCCTCAGAAAGCTAGGCCACAAACCTGCATAAATTATTTCTTGCTTCTTTTTTTGTTAGTGTTTCAAGTCTCAGTGATAGGGACATCATCAAAGAAAAGCATTTACAGTCTTAACTGACAATGCACGGGAAGGGGATCAGCCATTGATTTATTTAAGGAACCATCCTAGGAGTCACCTGAAATGATACAGATTCTATTGGAAATCTAGATTAGAACTGCTGGACTACAAAATGAACACAGGGCTTGCTAAATGATCCAAAATGTAACTGTTCTACATGCAGCGTATAACTAGTCAGAGCTCTGCAACATCATACGCAGATCATCACTGAGAGATTTACAAAAGGGAATGTCATATGTAGAAACATCTAGACAATATTACTATTTTTAATAATACTGGCAAGTCAGCTTAAAGGAAAAACAATGGTACTAATAAAAATTATAAAATAGTAAAATTATTAAAGAACAATATATAGAGGGAGTGTATGCAAATGATTAGTGAAAGCATGATATGTGATATCTAACCTTGTCTTCTGCGTCACTGGTGCTGAACTGTGCAGGTTTGTCCATTAGTCTACAATTCTCTGCAGTGACTGCCTTATCACCATCAGCTTCTTCTTGTTCTTCCAATGGAATGTCTTCTGCACTATGGTAGACAGTAAAGCGTGAAAGACTTATATACTCTTTGTCACGCTTTGATGGTTCTGATGTCACAGATACAGTATCTTCAAATACTTCTTCTTCATCCATTTTCTAGATATTTATTTAGTTAATAAAATGAGACCTGAAATAAAGAGCAAACATAATTCACTTCTAGTAAATATCACAATGAATCCATGTGGTTTTCTCACATGTAATTGGGATCTGACATAACAAATCTACTTTTTATTTTTTTAATCGCGGGGAATACTTTTAAATCAGAATTTAAAAAGTAAAGAAAAAAATACAAAAACTTTTAATTTGTAACTATATCACTTTTTTCTCATTTGTTGTCTGTCTGTCTGTATGGCGGAGCTGGCAGAAGAGGCACCTTTTTCTCTTTGGGTACAAAAAGAGTAAAATTAGCAACTGAACCCCAGAGGGGCGGCTACAGACAGCGTCTGACTCATGGTGAGCGGCTGACTTTAGGCTGGGATCCTACTGCCTATGTGGAAAGTAACGGGAAACTACTACATTACATTCCCAAGCAGTACATGGTATGTATCTCTATGTGAAAGATTCCGGAGTTAAAACTTCCCCTCATTCGGATCTCCGGAAGGGGAACACATTGAGAGTAAACATATTTGAAAGGAAGAAAGGGACAGTGAAGGGAGGAAAGATACGGATTGGAACATGGAATGTGAGGACACTTCTGCAAGCAGGAAGGCTAGAGAATGCAAAACAGGAGATGAAAAGGAACAGATTAGATGCCCTTGGTTTGTGTGAAATGAGATGGGGAGAGAATGGGGAGATAGAAAGTGGAGATTATAAACTCTTTTACTCAGGGGAAATCAAGAGTGGTAAAAATGGAGTAGGAATATTGATAATGGGTAAAAGCTGAAAAATAAGGTAATGAAGGTACAATGTATTGATGGAAGACTGATGATGATACGACTGAAGGGTAGTTCAAAAGATTTGGTATTAATACAGGTATATATGCCAACCAGCCAGCACAGAGATGAGGAAGTGGAAGAATATTATGAGAAAATACAAGAACTCATCGAGAAAGAAAATAGAAATGCCTGCATTATCATCATGGGGGACTAGAATGCAGTGGTGGGCGAAGGAAGAGATGAAGATACAGTAGGAAAATTTGAATTAGGAATAAGAAATGAGAGAGGTGAATGACTAATTAGTTTCTGTAAAGAAAATTCATTAGCAGTGGGTAACACATTATGTGAACACCACAAAAGGAGATGTTACACATGGATATCAAATTTGAATGGGGAAAGATATCAGCTGGACTACACCCTGATACAAAAAAGGTTTAGGAACTGTTTGAAGAATGCTAAAGCTTATCCAGGAGCAGGTATAAATTCAGACCACAAGCTAGTGATTGGAGAAATACAAGTGAAGTTGAAAAAAGTCTGGAGAGGTAAAGCAAAGGAAAGACTAAACATAGAAAGACTCAAAGACGTAGGAAAGGCATCAGATTTGGAGAACAGATTTATGGAAAAAGGCAAAGAGGTAGTGTTGATGAAAGTGTTAATGACAAGTGGATAAAAATGAGGATAGGACTCATGGACTCTGCCAAAGAAGTACTAGGAATTAGAGTATCCCAAAGCACCAGGAAAGAATGGATAACAGAAAACATGTTGAAAAAGATGGAAGAGCGCAGAAAGTGGAAAAGTGTAGAAACTGAAGCAGGCAAAAAGAGGTACAGGAAACTGAATAATGAATTAAGAAGAGAAACTGAAGAAGCAAGAGAAAAATGGATGAAACAGAAATGCGGCAAAATAGAGAAAATGGAGAGAGAGGGAAAGTATGAAATGATGTATAGACTGGCTAGTGAGATAGTTTTTGAACGTAAAAGAAAGAGGAATAACATGAAAATAGAAAGAGTGGATGGTACTCTAGCAGAAGAACCACAGGAGGTTTTGAACAGATGGCAAGAATATATTGAATGTCTGTATAAGGGGGATAAAATGCAAAGCGAAATTAAGGCTGAAGAGGAGCAATATGTGCCTGAAGATGGAAAGGGATTTACCATCTTGGAAGCAGAAGTAGAAAAGGCACTGAAGGAGATGAAGAATAGGAAGGCATGTGGAATAGATGATTTGCCAGCAGAACTGTTGAAGAGTTTGGGAAACAAGGCAAGAAAAGGAATAGTCTACCTCTGTAACAAGATATATGACAAAGGGGAATGGCCTGAGGACTTCACTGCAACACTTATGATACCAATAGAGAAAAAGAGAAATACTAAAAAATGTGAAGAGCACCGGACCATCAGTCTAATTTCTCATGCAGCTAAAGTCTTGCTGGAGTGTTGAATAGAAGGTTATATGGCAAGCTGGATAGTGGGACTGCAGAGGAGCAGTTCGGATTTAGAAGAGGAAAAGGAACAAGAGATGCTATTGGCCTGCTAAGAACTACAGGGGAAAGGTATATGGAAAAGGGTAGAGAAATCTTTGCTGTTTTTATAGATTTAGAAAAGGCTTTTGACAGAGTTCAGTGGAACAAGCTGATGGATATCTTGAAGAGGAAAGGAGTAGATTGGAAAGAGAGATGACTGATACAGAATCTATATTTACACCAGAAAGTAAGGATAAGGATTGGAAATGAAATGTCAGAAGGAAGCAGCATTGGAGCCTTTCCCCACTACTGTTTAATGTATACCTTGAAGAGATTATTGCAAAAAGTTTAGATGGGAAAAGAGGAATATGTATTGCTGGAAAGAGAATAGAATGTATAAGATTTGCTGATGACATGGTGTTAGTGGCAGAAAGTGAGCGGACAGTGAATAACATGCTCAAAGATCTGAATGAAGCTTGTGTGGAATATGGGATGCAAATAAACACAGCAAAAACAAAGAGTATGGCCATCAGTACAAGACACAGACTGTCCAATATTAAAATAGGACAATCTACCATTAGCCAAGTAAGTGAATTTAAATATCTTGCAAGCACAATAACTGAAGACTTGAGATGTCACCAGGAGGTGAAAACTCGAATTGCCATAGTGAAGGAGGCATTCAACAGAAAGAGGAGACTCTTATGTGGTAAATTAGATAAAGGACTAAGGAAAAGGCTTGGCAAATGTTTTGTCTGGAGTGTGGCACTATATGGGGCAGAAACATGGACACTGAGATGAGAGGATGAAAAAAGGTTAGAAGCATTTTAGATGTGGATGTGGAGGAGAATGGAGAGATTAAACTGGATGGAAAGAATGAGTAATGAAAGAGTATTGGAAAGGGTTGGTGAGAGAAGATGTCTGCTGAAGGTTGTAAGAGAAAGGAAAAACTGGTTGGGACATTCATTGAGAAGGGAGTGCTTGCTAGTAGATGCTTTGGAAGGATTGGTTTGTGGGAGAAGACTGAGAGGAAGAAGGAGATAAAAGGTGAGAGATGACATAAAGGGAAGAGGAAATTATGCAGACCTGAAGAGGGTGGCAGAAGACCGGACAGCCTGGAGAACTACTATGTGAAAACCTGCCTTTAGGCAGAACACTGATGATGATGATGATGATGATGATCATGTCTGTTCTGTCTGTCTGTCTGTCCATCTGTCCTCCTATGTTAAGACCCCTATTTCTCAGAAAAGAGTAGCAGAGGTATCAAGTTGAAATTTATGCCAAATACCAAGGTCTATGGTCTCTTGGTGATGTAAATAATTTAAACTTCTAACTCAGTTTAATCAGAATATACAGCCACATTTGTCACATATTTTAATACTTGGAAACTCACTCATCAAAACCTATAGATGAGGTGTCTATATACACTTCGGTCCAGATGATCTAGCAGTAAAAGGCATGTCTGGAAAGGGGAACCAAGAGGTTGTGGGATTGAAACTTGGTTAGATAATGGATTTTTCAGTCTTCATTTTAACCTAGCCTCCACCTCTCAGTGATGGGAAGAGTTGCTAGAAACAACAAATGGTTCAGTTCCATGTTAAACTGTAGGTCCCCTTTCCCTGGTTGGATAACACAATTGGGTTGGGGACACGAATTCAAACATGGCAAAATTCCTCCTAGCACAACAAGAACAACTAATGGATAAACAGAAAACTGCATCTTGGACATCAGAAAGGAGAAAATCATCTCACATTTGGACATCTTCATTAAAACATGCAAAATCGAATAAGAAAGATGAACTTGTTACATCATTACGAGAACTTGAGAAACTAAAAAGTTATCACTACATACATCTTATGCACAACAGAACACATTTTGAAAATTGAAGAAATTAACAGATGCACCTAGAGCGATACAAGTTATTATCGCATTACCATAAGTGTAATACACTTCCTGACAACTGTTGTTTGTATATAGTGAAGTCATCAGGCTTGATAGGGTATATAAGGGACTTGAATAGAGACAAGTGTTGATTGATAACTGTGAAGGACATGCAGAAGCCATGAACCAGGTAGGCCTGCATTATTAGCAGCGACGAGGTTTGGAAGGTGCCTCTTTGTGGATCTCTATTTGGCTGGCTAGCTGAATCGTGCAACATACAGATTTTTAGGGCATCTGAATGTCACAATGGTTCATTGTGGAACTGCATGGGTATGGGAGGCAAGACATACTCATCATCAAGGTTCCAGTTGATCACTTCTGACAACCTCATGGGAGGTCTTTATAATGTGCACCAAGGACATACCATCACATATGCACCTGCCATCTCAGGAAAAGTGATGGACACCCTGTAACATTCTGTGTTATTCCACAGCATTGCTCAGAGACTGAAAGCAGGTGGACTGCGGAATTACCATCCCATGCAGGCTACCATTAACATAATACAAACAGCTGTGTTTGGAGTGAAGCCATGACTGGGAAGCATGGACTGCTGATGAACGGTGCTGCATTGTGTTCAGTGATGAATCGCAGTTCTGCACTATGGTGGTGACATAGGGAGAGGTTCCATTCTTCCAATATTTTGGATAGGCACAGTGGTATTACTCCTGGCATCATGGCATAGGGAGCTATTGGATATGACTGCAGGGGCCAGCTGATAGTGACTGAAGGAATTCTAACAGCACAGTGGTACAGCACAGGCATCCTGCATCCTCTTACGTTGTTGGTTGTTGGAATTAATCTAGATTTATCCAAAGCCTTTGATACTGTGAACCATGTAATATTACTAGAGAAACTTGAAGCAATAGGTATCAGGGGTACTGTTAAAAAATGGTTTGAATCTTATCTGCAAAACAGGTCACAAGTTGTTGAGCTGAGGTCATCCAACAATCTTCACAATTTTAAACTCATATCTGAACCAAAACAAATTGAAATAGGTGTTCCACAGGGCAGCATTCTGGGCCCATTGTTATTTCTAGCTCCAGACAGCTCAGCCAAAATTCTACTATTAGCAGATGACACGAGTATCATAATTAGTGATATAAAAGGATCATTGTGTACTACAGCAGAGAAAATGCTCTCATACATACAGTCATGGTTTTCTTCAAATAAGCTGACATTAAATACAAAGAAAACAAATTTTATACAGTATGGAAGCAAGTGTCAAGGAGAAAATATATGCCTTATGCTGGATAGCAAACAAATAGAAAAAGTGTGCACCACAAAGTTTCTGGGAATGCGAATAGACCAAGATTTAAACTGGAATGAACACAGTGTGTATCTTACTCAGAAACTTAGCTCAGCATGTTTTGCCTTAAGAATAATACCCAAGGTATGCAGCAAAGAATGTATTAGAGCGGTGTATTTTAGTTATTTCCGATCAGTTGCAAGCTATGGCATAAGTTTTTGGGGAAAAACCAGGTCAAGACTAAATGACATTTTTATTATGCAAAAAAGAGCTATTCGTATCATGACACACAGCCCACCACAAACTCACTGTAGACCCTTATTCAGACAACTGAAGATACTTACAATACCATCAATATATATTTTTAAATGCCTGGAAATGATAAGTAAAAATAACTGCGATCTCCAAGCCAACTCAAGCTACCATGATCACAATACAAGGCATTGTAAAGACTTCCACATTCCCTATGTAGCAAAAACTAGAAGTCAGAAACATGTTAGCCACTTAGGAATAAAGCTTTTAAATGCACTTCCATCTCAAATTAAAGAACTGAAAGGAAAAAATAATTTCAAGCATGAAGTAAAAAAATGCTTGATGGAAAAATGCTACTACAGTGTAAATGAATACCTGTCTCAGACTGTGGATTGAAACCTGTACTTATTTTTTAAAAATTCAAACTAATTTAATGATTTTTTCAACTTTGTAATTATGATACTTAGGAGAAATCTGTTAAATATCCGTAATACGTTTTGTGTATATCCGTAATACGTTTTGTATACAAGGCATAGTTCATGATCTAAAATTGTTTATCATGAGCACGTACTTTTGTTTTTTGGGTAATAAGTTCTTGTACACTACTTATGTACTATGAATATGTAATTCGTTTGCTGTTTGTATATGTTTGTCAATTTATTATGTGTATGTGTTGTTATGTGTTACGTGTAATCAAATGACAAATCCTATATCACATGTGTGATCTATTGGATGCTAAATAAGTAAATACATAAATAAACATACGTTACCTCTCACATGACAGTACTGTGGTGCCATTCTCAATGGAAGGAAAAGAGAGCATGCGTGCAAGAGAGAGAGAGAGAGAGAGAGAGAGAGAGAGAGAGAGAGAGAGAGAGAGAGAACTCGACCATAATAAGCAGTACTTGACAACAGTAAGCAGGTCCACATGAATGTAGGTTGCAGATATGAAGAGAGATGCGCAGGACAGATTAGTGTGGAGACAGCGCTAATTAACCTTATCAGAAATGACTGAGATATCTTAATATGTGATGATTTCAATACTAAATTAATTTTTAATAGTACTAGCTTCATCACTAGTCAAATTTGGTCTGTTCAATGCAGTAGCAGTCCCAAAAAATAAAAGAACATGATGCAACAGTGATTACTAATTCGTTTCTAAATCCAGCTTTCATAAAATAGATGTTAGTCCCATAATTGGTTGTTTGTCAGATCATGATAGTCAAACAGCAGCAACAGAGTATACTCATCAATAAGGTTTAGCAAAGATGGGAAAAGTACAGTTTCAAAGTATCATAAATGCTGACCTTTTAACACTAAACACAGAGGATTTACTGAACAAACAACAGGAAGATTTATCAACGCCTCATAGTAAATGAGATATTTAATTCTTTCCTGGATATATTCTTAGAACACAGTAAAATTCAGTTTTCCTTTACATTGGGCTGGGGGGTAATTAGGGAGGTGGTGAAGAGAAGATGTAGCTAACATCTGGGATAAAAGCATCTTGTGCCAGGAAGAGAGAAATTTAGTTAACCCTTTAATGCTGGTCTGGGGTGCTTTGGACAACTCACATTAAAAATTGCATGTATTATAGATTTAAATTTTCATTAGCTTTCTGTTTAACAGTTACGTAAAGAATAAATTAGAATACACAAATTTCAATTATCACTGTTCAATTCCTAAAAACATACTCTGGGTTGCTCAGAACACTCTGATCCACTCTTAATGTAACAAAAAACAAAATAACACCAAGTGTCAGTTTTTTGATTTTACAGCCATTTCATTGTCACACTTCACACTTCAAGTGAACCCATTATTGTGTAGTGCCACTATTCTAACTGCTTTCCAAGTGAAATAAAAGTCCAGGAGTCAGTTTACTCTTTCTGTCACTGTATAATAACAGTTCAATCTATAGTATGTGTAAGTATGACGAAAACAAAACATGAATATTTGAAGAAATTGAGGTGGAAGAAAGATTTGATGAATTGGATTCAGAATCATCTGATGAGTGCAAAGAAAAGGAACACAAAACTGGTACAGACATGGATGGTGATAATGAAATAAAATTTCAAAATAAGAATTTCTACTTAGAAAAAGACAAATTAACGAAATGTATGAAACACCCTACATCCAAAAATGTAAGGATGTGACCTCAAAATTCTATTAACCATCCACAAAGAGTTAGAGGTGCAGCCAGAATTGTGAAACTGATCTTAGAGTGCTTCCTTTTGTTTTTTGATCAAGGAATGTTCAAACAAATAGATGGATAACAGATGTGGTTGAAATTAAGGCTTTTGTTGGGTTACTTATTTTGGTCTGTTTTTCCTGCTCTGGACATTAGAACTTAAAGGACCTGTGGGACAAAAATGGTTTTGAATTGAGATAATTCACACTCTGATGAGTTTGTACCTGTTCCTGTTCCCATTCAGCAGCTCATAGTCTGGCGACATTCAAATCATGCAAGAGAGAGAGAAAAACCCAAACTTTCACCTATTAAGCAAATGTCTGAATTGTTCCAAGCAAACTGTAACAATAACTACACAGTATCTGAATATACTACAGTTGATGAAAAGTTAGTCACTTTCAGAGGCAAGTGTAGTCCACTGGTATATACCATGCAAGCCTTTGAAATATGATCTGAAAATTCTGACAGTCTGTGATGCCAGGATTTGGTACACCTTTGCCATTGAGATACACATCAGAAAACAGAAAGATGGGCCGCACAAAATTTCA
Organism: Schistocerca piceifrons; assembly: GCF_021461385.2. NCBI lineage: Eukaryota > Metazoa > Arthropoda > Insecta > Orthoptera > Acrididae > Schistocerca > Schistocerca piceifrons. The sequence continues at coordinate 36,146,171 of NC_060143.1, forward strand.
AAACTCACTGTGAGATGTGGCAATTCACTTGAGCAAGACAACTTCGGGTACTGGCTGTAACACAGTGATGGACAATTGGTTTCCTAGTTGAAGTTTGTCTAAAGAGCTGCTGAAGAAGAAACTTCCTTTGCTTCGAACTGTTCATAAAAATAAAACTGAATTTCCAACAGAATTTGTGAATGTGAAGCAACTTGACGTAAACAGTTGCTGGTTTAGATTTCAAAAGGATATGACAACCATCTCGTGTGTGGGGGGAAGGGGGGGGGGAGGACAAGAATGTGATACTTTTTTCATCTATGCACTTCAATAGTAAAATAGATAAGAGCACAGGAAGAAAAAAAGAAGGTTGAGATTATCACAATGCACATCTCCACAAAAACAAGAGTCGATACATGGAATGAAATGTGTGCCACCTACTCCACATCAAGAAGACAAAAGACACTGGCTTTCGGAGTGGCCGAGCGGTTCTAGGCGCTACAGTCTGGAACCGCGCGACCGCTATGATCGCAGGTTCGAATCCTGCCTCGGGCATGGATGTGTGTGATGTCCTTAGGTCAGTTAGGTTTAAGTAGTTCTAAGTTCTAGGGGACTGATGACCTCAGAAGTTAAGTCCCATAGTTCTCAGAGCCATTTGAACCATTTTTTTTTACACTGGCTTCATGCAATATTTTCCCTTATCCTGAATATCTCAGGAATAAATGCTCAAATAATGTTTACCAGAAATAAGGAGACCAATAATATGATCACAAGACTGTTCCTATGAGAACAAGGGCCTTCAGCTAAAAGACAAGAGCTTACAAACAGAAATGTGGATGATGAAGCAAACAAGAAGGGAAAATTTGCAACATGCCAAAGAAGTAAAGACATGAAAACAAAAAGTTTTGTGTGAAGTGCATAAAAAATTTGTCTAACTCATATATTTCATGTGGTTACAATATATAATGATTGATTCAATAAAGAACATGCTTATGATTCAGAATGAAACATAAAATAATGCACAAAGTGTTGAAACATGTCAGAAGTGATAGAGATATATCTATAGGAAATGGAAAGAAGTAAGTATTACATTTTATTTTATTACTGCTTGCTATGTTAATGTTTAAATTAATCTTACTAATACATATAAAGTGCATAAATCTGTGGAAGAGTTTGAGTTCAATACAATAATATTACAACATACATCTTTTGTAGGTTAACATTATTTAGGCTGTTAAACATTGCGGTGTTTTGAACACTCAGTGCCAGTACCAATGTTATAATACAGTGTACCAGCCCACAATGGTTCGTGTACATCTCTATATAATTTAAGCCGCACTGCAAGCAACACAGCTAAATTCATCACTGTATTATCAGAAAAGCAAAAATCTTGCACTATGCCTAAAAAATACAAAAACATACTAAAGGCAATTGGGAGCATTCTTATGCATGGGAAAAAAAACTTTGAAAGGCAAATGATATTCAACTCCCTGGCAGCAACAGCTGTGAAACAGATGACATTACATTCATATCATTGGTCATTAGGCCCTACATTCAGTAAATTATTCCTAACAGCAGCAGAAAACACACAGACAAAAAAAATCTACCACTGAAAGCAGTTCTATTAGATTTACTAAGAAAGGCATAGCACACTCCAACAACAGGCACCAGAAGACCAAAAACATTGCAAAATGATTTAGGCAAGATATCCGTATGTTGCAAAAAGTGGCAATTGACCCTAAATAGTGAAAAGTGTGAGATCACATGAGTGCTAGAAGGAATCCATTAAATTTTGGTTACACGATCAGTCACACAATTCTAAAGGCTGTCAATTCAACTAAGTACCTAGGAACTACAATTATGAACAACTTAAATTAGAACAGTCACATAGATAATGTTTAGGGGAAGGCAAACCAACAACTGTGTTTTATTAGCATAATACTTAGAAGACGCAACAAGTCTATTAAAGAGACTGCCTACACTATGCTTGTCTGTCCTCTGCCAGAGTACTGCTTTGCTGTATGGAATTCATACCAGATTGGATTGACAGATAATATAAAAAAAGGCCAAAGAAAGGCAGCTCTTTTTGTAATATCACAAAATGGAGGAGAACATGTCATAGATATGATACCTGAGTTGGAGTGGCAATCATTAAAATAAAGGCATTTTTCTTTGCAGAGAAATCTATTCAAGATATTTCAATCACCGATATTCTCCTCCAAATGCGAAAATATTTTGCTGACACCTATTTACATAGGAATAAATGATATTTTTAATAAAAGAAGACAAGGCAGAAGTTTCACAGAAAGATTTAAGTACTCATTTATCCTACGCACTGTTAGAGAGTGGAACGGCAGAGAAATAGTGTGAAAATGGTTCAATGAACCCGCTGCCAGGCACTTTAATGTGAACTGTAGAGTAGTCAGGTAGATGTAGATAGTGGAGGACACATTAAGAATAGCCTCCCATGAAGTCTGGTATTATGCCCATCTGCTCTTGACGCAGAGACCAATGCATACAATTTACAATAGACAGTGGAGAACTCTTTAAAGACCGTGATGTTTTTTCATGATAAAAGTACACTGATGAAGAGGCTCATACACAACCCTACTACACACATTGATGGTGGATAGTTGAGTATGTACACAACTGGTTCACAGCAGCAAACAGCTTAACTCAGAATCTTACAAAAATACATACTACGCAATTCTAGCAAATTAAAATGAGTTGCGGATACCAGAACTAGAGAACAATTAAACTATTTGCGTGAACTCCCTGGACTTCCAAATGGATAATAAACTGAGTTGCTACAAATGATTGCTGAAGATTAGATGGATAAGTCAGATAAATAGTGAAGAGGTACTGAGCTGCATGGCAAGAATAGATATTTATGGCACAACTTGATTAAACGAAGAAACCCTCTAGCATCAAGGCAAAATTAATTTGTAAATGGATGGAAGTGTGTGGAGTAAACAGAGGTGAAGAGAAGTGTAGAGGATAGACTAACATAGGGAATGGCATGAAACCAATCTTTGGTCGAAGATCTAAGGAATAGCAGCATATTAGGTCATGTTTCATACTGACATTTATTTATTTATAATTTTTGTGTTCCATAGGTCCTATATATTTTTTGTGTTCCATAGGTCCTTGATGTGTGTGTATCACTAGGATGTAGAATATATCATATTATTACAGTAATAACATATCTAAATGATCATAAGGCTTACAAACTAAATCATTTATAAACAGATACATGAGGTTCAAGTGTTTAAACAACAACACAGATTATAGTAGTGATAATGATTACACAAACAAATTATAAGTCTTACATTCAAATACATATAAAAAGCAGCATTCTGTTGTCAATTGATATGCCAGTGCTACATAGTCAGTTCTTATAGGAATGCTTAAAATTAAACAAATTGTACTAATTGTTACACTGTCAAAAAATTCCTGTAAAGACTAGAAAGAACTATTCAAAAGATAAAATTTCAGTTGTGTTTTGAATTTAGTCATATCCCCGATGACTGATTTAATGTGAAATGGAAGTTTATTGTATACTTTTATGCTTGGATAATGTACTTCTTTCAGTAACATGGTGAGATTTTTTATATCTTTGTGAAGATCATGTTTACTTCTTGTATCATGATCATGATATTCACAGTTTGTTTTGTAAACTGTATAATTATTGAAACTTCCTGGCAGATTAAAACTGTGTGCCGGACCGAGACTCGAACTCGGGACCTTTGCCTTTCGCGGGCAAGTGCTCTACCAACTGAGCTACCCAAGCACGACTCACGCCCCGTCCTCACAGCTTTACTTCTGCCAGTACCTCGTCTCCTACCTTCCAAACTTAAAGGCAAAGGTCCCGAGTTCGAGTCTCGGTCTGGCACACAGTTTTAATCTGCCAGGAAGTTTCATATCAGCACACACTCCGCTGCAGAGTGAAAATCTCATTCTGTATAATTATTGATCACAAAGCACATTAGTGAAAAAATGTACTGAGATGGATGGCGAGGTTCCTGAGCTGTTTGCATAAGTTTCTGCAAGAGCATCTGGGCTGCACTCTATCCATAATTCTGATGACTCTTTTCTGTGCAATAAAGACTTTGTTTGCTCATAACTGGTTACCCCAAGATAAGATGCCGTATGTCATAAATGAATGGAAATATCCTACGTATGCAGCTTTAATTGTTTCCAAATCACAAACAGATGAAATTGAGCAAATGGCGAATGCTGCTGAGTTCAGCCTTTTACATAGGGCATTGATGTGAACTGACCAGTTTAGATTGTTGTTTATGAGTAATCTCAGGAATTTGGAATACTCAACTCTTGATATTCTTTTGTCATCACATTTTATTTCCATATTTTCCCATTTTTTATTTGTTCTTTGAAACTGAATGAATTGAGTCTTGTTAACAATGCGTGACAGACTATTTGAAGTGAACCAATGTAGAGCGTCTTTGAATACAGTGGTCGCAGTGTTCTCTAGACTGCAGTTGGGTGTTTTGTCAATCATAATGGTAGGTTAGAAAATTTAAAAAGGGAAATGGATAGGTTAAAGTTAGATATAGTGGGAATTAGTGAAGTTCGGTGGCAGGAGGAACAAGACTTCTGGTCAGGTGACTACAGGGTTATAAACACAAAATCACATAGGGCTGATGCAGGAGTAGGTTTAATAATGAATAGGAAAATAGGAATGCGGGTAAACTACTACAAACAGCATAGTGAACGCATTATTGTGGCCAAGATAGATATGAAGCCCACACCTACTACAGTAGTAGAAGTTTATATGCCAACTAGCGCTGCAAATGACGAAGAAATTGAAGAAATGTATAATGAACTAAAAGAAATTATTCAGATTGTGAAGGGAGACGAAAATTTAATAGTCATGGGTGACTGGAATTCGGTAGTAGGAAAAGGGAGAGAAGGAAATGTAGTAGGTGAATATGGATTGGGGCTAAGAAATGAAAGAGGAAGCCGCCTGGTAGAATTTTGCACAGAACACAACTTAATCATAGCTAACACTTGGTTCAAGAATCATAAAAGAAGGCTGTATACATGGAAGAAGCCTGGAGATACTGACAGGTTTCAGATAGATTATATAATGGTAAGACAGAGATTTAGGAACCAGGTTTTAAATTGTAGGACATTACCAGGGGCAGATGTGGACTCTGACCACAATCTATTGGCTATGACCTGTAGATTAAAACTGAAGAAACTGCAAAAATGTGGGAATTTAAAAAGATGGGACCTGGATACACTGAAAGAACCAGAGGTTGTACAGAGTTTCAGGGAGAGCATAAGGGAACAATTGACAGGAATGGGGAAAGAAATACAGTAGAAGAGGAATGGGTAGCTTTGAAGGATGAAGTAGTGAAGGCAGCAGAGAATCAAGTAGGTAAAAAGACGATGGCTAGTAGAAATCCTTGGGTAACAGAAGAAATATTGAATTTAATTGATGAAAGGAGAAAATATAAAAATGCAATAAATGAAGTAGGCAAAAAGGAATACAAACGTCTCAAATATGAGATCGACAGGAAGTGCAAAATGGCTAAGCAGGGATGGCTAGAGGACAAATGTAATGACGTAGAGGCTTATCTCACTAGGGGTAAGATAGATACTGCCTACAGGAAAATTAAAGAGACCTTTGGAGATAAGAGAACCACTTGTATGAACATCAAGAGCACAGATGGAAACCCAGTTCTAAGCAAAGAAGGGAAAGCAGAAAGCTGGAAGGAGTATATAGAGGGTCTATACAAGGGCGATGTACGGTACTTGAGGACAATATTATGGAAGTGGGAGAGGATGTAGATGAAGATGAAATGAGGGATATGATACTGCGTGAAAAGTTTGACAGAGCACTGAAAGACCTAAGTCGAAACAAGGCCCCAGGAGTAGATAACATTCCATTGGAACTACTGACGGCCTTGGGAGAGCCAGTCCTGACAAAACTCTACCATCAGGTGAGCAAGATGTATGAAACAGGCGAAATACCCTCAGACTCAAGAAGAATATAATAATTCCAATCCCAAAGAAAGCATGTGTTGACAGATGCGAAAATTACCGAACTATCAGTGTAATAAGTCACAGCTGCAAAATACTAATGCGAATTCTTTACAGACGAATGGAAAAACTAGTAGAAGCCAACCTCGGGGAAGATCAGTTTGGATTCCGTAGAAATGTTGGAACACGTGAGGCAGTACTGACCCTACGACTTATCTTAGAAGCTAGATTAAGGAAGGGCAAACCTACGTTTCTAGCATTTGTAGACTTAGAGAAAGCTTTTGACAATGTTGACTGGAATACTCTCTTCCAAATTCTGAAGGTGGCAGCGGTAAAATACAGGGAGCGAAAACCTATTTACAATTTGTACAGAAAGCAGATGGCAGTTATAAGAGTCGAGGGGCATGAAAGGGAAGCAGTGGTTGGGAAGGGAATAAGACAGGGTTGTAGTCTCTCCCCGATTTTATTCAATCTGTATATTGAGCAATTAGTGAAGGAAACAAAAGAGAAATTCGGAGTAGGTATTAAAATCCATGGAGAAGAAATAAAAACTTTGAGGTTCGCCGATGACATTGTAATTCTGTCAGAGACAGCAAAGGACTTGGAAGAGCAGTTGAACGGAATGGATAGTGTCTTGAAAGGAGGATACAAGATGAACATCAACCAAAGCAAAACGAGGATAATGGAATGTAGTCGAATTAAGTTGGGTGATGCTGAGGGAATTAGATTAGGAAATGAGACACTTAAAGTAGTAAAGGAGTTTTGCTATTTGGGGAGCAAAATAACTGATGATGGTCGAAGTAGAGAGGATATAAAATGTAGACTGGCAATAGCAAGGAAAGCATTTCTGAAGAAGAGAAACTTGTTAACATCGAGTATAGATTTAAATGTCAGGAAGTCATTTCTGAAAGTATTTGTATGGAGTGTAGCCATGTATGGAAGTGAAACATGGACAATAAATAGTTTGGACAAGAAGAGAACAGAAGCTTTCGAAATGTGGTGCTACAGAAGAATGTTGAAGATTAGGTGGGTAGATCACATAACTAATGAGGAGGTATTGAATAGGATTGGGGAGAAGAGATGTTTGTGGCACAACTTGACCAGAAGAAGGGATCGGTTTGTAGGACATGTTCTGAGGCATCAAGGGATTACCAATTTAGTATTGGTGGGCAGTGTGGAGGGTAAAAATCGTAGAGGGAGACTAAGAGATGAATACACAAACAGATTCAGAAGGATGCAGGTTGCAGTAGGTACTGGGAGATGAAGAAACTTTCACAGAATAGAGTAGCATGGAGAGCTGCATCAAACCAGTCTCAGGTCTGAAGACCACAACAACAACAACAACAACAACAACAACAATGGTTGTGTCATCAGCGAACAGGGTGAAGTGTGCTTCTTGTGTCATACAGCATGACAGATCATTGATAAAGATGAGGAAAAGTTACGGACCAAGCACCAAGTCCTGTGGAACTCCGCATTTTACTGTGCCCCAGTCAGGCAGGTGCCATTGCAGAATTATTAAAAACTACCTTCTGACTTCTGTCATATAGATATGACTTGAACCACATCTTTACTTTACCATTTAATCCATAGTGCTCAGCCTTTGTAAGTGGAATTTTGTGATCTTCACAGTCAAATGCTTTAGACCAATCACAGAAGATTCCAACTGATGACATTTTATTGTTTATGGATTCAAGGAGTTGGTTGACAAATGAGAAAATGGCAAGCTCAGTTGAAATACCCTTTTGGAATCCAAACTGATTTTTATTAAGGATTTTATTTTTATTACAATGATCCATGATTCTCTGGAACATTAGCTTCTCTAGGATTTAGAGAGACTTGTTAACAATGGAACTGACTGGTAGTTGGAAACATCAGCTTTATCTCCTTTTTTGAACAGTGGTTTGACAATTGCATATTTGAGTTTATTAGGGACAGTACTTGATTTATGGACTTATTAAATTTGTGAGAGACAACTTCAAGAATTAATTTGCAGCAGTGCTTCAGTACTTTGATATATATATTATCCACATCAGTGGAATCTTTATTTTTCATTTGCCTTATTACCTTCTCATTCTCTGTGGTTGTAATATAGGGTACATACCTCTGACTAATTTTGTTCTGCACTGTTTTTTTATTTTTATTTATTTACTTATTTTTATTAGAAGATTCATGGCTTCACCTCTAGATCCTTTACAACCAATTAGATCTGCTACTGTCAAAAAATGGTTGTTGAAGATATTGGCAACTATATGATCTTCGTCTACCATGCTTCCATTATGAAACACTTTGATACTGTCTGTATCCTCTGCAATTTTCCCTGTCTCCCTTTTGACCACATTTCAAATAGTTTTTATTTTATTATTTGAATGATTCTGTTTGCTTAAGGAATATACTCAGCTTTCCTGAGGGTGCTCTGTAAACAGTAATCACATAAACAGGCAGAGTATTAACATGGACTTCAATGCAACAAACCTCAAAATGTTGATCAACACAATTTTTATGTCTACAGACTTGTACACTATATTATTTTTAACATACATTATTATCCCACCTTTATCCATAGTATTTTTAATATAATAAGCTGCTCTAGGTTGTACTAATATAGTTGCACCCTTTCAATCCTTTCCATCAAATGATGTTCAGTCAAACATAATATTACTGCATAAAATTTAACCCTTTAACTGCTCTGGACATGTTAATGCGCGCGCCTTTGTGCCTGTTCCTGTGTGCCCTGAGCGTAAACACGTTCAGAGCACACGTGGACAGGTACAAAGGAGCGCGCGTTAACACATCCAGAACAGTTAAAGGGTTAACATGGGTCGACCTATGCATACATCCAAAACCCAATCCAGCATCTTAGCATCTATTATGGGGGCTGTCTCATGTACACATGGTTGTAGCTCCCTTGAAAATGCAGAGAATGCACTACTGGTATCAGAGCTGAAACTTTCTTTACTTGCTGAAGAGTACGTGCCTGTCTGTGGCATGGAGCCTGTGAGTAATGGATACCAAACCACATGCCAGATAGCCACTGCTATAGTACTGTTGTGACTACACAGAGAGCCATTCAGAGTGAATTACACTAGAGAGGTAGACCCACAATGAAAAGGATTGAACACCCCAAAACGCTGACCATAATAGCTGATAAGAAGATCAGTTTTATTTCAAAGCACTACAACTCCCTACTGTTCACTTCCATACCGCCAGTGAGAGTCAGGCAATATGAAACGGAAAAAACTAATTCATCCAGTATTTAGTGTGTTCCAGAACTAATGAGGAATCATTCACAGTACCGTCACTTCTCTTTGCCAAATACAGGGAAGACAGGTTCAGGGAAGGAGCAGCAATTCAGAAAATGAGCAGTTACTTCCTATTGATTAAGATAATGAGTGCCACTTAGTCACTGGACTGATACCTTGTGATGAACTTGAAAATATTCCTGTCATCATACCCAACATAGAACACTAAATGTGACGCAGGTTGTAATCTTTCATTGAGCATGACCTAAAGTTAAAGCCTGCAGAAGAATTAACATGCTAATTTAGAGCAACAAGATGCCCACTACACCCAAAAGGTCCAAAATAAAGTAGAGTAGATATGGTACCTTTATAGTAGTGTTTGAAGGAAATATGTTATCAGGAAATGTTAATGGCCCTACCTGTGCATATAGCAAAACATCAATACATGATGGTACACTGTACAAACAATCCTTAATATGTGTAAACTGTCAAGAAGAATACACTTCTCATATACTGCTACGATCTGTCTTCAATAACTACCTTTAGTAACTGAAGAAGTTGTCCAGGTGTCAATATTGAGTGTAATTGTCTTTCCAATACCAATTAATGGCAACATGGATGCTATGGTGCCAGTGGTTTCATTATCTTTGTATGCTGAAGACTTTCATTTGCATTATACACTCCTGGAAATTGAAATAAGAACACCGTGAATTCATTGTCCCAGGAAGGGGAAACTTTATTGACACATTCCTGGGGTCAGATACATCACATGATCACACTGACAGAACCACAGGCACATAGACACAGGCAACAGAGCATGCACAATGTCGGCACTAGTACAGTGTATATCCACCTTTCGCAGCAATGCAGGCTGCTATTCTCCCATGGAGACGATCGTAGAGATGCTGGATGTAGTCCTGTGGAACGGCTTGCCATGCCATTTCCACCTGGCGCCTCAGTTGGACCAGCTTTCGTGCTGGACGTGCAGACCGCGTGAGATGACGCTTCATCCAGTCCCAAACATGCTCAATGGGGGACAGATCCGGAGATCTTGCTGGCCAGGGTAGTTGACTTACACCTTCTAGAGCACGTTGGGTGGCACGGGATACATGCGGACGTGCATTGTCCTGTTGGAACAGCAAGTTCCCTTGCTGGTCTAGGAATGGTAGAACGATGGGTTCGATGACGGTTTGGATGTACTGTGCACTATTCAGTGTCCCCTCGACGATCACCAGTGGTGTACGGCCAGTGTAGGAGATCGCTCCCCACACCATGATGCCGGGTGTTGGCCCTGTGTGCCTCGGTCGTATGCAGTCCTGATTGTGGCGCTCACCTGCACGGCGCCAAACACACGTACGACCATCATTGGCACCAAGGCAGAAGCGACTCTCATCGCTGAAGACGACACGTCTCCATTCGTCCCTCCATTCACGCCTGTCGCGACACCACTGGAGGCGGGCTGCACGATGTTGGGGCGTGAGCGGAAGACGGACTAACGGTGTGCGGGACAGTAGCCCAGCTTCATGGAGACGGTTGCGAATGGTCCTCGCCGATACCCCAGGAGCAACAGTGTCCCTAATTTGCTGGGAAGTGGCGGTGCGGTCCCCTACGGCACTGCGTAGGATTCTACGGTCTTGGCGTGCATCCGTGCGTCGCTGCGGTCCGGTCCCAGGTCGACAGGCACGTGCACCTTCCGCCGACCACTGGAGACAACATCGATGTACTGTGTTGAGCAATTCGGCGGTACGTCCACCCGGCCTCCCGCATGCCCACTATACGCCCTCGCTCAAAGTCCGTCAACTGCACATACGGTTCACGTCCACGCTGTCGCGGCATGCTACCAGTGTTAAAGACTGCGATGGAGCTCCGTATGCCACGGCAAACTGGCTGACACTGACGGCGGCGGTGCACAAATGCTGCGCAGCTAGCGCCATTCGACGGCCAACACCGCGGTTCCTGGTGTGTCCGCTGTGCCGTGCGTGTGATCATTGCTTGTACAGCCCTCTCGCAGTGTCCGGAGCAAGTATGGTGGGTCTGACACACCGGTGTCAATGTGTTCTTTTTTCCATTTCCAGGAGTGTAGCTCTAAGACAATGGGTACCACAGAACACACATTACAGGGTGACATTCAAAAGTGACAAAATTGAGCATTAAACAATTAAACTTGTGTTGTGCACTTTTGCTGACAAAAGATAATGTATCCCCATCCCGGATCTTACCTTGGTAACAAACTGCTTAAAGTTGTGAAACAATTCCTCTTTCTAGGGCTCCTAACTGACAACAGGTGAACATCGGTAAACAGGTGAACATCGGTATCTCTTATAATTCATACTAAACATCTTGGCTGATAACTGAATGAGTCAAGGTAACCAATCACCATGCAATAGAGGCAAAATAGGCAAGACATTTTCCATGTGTACATATCCTATTCCAGTTTGGGATCAGGAATATTCCACTCACCGGAGACAGCACTACATATAACAACAGCCATCTCCTATACTATTTCTACTGCAACTATTGCAATTTCTTATGTGGGTGTAACCATTAACCAGCTGTCTGTCATATGAAATCTGTAACCAGCTGTCTGTCATATGAAATCTGCAAGATTTCCTGTTAAGACTTTGTCTAATCAATCTTAAGTATGAAGCTGAAAGTCATATACACAGCTGTTAATGAAAACTGTAAATCCTCGGTGAAACAAGTATCGCCCAGAATCTACATCTATAGCCCACAAGCCATCTTCAGATGCGGCCAAAGGTATTTCTAGTATCACTATTAGCTTCATATGTGTCCTTTTGTGGTTTAATTGTAAATTTCTTGTGCATGTGTGTGAATGCATGTGTAAGTATTATTTATCTTATCACCTTTTCCAATTGTGAACAGTCTGTGGAGAGAACAACTGACTATAAACCCCCATATGAGTTAAAATTTCTCTAATTTTCCTATCATGGCCATTTTGTGAGTTGTACATGGGAAGAACAACTTATTCTACCCTACAGTGCTTTTACATACTTCCTTTAACTCACTCCTTTACCTATCATGTGAAAAAACTTGTGCTCTCTGTGGCTGTTGGAACACTTCCTGGGAAGTGACCTAATTATTTTTCTTACACTTATAAAAGACCATGATTTTATCCCGATTCGGCCAAGGTGCTTAGTATACAGATAGGGAGCACCACTGGTGTTATTTCTGTTACAGGTTTTCCTCAACAGTGGAGTGAGACTCAGAGCTGGAGCATTCCACCCAAGTCCAGTTTACAGCATCTCAGCAGAAGCAGATATTCCACCACTCAAGCTCCCCCTAGGATATGCAGAGCTCCTTCTCTAACTTCCCCATGTACTGCAACCTGTCCAGAGATATGACTAGAAAACAGACTGTTTCTGATGTTGCATTATAATGTTCTGGACATTTGATGCATTTTAATCTTTTTTTTTTTTTTTTTTTTTTTTTTTTTTTTTGACAAAAAATTATTAACTTTGAAAGTGGACTATAAAGTCTTGATATTCCAGGACTTGAGCTGGGCTACATTTTAAAAGCATCAAGTGACCATTTCCACTGACAGTCATCTGTAGACACAGATGTTACAGCAGTGAAGCTTAGTGGAGTGGAGGCCGGTGGTCCTCTGTTGGACCTAGTAATAAGATAGTGGAATCTGTTTCCATTTTGAGTCACAGAAACAATTCATCTAATAACACATACTGAACAAAATATACAATGGTACAGATATGTGTCAAAGGGATAACTCTCCTTATAAATTTCCTGTATTCTGTTTTTAAATACCTTTAAAGTAAAAGTTCTACAAAACGATTGCTGCCGCATTGTCGAGCCAGAAACTGCCGAAGGTGGCACAAAAGTTTTCAAAAATCTAATACTAACATTTAGTGCGCTGGAAAGTCATTCTTGGCTCAGGTTTGGTCTGTAACACATTAAGTATCAGTTATAATGAGCTTGTGGTTACACTTCAATTTTGTATGCCAACAAGTTGGCTGGTACATGGCACAGAGAATAGGGCTTTGGATTTATGCCACATCATGAGTGATTTTTGAATATGTGCAGTTGCAGTGATGATAAACTCAGGTAATTCTGTACAAGTTTATCAGTTCAGGAGGACAGAGTATCAAATATATAATAATTAATAGCATCTCTCATCACTCAAGCAATTGTATTACCACCTACCAGTCATACTGTCAACCACATTCAAAGAATTTCATTTTCAGCCAAAAGTGCAACATCTGCAAGAGACAAGGAGTGACAAATAAGTACTTTATCCAACAATGACTTTGTGCCTAGACAGTTAGTGTGGAAAATAATAAGAGATAAACAAGTTAGTAAAGTGGAAGTGCAAACAATAAGATCTTTGTACAAAAATAGTGTTTGTAGAGCAAAGACCAGTACAGCAGGTATAAAATGGTTTAAAGTTGAAACAAGTCTACAACAGGGAAGTGAGCTGTGCCCCATATAATTCATCATAGTCATGAACTATTCATAAGAATATTATACAAATTAGGAAGAGATGCAACAAATACATGTTGTTTGCAGACAAAATAGTGAAATGGAGCGAGGATGAAATGGAAGTGAAAAAGCACATAGCTGTATAGAATCAGGAGAGAAAAAAATATGAGATGAGAGTAAGTGCAGAGAAGTGAAAAACTGTAGTGATGATAAGGGGAAAGATGGTAGGAGGGGAAAGATAAAACTGAATGGAAAATTTTTGGAGGTGGTCAGAAGTTTCAAGTAATCATGAAAAATGATCACAAATGATGGCAAGGTAGCTGAGGAAATTGGGAAAATAATACAAACAAACAGCTTCTAACAGAGGGTAAGGGGTACTCTATGGGACACAGATATCCCGAAAGAATGTAAAGAAGTTCTATATTCAGCTTATTATGATCTCATGCTAGACTATGTAGCTGGTACGAGAAACAACAATAAAAAGGGTTGACAGCAGAATGCAGGAACACATTCTATTAATTTTGAGCTTTTTTTTAAACATTGTGCTATATTAAAGTTTGTAGCTATTGTGCGGAAAGAGATAATAGAAAGTGGATGTTTTAATTTACATTTTATGGAGCATAGAAACTAGAACATTTGTTCCCAACTTTTCCGAGCCAGGTTTGTTTCTATGAAGAACAGCATGCTCCACGGCTGCATCAATGGCATCCAAGATAGGACGAAGAGCTACACTGGTTGTAAAATTTTAATCTGTTTATTGCTGATTGATTTCAGCTACTGTGTAGCTATCTTCAGTGCAATTAAATCCAAGTTATGATGACTCATTATAAATAAAATCGCATATGGTACCACTTGAAGATAGCTATATAATAGCTGAAATTCATCTTCAATAAGCAAATTAAAAATTTACGACCGATGCTGCCCTTCCTCCTAGCTTGCTTTTCTCAGAAAGTTACTCTGCATAAACTGAAATGTAGGCCAAATCCTCTTCATGCTCTCAATAAAAAAAAGCAGAAAAAACTGCTACTTATAAAGTGTCAGTAGATAAACAGCAGTTAGTTAACACTCAAACACAAGGCTTTTTTATATATTTTTTTATCACACCAAGGAATAAGGAGCCTATAATGTGGTTTCTACTTCTTGTTACTATTGTTGTGGTCTTCAGTCCTGAGACTGTTTTGATGCAGCTCTCCATGCTACTCTATCCTGTACAAGCTTCATCATCTCCCAGTACCTACTGCAACCTACATCCTTCTGAATCTGCTTAGAGTATTCATCTCTTGGTATTCCTCTAAGATTTTTACCCTCCAATACTAAATTGGTGATACCTTGATGCCTCAGAACATGTCCTACCAACCGATCCCTTCTTCTAGTCAAGTTTTGCCACAATCTCCTCTTCTCCCCAATTCTATTCAATACCTCCTCATTAGTTATGTGATCTACCCATCTAATCTTCAGCATTCTTCCCTAGCATCACATTTCGAAGGCTTCTATTCTCTTCTTGTCTAAACTGTTTGTCACCCATATTTCACTTCCATACATGGCTACACTCCACACAAATACTTTCAGGAAAGACTTCCTGACAAATCTATACTTGACGGTGACAAATTTCTCTTCTTCAGAAAGGTTTTTCTTGCCATTGCCAGTCTACATTTTATATCTTCTCTACTTCAACCATCATCAGTTATTTTGCTCCCCAAATAGCAAAACTCATTTACTACTTTAAGTGTCTCATTTCCTAATCTAATTCCCTCAACATCACCCGACTTAATTCAACTACATTCCATTATCCTCGTTTTGCTTTTGTTGATGTTCATCTTATATCCTCCTTTCAAGACAATGTTCATTCCGTTCAACTGCTCTTCCAAGTCCTTTGCTGTCTCTGAGATAATTACAATGTCATTGGTGAACCTCAAAGTTTTTATTTCTTCTCCATGGATTTTAATACCTACTCTGAATTTTTCTTTTGTTTCCTTTACTGCTTGCTCAATATAAAGATTGAATAACATTGGGGATAGGCTACAACCCTGTCTCCCCCCCTTCCCAACCACTGCTTCCCTTTCATGCCCCTCGACTCTTTATAACTTCCAGCTGGTTTCCGTACAAATTGTAAATGGTCTTTCGCTCCCTGTATTTGACCCCTGCCACCTTCAGAAGAGATTATTCCAGTCAACATTGTCAAAAGCTTTCTCTAAGTCTACAAATGCTAGAAATGTGGGTTTGCCTTTCCTTAATCTATTTTCTAAGATAAGTCGTAGGGGCAGTGTTGCCTCATGTGTTCCAACATTTCTAAGGAATCCAAACTGATCTTCTCCGAGGTTGGGTTCTACCAGTTTTTCCATTCGTCTGCAAAGAATTCATGTTAGTATTTTTCAGTTATTAAACTGATAGTTCGGTAATTTTCACATCTGTTAACACCTGCTTTCTTTGGGATTGGAATTATTATATTCTTCTTTAAGTCTGAGGGTGTTTCACCAGTCTCATACATCTTGCTCACCTGATGGTAGAGTTTTCTCAGGGCTGGCTCTCCCAAGGCTATCAGTAATTCTAATCGAATGTTGTCTACTCCTGGGGCCTTGTTTCGACTTAGGTCTTTAAGTGCTCTGTCAAACTTTTCACGCAGTATCATATCTCTCATTTCATCTTCATCTACATCCTCTCCCACTTCCATCTTATTGTCCTCAAGTACCGTACATCGCCCTTGTATAGACCCTCTATATACTCCTTCCACCTTCCTGCTTACCCTTCTTTGCTTAGAACTGGGTTCCCATCTGAGCTCTTGATATTCATACAAGTGGTTCTCTTTTCTCCAAAGGTCTCTCTAATTTTCCTGTAGGAAGTATCTATCTTACCCCTAGTGAGATAAGCCTCTACATCCTTACATTTGTCCTCTAGCCATCCCTGCTCAGCCATTTTGCACTTCCTGTCGATCTCATTTTTGAGATGTTTGTATTCCTTTTTGCCTGCTTCATTTACTGCATTTTTGTATTTTCTCCTTGCATCAATTAAATTCAATATCTCTTCTGTTACCCAAGGATTTCTACTAGCCCTCGTCTTTTTACCTACTTGATCCTCTGCTGCCTTCACTACTTCATCCCTCAAAGCTATCCATTCTTCTTCTATTGTATTTCTTTCCCCCATTCCTGTCAATTGTTCCCTTCTGTTCTCCCTGAAACTCTGTACAACTTCTGGTTTCGTCAGTTTATCCAGGTCCCATCTCCTTAAATTCCCACCTTTTTGCAGTTTATTCAGTTTTAATCTACAGTTCATAGCCAATAGATTGTGGTCAGAGTCCACATCTGCCCCTGCAAATGTCTTACAATTTAAAACCTGGTTCCTAAATCTCTGTCTTACCATTATATAATCTATCTGATACCTTCTCCTTCTAGTATCTCCAGGCTTCTTCCATGTATAGAATCTTCTTTCATGATTCTTAAACCAAATGTTAGCTGTGATTAAGTTATGCTCTGTGCAAAATTCTACCAGGTGGCTTCCTCTTTCATTTCTTACCCCCCACCCCTCCATATTCACCTACTATGTTTCCTTCTCTTCCTTTTCCTACTACCGAATTCCAGTCACCCATGACTATTAAATTTTCGTCTACCTTCACTATAATTTCTTTTATCTCATCATACATTTCTTTAATTTATTCGTCATCTGCAAAGCTAGTTGGCATAGAAATTTGTACTGCTGGAGTAGGCGTGGGCTTCGTGTCTATCTTGGCCACAATAATGTGTTTACTATTCTGTTTGTAGTAGCTTACTCGCACTCCTATATTTTTCTTTATTCATTATTAAACCTACTCCTGCATTACCCCTACTTGATTTTGTATTTATAACCCTGTATTCACCAGACCAAAAGTCTTGTTCCTCCTTCCACCAAACTTCACTAATTCCCACTATATCTAACATTAACCTATCCATTTACCTTTTTAAATTTTCAAACCTACCTGCCTGATTAAGGGATCTGATGTTCCATGCTCCGATCCGTAGAATGCCAGTTTTATTTCTCCTGATAACGACATCCTCTTGAGTAGTCCCCGCCCGGAAATCCGAATGGGGGACTATTTTACCTCCGTAATATTTTACCAAAGAGGACACCATTATCATTTAACCATACAGTAAAGCTGCATGTCCTTGGGAAATATTACGCCTGTAGTTTCCCCTTGCTTTCAGCCGTTCGCAGTACGAGCACAGCAAGGCCGTTTTGGTTAGTGTTACAAGGCCAGATCAGTCAATCATCCAGACTGTTTCCCCTGCAGCTACTGAAAAGGCTGCTGCTCCCTCTTCAGGAACCACACGTTTGTATGGCCTCTCAACAGATACCTACGGTACGGCTATCTGTATCGCTGAGACATGCAAGCCTTCCCACCAACAGCAAGGTCCATGGTTCATGGGGGGTTCTTATTACTATCTTTCTCATATTCAATGTCAGTTGCAGCATATTATCAGACACACAACATTTCAGTTTAGTCCCTCACACTTTTGATTTCATTTCCAGTATAACTAAAAATCTCCTTTCTGACATGCAAGTTGTGGTGAGTGGAATTGGCATACCTAGGGCTTTTCAGATAACGGACTCTTGTTACCTTTGCTGTCAGTTCAGTTTCACCAAAATCTATTTCCATTGTGTTATCTTTGCAGCTCCTGAGAAGTTGTACACTGGCTTTCCTTTCACTACTTGAAAATATTCTTTACCTACCTGAAGATTATGTTAGAACGCAGGCATACAATTGTGGATTTTCAAATACAGGAAAATAGTATGGAATTAAATTTATTACTCATACCCAGTGGCTGGCTAGTACCATTTGGTGGAGAGCAAAGCAAATAATTAAAGAGTAAAGATTGCTAGATTTATTTAATAAACTGATAGAATTTTGAAAACTAAACTTCCAATACTCCTGAGTGGCAAAATTTAAAGATTGGGTATTACCGTATTTAACCAATTATAAGGCAAGTTTTTCTTGCCAAAATCGTTATTCGAAAATACAAGGTCATCTCATATTCGCAGGTTAATCTATTGCTGCTGAGGTTAACATTTTTACTTTGTTTAATAGTGTATAAGGGGTTGTCTTTCTTTTACAGATGAAGCTTTGGATATGGAAGCACGTGCAGATTTATTTTGAAGAATTCGGAAGGGCGGGTCTGAGCAACCGATAATTGCATTGGAACAGGTTCAAGATTTCCTGATGCGCCGAAGCGTTCTATACAGTGTCGATGTTGCTCGAACAATCACATGACATTTGACCGCGTGGCTCAAGTGCAAGGGCTACGCGTGAAACTATGAACCAGCCATTAAAACAATCAATTGCTTTGCTTAAAATTTGACGGTTTTATGAAAAAAGTAGGAAACAGCATTCAATTCTATCATCTTACAAACTCTTGTATTTGAACAGGTTTGCAATAAAAGTTCTAATACATGTGTGGATACCATATACTAACATTAACGCTGCTTGTTAAGCAAAGGTAACATTCAAAAGTGGAAATGTTGTCCGCTTTCTTTTTTCTTTTTTTTAAACGCTACATAATTCTGAGCCCAGATCAATACTTTATTTGATTATGAGAGACTGTATTGATTTACTACGTGGGTCGTAATGAGAAATTCGGTCACTGGTCCCGTATCAGAACACTTGGTAAACACGGTCGCCTACCAGCTTTTAATTGGGTTTAGAACATGATGGTGATATTCTGGTGAAACAAGAAGTAAAATTAATCCTAAATGAAATGCCAAATTAATGAAATCATTCATATTAAACTGACTAATTGTTGTGAGAATGCATTTGGCGGCAAGACCCGTCGTGGAGATAGTACCAACAGACGTATCACAAGAAGAGCGAAAGCTGAAGAATCGGACTGAATCGTATTTGTGATCTTTTATTAATGTATTAGTTTCTGCTGTTACATATGATTTGCTCCCTAGAACAAATTGCAGTCTTCGTTTCACAGTTGCTCAAGCACAGCACTACTGAAGGGTTGGAGCGGGAACGCTGATGCCAGGTTGGCTGTAGTGAGCGGACAGCAAATTACGTCACGTTGCCAAACATGGGAATATATCCCGCATACTTTGGCTTTTTAGGAATATCTACCATGTTTAAACTGCTGTTTCCCTGAATCCATTCGTAGTCGGAATTGAATTGACTAAAACTGTACAAATACTCAACAATAGTATTCATTTCTGCAGGAAATGGTACATAGGGGGCAGTAGCGTATTTACGTTTCATGCTACAATGTTGTCGACGCTCACCGTGACGTATGATGAATGAATGTGTATGTGTAAGCTGCTGGTTCTAGCAGCTAATGAGAGGGCGGCGGGTACAGAAATATGGAAGCGTCCGATCCCGCCCGTCTGCTTTGACCCATGACGTCACAAATATGGCGGAAACAAAAACAAACACACACACTTTCCACAAGAAGCCTATTGACACTAACGGGACAAGCGCGGGAAATGGGGTGTTTTGGGTGGGGGGCAAACTAAATGTAAACAAATTTAGACGCCTTGCGTAGCTACAATGTGTAAGTGAAGATAGCCATGCATGAATACCCACCCACCTCCCCAGGGGTCGTAACCCCTGCAACCCATAGAAGATAAAGATGCTTCAGTAGCTGATTAGTGTTTTTTGTCTTTTTAAAAAAAAATCTCACGGGATAGAACGAACAGATCAGAAAGATAAATATAATAAACTAAAACAGAAATTGGAGGAAACAGATAATTAAAATAAGTAATAAGTGTTCATAAATTTTAAAAAAAATCTCACGTGATAGAACGAACAGATCAGAAAAGTAAATAAAATAAGATAAAACAGAACTGGAGACAGCCACACTCAAACCAAACTCCGTGCCGTCATGATGTCACACACGACAACACCCTTACGTCACGGGTCAAAGCCGACGCGTGGGATCGGACGCTTCTGTCGACCCGCGGGTACATAATATGCTTGGAAGCAAGTGACATTGTAACATTCTCATGTCAGTATAGAAGCGAAATCCAATTGGTATATGGATTAAAACAGCAGTGTCCTCAGGTTCCACATAATCACAACGTTAGAAATGGCAACAAATTCGAAAGAAGCACCCAAATATTTGTGACGATGAAAAATAGTGACAAGGTTAGTAAGCGAAAAATATAGAAAACGGTTCAAATTCATGTAAACCATTTCTTTTCATTTATTTTATCGTTCCATCAAAATGTAGACAACCAAGAAACTGCATACATTTAGAATAGGCACAGTGTTAACTTTTTTGGCAGGTACTTTGTCAATAAAACAGTTTGTAATTTTGATTTGCCAGAATATGTAAAAATTAAAATTTCACACGAAGCTTCTTGAAAAAGGGTCATCTTATACTCAAGTAAATAGGGTATCTATTTCACTTACATCAGATATCGACTTTTACTGAGAAAATCACTCAAAAACTGAGGGATTAATGTTGGGAATTACATCATGATGTTTTACTGCTGACATTTAATACCATGGTACTTGACATTAATCATAAAAAGAACTTTGGAACTGCAAGGGTAATGAAAGAAAATAGAATCTAATAATTCAAGAGCACATTACAAATTGTATCATAAAATTCAAACAAAGTAATTAGAACTTTAAAATACTATATATTTTCCAGAAATGGGAAACTCGGGTAATAATGGTTAAAGGTCTGTTAAAATTTACTGAACTTGGCAGTTATCTATGCCATATGCTCAGTAGTCTGTCATTGGTTGTCAAACTCAAATTCATGAATTTTCTTCACATATTTGTCGGTAGGGGCAGTTAATGGACATCCAGAACAAACTTTGTCATTAACTGACTTGTCACCATTTTTGAAAGGAGAAAACCATTTGCACACTTGTGTTTTCACCATAGTGTCCTCTTTGAAAGGTATTCTCACAGCTGCATATCATTAAAAATCATTGTGTTCTGTAAATCCCATTATACAGGGCAGCTGTCAGGAATGTGGAATCAGTGAAGCTATAGATTACCATGAAGAAGCAGCCACTGAAGGCTACTTCTGTGAACTATAAGAACAAATTATGACTAGTGCAGGGTGCGATTTGTGCTTTTACCAGTGGGGGGGATGTCTTAGGGGGTTAGTATAATTATATATGTTACTAGCTTGGACCGTGGCGTTACACATGGTTAAACAGCTATTTATAAATAGATGTTAATACCAAAACTCACTATTCATGCTTATGCACTATCAGAAAAGCCATCCCTTGTTATATCTTTAAAAGTACATTATAGGTAAAGCTTATTTACAAAATCATCTACATACAGGTATACGAGGGAAATTCAGAAAGTAGAGGCACATTTGTGAAAAGCTGTACTTATTCTGATGATAGAAAACTGAAACATATTAATAGTAAGACTTATTAAAAACTTTCAGTGTTCGGCTCCACAAATGCAAATTATATGTAAAGTTTTACTCCAGTGCGTGGGAAATAAACATCCCAGGTTGGGATGCATAAACTAAAACCAGAGGAGGGGATGGTCTGATGCAGAGGGGGGGGGGGGGGGGGAGGGGAATCCCCCCTGCAAATTGCGCACTGGACTAGTGCTAGTCAATCAAATAAATAACTGGATGAATTACTTCTGGTAATCCACTTGATTTAAATATGAATTAAAATCCACGAGTACAAATATTCTGATGAATTACTGAAAAAGTGACTAATATGATACTCCTTGAATATCTAAGGATTTTCAATTTCCACTCTAATGTGTACTGGGAATCAGTTACAGATTTTTCCACCAGAGTATAAAATGCCATCCTGAACCCTCTTTAAGGTTACATTGGATTTTTGAAAATTATATTATTATTCCTAGCTGTGAACTGTATAGTTCATCCTAAACTCATGCTTCTTATTAACCAGAGTTATCATTAGGAAGTAAGTGTATTAGCGTGTAAGGTTAAGAATCCTTAGTTCTCTAAAGAGGGTTCTTTTCAGTTATAAACAAGACACAATAGTCTTATGGAACATTTCTGTAAAATAAATATAATTTTGACCTTAGCCGCAGTGCCTCAGAAGACAGTGTCATAGGACAGTCCTGAGTAAAAGTGTGCACAGTATGCTAGCAATGCTCCTGCAAGTCAACCCATAGTGATGTATAACCACAAAACAGGCATTACTAACATTTTAGGTTCACTTTCAACATGGTGATGCTAGCTCAATTTAATATCCCCCCTGGATCACTATATCTTCACACGTGGATTCTTATCCAGAATATGCCTATTGATCTTTCTGTCTTGTACGTGTAAGTCACTTTTATTGTTTGGAATTGCATAACATGAGTTTTTGTAAGATTATGGGTTAAGTGGTTTGCTATGAAGCAGTTGGAACTGGTTCCATCATTCTACTGTCTTTATCCGGTATTGATGTGTTTTTAACTCTATCAGTATACTTGCATCATCAGCAATCACCATTTTTAAAGTCTTCCAATGTCTTAGGTACATTATTTATGTAGGTGAAGAATAGATTAGATTAGATTAGATTAATACTAGTTCCATGGATCATGAATACGATATTTCGTAATGATGTGGAACGAGTCAAATTTTCCAATACATGACATAATTAAGTTAATTTAACAACATAATTAAGTTAATATAACAACTTTTTTTAATTTTGTTTTTTACAATTTTTTTGTTTGTTTGTTTTTTCTTTTTTTCTTAATTTATGTCTAAAAATTCCTCTATGGAGTAGGAGTAGTTGTCATTCAGAAATTCTTTTAATTTCTTCTTAAATACTTGTTGGTTATCTGACAGACTTTTAATACTATTTGGTAAGTGACCAAAGAATTTAGTGGCAGTATAATTCACCCCTTTCTGTGCCAAAGTTAGATTTAATTTTGAATAGTGAAGATCATCCTTTCTCGTAGTATTGTAGTTATGCACACTGCTATTACTTTTGAATTGGGTTTGGTTGTTAATAACAAATTTCATAAGAGAGTATATATACTGAGAAGCTACTGTGAATATCCCTAGATCCTTAAATCAATGTCTGCAGGACGATCTTGGGTGGACTCCAGCTATTATTCTGATTACATGCTTTTGTGCAATAAATACTTTATTCCTCAGTGATGAATTACCCCAAAATATGATGCCATATGCAAGCAATGAGTGAAAATAGGTGTAGTAAGCTAATTTACTAAGATGTTTATCACCAAAATTTGCAATGACCCTTATTGCATAAGTAGCTGAACTCAAACATTTCAGCAGATGATCAATGTGTTTCTTCCAATTTAATCTCTCATCAATGGACACACCTAAAAATTTTGAATATTCTACCTTAGCTATATGCTTCTAATTAAGGTCTATATTTATTAATGGCATCATACCATTTACTGTACGGAACTGTATGTACTGTGTCTTATCAAAATTCAGTGAGAGTCCGTTTACAAGGAACCACTTAGTAATTTTCTAAAAGACATTATTGACAATTTCATCAGTTAATTCTTGTTTGTCAGGTTTGATTACTATACTTGTATCATCAGCAAAGAGAACTAACTTTGCCTCTTCATGAATATAGAATGGCAAGTCATTAATATATATTAAGAACAACAAAGGACCCAAGACTGACCCCTGTGGAACCCTATTCTTGATAGTTCCCCAGTTTGAGGAATGTGCTGATCTTTGCATATTATGAGAACTGCTTATTTCAACTTTCTGCACTCTTCCAGTTAGGTACGAATTAAACCATTTGTGCACTGTCCCACTCATGCCACAATACTTGAGCTCGTCTAGCAGAATTTCATGATTTACACAATCAAAAGCCTTTGTGAGATCACAAAAAATCCCAATGGATGGTGTTCGGTTATTCAAATCATTCAAAATTTGATTGGTGAAAGCATATATGGCCTTTTCCGTTGAAAAACCTTTCTGGAAACCAGACTGACATTTTGTTAGTACTTCATGTTTACAGATATGTGAAGCTACTCTTGAATACATTACTTTCTCAAAAATTTTGGATAAAGCTGTTAGAAGGGAGATTGGACGATAATTGTTGACATCAGATCTATCCCCTTTTTTATGCAAAGGTATAACAATAACATATTTCAGTCTATCAGGGAAAATGCCCTGTTCCAGAGAGCTATTACACAGGTGGCTGAGAATCTTACTTATCTGTTGAGAACAAGCTTTTGGTATTTTGCTGGACATGCCATCAATTCCATGTGAGTTTTTGCTTTTAAGCAAGTTTATTATTTTCCTAATTTCAGAGGGAGAAGTGAGTGAGATTTCATTTGTATCAAATTGCATAGGTATGGCCTCTTCCATTAACAGCCTAGCATCTTCTAATGAACACCTGGATCCTACTATATCCACAACATTTAGAAAATGATTATTAAAAATATTTTCAACTTCTGACTTTTTGTTCGTAAAGTTTTCATTCAATTTGATGGTAATACTGTCTTCCTGTGCTCTTGGTTGACCTGTTTCTCTCTTAATAATATTCCAAATTGTTTTAATTTTATTATCAGAGTTGCTGATTTCAGACATGATACACATACTTCTGGATTTTTTAATAACTTTTCTTAATATAGCACAGTAGTTTTTATAATGTTTGATAGTTTCTGGGTCACTACTCTTTTTTGCTGTCAGATACATTTCCCTTTTCCGGTTACAAGATATTTTTATACCCTTAGTAAGCCATGGTTTGTTACATGGTTTCTTACGAGTATATTAAACTATTTTCTTGGGGAATCAGTTTTAAAATGCATTTACAAAAGTGTCACGAAATAAATTATATTTTAAATTGGCATCAGGTTCACGGTACAACTCATCCCAGTCTAACTGCTGTAGGCTTTCCCTGAAATTTGCAATTGTTAAATCGTTGACTGAACGTACTACTTTGGAGGACTGTTTAGTACTGCTGAATGGAGCTATGTCATATATTGTAACTAGCTGTGCACCATGATCAGAGAGACTATTCTCAACAGGCTGAGCATTTATCTGGTTAAACTTATCTTGGTCTATAAAGAAGTTATCTATCAGTGAGCTGCTATCCTTTACCACCTGAGTAGGAAAATCAATAACGGGTGTCAAATTGAAAGAACCAAGTAATACTTCAAGGTCATTTTTCCTATTACCCTCTTTCAGACAATCTACATTGAAGTCCCCTTGTTGACTGTATATTTAATGTATCCTCATCCAAATTTAGTGTTACTTCTGTGGTATCATTTGTTTATGAGACCTTTTGTTTCCTGTTGTTGAGATGTGTCTACAATACGACTTTAGTTTCCTTGTACATTTTTATGAACTACACAATCAAAGACCATGGCACGATTAGCTGAAAATGCCAACAGTGTGTGTTTTCGTTTAGCTCTACTAGAACTGAACTGAATTTGGTACATAATACATTGCTTTCTCAGTAAGGAAACCTGTACAGAAGCCATACTGGGCTGTTGTTAAAAGGTTATTCTCAGGAAGATGGCTCCATTTTCTGTTGAGTTACCATCTCATATATTTTTGAGAACACAGACACCTACCTTTAGAAGATCACAACCAGGAGAGTATATTGTTCATTACTGAAATACTAGGGAGCTAGGATCAGGGAGTAGTAAGGTGCTGGACATAAAATAATCATTTATTACAGAGGCCATATTTAAAATTAGTTTGTAAAATAGCACAGAGATTTTAAAAACAAACACCACCTTGAATTCCATAACATTGGAAAATCACTTCCGAGGTACCAACTGCATTTCTATCATAGTTGCAAAACTGCAATACACGTATACTTAGCTCATAAAAGAAACTTTGAAAACAATAGAATATACAAGGTAATACATACTTCTGTACCGGCTTTACAATAAAAGTGGAGCATTAGTAAATTAACAAGTGTAATTAAACAAGGACAAAGCCAAAACAATCAGCCTGAAACATATGTATTAACCAATGCATAGTAATGGGCACGAGTAACCAATGCATAGTAATGGGCATGAGCTCAGCTGAAATCCTGAACAGTTGCTCAATTCAGTTCTGATTTTAAAACATACACTCAGAAAATACATTAAATTTACACAACATAAGCGGCACATAACACATGGGCCCAAACATGACAAAGAAATGAGGGCAGACAACTAAGTCCATTTGACTTTCAAGTACTTAAGTAGAGTAGAAATTTGCAGATAAAAGTAACAGTAACTTTTTAAAAAAAAAAAAAAATACAATACTCTGAAAAATACACACACCAACAGTGCACATAAAACAAATGCCTGATGAATAAATCTTATAATAGAGTCAGTGTTTTACCTGGACAAATTCTTATTACTGGGATACTGATCCACGTAAAAGGCATTGGCAAAACAATGGCCAGCAGAATAAATCAGGATAGCTTATGGCAAGAATACAAAATGAAACCTAGTATCAAAACACAGGGTTTTCAAGAATTGTGGTGGACACTTCACAGCATGGTGCTCACTGTTGTTCCTGCGACAGGCCCAGGAGAATTTAGGATGGTATCTATATGCACATTCACCAAGAAAGGAAGCAGAGCCTATCAAACTCCAGAGTGTGGCTTGGTGCCGCACAGGCAAAGAGAAGCGGCAGCTCTCCAGCAGGCATTTGCACACTCACCACAGTAAACATCTGCCATCCAAATCTGGCGAGCGGATATCTACAGCAAACAAGTCCAGGCCAAATTCCAGCAAGGCTCCTTCTGAGTTACTCAGCCCGCAGCAGACAGTCCTCGAGTGAGTTGTGCACACACTTACATGCAGCTCGAGGAACCACCTCATGAGATACCAGAGAAACAACACAGCTAAGCAAAGGAAACGTCTACAGTACTCTCTAGTACCACGGAGGTTATTTCCTGATGACTTAGCACATGTCCTACCCCCTGTCCCTTCTTCTTCTCAGTGTTTTCCTGGTGTTCTTTTCTCGGTCAATTCTGTGAAGAACCTCCTCATTCCTTATCCTATCCATCCACCTGATTTTCAGCGACTGTACTGTTGCACCACATCTCAAATGCTTTGAATCTCTCCAGTTCCAGCTTCCTACAATCCATGATTCACTACCATACAATGCTGCTGTGCTCCTAACAAACATTCTCAGAAATTTCTTCCCCAAATTAAGGCCTATGTTTAATATCATCAGGCTTCTCTTGGTCAGGAATGCCTTCTTTGCCTGTGCTAGTATGCTTCTTATGCCCCCCTTGCTTCGTACATCATGGGTTATTTGCTTCCGAGGTACCAGAATTCCTTAACTTCTGTCTGCTTCATGACCACCAATTTTGACGATAAGCTTCTATCTGTTCTCATTTCTGCTAGGTATTATTACTTTTCTGTTTCTATGGTTTACTCTTAATCCATATTCTATACTCATTAGACTGTTGATTCCATTCAACAGCTTCTGTAATTCTTCTTCACTTTCATTCAAGATAACAATGTCATCAGTCAATCTTAGCATTGATATCCTTTCACCCTGCATTTTAATCCCACTCTTGAAGCTTTCCTTTACTTCCGTATCTTGAGTTTTCTTCAGTCATGCTTCCAATATCAAGTGCAAAGTCATAACTGCCTCTCTGATGCCTTTACCTTTCCTAAAGCCAAACTGCTCATCATCTAACATACACTCAATTTTCTTTTCCATTCTTATGTACATATATTATTCTTATCACTAGCTTGGAAGCCACGAGATGTTAAGCTGATTGTTCAACAGTTTTTGCATCTATCTCCCCCATGCTATCTTCAGACCTGCATGGATAATATTCTCCCAAAAATTTGATTGCCAGTCTCATAGATTCTACACACCAACTGGAATAGTTGTTTGGTTGCCATTTCTCACAATGATTTTAAAAATTCTGATGGACTGTTTTCTTTCCCGTTTCCTTTATATGGTCTCAAGTCTTCCAGAGCTCTTTTAAATTCTGTCTTTATTACTGGATCCCCTATGTCTTCCTTTCTGACTCCAGTTTTTTTCTTCTATCTAGTCACCACACATATCCTGCCCCTCATAAAAGCTTTCTATGTACTCTTTCCACCTACCCACACTTTCCTTTGCATCTAACAGTGGTATTCCCATTGCACTCTTAATATTTCACCAAATGCTGATTTGACTTTTTTATTTCCGAGTCAGTGCTTTCAACAACTGTTTCTTTTTCGATCTCTTCACATTTTTCCTGTGACCATTTCATTTTGCCCTGAACTTCCTGCTGATTTCATTCCTATGTAACTTGTATTTCTGTTTTCCAGCCTTTCCCCAACATTTTTGTACTTTCTCCTTTCATCGGTCAGTTGAAGTATTTCTTCTGTTATCCAAGGTTTCTTCCGAGTTACCTTCCTTGTACCTATGTCTAACAGTCCAGCATACGTTGCTGCCCATTTTAGAGATGTCCACTCCTGTCCTGTGATATTCCTTATCACAGTATCCATATCCCTTGTGAACTTCAAATGTGTCACATCATCTTCAGTACTTTAGGATACCACTTCCTTTCACACAGATTCTTCTCTACGATTCCCTTAAACTTCCGCCCTAATCTTCATCATTAATAAATTATACATGATTTTGGAATCTCTGTCTGACCATCATGTAATCCTGTTGAAATCTTGCTTTGTCTGTGGGTCTTTTTATGACCATGATGTAATCCAGCAGGAATCTTCCTGTCTCTCCAGATCTTTTCCAACTATACTCTCTCCTCATGTGATACTTGAACAGAGTATTTGCTACCACCACCTGAACTTTATTGCACAACTTGATAGTCATTCCTATTGTCTACATCTTATTCTTCTGTAAGTCTTCCTTCTATTCTCACCAACTGTGACATAATCGCATGTACAAACAGTGATCTAATACTGTAAAATGCTTTTTTATTCCAGTCTCTGATCACAGAGACTGGATAAAAAAGCATTTCCTTCTATTCCTCCCCCTACAACTTTGTTCCAGTCACCCATGATCGTTAGATATTCACTTTCCTTGACATACTGAACTACCCATTCAATAACCTCATATACTTTCTCTGTTCCTTCTGCTTGCAATGTCGGCAAGTGCCCCTGAACTAAAGGGCAACTAAAACAGGCAGAAAGATATATGTGTTCAGTAGAGTAGATAAAAAATCAGTAGTGTCATGTCTCAGTGAGGAACTTGAAGCTTTCAGCACAGGGCAGGAGCATGTGGAGGAACTCTGGCTTAAGTTTAAAAGAATAGCTGACCATGCACTGGATAGATATGTAAGTACTAGAACAGTTCACAATGGGAGGGAACCTCCATGGTATACAGTTACTGTAAAGAAACTTCTAAAAAAGCAGAGATTACTGCATAATAGGTGTAAAACAAAGTGTAGGGCTAAAAATAGAGAGATGCTGAATGTAATGTATTTGGCTGTCATGACAGCGATGGGTGATGCCTTCAGTGACTACCTTAGCAGAATATTGTCAAGTGATCTTTCACAAGCCCAAAGAAATTCTGGTCATATGTAAAGGCTGTTAGTGCCACCGAAGTTAGTGTCGAGAACCGAGTGAATGAGACAGAAATTGAAATGGGGGGTAGCAAAGCAAAAAACCTGAAATGCTTAATCCATTTTCAAATGTTCCTTTACAAAGAAAAACCCAAGAGAATTGCCCCAATTTAATCCTCGTACCACTGAAAAGATTAATAAAATACACTGAAGCGCTAAGGAAAACTGGTATAGGCATGTGTATTCAAATACAGAGATATGTCAACAGGCAGAATATGGCACTGCAGTTGGCAATGCCTATATAAGACAGCAAGTGTCTGGCACAGTTGTTAGATCGGTTACTGCTCCTACAATGGCAGGTTATCAAAAGTTAAGTGAGTTTGAATGTGGTATTACAGGCGGAGCACGAATGATGGGGCACAACATTTCCAAGTTAGCGATGAAGTGGGGATTTTCCCATATGACCATTTCACGAATGTATTGTGAATATCAGGAATCTGATAAAACATCAAATCTCCAACATTGTTGCAGCTGGAAAAAGTTCCTGCAAGAACAGGACCAACAACTACTGAAGAGAATCGCTCAACGAGACGGAAGTGCACCCTCTCCGCAAATTGCTGCAGATTTCAATGCTGGGCCTTCAACAAGTACCAGCATGCGAACCATTCAATGAAACATCATTGATATAGGTTCTCGGAGCCAAAGGCCCAATCATGTATCCTTGCTGACTGCATGACACAAAGCTTAACACCTCGCCTGGGTCATCAACAACAACATTGAACTGTTGATGACTGGAAACATGTTGCCTGGTTGAGTCTCATTTCAAATTGTATCGAGCAGATGGACATGTATGGGTATGGAGACAACCTCATGAATCCGTGGTCCGTGCATGTCAGCTGAGGACTGTTCAAGGTGGTGGAGGCTCTGTAATCACGGAGGTGTGTGTAGTTGGAGTAATATGGGACCCTGATATGTCTAGATATGACTCTGACAGGTGACATATATATAAGCATCCTGTCTGATCACCTGCATCCATTGATGTCCATTGTGCATTCCGACTGACTTGGCCAATTCTAGCAGGACAATGCGACACCCTACATGTCCAGAATTGCTACTGAGTGGCTCCAGGAACCTACTTCTGAATTTAAACACTTCCGCTGGCCACCAAACTCCCCATACATGAACATTATTGGGCACCTCTGAGATGCCTTGCAACATGCTATTCAGATCTCCACCCCCTCGTACTCTTACAGATTTATGGGCAGCCCTGCAGGATTTATAGTGTCAGTTCCCTCCAGCACTACTTCAGACATTCCTCAAGTCCATGCCATGTTGTGTTGTGGCACTTCTGCGTGCTCCCAAAGGCCCTACACAATATTAGACAGGTGTATCATTTTGGCTCTTCAGTGTAAGTATTAGTGTCAGTGGTGTTGAAAACAGCTGAGATCATTAAAACTGAACAAAGCTCCATGACTCGATGGAATCCCTGTCAGATTGTATACTGAATTTGTGACTGAGTTAGCCGCTCTTCTAACTATAATCTATCGTATAAGTAGATCCCTTAAACAAAAACCATTCCCAGTTCTGGGAAAAAGACACAGGTCACACCCGTCTTCAAGAAGGGTAGTAGAAGTGATCCACAAAACTACCATCCAATATCACTGACATGGATTTGTTGTGGAATTTTTGAACAAATTCTGAGCTCAAATATAATGAGGTATGTCAAACAGAATGACCTCCTCAATACCAACCAGCATGGATTTCAAAAACATTGACCATGTGAAACCCAACTTGCACTTTTCTCACATGACAAACTGAAAGCTTTGGATTAAGGGAACAAGGTAGATGCAGTGTTCCTTGATTTGCGAATTGACTCAGTACCTCACCTACACTTATTGTCTGAAGTAAGACTGGATTGAGGACTTTTCGTTAGGGAGGACACAGCAATTTATCTTGGATGGAGATTCATCATCAGATGTATAAGTAACTTCGGTGTGTTCCAGGGGAGTGTGTTAGGACCCTTGCTGTTCATGTCGTATATTAATGACCTTGCGGACAATATTAATAGTAAAATCAGGCTTGTCGCAAGATGATGCAGTGAGGTACTATCTGAAAGAAGCTGCATAAATATTCAGCCAGAACTTGATAAGACTTCAACATGGTGCAGAGATTGGCAACTTGCTATAAATCTTCAGAAATGTAAAATTTTGCACATTCAAAATGAAAAGGCATAGAATGCTATGACTATAGTATCAGTGCCCTATCCCCCCCCCCATCCCCATGAGCCATGGACCTTGATGGGGAGGCTTGTGTGCCTCAGCGATACAGATAGCCGTACTGTATACTGTACTGCGAACGGCTGAAAGCAAGGGGAAACCACAGCTGTAATTTTTCCCGAGGGCATGCAGCTTTACTGTATGGTTAAATGATGATGGCGTCCTCTTGGGTAAAATATTCCGTAGGTAACATAGTCCCCCATTCAGATCTCCGGGCGGGGACTACTCAGGAGGATGTTGTTATCAGGAGAAAGAAAACTGAAGTTCTACAGGTCGGAGTGTGAAGTGTCAGATCCCTTAATCAGGCAGGTAGGTTAGAAAAATTAAACAGGAAAATGCATAGTTAGATATAGTGGGAATTAGTGAAGTTCGGTGGCAGGAGGAACAAGACTTCTGGACAGGTGAATACAGGGTTATAAATACAAAATCAAATAGGGGTAATGCAGGAGTAGGTTTAATAATGAATAAAAAAAATAGGAAGGCAGGTAAGCTACTACAAACAGAATGGTGAATGCAAATTTAATAGTCATGGGTGACTGGAATTCGATAGTAGGAAAAGGAAGAGAAGGAAACATAGTAGGTGAATATAGAGGGGGGGGGGGGGGGGTAAGAAATGAAAGAGGAAGCCACCTGGTAGAATTTTGCACAGAGCATAACTTAATCACAGCTAACACTTGGTTTAAGAATCACGAAAGAAGACTGTATACATGGAAGAAGCCTGGAGATACTAGAAGGTATCAGATAGATTATATAATGGTAATCCAGAGATTTAGGAACCAGGTTTTAAATTGTAAGACATTTCCAGGGGCAGATGTAGACTCTGACCACAATCTATTGGTTATGAACTGAAGAAACTGCAAAAAGGTGGGAATTTAAGGAGATAGGACCTGGAGAAACTGACTAAACCAGAGGTTGTACATAGTTTCAGGGAGAGCATAAGGGAACAATTGACAGGGATGGGGGAAAGAAATACAGTAGAAGAAGAATAGGTAGCTTTGAGGGATGAAGTAGTGAAGGCAGCAGAGGATCAAGTAGGTAAAAAGACGAGGGCTAATAGAAATCCTTGGGTAACAGAAGAGATATTGAATTTAATTGATGCAAGGAGAAAATACAAAAATGCAGTAAATGAAGCAGGCAAAAAGGAATACAAACGATTCAAAAATGAGATCGACAGGAAGTGCAAAATGGCTAAGCAGGGATGGCTAGAGGACAAATGTAAGGATGTAGAGGCTTATCTCACTAGGGGTAAGATAGATACTGCCTACAGGAAAATTAAAGAGACCTTTGGAGAAAAGAGAACCACTTGTATGAATATCAAGAGCTCAGATGGGAACCCAGTTCTAAGCAAAGAAGGGTAAGCAGGAAGGTAGGAGGAGTATATAGAGAGTCTATACAAGGGCGATGTATGGTACTTGAGGACAATATTATGGAAGTGGGAGAGGATGTAGATGGAGATGAAATGGGAGATATGATACTGCATGAAAAGTTTGCCAGAACACTGAAAGACCTAAGTCGAAGCAAGGCCCCAGGAGTAGATAACATTCCATTAGAATTACTGATAGCCTTGGGAGAGCCAGCCCTGAGAAAAGTCTACCATCTGGTGAGTAAGATGTATGAGACAGGCGAAATTCCCTCAGACTTCAAGAAGAATGTAGTAATTCCAATCCCAAAGAAAGCAGGTGTTGACAGATGTGAAAATTACCAAAATATCAGTTTAATAACTGCAAAATACTAACATGAATTCTTTGCAGACGAATGGAAAAACTGGTAGAAGCCAACCTCGGAGAAGATCAGTTTGGATTCTGTAAAAATGTTGGAACACGTGAGGCAATACTGCCCCTACAACTTATGTTAGAAAATAGATTAAAGAAAGGCAAACCTACGTTTCTAGCATTTGTAGACTTAGAGTAAGCCTTTGACAATGTTAACTGGAATAACCTCTTTCTAATTCTAAAGGTGGCAGGGGCAAATATAGGGAGCGAAAGGCTATTTACAATTTGTACAGAAACCAGATGGCAGTTATAAGAGTCGAGGGGCATGAAAGGGAAGCAGTGGTTGGGAAGGGAGTGAGACAGGGTTGTAGCCTATCCCCAATGTTATTCAATCTGTATATTGAACAAGCAGTAAAGGAAACAAAGGAAAAATTCAGAGTAGGAATTAAAATCCATGGAGAAGAAATAAAAACTTTGAGGTTTGCCGATGAGATTGTAGTTCTGTAAGAGACAGCAAAGGACTTGGAAGAGCAGCTGAACGGAATGGACAGTGTCTTGAAAGCAGGATATAAGATGAACATCAACAAAAGCAAAACGCAGATAATGGAATGTAGTCAATTAAACCGGGTGATACTGCAGGAATTAGATTAGGAAATGAGTTGCTTAAAGTAGTAAATGAGTTTTGCTACTTGGGGAGCAAAATAACTGACGATGGTCGAAGTAGGGAGGATATAAAATGTAGACTGGCAATGGCAAGGACAGCATTTCTGAAGAAGAGAAATTTGTTAACATCGAGTATAGATTTAAATGTCAGGAAGTCGTTTCTGAAAGTATTTGTATGGAGTGTAGCCATGTATGGAAGTGAAACATGGATGATAAATAGTTTAGACTAGAAGAGAATAGAAGCTTTTGAAATGTGGTGCTACAGATGAATGATGAAGATTAAATGGATATATCACATAACTAATGAGGAGGTATTGAACAGAATAGGGCAGAAGAGGAGTTTGTGGCACACAACTTGACTAGGAGTAGGGATCGCTTGGTGGGACATATTCTGAGGCATCAAGGTATCACCAATTTAGTATTGGAGGGCATCTTGGAGGGTAAAAGTCGTAGAGGGAGACCAAGAGATGAATACACTAAACAGATTCAGGAGGATGTAGGTTGCAGTAGGTACTGGGAGATGAAGAAGCTTGCACAGGTTAGTGTAGAATGGAGAGCTGCATCACAACATTCTCTGGACTGAAGACCACAACA
This sequence comes from Schistocerca piceifrons, assembly GCF_021461385.2. NCBI lineage: Eukaryota > Metazoa > Arthropoda > Insecta > Orthoptera > Acrididae > Schistocerca > Schistocerca piceifrons. The sequence continues at coordinate 36,181,466 of NC_060143.1, forward strand.
ACATAGTATCAATGAGGCACTACTGGAATTGGCCAACTCATACAAATACCTGGGTGTAACACTTTGCAGGGATACGAAATGGAATGATCACATAGGTTCAGTCATGGGTAAAGCAGATGGTAGACTTCAGTTTATTGGTAGAATACTTGGGAAATACAATCATTCTATAAAGTAGATTGCTTACAAATCACTCGAGTGATCGGTTCTAGAATACTGCTCAAGTGTGTGGGACCTCTACCAGATAGAGATGTATACAGAGAACGGCAGTACAAATGCTCACAGGTTTATTTAATCTGTGGGAGAGAGTCACAGAGACACTGAACCGTTTAAGACTCTTGAAGATAGACGTAAACTATCCCAAGGGAGTTTATTAATAAACTTTCAAGAAACAGCTCTAAATAATTACTCAAAGAATATACTACAATCCCCAATGTATCGCTCAAATAGGGATCGTGAGGGTAAGATTAGAATAATTAATTAATGCACAGAGGCATTCAAACAGTCATTCATCCAGCGCTCCATATGTGAATGGAACAAGAAGAAACCCTAATAACTGGTTCAATGAGCCATACCATCCGCCATGCACCTTGCGGTCATTTACTGTGTATAGATGTTGATGTAAATATTGTTGTTGGCACTGGTTTGTTGTTGAATCTTACGAGAACATTATTATCACTGAACCATTCACATTAGTTCACTCTCTGCCCTACTTTCTTATTCTTAATGAATCCTACTTCTGTTATGCTATTTTCTACTACTTTTGATGTTACCCTATATTCATCACACCAGGAATCCATATCTTCTTTCCATTTCACTTCACTGACACTAGAGCGAGCCTTTGTATTTTTCTTTTCAGATTTTTTAGCTCTCCTACCATGTTCAAACTTCTGAAATTCCATATTCCAACTTGTAGAATGTTATCACCTCTAGGTCACCTCCCCCTTGGCAGCCCCTTCCCAGAGATCCAAATCTGGGACCAATTTAGAGTCTTTTGCCAATGGAGAGGTCATCATGACACTTTTTCAATTACAGGAAACATGTCCTGTGGATACACATTGTGTGTCTTTAACATAGCAATTTCCATTGCCTTCTGCATACCATTGATCTTTGCAGATTATTCCACCTTTTATGGGCAGTTTCCCACCCCAAAAGGCAACAGAGTGCCGTGAACCGCTGCCTGTTTCTCCGCCCTCCTTGACATTCCTGTTGGCAGAACAAGGGTGACTCTTTCTGTCAGAAGTCTTCAGCTGCCTATTATGTGGGCATAATCATTATTAACCAGCTGTCTGCACGAATTAATAGCCATCAAAAGTTGTGACACAGGGCGAGATTTACTGTTGAGATTTTGTCTAATCAGTCTTAAGCATAAAGCTGAAAGTTATATACACTGCTGTTTATGAAAACTGTAAATCCTTGTTGTAATTAGTATCGCCCCTGAATCTACATCTATACCCCACAAGTCACCATAAGATGTGTGGTGGAAGGTACTTTTGATATCACTGTTAGCTTCATCTGTGTGCTTTTTTTTTAGTTTAATCTTGAATATTTTGTATGTATGTGTATTTACAAGGCATTGTCTTGTTTTATAGTAACTGTGTAGTGCAGATTAAATCATCTGTATCACTGCTGTTGTTTATTTTGTTCTGAACAGCCGAGATACTGTTCGTTTATTCATTACATGAGGGTGGCCCGGAGAACAATGCAACACATTTTTTTCTTTGACAATTATTTATTGAACGCTATGAAACATACACACAAGAAAGAATGAGTGTTTCTTCTATAATCCCAATTTTTCCATGTAATCGCCTTCCCGTTCTATGGCTTTCCTCCAGCGAGGCAATAGTCACAAAGCCATTTCTTTTTTTTTTTGCGAATCACTTTGTCATCCTCTAAATGTCTTCCACGAATGGCATCCTTTAATGGCCCAAACAAGTGGAAGTCTGAGGGAGTTAGGTGAATGGGATAACACTGTCCAGCCCTGTTTAATGATGGGTTCCAAAGTCCTCACACTTGTTTGAGGTTGAGCAGTATGGTGTTGACTCAAACAACCACCTGGGTTGTTAAAGATACCAAAGTCACTGGAAATGCTTCTTTAGTTTGGTTAATGTGTTCACATGTGCTTCAGAAGTAATGGTGTTGCCTCTTGGCATCACAAATGAGCACATCAGTAAGCTGCATCTTGTCAGATGTGACAGCCATGGATAGCTTTCCTGAACACTGAAAATCTTGGAGCTCTGCTGAACTACCGTCTCATCCTCCTTGCCTAATGACTAACGTACTTCTGTCAACTGCAGATGCTCCATAAAATACACACAAATGTTTGTGAATGTTCTGCAGTGAGAACTTCAATGATGACATAATTTACAGATGCCATTTTGAAGTAATGGTGTAGCAATGCTACGTGTCAGATGAAACGGAAAATTTGCGCGCGCTCTCTGGAAACTTGAAATAATGCACACCTAAAGTTTAGCATTCGTACCATTGTTGTCACTTGAGGGAAGAAAAAGGTGGTCATTACTCTCTGGGCAGCCCTTTTATTACTAGCTTATGCATAGAACCAAGTTTCTTGTTAAGTTTTGTCTGTGTACTTTTGCAGCTTAATCATACGAGGTGCATTCAAGTTCTAAGGCCTCTGACTTTTTTTCTCCAGACTGGAAAGAGACAGAAACATGCACATTGTTTTAAAATGAGGCCACGTTCATTGTCAACACGTCCCAGAGATGGCAGCACCATACAGCAGATGGAATTTTACCGCCAGTGGCGAGAATGAGAACTGTTTTAAATACTTAAAATGGCGACGTTTTCCTTACTTGAACAGCGTGCAATCATTCGTTTTCTGAATTTGCATGGTGTGAAACCAATTGAAATTCATCGACAGTTGAAGGAGACGTGTGGTGATGGAGTTATGGATGTGTCGAAAGTGCGTTCATGGGTGCGACAGTTTAATGAAGGCAGAACGTCGTGTGACAACAAACCGAAACAACCTTGGGCTCGCACAAGCCGGTCTGACGACATGATCGAGAAAGTGGAGAGAATTGTTTTGGGGGATCGCCGAATGACTGTTGAACAGATCGCCTCCAGAGTTGGCATTTCTGTGGGTTCTGTGCACACAATCCTGCATGACGACCTGAAATAGCAAAAAGTGTCATCCAGATGGGTGCCACGAATGCTGACGGACAACCACATGGCTGCCCGTGTGGCATGTTGCCAAGCAATGTTGACGCGCAACGACAGCATGAATGGGACTTTCTTTTCGTCGGTTGTGACAATGGATGAGACGTGGATGCCATTTTTCAATCCAGAAACAAAGCGCCAGTTAGCTCAATGTAAGCACACAGATTCACCGCCACCAAAAAAATTTCGGGTAACCGCCAGTGCTGAAAAAATGATGGTGTCCATGTTCCGGGACAGCGAGGGCGTAATCCTTACCCATTGCGTTCCAAAGGGCACTACGGTAACAGGTGCGTCCTACGAAAATGTTTTGAAGAACAAATTCCTTCCTGCACTGCAACAAAAACGTCCGGGAAGGGCTGCGCGTGTGCTGTTTCACCAAGACAACGCACCCGCACATCGAGCTAACGTTACGCAACAGTTTCTTCATGATAACAACTTTGAAGTGATTCCTCATGCTCCCTACTCACCTGACCTGGCTCCTAGTGACTTTTGGCTTTTTCCAACAATGAAAGACACTCTCCATGGCCGCACATTCACCAGCCGTGCTGCTGTTACCTCAGCGATTTTCCAGTGGTCAAAACAGACTCCTAAAGAAGCCTTCGCTGCTGCCATGGAATCATGGCGTCAGCATTGTGAAAAATGTGTACGTCTGCAGGGCGATTACGTCGAGAAGTAACGCCAGTTTCATCGATTTCGGGTGAGTAGTTAATTAGAAAAAAAATCGGAGGGCTTAGAACTTGAATGCACCTCGTCAATTTCATGCATGTAGATTTTCACAATATTTAGGGACTGTATGTTCAATTGCAAGCTGAACTGATGATACTTTGCTCACAGCACCATGCAGTGTTGGGTTTGATTTCCTGTGGCTGGATGAACTGGTAACAACAGCCAGTCTCATTTGCAAGATGAAGGTGAAGCTCATTATCTGTAGCATCTGAAAGGACCAACTGCTGATCTTCAGTGGAGCTGAGTGGTGGGACTGAATCAGGTATCTTGAACAGAATGACCACCTCAATACCAACCAGTATGGATTTCAAAAACGTTGATCACGGGAGACCCAATCACATGACAAAATGAAAGCTTTTGATTAAGGCAACTAGGTAGTTGCAGTGTTTCTTGATTTACGAATTGACTCAGTACCTCACCTTCACTTATTGTCAGAAGTATGACTGGAGGATTTTTTGTTAGGGAGGACACAGCAAGTTATCTTGGATGGAGACAGTTATGCGACTGTGTAGGCTGCAGATTCATTGACTTGTGCCATAAGGTAGAGAGGTGTTGGGATCTACTTAACACATCAGAGGTCCATTGCACACAGAAAGTCTGGAGTAGACAGTGCATTTTTTTAGGTAAGAGAGTGTTGGAAAGCACAAAAAGGGTTCAGTCCCAAAGGGTGTAGGTCACACGATGAAGGAAGACCTAGGAAACACTGTCATTATGGTTGTAAATTGTTGTAGCTGTGTTGAGAATGAATCAGAGCTCAAAGTGCTGACATAAAGCACTGAAACTGAAATTATTATAGGTACTGAAAGCTGACTAAATCTGGAGAGAAGTTCAGTTGAAGTTTTTACCAAGGACATAACAGTGTTCCAAAAGATTTGATTAAATTGAGCTGGTAGTGGCATGCATGCTGCTGTAAAAAGCAGTTTATTTTGTAGTGAAACTGAAGTAGATAGTTGTTGTGAGTCGGTAAGGGTAAAAGTCATATTTGATGACTGGAATAAATCAATAACTGGTTTCTTTAAACCCCCCCCCCTCCCCCCTCCTTCCTGACTCAGATGATACAGTTGCTGAAAATTTCAAAGCTCATTTCAAATATGTGACCGATTCACAGAATTATAGTTCATGGTGACTTCAATCTAACCTTGATAATCTGATGAAAATACATGTTTAAAGTTGGTGGTAGGCACAAAATATTATCTGAAATTGTGCTAAATGCTTCCCCCGCCCCCCCCCCCCCCAAAAATTATTTTGAGCAGTTAGTTTAGAAGCCCTCTCAAAGTGTAAATGGTTGCGATAACATATTAAGACATCTTAGAATTAATAATCCTTAGCAAATAGGGAGCATCATAATGGATACAGGGCTTGATGTTCAGAAGATTGTTGTAATGTTGCTGAATATCGTAACAGCCAAAGCCATCAAAAATAAGCAGAAAAAATATACACTTACAAAAGCTGATAAAAATTCCCTTGATTCCATCCTAAGATAGTCTCCAATCCTTCCAATCTACTTATGTAAATGTAGACCAGATTTGATTTAAGTTAAAAGAAAGGGCATTGATATTGATGGTAATAGGGAGATTTATACCAAGTAAATTAATAAGAGAAGGAACAGATCCACCATGGTACACAAAACAGGACACAGATGCAGAAGGATAAAAACAGCTTGCTAGTCATAAAAGAAAACAAAATCTTCAATATTAGTGGCATATTACTGAAGTTGGAAACTTGCAAGTACTTCAAAGCAAGATGCTTTTATAGTTTTGACAATGAAACTCTGTCTTGAAATCTAGCAGATAATCCCAAGAAATTTTCAAAATGGTTCAGATGGCTCTGAGCACTATGGAACTTAACATCAGAGGTCATCAGTCCCCTGAAACTTAGAACTACTTAAACCTAACTAACCTAAGAACATCACACACATCCATGCCTGAGGCAGGAATCGAACCTGCGACTGTAGCAGTCGCGCAGTTCCAGACTGAAGTGCCTAGAACCGCTCAGCCATCGCGGCCGGCCAAGAAATTTTCATTGAATGTATAGTACACCAGAAGCAAGACACAGTCAATACATTCACTGCACTGTTAATGCTACTGATAACAGTGCCATGGAAGTTACTAAATACAATTTTCCGAAATTCCTACACCAATGAAGGTGAAGTAAGTTCATATCAAGACCAGCTGCCAACGTGAGCAACTTAAAAGTAGATACCCTCATTGTAGCAAAGCAACTTAGTTCGCTTAACAAAGGCAAGTATTCTGGTTGAGACTGTACACCATTTGGGTTCCTTTCACAGTATGGTGATGAGCCAGTTCCACATTTAGCAATCATATACAACCACTCACTCAACAAACAATCCATACATAAGGACTGGAAAGTTGCACAGGTCACACAAGTACACAATAAAGGAAATAGAAGTAACCCACTAAATCATAAACCCATATTGCTGACATCAATTAGCAGTAGGATTTTGTAACATGAACAGTGTTCAATCATTATGTAATACCTCAAAGAAAATGATTTATTGACACACAGTCAGCACAGGTTCAGAAAATACGGTTCTTGTGAAATAAAACTGGCTCTTTATTCACATGAAGTAATGAATGAACCAGTTGTTCCCAACTGGGGGTAATTACCCCCTGAGGTGTAAAATGAAAATTTCTGAGATTCCATTGTGTTTCAGTCACGAAACCAAATTATTTTTAAAAGATAATTACTATTATCACAATTTTGTAGGGCTCTAATATCACTTAAATAAGTTATCAATAATTACTTTTTCTCAATTAGCAGCATTAACGCAGTTGAGGTTAGAGGTTCTTAACATAGTCCACCCACTACACACATGCTTTTTTCTGTACATCGCAAATGATAAAAGTGACACATATACGTAACACATTCTAAATATTTCACAAAAATATCTTCTCGAAGTTGTAGATAGTACCTGCAGTAGTCCAACAATTTGCTTCATTACTTGCTTCGAAAGAGATAAATGAATTAACAGCACAACACCGCAATAACTACATAAGGGCTACTATAGTGCTGCACACAGTATTACTACGGTTCTTATTATTATTACTGGTACTATTACTATTAGTGGCTGTGGTCAGTCACAAAGCACTAACAGCCTGAAGTCTTCCAATTTCTGCCATTTCACAAGTAAGGAGTGCAGCAATCAAGTGATTTACGAATAGTGAGCACACATTTTAACTTGGTTAATTTTATATGGTGTTGCAGTGTGCAGGTCAATCAAATGTCACAATGGAGAGGAGTAATGCGGGGGAAGTATGTTTTGTAACAAGTATCTACTGTCACTGAGCATAGTTAGCTTTCCTATCTGAGAAGGAGTTGTGGGTAGCACTTGTGACGCAACATGAATTCTTTCTTCATTAAGACACACACACACACTCTCACACAAGCTAAATATTATTTCTCTTTCGTCATTTTAAAAATAAAGGTGTTCCAAGAAAAGTCTTCCATTCTACAGTTTATTTACGTGCTAAAGTTGATGATGATGTGGTGGAGGGGGCAGGGCAATGGACAGGGGTGTCTGGGGCGGGGTATTAGCTAATGTTTACTGGCACTCAGGGGTAACGGTCTAAGAAAGGTTGGGAACCACTGCTACAGAAAGCAGATCTCAAGTTGATTCCAGAAGGCTTCTGACAACAATCCTACCAATCGGCTTCTAATCAAATTGCATACCTATGGAGTACTGTCACAGCTGTGCAACTGGGTTTGTGATTTCCTGTTGGGAAGGTCACAGTTCATAGTAACCGATGGAAAGTCACTGAGTGAAACAGAACTGATATCTGGCACTTTCCACGGAAGTGTTATAGGTCCTCTGCCGTTACTAATCTATATGAACAATTTAGGAACAGCCCTCTCAGACTGTTTGCAGATGACGGTACCATTTACCATCAAATAAAGTCACCATAAGATGAAAACTAACCGAAAAATGGTTTAGACAAGACATTTGTATGGCGCAAAAAGTGTCAATTGGCTCTAATCAACAAAAAGTGGGAGGTCCTCCACATGGGCACTAAAGAGAATCCATTAACTTTCAATTACACAATAAATTACACAAATTTAAAGGCTGTTGATTCAACTAAACACCTAGGGATTACAATTATGACCAACTTAAACTAGAACCATCATGAAGAAAATGGTACGGGGAAGGCAAACTAAAAACTATGTTTTATTGGCAGAACATTTAGAAGACGCAATCTATTGAAGAGACAACCTACACTACGCTGGTCCATCGATGGAGGACATAAAAAATTTCAAAGAAAGGCAGCTCATTTTCTTTATTGTGAAATAGGGGGAAGAGGGTATCATGGATATCACACAAGTTGGAATGGCAACTATTAACACAAATGTGTTTTTCGATGTGGCAAGATCTTTTCATGAAATATCAATCTCCAACTTTCTCCTTCATATGCGAAAATATTTTGTTGACTCTCACCCGCATACGAAAAAATGACAACTGTAATGAAATACAAGAAATCAGAGCTTGCACAGAAAGATTTAAGTATTTGTTTTTCCCATATGCTATTTGAGAATGAAGCAGTAGAGGAATATTCCAAAAGTGGAATGAACCCTCTGCCTGACAATTAAGTCTGAACTGCAAGTAGTCGTGTAAATACAAAAGGAGGGAATTGAGATATAATTAGAGGTCACTTGTTTATCTCCATTTCTATACCATGGGAGCTGTGCTGAGTCCTACTTTTGTACATGTGCTGGTTGCTAATGCTATCAACATAATGTATTCCATATGTTCACTTCAATTGTTGAAGTGGTTGTAAATAAACACCTCAACTGGCACACAGTTCAGAAGCTGTTCATGAACCACAGTTTATTCTCATTTGCTAAGTCCATTGAAAGTACACTGATAATTATTTTCTGTAAATACTTATCTACCTGCTTTTGCAACTGAGCTATTTTTCTGCATAGACCAGGGGTAGTCAACCGTTTTTACCCACCAACCACTTTTATACTTCTGCACAAGCAAAATTTTCAAACCGCCCGCTGCTTCCACAGTAATCATGACTTATAAAGTAGAGAAGTAACTCATCCTTATAAAAACAATATTAGGAAAAGGATAAATTGCTACTCACCATAAAGATGACCCACTGAGTTGCCATCAGACACAATGAAAAGACTGTTACATAGTATAGCTTTTCACCACAGCCTTCTTCAGATAAGAAAACACACCCACACACATTCACACAAGAAAGCACAGAATGATAGCAGCCATATTTGTATGTGGTAGCAGTCAGATAGGTATGAGTTGTGTGTGTGTGTGTGTGTGTGTGTGTGTGTGTGTGCGTGTGTTTTGGCTGAAAGCTACAACATGTAACAGTCTTTTCATTGAGCTGTCCGCAGCTTGATAGGTCATCTTTATGGTGAGTAGCAATTCTCCTTTTCCTAAAACTGTTGATATTCCAATCTGGAGTTCCCATTGTTCCATCTTTATAGGATCTATAAAGCAAAGTTACAGCAAGTTAAAGCTTAATTACATACCAAATACCTTATGTTTAAATTTCACGAAAACCCAGTGAAAACATTATTGAAATCCCTACCGCCTACCACTACCCATGAAAGCTGGAACACCTACTAGTGAGTGACTGGGACCAGGTTGACTACCACTAGTGTGGACCATTCCTTACGCTAGTAAAACTGGTGCATCGTTCGCAAAAGCAGGCATTCAGATTATTTATATCTGCAGTCAGTAATTCCATGTGTTTGTCCTCATCACACCCTGAAATTTTCGGAAGTTAAGGTCATTAACCATTAACCATGGATCTTGCCACTGGTGGGTTCCTGAAGAGGGGCAGCAGCCTTTCCAATAGTTGCAGGGGCAACAGTTTGGATATTGACTGATCTGGCCTTGTAACATTAACCAAAACGGCCTTGCTGTGCTGGTACTGTGAATGGCTGGAAGCAAGGAGAAACTACAGACGTAATTTTTCCCAAGAGCATGCAGCTTTACTGTAAAGTTAAGTAATGATGGCATCCGCTTGTATAAGATGTTCCAGAGGTAAAGTAGTCCCCCATTTGGATCTCCAGGTGGGGACTACTCAGGAGGCTGTCATTATCAGAAGAAACAAAACTGGCGTTCTACTGATCGGAGCGTGGAATGTCCGATCCCTTAATCAGGCAGGTAGGTTAGAAAATTTAAACAGGAAAATGGACAGGTTAAAGTTAGATATAGTGAGAATTAATGAACTTTGGTGGCAGGAGGAACAAGACTTCTGGTCAGGTGAATACAGGGTTATAAATACAAAATCAAATAGGGGTAATGTAGGAGTAGGTTTAATAATGAATAAAAAAAGTAGGAATGCAGATAAGTGAACACATTACTGTAGCCAAGATAGACACAAAGCCAACACCTACCACAGTAGTACAAGTTTATATGCAAACTAGCTCTGCAGATGATGAAGAGATTGAAGAAATGTATGATGCATAAAAGAAATTACTCAGATAGTTAAAGGAGACGAAAATTTAATATTGATGGGGGACTGGAATTAGTTAGTAGGAAAAGGAATAAAAGGAAAAGTAGTAGGTGGATGTGGACTGGGGGTAAGAAATGGAAGAGAAAGCCGCCTTGTAGAATTTTGAACAGAGCATAACTTAAATGCAGGTTGCATATGTGGAGAGGCTTGGAGACACTGGAAGGTTTCAGATAGATTGTATAATGGTAGGACAGAGATTTAGGAACCAGGTTTTAAATTTAATGCATTTCTGGGAGCAGATGTGAACTCTGACCACAATTTATTGGTTATGAAATACAGATTAAAACTGCAAAGTGGTAGGAATTTAAGGAGATGGGACCTGGATAACCTGAAAGAACCAGAGGTTGTAGAGTGTTTCAGAGGGAGCATTAAGTAACAATTGACAAGCACAGGGGAAAGAAATACAATAGAAGAAGAGGGAGAAGACTGCTTAGCTTTGACAGATGAAATAGTGAAGTACATAAAAAGATGAGGGCTGGTGGAAATCCTTGGCTAACAGAAGAGATACTGAATTTAATTGATGAAAGGAGAAAATATAAAGATGAAGTAAATGAAGCAGGCAAAAACGAATACAAACGTCTCAAAAATGAGATTAACAGGAAGTGCAAAATGCCTAAGCACGAATGGCTAGAGGACAAATGTAAGGATGTAGAAGCAAATATCACTAGGGGTAAGATAGATGCCGCCTGCAGCAAAATTAAAGAGACCTTTGGAGAAAAGAGAACCACATCTGAATATCAAGAGCTTAAACGGAAAAGAAGTCCTAAGCAAATAAGGGAAAGCAGGAAGGTGGAAGGAGTATTTATAGGGTCTATACAAGTGCTATGTACTTGAGAGCAAATATTATGGAAATGGAAGAGGATGTAGATGAAGATGAGATGGGACACATGATATTGTGTGAAGAATTTGACAGAGCACTGAAAGATCTAAGTTGAAACAAGGTCCCAGGAATAGGAAACACTCTATTAGAACTACTGATAGTCTTGGGAGAGCCAGCCATGATAAAACTTTTCCATCTCGTGGGGAAGATGTATGAGACAGGCAAAATACTCTCACACTTCAAGAAGAATATAATAATTCCAATTCCAAAGAAAGAAGATGGTGACCGGTGTGAAAATTACTGAACTATCACTTTAATAAGTCAAGGTTGAAAATACTAACATGAATTCTTTACAGATGAATGGAGAAACTGGTAGAAGCTGACCTCGGGGAAGATAAGTTTGGATTCCATAGAAATGTAGGAACACGTGAGGCATGTCTTAGAAAATAGGTTAAGGAAAGGCAAACCTAAGTTTATAGCATTTGTTGACTTAGAGAAAGGTTTTGCACTGGAATACTCTCCTTCAAATTCTGAAGGTGGCAGGGTTGGTTGGTTTTGGGAAAGGAGACCAGACAGCGAGGTCATCGGTCTCATCGGAGTAGGGGAGGATGGGGAAGGAAGTCGGCCATGCCCTTTCAAAGGAAGCATCCGAAGGTGGCAGGGGTAAAATACAAATTTACAATTTGTACAGAAACCATATTGCAGTTATAAAGTGTCGAGGGGCACGAAAGGGAAGCAAAGAGAAGCAGTGGTTGAGAAGGGAGTGAGATAGGGTTGTAGGCTATTCCCAGTGTTATTCAATCTGTATATTGAGCAAGCAGTAAAGGAAACAAAGGAAAAATTTGGAGTAGGAATTAAAATCCAGGGAGAAGAAATAAAAGCTTTGAGGTTTGCTGATGACATTGTAATTCTGTCAGAGACAGCAAAGGACTTGGGAGAGCAGCTGAATGGAATGGGCAGTGTCCTGAGAGGAGGATATAAGATGAACATCAACAAAAGCAAAACACGGACAATGGAACGTAGTCAAATTAAATTAGGTGATGCTGAGGGAGTTAGATTAGGAACTGAGACACTTAAAGTAGTAGGTAAGTAATGCTATTTGGCCTGCAAAATAACTGATGATGGTTGAAGTAGAGAAGATATAAAATGTAGACTGGCAATGGCAAGAAAAGCCTTTCTGAAGAAGAGAAATTTGTCACCGTCATTTCAAAGATCAGAGGAAGGTCACAACATGCCACCTCGAATATGGAATGCGGCTAGTGAAGTACTGTGGTATTCAAACTAAACCTCATTTTGAAAGCTTTACTTAGTTATGTCATTTTATAGATCTACTACTTTACAAAGTGAAACAATAAAATTGTTTAATACTCTTAATCCTGAAAGATAATGTGCATCACTAGATGTAGTATTCTGATAAAATCTTGCAATTTGGAAACCAGCGAATTCATTTCTGATTTTTGGTCATGTGTGTCAGTGTTTTGATAACAATATCCAAACCATTATTAATTTTTTAAAAAGCTTTCATACTTTCTTACAGGAACAACATACCAATACCCAGCCAGTAAGCAACTAACAATTTTAAACCACAATTACTTCTGGTTCTTCGATACACCCTTCTCTTACAGAGCACAAATGTGTGGTGTCTCTGGTGCAGAATTTCCTATCTTTGTGACTTTTGATTCTTTGGACTGATTTCACAACATGGACAGTGCACGGCGCCTAACGACAACGTAAACGACCTTCCAGTTAAAGACATTGTGGTTTATCCTTCATCTATGTCATTACCTTCGGGATGGTTTGACGTGCCGACGAAGTTCCAGAACTGTGACTTGAACATTTCTATGCATGGGGTAGCACATTCTAATACGTATTGTGTCGCAGCACCCCCGCCCCTCCCCCCTGCACACTGTCTTGGCGACGCCGGTCACCTCGACTTCGACTGCCTCCTGCTCGCTTTCATAACAGTGCCAGTCTTTCCACCCATGCCGGTTACCAGGTCAGCCCCCCCCCCCCCCCCACCCTATTGCTGCACCGTGACCGCCTCCCACCAGCTGTTGCAACGGCACCGGCCGTTACACCTGCGCCGTGTTCTTCGTTGCGCTTGCAGATTGGACACACCATGCCGACTTACAAGCGTGGTCAAGATGCGTTTGGCTCTGCAACTTCATCTACTCTCTCACATCGCCGACCCATTGGAGGTTTTGTTTATGCATGGCGGATCAGGCTTACGCTACCATTTGTCACCGACACCGCCTGTCACGAACGACATCTCCATCACCCTGAGTTGGCATGCCTGCAACTCTGGTTCTGCACCCTGCCAGCAGAGGCCAGTGTGCTCACCTTGGCTTCCAGTCAGGAGCTGCCACCTAGCGACCTACAGGAAGTACTGCCAGCAGGCTCCTGACAGCCACCGAACTTGCCCGAGCAGCAACCCAGTTGGCTACCAGCCCCGACGCAGTCAGCTGCAGCCCCCTCCCGCACCCCACCAACCCACCTAGTAGCCTAACCGGTGTGCTGGTACCACACTACTGACAGGGATGCTGCCCGCAACTGCCGCACACCTTGCGCCTACCCAAAGGAGACCGGTGGGCACGTTTAAGCACCACGTCTCGCCACGTTCCTTCATGACGCCTATCGTTCAACACCGCACCACTCACTTCACTGATGTGACACGTCTAAGCCACAGGCATGTCAACAGGCATCTGCTTTCTCGTTGACACTGGTGCTGACATTAGTGTAATCTTGGCCAAACATGCTGCTAACACCCTATCACCTTCTACCCTTGCCTTGATCGCCGCCAATCGTTCTGCAATTGCGGTCCATGGCTCCATTAAGATGCCGCTTCACCTATCACCGGTTCACACCTACCATTGGACCTTCCACATTGCCAACGAGGATGAACCTGTAATCGGGTTGGATTTCCTACACCATTCCAAACTTTCACCAGACCTGCAGGCCGCTGCCTGTCAGGCTCTACAATTCCGTGCTCACAAGAGTTCAGCACAACTTCGCTCTCCACCTCCTTGGCTATGGGTTGTATTGTGTTATGGATCATTGTAGTGGTTAAGTAACTTTATATTCTTTACCTGTAAACATAGTGTACAAGTACTTGTCATTGACAATGTAAAAATTGACACACACTACATCCATGTGAAATTGTCACAGTTGGATCCATGGTGTAAGAAATAAATAAATAAATAAATAAATAAATGCTTTGCATATCATATTACTACATGGCTCTCTGCCTGTTGGACATGTGCTAACAAATGGATGTGCGCTCACAAATCGACGAACTCCACACCCAGAACGAAGCCTTAAGCACCTGCATCACCTCTACCTCTACGGAATTGTCACACGCATAGTGTACCATACATTGCCTACCTGCAGACCCACAACGAGGCAGTCAATCACACACCTCTACAGCGTTTTCTCACCAGCCTGTTCCTGTGTCAAGCATTCCACCACCTGCTGTTGTTTTCTCATCGTTGCGGACGAATCTACGAGACGCATCTGCATGCTCTGTTCCTGCATTGCGTCTTCCATTGCCGACTTCAGCCGCAGCCCCACCTACGCCGCCCCGGTTCACCAAAGTCAGTGAACCGACGTTGCCTGTGGATAGCTTCTTGGCCCCTATTTCTGAACATCTTACGCAAGTATCAGCCATCAGTTATGACACTTATCAAAGGATTCACACCACTGACGGCCCACCTGTTCGTTATAAAGCCAGGTGACTTAATGCTTCCAAACTTCTGCGCGCGAAGGAGATTATTCAGGATCTGTTGGCTTTGGGCATCCGATGCCCCTCCAATAGCAACTGGTTTCACCAATTCACCTTGTTCCCAAAAAGGATGGCACCTCACGCATGTGCAGAGACTACAGGTCTCTTAATGCTCGCACCTTTATCAATAACTACCCCATTCCACATATCCAGGATTTCATGCAATTACTCCATGGTTCTAACTTTTTCTCCATTTTAGATTGTTCCAAGGTGTGTCCCAAGGCATATCATCAGATCCGTATGCATCCAACGGATATTCCAGAGATGGCCATCATCACACTCTTCTGCCTAATTGAATACTGTTATATGCCTTATGGATTGAAAAATGCTGTGTGCAGACGTGGCAGCGGTTCATTGATTCCATTTTGCCCCCTTTGCCATTTGCTTATGCTTACTTTGATAATATACTGATCTTTTTGTCTGGCGTAGCGTGAAGCACGACTGTTGCACTTGGAGCTATGCATGTGTCCCGTGCCAGAGCAGCAAGGTCAGCAGGCACGCTCAACCTCCATTGGGCAAGTTTGACATCCCAAAGTGGCATTCACATCCATATTGACGTCGTTGGTCCCCTAGCCCCTTCCGAGGGTTGCAGATACATCGTATTGATCATCAACCACACGACCCGATGGGTTGAGGCGCTCCCAATTATTGACATAACTGACAAGACCGTTGCCCGTTCTTTCATCTCGGTGTGGATTGCTTGCTTCGGCTGTCCCCTGTCTCTGCACAACTCTGTGAACTCTGCTTCATAGCCAAATTTCACACCACGGCTTACCACCCACAGGCGAACGGCCTGGTCAAGTGGTGGCGCTGCACACTCAAGGTCCACTAATGTGCCACAGCGGCCTATGGTCGGATGCACTCCTGTGGGTCCTGCTGAGTATTTGCTCAGCCCATAAAGAAGATTTGAATGCCTTGCTCGCTGAGATTCTATAGGGCGAATCCCCCTTTCTTCCTGCCAATTTTGTTGAGGATTCACAGTCAGCCGAAACCGAGGATCTTCCCGCCCTGCTCCAGCGGGTTCATACATACACACTTTACACACCTCCGGATCCCCCCTTCCCTGCACCCACTCCACCCTGCCTGTGTTCATCCACGAAACCCTTGCTTCGTGCAACTTTGTGATACTGCGGGACGACACTGTGCAAGCAGCCGACTTGTTTCGGCCCTTGCCATGTGCTACAACGCGGTACGGAAACGTTCGTCATCCACCTGCATGGACGGCTACAGACAGTGTTGTTAATCGCCTGAAACTGGCATGGTCACTCACTGATGTGCCTCCTGATGCTGCCTTTTGCTGACGCATCTCTGCCTGTGCAGCCGTTGAAACCATGGGACTCCTGCACCGCCGACGGCCCCACTCCCTGCACTGGCGCCGCCAACAACCGCCGCACTGGCACCAAGATTACAAATTCGTGTAATGAAGCTTCCCTCTGCCGTGCTCTGCACTAGTGAGGTGGGGGGGGGGGGGGGGGGTCTCTGTGGCGTCTCTGGCGCAGAGACTTCTGCTGTTTTGGACTGCTTTGATCTACTTTTCACTTTTGGCACGTAACTTGTACTGCCATGTTTGTTATGTATCAGTGATTAATAAATGCGTATTCGATACTTAGTGTGATTGATCTCCAACCGCTCCTACGAGATAACCACAAATGTTTTGTTTCATTCCAGAAAGTCCTCTCTCAAATATTGTTTGAATATTATAAATGATCCTAAGTTCTCAGTCTGATGACAAATTCTTCCCTTGTAGTTTTGATGCTAAGTGTTGGTCTGCAGAGGTAATGTCATAGACGATAAGAGGATCATAGATTGTACTTCAGTTAGTTAGTTTTCATTTTTAAAAGAAACAGCACCTGCCACACATTATTTTTATTAAATACTTTTCTTTAGCTTGTATTCATTCACAACTTACCAAATAAAATCATGGTGCTTTAGTTATTCAAGAGTTTGTTGTCACAGAAATAGATGATTGCAGTTATTAAAATGTAATAGCCATTTATCCAAAAAATTACTGATCCTACAAGATGCCATTGCAGTGGTGAGACTGATAATTTTGTTAAATAACTTCTCTTCCAGAGACTAAATACGCAAAAATTTTGCATGGGGATATCACAGGTGAAAGGTATCAGAAAAATGGGTGTTTTGAATGCAACAATATGGAAAGGAGAGATTGCTACTCACCACATAGTTGAGATGCTGTGTTGCCGAAAGTCACAGTGAAAAAGAGTACTAGATATATTTTCAGGTTTCAGGCAAAGTTGTTCTTCAGAAGTAGAACTTTCATGCATTCATATGGCAACATATCACATACACACATGGGCAATGTCTCCAGGTGTTACGACCCGACTGCAATCTATCCTTTCCTCCTTTCCATATTGTTGTCATTTCATACATGTTTTGGGGTGAAATTGAGCACACCTATTTTTTGTCATATATGCAGAGTGCTCACAACTAGAAATGAGTCCTTCAATTCTCAAGAATTTTGGTTGAGTTATTTCTGAGATACATTAAATGTTAAGTGGGATGCAATTAATTGAAGCAATAAATTATTCTAGTTATTTATTTCAATTATGTTTAAGAGACAGCAATCAAAGTTAAAAGTAAGAAAAGATGAAATTTTTACAGATACAAGTGCTGTGAGGATCAGTGTAAAAGTAATGAGTCCTACATTTTTCTGCTCAAATAAAGTTTGTTAAGTAAAAAATTCGAATTTGGCACTATTCTGCAAAACTACTACTCCAGTTTACTGCAAAAATAATTTTCTGCACCAACAGAAGCCATAACTGTAGCTGTTTGCAAAATGGCCGACACTTATGTTCGTATTAGACAGCTTTCTGTAATAGAATTCTGGAGCGCAGAAGGTGAAATGCCCATTTGCATTCATGAAAGACTGAAAAATGTGTGTGGCAATGCAACAGTGGATATCAACCCAGTTAGACAATGGGTCTGTCACTGTAACAAAGCTAAAAGGCAGACATGGAGTGGCAGGCTGGTATGTTAACTGACCAGAATAAAGAGACAAGGAAAACAACTGCTTTCCAAGTCTTGCAGTGCTTCAGTTTGGAGGGAGAGGATTTTCTGGAAAAAACTGTGACTGGCGACGAAATATAGGTTCCTATTTTTCAACCAGAATCAAGGAGGCAGCCAATGGAATGGCATCACAGAAACTTACCATAGAAGAAAAAGTTCAAAATTGTGCAGTCGGCAGGAAAAGTTATAGCTGAAATACTCTGAGATGCAGAGGTGTGATTGTGGTTTAGTTTGTGGAGCAGGGTGCACAACAAATTCTGCCTAAAATGTCAGAATCCTCATACAGCTTAAAATGCACCTTCAGCGAGTTTGCCCAACAAAAGGTTTCACGTGACAATGTAAGACCACACACCAGTCATTACACCAATGAAGATGTTATGAAAACTGGATGGGAAGTTTTGCCTCAGCCCCCATACAGCCCTGACTTGGCACCACCAGGCTTCCATCTATTTGGGCAACTAAAAGTAGCTCATCATGGGATTTATTTTGGTGATGAGGTGATCACGAAAACATCCATATGTCAATGGCTTTGGATGCCAGACAGTGTGTTTTACCACAATGGAATATATCCCCTTGTTAAAAGATGGACCAGAATTCTGGAAATGGATAGAGATTATATTGAAAAGTAATAAATTAATTAAAAATGTTGTGGTTTTTAACTTCTGTATTTGCACTGGAAAAAACTGACACTCATAAATGGCACCACACCACACACTCATATTTTTTCACGGTTTCTGCTAACAAAGCCTTTTTGTGATAATGCAGATTTCCCACAGATAGTCTTGTAGCTTTTAGTGTCCTCGCCAGTGGACATCAAAATGGAGGCAGATGTGGTGATATGGTTATCATAGCTGTTGACAACTGCTATGGGAGGGGAGGGGGGGGGGGGTTTGCGCATGTGACGCGTGGCATGGGCAGACTCACTGACAGAAATGTTTACCTGCCGGCAGCAGTAACCCAAGCGGGGCAGTTCTGTCGCCGAGTTCAACCACCCCGGACCTCACCTAGTGCCTCATGCCATGTGCCATTGCTGTATAATCAGTCGTCAGTTGCCTGTGCTTGCCATGTGTTGTGTTTATCACCACGCTCATCTCAACCAGGTTGTGGACTTAGTAATTCCCTGTAGATCAACTCACATAGTGAGTTTTCATTTCTTCTTAGGGGGTTCTGTTCCCAACTCGTTGTCAAGAAACTGTTGGACTTTGTACAATATCTTGTACTGATGGTGTTCTGTGGCATTTTCATGTCTGTGCAGATTCTAAAGTGGCTACTAAGGATGTTCTAACACATGTGACACTTTAATTTTTTTTTCTTCCCTTTTCACAGAATTAATTTTGGGTCACCATCGACCCAGCATTTCTGCAATGGTGGCAGGACCAGCTGCATCTACAGAAGCAGTATCAGCAGTAGCATGAGCAGATGCAGGTACTGCTAAACCAGAAAGTGGAATTGCTTTGTGCCACACAATTGGCAGGCCAGGTGTCTACTATGCTGTTGTTTTCCCCGCCCCTGACACCATTTGGATGTGTCCATGAGTTTATGGAAAGGTGGGAAAATTACCTACACCAGTTGTTATTGTGCAACCAGGTGTACTGTTGAGCAGTTCGATAAAGCTACCTTGTTATCATCCAGGAATGTGGGGTTGTACAAAACTGTGCAAAATTTGAAGCCCTCCACTGAACCTGAGAAACTAACCTTTCATGAACTTTTTCGTTTGCTTACACAGTATTTTGGACAACAAGTCTTTGTGGTGGTGGCTCTGTTGCAGTTTAACCAGCACCACAAATGCCCTTGGCAGTCAGATATGGCCTGGTTCGCCAATCTGCAGGGTCTCTCACACAAATGTTGTTCTGAGTGTCCCAGATGTGTTACCTCACATGCAGACTTGCTAACCAGGGACACGTTTGTCCAGTTAGTGCCTGATCTTGGGCCCAAACTAGAGCTTTGACCCTATTCACCCTCCTTTAGCCAACGACCACATTGCGGAATTATGAGTTTATGGCGGTGGCAAGGAACATTCTTTCTGACAACTGGCAGGTAGCACAATTAGGTATACGTGGTAAACAGTGCCCAAGTGCCCCCTGGAGTTCCATAGGCGGCCTTCCCTCCCACTGAGTTGTCATATATTGATGATGCTGATGATTCCAGTGCAGTGGCATCATCATGGGGCTGCCCATCTTCACTCATGTTGACCTAGGCAGGTTCTTGTCGATTATGGCATTGTATTTTCAATCTGTGGCAATTTTAGAGGGCGTGCCAGCTGTCCTGCCCTGATTGTCTTTTGGTGCATGTTCAACGAGACTGCATGCATGTGGAGGCCATGTGTGGGGTACGCTTGCTACAGCTGGCAGTTGTGGACAAACACGTTTCCACGAATAGAAAACCTGCGCCCATATGGCATATGGATACTGTACATACCGCCGATGCGTGCGCAGCTGTATGCTTTGTGGGCATAGTGCTGAATGTATTAAAGAGGTACTATTTAAACTCTGGGGAACTCATTCACATTTTTAAAGTGTTTGCACTATTAATTAACTGTCTGAGTTGTCCCATGTATATGCTTTTGTTATATGTGCTTTAAGATAGTTTTGCGTAAGTGTTTTAGAAATGGCCAGTGCCTGTGTTACCTGATCACTGTGGGCTGTGGCACGTCCAGACTAGTGGGTGACATTGGGGTGTGATTCCTCTCTCTTGAGGTGTCACTGGGGAGCAGGTTTTGTTGTAGAACCATCTGAGCCTCTGATTCAGATCTTCCACTCGGTATCAAAGATTTGCAGACAGTCCTGATGACAATGCTACAGATGGCGAGCTCCACCTTCATCTTGCAAGCAAGACTGACAGTCTTTACTACCTGTAGCCGACTGAAATCTGACAAAGTCTCTTCCAATCGAAAGTGAGACACATTGTTGGTATTGACATGAGCCACCACCTGTGGTTGGCTGCACCCTGTGCTCTTCATGGCATCTGAAAGTATCTGTTCCACATCTGGAGTGACTCCTCCTGGTGTGCACACAGAGAGCACACAGGATTCCTTCCCCTCCTTGGCAGCCATACCCCGAAGGGCCCCCATTACGCACCTACCACTGAGGCTCCCAACTACCGGTAATCCCTCTCTGTGTCTGCCCAGATTTTGCAGGCCAAGAGGCTTTCCCTAAACAGGGCAAGCGACTGCATCTGGCTCAGAATGTTTATCAGGCCCAGACAGTGCCTGAAACCTGTTTGTCAGATGAACCTGGGAGGCCCTTCAATCAGCCCACTGGAAAGTCTTTTGCTGCATGCCACACTCTGAAATGATCTTCCACTCAACCACAGTGTAGGCAGTATCTGGGGTAGCCACTATAGTGAATCAACTGGAGGACCGGTGGGACATGCTAAATGTTCCTTGGATTTCCATGTCTGGCCCCCATAGTAATGCCCATTGGCAACAACCCCAACACCATGGCCAATGCCAGCACCACCTATAACTGTGTGTGTAGTGGACGGATTGGCGGACGTGCTAGACGTCCCTTGGATACCCATGTCTGCCCATCCCCCTCCCCCCAGTGATGCCCACTGGCAAAAACCTCAAGCTGTAGCACCACCTAGAGCAGTGAGCGAAGGGTTACCAACTCAGTTTGCACCTGAATCCAGCGTTCACAGTCCCTGTCGTTACTAAAGATAGCAGAAATGTACTCTAGAGAGTTATTGAAAAGTTGATAAATACACAAACACACATGAAATGTAAGAGTTTTAAACTAAACATGCATAAAGGAAATTCAAAATAAGTTGCTTCTTATGAAAAGCTGTGTTAACTCACAAAACAAACAGTGTGCTTTGATACACTACTGCTGTGGGGGAAGCTACCACTCAACTGAATGTTCTAACAACCGTAATTTGCTCTTCAAGCAAAAACAAACACCTGTTGTGATGCAGGCAATGCACTGTGTCATAAAGCAACATATGTGAGCCAGGGGCTGGTGGACAATAAAATTCTAGAAATAGACTGGTCCGCCCAGTGTCCTGACCTGAACCCAACAGAACATCTTCGGGACAAGATAGAACGTCAACTCTGCTCCATGCCCCAGTGCCCAACATCACTACCTTCTCTAATTTTACCGTTGAGGAAGAGCAGGCTGCCATTCCTCCTCAGACTTTGACATCCTGCTGAAAGTATTCTCAGCAGAGTTCATGTCAATATAAAGGTGAACAGTGGACGCACCCCATATTAATGTCCTCTAATAGGTGTTTCGATTCTTTTAATCATATAGTGTATAGAGCTTATGCAGCTTACATTAATAACTAATTGAGTGGAACTGTCTGTTAAATGGGTACTGTACAATGTTAACTGCGATAAAAACGGAAGACACGTGAAATGCAATCAAATTCATTTCTTACAAAATGTAGTGCATAAATAATTTAACACAGTAATACATTGTACGTTTTTGTTAAAGATGCATTATTACATAGAATCCACACAAAAAATTAAAAGCAAAGCCTACAATTTCTTTTCTCTCTTAAGTGTAGTGTTTTGCATTTAATTACAAGCATCATCTGTGGCTGTCTATTGTTCTTTTTTAAATGATCCTTTATAAATACAAACAAAATGGGTCTGGTGTACAATACTCTTTAAACTGCAGCATGCTTAAGGCAGAAAAAACAAATAATAACTGGCAGATCGCTCTCCTATAAGAAAAGTGACAAATAGTTCTGTGTTTTATTCCACTAATAGGCCTAACTCAGTCGTATCTTTCTGCAGGAAAAGTATCATTAGTGTAGTTACCAGGAATACCACTAGATAGTGCAGTGTGTCACTTTGCCACCACAGAAAATGTCAATTGTCAGAACAAGAACAACGGCATGTCTCAGTTGTGTTGGGAACTTCACAGGTGTAATGTGTTGCGTAACTCAAGAATAGTGTCACATTTTGAGTTAAGACAGTGTTCCTGTTTGCATTCTGACAATTTTCATGGTCTATGTATCACACCTTGAATTAGGTCACTTTCTCATTTGTGAGATAAGCATTTGACTGTGCCATTTTAAATTAAGAACCTCATATTTTGAGTACATTTGAAGAATGTGCTTGAAATCTGAAGTTATTGATGTTGCCATAATATGAGTACTGTAAAGTTGTTGTTAAGTTATTATTATTATTATTATTATTAGGTGTTTACTATCATTTTTTTGAAATTAAGTAAAATGGTATAGTTATATTTTTTTGTTTTTGTTTTTATGCAGTCTGAAAATGGGTTTTCGTTCCTTGAGAAAATGATAGCCACATCAGGAAAGTTAGACAATTAAAGTAACATGAGATCCACAATTTCTCAGAAAAGGAGAACAAGCTGAAGGTAACAGCCTCCTTACTGATGAAAAGGCTCTGACTGGAAATTTAGCTTCCTATTGTACCGAAGTTCATGTTTCGACACTCAATTTGAGAAAGTGCAGCCCACTCATCGTTAATTGTGGGGCCTATTTGAAAAGAAGTACCGCTTTTTTCAGAAAAAGCTGTAATGAACACAATGATAATTTACAACCACCCGTCCACTACTCGGAGTGTGATCTGAATATGAAGTTTCTTCAGAGTGTGACTTCAGATACAGAAGACTTCCTATCTGAAGTTGCGGGTAAAAAGGCTTATCAACTTGATGATAGCACCTTAACCATGGTTCACATATCAGAAGTATGTCCTGCCCACTTCTTGACATATAGTGGGGGCTAGTTTTTCCTCATTACACTCAACTTGTCAACAGAAAAAAAAATTCTAAAAAAATCTGCTTGGATTAAAGAAATTTCAAAATGCCATAGCAACTCATGCGAAGGATATGACATAAAAGCTACTATGGACGATGATCAAACAGACCTATTTTTCCAGCTTATATCTTTAATTGGTGATTGTCTGCATGCAAAACACAATCATCACTCTTGTTAAGTGTATTTACTCATGACATTTTCTTGAGCATTATGGCACACTGTAGCTGCAGGAGGTCATCCTATGCTAGGGATCTAAGTGCCAACTCTGAAACTCTGAAATGCTCCTAAAGTCTAAATGTGTTATAATTACCAAGACTCAAGAGAAATTATGAACCGAGTCTCAATTACTGCTCAACTGTTTACATCATTTTAATAGAAAACAACATGTGAACTTCGGGCACTGGGCTGGGAAGTGGTACCTTCACCACTGGCCACTTCCATATTAGCCACAAAGCTTCACTACATGCACACCTTACAAGTGCAGACTGTGCATGTGACTAGCACAGAATTGCAGGTGGCTGAACTGCTGATGGCATGAGAATTATGAAACGAATGTGTGCTATTCAGAAATCCGTATTTTTTGCCATATGGTGCGCATGCTACATACACTCAGCAGAAGTGCAGATTAAATGAAAGACAAACGAAAGTAATTCTGATGAGTAGGCGGTATTCAAGTAGCATATCACTGCTAATAATCACTAAAGGCACGTGGATTAATTTTTTAGTCACAGCTATTTAAGACAGTCCATTCTATACCCAAAAGGTTGCAAATGATTAACTCACAGAAACAGCTCCTTTTTAAGTATGTTATTCAGCTGTTGTTCAAATACTATAACATAACAGAGGATGAAAATGTATAAACATCCATTGTGTTTGGTTTTTGATGCAGAAATAGCCTGAGTTTTCCTGAGAATCAATTTATATAGAATCCAAATTTTTAAAAAATCCATGTGTTTGCCAGAACTTGGAAAGGAGCCCTTAAATGATTCCCATTGCACATCACAACTGCTCAGCAATACATGTTATTTGATCTTGATGCTCTTCAAATCAGTTGTGGACATTTGATGCCAAACCAGAGGGGCATGATTACTAGCCTGCAAGATGTAATTCCCTGCAGCATGCAGGCTGTGTCGCTGAATGAACATGGTCACCAAAAATGGTTTTGGAGACCTTAGCAGTTACTATTTCTTTCAGTATGGTAACATGAACAACTGAAATCCGCAATATGAATACCCGTATCATCACACTTTGCTGCTGGAAGACGATTACATTTCATGTTTTCTTTGGTAACCAGTCTCAGATTTCAAGCTCCTTACAGCAATGAAGCCTATTTCTTGTACTGAAACATTTACATGAAATTTACAGATAGCAGTTTCTGCTTCACACAGTTTTTCTTGACCCATGAGCTCAGTGGTCACTTTCAAGCACTAGTCTTCTTAATAAAGGTCACAATCCACTTAACTGCCCTCATGTCTCTCACAGTATGTTTAGTTTTTATTAAAAAATTATATTTAACAGATGAAACTTTCACATCAACTCTACAATGCTGACATTATACTTGATTTGTGACTTGTCACAGATGCACCAAATGAGCAATGACATCATGCTTTCTTTTCGAAAGATAAGACAATACTGGTGCATTACTGTTAAGTCAGAAAACAAGCTTTGGAAATGAAGTGTTTTTATTATTATACTTAGCAATCATGTGAATTTATAGATTAATCTTGAACCAAAAATAGTTATATGTGGTGTACAACTGGCTTCCTATTAAACAAAACTATTTTCTATGCAGCAAATGCAGAGTTGTGATTTCACTATTCGTCTATTCAGATCATTTAAGAAGCACATAGCTGATGATGTATGACTGGAAATTCCTAATTTAACTTTTTAATCTGGCAACTGCCAACAGGTGTTAAATATGTGAAGAAATCCATGACTGTAGCTATATGATTTTATACATCATTAATAATACTGTTTTTGCTCTTAGACCATCATCATCACTATGAGTGTCATACATCAAACCAGTTTTAAAGCTATAACAATCCAGCACTGTGCACCTGGAAGATGAGACAAATGACCAAAAATACGCACACATAATACAAAGTAAAATGGCTACACAGTGAATAGTATAACTGAAAAGGAGTTAATTTCAGTTAAACCCCTCATTGTACAGCCATTTGCTTCATGTTACAGCAGCATTTTTTCAGCCATTTGCCTCATTTTCCGAAAGCACAATGCTAGATTGTTAAGATTTTGCAGCTTCAAAACTGTTTGATACAATGATATGTATTCACTATGATGATGGTCCAAAACTGGAACTAATCATGAAAACGTACATGATCATATAACTGCAGTTAATGATTTGTTCCAAATCCCTAATTTAGGCTTATATCACACTTAATCGTTTTATGTCAAGCACTTACAAGGCTAAGCAAGAAGTATATTATGTGACTTAACAAAAATACTTCACTGTCTGGACAGCATTAGTTGTAAAATCATGGAATTAGAGGAAAAATGTAAATAGTTTCTAGGTACCATACGAATAATCTTGGTCGTTTTCATGGTTTTTGACTGGTCCTTCTGACTCTGTGATTTCTTATAAGTGAAGAAGACAACATTATTGTAAAAGGTCATGGCAAATAATTTTCTTAAATTTTATGATCCTTTTCGCACAGTTTGCTTTTAACATGTTTCGTATGTAGTGGCTTCAGAAGCCTGAAGAGTGTAATGTTTTCAATACAAATAAAATAAATAAGAATAATTCACTGTGCTAAAAAAAAGGCTGTTAAATGTAGTTTCCTATGTATGTTTTGCCCATAGATGAATATAGTAAATTATCATTTAATGTCTCTGGTACAAAAGAGATAATAACAAAGACAGTCCTATTTGATTAGCACTTTCTATCAAGCAGTCATGTAGCTGAAAAGTTCAGAGGACTACTTGGAGGAAGAGTATGGAAAACCACACGTGCAACACAAGAATTTCTGTTGAAGCATTGGGCTCTGTTCATTACCTATTAAAAGAAAGTTATCCTGATTCAACCAACTTCAATACAACCATGCTTGCAGTTTAAGGCTCATTTTGTGTATTTCTACATCTACATCTAAATCTACATCATACTCCGAAAGCCACCTAATGGTGTGTGGCGAAGTATACTTTCGGTATCACTAATTCCTCCAACCCTGTTCCACTGGCGAATAGTGGTAAGCCTATGTATTGGCTCTAATTTCTCGAATTTTCTCCTCGTGGTCAATATGCGAGATGTATGTGGGGGTAGGTAGTATGTTGTCTGACTCCTCCTGAAACGTGCTGTCCCGAGATTTCAATAGGCCTAGTTTTCTCTTCACATCGGCTCTTTTAAATTTGGAGAGCATATAGGATTTCAAGAAGCGCAATGCAAGTGCAATAAACTATAATTTAACTATACATGTGGGTCATTCACATGTAATTAGTTTTACAAAACAGAATTATGGGGCATATACCCTGTTCGTGTAATTAAGCGATGCTGTTAACTTCGTTCAAAGACAGTTTAAATAGGTACTTGAAAACAAAGCAATGATACACGTAGGAGTTTAGGTGATTATAATTTAGTTTGGGTAACACAGTTTATCTTTCTGTTGTGCCTATCGTATATTATAGTGTCAACATATACAAATGGCTACATCAATTTTCGACTGTAATCCTCACATGGGACATATTTTAAGGTTAACAGAAAAAAACGTAGCATCGTGTGGTCTTGCAGATGTATTTATTTATAGACACCTTTCCTTTCACTTTTGACACGTCAGACTTGCAAGTGAAATGAAGCACGCTATAAGCTATCGAATTCTCAGCAAACTGAAAAACACATATCGCACAACTTGCACTAACTGCCGTGTAATACAGTACTGTACAGAATTCAGTTCGATTACCGCTAACAGGCATTTGTCATCTTGCAGTACACTGCGAGACAGGTTATGTCAAGTTCCCACATGGTTATCAACTTCGGTGGGCATTATCCCAGAATAAATGCCTCCGTTCATCAGCAAACTTCATATTGTACAACAGATATTTCTTTTAAAACCGGTCAATTGAAAAATCTCGGTCAGTTCATGAAGACATTGGCAAAGAGGAAACAAATCACCTGCTATTTGACCTGCGACTTAACACGTGGTATAAAGTAATGATTAATGATTCATTGCCTGCTGTCATTCTGAGTCTGTTTTATGTTGATGATGGGTGTGTGAGAAACCTGTACCGAGAAACGAATCACTCACCTACTGCCTGCATGACAGCCACATCCGCGCGACAAGTTACACTCCAATGCTTCACAAAAATGGAAGAAACTGCACTTTTATTTTAAGAGTAAAAGATTAGGAAGGTTAGCATGATTCTCTCGCGGCAGATTTCTGGTTTTGATATTACGGGTCATGACATCACAAGCCTTACGTTTTACATCCGGCACACTGGGTTGTCAGTGTTATAAATCACAATTGCCTCCATAAACGTTTTGTCGTAAAAGTACATTATTCAATCTAGGTCTTTATTCATGCCAATCGAATCTGTGTAATGTTGGAGGGAAGAAATCCATCAAATGGTGCCTGTCAACTTAAGGAGTGCAAAAGTACGAAACCTTGAAAACGCTGTAGTTTTGCAGGCTGAACTTCAGCGGTTGGTAACTTCAGTAGCTTTTTTGCGCGCGGGCACAAACAGCATTAAGTCTTGACAAGGCTTACTTCTCGAGAAAGATTAGTAAATCCTCCAGCAATCTTATTTCACAACGCTCCATTCTTTGGTAGTAGAGCAAAGAAATTTCGGTTACTTATGTACGAAGCACTATTAGCGCTTCGCAATTATGGAAATATGGGTTACAATTGACGTATGCGGCTTGTAATGTAAGATGCCTTGACACGGACCATATCTTACGAGCAATGTGTGGCAGCAATAGTGGTACCATAAACATTGCTGTAATACAAGTCAATACTGCGGTATGGCCCGTGAATATTGCTTTAATACAGATTGGAAATTTTCCACTGCGCAATTAAAACGAATAAAAATAATTATCAGAATCGAGATTACCGACATTAATTAGCACTTCATAATATATTTAACCACCGCGCTTCTGATTGTAATGTTATTACTGAAAAAGTATTTTTCTGTCGTTCTCATACTGGGAGACTCAAATAATAAATCTGCCACTCTGATGAAACGTTTAGGTGCAATTACTTTTATCATAAGAATAACTGCGACTTCAAAGACATAACACTTTGTTAAACTAATGGTTTTTATTCATTTACGACCTACAGAATAATATTCAGGGGTAATTCCTCATTTAGGCAAAACGTGTCCATTGCACAAAACAACATAATTAGAATTATATGTGGGATTTACATTTTGCTGGCACCTATTTATTAAGCAATTGAGAGTAACTACCACAAGATTTAGTACCTTTATTTGCACATGAAATTTGTTACAATAATCCATCACAGTATTATCCACAGCCAACTGCCTATACTGAAATACAAAGCTATGCTAACACATGCATGGCAAAGATCTGGCTGCACAGTTGATATTTCTGTTGTACCATTTGTTAATGTGGCTTTTTATGCTGGATTACTATGGTGCAGATACTCCAAAACTGATGAAGTGTGTTCACATGTCAAGGGCACATACAGTTCCATTATACTATGTATTAATCACTTCATTGAAACCATACATTTCTGCTATTGAGAGGGCAAAAATCTGTAACAATGAGCAACTTCTGTTTCCGGAAACTGACTTCATATACAGGGTGATTCAAAAAGAATACCACAACTTTAAAAATGTGTATTTAATGAAAGAAACATAATATAACCTTCTGTTATACATCATTACAAAGAGTATTTAAAAAGGTTTTTTTTTCACTCAAAAACAAGTTCAGAGATGTTCAATATGGCCCCCTCCAGACACACGAGCAATATCAACCTGATACTCCAACTCGTTCCACACTCTCTGTAGCATATCAGGCGTAACAGTTTGGATAGCTGCTGTTATTTCTCGTTTCAAATCATCAATGGTGGCTGGGAGAGGTGGCCGAAACACCATATCCTTAACATACCCCCATAAGAAAAAATCGCAGGGGGTAAGATCAGGGCTTCTTGGAGGCCAGTGATGAAGTGCTCTGTCACGGGCGCCTGGCGGCCGATCCATCGCCTCGGGTAGTTGACGTTCAGGTAGTTACGGACAGATAAGTGCCAATGTACAACTAAATGAAACTTTATAGCTCCCTTAATTCGCCGACAGATAGTGCTTAGCTCTGCCTTTTGTCGTTGCAGAGTTTTAAATTCCTAAAGTTGTGGTATTCTTTTTGAATCACCCTGTATATTAGTATACTGTTTAATCAAATATTTAGTTTTTTGCCTAATAACACCTCAATTATTACTCATGTATCAGTTGGTCGTAAATTTCTGTGCCATGGTATCATTTCTTCAGCAACTTGTGCCTCTATAATCTTTAGACTTGTTAACTTTCAAATATTGATTGTACATAAATTCACAGTCTTACAGATGAATGATGCTAATGGATTGTAGAACAGACTGATTAACTGTCAACAAAACCCCTAACCTTACAAAAACGAATGTTACCTAATTCCAAACCAAATAAAATGACTTACAAGTACTACAACTAGAGACAAATGGCCATAGACTGGATGAATCTCCGCAGTTTCTAAGCATTCATGTGGATAATATACTGAGAAGGCCCCAGAACATAGTTAAATTAACCAAAAACCTCAGCACTAACTGCTTTGCCCTTAGAATTCTGTTTCATTGTATTGACATACAGACAGGATTATAGCATACTTTCACTCAGTACTGTCCTATGGTAGACTCTTCTGGAGAAGTATAGCTAAGGTGAAAAAGTATTTGTTCTGAAGGAGTGTGCAATATGAATATTGTGTAAAATTGATATCTGCTCTTTTTGCTCAAGTTTCTTCTAAGATTTAGGGATTCTTGCACCAATGTGACAATACATGTACCCCTAATGAATATTTTCGGTTGTAAGACCTGGCAAACAACAAGACAATGTTTCAAATACTTACATTCATGCATAAAATATAGTTGCATATAAATTGGAATATTTTGATCTAGACCATCAGCTTTCTTAGAAAGGTGACTGGGTATAGGGGTTATGTAAGGTGGAGTGGGTAGCAGGAGAAAGAGTGGGAAGCAGAACCGGGGGGGATTGCAGACGGGTTGCGTGCTGTTTGGAGGGAGGTAGCGGGAATGCGGGAGGGAGAGGTGACACGTACATTGTGCAACACACAATGTAGATGATGTAGAGTGTGGCCTGGGAGGCAGTGACAAGACAGAAGGAAGGAAAACTATTGGATGGAGGGTATGGGGACAGTGGGTTAGCAGACGTTGGATGCCAGTAAGATTATGGGAAGTGATGGATGTGTTTTAAGAATAACTCCCATCTGTGCAGTTCAGGAAACCAATGTTGCAAGGAAGGACCCAGGTAGCATAGGTTGAGAAGCAGCCAACAGTCGAAAATGTTGTGCTACTGAATGATCAACTTCCACAGAGGTCCTATCCCTGTGTAAGACAGATGTCCAAGACCTGCTCAATCTACCCACCTAGCACATCCTACTCTAGTCCTGTCACAGGCTTTCCTATCCCATCAGAGATGGGACTACCTGTGAATGCAGCCATGTCATATACCAGCTGTAATACAATCCCCGCACAACATTTTATGTGGGCATGACTGGAAAACAGCTGCCCACCAGAGTGAATGGCCACTGCCAAATAGTGGCCAAGAACAGAGTTGACCCCCCCCCCCCCCCATTTGCATTTCACATTGCTGAGCACAACATGCTTGAGTTCAATAGCTACTTCATAACCTGTGCCCTTCCCTTAAAACAAGCTTTTCTGAACTACATAGATGAGAGTCATTCTTGTGACACATCCTCCATTCTCATAATCCACCTGTCCTCCACCTCTGCTAACTCACTGTTCCCACACCTTTTCCTTCCTCTATCCTATTAGCCCCTCGCAATCTATGGCTCGTGTGCTGCAAATCATTGGCTACAGCACCCAGGTGTTCCATGCCTGTGTGTGTGTGTGTGTGTGTGTGTGTGTTCTTTTTAGTCCTACATATAAATAGAATTTTATGTACATACATATAGAAGCAAAAGACAATACTTTGATTTTACTGAAGTAAGGAATAGTTTTAGATCATACGCTATACTAAATGCAATTTTATATGAAGATAATCCCCCCCCCCCATGAACTATAGACCTTGCCGTTGGTGGGGAGGCTTGTGTGCCTCAATGATACAGATAGCCATACCGTAGGTGCAACCACAACGGAGGGGTATCTGTTGAGAGGCCAGACAAAAGTGTGGTTCCTGAAGAGGGGCAGCAGCCTTTTCAGTAGTTGTAGGGGCAACAGTCTGGATGATTGACTGATCTGGCCCTGTAACACTAACCAAAACGGCCTTGCTGTTGTGGTACTGTGAACGGCTGAAAGCAAGGGGAAACTACGGCCGTAATTATTACAGAGGGCATGCAGCTTTACTGTATGGTTAAATGATGATGGCGTCCTCTTGGGTAAAATATTCCGGAGGTAAAATAGGCCCTCATCCGGATCTCCGGGCGGGGACTACTCAGGAGGACGTCGTTATCAGGATAAAGAAAATTGGCGTACTACGGATCGGAGCGTGGAATGTCAGACCCCTTAATCGGGCAGGTAGGTTAGAAAATTTAAAAAGGGAAATGCATAGGTTAAAGTTAGATATAGTGGGAATTAGTGAAGTTCGGTGGCAGGAGGAACAAGACTTTTGGTCAGGTGAATACAGGATTCTAAATACAAAATCAAATAGGGATAATGCAGGAGTAGCTTTAATAATGAATAGGAAAATAGGAGGGCGGGTGAGCTACTACAAACAGCATAGTGAACCAATTATTGTGGCCAAGATAGACACGAAGCCCACGCCTACGACAGTAGTACAAGTTTATAAGCCAACTAGCTCTGCAGATAGTGAAGAAATTGAGAAAATGTATGATGAGATAAAAGAAATTATTCAGGTAGTGAAGGGAGACGAAAATTTAATAGTCATGGGTGACTGGAATTCGACAGTAGGAAAAGGAAGAGAAGGAAACGTAGTAGGTGAATATGGATTGGGGCTAAGAAATGAAAGAGGAAGCCGCCTGGTAGAATTTTGCACAGAGCATAACTTAATCATAGCTAACACTTGGTTCAAGAATCATGAAAGAAGGTTGTATATATGGAAGAACCCTGGAGATTCTAAAAGGTTTCAGATAGATTATATAATGGTAAGACAGAGATTTAGGAACCAGATTTTAAATTGTAAGACATTTCCAGGGGCAGATGTGGACTTTGACCACAATCTATTGGTTATGAACTGTAGATTACAGCTGAAGAAATTGCAAAAAGGTGGGAATTTAAGGAGATGGGACCTGGATAAACTGAAAGAACCAGAGGTTGTACAGAGTTTCAGGGAGAGCATAAGGGAACAATTGACAGGAATGGGGGGAAAAAATACAGCAGAAGAAGAATGGGTAGCTTTGAGGAATGAAATAGTGAAGGCAGCAGAGGATCAAGTAGGTAAAAAGACGAGGGCTAGTAGAAATCCTTGGGCAACAGAAGAGGTACTGAATTTACTTGATGAGAAGAGAAAATACAAAAATGCAGTAAGTGAAGCAGGCAAAAAGGAATACAAACGTCTCAAAAATGAGATCGACAAGAATTGCAAAATGGCTAAGCAGGGATGGCTAGAGGACAAATGTAAGGATGTAGAGGCTTATCTCACGAGGGGTAAGATAGACACTGCCTACAGGAAAATTAAAGAGACCTTTGGAAAAAAGAGAACCACTTGCATGAATATCAAGAGCTCAGATGGAAATGCAGTTCTAAGCAAAGAAGGGAAAGCAGAAAGGTGGAAGAAGTATATAGAGGGTCTATATAGGGGCGATGTTCTTGAGGACAATATTATGGAAATGGAAGAGGAGGTAGATGAAGATGAAATGGGAGATATGATACTGCATGAAGAGTTTGACAGAGCACTGAAAGACCTAAGCTGAAACAAGGCCCCGGGAGTAGACAACATTCCATTAGAACTACTGACAGCCTTGGGAGATCCAGGCCTAACAAAACTCTACCGTCTGGTGAGTAAGATGTATGAGACAGGCGAAATTCCCTCAGACTTCAAGAAGAATGTAGTAATTCCAATCCCAAAGAAAGCAGGTGTTGACAGATGTGAAAATTACCAAAATATCAGTATCATAAGTCACACACAGTATAATAAGTCACACCCTCCATGAACCATGGACCTTGCCGTTGGTGGGGAGGCTTGCGTGCCTCAGCGGTACAGATGGCCGTACCGTAGGTGCAACCACAACGGAAGGGTATCTGTTGAGAGGCCAGACAAACATGTGGTTCCTGAAGAGGGGCAGCAGCCTTTTCAGTAGTTGCAGGGGCAACAGTCTGGATGATTGACTGATCTGGCCTTGTAACATTAACCGAAACGGCCTTGCTGTGCTGGTACTGCGAACGGCTGAAAGCAAGGGGAAACTACAGCCGTAATTTTTCCCGAGGACATGGAGCTTTACTGTATGATTAAATGATGATGGCATCCTCTTGGGTAAAATATTCCGGAGGTAAAATAGTCCCCCATTCGGATCTCCGGGCGGGGACTACTCAAGAGGACGTCGTTATCAGGAGAAAGAAAACTGGCGTTCTACGGATCGGAGCGTGGAATGTCAGATCCCTTAACGGGCAAGTAGGTTAGAAAATTTAAAAATGGAAATGGATAGGTTAAAGTTAGATATAGTGGGAATTAGTGAAGTTCGGTGGCAGGAGGAACAAGACTTTTGGTCAGGTGAATACAGGGTTATAAATACAAAATCAAATAGGGGTAATGCAGGAGTAGGTTTAATAATGAATAAAAAAATAGGAGTGCGGGTTAGCTACTACAAACAGCATAGTGAATGCATTATTGTGGCCAAGATAGACACAAAGCCCATGCCTACTACAGTAGTACAAGTTTATATGCCAACTAGCTCTGCAGATGATGAAGAAATAGATGAAATGTATGACGAGATAAAAGAAATTATTCAGGTAGTGAAGGGATACGAAAATTTAATAGTCATGGGTGACTGGAATTCATCAGTAGGAAAAGGGAGAGAAGGAAACATAGTAGGTGAATATGGATTGGGGGGAAGAAATGAAAGAGGAAGCCGCCTTGTAGAATTTTGCACAGAGCATGACTTAATCATAGCTAACACTTGGTTCAAGAATCATAAAAGAAGGTTGTATACCTGAAAGAATCCTGGAGATACTAAAAGGTATCAGATAGATTATATAATGGTAAGACAGAGATTTAGGAACCAGGTTTTAAATTGTAAGACATTTCCAGGGGCAGATGTGGACTCTGACCACAATCTATTGGTTATGAACTGCAGATTGAAACTGAAGAAACTGAAAAAAGGTGGGAATTTAAGGAGATGGGACCTGGATAAACTGAAAGAACCAGAAGTTGTAGAGAGCTTCAGGGAGAGCATAAGGGAAGAATTGACAGGAATGGGAGAAAGAAATACAGTAGAAGAAGAATGGGTAGCTCTGAGGGATGAAGTAGTGAAGGCAGCAGACGATCAAGTAGGTAAAAAGACGAGGGCTAATAGAAATCCTTGGGTAACAGAAGAAATATTGAATTTAATTGACGAAAGGAGAAAATATAAAAATGCAGTAAATGAAGCAGGCAAAAAGGAATACAAACGTCTCAAAAATGAGATTGACAGGAAGGGCAAAATGGCTAAGCAGGGATGGCTAGAGGACAAATGTAAGGATGTAGAGGCTTGTCTCACTAGGGGTAAGATAGATACTGACTACAGGAAAATTAAAGAGACCTTTGGAGAGAAGAGAACCACTTGTATGAATATCAAGAGCTCAGATGGCAACCCAGTTCTAAGCAAAGAAGGGAAGGCAGAAAGGTGGAAGGAGTATATAGAGGGTTTATACAAGGGCGATGTACTTGAGGACAATATTATGGAAATGGAAGAGGATATAGATGAAGACGAAATGGGAGATAAGATACTGCGTGAAGAGTTTGACAGAGCACTGAAAGACCTGAGTCGAAACAAGGCCCCGGGTGTAGACAACATTCCATTAGAACTACTGATGGCCTTGGGAGAGCCAGTCATGACAAAGCTCTACCATCTGGTGAGCAAGATGTATGAGACAGGCGAAATACTCTCAGACTTCAAGAAGAATATAATAATTCCAATCCCAAAGAAAGCAGGTGTTGACAGATGTAAAAATTACTGAACTATCAGTGTAATAAGTCATGGCTGCGAAATACTAACGCGAATTCTTTACAGACGAATGGAAAAACTGGTAGAAGCAGACCTCAGGGAAGATCAGTTTGGATTCCGTAGATATGTTGGAACACGTGAGGCAATACTAACCTTACGACTTATGTTAGAAGAAAGATTAAGAAAAGGCAAACCTACGTTTCTAGCATTTGTAGACTTAGAGAAAGCTTTTGACAATGTTAACTGGAATACTCTCTTTCAAGTTCTGAAGGTGGCAGGGGTAAAATACAGGGAGCGAAAGGCTATTTACAATTTGTACAGAAACCAGGTGGCAGTTATAAGAGTCGAGGGGCATGAAAGAGAAGCAGTGGTTGGGAAGGGAGTGAGACAGGGTTGTAGCCTGTCCCCAATGTTATTCAATCTGTATATTGAGCAAGCAGTAAAGGAAACAAAAGAAAAATTTGGAGTAGGTATTAAAATCAAGGGAGAAGAAATAAAAACTTTGAGGTTCGCCGATGACATTGTAAGAGCAGTTGAACGGAATGAACAGTATCTTGAAAGGAGGATATAAGATGAACATCAACAAAAGCAAAACGAGGGGAATGGAATGTAGTCGAATTAAGTCGGGTTATGCTAAGGGTATTAGATTAGGAAATGAGACACTTAAAGTAGTAAAGGAGTTTTGCTATTTGGGGATTAAAATAACTGATGATGGTCGAAGTAGAGAGGATATAAAATGTAGACTGGCAATGGCAAGGAAAGCGTTTCTGAAGAAGAGAAATTTGTTAACATCGAGTATTGATTTAAGTGTCAGGAAGTCATTTCTGAAATTATTTGTATGGAGTGTAGCCATGTATGGAAGTGAAATATGGACGATAAATAGTTTAGACAATAAGAGAATAGAAGCTTTCGAAATGTGGTGCTACAGAAGAATGCTGAAGATTAGATGGGTAGATCACATAACTAATGAGGGGGTATTGAATAGAATTGGGGAGAAGAGGAGTTTGTGGCACAACTTGACTAGAAGAAGGGATCGGTTGGTAGGACGTGTTCTGAGGCTTCGAGGGATCACCAATTTGGTACTGGAGGGCAGCGTGGAGGGTAAAAATCATAGAGGGAGACCAAGAGATGAATACACTAAGCAGATTCAGAAGGATGTAGGTTGCAGTAGGTACTGGGAGATGAAGAAGCTTGCACAGGATAGAGTAGCATGGAGAGCTGCATCAAACCAATCTCAGGACTGAAGACCACAACAACAACAACAAAATGAAGATAATCTAACTCTGAATAGAATGAGGATGACCTTCAGATGGGATCTTTAACTTTCAGCAGTTAGTCTCAAGTTACAACCTAAAATTGTCTAGATAAGTAAGTGATGGCATTTCAGGGCATATAACCAGTAAGATCAAAAACAGTCTTGAATAAGGAAAACTTAAGCTATGCAGTT
The DNA here is from genome assembly GCF_021461385.2 of Schistocerca piceifrons. Lineage (NCBI taxonomy): Eukaryota > Metazoa > Arthropoda > Insecta > Orthoptera > Acrididae > Schistocerca > Schistocerca piceifrons. The sequence goes on from NC_060143.1 coordinate 36,218,954, forward strand.
TTTGCATGGTTGGTGTGGTTACAACAGATTTGCCACGGTTAATTGGAACGGGTGGCCGGATGCCTTTCCTGCTGCTACCCCATACCCCCCGGGACAGAATCAGTGTACCCCAGCTGTTTGTGACTAGTGTAATTCATGAAATAGTGGAAACGTGTTTCAAATGTCTGTGAGTCATGTAACTGAGGTGGTACGTGGGGACCAGCCCGGTATTCACCTAGCGGGACTGGAAAACTCTGGTAAGTCAGATATATGTGCAGTATTTAACAATTATTTTCTGAGCATTGCTGGTAAATTAAATAAAAACAGGGAATCATATAGCTCTGTTGGAAAATGCCTTTCCGAGACTGATGTCTGAAATACTCCTCTATGATACTGACAAGGGGAAGACTGAGTCAAGAATTAAACCACTGAAGACTAAGCACTCTCAATGATATGATGGAGTGGCTAGCAGAATATTAAAGTACTGTTCTGCACATGTTAGCCCTGTACTTAGCCATATTTGTAGTTTTTCCTTTAGGGCTGGTCAATTTCCTGAAAGATTTAAGTACTCAGTAGTAAAGCCGCTTTATAAAATGGAAGAAAGGGATAATGTAGATAATTTTAGACCTATTTCTATGCCATCAGTGTTTGCAAAAGTTATCGAAAAGGCTGTGTATATAAGGTTAATTGATCATTTTATATCACACGATTTGCTGTCAAATGTACAGTTCAGCTTTAGAAGTCGTTTAACAACTGAAAATGCTATATTTTCTTTTCTCTGTGAGGTACTGGATGGGCTAAACAAAAAATTTCGAATGCTTGGCTTATTCTTTGATTGATCTCACAATATTGCTCCAGAAGTTGGACCATTATGGAAAAGAGGAGTAGCTCACAATTGGTTCACCTCTTACTTTAGCAATAGGCAGCAAAAGGTCATTATTCACAATGGCTAAATACAGGGCTAACATGTGGAGCACAGTACTTTAAATATTCTGCTAGACACTCCACCATAACCATGAGAGTCCTTAGTCTTCAGTGATTTAATTATTGATCAATCTCCCTCTTGCCTGTATCACAGAGGAGTATTTCAGACATCAATCTCGGAAAGGCATTTGCTAAGAAATTTATGTGATTTCCTGTAGAAACTAAATTTTTATTTAATTCACCAGCAATGCTCAGAAAATGATTGTTAAATACTGTACATATATCTGATTTATCAGTAACAGAAAAATTATTACTGTGAACTGACTTTATATCATCGACCTTGTGCTGCTGACCAGACACTTCCTTCACAACTGACCATATGGCTTTAATTTTATCCTGTGAATTAGCTGTTCTATTTGCATACCACATACTCTTTGCCTTGCCAATAACATTTTTAAGCTCCTTACAATACTGTTTGTAATGGGCTACTGTAGCTTGATTGTGACTACTTCTAACGTTTTGATATAATTCCTGCTTTGTTCTACAAGATATCCTTATCCCACTAGTCAGCCAACCGGGCTGTCCATTACTGCTAGTACCCCATTTAGAATGTTCTAATGGAAAGCAACTCTCAAAGAGCATGAGAAATGTGTTATGGAAAGCATTGTATTTATCATCTATATCAGGGGTCTCCAAACTTCTTAGTCCGCGGGCCACATTGACTCCTCCACGAAGTCATAAGGGCCAAGATCTACCTAGTGGGATTAAAGCACCCTAGCACTCCATGATCACCGTAATGTAAGGCTAAAGGAAAGATGAAATCGCAAAAATCTAAGGTTGTGGGAATAGCTAGCACTGAAACGAACTATGATTTTTATTTAATTACATAATTTTGATTGGTGGACATACCTGACCGAAATTCTGGCGTATTTTATTCTGGCGAATTTCACTGACAGAAAAGTATGTCACTGCACATTCTTCACGAAAGCGTCTTGCAAAGTTAACGAAATCTCAAAATCATTGTTAGCAACACTATTACTACAAGACGTAACATAGGTAGAGTATGTCAATACATTGTTATTTCAAGCGGCGCAACAGTAAGTTTAGTTATGTAGTCTTGTAGCGAGTAGCAGAGCTAATGTCGCGGTGTATTGGTCGTGATAGGCCTCGAAACTCAATTGTTGGCAGTATAGGTACCATCTCAAATATTTGGCGGGCCGGATACCGGGGATGTCTGGCCAGCTAACGCCGGCCGGTTTGCCGACCCTCACAGGCTGGTTTCGGCCCGTGGGCTGTAGTTTGGAGACCCCTAATCTATATTATTGGCACTATAAACATCTTGCCACTCTTTTTTCCTTGACAAGTTTTTAAAAACTCTCTATTGCTGTTGGATTAACTTTCCTACATAGTTTGTAATTAAATATTGACATTGGTTTGAGTACAAAAGCCTTTTAGTATGCATCATGGTCTGAAAGGCCATTCACTATTTTACTAACAGAATGCTCATCTAGCAATGAAGAATGAATAAAAATATTGTCTATGACTGTGCTACTGTTCCCCTGCACCCTAGTTGGAAAAAAAACACAGTTTGCATCAGATCATATGAATTTAGGAGATCTACCAACATCCATTTTCTTGCACAATCATATACAAAATTAACATTGAAGTCACATATAACTACTTTCTGGTACTTCCTACAAAGTGAATCAAGAACCCTCTCTAGCTTAAGCAAAAATGCTCTGAAGTCGGAGTTAGAGGACCTATAAACAACAACAACCAACTAATGCTGCACAACTTTCAAATATCTGTTCAGTGCAGTGTTGTGATACGTCTATGGACTCAAATGAAATACTGTTTTTTACGTACAGAGCCACTCCCCCACCCCGCAAGGAATTCCTTGAGAAACAGCCAAATAATCTGTAGCCTGGTAAAGCAAGCCTCTGAATTATCAAATTATTTAAGTGGTGCTCTGATATACCAATAATTTCAGAGTTAATATCTATTAGCAGTTCATTAACTTTATCTCTAATACCTCTTATATTTTGATGCTAATTCCTTCTCTACTTGGAAACATTACATCCTCTGAAGGTGAGCCCTTAGTTAGAGGCACTTCCTTTAAGCAGGTATACCTATCAGCTGACTTCAATCTAAAAAAGGTGCAGCTCTAACACCAACTACTACAGGAATTTTTCCATGAGTGACACCACTACCACCACCACCACCACCACCACCACACACTACACTGTCACCTATAAGCTTAGCCAGCCTCCCCTTCCCATACCTATTGAGGTGCAGGCCATGCCTAGTGAAACCCCATCTACTGATAGACCCAACTGCCACCACTGAGATGTGATCCATGCCCTCCGCCATCAGTGCCCTCCTCAGCCCCACATTAATGCGCCTAGCAGCCGCATTAAGGTGAGGCCAGTCATGACGCTGAAACATTTGCATGAAATGCACATTAGTGCCACCAGTTTGAGTAGCTATCTTAACCAAGTCACCACTGACATCATATTCCCCGTCCCTATCAAGACTGTTCCCTGCTCCACCCACTATCACTACCTGATCCTCCTTCGTAAAATTCTTACAGAACTCCCCTATGCTTTCAGTCACCTGAGCCAACCCTGCACTAGGCTTCACAATGCTGGTGACCTGGTACTCACTCCCCAACACTTCCTGCAACTGATGGCCCACACCTCTACCATGGGAACTACCTAGCAGCAGAACCTTCTTTCTGCTAGACTTTGCAACTTACCTAGGCCTCCTAATTGCTGAGGACTGCTGCAAGTTCCCTACATCTACAGCTACACGAGGCTCCTCTCCACTCAACTCTGACAGTTGGTCGTATCTATTGCATGTATGCAAAGTAAAACTGTCTGAATACCTCCTCTTCCTAGCTACCTTTTTGCCAACTGCCAGTTCCCATTCCCCACCACACTTCACGCTCCTCAACCTATCTAGTTCCTCCTTTGCGCATTGTAACTGCACCTGAAGGGCACAGACCTTACGCTCCTGCTCCTCTATTAACTTGTTCTACATTCTCAGGAGAGGATCTCCCTAAAATGACCACTGGCTTCGCCACTGCATTCCCCCCAATGAAAATACTTTGAACAAATCCCACACCATAATCCACTACCCACAAACCTACGACAGAGCCCACACTTTTCACTAATGGTAAAATTTTACAGTTACTGGGAAAAAAAAACTATACGTCTACATTACCAAAGTTCAGTTACACAAGTAGAACTATTTAAGAACTAACAATAATGGTCTCAAAATTCTCTGCCTACTAAGAAAGCAGCTACTTGTATTAATACTACTACAACACAACCAATACCAATACCAGCAAAACTTCACAAAATTATTAGCTAAAACCAAAAAATTAAAATGACCACTGTAACACTAAGTGAAGTTAAAACACTGAATGAAAATTTTACTTAAATATTTCACTAGAAAGAATAATAAACATCAGTTGAAAACTAAAGCACAAAATTTACTAAACGACTTCAACACACTGAAAACTCTAAAAAACACAGTGAGCGAATGATTACAAAAGTTTATTAAGTCGTTATTTCACCACAAACGGCACGCAACACCACCGAAATCTATTAAATTTAATAACTGTATTACAGAGCACAAATAAGTTTGTCAGTACTTAGCTTATAATCGCTACAGCTGCAGTGCATGCCGAAAAATGTAAACACACTATTCTTGTTAACAATATCAGATTATTACCAAGAATTAGCAGCTTTCATTCAGTTAATACTAGGCAGAAATCTCATCTGCATTTGAATCGTACTTCCTTGACTCTTCTGCAGAAAGGTGTGCAATATATTGCTGCATCCATTTTCAATAAGCTACCCCAACAATTCAAAAATCTTAGCTTTCTTTCAAACTGAAACTGAAGAGTTTCCTCATGGGTCATTGCTCCTATTCTGTCGAGGAAGTCCTTGAAAAATTAACCTGATTCCTGTGTTTTATTGTTGACTGCATTTACGTAAACTTATGGCTTGTCTTTTTTGGGTTCATAAACATTTTATTTCACCTGTTGTTACTTTTGTTTTGTAATTTCATGTACTGACATGTTCCATGACCTTGGAGATTTGCTCCTCAATTTGATTCTACAGAACTAGATGTGTGAAATAAAATAAAATAAAACAAAACAGGAATACACTAGTAAAAGGAGTTTAGTTTTATCCTGAAATAAATTTCTGACAGATCTGACCAATATTCCAAATGCTCTATCAAAGCTGTGAACTTTAGTAGAGCTATTACTTCTATTTTAAATGTAAAGTCTGGTATTCTTTTAATCTTATCTGACAGTACATGGAAGAGATTGTTTTGGTTATGTAACTCTCCCTATGAAAGTCATCCTTATTCCTTGTTTCATAATTGTGGATGTCATTGTTCAAAGTTGAAAGCTCTTTATGAATTTTAATGAAAAAGATACTTAGATATAAATGTCGATGGTGGGTCATGATTTTTAATACCTTAAAAATATTCTACTTGATTCTTTGTCTTTTACTAAGCTTACAGCTCTCTTCTAAAGTTTAAATGACTGTTTAGTAAAAGTGATTATTTCCCAAGAATAGTATTACATATTTAGTAGACTATGCATATAGATGTAATAAGCACTTAACAGTTTCAGCATTGCAACAATCTTCGAGCATTTTTAATGTGTAACAACACTTGCTTAACTTTTTGTTAGGCATTTCTAAAAGTTTTTCCCATGTTAAGTGTTCATCTACTCCTAGTCCTAAAAAATCTTATATGATTCTTTTGCTGAATTTGGCTGTTCCCTTATGCAACTTTTATATTGGTTTTATTTATATTTCTTGATGGGCTGAAGTTTAGCAATACAGTTTTCTTATCATTATCAATTACATAGTTATCTTTAAACAATGTTTCTGCTATTTCTATGTCTTGTCAATGTTCTGCTGCAACTCGTACCCATTCTTTCCTTTCATAAAGAAGCTGTATCATCTACAAATAATGCAGTATCTGCTGCTGAAAATTGTTGTTGTAGAATGTTAATAAAAACCAAGAATAATAATCAATCCAATAATGAACCCTGGAACACCCCATAATTAACTTCTTTACATTCAGATTAGTATATTTTACATTCCTGAAAAATTTCCACTGTTTACTTCCTGTTAGAGAAATATGACTTAAACCACTCATAGGAAATACAAAGGACACCATAATTATATAACTTAAAAAGTAATAGATCATGATTTATTTTATAAGAACATAAGCTTTGTAAAGATTCAAAAACAAAACACAGTTTGCGTTGGTATCTTCTATAGCTTTGAAAACAAGTTTTAGGAAGTTGAAGAGAGCTGTTTCCATTCAATTATATTTTCTGAAACTGTTTTGTGCATTAACAAGAGCTTTTCTTTTCTTAGGAAGTCATGTAATCTATCACACAGCATTCTTTCAAATATTTTTGAAAATGCAGATAATACTGATGGTGGTTTGAAGTTTCTAGTGACAAACTTGTCACTACTTTTGTAAACTGGTGGTATTGTTCATAACCTAAGTCAAGTGGGAAACACCCCTGATGCAAAGGAGTCATTGTTCATGGCAATAAGTTGAGAGACAATATCATCAGTATTATATTTAATAATTTTTGTCTGGGATACTATCAAATCCAACGATCATTTTACTCTTTAGTATACAGATAGCCCTTGGTACTTCTCCAGGTGTTCTGGGTATTGGAATTCCACCTCTGTGTTTGGGTTATATTTACTTGATATCAGTTTTTGAGTTACATTGATATAATCATCATTGAATGTATTAGTTATTAGAAGTGGATCATCACTTTCATTTCTGTGCTTTGTGGTTAATTTATTACTTGCTTTATTATGTTTGCCTACATGCCTGATTATAACTTCCCACATTTCATTCTGTTGTTCCCTTTCTGAGGCGTGGATCATTTTCCTATGGCACTTCACTCATGGTTTCAAAGCAGTGTTCTATTTTACATGTTTATCTACCATTTGGAGGTTTTCCAGTGAGTTTTTTATTCTGCTTATTTTGCATACATCTAATTTTTTGTCAGTTTTAACTCACTTCAGGAGGAATACAGAATCATAACAATATTTATAATTAAAGACAAGAACATGATGAACTTTACACCTACAGAACTGTTGACTTCCTTGTCCAAATTTACATTTTTAACCTAAGATTAAAGATCCTAATGCTGTTTTCATTACTTAATCTTCTAACTTCATAATTTTTTTTGTTACATTCAGAAGCTGTTTGTATCATATCAGGTTCTTTTCATAATATACATATGTAAAATAACCAAGAATTCACTGTGTAACCTGGATGTTATATGTTATTCCCATAATTATCTGTGTGTGTAGATTACCACTAGCCACAGCATGTTGTTAGTACACTTTAAGAAGTAATCAGTAGTGATTGCTTCTGTCTTTTAATGTACATATTGGCTTTGTCCTACAGCCCTGAAGGCTCTCATTCATGAGGACATATATGGAAATAATGTGTGAAGGAATGACTGAATAAATGAATGAACTGAGGGACCTACTACAAGTCATATAGGCATGAAACTCAGATTAGTTTTATATCAGAGAAAAAGAGTCTGATGTCCAAAAGAAATATTGATATTTTCTGAGACTTCTGTTCATTATTACAGGGTGGGAAGCATGGGATTAAATAACCTGCATCTACTGAAAGGTAACAGGAACAACAATATAGTTGCCAACTGGTAAAGTTTTGCAACTTATCTTTTTCAATATAAAAGGTCCCAGTTTATAAAATATTTTTTTTATAAAGATGCTTTCCAACTCACAGCATCACAGAATGATGCTTATCAAACTGAAGAAGAAAAAATTGAGAGAGAGAGAGAGAGAGAGAGAGAGAGAGAGAGAGAGAGAGAGCGCACAATCACTGAGACAAACAACAAACAATGAATAAAAATCTCAGTTAACTTGCCACATCAGACTCAGATACAACACCAAACTTCTGATGACGACAATCGAGGAAGTAATCGAAAGTTGGAATTTTATCTGAGTTTGATGTGGAAATTAACCGAGAGTATTTTATCCAAGGAGTGCACTGTGAACAACTTCATAGCAACACTGAATCATATTGCATAGCCGCTGAAGCATGGCCACATCATGGTCGGGAGGAGAGTGGTTAATGCAGTACAGTAATGGTGTGTGTGTGTGTGTGTGTGTGTGTGTCTGTGTGTGTGTGTGTGTGGAGGGGGGCGGGGGGGGGGGGGTGCACAAACCATACAGATGCAGGTATTAGTCCATGTCTCATACAAAGGAATGCCTCCTGGTAGCATTTCAGGCATGTGAGTATGTAAGATGAGTAGAGACGGATGAGGAATTACCCTAGCAATGTTATGCACTGTAAATGGAGAAATCCACTGAGCTAATCAACTTTTCCAAAAGGACACATTATCATTATTATTATCTCCAAAAGAGCGAAGCTTGTTGAATGTTCACATGCTACTGTCATGAGCATCCACAGAAAGTAGAAGGGCAGCGGAACTACCACTAGGCCCTAAGTGGTTGGACATCCACGACTCTTCACAGAACGTGGAGTTTGGAGGCTTGTCTGCTAAGTAAAGTAGGATAGATGGTGATCTGTGGCACCTTTGGGGAAAGAGCACAATGCTGGTGGACGCACACATGTTTCGGAGCACACCATTCGGTGCCTATTATAGAACAAGGGGCTCTGCAGCAGATGACCCTTGCACGTTCACATATTGGCCCAACGACATCATCAGTTATGACTGTAGCAGGCTTGGGATCATTGAGATTGGACCACGTATCACTGGAAATTTGTCAGCTCGTCGGATGTGTCACGTTTTTGCTACTAGAGGTCAATGGTCATCTCCACAAACACCATCATGGCTGCTTGAAACATTTACCAAGCCACAGGTGCAGGCCTGTGGGAGCAGCATTATGCTATGATAGACATTCTCCTACATTCTCATGAGGCCTGTGGTAGTAATCAAAGGCGCCAGGTCAGCTGTGAACCACCTGTTTCCCTTCATACTTGATGTCTTCCCTGATGATGATGTCACCTTTTAGCAGTATAACTGTCCATGTCTCAAAGCCAGTCTAACGAAATCACACTAATGTCTTGGCCACCAAATTTGCCTGATGTGAATCCGAGGGTTCCCATCTGTGTCGCTATAGAGTGCCATCGTTGTGCACACAAATCAGTGGCCAATTATTCACAGGAATTAAATGACTTGTGTGCAGACACCTGGTGCCACATAGCTCCACAAATCTACCAACTAATCGAAGAATACATGATAGGCAGAACTGATGTTGTATTGTGTTACAAAGATGGCTATTAAGTAGGTGGTCATAATATTTTGGCTCATCAGCGTAGAGCTGTGTTCCACACACAGTTTTCCATAAATCTCCTCCTGGTTTCAAGGATAATCTTCTTGGATCTGTTTCTTTTTGTAGAGAGCCCTTTTACCTTGTGGAATCCTTGCTATTATGTCTTTCTTGCACTGATCCTCTTAAACTATTCTACTATTGACATAGCAACATTCATTCACAATTTCATGAGTCTCTGTGTGTATTTAAGATTTAGCTGCCCAGCATGTCCACCTGTTATGCAAGAAATACATTAGTTTTCATTTTGTTTATGTGTATATTACAGCTATCTGTGGTAACAATGAGCAACCTTGTCTTACATATATTCCGATTTTGGCTTCTTTAGTCATTCTGGCAGTGCTGTCTACATCGGTCTGCTCTGCAAAACGTAATGCATTACCCTCCTGTTCTTGTAAATGATACTACAATACCTAACAGTAAAGAAAATATTCTATTCCACATTATAAAAAGCCTTGTGCATATATTAGAACACAGGCCAAAAAGTTAAGTCATCCCCAGGAGACATAGAGTAGTATCGTGTAACACCATGTCTAGCTTTGATAATGGCTTCTATTCAGCAAGAAACAGATTCCACAAGTTTCTTTGATGTGCCATACCAAGCTGAACTACTCACTGTTGATTAGATCCCATCAAGCTACCAGACTGGCAATTTTGACTGCTATGTTGCACCCGTTGTTCCAAATAGTTGCACACATTTTCACTGGGATTAAGATCAGGAGATCTGGTGGACCAGTTGAGGTATGATGGTGCTAGAGTTTCCATCAAACCAGGAATGTGGGAACACAGCTGTTGCTTTCTTGGAAGGCAGGGGTACCCACAAATATATTTATCCCAAAGACTTAGAAGGAAGGGCCACTCTTGGTTGCTGAGTATGTCTAAATAAACATCCTGATTCATATTCACAGTAACATGACTCATTAGGCCCAAATATGGTGTGAAAAATACCCCCCAACATCACAGGACCCCCTCTGGTATGAACTACACCCTCATCACAAACACCTCATTGAGCTGTTGCTGCTCTTGTCACCTAGCATCATTTGAAAGGAGGCAAAACTGCAACTTGTTGGATCACATTCCATGCCTACAGCCAGATACTGTCCAGATCCTGTGTTGTTTGGCTCAGTGGTGACATGCAGCTCTACCAATAGTGAACAATGGCTTTCATGAGGTATTCAACTCCTACATACAGCTTCCTTCACAATGTTTACTCAGAAACTGATTGAGATGAATGTGCATTCAGTGATAGCAGCAGTTCCTGTAGGGATTCCAAACCGATTGTCATTGACAAGATGCAACATATGTCTCCAGTTCCTGTTGGCTAGGACCTTTATATGACCACTGCTGTTATGCCGTGTTACTGGCTGCAAGTCATTCATCAATACTTACAGGGTGTTTCAAAAATGACCGGTATATTTGAAACGGCAATAAAAACTAAACGAGCAGCGATAGAAATACACCGTTTGTTGCAATATGGTTGGGACAACAGTACATTTTCAGGCAGACAAACTTTCGAAATTACAGTAGTTACAATTTTCAACAACAGATGGCGCTGCAAGTGATGTGAAAGATATAGAAGACAACGCAGTCTGTGGGTGCGCCATTCTGTACGTCGTCTTTCTGCTGTAAGCGTGTGCTGTTCACAACGTGCAAGTGTGCTGTAGAAAACATGGTTTATTCCTTAGAACAGAGGATTTTTCTGGTGTTGGAATTCCACCACCTATAACACAGTGTTGTTGCAACAAGACGAAGTTTTCAACGGAGGTTTAATGTAACCAAAGGACCGAAAAGCGATACAATAAAGAATCTGTTTGAAAAATTTCAACGGACTGGGAACGTGACGGATGAACGTGCTGGAAAGGTAGGGCAACCGCGTACGGCAACCACAGAGGGCAACGCGCAGCTAGTGCAGCAGGTGATCCAACAGCGGCCTCGGGTTTCCGTTCGCCGTGTTGCAGCTGCGGTTCAAATGACGCCAACGTCCACGTACCGTCTCATGCGCCAGAGTTTACACCTCTATCCATACAAAATTCAAATGCGGCAACCCCTCAGCGCCGCTACCATTGCTGCACGAGAGACATTCGCTAACGATATAGTGCACAGGATTGATGACGGCGATACGCATGTGGGCAGCATTTGGTTTACTGACGAAGCTTATTTTTACCTGGACGGCTTTGTCAATAAACAGAACTGGCGCATATGGGGAACCGAAAAGCCCCATGTTGCAGTCCCATCGTCCCTGCATCCTCAAAAAGTACTGGTCTGGGCCGCCATTTCTTCCAAAGGAATCATTGGCCCATTTTTCAGATCCGAAATGATTACTGCATCACGCTATCTGGACATTCTTCGTGAATTTGTGGCGGTACAAACTGCCTTAGACGACACTGTGAACACCTCGTGCTTTATGCAAGATGGTGCCCGGCCACATCGCACGACCGACGTCTTTAATTTCCTGAATGAATATTTCGATGATCGTGTGATTGCTTTGGGCTATCCGAAACATACAGGAGGCGGCGTGGATTGGCCTCCCTATTCGCCAGACATGAACCCCTGTGACTTCTTTCTGTGGGGACACTTGAAAGACCAGGTGTACCGCCAGAATCCAGAAACAATTGAACAGCTGAAGCAGTACATCTCATCTGCATGTGAAGCCATTCCGCCAGACACGTTGTCAAAGGTTTCGGGTAATTTCATTCAGAGACTACGCCATATTATTGCTACGCATGGTGGATATGTGGAAAATATCGTACTATAGAGTTTCCCAGACCGCAGCGCCATCTGTTGTTGAAAATTGTAACAACTGTAACTTCGAAAGTTTGTCTGCCTGAAAATGTACAGTTGTCCCAAGCATATTGCAACAAACGGTGTATTTCTATCGCTGCTCGTTTAGTTTTTATTGCCGTTTCAAATATACCGGTCATTTTTGAAACACCCTGTACATACATGAAGGAGAGTGTCGGTACACCAACAAATCAGGCAGCTCTATTTAGTGGCCTCGGGCACATCCAAACACAACAGCCTCTTTCTAACATGTCTCCATGTTGACTTATCTTACTGCGCTGGTTGCAAATACCTGACACACATGCAGACCACTTCACTGGCATGACTTGACATCAGTAGTAGGGGGTCACATTAAGCACCTGGTGACAGTTGTACACCATAAACAGCATTTCAAAGAGATCAGTGTGCTCTTTTAAGTGGCTAACTAATATTTTGTCCAGTGAGCTTATGAGTGCATCAGATGTTTTCTTTTGATGGTGCCTAATGGCATAGTAACTTCAAATACTTGATAATGGGATAATGTAATCCTGAAATATGTTATGGTAAAATATATCACACATTCGACAAATGGTGCATAACATTCTAAGTACCCTTCATTAGAAAGTTGTATGATAGCTTCACAACAAATAACAATCTCATCTGGCTCATCATCAGGCTCCTCATTTTCCTCTTCCCCAGGGGTTCAGCAACTCTTCAAAATATTCCTTCCACATCTCCCTGTGTTCCTGTACATTCTCAACTTCCTTTACTTTCTTATTGGTCATCTTGACATTTTTCAACACACCTCTCTTCTTAGCCTAAACCATTCCACAATAGACCTTGAAATCCCACTCTTTATTCTGTTTCATAATTTTTGTCCACTCTGCCATCCATTTCCTCTTTTCCCCTGCTCTAGCATCTTCTTTTTCTTGGTGTATTCCATTCTTGCTTCCTCTGTTGTCTCTTGAAACCATTATCTGGAATGCTCCATTTTTCTTTAAATTTCCTGTTTACTCTATAATTCCACTAGGGTGTTTCTTTCCATCTTTTCTTATCAGAGGTTCTTCTGTACACTTTTTTGCTGCTCCACCACTGTTCTTTAGAATCTTCTCTTTTCCTCCTCTAGCGACTTCATTTCATCCCTTGGCATGTTGCTTTTCACTATTTTCTGAAATTATTCTTTGCATTTATTTTCTTTCAGCTTCCATACACTTATCTATCCTTCCTGTCTGCTTTTCCTCTCTAACCCCTCAGTCACTACTAGAAGATGGTGATCGCTATCTAACTTGACATCTGTGGCTGTTCTCTTTATATCCTGATCACATATTAGATACTCAGTTTTACTAGACAAATCGTGGGTGTATAACATTACCTTATGACTTTCCTTCTGCTTAAATCAGGTACAGTATTGCTGACTGTCAGTCCGTTGTTTTTATGGGAGTCTTTCTTTTCAAAACAAATGTTGCCAACTGAGAGTTCATTCTTTTCACAAGAATCTAACTACTTTAGTTCTACTCCATTTCTCTTTCTGCATCCTTCTTCCCACTCAATATTTTCTCATGGCCTTCTCTTCCCTTGCCCACATCTGCTTTCAAATCTCCTGTTATCACGATATTCCATAGACTTCGTTGTCTCTGCACTTCCACTTCACTTCAGAGTCACCCTCCTCATTCGCAGAACATACAACATGTGCATATTCTTGCAGAGTTACCATATCCTTCTCTTTCACTTTTACCTTTATCATCCTGTCAGTTATTCCCCTCTTCTCATAACTACTGCCACACCATTCTCACACCAGTACAGCCTGTAACCACTTCTTAACTGCCTGTTTCCTTTACCCCTCCACAAAGTTTCTGAGGATTACTAGAATATCCAGTCTTCTCCTATTCATCACGTCCACCCCCCCCCCCCCCCACCTTCCCTGCCAGTGTCTGCAAATACAGTGCACCAAGAGATCAGCTGGATCTTCTTCCATTATATCCATTCTTCCTGAGGCTTTTTCTATGTTTGAAAACATATTTTATTCACTACTGGTTTGCTAGGGCTAATCATATCTGGATTTGCTACCAGGGTTTTCTCTCTAACCTTTCTGATCCACAGGAGGTATTTTACTTTCCTGCTACCTTGCAACAGTCAAGAGCTGACCCCCCCTTGATCTGCACTAAGGATTGCCGTCTATAGGATTAAGGAACCCCCACGAGTGGGAACACTCTTGTTGGTGGAAAAAGTAATCTCAACACTTGTAGACAACTAATTCTCCAAGCTTTTCAAATATGACAAAACAAATACTGTTACCACAGAGAATTTGCTGCAAAGATACATTGGTGACTGTAAGGTATTTTCTGGATAACTAAATATATATACAGACACAAAAAATGACACCCTTGTCAAATTTTATTTATTTATTTATATATTTATTTGTAGTAGTACAGTATAAGACACTGTCAATACATAAGTGTGTGTGTATATACAGACACATTAAGAGTTAATTTACATACAGGGTGTACATAAGTCTGGGAACATTTTCAATTATTTATTGCAGAAGAACTAAACATTGTACAGATGTCATACATATTGCAGTTTAACGAGAAACTCTGAAAGTTTTTTTTACAAACATTCAATATGCGAACCATGAGTAACCCGGCAGACGTCAATACGGTAATCAAATTCCTGCAATACCTGTTCCAGCATGGCATCGTTGACTGTGGCAGTTGCTTCCCGTATTCTCTCCCGGAGCTCTGCAACATCATCTGGTAGATGCAGTACAAACACCAGATCTTTAACATGTCCCCACAGAGAAAAGTCACACGGAGTGAGATCTGGTGTTTTTGTCGTACTCCAATACACAGAAAGCTCACTCTGCACCTGAACTCGCCATGTTTGCGACTAACACTGACTATCGGCAAATTAGCAAACTACGTTGTGGCGGTATACACGAAAAAAAACTTTCAGGGTTTATCTTCAAAATGATATGTATACAATGTTTTGTTCTTGCGCAATAAATAATTGACAGTGTTCCCAGGCTTTATGTACACCCTCTATATAAGTTATATTAAAAACAAAAAAATACAATTAAATTATATACAATGTATTACAAATGAGTTTATCTACAGCCAAGTTTATAGCACTTCACTATCTATGAAGTGATGTAATCGAAGTTCTATCGTCAGCAAACATCGTTGACTTACGTGGCACAAAATTTGGCAAATAATTATCAAACAATAAACAAGAAATGGTCCAGCAGAGCACTGTGGAACTCCTTGTGTTGCTTTGACTACAATTTGTTGTATATTTCTCAAAATCTGTATCCCTATTCTGCAAACCAATGTGAGGTACTTGGCAGTGGGTTTTTCTCATAATACCACAGATTAGGATTTCTTCCCCTTCTCTTTGCATGTATAGTGCAAGAAGAATCACCGGTCAGTTGCATCTGTGTGCCATAATTATTCTAATATTGTGCTCTACCAGAGTGATACATAGCTAGCTGTAGTGTATTTTTATATTCCTCACTTAATGTTGGCTTTTAAAACTGTAGGTAGGCTCACATGGTTTAGTTTGCTTCAAAGTATCTGCCAGTTCAGGTGTTTTAGGATTTTCATGCTGCAAAGAAATCTGTGACCATTCATGCTGTCCTTCCATATATTTGTTCAATATCCTGTGTTGGTCCTATTTCGTATGGGTTCCACGTACTTCAATAATAACTAAAATGAGTTGCACAAGTGTTTTGTAAGAAATCTGACTGCATTTTCCCATAACTCTACCAATGAACCAAAGTCTGCCACAGCCTTTACCTACAATGAAACCCAAGTGATAATTCCATTTCATATCCCCACTTTTTTTACACCCAGCTAACAGTATAAATTCATTTATACCAATTGTGACAAATTGATATTGTAGTCATAGGATACTATATTTGATGATTTTATATGTGCACAATATTACATTTCTGTACATTTTTAAGTAAGTTGCCAGTCTTTGCCCCACTTGGAAACTGTACATTACCTGTCGGGATATTTGTGCAGCTGCCTTTCCATTATAGATAACTGCACCATCTGCAAAAGTGTGATAGTACTACTAATGTTGTCTGCTAACATCAGCATCAACTGCCCCAATACACTTCCTTGGGGCATGCCTGAAATTACTTCTACATCTGTTGTTAATCTCTGTCCAAAATAGCTTTTGAAAGCATTCTATATGAGATAGAGTATAGATTTATGTGTCAGGAAGTCGTTCTGACAGTATTTGTATGGAGTGTAGCCATGTATGGAAGTGAAACATGGACGATAAATAATTTGGACAAGAAGAGAATAGATGCTTTCGAAATGCGGTGCTACAGAAGAATGCTGAAGATTAGATGGGTAGATCACATAACTAATGAGGAGGTATTGAATAGAATTGGGGAGAAGAGGAGTTTGTGGCACAACTTGACAAGTAGAAGGGACCAGTTGGTAGGACATGTTCTGAGGCATCAAAGGATCACAAATTTAGCATTGGAGGGCAGCGTGGAGGGTAAAAATCGTAGAGGGAGACCAAGAGATGAATACACTAAGCAGATTCAGAAGGATGTAGGCTGTAGTACGTACTGGGAGATGAAGAAGCTTGCACAGGATAGAGTAGCATGGAGAGCTGCATCAAACCAGTCTCAGGACTGCAGACCACCACCACCACCACCACCACCACCACCACAAAAAACTGCCCTCTTGTTTACTTTCCTCATCTACCCTCTGGTCTCTAGGGATCTTATGTTTTCTTCCACATCATCCAGCCATCATTTACGTGTTGTTCTTGTTAATCTTCTTTGTAGGTGTCCATTGGAAGACCACCTTTGTAGTTCTTGTATCCCCCATTCTTACGACATGCCCCAGCCAGGCTATTCTTTTACTTTTAAATAAAATATCAGCTCCTTGTATGAGATGATTCAACCCATAATTGGTCCTTGCTCTTCAAGTGGCATCATTATTTTGGATCCCTCCATAAATTTCACATAGTCCCTTCATTCAAATATTCTGAGTTTCTTTTGTCAGTGCTGGTTAGTGTCTACACTTCACACATAACATGTAACCACTGGCATAATCATATATAGTCATTTAGAGCTGTTGGTTCACTGTCCTAGATGTCATTAGCTTTTTAAATGACTAATACCTATAACCACTTAAAATATGGGCTTTTATTTTGCTGGACATGCAATTTATTTTCTTACTATTAGCTACTAGGAATGCAAAATTCTCTACCTGCTCAAAATTAAAACCTGCTGCTGAGCAGTTGTCCAGGTTATTGTCCCCTGTTCGGTTATTCCTCATTCCCTCTCACCTTTGCCTGGGGACCTGTGAAGGTTGTCTTAATAACTGAAATACAAGGGCTGTTCAATAAAGAATGATTTTATTATTTTTTTTATTTATTATTATTTTTTTTTTTTTGAGAAAATACCTTACTCATCCTCATAATTTTGAGGGCCCTCCTCAAACTAGTCTCCCATGAATGCAATGCACTTATCCCAGTGCTTCTGCCAGTCTTCAAATACATGCTGAAAACCATTTTTTTAGAGGTCATTCAAAATCGCCTCCGAAGCCTTCACCACTGCTTCTGACGATTGATAATGCCTCCCATGAAGGCATTTCTTCATGTTAGGGAATAGAAAAAAGTCACATGGGGCTAAATCCAGACTATAGGGAGAGTGGGGGATGCACTTCACATTGATTTTTGCAAGATATTCAGTAACATTGGCAATATATGGCCGTGTATTATCATGGTGCAGCATCCAGCCTGCTTCATGGAAATGTGGTCTTTTGCGCCAGATATTGGCTTGCAATGTTTTCAAGACATCCCTGTAGTATTGTCCAGTTCCTGATGTGTGTGCTGGTACAACATGCTGATAAACCATTCCATGAATATCAAAGAATGAGATGACCATAACTTTCCCAGCAGAGGCAACCACTTTTCCTTTTCTGGGGGTTGGTGATGGAGGAGATTTCCACACTGCTGTTTGCTCTCAGGATCAAAATGATGTAGCCAAGTTTCATCAGCAATGATTACATTTGAAAGAAACTTCGGATCTTCCTTTAACAGCATGCAGACCTGCACATGAATGTCCTTTTGTTTGGGAATCAACAGTCTTGGAACCTATCGCGGCACAAACACGTGTCGTGTGTAATTTTTCTACTACCAATGTGTGGGTGCCACCCAATGAAATGTTCAGTATTTCAGAAAGTGATCTTAAGGTAATTCGTCGATCCTCTCTCGCAATGACAGCAGCAGTGTTGATATTTACTTGTGTATGAGCAGTAACTGGGCACCGGGTCCACCTTCTTTTGAAACTGCTTGTCTCCCCTCTTTAAACATTTTAAACCACCTACAACCTGTGCTGTAGGGAAGAACAGACTCTCCATAGGCTTCCTGTAACACTGTATAGGCCTCAGCTGAAGATTTGTTGAGACAAAAATAGAATTTCAAAGCTGCCTACTGTTCCTCGCCTGTTACCTCCATTGCAGCAGTAGGCGATACTGAACATGTCTGAGCTTGCCTCCCTCTCACAGGTGGGAACCAGGAGTCCCAACAACGAAATTACTATGCCGTGTTTGTTGCACATTAAGCTAACAGAATATCACAAGATTAAATTTTAGTGCAAGAAATTATGGCCATAAAAAATTATGATAATTCTGTATTGAACAACTCTTGTATATTGGAACGATACACCAAGCAATTTCACAACATCTCTTCCCTATTTAGACTATCAAAGGTGTGCTCAAAGTCCAAGTAGATACTGTTAATTCTATATTACATTTTCGTATGCTTTTTCCTGGATTTGTCTCAGTGCAAATATCTGGTCCACAGTTGATTAATTAGGCCTAAAGCCATGCTGGTAATCACACCATCTACCACATATGGGACTAATCTATTGTATAGGATTCTGCGTAAAACCTTGTACACCACATTCAACAGTCATCTCTTTGTAGTTAGTGTAACATGGCTTGATTCTTTCCTTATGTATGGGCTGAATTACACCTATAGTCCATTCTTCTGAAATTCCTAGATAAGTTTACATATACATTTGTGTGACATAATGCCTCCCCCTCTTTAGCAGCTTGGCAATTGTGCCACCATTTTTTGACGATAGGTGACTTCCTTTTTTTGTTTTTTTAAACCACCATCTGTACTTCTGCAACAGTAATCTTTCTAATTTTGGATCTACTCTGTAGTATATCCTTTGCTCCCTGCCAGTGTGATCACCCTCTACCATTTCTTTAAAATATTCTCTCCACCTGTCTATCACTTTCCCGTTTTCTGTTTGCAGGTTTCCATCTTTATTGTTGCAGCCTGTTATTTTAGGTCTATACCTTTGTGTTCCTTCTTTTAACTTCTCGTAAAACTCTCTACTCTCATTCCCTTTTAATACTCTCTCTTATCTTTTAACTTTCTTTTTATGGCTTCTCTTTTCTTTCTTTTACATACATGTACCTTCTACCTTCTTTTTGTTGTATGTAGCCTGGTTAATTCCCGTATTCCACTTAAGACATTTTAATCTTGTTTCTTTCTTCTGTTGCACCACCTGTTTACATTCATCATCATACCACTCCTCATTTCTAGATCTTCTGGATTTCCCCATTACATCCTTTTCCACAGTTATGATATTATCCTTAATACATTTCCATTCCTTATCTATGTCATTAGTGTGCTCCACTACCCGTAACTTCCGTTTTAAATTTATTGTGATATTCAAAGGCTGTACCTCTATCTTCCAGCATTCTCATGGTTTTTCCTTTATATACCACAGCACTCCCTTGCCTCATTTTTGCAGCTACTTGGTAGTGGTCCAAGTCTACTCCCCAAAATGTGTATACATTTTCCCCTTGCCCATCTTTTGGATACCAATAAATGGCAAATTTTATTTGTATCAATAGTTCCTGAAATTTTACAGGCCCTCTGTGAATACTTTTTCTTGGGAAATGTGCTTACTCCTTTGAGATTGTTGGGAGCTGTGAACTGGGCATCTCTCAACCCATTAGCAGTTTTTTCGTCATGTAATCTTTTTTTTACCAAAAAGGACGTGGAAAGATTCTTCTTTTCCAAGGATTGTGTTATAATCTCCCACGACTATTCTTAAATAATGTGCATGTATCCTTTCTTTGAGATTGTGTAGTTTATTGTAAAAGCTATCCTCAGCATCCCCTTCTGTTAAAGCGTATATGTTTACAAAAGTTGTATTACAGAATCTTCCTTTTTATTCTGAGCGTGCATTTTCTATCATTATATGCCGTAAGGCAAGGATAGATTTGCATACATTTTTTTCTACAATGAACCCTGGAGCACAATATCCTTGTCTATCACCTCTCCCAGAGTAATATAATGTAAAATGTTGTTTCTGTATCTCTTCTGTACCCTTCCATCAGGTCTCTTGGAATGCAGCTAATTCCAATGCTTATTTCAACATTTCTTCGGCTACAACATTCATTGCTACTGGCTGCAGCAGGGTACGTATATTCCATGTTCCAAATTTAAGAGTCCTATTTGTGTCCTTGTTCATTAGCTTACTTTGTCTTTTTATAACTTATTTGCAAAAATAATTTCTTCTGAGGGAGAGGTGTTGGCCTGTCCTCAACCCCCAATCTTCGGAGGACCGTTCCTTCTGTTCTCGTATGCCCTGACCTTGTTTCGCACTGTGGTCGGGTACCCAATCTTCCACACGGTTGTTCAGGTCCCCAGGGTTCGCCAACTTGAAGGTGAGAAACAGGATTGAGTAGGAGAGGCTATGTAACTTTATCTTATCACAGTCCAGTATCATGTCTACTACCCCATTTGAGCCCCATCATAGTAATAAGCAGCTACTGTGAATCTAGTGTTGATTTGCATGCAGTGTTGTGCATAGTGATTGTTGCTATTATTTTAAAAAATGAGCAAAGGAGCTGTAACTGGTCCTTCTAGCAACTTGCTCTCTCACTTCTACATGTTTCTTTCTTTTATAAGCTGTAACTTAGTTGCTCATGGAGGAGGAAGCAGGTCTTGTCTCAGCAGCCAATGTGCTATGAGCCCTTGCTCAGGGACCAACTTAAAATGTGCATGTCATGGTTAAGAGAGGAGCTAACTCACTTCAAAATCTGTATACAATCTGACAAAGATTTCACCATGCCCTAAAGCCCTGTTCAGTTTTAGTGAGTTCAGCTATTTCTCCCGACACTGATACTATTATCCAAATAAAAAGCCGTGCAGTGAACAAATATTAGTTGATAAACAATGTCTGATTTCACATGTTGATCGGTCTTTAATGTTGTAAGATTTACCAGTGGTGGGGTTAGTTTAATGGTAGTGAGTGGGTGCACTGGGTATTTTTACAGATGGTGTCAACTGCAAGCTTACAAACTTTGGGATAAGAATAAAGGTCTGATAATGTTGTATGATTTGAGAAGTATGCGGAGGAGGTGACAGTGGGAGGTGTGAGAAGGCTATCAGGGAGAAATAATTGCATTTCACAGCTTGACTTGAGAAAGTAATAATCTTGACAGTGTAAGTTCTTGGGAATCAGGGGCATGGTAGTACTATGTTGAAAAGGCGTGTACTTGAAAGTTCTCTGGAAGTGTGAGGTTTATTCATTAGAGAATCAGAGAAAGAGTCTGCCTATAGATTTGTTTATGGCAGATGTAACCCCTACAGTACCAAATCCCTTAACACTTACATCAATAGCCTCAGTCTTTCTCTTCTCACAATTACTGCACCGGTCTTGTGAAATGTATCCATTCGAACACCATATACCTAAGAACGTGCAGCAATAACCTCTTTCAGATTTTCCTCTTGCACAACTACTGAACTGATCTTGCCCATATACAAATCTCACTAGTTGTTGAACAAGGTGATACAGTGATAAGAAACTGCCTAAAACAGGATAATTATTTCTTTATAGAGTTAAGACAATGGACCTTCATTCAGAAGGGCAGCACTTAAGATATTCAGCTGACCGTCAATATTTGGATTTATATTCTTTCCCTAAATCACTTATCACAATTGCTGGGATGGTTCCCTTGAAAAAGGCTATGGCTGATTTCTTTTTGTGTCCTTTTCCTAATCATAGTTTTTTTCTGTCATACACGACATTACTGTCAATGAGACACTTACCTTTAATTTGCCTTCCTTTTGAGCATGCTGACTGAGTTCTGTCACACCTGTTGGGATCGAGGAAATGAGAAGATCACCAAGGCAACAATTCACATAACTGGTTTAAAAATATCAGGTGACTTCCCGCATTCCTATTTCCAAGAAAAACATAATCGGCTGTGCAGAAAGGATTTTCAGCTAAGAACCTTACTAATATCAACTAGAAGCTAGAGCACGCTGTGTCACTGGCAATATGATATATCCAACATACATTATAAATTTTGATGTATACAAAAGATAGATTCAGAAGGATGTAGGTTGCAGTGAGTACTG
This sequence comes from Schistocerca piceifrons, assembly GCF_021461385.2. Lineage (NCBI taxonomy): Eukaryota > Metazoa > Arthropoda > Insecta > Orthoptera > Acrididae > Schistocerca > Schistocerca piceifrons. Next base: position 36,241,420 of record NC_060143.1, read on the forward strand.
GGAGATGAAGAAGCTTGCACAGGATAGAGAAGCATGGAGAGCTGCATCAAACCAGTCTCAGGACTGAATACCACAACAACAACAACACAAAAAGATCCCAAACACAAGAAGTTATGCACTGTAAACTGCAGCAAATGTACGGGAAAGAATTATGTAACAAATCTACTATCCACTATGAGGAAAGCCAGCTGGAAAAAAAAAAAGGTATCAAAACCATGTCATCAGTGAGCACAAGAATGGAAAAAAACATGAATTAAGGGGCTGCACCAACAAAATGGAAAAATGTGATATACAATTAATCTCAGAAACTGGAACATTTGTTTGTACCAAACTGAATACCAATGAACACTGGTTCCTGTGCATTGAGAAACATAAGGTAAGAGCTAAAGCCAAAAATAATAGCTCATGTCAACAAAAGTGACCACACTTGTTCCCCTCGTTCTCTGCATTTTGACCATTCCCACTGTTGAAAAGACTGGCAACAGTATGACTGCTCGAATACCATTACAAATGTAAGACAAAAAGGGTTAGTGTACCTAATGGACCTGTGGGAATAGCAAAAAAAAGTTTTCAATGAATTTGAAATTAGATTTCTAATAATTAATGATCCAAAAATAATGCATTTTTATCTATTTTCTAAATACTTACTATCAAGTAATATAAATATTAAATATAAGAATGGAAACAGAAATTAAAACAAAGAATACTCAATGACACACAAATAAGAAACAAAATATGTGCAAAACGATTGAGCAAATCAATAAACTGCCATTATTTCAGTGAAAACCATTTAAATACTGTATTTTATTATTTTTGCAAATTAAAGCACACTACTGTAAAAAGGATGCTGTAACTCTCCTCTCTCTCTGTATGAATAGGTCTTCGAAGGCCCAACAGAACCGACATATGACAGTCGAATAGCATCACCGGATGCGGATATTGGGAGGCGTGGGGTCAGCACATCGCTCTCCCAGCTGTTGTCAGTCTCCATGACCTGGAGCTGCTACTGCACAGTAAAGTAGCTCCTCAAATGGCATCACAAGGTTGAGTGCACACTAGTAGGTCAACAGCACATGGCACCCCGGATGGTCACCCTCCTGTGGGCTGACCATGCCAGACCGTGCTAACTTCGGTGACCTGATAGGAACCAGTGTATGCACTATGGCACAGCCATTGACAGATATGTTGTAAGCAAGTTCAAATCTCACTGCAGAACATAAAATTTTAACTTTGTTTTTATTTATTCTTAATCAAGTTGTTGAGGGCCAGAATTAAATTCAGTAATCAGATCATAAGAAAACCTCTGCTTTTCACTGCAGCTGTTGTGTAGACTGCATATCAGTCTTTGATAATCATCAACCTGTTGATAAACTGTAATGAATGAAAAAAAAAGAAAAAAAAAAAAGAAAAAAAATGAAATTATCGTATGGCATTGTTGGCCGGGAGGCCCCATTCGGGGGAGTTCGGCCACCTTAGTGCAAGTCCTTTTGAGATGATGCCACTTTGGCGACTTGCGAGTCAATAATGATGAAAATGATGATGAAGGACACACAACACCCAGTCCCCTGCCGGGAATCGAACCCAGGCCCCGTGTGGTAGGTGGTAACACTACCACTACGCTACGGAGGTGGGTAACACTACCACTACGCTACGGAGGTGGACACTGTTACGAATTAAGTTCATCATTATTATTACAATTACTTGCAGATGTGAGGCTCATTTTGCATTGGTGTGATAACAGCAGTAGTTGGATGCCGAAAAAAATTATGGCCTGCTTCTTTCAACCACAAACCAAGTTCACGGTAAAGTTGGATTCTCAATGCACACTGACCTGGAGAATGCAGGGACAGTAGCATTAACAAAAATACCCAATAACTGACTGAAAATGTGCTTGCTTGGATTTTCATCAGTTTTGGAGAACATACAGAAATGTATGTGCCTATGAAGGCTACAAGAAAGATGGACAATTCTCGAATACTGTATTGACCACGCATACAGATGACATATTCTGTCATTTATGCAAGACACCACTTGTCGAAAGGTCGGGTAGTCCCCAAATCTTAATGTCATTAAGTAAAACTGACACACTTTGGGCCAATGCCTAATATAGATATGACGATGTTTTACGAGAGAAAGACCTGTTGGGAAAGTACAGTACCTAGTTGTAAAGAGTACATTCAAACAAGAGCATACATAACTGCGGTTTCAGGAGAGAGGTATTAGCTGTCTTTTGGGGCTGGGGATATGAGGTGTGGCAAAGTAATGAGACTGATTTTCTTTGCAAGATGTGGCAACCCTGCAGGCTTGTGTATGCACAATATCTTTGACTTTGGTCAATAAGCTGCTTATAGTCCAAGCAGCACATCGATGCACCTGCTCAGTTGTGAGTTGTGCTGTAATAAGTCAACACGTGTTTGTGTCTCTTGTCACGAACAGCATAATATTGCACAATGGTATGCCATTTCTTTTTGCATTAAATTGGGTGAAAACGTGAAACAACTTACAATAAGCTTCAGAAGGCTTTTGGAGAGGTGGTCATGTCAAGAGCTCAAGTTTCTTGTTGGCATAAAATGTTCAGTGAAGGCAGAACGAATGTTGAAGATGAAGACTGCAGTAGACAATCATCAACCTCATGGAGGGATGTCAACTTGGCCAGGGTGCATGAACTCGTACGATCTGATCGAAGATTATCCGTGAAAATGATTGCAGAAGAACTGAACATCAATCAAGAAACGGTTCGTCTAATAATAACTGAAGATCTTGATATGAGAAAGATTTGTGCAAAAATGATCCCCAAAAATCTCACCTACAACAGCGAGAAACACGGAAAAATGTGGCAGCCGATCTGTTAGAGCAAACGGAAATCAATCCAGAATTGTTGAGCTGTGTTATCACTGGTGATGAAAGTTGGTTTTTTCAGTATGGTCCCGCAGAGACAAAACTCCCAAGTTCGCAATGGTGCTCAAAGGGATCACCCAGACAAAAAAAAAAAAGTTTGCATGTCAAAGTCAAAAGTGAAATGCATGCTTGTGTGCTGCTTTGATTCCAAGGGAATTGTTCATAAAGAGTGGGTGCCTCCTGGACAAACAGTTAACCAATATTACTACAAAGAAATTTTAGAAAGACTTCGTAAAAAGAGTCCTTCGTGTCTGTGCCAACATTGCTGATAATTGGATTCTGCATCACGATAATGTGCCATGCCACTCTGTCAGTACAGCAATTTTTAACCTCAAAACAAATTACAGTACTACCACAGCCACCTTATTCACCAGATATCGCTTTGTGAGACTTTTTTCTATTTCCGAGAGTCAAAACGGCGGTCAAGGGACACCATTTTCAAACAACACAAGATGTCCAAAAAGCTGTGACGAGGGTCTTGGAGGATATACAGAACGTGAGTTCCGGAAATGTTACCAGAAGTGCTGGAAAAAGTGTGTGCAATCAGAAGGGAACTACTTTGAAGGAGACAACACTAAACTTGACTAAAACGGTAAGCAACTTTTTTTTTTTTCCCCCCCCACATCAGTTTCATTACTTTATTGTTGCACCTCGTATGATTCTTTAATACCATGAAGTAGCTTGTTTCAAAGTTAGGTTCCTACTACAAAAAGGGTTAGGATTCATCTGTGTGATAGAGACAAAACTAATTTTGAAGGGTTGTGAATGATTGTTCCTACTGTATTGTTCAGTGTGTTAAGGCCGAGGTGAGATATGGGGACAGTAAACCCGCTCCCACCATTCCTCTCACAAATGATTTTAAGCTGTTCCCATCTTTTCCTACCATGTGTTAATCTTTTCATTGGTATGTAGCTACAACAACTCACATCCTCCATAAAGCTTGAGCAGACAGTAAAGCACATATATCGCATTGAAAGTTCAGCACTTGTCTGGATGTAGCTGTGCAAAAGATTGTAAAATATGATCAAAATGATGAATGTCATAGATATATTGTAGACGTGTGTTCAGCACAAGATCCAAATGCTGTGCATCATTCTGAGAAAGACATGACAAGATGACACGATTTTAATAAACAATTACTAGTACAAGTTTCCTTTTCTGATTGAACGAATTATCTTTTCTGTTCTGAAGAGTGTGGAGGGATGCAGATGCCTTCAGCCTAGTTTAGGTTATTAAATTAATATCACTTCGACACACTCTGGAAAGAAATTATCCAGTTTCACTTTGCTTATGTCTCAAAATCCAACAGTTAAATTGAACAGCAACATCAGATTTATTTCTCTCCTCCTCTCTATTTTTTTAATGCTTTAAGCACACGACTTGTCATATGATAAAACGAGAGGGTGCCTTCACTACGAGTCGTCATTTGACAGACCAATGAAAGACACTGTTGCATTTGGCACGTCAGATTGCAAGTTTGCTATACCTTTCATTTGACTGATCTTATATGAATGAACAGATGCTGACTAAACAATTAAGATTTTCGATGTGTAACCCATGGAGGGGATACAAAGGAGAAGGTAAATTTATTTTCCACATAATTTGTCACCTTAAACTAAGAATTTTTATTTCTGTAGGCTATCCTAATGGAAGTCAGCTGCTGTAATATCAGTGTAATTATTTGATAAGCTCTGAGCTGTACATTCAAAATCTACATTCATCTGAAATTTCACAGTGCCAAACATATTTCTATTTTCTCAGGAACATAACAGTGAAACTTTATAATGGACACTCATTACACGGAATTCAATGTACAAGTTCAGGTTTTTACAGATTTATTGGTCCAAAATTTCCTGATAGGTTATAAGAGGTCTAACAACAGTGGAGATGGACCATGAGTTGTGCCAGGATTGGTCAGTCTGTAAAAGCATTTCTACGAAAGGTAAGGGCACGGGCTGTTGTACTGGTCTAGCAGACAGTTTAATCTGTCAGGGCATTTCACAACTTCACTCACAGCACTGTAAACTTTTTGTACCTTTGGACACTCTTTCTTATGCTTTCCATCCAACACAGGTTCACTTTTTGCAGCCTCTTTGCAAAATCTGTCAAGACAAGAGTTGTGTTGAGGAGGGGAGGTCATAAGTGCCTCAAAACTTACATTACTACATCGCTACAAAACCAAGAAATTCTCTATAGACAGGAACTATTACATGGCTCTTAATTTTCTTCCATTGCTGGTGCATTTTTTCCAGTTTTCTCAACAAATCCGTGCCAAACTACCACTGGTAGTTGTAAGAATGTCGAGTTAAACAATGGAAAGTCCAGGATGGGGTAACGACAATATTGTGAAAAGGATAGATTGCTACTCACCATATAAGGAGATGGTGAGTAGCAGACAGGCACAACAAAAAGACTGCTATACAGTGAAGCTTTTGGCCATACGGCCTTCTTCTGAAGTAGAAAACATACACGTAAGCACAACTCTCACACACATCACCTGTGTCTCTATTTGCTGTGTAAAGTTCTGTATTTTGCAAGAGATGGGTTCATTACTTTCTTAATGGACCTGTGAGTAAGGTTTAAAATAACTGAGTTGCCACATTCTGTCCATTAAACATATTAACATTTAAATTCAGCATTTTCTCAAATCCTGTGTAATTTAACTTACGGATAATTTGCTGAGAAACAGTTTTTTGAAATGCTTTGGTTTGACTGCAGAGTTACCATACTTACCTTATTGTTTCGCATCTTTACATGTCTGCCAATATGTTTGTGCGGCTGAACTTCCTTTCCTTGTCTCAGCAATTGTTTCAAAAATATTACAATTACTTCAGCTGAATTTCTGATTAACCAGTAGCACTTATAATTTGCTTATTTAACTCACACCAACTAGTTTGTTGTTCAAACACAATAACAGGAGCCACACACATGTAAACAGATAATGTCTAGCGCCTGAACTTGACCTAGGCACTGTCCCGACATACGTATACTATTTCATGACCACAAGGCTCTCTGGCCATTTAATCTCTTTTATCATCATTTTCTCAGAGCTACTTCCCCACATATGTTATTAAGTTTTTTGCTTTAGGATGGACATGTAATGTCAAACGATATTTGCCACCAAATAGATACAACTCTGCAAATAATATAGGGTGCCCCTAGAAAAATGCATCTTGATGACTGCCTGGCTCCATATTTTTTGAAAAAGCTTTTAAAAATATTATGGTTGACTTACAAACAGCATTCATGTTTGATGTGCAGATATTGTCAATGTGATTTTGTTAATGACATCAGAGTTGCAATACATAAAGCAATTATTACTGATATTTGTGTAACTGCTACTTTTTGACTCTCTCTTCTTTGGGCAGGCACTGTCTAATGTTTATGAGGAAATTCTAACATAAAATAGGTCTCTTAACAAATGAGGATAAAAAGAAACTTACAAATATACTGCAGGCAATTTTGTTGAAGTGGGGGAAAAAACGCGTTTCAGATTGTTACTGTGTAGATCCTAATACTACTGTTGCAACATCTAGACATGGACCATTTTTACAGAAGGCCCTTTGGCTGGAAACTCACATTTACCAATCTTTTTGTTGTGCCTGTCTGCAACTCTATATCTTCTATTTATGGTGAGTAGCAATCTATCCTTTACAAAATACTGTCATTATTCCATCCTGGATTTTCCATTATTAGATGCTTGGATAACTCTAATGGTTTAATGGGCTAATGCTTCACCATGTAGCCCATGTGTGCCATTTCACAGCACTGCAGCGTATAGTAAGAAGTCAGTCAGTCAGTAGGTAGAGTGTACAATTGCAAGAGGGGAATTAAGTTGTGATTTTACACAAGGTATGTATAAAATATTGAAAGAAAGTAAGAAACAAATTTGATGTCGGCAAATGCATTTTTGTTTCTCACATGTGTATGCACAGTACAAAAGGGGTGCCAAACAATGACAGACAGGGAATTCTGAATTGTGCACATATTAATTTATTTATGAATAGCTATATGCACATGTATGTTGATGGAATCACAGAATTCTGTCACATAACTGAAAAAATTTTTGTGACTAGCTTACATGATTTATTCAATGTTTCCAACCTGAAGCTTGGTTTGACAACTCACTGTACAGTCTGTATGACCTTACTGTTTTAACATTGCCATAATGTGCACAGCCTGGATTATTTGGCAAGATAATTAAATCATACATAAGCAATTCAATTTATTGAGTAAGCACTAGCAGGCTTAATGATTAAGTGTGACATAATGTGACTGTGCCAATGACCCAATAAACACAGTTAAACAGAGGTAACTGAAAACATGTAAGTTCTGATAAGTTAAGCTGTAATATACACTGGAACGGTTAAAACTACTCTCCAACTATTCAGAACGCAGAACACTTCAGGACACACACATCCTATTTAAGTTCAAAGACATTATCTTCAAATATTCGAACACAGAGATGTCTTCAGGCTCGGGAATAATGGACGATGACTGGAACTGAAATACAACAAAATAGCTGTTTCAATGACTGCAATTTAAACAGGCAATTAAAATATGTGATGTGGTAGCAACTGACTCAAAAATCAATGTATGTGTGCCAAGGAAAACCACAACCAATAGTTACTTTAAAACTAAACAAACTTATTTCACAACAAACAAATTTATTTCCAAATGCAAAAACCTAACGAGGGTGTAGAGCTTGTAACAATAAGCCACCATAAGTAAAAATATGAAGCTTTTTTTATTCTAAATTCAAGAGATGTAAATACTTCTAATACTGCAAACTGACCATGCATCTAACAATGTTCAGACAGAGATGGTGTTTGTATTTGACTAGCAGAATAAAATCTAAAAAAATGTTGATTGACAAAATGCAAAGGAATGAAAATTTGTTGAAATACCAAGGAATACAATACAGGAGAGCCAATGTGACAAACATGAATTCTGCGCTTCTACTACAAATGGGGAACTACAAAAATGAAAAATCATATCCATTATTTTTACATCATCTGTAGCTTCATGATGATATTTCACAATCATCATCAAAATGAATCAACAACAGTCAATTGGATAATTTCATGTGAAATCACCCAGTGGTCATTTCCCTTATGTCACAGTTTTTTCTGAAAATTTGGTGTAAGAATGTATATAATGATGAGTTAGGGTTAAAATATTTTTTCTGGAACTTTTTGACCAAAACTGTAATTAGGAGACTATTTTGAAATTGGACCCCTTCTACCAACTGGCGTTGAGAAATGGAGTGCCTTGTTAAGTTTGTAACCACTATAACTTTTTTATTTATGAATAAATTTTATTCAATTTGGTGCGATTGGAAAGTAAAAAATAGAGCTATAATATAAAAATTATTAAAGTGCTGTGTCTAAGCAACAAATGTTTGAAAATTTGTAATTAATGTAATTTCTCACCAAATTCTTTTTGCAAATTTCAGAAATTTTTTTTTCAGCAAAATCACAAGTTTCACCATCTGAATTTTTGTTTCAAATAATTCCTACTGCCATACTATTCAAAATAAAAAAAAAAAAACAAACCGGAAGAGTGTTTGTCCTCTATTGTTAGATCTTATACTTTTTCAACAATGCTGTAATAATTAATTGCTTCAAATAGCTGATCAACAATATATGAAACAGCAATGAAAAATTCAGTCTAGCAGCTACACTCACATGCAACACAGGCTGTGTGTGTTATGTTTGTGTGTGTCTGTGCACTTTATGGTCTTGATTTTATGTTTCTTACATAAGCAGCCATTTTGTCTTGTAAGTTATTTGAAAGAACAGACAAACCCCTCAATATGATAACGTTCAGGAAATAGAGCACCTCAATATGAGATAGTGAAGAGGAAAGATTGACATTGAAAAGAGAAAGAATTCATCCAATCCATGCATAGTTGCGTAACATATAACCACGGAGACTCAATTTAACTTCCATAAGTGCAATGGGTTGCATTTTTTCAACGTATTACAGTGCTCCTTGATGATGTATAATTTTTATGAACTTACACTAGACTACGCAATCATATTACAACATATTACAACCTACAAACGGTTGTTGCAGTATATGCTTTGTTTAATTGTGGCTTGTTATCAGATGTTTTAGTGAATTTTATTTATCAAATATTATAATGAGTGAAAAAAATCACGTATTTTATTTAACTTTTTTCCACGTGTTTTTTATATCAATTATCATTATAAATAATGATATATTCATATAAATATTACTATAATTTATTAATAAATAACTTTGTTTCATACAAAATTATATTATGATCAGTGATAATTGATTTAAAAATACATTACATTAAAATTTAGTCATATTTATAACTCAGTTTTGAAGGTTTTTTATAATTAGTTATTATGCTTTAAATTATTATTTATTCTCTATTCATCAGTTTAATTATAAATTTTAAAAAAAATCGAGATCTGTATATTAATTTATTTATTAAATGTAACTTATATACTTGAAATATATATTACCTTCAAACCAATCATTAATCCACTCAATTTTAACAATATGTAATCACATAATAAATAAATAATTAATATTATTTTTGTCATTGATTTTTTTTGTTGACAGTTGAAAGTTAATTTTTAGGTATTTCATTTTAAAGGCTGTTAAGACATTATCAATACTACATTTTTCACATTACAAGTGTTTTACGCAGAATTTAAACCAAAAAATTTCTTTATTTATGTAAAATTTATTACTTATATACAATAATTCAAATAAAATAAATAAAACAAATTATAATAAACATAATTCAATTTCACAATCAGAGGTTTTTCGTATAATGAAGCTTACTACACTCCTATAGTACCATTTGACTGACTGTCATAAAATATGTCACACTATCAAGTTAGGGGTTTTAGAATATCGTATTGAGGGGTTTTACATATCGAGGGGTTCCATACTGAGGGGTCCGCGTGTAATATAGAGTGGTCATTAACTCTTTCTCATTTCCCCCTTATAGATTCTTGACTAATTAGAGAACAAGAAAAAGTTTCAAACCATCCAGTTCTTTTCTGCAACATACACAGTTGATTAAAAATCAAAACGGAAAACAAATGTTTTTTTAGGTTTTGTGTCAGAAGAGATTTATTTAATACATATGTCAATCCTGAATCAAGCTGATATTGAATTACTGAAGCTAAGAAGCACCTGTGAAAATATTGAGAGTGTTTGCTGTTCTCACACAAGGGTCTATTTGGGAACATTTGAAGACAGACAATGAATTTGCTGTGGCCCTTTTAAGAAGCATGGTAAAAAGATTGCTAAGAAATTTTTGAAACCCATTTCTTTAACCAAGGCAATGAAATATAAAACCCTCGGACTTATCCCAGGTACCAAGCTGTGCATAACATGCCGTAAGGACATTTTATCTCCTATGGGGGATAACCTTCCAGGGATGGATGAATGTAAAGTTGAAGCTCAAGAATATACACCAGATCCATCTACAGCTATTCAAAAACTTAATGAAAGTTGTGAATTACTTGAAATTTCACCATTTAAGGTTACCAAGAGAGCACAACACAGGCATCCAGAATACATTCGATCCAAGTCTTGTCGCTTAGCTTTAAAATTTCAACAAACAGCATCAGAAGTGCTACATGTTTCAGTGAAAAATGTGTCTGAAGAAACTGGTAGTGCTGAATGTACAGACTGTAATATTTTAATGCAAGAACTTAAAGAGAAATTCAGCACAAGTTCTGTTAAAGAAAAACTACAAATACTTACCTTAGCACCAGCTTCATGGAGTAAAGAAAAACGCCAAATTTTTTTAACACTACAGAATACATGGTAAATAAATCGAGATATTGCTAAAAGAAGATGGTATTTTGTCAAAAGGGAGATATAATGTCTGAAACAGAATAGGTAAGGTTGTGGAAAAACGTGTCCAGAATTTTTACTGTGAAGATGATATAAGTCGCATTTCTGCTAATAAAAAGACTGTGCCTGTGCCTTCAGAAAATGGCAAAAGAGTGTACAAGGCAAAAAGACTAAATTTACATAATCTGAAAGATGTATACTTAGCTTTCAGAGATAAATACCCTGAAGATAAAATTGGTTTTACTAAATTTTGTGAACTGAGGCCAAAAGAATGTGTTATTGTAAACAGTTGTGAAATGTATAACTGTATGTGTATGCATGTGTCACCAAAACGTAGAGCTGTTAACGTATGCTGCACATGTGAAAGAACCGTACACTGAACTTCTACAGAAACTTACGTGCAATCTGGAAAAAGGGGAGTGCATGATGCATCGCTGTTCTCTGTGTCTTAACGAATATTAACTGCGCAATTTTTTTGTGGAGCTGGAGTCCTTACAAGATTGTGAAAATGTATTCAAACAAAGGATGCAAGCTGATCGACCAACACTGGAGACATTAATGAAGACGACTGATGAATTTGTTGAGTATCTCATGCAAAAAACTTCAAAACTTAACACAATATCATTATGTATCAAAATCTCAGAGTCACTACTTCAAATCAAGCAAAGAAACCCTTTCTGTTACTACATGCATCATCATAGTGGATTTTGCAGAGAACTATACCTGTTTGCTTCAGGATGCTCCATTCAAGTCACCCTTCATCCTTTTGTGGTGTACTTTAAAACAGCATTTTTATAGTTTAGTGATATAGTTGGTCCTTTTATCTTTCTAATGACACCAAATTGAATAAAATTGATTTATAAATAAGGGAGTTACAGTAGTTAAAAACTTTCAACCTACCTTTCGTACTGACGCCAGATGGAGAAAATTCTAGACATTTCAAAATGCCCCCCCCCCCTAGCTACAGTTTGGATCTAAAAAATATGAAAAAAAAATTTATCTCTTTCTATTTATGCACTTTCTTACACCAAATTTTCAAAAATATCTGTGACATGATGGCAATGGCAATGAGGTTTGGGTGGTTTTAAATGAAATGCGCAAATTACCACATGTCTACAGCACATATGTGTTGTTAAACTGTGAAATTACGATGAACTTGTAAATAATGTTCCATACTGGGTCATCTTAGTACATAAACTTGGACAGTATTTGTTGGGGATTACTAGTTACAGATCACAATGAAATATTATCCCACTCATAGAAATCTAAGGGTACAGCTCATTCACTGTACGCCAGTGCGCATTACAAATAATGTGCAATTTATAAACTAAAATCCTCTATTAGGAAATTAAACATAAGCAGACGAAGCATCATACTACCTTCATCCTCAGTGGTTGTCATAATAATAACAACAACATTTATAAGTATGTAATTAAAGATGTTCTCTGTAGTCTACAATTTAACAATTATATTCAACACAGTACTGTAAATCACATAACAACAACAACAATAATAATAATCAGCCCCTCCCCAGAAAGAAACATTGCTGCTAGGAACAAACCATTATTAGTCACCAAATAATTATTAAGTTCCATGCACACTTATCTCTACTGCCTAATTCACTGCCTCACAGAGAAGTCTGATGTATCAACTATTTTATTTAGTCTATCAAATCCTACATGTACGAGACATACAAGGATACTGGACACTCTTAAAATTTTTAGAGCAAAACTTCACTTTACAATATGTGGTAGAAATTTTAAGCCGCAAATTATAGAAACTGCTAAACAGATTAGCTTATGTGTAATAATACACTAATAACTCAGCATAGCACAGCTCATAAGCCTAGATCACAGTTAAGAAACTTAGTCACTGCATACAAACAATGCTACAAGAAAAAAATAAAACATGAAAACATAACAGCACATTTCAGACCAATTATATATTTTTACAATAAACTTATACATACCTTAGTAGTGCCACACAGTAGACCAAGAGTACAAGAACTTTTAGGATAAATTAAGGTAGACATTCATCAACAGAATAAAAAGGATGCTTCAGTAAGATATTTTTTTCTCTAATCCTAAATACATTTCTATTTTTTCTGACTGATGATTACAGTTTATTTCAAAGCAAACCATCCATATTTCTAACACCATGCAACCTTTTGGCCAGTGTTCTGACTATATAGGTGAATGTCTGCACTAGTACACGTACTACGATCAAGAATAGATTTATTGCTCTGAAGCAAATGTGAATTCTTACTAACAAAAGTCACAGTTTCTAATATGTAAATGCAGGGAACAGGCAGTATTTTCAGTTCCCTGAAAACAGGATTAGAGGCGTTCTCGCATCCCAAAAATTTTTGAAACACTGGCCCCCAAAATGGAATACCATGCAAGAGAATAGAGTACTTAAGCAAAGTAAACTGTTGCGAGAGAACAGAGTACTAAAGTACAATAAACTGTTTTTAGGGTGGAGGTATCACAGGACTGACACAAATACAAAAAGCATAGCACAAACCACTGTTTCTTTAGTATATTTTCTCTGTGAATATTGCACTTTAAGTTATTGCCCAGCCACACAACAAGAAGTTGGATCTCATTGACTTTCTCTGCTATTGTGCTCTTATTCTTGGTATTCCACTACAAAAAACCTTACAAATTTTATACAGGCCTACAAAATATCTCGTACACACAGTAACAGACTGAAGCAGCAGACTTCATGTGGCAAAGTTTACAGTATCCATGTCTGTTTAAGAATAACAAACTCCATTGTGACTCTTCACATCTCAACAATTTCATAATGTTACATCATTCATCAAATCTACGCATATAGTCATGAAAAACAGACTATAGACATTATGCTGACAGAAATGTACAAAGTCTTGTGCCTAAATGTTTACTGCCAGTACACTTGATATTTTGCTAGCCTGTAAATAGCAGTTGTGAGGGCCTTGAATACTTTTTTCTTTAACTAAATAGCTCTAACAACACGATGTAGCAGTAAATTCAAGAAATATTAGCCTATTCAATAACAGAAGCATAAAAATAACAGGCGACTTAAGATATAAAAATCCTTACAGCCTCTTTAATGAATCTATCGCAAGATACTTTTTAAGACTTACCTATCAAACCCACCAATAGTATGATGCAAACTGCAATTAATATGGCTCGCGTTCTCATCTGCTGAGCCCAGACACGTCTTTTCATTCGGTTAGAAGCTTCCCTGAAATCTATACTCGCAGCTGTCAATCTGTCTGATGTGTCCTGTAGTTCTTCAAGACGTTTGCCTCTGTCTAGGATTTTCACATTATCTTTTAATGTTTCAATTACTTCGGTGATCTGACCATGGACTCTATTACAATAAACACCAAAAATCAGTTGTCATACACCAAATCAATGGTACTTCGACAAGAAATCAATTAATTACTTACTGTTTAATACGTTCGTTTTCTAAGGTTTTCTTTTCACGTTTTGTTGATGAAGAACTGAAAAACATGCAAATTACCTTGTAAATCCACAAAATTCAAACAACAAAATTAATCCTGAATAAAAAGCAACTACCACTAACAGTAGGCAAACACACAGTACCCAAGTCACAAGTTAACCTCATTACTCGTTCGTGTAAATTTATTACTTCGGGCACTTTTATAGTATTTGACAGTGACACAAAAACATAATAAGACGATAATTATTCACTTATTGACATAACTGATCACTTACAGGCATTACTAAAGCCTTCACTAGGAAACAGATTAGTGAATTCTCCCATTATTTGTCACTTGCTGAACAGTTCAATAATGTTTACTTTCGTTATAAATAACTTACTTAAGAAAGAAACCTTCATCTTCCTCACTTCCACTTTGTTGTTCCAACAGTGAAGCCTAAAACGAGAGAAACAGGAGTAATGACGCCGAATAAATTCACACATCAGTTTTCAAACTACTAACTGATACAAAAAACGCACTCTTTCCTCATCTTTGGCGGCCACTAAATCTTCTTGAGGCACAGTTTTCTTAAACTTGGGCGGCATTATACGTTCATGTAACACCAACGCGTACCATCTTTCTTGTCAAAACAAGAACTGCTGCATCACATCTGAAACTGGCACAGTAGAAAAATATTTTCAAGTGATACCTTCAAAGACGACAAGCAAAATATTGCCACAATTTTCATTTCTTAATGCTTTTTTTCGCAGGAACTACGAACAACACAATCGTTAAATTTATATGCAAGAAGCAAAGCACTATCCTGCGATACTTCACGCTGTTCTGTGCTGCCATCTGGGCGCAGCACCCTGTAAGTAATATGAAGGAGAAATTGAAAGAAAGCTGTGGACGATCTGTCTTTGCTATCAATTGGGTGTATGAGAACTATTCGAAACCAAATGGTACTAGCTAGACAGCTTTTGAGAGTCTTTGGGAGTTGGCACTTACCGTGCTTACACTTGTTAAAATTTATTCTTTACTTTTATAAAATGCTTGTGGCTGAGCGCTAAGGGAGTTGGACAATTTTAGAGTGGTCTATGTCCGGGCAAGTTCCCAAATCTTAGTTATTAGATCATTTGAAAAGCTAGAACAAATTTCATTGTGTTTAAACTTTCTGTTTAAGGCAACTACACGGCTTAGTACAGTGGTGCCTAATGCGATAGTCGGTATCATTTTTATGTGGTAGCTGTTCCGGAAACGTATTTGCAAAGACTGCTGCGTAATTCTGTTTCTTTATAGTGTATTACAAAACTTAGAAGTGCCAGACGACTTATATATCATTACAGTGAAGATGTATAACGCCATGTAGTCAATCACCTGCTTTCAGCCGCTTCTGCATAATTGCTTCTAGATAATGCTGCTTATAAATACAGACTGATTTTATCTGCATATTGTTTATTCAGTACAGTAATCAACGTGTGTGACGCGTAGTCCACGACGAAAATCGTAGTTAGAAAAATTAGAGTGCGAGCAAGTGACAAAATTTGTATTTGAAATACAACCACAAAGTATTCATGAAATGTATCAGCAACCCTTTAATATTATGGTTATTATTTATTTTTAGTGCTTCAATCTGGCATTCGGACTACTGTAAAACGTAGTATTAATTAGTTGCACACAATGTAAGCGTAAAGTTCCAGAAAGGGGAAAGTGACATAAAAACTACTGTATTTCAGTTTTTGACTGGACTGACCGTAATTTCTTGCAATAATACGCAACAGCAAATATGCTGAAGTCATCACATTGAAACGAGCAACTTCGGGCTGTTGTATTTTTCTCACATTATTTGCTTATTTGTTGCACTTTGCCGATGATTTGATCTTCAGGGAAGATGTTCAAATCAGAACGTCGTTTCTACTTCTTTAGTTGTCCGAGCGAACGGGAGAATGTATTGGCAAGTCGGTTTCCTTGACCTACATCTCAAAAAACTTCGCAGTTGTGCGGATAGATGGCGCAGCAGACACGTTCTTCAAGTCTTGTCGGAATGTTCCTGCCCCACCAGATGATTCAGAACTTGCGGTCTACGTCACAATTGACGTCACCGTGACGTTGAGTGTACGTGAGGAGACGGAAATTTCAATCCTTTCATTCTCTCTACAATAAAGTAATTTCTATAAATTATAATTAACTACACAAGCTTTGGCGATCTTTATTATGTGCCAGAAATCATTGATCGTAGAATACGCAACATATACAGTGTGGAATGTTTCCATTTGTTTATTTCATATACGTGCGCTGCGCACTCGTGCTAGCCTCGGTTCCCCCACCACCGCGGGCCCTCCAGTCGCCTCCTGACTGGCGAGGCTACTGCGCAGGCGCCGCAAGCCAGCGGTTTTTCCTAGTTGTAACTTGCATCAGCTCCGCACTCGGCGAAGTGATCTCGAGCGGAGAGGACGTGTTCGCGAAAGCTCCGCCGTCTCGTCGGCGGCAGTTCTCGAGGAAGTAAAAGTGTGTGTTTGAGTTCTCAGTTTCACAAGTGGGCGTAACTTCACTCGTGCACTAGACCTCGTTGCCGTCGGTAGGACTGTCGTCACCTGAACAGTGAACAACACGGCAGCAATTTGTGATTTGTCGGAGGAGGACCTGTGTAGTGTTATCAGTGATCGAAGTGTGAATTTTGAAGACAGCTGGAACCAAGCATGGTATGTTGGCTGCGGTACAATGGATTCGCCGCAAATGTATGACAACGCTCATCCTTCAGTAACGTCAGTGGACATTGCGGCTAAAAAAGTGCTAGTGAACGGTCAGAATAGCAGCCCCATCTCGTCGATCAACAACACAGGCAAGGCTACAGGTGCGATTCTTCTGAAGCATCAACAGTACCACCTGCAAGAGCACCAGGGAGATCTGGCAGACCTGAATACCCCGGAGATATCGTTAGATCTGCAGAATCTAATAGAGGACAGTCAGTTTAACGAAGGACTTTTTACGGAAATTTTGAACGGGCAGCCGCACGGTGTAGTGAAGAACGCGCACCACAGCCACCACCACCATCACAGCCACCACCCGCACGCCGGACACCACCCTCACCCCGCGGCGCAGCATCTGCCTTCGCACCACCCTTCCGCGCGCTCGGCCAACACGGCTTCGCTGCTCGGCTCCGCGTACCCCCGCACTACTTTGGCGTATATGCCCCAGCCCGTCCACTCGGGCGCGACTTACAACTCTGCGGCGGCGGTCACCGCCGCGAACGGCGCCAACTCGAACGGCAGCACCGTCTCCGAGAACAGCTCGTCGGCGTCGACGGGCTCCGTGCCGAGCATCAAAGAGGAACCACTGGATCCTGCGGATTTCCGCGGCGCCGCATGCCAGCAGCAGGGAGGCGGCAGCGGCGGCGCCAATGCAGCCGTGCCCGTGCCGTACTCCGGCGCGGCCTACTCGCCCCCGTCCGGTAACTTCGTCAGCAACGGGGGCGGCTCGACGTTCACGACGCTGGTGACGCCCGGCGCCGCGGCGGCGGCGGCCGCTGCGGCGGCGGCGGCCGTGCACGGCCACCACCCGCACCACCACCCCCATCAGCTGCTGGCCGCGGCGACTCTGGGCGCCGCCAAGGCCGGGGGTGCGCCCGCGCCGCCTCCGTCCGCCCCCAAGCCGCCGCAGATGCACCACCACGGCTCGGCGGGCGGCGGCGGCCGCAAGAGCTCGAAGGCGATCGACAAGGCCAGCGACGAGTACCGCCGGAGGCGAGAGCGCAACAACATTGCGGTGCGCAAGTCGCGCGAGAAGGCGAAGATTCGGTCGCGGGAGACGGAGGAGAAGGTAAAGCTGCTCGTCAAGGAGAACGAACGCCTGCAGAAGCGCATCGAGCTGCTGACGGAAGAGCTGAACGTGCTGCGGTCGCTGTTTGCCAACGTGGGCGTCGTCCCGGAGCAGCTGCACCGCGAGATCAACAAGCACCTGGATGCCTTCCAGCAGCAGCACCAGGGCCTGTGATGGGGGCGTTCGGGCCCGGACTCCGGCCCGACTCGACACCACCAGCACGCCGTACCTGTACCTGAGGGCGCGCCAGGTAGTATTAGCTCTGCTGACGGACCTACTAAATTTGTTTCGCCGCAATTCTTGCTCGAACAGTCGAGTGTGCAGTGTATGTACAGATAAGACGTTCATCGTGCGCGAGTGTCACGACCTGCACAGGCAGAGTTTCGGCTTGGCTCCCTGATGTCAGTCGAGGGCGAATGCGAATGTCGCCGCTCCTCTTCAGTAAAAAATATTCTCAGAGAAATAGTTAAAAGACGGTCTGGCGTAGGACCTGTAGATCTCCTGTGCTTTATTTGCAGAACGTTTCCATTCCTTTTACTTCTCGCACTAAAATTGCCTTTTCATGTCATCTGTCACATTTCATTAGTACCCTATATATATAAACTGAAATGATTGCTCTTTGGCCTGGAGCAGGTGTGCACGTCAAAGATTGCGCCAAATTACCTGTTACATCGAGCCCCTTCGATGCAATAAAAAATCTCATTTCACGAGTTAAAAAAAAACTCTTATAAATTATCATCAGTGTCCCAACGTTGGTCTAATCTGTTTTGTGTATTTTTGATACCCTTCATCTACTGTCGAATTCCGTTTAGTGCCTTGCAAAGTGTTGTACTGTAGCCTACGATGTAAATACGAGTAAATGAATGGTTCCTAATTTGGTGTAGTGCGAAATTTTTGTACAGTCGTCAGAATTTCTATTCTTGGATGCAGTACTCTGCGCATACTGTAGAACTTCTACAGTGGAAGTATACTGGTGCTTTCAATTGCAGTTGTGTAACAATTTAGTCTTTTTATTCGTATAATTTATACGAGAACATATATGTTCGTATCTTTTAACAAAAATTAGACTAATGAAATATATCAATAATTTTCTATGATTTTTATTGAGATAACGATTCTATATTTCTGGACTATATTCTCATAATGAGTGACATTTTCTATACTAACTGTTCCGTTCCAAGAGTTGTGACAGATGTATATTTCTAATGAACATGTACAATAAATGCATGTAATTACTATATGTAAAGACAATCTGCAAATTGTGTGTTTCCAGCTGCAATAACAATGATGCACATGTATATGAAGTGTAATTTACTATGTACATGAGGAAGACAAGACTTCAATCATTGTGTTGGTCTCTAAATTGTGATCGCCTCAACTGTGTAGAAAAGAATTAAATCTCATAGTATTTAAATTTTAGTGCAACATTTGTTTTTGTTGAATGTAAATTTTAATAATAAATACGTTGAATTATGAAATAAAATATATAATTGAAAGTTACTTGTTGAGCAGTTTTATTAGATTTTATTTAAGTTGTGTGATAGATAAAGTTAAGAAATTGCAGGATATTTTCATGGTATCTGAATTAGATACTGATTGTTTTTAATTTTATAAAGAAGCTTCTAGAGAATTGGAAACCTACAATATGTGGCAAGCATGACTTGTGCTGTTTTGTTTATTAAATATTGTTCTGTCATTGCATTAGACAACTGAAGCACGCATGCAAAAATTATGCAATCTCATCTGAATTTGATCTAGATAAAAAAATTGAAAAAGAGACGTCATAACTGCAGGCTGTTAGGTTCAGTAGGCTTCATCACACCAAAGACTGCACTGTCATTCGAAGTTCTGATAACGGCAGCAATATAGACAATTATAGCTGGTATAATCAAAAGAAACGAAGGTCATGTGTGTTTGTGTGAAACTGGTATGAACACATATTTATACGTTAAAACTAGTATTTATTTTTGTTTCCATAAATGTGGTGAATGTTAACCAGCAGTGAATGTATAGTGTATGACAGTGTGAAAACTTCTTGTCATGTGCACAAAAGTATATTTTGATAAAAAATATATGAGAAATAGAAGAAACAATGCATTCTTTTTTTTCATGTGACCTTTTCTAGCCTAGACTCTGTCCTCACCTGTCGAAACTGAAGAGATGTTCTGTTGTCAGAATGTGCTAACACAATAAGTGAAAGAGCTGTAAATTTATCACGAGAAAAATAAGTAGCGTAAAAAATGTGAGAGGAACGTAAATATTATAAATCCATGTTTGTGAATATGTGATGCAGAACTGTACACAAGGAATGTGCCAGTAGAAAACTTAAATTTCTTTTTGAAGTGCTATAGTAATATTCTCTCTTGAACTGAGAGTGGGTTGAAGGATGTTTAACAATAATGAATTATATCTTTTATGCCTTTACGTTTATCGATAGAACAATTTGCTTTCAGCTATGACACAATTTTCTATTTTTATTGGAGATATCAAAGTAGGCGGCACAATTTTCAACACAACATATTCTTGACTGGTAGACGATAAACAGTAGTGAGTGATGTTCCCAGACTTGCATAACCGACATTTGGTAACGCAGTTTGATACTTATTTCAATTTGTCGTACTACGTATTCATACATAAAGCAGACTGCAGAAGAAAGTTGTTACGGAAGCAGTGGACCTCAGAGACCCACACCAGGTAAGCAGATATGCATTACTTAGTTTTAACGCAGCTACTTGTCATGACTCGTTCGCAGACTGGCTGCCTACGATTTTACCAATGTTTATCAAATGACACGAGTGGAGCATACGGTACACGTATGCCTTTGAGAGCTAACTACGCAACAGTCCATAGTCCCGGAACTGGAAATATTCAGCACGTTGGACCGTAGCTAGAAACATTAACACATTTGCACTGTTATATTACTTTGGGTTGCTGCACACTTACAAAACAATTTTGGTCATAGTAAGGCGTCTAGAATATATGGCTTGTGTTGTCAGCAATTCACTTCTACTTACAATCTACACATAGTTTTCTTTTCGAAGTTAAGCTGTACCGCCTTTTTTCATTTTTCTGTATCAGGTATTGCGCGAATCAGTCTTCACTCAGTAATATATCAGGGAAACTATAGGTTAATGTTGACTAGAGAATTAGCTTCATCCACGTCAGTGAATTTACAATTTCTCAAGTTTTAATGAACTTGGTAAGTACATGTTTTAAAATAGACTACTTACTGAAAGAGTTGCACTTTTTTGCATTAATCACTTCTATTAATAAATATCATAATTACCACTTATTTGATGTGTAGTATAATGAAATATAAATTTTAAAAAATAAAAGGCTTGTGCTCTTCCGAATGAACATTTGACACTCTCCTAGATTCTCCGTAGTCCTTGCTTTTTATTGTTTTCTGCCTTTGTCGTACGTGCATTGTGGATTTCATCAGAGGGAGATGCCTGACTAAAATGCTCCCAGAAAGTTTTTGTCTCGCCCTCGATAATGTTCTCGAGTGCTATACGGTGAGGCAAAGCAGTACATGTATTTCCTCACACTCTTGTGAATTCTTAGGACGCGTCTTCGGGCACAATCGCTATCGTAGGCAGTCGTTTTATGTTTATCTCGGAGTTGCAGTTGCACTTGGCTGTTCATAGACGAGACGGGTGCCCCCTTGTAGCCTGCAACCTCACACTACTATCGTTATCGCTCCGTCACGTGATGAATCTTGTTGCTTCTAGCTAAGCCGATTTCGTGCAGCGGAGCTCACAAGACTTTAATATATAGGCCCATCATAGTTTTTGTTTCTTCTTTCTATTGATATGAAATTATGGAAACGCTTTTTAAGAACTGCTTCAGCACTTCCGCGCGTCAAGATGTGTAATTACAAGTCTAGCTTACTTCTGATTATACTAGGGACTTGGAACTTAGACTGTGTGAATCTAAGGGAACACAAGTAAAGGGATTTCATTCCTAAGCTGAGTTAAACATCGTGTCGTATTCGGCCTTGACTTAAGACAATCACAAGTGATAATGAAGTCCGCGGTTCGAAACTTGTTCGGGTTTAATCATTTCTCGTACTTTCCCGTCTTTTACGCTGTTTTCCCTTCTAGTTTCCAGTTCAATTACGAAACTATGTTTTCCTAAGTTCTGTCGATGGTCGTAATGCTGTGTCGCATAGGTGCTAAAGAGAAACGAAAGCAAGTGTGGTGACGTTGTATGCTGTGTTATTGCTAATCTCGAAGAAAATAATCAGTTTAAGAGTACTCGTTTGTATTGCATAAAATAATGGGATTTGGAAACCGGTCTAGTGCCGAGCGAGGTGGCGCAGTGGCTAGCATACTGGGCTCACATTCTGAAGGACGGCGGTTCAAATCTGCCTCCGGTCATCCAGATTTAGATTTTCCGTGGTTTACGTAAATCACTCCAGGCAAATGCCGGCATGGTTCCTTCGAAATGACACAGTCCATTCTTTCTCCTTCCTTAGCAAAACAATCCGATCTTGTGGTCCGTTACTAACGACCTCGTTATAGGCGGGATGTTAAACCCTAACTACTTTCCTTGCACGCGTATGCCTTCTGATAAAAAATAAGGAATATCTGTTGAATGAATTGACTGTCTGTTTAACACAGAATTTTGAGTAACGGTAACCAAAAGAAAAAACGAAGAAGGTAAGAGAATGACAAGAGGCTAGAATTTGGAATTGCAGAAGACGAAGTGCAAGAACCGCCCCCTGTGGACGAGCGGTTCTAGGCGCTTCAGTCCGGAACCGCGCGACTGCTCCGGTCGCAGGTTCGAATCCTGCCTCGGGCATGGATGTGTGTGGTGTCCTTAGGTTAGTTAGGTTTAAGTAGTTCTAAGTCCTAGGGGACTGATGACCTCAGATGTTAAGTCCCATAGTGCTCAGAGCCATTTTTTGAGTGATTTTGACAATCATTGGTGATCTTCAGAATCAGGTAGCATCAAGTAACTTGGAATAACAACGTGTGTATGGAGAAGTATATTTATTTATTTATGCTATGTAAGTAGGAATCAAAGTATTGTTTTTTTGAACCAATGTACATAATGTAAATGCACAAACTTTACCAACCCACTTGTGTTAGCTCGTATGTACACACACACACACACACACACACACACACACACACACACACACAGGGAAACAAACTCGCGCTTTACGCTTTATACAGTGTTTAAAAATGTAGATTTAAAATATTGCTTAACATGAAAAGATGATCTGCACTTTAATCAGAACGAACGTAATAGAAGATATGTTCTCAAGCGTTCTAGCGTAGCAGCAATCACATATAAGTCGGCAGCGGACAGATGTTTACAAGATTTGACCTGTAATGACGTGTTTGTTCGGACAGCCAAATAAAAGTAGCACTTGGTTGGCATCATCTTCTTTACTGAAGATGCGTTTTCTCATGCCAGAATCTACGTATTCACCAATACATAGTAGATGCAAGCATAATCTTTTCCGTTGCGTTAGGATGGCTCTTGCATTTCTGTGTTCCACTTATCTCCGATTACTAATCTGAGGCAATTTGAAAGCCTTGCAGATTGTTGTAGGTAAGATTCCCCTCATCCGTCGTAAGCGGTTTTCTTTCCCGCTAGCTTGCCTGTGACTTCATTGCAAGGAATGCCACTGTCGCAGCCCAATTTCTAGTTTTGTGTCTAAATATCAGGTTCATGACGTCGCAAATTCACAACGCCGTATGCCACTCAATGATTGTTTCGACCACTGTCGTGGTATCTCAGTGATCTGAACGCTGATCTGAAATCAGAGAAAACGACAATAGGTTCATCCGGGTGCACAAAGGAGTAGAGTTGTTGTTGTTGTTGTGGTCTTCAGTCCTGAGACTGGTTTGATGCAGCTCTCCATGCTACTCTATCCTGTGCAAGCTTCTTCATCTCCCAGTACCTGCTGCAACCTACATCTTTCTGAATTTGCTTAGTGTATTCATCTCTTGGTCTCCCTCTACGATTTTTACCCTCCAAGCTGCCCTCCAATACTAAATTGGTGATCCCTTGATGCCTCAGAACATGTTCTACCAACCGATCCCTTCTTCTGGTCAAGTTGTGCTACAAACTTCTCTTCTCCCCAATCCTGTTCAATACTTCCTCATTAGGTATGTGATCTACCCATTTAATCTTCAGCATTCTTCTGTAGCACCACATTTCGAAAGCTTCTATTCTCTTCTTGTCCAAACTAGTTATCGCCAATGTTTCACTTCCATACATGGCTACACTCCATACAAATAGTTTCAGAAATGACTTCCTGACACTTAAATCTATACTCGATGTTAACAAATTTCTCTTCTTCAGAAATGCTTTCCTTGCCATTGCCAGTATACATTTTATATCCTCTCTACTTCGACCATCGTCAGTTATTTTGCTCCCCAAATAGCAAAACTCCTTTACTACTTTAAGTGTCTCATTTCCTAATCTAATTCCCTCAGCATCACCCGATTTAATTCGACTACATACCATTATCCTCGTTTTGCTTTTGTTGATGGTCATCTTATATCCTCCTTTCAAGACACTGTCCATTCCGTTCAACTGCTCTTCCAAGTCCTTTGCTGTCTCTGACAGAATTACAATGTCATCGGCGAACCTCAAAGTTTTTATTTCTTCTCTATGAATTTTAATACCTACTCCGAATTTTTCTTTTGTTTCCTTTACTGCTTGCTCAATATACAGATTGAACAACATCGGGGAGAGGCTACAACCCTGTCTCACTCCTTTCCCAACCACTGCTTCCCTTTCATGCCCCTCGACTCTTATAACTGCCATCTGATTTCTGTACAAATTGTAAATAGCCTTTCGCTCCCTGTATTTTGCCCCTGCCACCTTCAGAATTTGAAAGAGAGTATTCCAGTCAACATTGTCAAAAGCTTTCTCTAAGTCTACAAATGCTATAAACGTAGGTTTGCCTTTCCTTATTCTTTCTTCTAAGATAAGTCGTAAGGTCAGTATTGCCTCACGCGTTCCAGTATTTCTACGGAATCCAAACTGATCTTCCCCGAGGTCGGCTTCTACTAGTTTTTCCATTCGTCTGTAAAGAATTCGTGTTAGTATTTTGCAGAAGGAGTAGAGAAGGTATCGTTATGCTAGTGATAAGTGCACCTGTAATAATTGTTGTTTCCTTAAGGAGAATGCCTTTCTTACTCTTGTGACAGCGACTGTCCAGATAAGGACAACCACATTATCGTTTTTCGAGGCTTCTGTTCAGATGAAAGTTGCTTTTCTGTTATTGGAGAGACACTCATTCAAAACACAACCATTTGGGTGTTCATAACCAACACCTAGATCTAGTACATATACCAGCAGCTAGGCAGGTACGTGGGACACGCGCTGAGACGTCAAGGACACTCTACACTGGAAAGGGCAGGAAATTATAGGAGTATACAAAGATCAGAGTACGTACAACAGATTACTATCGAATACGTTTAGTAGATACGTGATGAAGGAAGATTATCACAAGCTAAAAAAGAAAAAAAACTGATATCGACTTCAAAGCTGTGGAAAGCAGATGACCTAAACTGACAAGGGGAGGCCGCCAATTGTGAAATTCAGATTCGATTCATACTGCGCATAATAAAAGCTCATGGCCAGAGGTGTAATGTGGCAAAGCACCAAGATGCACTTCTCAGCCGTTGTCGAGAAAATCGACAGTTAAAAGAAACCGTTACGGTGAAATACTCTCTACGATTAATAATTCTCAACAGCGTCGTGGCGCAGCGGTAAGCGCTCGGGTTCGTAATTCCCGGCAATCAGTGCAACAATTATGCATATAATAAGTTGTTGAAAGTCGTTTGTCGTGGAAAAACTGGCGACTTCGAACATCATTATGTTTTCCGCAAACAAAGTTGTATTTCACAAATGTTATTAATTGTCTTCATAATGTTAACCACGTGTAGTTAACGGAAGACGTAGAAACGATATTCCGAAACGAATACGTATAGCGTAAGTCAAACGTTCGAATTAGAATAGAGACCCCACGAACACAAATTTGCTGTGGCAGGTATGAAATATAAACTCCGTTACTCGCTCGTTACACTTGAATGACAGATGTTGAATGGGCCGAAACGAGCCGCCGCATAACAGCGTAGTTGCCTGCTAACTTCGAAAGAAGGTAGATACGGTCCATAGCGCAACTTACAACATTGTCGAAAATCAGTGCGGCCGGGGAGCTTTGGTACACCCTGTTAAAAAAAAAAAAACGGAAAAATGGAGGCGGTACAATTGGAGAGCGATCCGCCTTCACCAACATGCATAAGCAATTCATTAATACTTTATATATATATATATATATATATATATATATATATATATATATATATATATATATATATATATTTGAATTACAAAAAACTAATAATAAAAAAAAATTGCATGGCGCGAGATTCGATCCGGCGACCTTTGGATTACGAACCCGAGCGCTTACCGCTGCGCCACGACGCCATAGAAAACTATATATCGTCGAGAGTATTTCACCACAACGGTTTCTTTTAACTGTCGATTTTCTCGACAACGGCTGAAAAGTGCATCTTGGTGCTTTGCCACATTACACCTCTGGCCATGAGCTTTTATTATGCACAGTATGAATCGAATCTGAATTTCACAATTGGCGGCCTCCCCTTGTGAGAGGAAAAAACGAACTATTTAAATTCTCGAAAAGTTTCAACCTTGCCAGCCGTAGTGGTCGAGCGGTTCTAGGCGCTACAGTCTGGAGCCGCGCGACTGCTACGGTCGTAGGTTCGAATCCTGCCTCGAGCATAGACGTGTGTGATGTCCTTAGTTTAGTTAGGTTTAAGTAGTTCTTAGTTCTAGGGGACTGATGACCTCAGAAGTTAAGTCCCATAGTGCTCAGAGCCTTTTGAACCAGTTTCAACCTTATTTATACATAAAATTTGGGAGTTCTTTTGTAATTGCTTTGGTTATTTACCCTGAAGCGTAGTCGTTCAGGTAAGTTACTTTCTTCTGCATGCTTTTTATGATTCCGTATCTCAATCGATAAAAACGAAATGGTTTATAGGATCACTTTTCTGTCCGTCCGTCCGACTGTCAAAACCCCTTTTTGTCAGGGACGGGTTGACGTATCATGTTGAAATTTATGTCATGTACTAAGGTCTGCAGTACCTTGACGGTGTAAGGAATTGAAGCTTCTCCGGCTAAGCAATGAAAACACACTTCCATTTATGTCACATATTTTGATATTCGCAAACTCACTCATCAAGACTTATAGGGTACTTGGAAGAAGCGAAGTTTCACAGTACAAACAAAGGAAAAAAATCCGAAAATCGTTAATCTGAAATTGTCACACGAAAGAAAATTTTTTTGGCATTTTTTATCAAACAGTTTGTCAGTCCGTCCGTCTGTTAACACCGCTTTTTCTCGGGAACGGGTTAATGAATCAAGTTGAAATTTATGTCACATACTAAGATCTGTAGTCTTTTGTCGTAGTAATAAATGTAAGCTTGTAAGTCAAAGGAACCAAAACGTACGGCCATTTATGTCATATATTTTGATACTGGAAAAACCACTCATCAAACCTATAGTGTGCTTCCCGTTGTCTAGAATCAAGAAAGAAGCAAGGTTTCACAGCGAAGGAAAAATTAGAGAATTGTTAAGTTATAATTAAGTCACACAAAAATGATTACTTTTATCACTTGCGGTGCTAGGCGCTACAGTCTGGAATCGCGCGACCGCTACGGTCGCAGATTCGATTCCTGCCTCTGGCATGGATGTGTGTGATGTCCTTACGTTGGTTAGGTTTAAGTAGTTCTAGGGGACTGGTGACCCATTTTTATCATTTGTTATCTGACGTCAATTTTGAAATTAAAATATGCTCGAAAGTCTTTAAATCCCTGAGACCGACATCTTGGCATTATCAATATCGATAGCTGATAAAGTTCATAGAGATACTTGACTGCCGGAATGAATGAACGGCCTATTTACTCACATCTGGCCGGTTTTTTAAAGTAATGCTGTTCAAGTAATGAATTGTTTAAGGCTGCAAAAAATTCAATTGACGTCCCCAGGCCTCTAAACATGGAAGTTAGGCTCAAAATTTTTTAGAAATACGTAATATCGATTTCTACCAACAACCATTTCCGTTATACTTTTGTAATACTTATCCATCGTTGAATGTGGCCTCTGCCTTGACGAATCCGTTCGATCCTCGCCATTTCTTCTAATGAGGAGATACTAAAGGCTCAAGCCAGCAACTGAGTTTTGTGTACTAGACAGAAAAGAAACAGCCTGGCTTGTCTGAAACAAATAACAATACGCCTAAAACATACAGAACATAACTGTTTCGAAGGAAAGCACATGTTTTCTTACTACGATGCTCTACACACTTCCTTTTGACGTGCTTTGGCCGAGCGAAGTCGCTTATTGGGGGGGACTTTAGGTTTCTTTGACAAAGCACAGCTGATGTGCTTCCACTTCTGTGTCCAACCTCAGTTTGTGCTCTCTCTCTAACGATATCCTCGTAGATACGGCGCTAAACTCTAAACTTCCGTTCTTTAACAGCCTTGAAACAGACCGAGATATGATTTTGCTGCTTTCTTATCGCCCTGGTAATGATAACGCATATTTTTTGGCGAGCATTTATCCTCTTGGATTAGTATTCGATGCAGCATATTTCCTTTTTGTGTTGTGAAAACGTCCCTCTTCTATAACGAGGGCGTGCTGATTAGTAACGTCACCGAATTTTTTGGGTGAAACCTCTTAAAGCTTTTTGAATGAAACCAACATTTTAAACACACTACGTCTTTATTCTTCATGTCACACATTTATTTCTCAACATAGACGCCATGGTGACGAACACATTTCTCCCAATGAGACCAGTTTGTTGATGCCATCACTGTAGAATGTTTTACGTTGTCGACGGAGCCATAAACTCACCTCCGTTTGCACCAATTCATCACTATCAAAGTGAAGTCCTCGAAGGGGTTCTTCAAGTTTTGGAAGTAGATGAAAATCGGATTGGTCGAAGTCTGGACTGTATGCAGGATGATGGATGACAGAGAACCCAAGGCGTCGGATTGTTACAGACTTCGCAGCGCTCGTCATGCTGAACAAGAGGGTGCTCCGTGTGTGGACGAACTCTTTTAATTCGAAACTCCATTACAGCACGCTGTTTGTCATGCACCGACAAAGTTGTTACACAGCGCCATGTTACACGCTACAATTCGGAGCCCTCCTGCAGAAGATGGCTACAAATATGTAGACATGACAAATAAAGGTTTCGAATGTTAATAACGTTTGCTTTATTGAAAAAGTTTTAAGAATTTTCTAAAAAAAAGAGAAATTTCGGAGGCATTACTTTTCACCACGCCCTCGCATTTCTAATGTCTGAAGCTAGTCATTCGTGGGTTAAAAGGTTGACGATAGTATCATTTGAGGTACCATCACGGCATTTGCGTTGTGTGACACAACTACAGAAAATCTTAAACAATATAACGGAACGAAGATTCAAACCCTCTTCCATTTGAATTAATACGAGCCCATGATTCGAAACGGTACAGCCTTCACTTTCGGTGTGACGATTGATGACAGACGATGTTAGATTTACACTTACTACATTCCGACGATTTTATCTCATAGATAGTTTACTGCTGTGAAGCAATGCAGCTGATTTAGTCACTATTCTACAGCGAATCTTATAATATCAAAGGGTCTCCCAGTTTCTGTATAAATGGCTCTGAGCACTATGGGACTCAACTGCTGTGGTCATAAGTCCCCTAGAACTTAGAACTACTTAAACCTAACTAACCTAAGGACATCACACACATCCATGCCCGAGGTAGGATTCGAACCTGCGACCGTAGCGGTCGTGCGGTTCCAGACTGTAGCGCCTTTAACCGCTCGGCCACTCCGGCCGGCAATTTCTGTATAGTATTACATATAAGCAGATCTTAGCTGTACCGCGCAAGCTAAAGTCCAATAAACAAAACACGAACTCTCCGGTTGGTAAGGCTGTGGGGAATTAATCTGTGTCGGCCGGAGTGGCCATGCGGTTCTAGGCGCTACAGTCTGGAGCCGCGCGACCACAACGGTCGCAGGTTCCAATCCTGCCTCGGCCATGGAAGTTTGTGATGTCCTTAGGTTAGTTAGGTTTAAGTAGTTCTAAGTTCTAGGGGACTGATGACCTCAGAAGTTAAGTCCCATAGTGCTCAGAGCCATTATTTTGATTACTCTGTCGTGGCCATCCTGGTACTCGCGTGAAGCGATTTCTGTAAGGACTTGGAAGAACAATTGATGTGTATAATGTCTTGAAAGCTATAAGATGAATATACAAAAATTGTAAAACAAGGGTAATCGAATGTAGTCGAATCTGAGGGAATTACTCTAGGAAATGTGTCTGATGACGGAGAGGATATACAATGGCAAGAAAAGCGGTTCTATAAAACAGAAATTTGTTAACATTTAATTTAAATTTAAGTGTTAGGAAATGTTTTCTGGTCTGAAGCGAAGCCTTATATTGAAGTGAAAAGTGGACGATAAGCAGATGAAACACGAAGACAATGTACCTTTCTAAAAGTGATGTTGCAGAAGAAAGTTGATGATTAGATGGGTAGATCTGGTTACTAACGAGGAGGCACTAAATCGATTTGTGGGAAAAAGAAATTTGTGGCACAACTCGACTAAAAGAAGGAATCAATTGACAGTACACATCCTAAGGCATCAAGGACTCATCAGTTCGATAATGGGGGGTAGAGTGTACGAATCGTAGAGCGAGGCCAAGGTTTGACTACACTACACAGGTTCAAATGGATATATCTTGCAGTAGTTAAACAGAGATGTTGAGACTTGTACAGGATAGACTCTTGTGTATAGCTGCATTTAGGCCAGTCTTCGGATTGACGAACACAACGCACGTAGTGACTTGCAGTCTCTTTGCCTTAAGCCAGTATTACACGATACACCATACGTGCAGGTGTAGACGGCCTGCCACCTAAACGGCAGAACGGGTGAACTAGTGATTTTAGCCGACGGTTTATCCGCTGGGGAGAAATAGGAACCATTCTATTCTGCCGTGGATCCGCGCATGCGCGGTAGAAGAGGTGCATGCGCACATCAACAGAACGCGTTTCAAACAGGCTTTCTTCTTGTTACTGTTTTTACTTGTGGTCAGTAGATGAGAAATACGCGAGATCTTCAAGCCTCTTTTGGCTATTGCATGGGTATTCTGCGCATGTTTGAATGAGCAATCTTTTTGTAAATACAGTAATTAAAGAAATGAAAATTCTCTTTTTTGGAATTTCGGTTGAGAAAAGCTGTATATCCAATGACAACTTCTTATTGTAGAAATGGAATGAAACAGATAAAGTATAAGCGTGCTTATTGAGGCATACAGTGAGGAAATGTGTCTCAATGATCCACTAGATACGCTGTACCTTAATAAGTTACTTTTACTTATGTTTAATTTTGAATTTATATGCTTTACGTAAAAGGACATAAAATTTTACTTTCGCTGTGTGTATGTATCACCTTAACTGATGAAAGTACCGCACGTGTTTGATTTGATTGCGTCTTTTGTATTATTTCAGTGTAGGGAGGATAATGTTGAGCGAAAAGCCATAAGAGTCAAGAAAAATTGAGGACTGCAAAAGCGTCTCACCTGAGAGATATCAGCAGTAGAGAGTTTTAAACTATCTTGCATTATTTATTGAATCTAGCCTTCTTCTTCTTTTGGCCTTTATTTCTTATCTGCACGGGGTCGGTATGTTAATTATTGGAATTGGCATTGTTAATGATAGAGGTTGGTCGGATGTCCTCCCTGACGCCAGCTCACTAACCCCTGCAACTGAATTTCATGTACACCAACTTTCCACGTCTACTCTTATGCATGTGAAAATGTGCGAAATTTTTCTAAATGTGTGCGAATTGTGTAAATGGGGCGGAACGTGGATACCAGCCCGATATTCACCTAGCCGGATGTGGGAAACTGCCTAAAAACTACATCCAGGCTGACTAGCACACCTGTCCTCGAAGTTAATCCACCGGCCAGAGTCGATCCGGGGACGCCGCGCACACCCGAATGCCGGAAGCTGTGTGCTAACACGCGCGGCTAGTCCCGGCGAGTGCATTCCTTGTCGAATGGTCTTTTTGATTTATGAAAAGACTTGACCTGATTACATCGTAAAATACTGGAGACTCGAATGAAGCTATATGCCAAAACATAGCAGGAATCACTAATTGTAGTTGCAAAGCCCTACGGGCGGACATATGTAATACGGGAACGGTTTGTACGAATGAACGGGGAGCGCCGTAATCATTCGTTATCTTCAGTAGTGAATGGATGGCACGTTATAAATTGTGGCTCGCTAAACTGTCCAGCAGAGCAGCAAAAACTGGCCACTCGCGCCTTTAAAGGCGACCGGTCGATTGCCTGTGGTGGTAGCGGCAGCGGCAGCGGTTTAAATATGCAGCACGACGTAACAAATGCGTGAAGCTCTCGCCGATCTACGACATAGCCGGAAGCGAGCCCATCCGGCTGCTTGCAACCCCGCGGCACACGTCGTTTGCTAATGGCTTCATATTAGTAAACGTTTGTCTCGCTTCTGGCGAAACCCGCGACCGAATTCTTTTCGTTTTTACTGTCACTCTGCCTTGCTAACATACTGCCACCGGTATGCGCGTGTTACGCACAGCGGCGTGCGATGAAATTTATCCGAGAGAGGGACAAAATTGTAAAAATGACGTTTTTGAAATAACTGATTTAGTGAGTTTCAGAAGGTGTCGTGCGCCAGGCACAGGAAGAAGACAAAACCAATTCATCTTATACCACTGATAATTCCCCGATTAGAACTTTTAAGGAAGGTTACTCTGAGTAGCTGAAACATGCTCCTGTCAGAGCACGAAAAGGCGAATATGTAAAAGACTCTGACAGAAAAGTCGCTCTACTGCTACGGTCGCAGGTACGAATCCTGCCTCGGGCATGGATGTGTGTGATGTCCTTAGGTTGGTTAGGTTTAAGTAGTTCTAAGTTCTAGGGGACTTATGACCACAGATGTTAAGTCCCATAGTGCTCAGAGCCATTTGAACCATTTGACAGAACAGTGATGAATTAGCTGCCTCAATCCTTATTCCCCCTTCTTCACCAAATATTTTGTCATGCGAACATATTTGCACTTTTTTAACTGAAAACATCGTATATACTCTCATCTAGTCTCTTTTTAGTTAAGCCCTTGTACTCATTATCTCACTCCCACTGCCACTGTCATATATAGTCTCTCTTCCAGTGTCTCCTTTTTCTGCCATTGCCATTTTTACTGACTGTCCCTCCCACTGTCACTGTCTTCATCTCATTGTCTTCAGCCCTTTCTCTCACTCTTCCTTACCACTGTCTCCTTTCTGCCACTCTAACTGTATCCTTGTCCCACTGCCATTTTCTTTGTCCCACTCTTTCTGTCTCCCATTGATACTGTCTCTTTCTCTCTCGCCTACAGTCTGCTGTCTTTTCCTTCAAACCACCATTATCTCCTCTCCACACACGTCCTTGGGGGATGGTTTTCTCTGGGTTTCTACTCCGAGACCAGGAAACTTTAACACATGAGATGGGGGAAAGTGGGTAAATGTTTCCATGTTAAGGTTTGCCGCTTTGGGGGGAGGGGGGGGGGGGGGGGGAGAGGGTGCAGAACCCCCACCCCCCAGCACAATGCATGTTCTCCACTCATCTCTCTTTTTCATTTCCACTGTCTCCTCTCTCTTTTGTTCCCATTGCTATCATCCATCTCTCTTTCACTGACTCTTCTGACTCCCACCACCACTGTCTCCTTTCCTTTTCTCTCCCGTTGGCACTGTCTCCTCTGCTAATTTCTTTCAGCACAAAAAAGGGCGAATATGTTCGCATGCCAAAATATTGGGTTAGGAAGGCACAATGAGGATTAAGGAAGCTGATTCTCCACTTTTCTGTCAGAGTTTTTTTAAAGATGATCATACTCACATTTTTATGCTCTGACTGAAGCAGCCATTCTTTTCCGTGTTACAACAGGGTGTGCTGTTTTTATAAATTGTATAAATTCTCTAGGTCGGTAAAGTTTTGACAGTTTATTTATATAATTTTGCACCCTTACGTATTTGGACACATATAAACAACAAATAAGTACGCATAATATAAGGTTAACACAAAATCGTCTCGCAGCCAATGCTTGTTCATTTTACCCCAGTTTACATAAAACTGCACAGCATTTTAGGCCACATCCACACTATACCCATAAATTCAGTTTTTGAGTTGTTAGTACATAGAATTTCGCATGACAAAATAATTTTTTGTAAGGTGCTTACGCCGCCAGGTGACACCATCGAATAATGTCCTAGTGAAGACAGGACGTATTGGCTTCAAGTGCCGACACAGCGCGTCCAAGTTTTTGTGGTGAAAATGTGGTTATCTCGGAACCCTTGCGATGACCACAGAACCCTTGCCACGTGTTCACAACTACATCAGTTAAAACTGCATTTACGCCACAGACTGGTCTCCGTCTACGACTTTTAACCCTCCACGCTTTCCTCCAATACAGAACTGGTGATCCCCTGATGCCTCAGAACATGTCCCACCAACCGATCCCTTCTTCTAGTCAAGTTGTGCCACAAATTCCTCTTCTCCCCAATCCTGTTCAGTACGTCCTCATTAGTTACGTGATCTTCCCATCTAATCTTCAGCATTCTTCTGCAGCACCACATTTCGAAAGCTTCTATTCTCTTCTTGTCTAAATTATTTATCGTCCATGCTTCACTTCCATACATGGCTACACTCCGTACAAATACTTTCAGAAAAGACTTACTGACACTGAAATCTATACTTGATGTCAACAAATTTCTCATCTTCAAAAACGCTTTCCTTGCCATAGCCAGTCTACATTTTATGTCCTCTCTACTTCGACCGTCATCAGTTACTTTGCTCCCCAAATAGCAAAACTTATTTCCTAATCTAGCTCCCCCGGCATCACCTGATTTAATTCTACTACAGTCCATTATCCTCGTTTTGCTTTTTTTGGTGTTCATCTTATATCCTCCTTTCAAGACAGTATCCATTCCGTTCAGCTGCTCTTCCAGGTCCTTTGCTGTCTCTGATAGAATTACAATGTCATCGGTGAACCTCAAAGTTTTTATTTCTGCTCCATGGATTTTAAAAAGCTTAATTACAGAACAGTATTTCCTACTCCAAATTATTCTTTTGTTTCCTTTACTGCTTGCTCAATATACAAATTGAATAACATCGCTCCCTGTGTTTGACACCTGCCACCTTTGAAACGGAGTATTCCAGTCAACATTGTCAAAAGCTTTATCTATGTCTACAAATGCTAGAAACGTAGGTTTGCCTTTCCTTAATCTACTTTCTAAGATAAGTCGTAGGGTCAGTATTGCCTCACGTGTTCCAATATTTCTACGGAATCCAAACTGATCTTCTCCAAGGTGGCTTCTCCAATTTTTCCATTCGTCTGTAAAGAATTCGTGTCAGTATTTTGCAGCTGTGACTTATTAAACTAATAGTTCAGTAATTTTCGCACCCGTCAACACCTGCTTTCTTTGAAATTCGAGTTATAACATTCTTCTTGAGGTCTGAACGTATTTCACCTGTCTCATACATCTTGCTTGCCAGATTGTAGAGTTTTGTCCGGGCTGGCTCACCCAAGGCTATCAGTAGTTCTAATGGATTGTTGTCTACTCCCGAGGCCTTGTTTCGACTTAGGTCTTCCAGTGCTCTGTCAAATTCCTCACACAATATCAAATCTCCTATTTCATCTTCATCTACGTCCTCTTCCATTTGCATAATATTGCCCACAAGTAGATCTCCCTTGTGTAGACCCTCTATATTCTCCTTTCACCTTCCTGCTATTCCTTTTTTGCTGAGAACTGGTTTCCCATCGGAGTTCTTAATATTCATACAAGTGGTTCTCTTTTCTCCAAAGGTCTCTTTAATTTTCCTGTAGGCAGCATCTATCTTACCCCTAGTGAGATACGCCTCTACATTCTTACATTTGTCCTCTAGCCATCCCTGCTTAGCCATTTTGCACTTCCTGTCGATCTCATTTTTTAGATGTTTGTATTCCTTTTTGCCTGCTTCATTTACTGAATTTTTAAATTTTCTCCTTTCATCAATTTAATTCAATATTTATTCTGTTGCCCAAGGATTACTACTAGCCCTCGTGTTTTTACATACTTGATCGTCTGCTGCCTTCACTACTTCATCCCTCAAAGCTACCCATTCTTCTTCTACGGCATTTCTTCCCCACATTCCTGTCAATTGTTCCCTTATGCTCTCCCTGAAACTCTGTACAACCTCTGGTTTAGTCAGTTTATCCAGGCCCCATCTCCTTAGATTCCCACCTTTTTGCAGTTTCTACAGTTTTAATCTACAGTTAATAACCAATAGATTGTGGTCAGAGTCCACATCTCCCCCTGGAAATGTCTTACAGTTTAAAATCTGGTTCCTAAATCTCTGTCTTAGCATTATATAATCTATCTGAAACCTTTTAGTATCTCCAGGGTTCTTCCATGTATACAACCTTCTTTCATGATTCTTGAACCAAGTGTTAGCTGTGTGCAAAATTCTACCAGGCGGCTTCCTCTTTCATTTCTTAGCCCCAATCCATATTCACCTACTACGTTTCCTTCTCTTCCTTTTCCTACTATCGAATTCCAGTCCCCAATGACTATTCAATTTTCGTCTCCCTTCACTATCTGAATAATTTCTTTTATCTCATTATACATTCCTTCAATATCTTCGTCATCTGCGGGGCTAGTTGGCAAATAAACTTGTACTACTGTGGTAGGCGTGGGTTTCGTGTCTATCTTGCCCACAGTAATGCGTTCACTATGCTGTTCGTAGTAGCTTACCCGCACTCCTAGTTTTTATTCGTTATTAAAGCTATTCCTGCATTACCCCTATTTGATTTTGTATTTATAACCCTGTATTCACCTGACCAAGAGTCTTGGTCCTCCTGCCACCGAACTTCGCTAATTCCCACTATATCTATCTTAAACTTATCCATTTCCCTTTTTAAATTTTCTAACCTACCTACTCGATTAAGGGAGCTGACATTCCACGCTCCGATCCGTAGAACGCCAGTTTTCTTTGTCCTGGTAAGGAGGGCCTCCTGGACATACTAACCAACCTAAAGCCATATGACTTGTAATCATTATTGCTCTGGAAATGACGTAAATACTGATGTAATGTTGTTCAGTGTACTGCCCTCAGTCACGAATAGACATTTGTGCTCTTATATCATTAATCAGTGTATAGTTTGTGCTAGTGTCACAGTATACAGGGTGTTACAAAAAGGTACGGCCAAACTTTCAAGAAACATTCCTCACACACAAAGAAAGAAAGTATGTTATGTGGACATGTGTTCGGAAACGCTTACTTTCCATGTTAGAGCTCATTTTATTACTTCTCTTCAAATCACATTAATCATGTAATGGAAACACACAGCAACAAAACGTACCAGCGTGACTTCAAACACATTGTTACAGGAAATGTTCAAAATGTCCCCCGTCAGCGAGGATACATGCATCCACCCTCCGTCGCATGGAATCCCTGATGCGCTGATGCAGCCCTGGAGAATGGCGTAATGTATCACCGCCGTCCACAATACGAGCACGAAGAGTCTCTACATTTGGTACCGGGGTTGCGTAGACAAGAGCTTTCAAATGCCCCCATAAATGAAAGTCAGGAGTGTTGAGGTCAGGAGAGCGTGGAGGCCATGGAATTGGTCCGCCTTTACCAATCCATCGGTCACCGAATATGTTGTTGAGAAGCGTACGAACACTTCGACTGAAATGTGCAGGAGCTCCATCGTGCATGAACCACATGTTGTGTCGTACTTGTAAAGGCACATGTTCTAGCAGCACAGGTAGAATATCCCGTATGAAATCATGATAACGCGCTCCATTGAGCGTAGGTGGAAGAACATGGGGCCCAATCGAGACATCACCAACAATGCCTGCCCAAACGTTCACAGAAAATCTGTGTTGATGACGTGATTGCACAATTGCGTGCGGATTCTCGTCAGCCCACACATGTTGATTGTGAAAATTTACAATTTGATCACGTTGGAATGAAGCCTCATCCGTAAAGAGAACATTTGCACTGAAATGAGGATTGACACATTGTTGGATGAACCATTCGCAGAAGTGTACCCGTGGAGGCCAATCAGCTTCTGATAGTGCCTGCGCACGCTGTACATGGTACGGAAACAACTGGTTCTCCCGTAGCACTCTCCATACAGTGACGTGGTCAACGTTACCTTGTACAGCAGCAACTTCTCTGACGCTGACATTAGGGTTATCGTCAACTGCACGAAGAATTGCCTCGTCCATTGCAGGTGTCCTCGTCGTTCTAGGTCTTCCCCAGTCGCAAGTCATAAGCTGGAATGTTCCGTGCTCCCTAAGACGCCGATCAATTGCTTCAAACGTCTTCCTGTCGGGACACCTTCGTTCTGGAAATCTGTCTCGATACAAACGTACCGCGCCACGGCTATTGCCCCGTGCTAATCCATACATCAAATGGGCATCTGCCAACTCCGCATTTGTAAACCTTGATTACCTTCCTTCAATTGGGCCAACTGGCGGTGAATCGAGGAAGTACAGTACATACTGACGAAACTGAAATGAGCTCTAACATGGAAATTAAGCATTTCCGGACACACGTCCACATAATATCTTTTCTTTATTTGTGTGTGAGGAATGTTTCCTGAAAGTTTGGCCGTATCTTTTTGTAACACCCTGTATGCGTCGTGCTCAGCTGTGTTACACCTGTAGTACGGTAGAGTCACTGATAATCATTGCTAGAAATGTGCGGGAATTCCGTAATGAATAGAAAATCTTGCACCTAGAAACTAGGAGAGGGCATGTGGCCCCCTCCTCCACACCCCCCCCCCCCCCTCTTGTGGACGCAAATAGTACCTCTTGATATGCGCTACGCTGATAATACGTAGGGACCTCTTTCCCGCTTTAAGTGAATGTTCAACATCAAGAGGTTTATTCACTGTGCCAAAGAAAGTTTTCTGTATATGAGGCAACGTGTTTTCTGTATATTCTGTTTACTGGGAGATACGACATAACGGCAGTGAAACCTGTTCATACTTGTTGAACCTATAATGTAATGAATATATCGCGACCGCATTCGGGAGGACGACGGTTCAATCCCGCGTCCGGCCATCCTGATTTAGGTTTTCCGTGCTTTCCCTAAATCACTCCAGGCAAATGCCGGGATGGTTCCTCTGAAAGGGCACGGCCGACTTCCTTCCCCATCCTTCCCTAATCCGATGAGACCGATGACCACGCTGTCTGGTCTCCTTCCCAAAAAACAACAACAACAATATATCGCGACAAATCATCATTTGCGCCTGATTGGGATTCGAACACGTACGGTTTTCGCGAGCATTCATCTTAATCAATTTTTTGTCTTGTTTATTGCTGTTCTAGTCATTAAAAATGCAACACCATAAAGACGACATGCGACAAACGTCGAGCTGGCGTGAAATGCATCCAGGGCCGTACAGCGCGAGATTGGCCCTCGCTCAGGGCGCAGACACAGAGAG
The DNA here is from genome assembly GCF_021461385.2 of Schistocerca piceifrons. Taxonomy (NCBI): domain Eukaryota; kingdom Metazoa; phylum Arthropoda; class Insecta; order Orthoptera; family Acrididae; genus Schistocerca; species Schistocerca piceifrons. Next base: position 36,280,966 of record NC_060143.1, read on the forward strand.
GGTGACTAAACTTGCCGAAAAGAAAACGAAGACAGTTTAAGAAATAACCGGGAGCGGAATGTGAGTTCTCCTACCCATGTTCCTGTGTTTAGCCTACGAAAAAGATTCTTCCCCCCCCCCCCCTCCCTCCCCCGGTCAGCAACTGTAAACAAAAACGCTGTGGTCACAGTATCATTTCGTTCAAGTAGCATAATGAAGAAACGACTTTTACCGAACAGACAGTTGGCGCCTACACAGCTCGCTCATAGTAAACAATGTGGTTCTTGCTGCTACTACGTTACGGCATTGTAGAACCTCCAAGATTGGCGAGCGGGTGCCGGAGCATGCTTTTACAACTTCCGGTGTCCGCCCTGGTAGCTGAGTGGTCAGCGTGACAGACTGTCAATCCTAAGGGCCCGGGTTCGATTCCCGGGTGGGTCGGAGATTTTCTCCGCACAGGGACTGGGTGTTGTGTTGTCCTAATCATCATCGTTTCATCCCCATCGACGCGCAGGTCGCCGAAGTGGCGTCAAATCGAAAGACCTGCACCAGGCGAACGGTCTACCCGACGGGAGGCCCTAGCCACACGACATTTCCATTTCCAGATCTTCCGATTTTTGCCTGACTGGCGGGGCCACATGTTGCCGAGGTTGCTTTGACTAGGCTGAAGAAGTTCCGCTAGGAAGCACTTACACTCCCACAGTCCGATATGTTTGGAACCCTGATGGAAGACATTCGTGGACGTCGATTTGCTTCGAACGAAGAAGCGCACGCCTGGCTGGAATCATAGTTCCGTAGACAACCGCAGACATTCTGCCATGAGGATGCTGACAGTCTTGGCTCACAGTAGGATAAACGCGTTAACATTTATGAAGATTGCTTTTGAAATACAGGGTGATTCAAAAAGAATACCACAACTTTAGGAATTTCAAACTCTGCAACGACAAAAGGCAGAGCTAAGCACTATCTGTCGGCGAATTAAGGGAGCTATAAAGTTTCATTTAGTTGTACATTTGTTCGCCATTTCAGCCAATAAAGTTTTTGGTCCCTTTTTCTTCGAAGGTGCTACTGTAACTGGACTACAGTATCTGGAGATGTTAGAGAATTGGCTGTTCCCTCAGCTCGAACGAGAAGCACAACAATTCATATTTCAGGAAGGTGGAGCGCCACCACATTGGCACTTATCTGTCCGTAACTACCTGAACATCAACTACCCGAGGCGATGGATCGGCCGCCAGGCATCCCGTGACAGAGCACTTCATCACTGGCCTCCAAGAAGCCCTGATCTTACCCCCTGCGATTTTTTCTTATGGGGGTATGTTAAGGATATGGTGTTTCGGCCACCTCTCCCAGCCACCATTGATGATTTGAAACGAGAAATAACAGCAGCTATCCAAACTGTTACGCCTGATATGCTACAGAGAGTGTGGAACGAGTTGGAGTATCGGGTTGATATTGCTCGAGTGTCTGGAGGGGGCCATATTGAACATCTCTGAACTTGTTTTTGAGTGAAAAAAAAACCTTTTTAAATACTCTTTGTAATTATGTATAACAGAAGGTTATATTATGTTTCTTTCATTAAATACACATTTTTAAAGTTGTGGTATTCTTTTTGAATCACCCTGTAATGTAGGGGCGACTTAGCTTTTTCCGTCTGTCTCATTTCATTCGACTGCCCCTTATACACTCTAAAAGAAACACGTACCACGAAAGAATTACCCGGATGGAGCGGAAATCGGTAGATATGATGTGCATGTACAGACAAATAAACTTGTACAATTTCAGAAAAAACTGGATGATTTATTCAAGAGAAAGAGCTTTACAGATTCAGCAAGCCAATAACGTTGATCCACATTTGGCCCTTATGCAAGTAGTTATTCGGCTTGGCATTGATTTATAGCTGTTTGATGTCCTCCTGCGGGATATCGTGCCAAATTCTGTCCGACTGACGCCTTGGATCATGAAGATTCCGAGCGTGTTGAAGGATTCTGGCAATAATGCTCCAAACATTCTCAGTTGAGGAGAGATACTCTTCTCCTCGTTTTGTTTTCCTTCAAAGCATTATCGTGCTGGAATGTAAGTCCAGGACGACTTGCCATGAAGAGCAACGAAATGGGGCGTAGAGTATCTTCACGTACCGCTGTGCTGTAAGGTTGCTGCGGAAGACAACGAAAGGGGTCTTGCTCTGGGATCAAATGGCACCCCAGACCATCTTTTCTGGTTGTCAGGCCGAACGGCCGACGACAGTTAGGCTAGTGTCCTACCGCTGGTTCAAATGGCTCTGAGCACTATGGGACTTAACATCTATGGTCATCAGTCCCCTAGAACTTAGAACTACTTAAACGTAACTAACCTAAGGACATCACACAACACCCAGCCATCACGAGGCAGAGAAAATCCCTGACCCCGCCGGGAATCGAACCCGGGAACCCGGGCGTGGGAAGCGAGAACGCTACCGCACGACCACGAGATGCGGGCTCCTACCGCTGTCCGGGGCGTCTCCAGACATGTCTTTTCTGGTCGTCAGACCTCAGTTCGAAACGGGACTCATCTCTGAAGACGATTCTACTCCAGTCAGTGAGATTACAGGCCCAGACGACCTCCGAAAATATGTCTGGATACGTCCTAGGCAGCGGTGGGAAACAAAACTGTCCTTCGCCTGACACCCAGGAGTGATTTTCTGGGGTACCATTCCTTTTCATAGCAGGATACCTTTGGTTGTCATCCGTGGCACCTTTACAGTACAGCGGTTCATGATGACATTCTACGCCCCGTTTTGTTGCCCTTCACGTCAAATGGTCTTGGACTTACATTTCAGCAAGGTAAATGCTCTTCCGCACACGGCGAGAGTTTCTTTAGTTTTGTCTTCGTGCTTGTCAAACCCTGCCTCGGACAACAAGGTTGCCAGATCTCTCCCCAATTGAGAACGTTCTGAGCATTATGGGCAGGGCCTTCCCATCATCTTGGAATTTTGACAGTCCAACGCTCAAATTAGAATTTGACACGATATCCCTCAGGAGGACATCCAACAACTCTGTCCATTAATGCCAAGCCGAATAACTGCTTGAAAAAGGACTAGAGGTGGACTAACGAGTTTACCGAGCGAGTTGGCGCAGTGGTTAGCACACTGGACTCGCATTCGGGAGGACGACGGTTCAATCCCGGGTCCGGCCATCCTGATTTAGGTTTTCCGTGATTTCCCCAAATCGCTTCAGGCAAATGCCGGGATGGTTCCTAAGAAAGGGCACGGCCGATTTCCTTCCCCATCCTTCCCTCATCCGAGCTTGTGCTCCGTCTCTAATGACCTCGTTGTCGACGGGACGTTAAACAGTAATCTCCTTCTCCTCCACCAACGGGTTATTGACTTGCCCAATTTGTGAAGCTCTTGAATAACTCATCCAAATTTGTTTTTCTGAAGTTGTGATCATTTGTTTGTCTGTACAAGTGCATCACATCTACCGATTGTCCGCCCCCGGTAGCTGCGTGGTCAGCGCGACAGAATGTCACTCCTAAGGCACTGGGTTCCCGGCTGGGTCGGAGATTTTCTCTTCTCGGGGACTGGGTGTTGTGTTGTCCTAATCATCATCATTTCATCCCCAACGACGCGTAAGTCGCCGAAGTGGCGTCAAAATCGGTAGACTTGCACCCGGCGAACGATCTACCCGAAGGGAGGCCCTAGTCACACGACATTTACATTTTTATCTACCGATTTTTGTCCCATTCAGGCAATTCCTTCGTGGTGCGTCGTTTTGTTTTGTCTTAGTGCGTATTGGGAAATGAGACGCTCAAAGTAGTAGATAAGTTTTACTATTCGTGCAGCAAAGTATCTGACATTGGTCGAAGTTCTGAGGAAATGAAATGCAGACTGGCCGTAGCAAATAAAGCATTTCAAAAAGAGCAGCTGGTTAAAGTCGAATATAATTTTTGATGGCTCTCGATCTTCCACCATAACCGAGTCCATCAACTTGAGGAAGCAAATATGAGGTAGCCAAAGAGATGGAAACGTGGGTTCTACTATGCCAAGACTGCTTGGTAGCTACAACAAGAAAACACAATTAATTAGCAGGAGTTCAAAATAAGAAAGTATTTATTACTTAACTCTGTTGTAGTGCATGGGCTGTTGGTTGACAATTATAGAAGACGCGACTAGACTAAGCGTCTGTAGAATGACATAATTTACAAGTCACAAATCGTGCAGTGACGAATTTATCTCTCGTAATCTTGAATGTCGAATCCGGTGAATTTGAAGACTAAGTTGGAACTGGGCTACAAAGACTTGATGGCAGCGATGACTGAGCTGCAGACGATGACTAACTTCGGCGCTGGCTGACCACTAAGCGCGGCTACGGACTGTAGACTGGCACAACTGTACTCTCCTGCCGCACATGAAGTGTCCTAGCGGCGCCCCGCGGCGAGCATGAGTACTGCGACTGGCTGTGTACTCTTTGGCTAGCACAGCCGTTCTTCTGTTCCGTTTATCGATACAATCGCATCCGGCGGATCGATCTCTCAGGCGGCGGTGTGGTCTTATGACTGACGACATCACAATTTTAATTGTTATGAAAGGTTCCTCTGATGATGTTTGTCTGTTTGTGGCCTTGGACGGAGATGAAACGTGGATGATAAACGGTTCCGTCAAGAAGAGAACAGAAACTTTTGAAATGTGGTGCAACAGGATAATACTGAAGACGAGATGGCTAGATCGGGAAGCTAGTAAGGTTCGCAGGAGAGCTTCTGTAAAGTTTGGAAGGTGGGAGACGAGATACTGGCAGAAGTAAAGCTGTGAGTACCGGGCTTGAGTCGTGCTTCGGTAGCTCAGTTGGTAGAGCACTTGCCCGCGAAAGGCAAAGGTCCCGAGTTCGAGTCTCGGTCGGGCACACAGTTTTAATCTGCCAGGAAGTTTCTTACAAGGGAACCTCCCCATCGCACCCCCCTCAGATTTAGTTATAAGTTGGCACAGGGATAGGCCTTGAAAAACTGAACACAGATCAATTGAGAAAACAGGAAGAAGTTGTGTGGAACTGTGAAAAAATTAGCAAAATATACAAACTGAATAGTCCACGGGTCGCATAGGCAACGTCAAGGACTCTGGGAACGCAGGAGCACCGTGGTCTCGTGGTAACGTGAGCAGCTGCGGAACGAAAGGTCCTAGGTTCAAATCTTCCATCGAGTGAAAAGTTTATTTTTTTATTTTCAGTTTATGTGACAAACTCTTATGTTTTCATCACTTTTTTGTGAGTGATTATCACATCCACAAGAAAACCTAAATCGGGCAAGGGAGAAGAATCTTTTTACCCCTTCGCCAAGCGTACAAGTTAGGTGGGTCGACAACATATTCCTGTCATGTGACGCACATGCCGTCACCAGTGTCGTATAGAATATATCAGATGTGTTTTCCTGTGGAGGAATCGGTTGACCTATGACCTTGCGATCAAATGTTTTCGGTTCCCATTGGAGAGGCACGTCCTTTCGTCTACTAATCGCACGGTTTTGCGATGCGGTCGCAAAACACAGACACTAAACTTATTACAGTGAACAAAGACGACAATGAACGAACGGACAGATAATAACTATGCAAAAATAAAGAAAAGAAAATTTTCACTCGTGGGAAGCCTTGAACCAAGGACCTCTCCTTCAGCAGCTGCTCACGCTACCACGGAACCACGACGCTCCTGAGCTCACTTTGTCCATGATGTTGCCTATGCGACCCGTGGACTACTCAGTTCGTATATTTTGCTTATTTTTTCACAGTTCCACACAACTTCCTCCTGTTTTCTCAATTGATCTGTGTTCAGTTTATCAAGGCCTATCCACTGTGCCAACTTATAACTAAATCTGAGGGGGGTGCGATGGGGAGGTTCCCTTGTTAGTAAGGAGGTGCTGAACTGAATTTGGGAGAAAAGAAATTTTAGGCATAATTTGACTAAGAGAAGGGATCGGTTGATAGGACACATCATGAGGCATCAATGAATCGCCAGTTTGGTGATGGAGGAGAAAATTGTAGAGGGAGACCGCAAGGTTTGACTACAGTAAGCAGATTCATATGCAGATTGTGGTTCTTATGCGGAGATGGAGAGAGGCGTAGCGTTTACAGCTGCATCAAACCAGCCATCGAACTGAAGACCAGAAGAACATACCTTCTTTACTCCCAGTTGTGAAGGAGATGATATATTCTGTGCTTCAGTACTGGTGTCGTACGTCTGGTAGTAAATTCATGGCTTTTAAGTGAAGTGAGAAATTAGCATTCGCCCGTGGAAGAAGTGGGAGCGCTGAGCTGCAGAGCCCTGGTAATGTGTAATGGGTGGCGATGTTGTGGTGGCAGAGGAGTCGCCAGGCGTTACCCACGTGCTCGCTCAGAAAGCCGCGGGCCGCTCAAGTTGCGGGCTACACGCAGTCGTCAAGTTCAAGGAACGCATGTGACCTAGTGTTCAACAAGAAAAGTCACACTGTCAACTGAACAATACAACAATTTAAGAGTTTTCGTCGATATTTATGCATTTGTCACAGATTCGTTTGACAAACAGGAAACATAAAATACGAATAACACACGGAATAAAGGAAAATACTAGGACATTTTTCCCAGACGCAGAAATTAAAAAAAGAGGAGTTCCTAATGGATGTAAATTCTCTTCCCACTATACGCAAATGTCTTAGATCTGAGCACTGAGTCACAAACAACTACCTTTTTTGTAGACGGTGCAAGAATCCTTTTTACAGCAAGCATTCAAAATCAGTTATGAGTAGCTGTGTAAAAAATCTACAGCCAAGCTAAATGGATGGTTTGAGGAGGATAAGTTACTAATAAACACAAAAAACCACATTCTTTAATTTCTGCATAAAATTTGACGCATGCAACACCAGTGTGACAAACTCCATCGGAATTACGCTATCTCTGCAAACTAAAAGTTTTAGGCATTATGCTTCAAATTCTTTTCAAGTAGCAGACACACATAAGTAAAAAAATGCAACACTAAATAAAATACGTAGCAGTTGTGACGTCCCCTCTCCCCTTTCTGATGTCGCTGTGGGTGTTGAGCCGCTGCTGCTACAGCTCGGTCGGTGGAATGGAGACGCGACGCGCAGTGATGGTTGTCCCCGTCGGATAACGTGAAACAGCACCTGAAAATCACTAAAGAAAATTGTTCCTCTCGTAATGTATGAAAGTCTGTTTGCGAGTCCGCACAGTCTTCTCAGCGATGCGAACTGCTGATTTTAATTGTCTATTACGGTTTTGTGATGATTTGCTATGCCCAGTTAGTTAGCTACTGCAGTATTGAGTGAATCATTCATCACCGAAGTCGTTCCACACCACTGAAGCGAGGAAAAATTCATATGCGGTTCAGTATCAGTAGTAGTTGTTACGTTGCTACGCAGAATTGTTCACTACGGCACGACGCAAATCCAGAGATAATCTATAATGCTATCTTGCTTTCGTGCGTCGTGATATAATTTCGGTAAGACAATCCTTTCAATGCTCAATGTTCATCAAGTCACTCTTTCAATTAGAATGTTCACAGTTAATTAATTTTGATTATCAACTATGACACAGTTCAATTAATGATGGAACCAACACGTGAGATTTCCATTACTGACGAACAATTTTATTTTTCCTTCTTAGCACTTAGTTTTTAATCGTCACATCACACGCACGTGATGGATCCGATCAATTACGATTCTTTTCAGTTCGGTGATCGTGACAATTACGACAACTTTTACAATCGGCATATTTGTATTATCTTCGTGTGGTCGTATTAATGTTTCATACTCAAGGCTAATCAGTTATTGCAGTCTTCGATACTATGTCCATTCTTCATGTAACTGTTCACTTTTATGAAGGTTGAGTCCAACAATAATATCTTCAATAATTCGAGTTCATTAACTCGCCGTACACTATCAGAATATCACTTCAATTCAAGTTCTCAAGTCAGAATAACTGAGAACAAAGTCCGCGTATCTCTATCACACAATATTACTTTTTTTTAAAAAAGAAACAATCTCGTAGCGTTTCGTTTGTAGTACTATAACAAACGGTGCTCTCTCTCGACAAGATAGCAAGCAAGCTAGCAAGCGACTAACTTTTCCATGATCGAGCATTGTAGACGCATTGAATTTCCTTTTCGCCGCGTTTACAACTCTCTTTCACAATAAATGTTATCTCTGACCGACATATTACTTTGGACTTAACTTTCATCGTACTGATTTATTACTAAGATATTTGATAGCTAATTAAAAATAACCTTACTTTCTTTCCAGCTTTATATCATGACATACTCAATTATTATTGAAACTGGTGTCCATCAAAACTTTAAGGTGTTATATTATTGTCAAAGTTGTCGTACCTGTCAGGATAACACTGTTCCCTACTTTAAATTATCATGACATTCTTATTTGGGTTTTCGGGTTTCTTAGGGTGTTACAGAGTCTAGGTTTACTTTTTGTTAAAACAAGTTTTCACACTGTTCGAATTGTCATCTTAGCCCAGTTCTACCGCGTCCTTCTGTAGGGAAACATATTCTGGGATAGTACGCCACCTGGTTTTGTCATTGTGTTAACTTAGAAAATAACCGCAAGAGCAAAGCAACATACTGGACACACAGGTTATTGCAAGGGATTCTTTCAAAAATTGTCGATCCTTCCAATCCCCTGAGTCTGTTTACTAGAAACCTGTAACTACGTTAGAAAGACTTTAAAATACATAACTAAATATTGTAATATTCAAGAAAGTGATACAAGGGAAAAAGAACAATTCCATGTCGTTTGAGTAAGGACATAAGCTTTTAAAACTTACGCTACAAATAGTCTTCTATGTTAAGTAAAAATTATTTCATGATTGTCACCTTTTAGTAAACCTAAGTGACATTTTTATCACCTCGCTGCACCTACTGAAACAAGGAAGTGAAAAAACTGCCACTGCAAGTATTGCAAATTTTTGTTATATGTTTACTGCAGTATTACTGGTAAATTTTCTGTACTTTATGCAAGAGCAAGGTTGTGTGTTTGTGCCTGTACATTAGTGTTGGTGGACCCATACGTATGTAAAATTTATAACGTACCCCACAATCTGGAAAAATATTTATCTGAATAAAAGAGTAAAATTAATCGTAACTTAAAAATACGCCAAATGTAAACTTGGGTTTTTAAAACTCTATCTTCTGCAAAACACAACGTTTTTCCTTGTTTTATTCAACACTCAAACATGATTCGACACGTATGTGACACCTTCGGAGCGTCTCGTTCTTTTCCTGTAAAATATTGTACACAAATTTTTGTTGGATTTGTATGTTAAGACTAAAACATGTGTATTTTTATGTTGTTTTCATTGATCATCTGAAATATCATTAATTTTCAAAATGGAGTTGTGGAGGTTGGCCTGTTTCTATAAGCTTTATGCCTTGGTAACATATTATTTACAAAGTTCTCGGGAAAAATATTTTTGTTTGTTCACTTTTTCCTCAAGAGCAGTAGAAGTGGATGTTATGTACTTACACTCTCCATTGTGTTGTACATGCTTGATTTATGTTCTTGGCAAGCTGTAAGTAATTATATGGGGCAGTCAAATGAAAACGAGATACAAGGAAAAAGTAAGGAAACTGTTATTATTTCAAAAGGACGCACCATAACTGTTAATTCACTACTGGCAATTAAAATTGCTAGTCCAAGAAGAAATGCAGATGATAAATGGGTATTCATTGGACAAATATATTATACTAGAACTGACATGTGATTACATTTTCACGGAATTTGAGTGCATAGATCCTGAGAAATCAGTACCCAGAACAACCATCCCAGGCCGTAATAACGGCCTTGATACGCCTGGGCATTGAGTCAAACAGAGCTTGGACGGCGTGTACAGGTACAGCTGCCCATGCAGCTTCAACACGATACCGCAGTTCATCAAGAGTAGTGACTGGCTTATTGTGATGAGACAGTTGCTCGGCCAACATTGACCAGACGTTTTTCAATTGGTGAGAGATCTGGAGAATGTGCTGGCCAGGTCAGCAGTCGAACATTTTCTGTATCCAGAAAGGCCCGTACAGGACCTGCAACATGCGGTCGTGCATTACCTTGCTGAAATGTAGGGTTTCGCGGGGATCGAATGAAGGGTAGAGCCACGGGTCGTAACACATCTGAAATGTAACGTCCACTGTTCAAAGTGCCGTCAATGCGAACAAGAAGTGACCGAGGCGTGTAACCAGTGGCACCCCATACCATCACGCCGGGTGATACGCCAGTATGGCGATGGCGAATACACGCTTCCAATGTGCGTTCACCGCGATGTCGCCAAACACGGATGCGATCATCATGATATTGTAAACAGAACCTGGATTCATTCGGAAAAATGACGTTTTACCATTCGTGCACCCAGGTTCGTCGTTGAGTACACCATCGCAGGCGCTCCTGTCTGTGATGCAGCGTCAAGGGTAACCGCAGCCATGGTTTCCGAGCTGATAGTCCATGCTGCCGCAAACGTGGTCGAACTGTTCGTGCAGATGGTTGTTGTCTTGCAAACGTCCCCATCTGTTGACTCATGGGTCGAGATGTGGCTGAACGATCCGTTTCAGCCATGCGGATAAGATGCCTGTCATCTCGACTGCTAGTGATACGAGGCCGTTGGGGTCCAGCACGGCGTTCCGGATTACCCTCCTGAACCCACCCATTCCATATTCTGCTAAGAGTCATTAGATTTCGACGAACGCGAGCGGCAATGTCGCGATACGATAAACCGCAATCGCGATAGACTACAATCCGACCTTTATCAAAGTCGGAAACGTGATGGTACGCATTTCTCCTCCTTGCACGAGGCATCACAACAACGTTTGACCAGGCAACGCCCGTCAACTGCTGTTTGTGTGTGAGAAATCGGTTGGAAACTTTCCTCATGTCAGCACGTTGTAGGTGTCGCGACCGGCACCAACCTTGTGTGAATGCTCTGAAAAGCTAATTATTTGCGTATCACATCATCTTCTTCTTGTCGGTTAAATTTGGCGTCTGTAGCACGTCATCTTTGTGGTGTAGCAATTTTAATGGCCAGTAGTGTACATTTGTCCCACTATGAGGCAAGCCGGTCAGTGCTTTCTTAGAAAAATGTTTGCGGGTGCCTCCGGAACCATGACTGTACGCAGGCATGTACATCTCCGTCCGAAGCAAATCGACGGCCTGAATGTCTCTCTTCAGGACTCCAAAAATATGGAAATCGCAAGGGGAGAGACCGGGACTGTATGGATGGTGTGTAAGAGCTTCCCAACGAAACTTCTGCAGCGTAGTGGAAACAACCTTGGCAACATGTGGGCGTGCGGACTAAAGCTGCCCATCGACTGTCAATAATATCAGACAATTTTTCATATTGCGCAATATTATTGGCCGTTTGTAGATAAGATTGAGTTTAGTGCAATATATTGTCCAATGTACTGACAGATCTACGGAAATTAGATTTTACTGAGCAAACTGCTTAGATGGTATAGTCTCTGGCTAATATTCTATATCATTATCAGCTCAGTCTCGTCTGCTAAACTATTTCTCTTGCTCGATTTGTTGCGCTGTGAAATGGAAATGAATTCGAAGCCAGTGGAACGGACGTACATTTTACAATTACTGGAAGTATTGACGAGTGTGCCAACCTTAGCGTGCATTATATGAAACTAATATAATAATCGCCAAAAGAAAACGGAGCAATACGACCAGTTGTCGAATTATAGGGAAATGTACCGGCACCCAGAAGTAGATAAGCTTCAGTTAGTTTCATGAAATAGAAATCATTGCAGGAAAATTGTGGGAAAGAACTGAAAAGAATTACGAGTGCATCGAAAAGCGGGGGTAGTGCTGACAAGCTACTGGAGCCAACACCTAGGTTATTTAATGCCATTAACTTTTTCAAGGACAAGAAAATATTTTAACACAGTTTATGTAATAATATGTATACTTCTGTCTTTAAAACTGGATCTGAATAAATAAATATTAAGCACCTTTAATCATTCTTATAGGTGTGACCATCTGCAAAAATACTTCAAATGAGAGGACGTCCGTCGGCAGAAAGTTCCGATAATCATTTAGCTCGCTTATCTTAAAGTCACTTTGTAAATTTTCATGCGTCAATTCATGGTTGCACGCGTGGGTACAACCATTGTTCCGTAGACTACCGCAAACATTTTGCAAGCAAAGCGTTTTCTGTCTCGTCTCGCAGCGTGATTAATTTATTAACAGTTATGGCGATTACTTTTGAAATAATACACAGTTTATTTACTTTCTTCCCATCTGTCTCGTTTTCATTTGACTGTCCCCTATGTACACTCCTGGAAATTGAAATAAGAACACCGTGAATTCATTGTCCCAGGAAGGGGAAACTTTATTGACACATTCCTGCGGTCAGATACATCACATGATCACACTGACAGAACCACAGGCACATAGACACAGGCAACAGAGCATGCACAATGTCGGCACTAGTACAGTGTATATCCACCTTTCGCAGCAATGCAGGCTGCTATTCTCCCATGGAGACGATCGTAGAGATGCTGGATGTAGTCCTGTGGAACGGCTTGCCATGCCGTTTCCACCTGGCGCCTCAGTTGGACCAGCGTTCGTGCTGGACGTGCAGACCGCGTGAGACGACGCTTCATCCAGTCCCAAACATGCTCAATGGGGGACAGATCCGGAGATCTTGCTGGCCAGGGTAGTTGACTTACACCTTCTAGAGCACGTTGGGTGGCACTGGATACATGCGGACGTGCATTGTCCTGTTGGAACAGCAAGTTCCCTTGCCGGTCTAGGAATGGTAGAACGATGGGTTCGATGACGGTTTGGATGTACCGTGCACTATTCAGTGTCCCCTCGACGATCACCAGTGGTGTACAGCCAGTGTAGGAGATCGCTCCCCACACCATGATGCCGGGTGTTGGCCCTGTGTGCCTCGGTCGTATGCAGTCCTGATTGTGGCGCTCACCTGCACGGCGCCAAACACGCATACGACCATCATTGGCACCAAGGCAGAAGCGACTCTCATCGCTGAAGACGACACGTCTCCATTCGTCCCTCCATTCACGCCTGTCGTGACACCACTGGAGGCGGGCTGCACGATGTTGGGGCGTGAGCGGGAGACGGCCTAACGGTGTGTGGGACCGTAGCCCAGCTTCATGGAGACGGTTGCGAATGGTCGTCGCCGATACCCCAGGAGCAACAGTGTCCCTAATTTGCTGGGAAGTGGCGGTGCGGTCCCCTACGGCACTGCGTAGGATCCTACGGTCTTGGCGTGGATCCGTGCGTCGCTGCGGTCCGGTCCCAGGTCGACGGTCACGTGCACCTTCCGCCGACCACTGGCGACAACATCGATGTACTGTGGAGACCTCACGCCCCACGTGTTGAGCAATTCGGCGGTACGTCCACCCGGCCTCCCGCATGCCCACTATACGCCCTCGCTCAAAGTCCGTCAACTGCACATGCGGTTCACTTCCACGCTGTCGCGGCATGCTACCAGTGTTACAGACTGCGATGGAGCTCCGTATGCCACGGCAAACTGGCTGACACTGACGGCGGCGGTGCACAAATGCTGCGCAGCTAGCGCCATTCGACGGCCAACACCGCGGGTCCTGGTGTGTCCGCTGTGCCGTGCGTGTGATCATTGCTTGTACAGCCCTCTCGCAGTGTCCGGAGCAAGTATGGTGGGTCTGACACACCGGTGTCAATGTGTTCTTTTTTCCATTTCCAGGAGTGTATGTACTGCTTTTCACACCTTTTCAATTTCACTATCGCCCAAGATCGCAAGTTTTCATATATAAAAACGAGATTTTGAAAATCTTACGTCGCCATACTCATCGAAAGAAGTTAATGTACTGCTGCTGTTCACTTGACCATAGTGTTGCTTTAGTTTGTTTGATTTGTGTGTGTGTGGGGGGGGGGGGGGGGGGGAGAGAGAAAGAGAGACACAAACGGGCGGGAACAAAAGGGGCGATATGTAATTTCAGGGACGCCCTAACAGCAATTATGGAAATTTATTTTTGTTTTTTTATTTATCTCTCGATCTGCCAGATACATTTTACAAAGAACAAGTAAGATTAATATAAATCACAATAAACGTTTGGAACTTACAATGTGGAAACAAATTATTTCAGTTATTACATTACAATTATGTCAGGGAAACTACACTGTTACATTAAATGGGACAAAAATCACGTAAATTGAAGACAATTAATTACACTGTAACATTAAGATTATGGTGCCATTTCCTGGCATTGTCCGTTAAATTATGGAAATTAAGAATGTGCTCGAACTCGAGATCAAACCAGCCTTTTACAACTTCTTCGTAAAAGCGGACGAAATGCGTATGAGCGAGCAGAGCAGCGAATGGCAAAAACTGCCAAAGAGAGCCGCGGCTAAGCATGGCCACAAAGGTGGTGGAGGAGGACCTCCTTTTGGATCTGGAAGGATTGTTGCATGATCCAGGGATCGCTGACTACAGCTATGTGACTTAACTGCAAAAAAGTGCGACCCGAGCCCTTAAACGCGTTTTTCTAGAAACCATACTGTTCAGATTGGAAACAACTTGAGATTGGTACATGCAATTTTGATCGCAATTTGGTACTCTGAATTGAATTCTCTATCAGCCTACGTAGCCGTTTAGCGGTATCTTCAGAAAGTCTGTTTTCGTTTCATGCATTTGTTTCAACATCTCACCATTTAAGTAGATCTCAATATTTTTCGATTACACTCAGTATATTGACAGAAGATATACTGCAAATGATTTATACTGAATTTTGTTACCGGTACAATAGCAGGGCTCCGGAAATGCAAGGGGGGCTTCCACCTGGTGCAGGGGTTACTAGGAGCGTCTGAGTGTACATAAAAATGTTTTCCTAAAGATAAAAATGTAATTTAGCATTACCTTTTTTTCTTGAAAATCACGAAAATCACAAAAATCACCTATTTTTCATGAATTCATGAAGGGCTGCCCTCTTAAGTCAAGTGTCCGTGTGCTCTGCCGGTATTATACCCCCGAGTCCCTAACACAATAATTCGACCAGTCGAGAAGTTCATAGGTGGTAATATGCCTCACGTGTACCCTGAGGAGCCAAAACGTTATGACCACTTGCTTAATAGTTTGCTCGTCAGTCTTTGGAACGAAATACATCACCGATTCTGCGTACCAGCGGTGCGACAGTTTGTTGGTAGGTTAGTGGAAGCATGTGGGATTAGA
Organism: Schistocerca piceifrons; assembly: GCF_021461385.2. Taxonomy (NCBI): domain Eukaryota; kingdom Metazoa; phylum Arthropoda; class Insecta; order Orthoptera; family Acrididae; genus Schistocerca; species Schistocerca piceifrons. Next base: position 36,296,132 of record NC_060143.1, read on the forward strand.
TGTCTACGCACAGGTCACGTAATTCATGTAAATAATGGGCCACTGATATGCGTACGCGATGATTTCACCCGATAGTGACCCAGATGAGATCCATAGAGATTACATAAGGCGAATTTTGCCGCCGAGACGTCAGCGTGGGTTCACTATAACGCTCTTGAAATCACTGTGGCTCGGTTCTCGCTCCGAGATACGGGCAGTTATACTGCTGAAAGATAACATCGCTGTCGGGGAAGACATCAAGCGTGAAGGGAACCACTTGGTTCGCAGCTGTCAGCGTGTCTTCGATTACTACCACAAGAACCATGCAAGCGCAAGAGAATCGACAAAGGCCACAAGAACTGAGTGAGAAGGCATTTACTCTTAAAACAAGTACGTATATAGTGACTTTGAGTAAAGTTAGACAACAAATTTCAGAGGTCTATGCCAAGAACCTGTTTCACACAGCCTTACAATGTTCAGTTTGACATAATAACGGGAATCAGTAGTGGAGTAAATATTCATTACAAAATAAAAAAAGGCAGGGCGTAGGTGCAGGTCAACGGCCTGCATGGGGCCAAATCGTTTGAGAACCTCTGGTCTGCAAGACTGCGTTCTTTGCTGGCTCCGGAAGAGATTCTCAATCATGGGACCTATCCTACATTTATTTTACATAATAATATAATATTTGCCCCAACAGAGATTACGAAATGGCGACTGAGTGACAGAATCAGCTAAGTTAATTGAAGCAACGTTTTGGAAGAAAGCAAAGGTTCATCAGTCTACAAGAAATGCGGCTATTTGACGTCCACCTACTGTAGAATCTTACAAGATATCCGCAGTTGAAACGAATTCAGAGGTGTCTGGAACAGAATACCATTGGTAACGCGATAGTCATCTCGTGCTTTTTCATATAACATGTTGGAAACCTTGGCTCAAGGCAGTAATGTAGAAGCAGCTTTTCTGACTTCCCAATGCTCGTTGACGAAAGTGTTGTGGACTGGCAAGACAGCCAATCCACTGTGACGGGTAGCCGAAAGGCACGCGTTTAAGCTCACGCAGGCTGGCGTGAGGTCTGGAACAGTTAAAGGAGGTGAGACTAGTAAAAAAAGGTACGTGGCTTCTGGAATACTTAACTTTAATCCATAATTGGTGAACATCGGTCTGACGGTACATGCATCACAAGTTAAATAGCAAATGATAATGGCGCCTTGCTAGGTCGTAGCAAATGACGTAGCTGAAGGCTATGCTAACTATCGTCTCGGCAAATGAGAACGTAATTTGTCAGTGAACCATTGCTAGCAAAGTCGGCTGTTCAACTGGGGCGAGTGCTAGTGAGTCTCTCTAGACTAGACCTGCCGTGTGGCGGCGCTCGGTCTGCAATCACTGACAGTGGCGACACGTGGGTCCGACGTATACTACCGGACCGCGACCGATTTAAAGGCTACCATCTAGCAAGTGTGGTGTCTGGCGGTGACACCACAGAAAGCACAATCATTTGTGACTGAACTGAGGATTTCTTGACACGAAGGACCTAACGAGCTATTTTACATCGAGAGTCGTAATTAGGCGTAAAAATAGCCTCATATGTTCTTAGGGAAGTGTGTTGGAGCCCTTGTCGTTAATGTTGCACATTAATGACCTGGCAGACAGCATTAAGCCTGGGATGCATGAGTAGCTGGACCAGCCTAAGTTCATAAGTGGTCTATAAGACCCCTGCCTTAAAACAAATACAGAATACTGGTATTAAAAAAATATGTTCAAATTCTGAAGGTGTTGGTGATACACAATGAATAAAGTATTTATTGTGATATTTTATTTTAGTACAATATGGAATATAGTATTATAAATTACGTTATAATTTTCCTGAGACTGAATAAACAACTCTCAATTTTACTGATCCACACCATATTATTTGCTCATTAAAAGTACCATTCTTCAAAAATAATTTCACTAAGTTCTTTGCATAAATTTGGTGTGCATTTGCGGAACGTTCACCAATTTTTCTGTCTAATCAGTGTGGTCACATAAAGAACATTCTTTTTGGTGATTTTGCAGTTTCTGCAGTCCGTTGAAGTGGGTTGTTTATTCTTCCCTCCATATGAGCAAAATTCCTCTTATATAAGATCTACTTCCACTTACGTGGGATGTTGCTGTGAAAGAAAACACAAGATTTTTATTCTTATCACATGTAATACGTTTGTCCCTAAGGCAAAATACCATCTTCTTGACCGTCAATTTCAAGAGCATGTACGTGCCTTCTGGTCAAGAGAGTCAGCTCGTCATTTACATTCATTCTGAAATAAAACTATCTCACTTGTTTTTGCAATTCCAGTGGTGTTGTGATGCAGCGAAACTTTGGCTACATAACGTACAATTGTCAAATGGTGTTTCCAGTCAACATGATGATGATAAAGCTATTCTGGACATGGAAGCTTTCATTTCTAGCGGAATTGTCTTTCTGTTTTATTACACTACCTCTTACTGGACCGGGAGGAATTTCCATGAAATTGTGTACTCGTATTCTGCTCGTTGGTGGTGGAGATTACGGAGTTCTATCGTGATCGATAGTGAAATCGGCAGTTCTGTAGTCTGTATCACCTAACTGTTCACTGCTTAGTTCACTTGGGATGCTGGGAGACGTGTGTTCATTACCCTTGGAACTATTAGAGTATAAATCTCTACTATCTTCCTCATCCAAGAGAGCTTCATATAAAAGCCATTCAGTGATAGTTAACTGAAAATTTCGACCACTTATGCTGATGTTAGATGGTATTCTTTTGTCTCCTACAAATAGTATGATATGCATGTTCTAAGCAGAGAACAAAAATAAATGGCTGGTTCAAATGGCTCTGAGCACTATGGGACTCAACTGCTGAGGTCATTAGTCCCCTAGAACTTAGAACTAGTTAAACCTAACTAACCTAAGGACATCACAAACATCCATGCCCGAGGCAGGATTCGAACCTGCGACCGTATCGGTCTTGCGGTTCCAGACTGCAGCGCCTTTAACCGCACGGCCACTTCGGCCGGCAACAAAAATAACTTATACAATTATTCTGTTAATGAAACTAAACTTATACTCATCTGGAAGTATATTGGCATTGAAGAAAACACTTAACAAAAGAGCACTTGCTTGTAGCTTCTACAGTACTTCTCACCTCTCAATAAGGGGTATAACTGTACGGAACTGACAACTGTCATAAGAAAGTTGCTGTTTTAATGCGCCATCCAGATTAATAATAAGTAAATTAAGGAAAGTCTGAAAGATTTCTGTCATGCATTACACATGTAGGGTCGCAAAATTCATAAAATAAAATAATTAATTTGACTTGCAACAATTAATATCTTTTCCGAAGAAAGTAAAGTGTATTTCCAAAGAGTTCACAGGACATCAAATAAAATAAACTAATAGTAAGACAGTTTATTGAGGAAACGAGAGGTCGATGATGATATATGTATTATGGGGCCCTCAACTGTCCGGTTATCAGTGCCCGTACAAATTCACAATCTTTTCACTGTCCAGTCTCGCCGCTTTCCCGAACAGTGGTGAAATGATGAGGACAACATAGACACTCAGTCCCCTACCCAGCCGGGAATCGAACCCGGGACCTCGCGATCCAGAGGCAGCAACACTTACCACTAGACCACTAGCTGTGGACAAAAATGGGAGGTTGCCGAGTCTAAAAGACCCCTGTTATGCATCTAGGAATTGATCATAACGCAGGACTTTTTGCAGCTGATGCAGATAACAATACTGAAAAAGCGGCGTAAATATTCTGTCAGATCTTGATAAAATTTAAAATTTGTGCAAAGATGGAGAATTTGATTTAAATGTTCAGAGGTGTATTACTGCGCACTTCAAAAGACGCAAGAAGATTGTATCCTGGATCTACAATACGTACGAACCATAAATGGAATCAGTGAAATCATGCATAATATCTGGGTGTAGCGATTTGTAGGGATGTGAAATGGAATGGTCACACGCGCTCAGGTGGAGGTAAAGCAGACCCCAGACTTCCGTCCATTTGTAGGATAGTAGCAACATCCAATCAGTCCGCAAAGGAGACTGCTTACAAATCACGCGGTGCGACCATTCCTAGAATATTGTTCTACTTTGTGGGACTCATAACAGATAGGATTAAGAGGTACACTGAGCATGTACAAAGAAGGGCGGCTCGAATGTTCACAGGTTTGTTTTGACACGCAAGAGAGCGTCACGGATATGCTGAAAAACTTGAACTGGCAGACGCATGAATATTCACATCTATATCATGCTCCGCAAGCCGCCTATTGGTGAAAGATGGAGGTTACTTCTGGTACCGCTATCTTATTCCCCCTTCCGTGTCCCACTCGCGAATGGCGTGTGGGAAGAATGATTGTCGGTAACCCTGTGTATTAGCTCCGATTTCTCAAATTTTCTCGTTGTGACCCTTTCGCGAAGTGTGTGTGGGAGGAAGCAGTATGTTGCTTTCTCGAAACGTCAGTTGTAAACCTCTTCGTGATGCAGGACGCCTCTCTTTTAACGTCTGCCATTCAAGTTTGTAGAGCATCTCTGCAACGCGTACGCGCCGACTAAACCGATCACATGACAAAGCACACCACTCTTCGTTGGATCTTCTCTATCTCTTCTATCAGTCCTACATGATAAGGATCCCAGATAGCTGAACGACACTCAAAAATCGGTCAAACAAGTGCCTTGATGCCACTTTCGCAGTGGATGAGGTACATTTCCCTAAGATTTTTCCTATGGATCTCAGTCTGGTATCTGCATTACCTATTATTTGTTTTATGTGGTGATTCCACTTAAGGTCACTCTGGTTGGTTACTCCAAGATATTTTACTGTAGATACCGTTTGTAGCAGTTTTGGCCGTGCGGTTCTAGGCGCTAGAGTCTGGAACCGCGCGACCGCTACGGTCGCAGGTTCGAATCCTGCCTCGGACATGGATGTGTGTGATGTCCTTAGGTTAGTTAGGTTTAATTAGTTCTAAGTTCTAGGCGACTGATGACCTCAGAAGTTAAGTCGCATACTGCTCAGAGCCATTTGAACCATTTTTTGTAGTAGTTTGTTATGAATAGTATCGTTGTACAGCAGTGGCTTTCTTTTCCTACGTAAGCACAATATGTTACATTTATTTACAGTCAGGGCCAACTACCAGAGTCGACGCCATTCATCAATTCTCTGCGGGTTATTCTGCTAATCGATACTACCTTCTGACGTTGCTACTTTCAAAATGGTTCAAATGGCTCTGAGCACTATGGGACTTAACGTCTGAGGTCATCAGTCCCCTAGAACTTAGAGCTACTTAAACCTAACTAACCTAAGGACATCACACACATCCACGCCCGAGGAAGGATTCGAACCTGCGACCGTAGCGGTCGCGCGGTTTCAGGCTGAAGTGCCTAGAACCTCTCGGCCACGCCGGCCGGCTTGCTACTTTCCTACAGACTTCCGCATCATATGCGAACAGTTTCAGAGCGCTTCCGTCACTTTCTGTTAGAGCATTATATACGCTGTAAACAATAAAGGCCCTATAACATTTCCATTGGATACTCCGGAAATTATCGGTAAGCTCGTATTTGTTCCAATGAAAGACAGTGCGGGATGGTGTCAAGTGCCTTCCTGAAGTCAGGGATTACGGCATCAACTCGAGCGTCGTTGTCAGCCGCGCTACGAACATCTTGGAGGAACAGAGCGAGTTTAGTTTTGCGAGATCTCGGTTTGCGGAGTCCCTGTTAATTATTATAGAGTCATAATTCTTGAGCATAAACGATGTTCCATAATTCTGCAAGAGATGACGTCAGCGATATAGGCAATAATTATGTGCATCTTTCCTACGATCAAAACGAGAATGGCCTTCATTTTTTTTTCCAGTCGCTAGGTACCTTTCGTTGCTCCAACGGTCTATGGGTAAACTGCTACTAGACGGAGAGCAAATTATTTCGCATAATCTTTGTAAAATCTTATAGGTAGCTCATCTGGTCCTGAAGACCTTAAACTACAAAGCGATTGTAGTAGCTTCTCTAATCCGGGATCTGTTATTTCAGTGTCTGTCATCTCGGCGTTCGTACGATGATTGAAAGGAGGGATTGTGTTACGCTTTTCCCGCGAAGGCCTACCAATAAATTTCAAGAATCACTTTAATTAAGGGATCTAGGGATGTACAGGGTGTTATACGAGGAACGAGGAATATTCATGGATTTGACAGGTACGATCATTCGAAGTTAAAAAAAAAAAAGAAAACATGGGTTCTACAATGCGTAACTCAAGAGCTATGAGCACTGCGAGACACATGTCTTCTACCGAACAAGTACTCATAGCTCTTAGAGGTGGCGCAGTGGTTAGACACTGGACTCGCATTCGGGAGGACGACGGTTCAATCCCGCGTCCGGCCATCCTGATTTAGGTTTTCCGCGATTTCCCTAAATCGCTCCAGGCAAATGCCGGGGTGGTTCCTTTCAAAGGGCACGGCCGACTTCCTTCCCCGTCCTTCCCTAATCCGATGAGACCGATGACCTCGCTGTCTGGTCTCCTTCCCCAAAAACAACAACAACAATGTGGTGTCACCGCCGGACACCACACTTGCTAGGTGGTAGTTTAAATCGGCCGCGGTCCATGTAGTACATGTCGGACCCGCGTGTCGCCACTGTGATCGCAGACCTAGCGCCACCACCAAGGCAGGTCTCGTGATACGAGAGTGGACTCGACCCCAGTTGTACGAGAACCAAGCTACCGCCCAGTTGTACGCGAACCTAGCTATCGCCCAGTTGTACGAAGCCTTTCTCTCTCATTAGCCGAGAGACAGAATAGCCATCAGAAGTTAATGGCTACGAACTAGCAAGGAGCCATTTGTATCAGTGCCTATAGTTTACGAGTATTCAAGAGAGATGTATTCCAAGGAATCAATAAAAGATAAGTAAAAAGTATCTACATACTTTTCTTCTTATTCATTCATAAGTTCTCATGTTCCAGACTTCACGCCCGTCTGCTTATTGCCGTTCGTGCACTATCGGCCACAGCATTAGTCTAGCGTGCCTTTCTTTTGGCTACTACCGTGTGGCGTAACAGTCTTGTTACGTCACTACAGATTGGCGACGAGGGAAAAGGACCTTTTTCTGATTGCTTACATTTATTTCTGATTGCTTACATTTAATTGTGTCATGGCTTCGCCACAATCTCCAGATGTACTGTCCGAATTTTATCGCTTGCAGAATCAGCAGACGCAGGCGTTACTGGATGCCCTTGGACAGCTCGTCCAGGGTCAACGTGCGCTGCACACCGATGCGGCCGCCGCCGCTTCTTCGCTACCGCTGCCACTGAACGCTGTTGCACCTCCCTTTCGACCATACGTGGCAGCCGATGAGACCTGGCAAGAGTGGTCTCGTCAGTTCGCCTTTCACATGGCTGCCTACAGAATTCAAGGTAATGAGCGGCAGCCGTTTTTGCTTTCTTGTGTCGGTGTGTCCACATACCGTGTGATAGTGAAATTGTTTCCCCGCCGCGACGTAGCAACTTTGTCATACGAGGAAATTTTGTCTGCATTGGATGCCTATTTCAAAGAAACAGTTAATGTGGTTGCAAAACGGTATACGTTCTTTCGTACAAAACGTACGGCCGGTCAAACTAATAGGGAGTGGGTAGCAACATTGCAAGGACTTACTAGGGACTGTGCCTTTGAATGTGACTGTGGTCTTTCTTATTCAGATACAATGGTGCGTGATGCAATTGCACAGAACGTTTCTGATGTTCGCATACGGGAGCAAATTTTGAAACTAGTTAATCCCTCCCTTCAACAAGTGATAGACATATTGGATAGACAGGACACACTGGACTGTGCTCAGGAATCTTTTGAAACTTCGCCAGCCGTGTGTAACGTTAACCGGCCCGCTGGACGCGCAGCGCGGCCCGGTAACCGGGCCTCGCGCCCGGGCGCACAGCTGCCGCCGCGTGCTCAGCCACGTGTGCCGCGCCAGCCCACAAATGCAGTGAAATCATGCCCGCGGTGTGCTACTAGACATTCGCGTGAACATTGCCCGTCACGCCAAGCTATTTGCTTTTTCTGCAATAAGAAAGGTCATGTTCAAAGTGTTTGCCAGAAAAAGCTCAGATCAGACAATCACAATCATTCCAGGCCCTTTGCTTCGCGCCGGAATCGAACCAAGGACACTCAGGCTCGTGGACCTTCGCCTATGGACATTCATGTCGTTAATTCCACTTCGTCCAGTGACCCTTTCTCTAACAGTAACTGTGTTCGTCCCACAAAACCTGTGCGTCGACGTCGCCGGAAATCACGTCAATTAGCCAGTGATTCTGTATCAGTGTCTGTTCCAATTGCACAAAACAGTCGCTCTTGTCGTCAGCAGGACAATAAACTTTTTGTGGACTTAGACTTTGAAGGCCAAGTGATACCATTCCAGCTCGATACCGGAGCTGCAGTTTCATTGCTCAATCACGAAACGAACAAACAACTGGGCGCACCTCCGTTGCGTGCCGCAAATGTTAAGCTCACTACATATTCCGGACAGAAAATTCCTGTGTTAGGACAGTGCAGCCTTCTTGCAACATACAAGGGACAAACAAAACTTGTGTCATTTTACGTTCTTCGTTCTTCTTCTGCAGTGAACTTGTTTGGTCTAGATTTATTTAAGTTGTTTAACATGTCTATTGTAAATCAGGTCCTATCAGTGAATCAGACTGTGCCTACAGACAGTGTTTCTCGGCTGTGTGACGAATTTGCAGACGTTTTTGCACCGGGCTTAGGTTGCGCTAAAAACTATGAAGCACATTTAGAACTGAAGGTAAACGCGCAACCGAAATTTTTCAGGGCGCGCAATGTTCCCCACGCATTGCGTGATGAGGTCGCAAGAACGTTACACGATCTCGAATCACAGGGTGTAATTGAACGTGTGCAAGCTTCTCTCTGGGCCTCACCCTTAGTAATTTTGCCAAAACCTTCCGGAAAATTGAGACTTTGCGTGGACTTCAAGGCCACAGTGAATCCACAGCTAGTGACTGCTACTTTTCCTTTGCCCCGCCCGGAAGATCTTTTTGCTAAACTGTGCCCGGGAAAATATTTTTCAAAGTTGGACCTAGCCGATGCGTACTTGCAAATACCGGTGGACGACGAATCCCAGCGCGTATTGGTGGTTAACACGCATCTTGGATTGTACCGCTTCAAAAGACTGCCTTTCGGGTGTGCATCCGCCCCTGCCTTGTTTCAGCAATATTTACAAACTATTTGTGCGTCGGTCCCTACTGCAGCAAACTATCTGGACGATATAGTGATCTCCGGACAGACAGAAGAAGATCATCTTGCGAATTTACGAACATTATTTCAGGTCTTGCGGCAAAATGGTCTTCGCTTGAGGAAGGACAAATGTGTGTTTTTAGCTCGTGACTTACCATACCTGGGACATGTCATTAATGCCCAAGGCATACATCCAAGTCCAGAGCACCTCCGTGCCATACAAGAATTGCCTTCCCCTCAAAATGTGAAACAGCTACAGAGTGTGTTGGGTAACATTAATTATTACCATAAATATGTGCGCAATGCCTCTTCCATTTCAGCTCCGCTTCATCGCTTACGCCGTAAAGGTGTTCCGTTCGTCTGGACGACGGAATGTGAACGCGCCTTTAGCCAGTTGAAATCGGCGTTGCTTTCTAATACTTGCCTTACGCCATTCGATCCCCAGAAACCCCTTTTGTTGATGGTAGATGCATCGGATTTCGGGATCGGTGCTGTACTTGCGCACAAAGTTGGCTCCCATGATCGCCCTATTGCCTTTGCGTCCAAATTGCTCTCGTCTGCGCAAAGAAATTATTCACAGATAGAGAAAGAAGCTTTGGCTCTCGTGTTTGGTGTTACTAAGTTCCATGATTTCTTGTATGGTCGTCACTTTACCATCATCACAGACCACAAACCTTTGACGTCGCTTTTTCATCCGAACAAGCCTGTACCTCCACGTACAGCGCAGAAATTCATTCGCTGGTCTATTTTCCTCTCGCAGTACCGCTACGATATCTTGTATCGGTCCACTGCTAAGCACGGCAACGCCGATGCGTTGTCCCGTTTGCCTGTTGCTGAGGATAAAGCATTCGATTCTTCCGAACTTGCTTGCATGTTCATTGATTCGGAAACCGATGAAGTGGTCGAATCGTTTCCGATTGATTTTCGTCGTGTTGCTACAGCCACAGCTGCTGACCCTGTCCTTGCTACAGTTTTACGTTTTGTTGCTACGCAATGGCCTTTGTCAAAGTCTCGGATCGAGGATCCGTTGGTTCGCCGATTTTTTGCTCACAAGGAGAGACTTTTTGTTCGACGTGGTGTTTTGTTGTTGCGTTCTGATAATGATCAGTCCAGAGTCGTGGTCCCATGTTCGTTACAGTCCTCTGTTTTACGGCTTCTTCATCAAGGACATTGGGGTATAGTGCGAACGAAACAACTGGCTCGTCAGCACTGTACTTGGTTCGGAATCGATGCTGCGATTACGAATATGTGTTCTTCGTGCCCGGCGTGTGCCGAACAACAATCCGCACCGCCGCGGAAAGTCTTTGCGTGGCCAAAAGCCACTTCCCCTTGGCAACGCTTGCACATTGATTTTGCTGGTCCATTCTGGAATGCTCGATGGTTGGTTCTGGTCGACGCCTTCAGTAATTTTCCTTTTGTTGTCCGGATGTCTTCCACGACGTCCTCCGCCACCATCCAAGCGTTGTCTGCTATCTTTTGCATTGAAGGTCTTCCGCAGACTATTGTTTCCGACAATGGCCCACAATTCATGTCCGCAGAATTCCAGTCTTTCTGCCAGGCCAATGGTATTCAACATCTGACATCCGCGCCGTTTTCGCCTCAGTCCAACGGTGCCGCGGAACGATTGGTCCGGACTTTCAAGTCACAGATGTTGAAATTGAAAGAGTCGCATTCTCGGGAGGACGCATTGTTGCTCTTTTTGTCTTCGTATCGCTCTCAGCCCCGAGATGGTCGCTCGCCGGCTGAGTTGCTCCACGGTCGTCCTCATCGCACCTTGATGTCTTTGCTGCATCCGCCGCATCAGGTTCCTGCGCAGCGGCAGACTCCTGCTTTTGCTCCAGGCGACGTTGTATTTTATCGCAACTATCGCGGGTCACGGCGTTGGCTCGCAGGGCGCATTCTTCGCTGCCTCGGCCGCGCGATGTATTTGGTTTTGGGGGCCTCTGGTGAGGTGCGTCGGCATCTCAATCAGCTGCGCCTCTGTCGTCGCTCGGGTTCTGCCGATCCCCGTCTGCTTTCAGCGACGGTGCCGTCCGGTCAGCGCCCTGGGGACCCATCTACTGGCTCGCCTCATCCCCAGGTGTTACCGACGATGCCTTCCATTTTGCCCCATGGCGACGCGCCGCCGCCGCCGCAGCAGCAGCAGCAGCAGCCGCCGCCGCCGCCGACCGCATTCGACGCTTCGTTGCAGCCGCCAAGCGCCTCCCAGGGTCACGCGCCGCCGATCGCTTCCCGTGACCAGCTGTCCTCCGCCATGGAACTCCCGACCGCTCCGGACCACATGACGTCATCGCGCGTCGGCTACCCCGACGCAATGGAGGTCGACACTTCGGCCCCTCATGTTTCTTTACGGGCGCATACACCGCATGTTGACGTGCACCCTGGACTAGTTTTGCAGGCGTTTCCTAGCTCCCCTCGGACCGGATGGCCGGGTGCGGGTGGCACAGCCTCGCCTGTTGTTAGGCTCCCCACCTCATCGCCTACGTCAACATGTGGTCCTCCCCACGGCGGGCGGAAGCCTTATTACACGACCGTTCGCCGATTTGCGGGGGAGGAATGTGGTGTCACCGCCGGACACCACACTTGCTAGGTGGTAGTTTAAATCGGCCGCGGTCCATGTAGTACATGTCGGACCCGCGTGTCGCCACTGTGATCGCAGACCTAGCGCCACCACCAAGGCAGGTCTCGTGATACGAGAGTGGACTCGACCCCAGTTGTACGAGAACCAAGCTACCGCCCAGTTGTACGCGAACCTAGCTATCGCCCAGTTGTACGAAGCCTTTCTCTCTCATTAGCCGAGAGACAGAATAGCCATCAGAAGTTAATGGCTACGAACTAGCAAGGAGCCATTTGTATCAGTGCCTATAGTTTACGAGTATTCAAGAGAGATGTATTCCAAGGAATCAATAAAAGATAAGTAAAAAGTATCTACATACTTTTCTTCTTATTCATTCATAAGTTCTCATGTTCCAGACTTCACGCCCGTCTGCTTATTGCCGTTCGTGCACTATCGGCCACAGCATTAGTCTAGCGTGCCTTTCTTTTGGCTACTACCGTGTGGCGTAACAGTCTTGTTACGTCACTACAAACAACATAGCTCTTAACGTGCGTTTTAGAATCCATGTTTACTACACATTATTTTCCTTGTTTCGGTACATACAACGTTCTCTCAAATTATGGATAGCAAAGAGCTTGCAGTATAAGATATTTATTTCACAGTACCGCAGCTGATCAAGTACTGAATGTTATTCACATGGGATCCCAAATTGGTTCCGTATTTCTGGATTTTCAGAAGGCTTTTGGCACTGTACCACGCAAGCGGCTTGTAATGAAATTGCTTTATTATGGAATATCGTCTCAGTTATGTGACTGGATTCGTGATTTTCAATCACGGAGGTCAAGGTTCGTAGTAATTGGCTGAAAGTCATCGAGTAATATAAAAGTGATTTCTGGCGTTCCCAAAGGTAGTGTTATAGGCCCTCTGCTGTCCCTTATCTATATAAACGATTTAGGAGACAATCTGAGCAGATGTCTTAGGTTATTTGCAGATGACGCTGTCGTTTATCGTCTAATAAAGTCATCAGAAGATCAAAATCAATTGTAAAACGATTTTACATAGATATCTATGTGGTGTGAGAATTGGCAATTAAGCATAAACAATGAAAAGTATGAGATTAACCAAATGAGTGCTAAAAGAAATCCGTTAAACTTTCGGTTACACGATAAATCAGTCAAATCTAAATACCGTAAATTCAACTAAATAACTAGGAATTACAATTACGAACAATTAAATCGGAAAGAACACATAGAAAATGTTGTAGCGACAGGGGATCTCAAGTTGATTCCGTATTTCTAGATTTCCGGAAAGCTTTTGACACCGTTCCTCACAAGCGACTTCTAATTAAGCTGCGGGCCTATGGGGTATCGTCTCAGATGTGCGACTGGATTCGTGATTTCCTGTCAGGAAGGTCGCAGTTCGTAGTAATAGACGGCAAATCATCAGGTGTTCTCCAGGGAAGCGTTCTGGGACCTCTGCTGTTCCTGATCTACATAAATGACCTGGGTGACAATCTGAACAGTTCTCTTAGGTTGTTCGCAGATGATGCTGTAATTTACCGTCTAGTAAGGTCATCCGAAGACCAGTATCAGTTGCAAAGCGATTTAGAAAAGACTGCTGTATGGTGTGGCAGGTGGCAGTTGACGCTAAACAACGAAAAGTGTGAGGTGATCCACATGAGTTCCAAAAGAAATCCGGTGGAATTCGATTACTCGATAAATAGTACAATTCTCAAGACTGTCAACTCATCTAAGTATATGGGTGTAAAAATTACGAACAACTTCAGTTGGAAAGACCACATAGATAATATTGTGCGGAAGGCGAGCCAAAGGTTGCGTTTTATTGGCAGGACACTTAGAAGATGCAACAAGTCCACTAAAGAGACAGCTTACACTGCACTCGTTCGTCCTGTTAGAATATTGCTGCGCGGTGTGGAATCCTTACCAGGTGGGATTGACGGAGGACATCGAAAGGGTGCAGAAAAGGGCAGCTCGTCTTGTATTATCCCTTAATAGGGGAGAGAGTGTCGCAGATATGATATGCGAGTTGGGATGGAAGTCATAAAAGCAAAGATGTTTTTCGTCGGGGCGAGATCTATTTACGAAATTAAGTCACCAACTTTCTCTTCCGAATGTGAAAATATTTTGTTGAGCCCAACCTACATAGGTAGAAATGATCATAAAAATAAAATAAGAGAAATCAGAGCTCGAACAGAAAGGTTTAGGTGTTCGTTTTTCCCGCGCACTGTTCGGGAGTGGAATGGTAGGGAGATAGTATGATTGTGGTTCGATGAACCCTCTGCCAAGCACTTAAATGTGAATTGCAGAGTAGTCATGTAGATGTAGATGTAGTCAAATACAAAGACCATCTCTGTCTGAACATTGTTAGATGCAAGGTCAGTTTGCAGTATTAGAAGTATTTGCATCTCTTGAATTTAGAATAAAAAAAGCTTCACATTTTTACTTATGGTGGCTTATTGTTACAAGCTCTACACCCTCGTTAGGCTTTTGCATTTGGAAATAAATTTGTTTGTTGTGAAATAAGTTTGTTTAGTTTTAAAGTAACTATTGGTTGTGGTTTTCCTTGGCACACATACATTGATTTATGAGTCAGTTGCTACCACATCACTTATTTTAACTGCCAGTTTAAATTGCAGTCATTGAAACAGCTATTTTGTTGTGTTTCAGTTCCAGTCATCGTTCATTATTCCCGAGCCTGAAGACATCTCTGTGTTCGAATATTTGAAGATAATGTCTTTGAACTTAAATAGGATGTGAGTGTCCTGAAGTGTTCTGCGTTCTGAATAGTTGGAATGCAGCTTTAACCGTTCCAGTGTATATTACAGCTTAACTTATCGGAACTTACATGTTTTCAGTTACCTCTGTTTAACTGTGTTTATTGGGTCATTGGCACAGTCACATTATGTCACACTTAATCATTAAGCCTGCTAGTGCTTACTCAATAAATTGAATTGCTTATGTATGATTTAATTATCTTGCCAAATAATCCAGGCTGCGAACATTATGGCAATGTTAAAACAGTAAGGTCATACAGACTGTACAGTGAGTCGTCAAACCATGCTTCAGGTTAGAAACATTGAATAAATCATGTAAGCTAGTCACAAATTTTTTTCAGTTATGTGACAGAATTCTGTGACTCCATCAACATACATGTGTATATAGCTATTCATAAATAAATTAATATGTGCACAATTCAGAATTCCCTGTCTGTCATTGTTTGGCACCCCTTTTGTACTACGCATACACGTGTGAGAAACAAAAATGCATTTGCCGACACCAAATTTGTTTCTTACTTTCTTTCAATATTTTATACATACCTTGTGTAAAATCACAACTTAATTCCCCTCTTGCAATTGTACACTCTACCTACTGACTGATTGACTTCTTACTATACGCTGCAGTGCTGTGAAATGGCACACATGGGCTACATGGTGAAGCACTAGCGCATTAAACCATTAGAGTTATCCAAGCATCTAATAATGGAAAATCCAGGATGGAATGATGACAGTATTTTGTAAAGGGTAGATTGCTACTCACCATATAGAGAAGATATAGGGCACAACAAAAAAATTGGCAAATGTGAGCTTCCAGCCAAAGGGCCTTCTTGTAATGCAGAAAACACACACATGGCCACAACTCATGTTCTTGTCACCACAGTAGTTACATTTTATAGTGCCAAAATTTTTGTGGGGCCTACTAAGGAAATAGATTTGTTATACTACTACAGACAAGACATAGATCACTTCTGTAAGAATGGTCCATGTCTAGATGTTGCAACAGTAGTATTAGGATCTACACAGTAACAATTTGGAACGCGTTTTTTCCCCCACTTCTTCAACAAAATTGCCCGCAGTATATTTGTAAGTCCTTTTTTATCCTCATTTGTTAAGATACATATTTTATGTTAGAATTTCCTCATAAACATTAGACAGTGCCTGACCAAAGAAGAGAGAGTCAAAAAGTAGCAGTTACGTAAATATCAGTAATAATTGCTTTATGTATTGCAACTCTGCTGTGACAATGCCAAATGTAATGTCATTAACAAAATCACATTGAGAATATCTGCACATCAAACATGAATGCTGTTTGTAAGTCAACCATAATATTTTTAAAAGCTTTTCGGGAGTGGAATGGTAGGGAGATAGTATGATTGTGGTTCGATGAACCCTCTGCCAAGCACTTAAATGTGAACTGCAGAGTAATCATGTAGATGTAGATGTAGACTGCGTTTTATTGGCAGGACACTTAGAAAATGTAACAGATTTACTAAAGAGACTGCCTGCACTAAGGTAAGGTGTTAGACACAGTCCCGCATTGCCGTTTAATGGAAAAAATACGAGCTTATGGAGTATCGGAGCAGACCTGCGATTGGATTCAAGGCTTTCTTGCAGATAGAACTCAACACATAGCTTCTAACGGAAGAAAATCGAGAGATGTAAAGGTAATATCCGGAGTACCATAGGGAAGTGTGATAGGGCCGTTGCTGTTTACAATATATATAAATGATCTAGCAGAAAGTGGTGGATGCTCTTTAAGGTTTTTCGCAGATGATGCAGTTGTGTATACTAAAGCAGCAACGCCAGAAGACAGTAAGAATTTGCTGAACGATCTGCAGAGAATCGATGAATGGTGAAGACTCTGGCAGTTGACCCTGAACGTAAATAAATGTAACATATTGGGCATACGTAGGAAAAGAAATCCAATACTGTACAGCTACACTATTGATGACACACAGCTGGAAATGGCATCTGCTGTAAAATATTTAAGCGTAACTATACAGAACGACCTTAAGTGGAATGAGCGTATAAAGCAGATGGTGAGAAAGCAGACACCAGACTGAGATTCATCGGAAGAATCTTATGGAAATGCAACTCATCCACGAAAGAAGCGGCTTATAAAGCGCTTGTTCGCCCGATTCTTGAGCGTTGTTCATCTATCTGAGATCCCTATCAGATAGGACTGATAGAGGAGATAGAGAAGATCCAACGAAGAACGGCGCGTTTCACACGGTATCGTTTAGCTGGAGAGAGAGCGGCACGGAGATGCTAAACAAAATTCCACTGGCAGACGTTACAAGAGAGACGTTGTGTCACGGAGAGATTTACTATTGAGATTTGGGGACAGCACTTTTCAGCAGGAGTTGGACAACATATTACTTCCTCCTACATACATCTCGTGTATTGACCACCAGGGCACAATTCGAGAAATTAGAGCCAATACAGAGGCTTACCGACAATCATTCTTCCCACACACAGTTCGCGAGTGGGACAAGGTTGGAGGGATCAGATAGTGGCACGGAAAGTACCCTCCACCGCTCACCGTTAGATGCCTTGCGGAGTATGATGTAGGTACGGTCGTCCATTATCTTTTGGAGTACTCCTGAGTGGTCTGGAATCCTTACCAAATAGGATTAACGGAGTGCATCGAGAAAGTTGAAAGAAGAGCAACACGTTTTGTATTATCGCGAAATAGGGGAGAGAGTGTCACTGACATGCTACAGTACTTGGCGTGGACAGCACTGAAACAAAGGCGCTTTTCACTGCGGCGAAATCTTCTTAGGAAATTTCAATCATCAACTTCCTTCTCCGAATGCGAAAATATTTTGTTGACGTCGACCTACATAGGGAGAACAGATCATCATAATAAAATAAGCAAAGTCGGAGTTCTCGCGGAAAGATATAGGTGTTCCTTTTTTCCGCACGCTGTTCGAGATTGGAATAATAGAGGATTCTTGTTAAGGTGGTTCGATGAACCCTCTGCCAGGCACTTAAGTGTGATTTGTGGAGTATCCATGTAGATGTAGATATGCATCAAGTACTCATAGCTCTTAAGGTAAGCATTTTAGAGGCCATGGTTGCTAGATCTTTTTGCTTCGAATGATCATTTCCGCGAATATTGACCATTTATCCTGGAGCACCCTGTATTGCAACTTCCTACGCGTCACTCGCGTAAGAATAGCGAAGACAAGACTGGTTTAATTCCAACGCGTGCAGAGGTATTCAAGCGATTCTTATCTCGTTCCATGAGTGAACAGAAGGGAAAGGACCTTAATACATGATACAACGGTCAGTACCCTGTGCCATGATGTTCACGATGGTTTGGAGTAAACACGTATAGGTTGTTGTTGTTGTGGTTTTCAGTCCTGAGACTGGTTTGATGCAGCTCTCCATGCTACTCTATCCTGTGCAAGCTTCTTCATCTCCCAGTACTTACTGCAACCTACATCCTTCTTAATTTGCTTAGTGTATTCATCTCCCTCTACGATTTTTATCCTCCACGCTGACCTCCAATGCTAAATTTGTGATCCCTTGATGCCTCAGAACATGTCCTACCAGCCGGTCCCTTCTTCTTGTTAAGTTGTGCCACAAACTCCTCCCCAATTCTATTCAGTACCTCCGCATTAGTTATGTGATCTACCCATCTAATCTTCAGCATTCTTCTGTAGCACCACATTTCGAAAGCTTCTATTCTCTTCTTGTCTAAACTATTTATCGTCCATGTTTCACTTCCATACATGACTACACTCCATACAAATACTTTAAGAAACGACTTCCTGACAAATCTATACTCGATGTAAACAAATTTCTCTTCTTCAGAAACGCTTTCCTTGCCATTGCCAGTCTACATTTTATATCCTCTCTACTTCGAGCATCATCAGTTATTTTGCTCCCCAAATAGCAAAACTCCTTTACTACTTTAAGTGTCTCATTTCCTAATCTAATTCCCTCAGCATCACCCAGCTTAATTCGACTACATTCCATTATCCTCGTTTCGCTTTTGTTGATGTTCATCTTATATCCTCCTTTCAAGACACTGTCCATTCCGTTCAGCTGCTCTTTCAAGTCCTTTGCGGTCTCTGACAGAATTACAATGTCATCGGCGAACCTCAAAGTTTTTATTTCTTCTCCATGGATTTTAATACCTACTCCGAATTTTTCTTTTGTTTCCTTCACTGCTTGCTCAATATACAGATTGAATAACATCGGGGATAGGCTACAACCCTGTCTCACTCCCTTCCCAACCACTGCTTCCCTTTCATGTCCCACGACTCTTATAACTGCCATCTGGTTTCTGTACAAATTGTAAATAGCCTTTCGCTCCCTGTGTTTTACCCCTGCCACCTTTAGAATTTGAAAGAGAGTATTCCGGTCAACATTGTCAAAAGCTTTCTCTAAGTCTACAAATGCTAGAAACGTAGGTTTGCCTTTCCTTAATCTTTCTTCTAAGATAAGTCGTAGAGTCAGTATTGCCTCGGGTGTTCCAATATTTCTGCGGAATCCAAACTGATCTTCCCCGAGGGGGGCTTCTACCAATTTTTCCATTCGTCTGTAAATAATTCGCGTTGGTATATTGCAGCTGTGACTTATTAAACTTATAGATCGGTAGATAGGTAGATATATAAAAATATGTAAACCTGTAGTATGCAAGAAATCTCAATTCGAATTATAGGCAGCAATGATGCTGGAACAGTAGTCGTCCCTGTTCCACCACAGGAGAAGTTTCCTTTCACAGTGAATTGTCTGAGTGATGATGTTACTGGTTACATTGGAATGTGGTGCGAGAGTGCTCGAACTTCGGCGTAAAGTGACAGTTACTTGCTGAAAGTTAACCATTCGCAGTTATCCAAAGTTAAGTGCAAAATCGAGTACTCGTCCAGAAAGCCTTTACATGGTCCCACACTTGTCTCTGTACAAACATCTCAAACGCAGTAAATCACTGAATAACTATAAATACGCTGTTTTCTTCATGTTCTGCTCGTGTCAGATTCTTCGTTCTGCGTGTTACTACAGATGTCCCCAAAATACCTCGAGCTAGACATTAGCGTCGAGAGGATGGTAACAAGCATGCGCCGCAAGATCTTACTAAGTTCTCGAAAATATTGAATCTCGTAATTGTTTCACTGCCTAGCTGACAGAATAATGGAAGCAGGCGAAGAAGGTTCGTGAATGGGAGCAAACTTCCACCTTGAAAGCGGCAGCGTTACGAGCAGTCTCGCGTAATGCTGGTTGCCAGGGGATTAATCCAGTCGTAAAAGATTACGGAAATTTTGTGGCGGATTGTTTGGTGAGCAGTATTGTTGTGAGCCGCTTCGGTCTGAAAGAAACTGCTGCCCATACGGTCCTTACACGCAGTCGTCTGCAGGCGGCAGCTGCGATTATGACTCACATCCCCTATCTCAATGAGTCGTTTTACGCTGAGTGGATTCAGATCGACCATGAAAGAAACGCGGCGAGATATTTGCGTTTGCGCTGGTCGTATCCGCCGCGTCGTGCGACTGCCTGCCAACTGGCTGACATATTTCTTTCCGGGAAAGCGTCAATCACGAGTGTGGGGAATGGTGCCCGTTAACTGCTACACAATGCGCGGCGGACGCTAGCCATGTTATGAGCAGGTAAACATAAGCCCATTAGCTGGCGACGGCCAGCAGCTAGCACTGACGGAAGCTGCGTGGCCTAGAGCAGGGGTGGGCAAACTGTTCCGTCTGCGGGACCGTTACTCGGCTTTTGGCTGTGCGGCGGGCGCATAGCTGCAGTTGGAGGTCGTATTGTTAGGCACAGTACGCAGAGTTTAGTATTTTCTAGTTTACGTAACTGGATTTCTCTAACAAATGGTTGGTTGTATGTCTCTCATGTATTTTTTATTTGTATCTGTTTTCTGTCGGTCTCATAACAACAACAAAAAATGTAGTTAAACTGTTCTTTTATTTTTCATAGAAGTAATGTCAGAATTGACAAAATATCTAATAAAATAAATTTCAGTATTTAGTGATGCCAGCTGTCACGGTACGTCACATAAATATTGACATTTTTATCGGTTGTAAACAGTGAACAATATTGTTAAGGGTGAACCAAAAATTATTTGTATTTTATGTATTTGTATTTTATGAACATAATTAGTATAAAAGATACAGTTAATGTTCTTCAAACAACCGATATGCAGCGATAATTTAAAAATAGCATCTTTATTTAAAACATGTCTATGAAAATAAAAAAGGATCGGAAAGAGACGCGATTGTACGGCCGAGGAGGAAGGACGTACTTTATGGTACATACACTGTTTTGTTTCGCGATACGGAAGGCAGCCATTGAGCGGCTACACATATTTTATGTAAGTTATTCGGTATTCTGCTAAAATAAACTAATTATTGTTATCACAAAATGAATTTCTTTGTAGTAGTTGTCACCTCAAATGGTCGCAGCGGCTAATTATTTTTAATAAGTATTTTTTCAGTAATTTGCGCTGCAGGAAGCTCATCTTCCGATGCAGCTTCTGGTCGGCCATTATGCGCCGAAGTTTTAATTTATTCTTTCAAAGTGTTAACAGTAACTGTAAATGCGAGAGATTTCGTTGTAATAACCTTTCTAAATTGCAACAGATAATTAATTTACGTTAAAGTTAATTTTTTAAATTATACATATTCCATGAGTTCAGTAAGTTATATGTTGGCCGCTCCACGGCAACAATCGAAATTCTGTCGAGCTTTGTTTTGCAATCAATAAATAGAAATTACCAAAATTACATTCAATTCAGCTAACGGCAACTATATTTTAGTCATCACGTTCAAAATCTAAAGTTGGTACATGAATAACAGCGGCCCTTCAAGAACCCGTTTCATATTTACTTATGCACGTAAGTAAAAGTGGTAAGAAAAGATAATATGCCTGAGAGAAAGAATCAAGCTCTAACATTCTCGGTATACACCCCTTTGCAGTTTTTTGGAGTTCGGAGTTGTGACACCATTCTCCAATCAGAGTTTCAAGCAACTGGCGCTCTGTGCTGATCACTTCCATCATAAGACCACTACAGGCGAGTACTAGAAACTTGGTTTCTGCCACAGCTTAATAACTGGGTTCCTGATCGTGACGACTATATTTTTAAGCATGACTAGGCCCAGTGCCATAAAGCCAGAAGAGTTACTGCAGTATTGGCTGAAAAAAATATTACTACTTTGCCTTGGGCATCGAATTCACATAACATTCATAGAAAACATGTGGGAGCTCACCAAAGGGTCGCCCGCTTCGTGAGCTCCCAAATGTTTTCTATGGGGCTCATGTGAATTCCTTGGCCAAGGAAAAACGGTAACATTTTATTCAGGCAAGACTGCAATAACACTTCTGTCCTTATGGCACGGTGCCGAGTCATGCACAAAAACACAGTCGTCATGATCATGGAATCATTTATTGACGCCGGCCGCGGCGGCCGAGCGTTTCTAGGAGCTTCAGTCCGGAACCGCACGACTGCTACGGTCGCAGGTTCTAATCTTGCCTCGGGCATGGATGTGTATGATGTCCTTAGGTTAGTTACGTTTAAGTAGTTCTAAGTTCTGGGGGACTGATGACTTCAGATGTTAAGTCCCATAGTGCTCAGAGCCATTTGAACCATTTGTTTCCAATGTTGCCGTTTGTCGAAAACAATAATAATGATGCCAGTTGCCCGCATCTCGTGGTCGTGCGGTAGTGTTCTCGCTTCCCACGCCCGGGTTCCCGGGTTCGATTCCCGGCGGGGTCAGGGATTTTCTCTGCCTCGTGATGGCTGGGTGTTGTGTGATGTCCTTAGGTTAGTTAGGTTTAAGTAGTTCTAAGTTCTAGGGGACTAATGACCGTAGATGTTAAGTCCCATAGTGCTCAGAGCCATTTTTTTGATGCCAGTAGCAATATCAAAATAAAACAACCATTTGAAAACCACTTAGTTTGTTCAAACTGATGTTTTAAAATATAAATTAAATAAATATGATGTAAGAGGTGAGGTATGCGCCATATGCGCTGCCTGCAACAGGCAAGACTTGGGA
The DNA here is from genome assembly GCF_021461385.2 of Schistocerca piceifrons. NCBI lineage: Eukaryota > Metazoa > Arthropoda > Insecta > Orthoptera > Acrididae > Schistocerca > Schistocerca piceifrons. The sequence continues at coordinate 36,318,723 of NC_060143.1, forward strand.
GAGTCTCTGACCAGAGAGCAGTATGTCGTTAGCTGTTGCTTGTCGCGAGTCTGCGCTTGTCTGCGCGTGTCGACAGTAGTCTTGAGTAGTCTGCACGAGTCGGCAGTAGTAGTCAGTCGGCTTTAGTTAGTCAGTCCGTAGTATGCAGTAGTCTTTAGTCTTCAGTAGTCCGTGCTAGTCTGCAGTAGTCGGCGCGTGCCTGCGCGTTTCGGCAGTCTGCTCTGGTCGGGACTCTGGAGGATGAGTATTATTGTAGAAGGTAAAGAAACAGCCTTGCGCATATCTAGTGATGTATATTAACTGTCATTAATTTCTTTTAAAAAATAATGCCCCCAATAATAATTTTCATAATATAAAGTAATTAAAAAAAAGTGTAACCTCCCCACAGAAATATAATAATTAAAAATGTGCCATGAGCCAAGAACCAAGTGTAAACTCCCCGCAGAAAAATTTAAATGAATTTTAAATACTGTAACCTCTGAACAAAATTAATTTTAATGTAACCTCTGAACAAAATTGGCTCCCATTTATAGTCTCTGTGCAAAAATGCATTCACATTTAATGTAACCACAAAATTCAATTCCTAAATCCGGAAATAATAAAAAAATTCAGTAACCTGGTAAATTTTTATGACGACAGCAGCGCTGCGCCTCGGCCCTGTATTCTGAATAAAAAAAAGGAAAAATTCTTACCTCAATAAAAACTGCCAATATATATATCTGCTCTTATGTAGAAATTTTTGGCACAGCTTCGTGCAATGCTGGCGTATATGTTTTTTTCTGATTCTTGGAAGGAATAATCATGCATTGGAAATATTCTTTAAATTGAAATGAATGCTTTTCTTTAAAAAATTACTTTATATTATGAAAATTATTATTGGTGGCATTATTTTTTAAAAGAAATTAATGACAGTTAATATACATTACTAGATATGCGCAAGGCTGCTTCTTTACCTTCTACAATAATACTCATCCTCCAGAGTCCCGGCCAGAGCAGGCTGCCGACACGCGCAGGCACGCGCCGACTACTGCAGACTAGCACGGACTACTGAAGACTAAAGACTACTGCATACTACGGACTGACTAACTAAAGCCGACTGACTACTACTGCCGACTCGCGCAGACTAGCCAAGACTACTGTCGACACGCGCAGACAAGCGCAGACTCGCGACAAGCAACAACTAACGACATACTGCTCTCTGGTCAGAGACTCTCCCAAGTCTTGCCTATTGCAGGCAGCGCATATAGCGCATACCTCACCTCTTACAATGAGTAATGTCCCTAATAATTTGGCCGCCTATTGTAAGTCATATCCAAGATCTGAAATACGATGGGTAGCCCATGCTAGAAAAATGAATAAATAAATAAATAAATAAAAGAGGCAAGAAAATAGACAATGGCCTCTACTTTTCAACAGTGTACTCGAGAAAATGATCCGCGAGTAGCGAAAAGGATTAGATGACAAAGGTGATGAAAATGGAGTCAGGGTTGCCTTCAGAAATATGAGTTTGATACTTGATTGTCAGTCCTTTGTAGAGGACCTCGCATTTTTTCCTGATTTGCTAGAAGCAGCTGCAGAAGAAATCAATGAACTGAAAAGACACTCAGCAAAGGCTGGACTCCAGACTTCTTTCGACATAAGGAATTGTATCCAAACTGGACATGCTTGTCACAGGGAGTAGCAGCGATCCTTATTTGTAGACAATAGACTTATTTTCGAAAACTGAACTTCTTACAGACATCAAGCCACTACCCGGAGTATTAGAGGTGGCAGATGGGGAAATCGAACCAATGTCTAAGTTTAAATATCTTGGTGAGTGGATAGTGTCACAGAAATCTGAGAAAGATGCTTGCATCATCTCAGATCAGGAATTGGGAACAGCAGCTGCACCTGTATGCCACGAAATGCTTTGCTACGAATAGAAAAGGTCTGATCGAGATATTAAAAATAAAAGAATAGTGGATCTTGAGGGAAAATGGTGAATTCAGGAGATGTCACAATACATATAGAAGAGATCACAGACAAAATTTGTTGGAGGTGGTTTGTTTTGTGCAGACACATTGTATGAGTCGTACAAGGCTGAGCAGTCTGATCTTCCTCTACTTCCTCAACAAGGAAACCAAGCAGGCGTAGTTCTCCGAGTTAGAAAAGATCTACAAGACATAGGGATAATATTGGAGGACATTCACAAACACATTCCGCTCGGGAAGAGACTCTAAGAAACTCTTGGTTTCCAAAGAAAGCCAAAACTAAAAACTGGTAAAACGTGGACTGAAGCGGGGAACGGAGAGCGCAGGAAACGAATGCGGGAATGCTGGACTAAAGTTAAAGCCTAGGCGCAAGGAAAAGGAAAAGTGAAGTTGAAGATGTTGTATATTGGGTTCTCCGTAGCCTGCATGTGTTTAATAATGGAGTTCCTGTTGTACACCAGAACCAGAACTTTTAAAAGTATTTATTTGCCGGGTTGGTATTAGGGCATATAGCCCATCATTAGTAGCATATAATGTGTACATCTGCATCAACGACGTATCTGTCAGGTATAAAATACATATGATGGCCAAAAATGATGTTGATATCTGTGGTACAGATCGTTGTGTATAGTGGCGAGTGCTGTGCCTGCAGGATAGTGTTCCTAGCAAGACATGTTTGCTGGTCGGTGTATCAGTGTAGTGGCCGATTTTACAATTACAATCCGCCATAAGCAGCTTCGGAATTTTCTATTGTTTTTGTTGTTGTGAGACATGAGACTGTTTTTTGTGCAGCGTTTGTAAATATTAATTCTACATATTTCAGTGGTGTATAACACACTGCTCAAAATAATTAGGGGAACACAAATATCGACGTCCGGTATGTTAAATCTATTTTGATACAGGTTGTACCTGTGGTCTTACTGCATGACTTGAGATATGCGCTTACAGTGTAGGCAACTATTAAAATCATTCGTCATTGTCACGTGACCCTTCAAAAGGAAGTCAATACCAGTGTCACAGTGTTTTCTGGTGAGGCACACAGATGGCAATTGTTAATTGTGAACATTTGTGTTCAACCAAGCACATGCAGTGCGACATCTTAACGCAGTGCAAGTTGCTAGTCAGTATGTTTGATACAAAAGAGATAAGCTTTCGGTCGTGTTGCAGCAGATGCCAATGAGGTCGTGGAGACGCTATAGAGAGACACGTCAGTACACAAGGTTGATTGGTCAAGATCGCCGACGCATTACATCCCAGCGTTAAGACCGAATACGGCCATCTCTGCTTTGCAGAATCGCATGGCTACCGACAGAGCGCTGCAAGACTATCTCAGAAGGGCCACTGGAGCCGCTGAGTCTGATCTGATTGTCACGAACAGGTCACGAGGAAGGACCTTACGACCCAGAAGTCCTCTTCTTGTACCCTGCTTGACACGAAAACATCTTGCAGCTCTCCTTCATTTCTGCCGTTCTCGTGTCAACTGACAACTTCGTCACTGGCGAAAGGTGTTATTCACAGAAAAGTCTAATGGTTCCAATGGCTCTGAGCACTATGGGACTTAACATCGAGGTCATCAGTCCCCTAGAACTTAGAACTACTTAAACCTAACTAACCTAAAGACATCACACACATCCATGCCCGAGGCAGGATTCGAACCTGCGACCGTAGCAGTCGTGCGGTTCCGGACTGAAGGGCCTAGAACCGCTCGGCCACCGCGGCCGGCCACAGAAAAGTCCAGGTAGCCTCTGCCGCAAGGTAATGGTCGTGTTCGTCCGGTGGGGAGTACCTGCCAAATGTGGTCCAGGCAGCACGTCGAACAGATCCTATTGGACCATGTGATGGTTGCTGCATTCGGTGGAGGCCCTGAATTCTTTCCAGTGGCAGCGGCTATGTGGCGGGAGTCAGCGGGGATGTCTTGCGAAGCCTGGACATTGAAATAAGGGAACTGCCGGCGGTAAGTCCAGACTTAAGCCCAATCGTGCATATGTGGGACGCTGTTGACAGACGTCTTTGCGGTCGTCCTGCTCTACCAAAGAATGATGGCCTCTCATAGAAGAATGGGAGCGGATGCCACAGTGTGACTACCGTAGACTCTATGGAGCAGGCCATGTAGATGTTTGCTCACGGAGGGCGTATACGTACGTCACTGAAGCTCTCGAAGTGCAACGAAAAGCACCCAGGATATCGGGATGATGATTTTTTGCACTTAGTTTTCGACGCCTCTCGGACATTTCAGTACTTTTTACGGAAACGATCGAGGATGTACCATTCTTTGCTTCATTTGTGAAATCCAAAGGCACAAATTATAGAGTGCAGTAATCAGTCGTCATTCAAAGAACTGTGACTGACGCCTGAACAACAGGGGCTTACATGCATTGAGAACAGGAAATAGTGTATTGAGAATGGCTACCTGCTAGTCGAAATCTGGATTTGCGTAATAAAATCTAAAAAAAAAAAAAAAGGACGACTGTTTGCTGCACTCTATAATTTATAAGTCACATAACAGTTACTGAGTGCACCCACTTTCCGAATGGAAGTTAACCTGACAGAGGCATTATTTGGTAACATATCCAGTGCTCTATTACTGCTCAGTGGGGTGTGGCAGACGCCCAAAGTCATGTTCCCCTCTCCTGAGCAGTGTATATTAAAGCTGTTTTTAAGGATAATGTTAATTATTCGGTTACAAAGTTTTATGGTGATTAAAATTCTGTATATTTTTAAAATTAGTTACATAACCTATAGATGGTTAAGCCATACTTCGTCGGTCGCACACCATCGAATACGTGATACTTACAAAATGAACTGAGTTTCTCTAATGTTTCAACAATCTTCCCTGTCTTCAAAATCTAAATTTTTGTTATTTTCTAATGACTTGTATTTCAGAATAGTTTTAACTTTTAACTGATTTTTGATAAATCCTATACTTAATTTCATTTCACTCACTGATTATTGGTGCGTAGTAGAGAAATAAGATAATACATAGACTTTTAAATACCATATTGGCTAAATCTTTTCGATTACAACACTTTTAAATTGGAATGGAATATTTGCTCCTACGTACATGACCATGTTGCACTTTGGAACAGTTTTCACATTTGGAGAAACGTTACTTTTCCGGAGCAATTTTTTGTAACTTCAGAAAAAATCTGCAGCACACATAAAGTGATTGTTATCATTTCAAAGTGGGACAAGAAAAAATAATTAACATATTTTACAGTGCTGGCTAGAGGCGAAAGTCTGAAAAGTGTTTGAAGATGCAACACTCTCTCCTATAACTGTGAAACTCCAAACTATCTTACTTCCTGTTCGTATCAAACACTACTGCCTGATCACAGATACGACAAGACGAAGAAGAAGAAGAAGAAGAAGAAGAACTACTAGAAGGAGAAATAATAAAGAAAGAAAGGAAGAAGTAAAGAAACCTTCAAAGCCATGGCGTCGTGGCTGCTAGCTGGATTTTTGGGGAGCGCTGTCTAGCAGCGACGGTTGATGAAGAGATGGAAGAAAGAATTTTGGCTCAGAGGGCAGCTAGTTTGTAAAAGGGGAGGGGGGAGGAGGAAGGAGATACAGTTCATGCGAGCTTTCCGAGCCTTGTAGCCCTCCACGAATCCCGGTCGGACCATGGATTTTTCAATCTGCTTTTTAACCTAGCCTTCGCCTCTCAACGATGCGAAGAGTCACTAGAAATTACATGTGATTTGGATTCCGCGTTAAACTGTACGCCCCCTTTCCCCGACTGGAAAACTGGCTAGGCTATGGACACGCAAATCGTTGGATTATTATTATTATTATTATTATTATTTGAGGCTGAGTGCATCATAGGAAAAACCCCTGACTGTACGGGGAATCGAAATCGGACTCTCCACATTCCAATTAGACACGCTGACTGCTCACTTACGGAGAGTAACACACATTGTTCGTAGCCGTCCAAAACTCCACGCTAGAGGAACACAGAACAAATTTGAAACAAATATTGTGAACGAATAATAGTACTCAGTTAGCGAGTGTAATGTGAAAGGTGGAACTGTCTGAATTTGGTCCCATTTCCGACGTGGCCATTCGGAGAACGGGGGCTAAATGTATTGTCACTGATAGCCAACTTCACCACACTGGTCTTCCGCGTACGGATTGCATTGTTGTCTCAAAGAAGCAAGTCTTTGGGGAATGAACAAAGACGTGGTAGATTTTTCAACACTAGAAAGGAGGACATTAGCGTCAGTACAGCCGAGTGTTCCGCCAAAAACGTGGTTTCACATTCTATAACACGTGTTGGGTCACATACATACAATGTAGGTTCCAGCATCTCCTACTGCGAAGAACATCCAAATGAGATCATCATGATATCAAACACATCGGTGTAAACTCTTCAAGGATTTGATAAGGGCAGGAATTAATCTAACTGCGTAACAGAACTGTTTCGGCAGCTGACCACAACGATTATGTCAGTATCCAGATATAACGCAGGCGCAAAGGTGGAGCAAATCTTGCTCTAGAGAGATCCCCACACTCAACAAGCTGTCTGATAAATTCTTGGCCCGTGTAGTGTCCCTTTTGCAATATTCACCATTATCAAGGTGAAACATAAATAAAAATGACTGTATGTGACTCAAAATGAACTGCAAACATCGATTCATCTGCGAAACGTAATAACACTAACTGTAAAAATATGCAATATAGATCGATAGATGCAGAAAAGACATTATTTTTATTGTATGAGATTATAATGTGTAAGTAATTAAAAGAAGTATTATTATCTTTGTAAGAGTATAAAACACAATGCAATGCTCATTCTTCTGTCTAGTCTGTTTTGTTCTGTTCGTTCTGGTCTTAGCTGGAATAAGGCACGCAAGCTATTGTGCTGCGCTAGCATTTGTTTCTGTCGTAACGTAATTGCAAATATTTAATGGTGTAAACTGTGTCCTAGTAAGAATATATTAGTATAAAGTGATCTCCGTGTGTTATTTCAAGAACCTACGCCACATTTATCTTATGATAAGAATATTTAATGAAAATTATTTAGCATGTTTCCAGCTGCTGCGGAGCGAGTAACAGTGATCTCTGACTGTTAACAATTAGCCGCCATTATGCGGTACATTTAAAAATATTTTTTCACAGCACAATGTCTGATAGCTGGAGCGGAAGAAATTATGTAAAAATATTCAGTGAGGTTAATTGAAGGAATCCAGTGAAATAATTTTATTAAAACTTGTCTATATTCTGTGGTAGTAATAATTTCAGATCAGTGAACTGGAGCTGAGTAATAGTACGATATTGCTTTAACAGTAATTTGTAGGGAGCCTGGCGCTCGATAAAACCAGATATAATAAGTAATTGGCAACCTATGAAATTCATTATTTTGCTTATTATATCTCTTTTGTATTTTTTTTGAAAGCTAAACGTAAAAACCAACTTCACAAAAAATCAGTAACAGATCACGATAAATCAAAGGACAAACAAATTTACTAGGAGAGTGTTTCCTCTAAATAAATAGTTACATTATTTTTTAAAAGATATAATACCCGTCAATTAGAACCTAGCGTGAAATGTTGTGACACGAGGACAGGATGCCGTCGAGATACACTCTTGTTGTCGTCGGATGAGCAGCTATTTGCCTATGCAACATCCACAGGACTTCGTATGAAGAAGGTATTCAGACACTATGCACACAGGGTCACCCAGGCGGAATGGTTAATATTCGGAGGTACGACAGCAATGATTATTCGAAGCAAGAATATCTGGTACACACGGACCCTAAAATGCATACAGCAAGAGGTATGAGCATTTGTTCATCTTCGATGCTGTGAAACAAATATCTTCTATTGCCAGCTCTTTGCTTTCCATATTTTGGAAGGAGGTAGTATGGACCAAAACAAGAAAATATGTCTAGTAAACATGAGCTCTGAAATACATACCTTAAGAGCTATGTGCACTTATACGGTAGAAGAGGTGTGGTCCACAGTAGCGAAAATGAACACTTGCCCAAAGCTCGTAAGGTGCACTTTAGAGGTCATGTGTACTAGATATTTTTGCTTCGAATAATCGGTCCTGTCTTATTTCTGAATATTGACCATACACCCTGAGACGCCCGGTATTGTGTTGTTATGGTTACGTTATTGTTGCCATCCTAAACCGGCGCTGATGCAAATGTGGTGCACCAAGGGCCATATACGTGAACGACGGCAGGGGAACAGAAGTGCAACTATTGAGCCCAGTACAACTGTTGAGCCCAGATGAACCTATGGGCTACCAACAGCGTCTCCCCAACAACCGTTGAGCGACGTTGCTGCTTATGGGCCTTCGCACCAGGTGTCTGGTTCATGTACCCATGCTGACTACTGTTCATCGGGGTCGAAGGCTGTAATTTGTACACTAATAACGCAATTGGACATCCATTGAGTGGCTACAAATGGCCTTTTCAGATGAATCACGTTTTATGGTCCACTGACGTGAAACGTCTAAAAGCAAACATCATGCAACAATCGTCGCGAGGTTCCAGGCAGGAGGAGGGAACGTTGTGGTCTGGGGAATGTTTTCGTGGCATTTCCTGGGTGATATCGTCATTCTGGAAGGCACGATGGATCAACACAAGTATGCATCTATAGTTTGCAGCTTGTTTTTCCTCATCACCATGCCATCTACCAGCGAGGCAACGCAGTCTGTCACACAACTCGCAATGAACTGCCGTAGTTGAGATTAGCTTACTCCCCCTGGCCACCAAATTCCTCGAATTTAAACCCAATCGAGAATCTATGGGACCACCTCGCTCCATGGATCCTCAACGGAGAAACCTAGTGCAGCTGTCCACGGCATTGGAGTCGGCAGGAACCACATCCCTATAGTTCCTTCGAGAAGCCCATCGACTGCTCCTGCACATTTCGTGCAGGCTTGTGACAGGTGATCACGTTAATGTGACTGGATGATGATGATGATGATGTTTGGTTTGTGGGATGCTCAACTGCTCAGTTATCAGCGCCCGTACAAATTCCCAACCTTTGCTCAGTCCGATTTTGCCATTTTCATGAATGATGAGGACAACACAAGCATCCAGTCATCTCGAGGCAGGTGAAAATCCCTGACCCCGCCGGGAATCGATCCCGGGACCCCGTGCTCGGGAAGCGAGAACTCGATAGCGAGACCACGAGCTGCAGACTAATGTGATTGGAGAGCACTGAATAAATGAATTAACCTATAGCATATCATGAGACATGATACTGTTTGTGTGTCGTTGCATTTCACCGACGTGGAAAACCAATTGTTGCAGTAGCCGGAAGACTTTAATTTGATCTAGAATTCTAGGGCCCATCATTCACAGAGTAAAGAATGTTTGTTTCACGGGATATTTTTATTCAACATAATGAAAGAAAGCTTATTTGAAATATTTTGATATTCTACCTGTTTCAGTTCGTTATCATTTCCATAGTGCTTTTCTCCTAAAAAATCATTCATTCTGGGAAGAAAGAGTGATCATTCGGTTCAAAGTCCGAGCTACACCTTGAAATTATCGAAGCAAATCCTTCGTCAGAGAAGCAGAATGTGCGAGTAGGCCAGTCAATGAAGAAGAAAAAAGATCGACTGGGGAAGACATTCGTGTAACTGCAAATGGTTCAAAATGGCTCTGAGCACTATGGGACTTAATATTTTAGGTCATCAGTACCCTAGAACTTAGAACTACTTAAACCTAACTAATTGAAGGACGTCACACACATCCATGCCCGAGGCAGGATTCGAACCTGCGACTGTAGCGATCGCGCGGTTCCAGACTGAAGCGCCTAGAAACGCTCGGCCACAGCGGCCGGCGTGTAACAGCAAACTGGAAAAATGAATAGGAAGTTTTGTAGAATATGCGATTTAGTTTCAATTTATACTTGAAGCATTTTTGCTAAAAGCCGTGGATTTCGTGTTATTCAAGAAAAACGTAAAATAATGACCTTTAAACGTCTACGGACCTCCCTCCCCGCCACCATACCAACGCTCAAACCCCCTCGTTCAGGATTTTTAGAGTGTTGTCCAAGGCACTCCTTGCTACCTCTGTACAAAAATTTGCGATTACACGAATTTCTCCCCTAACTATCCTTCGCTGACTGGACTCGTGAGCGTTATTGTAAAGAATCACAGTGTGATGATGGCCTCGCAGTAGGCCGCTGTATTTGTAGTCCCTCCTCTAGACGATGAATAGGACGCCGATTAGATCTCAAAAGACTGTCGCCATAACCTTTTCGGTATTCCGATTTTATTTGGCGTGTTTGGTTTTGCTTCTGAACTTTTATACGAATCCAGGTCTCACCGCCAGTAACAATGCGGTACAAAATCCCATCGCCATTCTCGTCATATCAAGTGGGAAAAATCAGTGCAACTGCTTTATTCCTTGATCCTTGAACTGATTTCATCATTCATAACTGGAAGTCGGCCTGAATATTCGTGTGTTCATCGTTAAACATGATACATCGTTTACGAACTGAAGCTTCAGTCATTGTATTTCCGTAAACTTCGATTATCTGTCTGTAACTTTGGACAGTGCGGACTTTTCTAGCATCCAGTAACCGTATTACATTCCGAACCTCGCACTTAATGGGGTCGTCAATCCTGGGACACATTTTAAGCAATAAGGGAACGTCCCTGCTTGCTGCTAGCGTCATACTGGCCCAACGATTAGGATAGTCTCTTATCTGATGGCAGCGATTTGAAGAGGGGGGTGGGGTGGGGTGGGGGTGGGTGGGGGGGGGGGGGAACTGCGCAGATCGTCAGATCATAACATTCTGTACAATTATGATACCTAATTAATTCAGCTGCAATATCGTGTTAACAGCAAACGGCTGAAACTACCTTTATCGATTTCAGGTACACTCCTGGAAATGGAAAAAAGAACACATTGACACCGGTGTGTCAGACCCACCATACTTGCTCCGGACACTGCGAGAGGGCTGTACAAGCAATGATCACACGCACGGCACAGCGGACACACCAGGAACCGCGGTGTTGGGCGTCGAATGGCGCTAGCTGCGCAGCATTTGTGCACCGCCGCCGTCAGTGTCAGCCAGTTTGCCGTGGCATACGGAGCTCCATCGCAGTCTTTAACACTGGTAGCATGCCGCGACAGCGTGGACGTGAACCGTATGTGCAGTTGACGGACTTTGAGCGAGGGCGTATAGTGGGCATGCGGGAGGCCGGGTGGACGTACCGCCGAATTGCTCAACACGTGGGGCGTGAGGTCTGCACAGTACATCGATGTTGTCGCCAGTGGTCGGCGGAAGGCGCACGTGCCCGTCGACCTGGGACCGGACCGCAGCGACGCACGGATGCACGCCAAGACCGTAGGATCCTACGCAGTGCCGTAGGGGACCGCACCGCCACTTCCCAGCAAATTAGGGACACTGTTGCTCCTGGGGTATCGGCGAGGACCATTCGCAACCGTTTCCATGAAGCTGGGCTACGGTCCCGCACACCGTTAGGCCGTCTTCCGCTCACGCCCCAACATCGTGCAGCCTGCCTCCAGTGGTGTCGCGACAGGCGTGAATGGAGGGACGAATGAAGACGTGTCGTCTTCAGCGATGAGAGTCGCTTCTGCCTTGGTGCCAATGATGGTCGTATGCGTGTTTGGCGCCGTGCAGGTGAGCGCCACAATCAGGACTGCATACGACCGAGGCACACAGGGCCAACACCCGGCATCATGGTGTGGGGAGCGATCTGCTACACTGGTCGTACACCACTGGTGATCGTCGAGGGGACACTGAATAGTGCACGGTACATCCAAACCGTCATCGAACCCATCGTTCTACCATTCCTAGACCGGCAAGGGAACTTGCTGTTCCAACAGGACAATGCACGTCCGCATGTATCCCGTGCCACCCAACTTGCTCTAGAAGGTGTAAGTCAACTACCCTGGCCAGCAAGATCTCCGGATCTGTCCCCCATTGAGCATGTTTGGGACTGGATGAAGCGTCGTCTCACGCGGTCTGCACGTCCAGCACGTACGCTGGTCCAACTGAGGCGCCAGGTGGAAATGGCATGGCAAGCCGTTCCACAGGACTACATCCAGCATCTCTACGATCGTCTCCATGGGAGAATAGCGGCCTGCATTGCTGCGAAAGGTGGATATACACTGTACTAGTGCCGACATTGTGCATGCTCTGTTGCCTGTGTCTATGTGCCTGTGGGTCTGTCAGTGTGATCATGTGATGTTCCTGACCCAGGAATGTGTCAATAAAGTTTCCCCTTCCTGGGACAATGAATTCACGGTGTTCTCATTTCAATTTCCAGGAGTGTATTTTCATTTTGCTTTCCACTTCCATGACTCATTTTCTTGGTTCTTTAATACGATAGGCTTCAGAACGTCACAGCATCAGTGTTTTCCGCTCCGGTTAAAGAAAAGTCACATACTTCACCTTCTCAAATATTCCGTTTCTTTCGGCCGACCTCGAGAGAGAACTCATGCCTCACAAGTTCTCGCCTGGATGCCAGTGACGCCGGACTCCTATCGGTGCGTTAGCACCACGTTTCTGTCCCCTGCACAAACGCCAGGGCGTGTAGTTCGGGCAGCACGCTCGTATAACATATGTTGCTGGCAGCACAAGAAGGGACGACGCACATGCGGGATCAGGAGTCGCATTCGAAACCAAGGCCACGTAGGAGCTCCTTTCACAAGTGCTCTCCTTAAAGGGGGGGGGGGGGGGGAACCCCATTAAGGAGGTTCAAAAAAGTCGATTATTTTTATTGCATAAATCGTTAGCTTCACTATCCAAGAATACGCTGTCAAAATTTCAAAGCGACATTCGCATTCGTTGAAAGGGTACAGTACCGCCCGACATTGAAAATAGGTACAACATACTTCATTATTTTTGTCAGAACAACACATTTTTTTGGTAAAATAACTCAATTTCAATTAATACAGCGCGAAGCCGGATACCAGTGTGGGAAAGAATGACAATTTATTTATTTAAATTGATCACATGTGCACTCCCACAAAATAAATCCCTACATCCAGTTTGGTGAGATCTGTGAAATGAATGAATGTATGGTCGTCTGCTAACTGCAGATAATGAATGTGAATATATGATCATCTTTGAGACGATCCTTTGGCCAGCTTTGGTGGGACCAAAGAGATGAAATTTACCTGAGCTTTGAGCGCCTGAAATGTGGCTGACCAATACAGTAGCATGGTCTTCCCCCACCTCGACAGAGGTGCGAGATGACCTGAAGAACGGCCATGTTTCAGCACTCTGCCGCTGGATCTTGTGCTGTTAAGACCTGTCTTAGGTGTGCTCCGTAAAGACATAAGAGTGGAGACATGGTATGCATGTGGAATATTTAAGAGTAGTTTGAAATAATAATTTCTCTATTTCAGGAACTTTTGTGGGGAGAATTAAATGTCAGGCAGGTAATATTAATGGGATCGTAGTAACCTTCGGAAGTGACCAACGGTCACAATGAAACCACGTGTAGCAATAAGTTGAAATACTTCCGTGTGCTTAAGTTAAGCTGAATTACTAGCGTGTGTACAATAAGTTAAAATATTTAAGAAATAGCGTGTGTACCATAAGTTGAAATATTTAAGAAATGGCGTGTGCAGGACTTGAAATTAGAGACGAGTACTTCCACGTGGTGAGTACTGTGTGAGTCTCAATCTGTGTATGAGACAAAGGATAAAGAGAAGTACTCGTCCATGGTATCAGTTGAGGACTCGCGTGTGTGATGAATATGTTCTTAATATTACTTTGCGTGATATGATTCCGTGTGACGCTAGATTCAAACTCTGAGAGAGAAGCAAGGTGAGTCGGCCGTCTATCCAGCAACGCCACTTGGCTTGCATTGCACAGGAAGACGTGCATATATCTCCAGAGTTCATAGTAGGAAAGTAGAATTACAAAATGGGGCAGTGTCGTGTGAAACTGGGATAAATATTAATTGAAGTGGGAAAGCTGTAAGTGATAATGTTGTGACTATTCCCTGTCTTGTATTTCATGTTGCAGTGTGGTGTATGTCATGTAATTCAAGTATGTGTGATTTGCATGGGAGAGTAGCAAGGTAGTTTCAGAGGTAGTGGGTCATGCTTGTTCCTTTTGTACCGCTCGGTCTGGAGGAAAGTTTCGTGATGATGGTTGTGAGAGTCGAAGTGTGAGATATAGAAAAAGATCCACCATCCTATCCAGAAAGTGCACTGTAGCGTTACATAATTACGAGACCATAAGGTAGAGAATCACCAATGTTAAGCCATGCCCACTGGACGGAATTTCTCATGTGTTATTGTTGTAGGTTATAGAATTTGTGTGTTTAGGTTATAGAATTTATCGGAATAAATAAGATAGTGAAAAGAAAAAGATTGGTGGCCTTTCCTTCGAATTGTATGTTGTCAAGATATCCAGAATTTATAATGTGTGCGCCATTCATATTCAGTGCGATGGCCACGTGTTGATAAAAGCTGTTAAATAAAAAAAGAAAGAAAATGTGGTATTGCCAGTGCGTAGTGAACAGTCAGAGTTCTGTAAATTACTGATAGTCAGATGTGCGTTTCCGTTGCGTATTATTCATACAGGAGGTTGATTAGTGACTTAATTGTGAGAACGAGAGGTCGTGTTACTCGATAAATGAGAATGAATCCACTCGCTTGGCAGACCACTCTGCTTGATGCCACAGTATGAGCAAGGCACGTGGGTGCGTCTCATCGTTTAGATTTTATGAGCATAGTACCGAGTGCACATCGGGTACAGGCTCGAGCGCAGATGTATGAAGATTTATCAAGAGACGAGTTACTAGAGAGATGTTTAGATAGCCACATACAAAATGCGAATGAAAGTTTTAATCCCACCATTTGGCGATTAGCTCCTAAACACTTGCACTCCGGACTAAAAGTCGTTGAATTGGCATCGTATTTAGCAGCGGCCTTATTCAATGAAGGAAATTCATCCCTTATGATGTTCATGAACGAGGGAGGAATTGTAGTAGGCACGCAAAGTTTCGATTATGCCGAACAAATGGATAACCAGCGCGTGAGCCGGTAGAAACGACGTAGTTAATTGGAATCGAATGAAGGTCGGAAAGCTCGGAAAGCACTGCTGCAAGCGCAAAACGAAGCCTATGAGGAAGAAGAAGGGCTACTATACGGTGATGGAGTCGCAGATTAATCGGTAAGCATTTTACGTTATTGTTGACTTCCTTGAATTTCTAATTTCCGAGAATTTATTTTTCAAACTCGTTTATCTCGAAATGACTTTTTTCACACTTGCGTGCAGTCTAACTCAAAATGTATAGAACCTATCATTATGAAAGTTGATAGCAAGATTCTTTATAAAACCAACTTGTGAGACGATATCATGATTTTAAGGGTATTTTTCTTTGCATAATTAGATGGTTGGTTGGTTGTTTGGGGAAGGAAACCAGACAGCGTGGTCATCGGTCTCATCGGATTAGGGAAGAATGGGGAAGGAAGTCGGCCGTGCCCTTTCAGAGGAACCATCCCGGCACTTGCCTGGAGTGATTTAGGGAAATCACGGAAAACCTAAATCAGGATGGCCGGACCCGGGATTGAACCATCGTCCTCCCGAATGGCATAATTAGACAAAAATGGTTCAAATGGCTCTCAGCACTATGGGACTTAACATCTGAGGTCATCAGTCCCCTAGAACTTAGAACAACTTAAACCTAACCAACCTAAGGACATCACACAAATCCATGCCCGACGCAGGATTCGAACCTGCGACAGCAGCGGTCACTCGGTTCCAGACTGTAGCGCCTAGAACCGCACGGTCACTCCAGCCGGCACAGCGTAACTTTGTTATTTTTGACTGAAGTTATTCAAAAAATTTCACAAAAACTGTTCGAAAAATGAATGAAATGATGTCAAAATTTGATTAAATTCGAATTAATTCTTCCCATCAAACAAAATCCCAAAAAATCAATGCCAAACAGCCTCCTAATGTGGTTTCCACCCCTTGCCTGAACTGAATTATCTTCAGCAGCGCAAGACGTGCCGTTCAGCTTTATTGCACACGACTTTTACAAAGAAAGTGGTACAGTCAATGTTGATTTTCATTCCAAAGACCGTCATTATTTAACTCTTAATTATTTTTAAATTAGTCCAAAAGTTACATTTTTTTGTGTATTTTAGAATAACTCTAAGTTCCTGTCTGGAACATTTGCTCATTAGTTTCGATTCATTTCAGTGTAGCTTTTCGAATTTTCAGCTTTTTTCCCACTACTTCTCCTCAGAAGAGGAATTGTGCCAGTGTTCAGTACAGCTTCTAGCGTCCTTGACCCGAGCAGGTTGTCGCGTTTTGTGTGCAGTATAAGAAATTCATAGTTTAGGATAAACCCTGTGTTTATCATCTGTGTGTATTGATCAAGAATAATTTCTTAAAGCCGAGCGGGGTAGCTGCACAGTCTAGGGCACCATGTCACGGTCCGCGCGGCTCACTCCGTCGGAGGTTCGAATCGTTCCTCGGGCATGGGTGTGTGTGTTGTCCTTAGTGTAAGTCAGTTTGAGTAGTGTGTAAGCTTAGGGACCGATGACCTCAGCAGTTTGGTCACATAAGTCCTTACCACAAATTTCCAAATTTTGCTAATTTTTTAAGTTTATGGCAATTTTTATCTAAAACAAACAAAATATCACGATGCATGTCTCAGAAGAAAGGACTACAGGGTATAGAGACTACGATTTTCACTTTGCCTGACTGGGAACTGAAAGGGCTGTGAAATTAGAGTTCTACTTCGTCTGATATGTGCTTTGACTACGCTTCTCACTGCAAAACCACGTAATGTGGGTGAAATATGGACCATGAACAGCAACGGCCTTATCACATTACCTTTACGTCCGCCATTCGCTGCTGCCTTTGCTGCTAACGATGCCGTTGTATCGAGAACGAAGTTTTCTGTTCCGTTTGCTAGGAAATCCTACAGCCAATTGCATATATGTTTAGATATTCAGTAGATGCTTATTTTGTTTACTAGATACAGAACTGTATTGAAGACTTCCTGGTAGTCAAGAAACTCGGCTAAAATTAAAGTTCTCACATCATGACTAGAAATAAACTTGGTGTCTCAATAACGTTGTGGCGATACAAAAGCCGGACTGGCAGTTATAACGTCATAACAGAGGTTAATCGGATATGGCTTGCTATACAGCTTGATCTGATAGTCGCTGCACACCAGAAAGTAATCAGATCGCTGACAGCGATGCTGTTAATCTTCACAGTTGTATTAATCTTAGTGAGAGCGGCCAGTTTTTATAGACCCTTCCTTATATAGGATGAAGTCTGGGGACATTAAGTCGGGAGAACGTGGGGTCCATAATTCTTTAAAGATGACCAGTAAACCCTGAGTTCTTTGTTGTTGTTGTTGATGTGGTCTTCATTCTGAAGACTCGTTTGATACTACTTTACCCTTCACAAGTCTCTTGATCTCCGAATAACTACTGCAACCTATAGCCCTGCTTACAGTATTCATCTCCTGGTCTCCATCTACGATTTTTACCCCACACGCTTCTCTCCAGTCCTAAACTGGTGATCCATTGATGTCTGAGAATGTGTTTTACCAACAGATCACTTCTTCTAATCAGTTTGTATCACAAACTTCTTTTCTCCCCAATTCTATTCAGTATCTCCTCATTAGTTACGTGATCTATCCGTCTAATCTTCAGCATTTTTCTGTAGCATCCCATTTCAAAAGTTTCTGTTATCTTCTTATTTAAACTGTTGAATGTCCATGTTTCATTTCCATATATAGTTACACTCTCCTTTCAGAAAAGACTGAAAAGACGATGTTAACAAATTTCTCTTCTTCAGAAAAGCTCTCCTTGCCATTGTCAGTCTACACTTTATACCCTCTCTACTTCGACCATCATCAGTTGTTTTGCTGCCCAAATAACAAAACTTGTCTGCTACTTCAAGTGTCTTATTTCCTAATCTAATTCCCTCAGCATCACCTGATTTAATTCGACTACTTTCCATTATCCTCGTTTTGATTTTGTTAATGTTCATTTTATGTTCTTCTTTCAAGACACTGTAGATTCCGTTCAACTGCTCTTCCATATCCTTTGCTGCCTCTGAGACAATTACCATGTCATCGGCAAACCTCAAAGGTTTTATTTCTTCTCCCCGGACTTTAATTGCTGCATCAAATTTTTCTTTTACTGCTGTTCCTTTACTGTCTGTTCATTGTACAGATTGAATAACATGGGGGACGGGTTACAGCCCTGTCTCACTCCCTTCTAAATCACTGTTTCTATTCCCTGCCCCTCGACTCTTATAACTGCCATCTGGTTTCTGTACAAATTGTAAATAGCTTTTCGCTCCCTGTATTTTACCCCTTCTACATTCAGAATTTCAAAGAGAGTGCTCCAGTCAACATTGTCAAAACTTTCTCTAGGTCTACAAAGGCTATAAACGTAGGTTTGCCTTTTCTTAAGCTATCTTCTATGAGAAGTCTTAGGGTCAGTATTTCTCCAAAATCCAAACTGATCTTCCCAGAGTTCAGCTTTTACCAGTTTTTCCATTAGTCTCTAAAGAATTCGTATTAGTATTTTACAACCGTGACTTATTAAACTGATAGTTCTGTAATTTTCACACCTGTCAACGCCTGCTTTCTTTGAAATTACAATTATTATATTTTTCTTGAAGTCTGGGGGTATCTCGGCGGTCTCATACATCTTGCTCACGATAGGAAGAGTTTTGTCATTTTTGGCTCTCCCAAGGCTATCAGTACTTCTAACGAAATGTAGTCTACTCCCGAATTCTTTAAAGAATCGAATTCTCACGTATAAAATAGCTACAAACGACGGATTACTTTACACATGACTTAATTTGTTAAATAATTGACACTAAGCATGTAATGAAGAAAATGTTCTGAAATTGTTTGAAATTATGTCTAAAGTTTGTTGGAAGTCGCTAAATACTCTCACTGTGAAACATTGGATGAATATGGTCTTAGTAATTTGTGCTCCATTTTAAGCAAAGGAGAGTTTATTCACGCATCTCAATATTTATGACACCATATTTCTGGAACTGTGTGCCGTACAATGATATAATTTTGCAGGTACTTTCAGTGTATGTGTGGATACTGTCTGAAAGTAGTGCAAAGAAGTAATAAATTAAAAGTCATGTCTGATGCTAAATTTTCATTGCACGAACATCAAAAATGTAGTAAGAGATGAACTTTATCCTTTCGTCATTTTGTTCGGGATGGCAGCGAGAAAAATTTTCGTAAACGTTTTAAATTATACGTAAAGTTTGTTGGAAGTCGCTAAGTGCTCCCAGTCTCAAATACTGGATGAATAAAGTCCGGGTATTCGAGCGCAGTCAGTTACGTTGCCTCAAGAATAGCACACAGTTTCTAAAAGTAATACTTGTCTTACTTTGTTAAACCTTAAACACACCTCTTAATGAATAGGCTATCACAGCATTTTAATTTTTTAAATTCGGTCAGTAATTACGGCAAACACTGAAAATCTGATTTTTGTTGCTCCTGAAAGCAGTTAGATAGCTAACCTGTAGCTCGTACCGCAATCCGGGATGTTCGTCTAGTAACATTTTGTCACAGGCAATGAACTGCAGACCAGCGCAGAGAAGTGACAGAAATCACTATGACGAGAGTATTGGAAACTTGGTGCAACACGATGACAAATGTCTAAGTCGGTATGGTGACTATGTAGAGAAGTAGCTGGAATCTGTAGAAAAATGTTGCAAATAAAACAGTTTTGATTTTCACTCTAGGTCATTTCTGCGACCGATCGGACCTTAATTTCCGTATAGTACTCTTATAAAAATTTAAAATATCTCCACCTAAGTGCCGTACAATGATACAATTCAGTGATATTTGTGGACACCGTGTGCAAAATGCGTTGCGAATATAATTCGTAGTGAAGAAGTAGTAAACTATGTGTAAAGTCTGTTAGAAGTCCCTAAGTGCTCTCACTCTGGAATACTGGCCATTAAAATAGCTACAACAAGAAGAAATGCAGATGATAAACTGATATTCATTGGACAAATATATTATACCAGAACTGACATGTGATTACATTTTCACGCAATTTGGGTGCATAGATCCTGAGAAATCAGTACCCAGAACAACCACATCTGGCCGTAATAACGGCCTTGGTACGCCTGGGCATTAAGTCAAACAGAGCTCGGATGGCGTGTACAGGTACAGCTACCCATGCAGCTTCAACACGATACCACAGTTCATCAAGAGTAGTGACTGGCATATTGTGACGAGCCAGTAGCTCGGCCACTATTGACCACACGTTTTCTGGAGAATGTGCTGTCCAGGGAAGCAGTCGAACATTTTCTCTATCCAGAAAGGCACATACAGGACCTGCAGCATGCGATCGTGCATTATCCTGGTGAAATGTAGGGTTTCTCAGGGATCGAATGAAGGGTGGAGCCACGGGTCGTAACACATCTGAAATGTAACGTCCACTCTTCAAAGCGCTGTCAATGCGAACATGAGGTGGCCGAGACGTGTAACCAGTGGCACCCCATACCATCACGCCGGGTGATACGCCAGTATGGCGATGACGAATACACGCTTCCAATGTGCGTTCACCGCAATGTCGCCAAACACGGATGCGACCATCATGATGCTGTAAACAGAACCTGCATTCATCCGAAAAAATGACGTTTTGCCATTCCAGGATCGCCGTTGAGTACACCATCGCAGGCGCTCCTGTCTGTGATGCAGCATCAAGGGTAACAGCGGCCTTGGTCTCCGAGCTGATAGTCCATGCTGCTGCAAACGTCGTCGAACTGTTTGGGCTTGGTTGTTGTCTTGCAAACGTCCCCATCTGTTGACTCAGGGATCGAGACGTGGCTGCACGATCCTTTACACCCATGTGGATAAGATGCCTGTCATCTCGACTGCTAGTTATACGAGGCCGTTGGGATCCAGCACGGCGTTCCGTATTACCCTCCTGAACCCACCGATTCCATATTCTGCTAACAGTCATTAGATCTCGATCAACGCGAACAGCAATGTTGCGATACGATAAACCGCAATCGCGATAGGCTACAATCCGACCTTTATCAAAGTCTGAAACGTGATGGTACGAATTTACACGAGGCATCACAACGTTTCACCAGGCAACGCCAGTCAACTGCTGTTTGTGTATGAGAAATCGGTTGGAAACTTTCCTCATGTCAGCACTTTGTAGGTGTCACCACCGGCGCCAACCATGTGTGAATCCTCTGAAAAGCTAATCATTTGCATCACAGCATCTCCTTCCTGTCGGTTAAATTTCGCGTCTGTAGCACATCTTCATGGTATAGCAATTGTAATGGCCAGTAGTGTAGTATGTGCAATTTGCGCGCTGTGGGTAACGCTGGCTCTAGGCATATATATATATATATATATATATATATATATATATATATATATATATATATACATGGCGTTCTACGAATCGGAGCGTGGAATGTCAGATTCCTTAATCGGGCAGGTAGGTTAGAAAATTTAAAAAGGGTAATGGATGGGTTGAAGTTAGATATAGTGGGAATTAGTTCGGTGGCAGGAGGAACAAGACTTTTGGTCAGATGAATACAGGGTTATAAATACAAAATCAAATAGGGGTAATGCAGGAGTAGGTTTAATAATGAATAAAAAATAGGAGTGCGGGTAAGCTACTACCAACAGCAAAGTGAACGCATTATTGTGGCCAAGATAGACACGAAGCCCATGCCTACTACAGTAGTACAAGTTTATATGCCAACTAGCTCTGTAGATGATGAAGAAATTGATGAAATGTATGATGAGATAAAAGAAATTATTCAGGTAGTGAAGGGAGACGAAAATTTAATAGTCATGGGTGAATGGAATTCGAGAGTAGGAAAAGGGATAGAAGGAAACATAGTGGGTGAATATGGATTGGGGGAGAGAAATGAAATAGGAAGCCGTCTGGTAGAATTTTGCACAGAGCATAACTTAATAATAGCTAACACTTGGTTCAAGAATCATAAAAGAAGGTTGTATACATGTAAGAATCCTGGAGATACTAGAGGGTATCAGATAGATTATATAATGGTAGGAATCAGGCTTTAAATTGTAAGACATTTCAAGGGGCAGATGTGGACTCTGAGCACAATCTATTGGTAATGAACTGTAGACTAAAACTGAAGAAACTGCAAAAAGGTGAGAATTTAAGGAGATGGGACCTGGGTAAACTGAAAAAACCAGAGGTTGTACAGAATTTCAGGGAGAGCATAAGGGGCCAATGGACAGGAATGGGGGGAAAAAATACAGCAGAAGAAGAATGGGTAGCTTTGAGGAATGAAATAGTGAAGGCAGCAGAGGATCAAATAGGTAAAAATACGAGGGCTAGTAGAAATCCTTGGGTAACAGAAGAAATATTGAATTTAATTGATTAAAGGAGAAAATAAAAATCCAGTAAACGAAGCAGGCTAAAAGGAGTACAAACGTCTCAAAAATGAGATTGACAGGAAGTGCAAAATGGCTAAGCAGGGATGGCTAAAGGACAAATGTAAAGATGTAGAGGCTTATCTCACTAGGGGTAAGATAGATACTGCCTACATGAAAATTAAAGAGATCTTTGGAGAAAAGAGAACCACTTGTATGAATATCAAGAGCTGAGATGGAAACCCAGTTCTAAGCAAAGAAGGGAAAGCACAAAGGTGGAAGGAGTATATAGAGGGTCTATACAAGGGCGACGTACTTGAGGACAATATTATGGAAATGGAAGAGGATGTAGATGAAGATGAAATGGGAGATACGATACTGCGTGAAGAGTTTGACAAAGCACTGAAAGACCTAAGTCGAACCAAGGCCCGGGGAGTAGACAACATTCCATTAGAACTACTGATGGCCTTGGGAGAGCCAGTCCTGACAAAACTCTACCATCTGGTGAGCAAGATGTATGAGACAGGCGAAATACCCTCAGACTTCAAGAAGAATATAATAATTCCAATCCCAAAGAAAGCAGGTGTTGACAGATGTGAAAATTACCGAACTATCAGTTTAATAAGTCTCTGCTGCAAAATACGAACCCGAATTCTTTACAGACGAATGGAAAAACTAGTAGAAGCCGACCTCGGCGAAGATCAGTTTGGATTCCGCAGAAATGTTGGAACACTTGAGGCAATACTGGCCCTACGACTTATCTTAGAAGCTTGATTAAGGAAAGGCAAACCTACATTTCTCGCATTTGTTGACTTAGAGAAAGCTTTTGACAATGTTGACTGCAATACTCTGTTTGCAATCCTGGAGGTGGCAGGGGTAAAATACAGGGAGCGAAAGGCTATTTACAATTTGTACAGAAACCAGGTGGCAGTTATAAGTGTCGAGGGACATGAAAGGGAAGCAGCGGTTGGGGAGGGAGTGAGACAGGGTTGTAGCCTGTCCCCGATGTTATTCAATCTGTATATTGAGCAAGCAGTAAAGTAAACAAAAGAAAAATTCGGAGTAGGTATTAAAGTCCATGGAGAAGAATTAAAAACGTTGAGGTTCGCCGATGACATTGTAATTCTGTCAGAGACAGCAAAGGACTTGGAAGAGCAGTTGAACGGAATGGATAGTGTCTTGAAAGGAGGATATGAGATGAACATCAACAAAAGCAAAACGAGGATAATGGAAGGTAGTCGAATTAAGTCGGGTGATCCTGAAGGAATTAGATTAGGAAATTAGGCACTTAAAGTAGTAAAGGAGTTTTGCTATTTGGGGAGCAAAATAACTGATGATTGTTGAAGTAGAGATGATATAAAATGTAGACTGGCAATGGCAAGGAAAGCGTTTCTGAAGAAGAGAAATTTGTTAACATCGAGTATAGATTTAAGTGTCAGGAAGTCGCTTCTGAAAGTATTTGTATGGAATGTAGCCATGTATGGATTGAAATATGGACGATAAATAGTTTGGACAAGAAGAGAATAGAAGCTTTCGAAATGTGGTGCTACAGAAGAATGCTGAGAATTAGATGGGTAGATCACATAACTAATGAGGAGGCACTGAATAGTATTTTTTTTTATATGGGACTTAACATCTATGGTCATCAGTCCCCTAGAACTTAGAACTACTTAAACCTAACTAACCTAAGGACATCACACAACACCCAGCCATCACGAGGCAGAGAAAATCCCTGACCTCGACGGGAATCGAACCCGGGAATGAATAGAATTGGGGAGAAGAAGGGATCGGTTGGTAGGACATGTTCTGATGCATCAAGGGATCACAAATTTACCATTGGAGGGCAGCGTGGAGGGTAAAAATCGTAGAGGGAGACCAAGTGATGAATACACTAAGCAGTTTCAGAAGGATGAAGGTTGCAGTAGGTATTGGGAGATGAAGAAGCTTGCACAGGATAGAGTAGCATGGAGAGCTGCATCAAACCAGTCTCAGGACTGAAGACAACAACAACAACAACAACAACAACATATATAATAACCAACAACACAAACACCGCCCGAACAAGCCTTGAAGGGCCAACTGTACCGACCGGCCTCCGTGTCATCCTCAGCCTGTTGGCATTATTGGATGCGGATAGGGAGGGGCACGTGGTCGGCACACCGCTCTTCTGGCCGTTGTAGGTTTACGTGACCGGTACCGCTACTTCTCAGGCAAGCATCTCCTCAATTAGCCTCACAAGGGCTGAGTGCACCCCGCTACCAACAGCACTCCGCAGACACAGACGGTGACTCATCTAAGAACTAGCCAAATCCGCCGGTGCTAAACCTCCGTGATCCGACGGGAACCGGTGTTACCTTGCTCAAGGCACATACACAGTTTGTAATAGTAATACTTGTTTTACTGTGTTAAACCTTCAACCCTCAACTTCCCAGGTGCTGTCTCAGAGACCACTAGCGTTTATTGTCACTCTGTTGCTATTGCATAATGGTGGGGTGGGAGATTACTGTGTTATGTAGTTGCTCCTTCCCGAAGCTTCCTTTGCAAGTAGCCGCTTGTATATGATGTGGACCTATAATATTACTGCTTCTTTCGTAACAGAAGTCTCTAAAACTGCACCTGGGACTTCGCGTTATAGATTCAGTAGCCAGGTCTACGTCTACTGTTCATGTTTTACTGTTCGGGGATACAGTTTTAAAATGGTTTGAGGACAGTTTGGGAAATGATGTTGGATCAGACGGTGACAACGAAATTGGAAGTTAACATAATACAGTATAGGAAACGTGCAAAAGTGAAGATGAATTCATTTTGAAACCTGTGAATTCCTTGAATGAAACAAGTCATCAAAGTTATGAAGAAAGACGTATCGAGACTGCATCGTTAGCTAGAGGTTCTGCTAGAAATACATTAGGTCGAAACAAATATCACTGCTTGTCGAAGCCTCTTCCAACGATGGCCAATGGCATTATTTTTCCGCTTGTTGAACATAAGTGGAGTGAATGCGTTTGTCGTTCAAGTTCCTACAAAGACAGTACTCAGGTGATCCATTTTAATTTTTGAAGAAGCTTGTAAACTTGTTGGTGACACCACAAGGAAAAAGCGAGTCAACAAGTATCACATACACCGTGAATTCCGTGTCTCCTTAACCACGTTTTGGGTGTAGCAGAACAAAGATTAAAAGTCGTTGTAGAACGATTGGAAAAACGCAAAACATGCTGCACCTGTGCCCCGAAAAAGAAGAGAAAGACACCTTATATTTGCCATTGTTGCAAGGAACCAGTCTGACTTGAATCTGCAAAAAAATTTTCCAGCGAGTACTAGTACAATTTTCATTTTTTTGAACGTTTTATGTTTTTATGTTTTTATTATTATATGTACAACAAGCAGTAAAAATATAGCGAAAGTAAAATCTAGGGGGCAGGGTATTTGAATTTTCATAGCATTATCATGTAATATTATATTCATTTTTTGTAGTTTTCTGTTTAAATGAGTTTTACCCGTAAAAATAAACATAATTTATTTCAATATATATTTTTTGTGTGGTATTAATGTAAGTTTTCACATAAATTCTGAACTGTGACACTGAAATTGCCGGCCGCGCTGGCCGAGCGGTTCTAGGCGCTTCAGTCGCGAACCGCGCAACTGCTACGGTCGCAGGTTCGAATCCTGCCTCGGGCACGGATGCTTGTGATGTCCTTAGGTTAGTTAGGTTTAAGTGGTTCTAAGTTCTAGGGGACTGATGACCTCAGATGTTAAGTCCCATACTGCTCAGAGGCACGATCCATTTGAACACTGAAACTGCTGAATGCAATTTTTATCGCTATTTAAATATAGCGGTGACTCAGACCGCAGCTGAGACAGTGTGTGACCAAAAAACGACCTGGGAACCTAAGGATCAATATAAGATTTTAGCTCTTAATGAATATATTACGACAGAATTTTAAATTTTTAAATTTGATCAATGACTGTATGAAATATTGAAAAACATATATTTGCTGCCCCTGGAAGCCGTTACATAGGCCACCGGGATCGTGCACCTTGTTATCCGTTCAGTAAGTTGTCAATAAGACAAGAAAACTGTTGCAGTTTGTGTCCCAAACTCTTGGGTCTGTCTAAGGTCACTTAATTCGCTGTGCACCCCGTGGCAACGATGAGTCTCACTTTAATGGGGAATTGTCACAGACGTCGGAGCATTGACCTTCCGGTTCGCCAGCCACCGGTCGATACTTGCGATTCATTGCGCAACCACTTGTAAGCAGTGGTCGCTCGGGCTAGTAGGTCACCTTACCCTAGGTCCATACGAGGACGTCCTCAGGACCAAACTAAGAAAACGATGCTGATTCCCCTTCACAGTTCCCTACAGCTCTCATTTTTACCTACACATGGTAACAGGTACAATTAGCAACAGCATCTACATCAGGAGACGAAATGTGATTCACTCCTAACATTTCGTTGTTTTGAGTCATGCTTTGAAAAGAATTTACCTTACCTGATAAGAGCGCTCAATGAGATGGCGTGAAAGTTCCACGTATTATTAATCGTGGCTGAATCAAAAATACTCATCTGCGTCACGTAAGGCCACGATTACGTACGCTAGCAGATTGACGGCGCCGATGCAGAAGTAATCAGTTCGAATTATGATGGTGATAGAAAATCTAGCTGGCAGCCAGAGAAGAAGCCACGGCGTAGCGTTCTCGATTAACACAGATTAACAGGTACACTGCATTGCACTGAGTTAAACCACAAGCCTTCACGTGTTGTTGTTGTTGTGGTCTTCAGTCCTGAGACTGGTTTGATGCAGCTCTCCATGCTACTCTATCCTGTGCAAGCTTCTTCATCTCCCAGTACCTACTGCAACCTACATCCTTCTGAATCTGCTTAGTGTAGTCATCTCTTGGTGTCCCCCTACGACTTTTACCCTCCACGATGCCCTCCAATACTAAATTGGTGATCCCTTGATGCCTCAGAACATGTCCTACCAACCGATCCCTTCTTCTGGTCAAGTTGTGCCACAAACTTCTCTTCTCCCTAATCCTATTCAATACTTCCTCATTAGTTATGTGATCTACCCATCTAATCTTCAGCATTCTTCTGTAGCACCACATTTCGAAAGCTTCTATTCTCTTCTTGTCCAAACTATTTACCGTCCATGTTTCATTTCCATACATGGCTACACTCCATACAAATACTTTCAGAAATGACTTCCTGACACTTAATCTATACTCGATGTTAACAAATTTCTCTTCTTCAGAAACGCTTCCTTGCCATTGCCAGTCTACATTTTATATCCTCTCTACTTCGACCATCATCAGTTATTTTGCTCCCCAAATAGCAAAACTCCTTTACTACTTTAAGTGTCTCATTTCCTAATCTAATACCCTCAACATCACCCGACTTAATTCGACTACATTCCATTATCCTCGGTTTGGTTCTGTTGCTGTTCATCTTATATCCTCCCTTCAAGGCACCATCCATTCCGTTCAACTGCTCTTCCAAGTCCTTAGCAGTCTCTGACAGAATTACAATGTCATCAGCGAACCTCAAAGTTTTTATTTCTTCTCCCTTGATTTTAATACCTACTCCGAATTTTTGTTTTGTTTCCTTCACTGCTTGCTCAATATACAGATTAAATAACATCGGGGAGAGGCTACAACCCTGTCTCACTCCCTTCCCAACCACTGTTTCACTTTCATGTCCCTCGACTCTTACAATTGCCATCTGGTTTCTGTACAAATTGTACATAGCCTTTCGCTCCCTGTATTTTACCCCTGCCACCTCCAGGATTGTAAACAGAGTATTCCAGTCAACATTGTCAAAAGCTTTCTCTAAGTCTACAAATGCTAGAAACTGATCTTCCCCGAGGTCGGCTTCTACTAGTTTTTCCATTCGTCTGTAAAGAATTCGTGTTAGTATTTTGCAGCTGTGGCTTATTAAACTGATAGTTCGGTAATTTTCACATCTGTCAACACCTGTTTTCTTTGGGATTGGAATTATTATATTCTTCTTGAAGTCTGAGGGTATTTCGCCTGTTTCATACATCTTGCTCACCAGATGGTAGAGTTTTGTCAGGACTAGCTCTCCCAAGGCCGTCAGTAGTTCCAATGGAATGTTGTCTACTCCGGGGGCCTTGTTTCGACTCAGGTCTTTCAGTGCTCTGTCAAACTCTTCACGCAGTATCGTATCTCCCATTTCATCTTCATCTACACCCTCTTCCATTTCCATAATATTGTCCTCAAGTACGTCGCCCTTGTATAGACCCTCTATATACTCCTTCCACCTTTGTGCTTTCCCTTCTCTGCTTAGAACTGGGTTTCCATCTGAGCTCTTGATGTTCATACAAGTGGTTCTCTTTTCTCCAAAGGTCTCTTTAATTTTCCTGTAGGCAGTATCTATCTTACCCCTAGTGAGATAAGCCTCTACATCCTTACATTTGTCCTCTAGCCATCCCTGCTTAGCCATTTTGCACTTCCTGTCAATCTCATTTTTGAGACGTTTGTATTCCTTTTTGCCTGCTTCATTTACTGCATTTTTATATTTTCTCCTTTCATCAATTAAATTCAATATTTCTTCTGTTACCCAAGGATTTCTACTAGCCCTCGTCTTTTTACCTACTTGATCCTCTGCTACCTTCACTACTTCATCCCTCAAAGCTACCCATTCTTCTTCTACTGTATTTCTTTCCCTCATTCCTGTCAATTGTTCCCTTATGCTCTCCCTGAAACTCTGTACAACCTCTGGTTTAGTCAGTTTATCCAGGTCCCATCTCCTTAAATTCCCACCTTTTTGCAGTTTCTTCAGTTTTAATCTACAGGTCATAACCAATAGATTGTGGTCAGAGTCCACATCTGCCCCTGGAAATGTCTTACAATTTAAAACCTGGTTCCTAAATCTCTGTCTTACCATTATATAATCTATCTAATACCTTTTAGTATTTCCAGGGTTCTTCCATGTATACAACCTTCTATCATGATTCTTAAACCAAGTGTTAGCTATGATTAAGGCTTCACGTAACGGTCATTATTTGAGGATAAGTGACACAGTGAACGACGATCAAGCTAAAAACTATTAGGCGGCCATCATGTTACTTGAGATGAGTAGGCTGTCTGACAACTCTCAACTGCAACATCATCAATCCCGTTTCCACTCTCTACATCCACATCTCTTCGCAGTATACTCTCCCCCCACCTCCCCCACCCCCACCCTCCTCCCCGGCAGGGACATAGTTCACTCCGAATAGCTTTGTGGTTTTATGTGCCGTTTTCAACTTTATTTTCTCGTCAGGAATTCTTTACTATATTGTGTTCATCAAAAGAATAAATTTAATGTAAACATGACAACATCTATTTTCCTGTGTTTACTGGAATCTCAGTGGATTGCGTTTCAAATGGAGGGAAGTCACGCTGGCTCGAGTACAGTCAAGTCGATAATACGAGGGTCACTCCAAAAGAAATGCACACTATATTTGTAAAAATACAGTTTTCATTCTGCATGTGTGAAAGTTTTACAGTGTTTAGATACATCCTTCCCGCTTGTTTTCAAACTTAGTTCAACTTGTTCCCGTGAGTGGCGCGGTCGCAGCATGTCTTCAAGAAGGCTGCTACACATGACGTTCGTCAGAAGCAACGTGATGTTATAGAATTCCTGTGCTGTGTAAGCGAGACAGTGGGAAACATCCACAAGAGGTTGGAAAACGTGTATGGAGATGCTGCTGCCGATCGCAGTACAGTCAGTCGGTGGGCAAGCAGGTTACGTGACGAAAGCGGGCACGGCTGTATTGAGGATTGTCCTCGCAGCAGCAGGCCTCGTACTGCACACACTCCAGACAATGTGCAGAGAGTTAACGAATTGCTGACTGCTGACACACGCATCACAGTGAACGAATTGTCTCGCTACGTTGGGATAGGGGAAGGAAGTGTTTGCAGAATACTGAAAGTGTTGGCGTTAAAAAAGGTTTGTGCCAGGTGGCTTCCCAGGATGTTGACAGTGGCTCACAAAGAAACAAGAGAAACGGTATGAAGCGGACTTTTGGAACAGTACGAGAATGGTGGAGATGAATTTGTTGGAAGAATTGTGACAGGTGATGAAACATGGCTCCATCATTTTTCACCAGAGACAAAGAGGGAATCAATGGAGTAGCATCATGCAAATTCACCCAAGGAAAAAAAAAATCAAAACCACACCTTCTGCTGGAAAAGTTATGACTACGGCGTTTTTCGATTCCGAAGGACTCTTGCCTGTGGACATCATGCCAAGTCGAACCACCATAAATTCTGATGCATATGTGACGACATTGAAGAAACTTAAAGCTCGACCGAGTCGTGTTCGACCACATCGGCAAAAGCAGGATGTTTTGCTGTTGCACGACAATGCACGGCCACATTTCAGTCAAAAAACCATTGAAGCGATCACACAAGTCCGATGGACAATAGTGAAACACCCGCCTTATACTCCTGACCTGGCTCCATGTGACTATCCTCTCTTTGGGAAACTGAAAGACTCTCATAGTGGAACAAGGTTTGAAGATGATGACTCCCTTGTGCACACTGCCAAACAGTGGCTCCAACAGGTTGGTACAGAATTTTACAGTGCGGGTATACAGGTGCTGGTTCCAAGATGGCGTATGGCAGTTGAGAGGGATGGAAATTATGTGTTGTTGTTGTTGTGGTCTTCAGTCCTGAGACTGGTTTGATGCAGCTCTCCATGCTACTCTATCCTGTGCAAGCTTTTTCATCTCCCAGTACCTACTGCAACCTACATCCTTCTGAATCTGCTTAGTGTATTCATCTCTTGGTCTCCCTCTACGGTTTTTACCCTCCACGCTGCCCTCCAATACTAAATTGGTGATCCCTTGATGCCTCAGAACATGTCCTACCAACCGATCCCTTTTTCTGGTCAAGTTGTGCCACAAAATTCTCTTCTCCCCAATCCTATTCAACACTTCCTCATTAGTTATGTGATCTACCCATCTAATCTTCAGCATTCTTCTGTAGCACCACATTTCGAAAGCTTCTATTCTCTTCTTGTCCAAACTATTTATCGTCCATGTTTCACTTCCATACATGGCTACACTCCATACGAATACTTTCAGAAATGACTTCCTGACACTTAAATCAATACTGGATGTTAACAAATTTCTCTTCTTCAGAAACGCTTTCCTTGCCATTGCCAGCCTACATTTTATATCCTCTCTACTTCGACCATCATCAGTTATTTTGCTCCCCAAATAGCAAAACTCCTTTACTACTTTAAGTGCCTCATTTCCTAATCTAATACCCTCAGCATCAATCGACTTTTTAGTTCAACTACATTCCATTATCCTCGTTTTGCTTTTGTTGATGTTCATCTTATATCCTCCTTTCAAGACACTGTCCATTCCATTCAACTGCTCTTCCAAGTCCTTTGCTGTCTCTGACAGAATTACAATGTAATCGGCGAACCTCAAAGTTTGTATTTCTTCTCCATGGATTTTAATACCTACTCCGAATTTTTCTTTTGTTTCCTTTACTGCTTGCTCAATATACAGATTGAACAACACCGGGGAGAGGCTACAACCCTGTCTTATTCCCTTCCCAACCACTGCTTCCCTTTCATGTCCCTCGACTCTTATAACTGCCATCTGGTTTCTGTACAAATTGTAAATAGCCTTTCGCTCCCTGTATTTTACCCCTGCCACCTGGAAATTATGTGGAGAAATGAAAATATGTCTTCTAAAGGATGCATCTACACACAGTAAAACTTTCAAAAATGTAGAATAAAAGATGAATTTTAAAAAGAATAGTGTGCATTGCTTTTGGAGTGACCCTCGTAAGGATACATTTTATGCTGTGCGTTACGCGCACATACACTGAGCGAAAATAACGGACAACAGCTTCACCGATGCATTTATTATGGACGGCATTGGCCAGCCAGCTAGTCCCAATAACATGCAGTAATGTGAGCATTTACAGTTAAGACGTTAACGAGGCGAGCAGACAAACAGTATAGCTTTGAACGTCATTTAATTCTTAAAGATAATGAAACTCCAGCAACATCGCACGCTTCTTAGTCGACCGTACGGAAAGCATATCGTGCTCTCTTTCTTAGCTATTACAGTATTGTAGTTATAAACAAGAATGTGATGTAAATTACTTACAAACACAGGGTAGTTCTTCTGAGCGAGTAACTCGTACGTGTGACGCAAAAGCGTATTGCAGGTGTTTCGCTGTACAGTTAAATATTGAAGTCACTGAAGGTGTTACGGTAATCTGTGAAGTCTCTCCATATCCGAACCCGAGAGATACATTTCAGCCATCGAACTATCACACGCTACGTTGATAGCTCGTCGATCAACAACAGCATTCACGAGTTCTTCAAAGCGCCACATTCGTTCCCGTTCTGTTGACGTGCCGTTTTGTATTTCGACGGCTTTCGACAGTGACCAGTGACAAAGCTCCGTACATTAGTTCCAGTGCGTCTGTCAGCTTAAATATTTGGTTATTTCCCGCGAAAAATCTCTTAATTTGCCTCCAGGTCAATACTGTCGGTTTCTTAAGGCAACAATACAGTGGCAACTGTAAAAATGCAGTATTTATATGGTGTTCTTAATGCTGTAAAAATTGTATCTCATGTTTCTACGACATTTATCACTCTAGCTCGTGTGAGATCACATCTGTGGTATAAAACAGTGAACATACTCCAATTAAAAAGTATTTGATTTTTCTTTTTGTGTTCCACGTACGAGGGTTGGAACTTAAATAGTGACAACTGTTTATTCACAACCGATACAAAAGAGTTACATGTTTGCATCTGTTACTGTCCTTCAAAGTAGTCACCAGCGTTGTGTTGAACCCGTTGCCAGCGATGTGGAAGGCGTAGTATACCGTTAGCAGAGCCTGTTCTGTTGATGGTGCGAATGGAGCGTTCTACTGCCTGTCGAATCTCTGGAACAGTTCTGAAGCGAATCCCACGAAGTGGTTCTATCATATTCGGAATCAAATCCAAGTCATAAGGACTTAAGTCCGGGGAGTATGGTGTATGTTACAGTACTTCCCAGTCCCATCGACCGAACAACCACAGCTTGCGCTGTATGCGCCCGCGCATTGTCGTGCAAAATAATGCGTGGGTTGCGCAGGAAGTGTCGCCGCTTCTTTCGCAAAGCTGGTCGCAGGTGATGCTCCAAAAACGAACAGTAATACTGTGCATTGGCGGTCTGTCGTGGAGGAACGTAATGCGTTAGGATAACACCACCACAGTCGTACACGAGAGTCACCATAACTTTAGACCGCTCCATTCTCACTATCAACAGAACAGGCTCTGCTAACGGTATACTACGCCTTCCACATCGCTGGCAACGGGTCCTACGCAATGCTGGTGACTACTTTTAAGGACAGTAACAGATGCAAACATGTAAGTCTTTTGTATCGGTTGTGAATAAATAGTTGCCACTATTTAAGTTCCAACCCTTGTAGATAAGGAACAGCAGAGGGCCTATAACGCTACCTTGAGGAACGCCAGATATCACTTCTGTTTTAATCGATGAATTTCCGTCAGTTTTTGCGAACTGTGACCTCTGGCAGGAAATCACGCATCCACTTGCACAACTGAGACGCTGCTTCAAAGCACGTAACTTGATTACAATCCGGTTGTGAGGTACGGCGTCAAAAGTCTTCTGGAAATCTAGAAATGTGGAGTCAATTTGAAATCCTTTGTCGATAGCACTCAATATTTCGTGTGCGTAAAGAGCTTTAAAGATACTCCACCGGTTCATAGCCGTGTCTAAATGTTTGTAAACACATAAATGGTCCACGACGTGTCACAGTTACGTTACAGCCATTTGCAGTTCTCTATATTTTAACTTTTGCTCCCTAGAGGGTGTAACTTTTCACCCGAATTGGACGACTCATCCACTGCAACTATTTCAGACTTTTATTAACTATAAAAATTACTTTTAACCTTCTAGTGATAAAACATGCAATTTGCAATTTCGAACGCGTCAAAATATAACGCTAGTTAAAGTTAAATTGCGCTAATTTGTCGAATTGTTTAGTTTTGATTATCATAATTCACATTTTTTTCTCTCGGTATCATTGGGTGCATAACTTTTTAAATTCACACGACATTTACCTTTTTATCATTTGACATTGCTTCTCAATAGCACAATGTGACGTGTTATGTGCCATTTACTATTTTAAAACAGTAATATGGCACTTCATATATTTAATATGGTGACAAATGAGCAATTAATGAGCAGTTACGATTTAGATACCCAGTTATATGTAACTACATTAATATTTTCAACACATATCACTTCGCCACTTCCATTTCTTTCACTTGTTTTAAACGATTTTGGAAGGTGACTACCAACAACCGTCAAGTAACGTAGAAAATGCATATTTGGACCATCAGTTGTTTTCATTTTAAATCCAAGTTCTACCGGTTTCGGTCTTGGACGGTCTTCACGGATGAAGGGTTAAAATGTAATAACTAATGCGATATGGTGGATTAAACCATTATAACCCTTCATCCGTGAAGATGGTCCAAGACTGAAACCGATAAAAATTAGATTTAAAATAAAAACAGCTGGTGGTTCAAATATGCATTTTATACATCTTTCACTTGTGTCGACTTAGTCAACATCACGTAATTTGCCTTTTATTTAAACAGTGAACTCTAACACTGAACGTGAAACATGAAAATGAATGGATTATCACCTGAAGACGCGTGCAAGCCCGAAACCGGTGGAGTCGACAGAATTCATTATGGGTGAAGTATACACAGCACAATGTAAGGTATGTATTCTTTCTGTATTTATATTGTACTTATATAAGCTGTGTTTTTCGCTTAATGCGTGCAATATTTATACATCCATCGTACTACGCAGCAACAATGGCAGTTTGAGATCCGTTTTCAAGCGTCCAGGATGCAGAGCGTGGAACCGGTCGTGGACTTAACAAAGTACTCATTCGCAAATGGAGCAGCTTTTCTAAGCCTTTAAATGACGCTGGGAAACATAGGTAACACTAATTTACACTCTGTTTGTTATTTTATATACTACAAACCATAGATTGTATTAGCATTAATATATTCACAGTAGTTTCTATGATAGCTATAGATACGATTTTTACGTTTCAGACTTCACATTTGGCGAAGAAGTGAGAAATGGTATGAATGTTTTCCGATGACCTTTGAGGCAATCGTCTTCGGAGCTCATTTTGTGTTCAGCTAGAATTTGTTACCTATGGATGTACTCTTCTGGTATCTTTTGGTGCAACAGTAGTAAGTTCAATTCAGAGTAATCTTTCCCCAGCCCGCCCGGTTAGCCGTGCGTTCTAACGAACGGCTTTCCGGATTGGGAAGGAGCGCCTGGTCCCCGGCACGAACCCACCCGGTGGATTTGTGTCGAGGTCCGGTGAACCGGACAGTCTGTGGATGGTTTTTAGGCGGTTTTCCATCTGCCTCGGCGACTGCGGGCTGGTTTCCCTTATTCCTCTTCAGCTGCACTATGTCGGCGATTACTGCGCAGACAAGTTCTCCACGTACGCGTACACCACCATTACTCTACCACGCAAACATAGGGGTTACACTCGTCTGGTGTGAGACGTTCCCTAGGGGGGTCCATTGGGGGCCGAACCGCACAATAACCCTGAAAGAGTGGTTCGGAGTGGGGCGGCGGAGATGTGAAGTGGACTGCGGTAGTCGTCGTGGGGTTGTGGACCACTGTGGCTGCGGCGGGGACGGAACCTCTCCGTCGTTTCTAGGCCCCCGGTTAACATACAGTACAATGCAATCTTTCCCCAGTTGTTTGTAAAAATGTTTGCAACGCGTTTTCTTCCGAGCTATGCTTGGTGTGAGTTCAGTTCCTAGTTACATCCAATTTCACTGATTATATACGTGAAATACTTCTCTCTCTCTCTCTCTCTCTCTCTCTCTCTCTCTCTCTCACACACACACACACACACACACACACACACACATATATATATATATATATATGTGTGGTGTCACCGCCAGACACAACACTTGCTAGGTGGTAGCCTTTAAATCGGCCGCGGTCCGTTAGTATACGTCGGACCCGCGTGTCGTCACTAACAGTGATTGCAGACCGAGCGCTGCCACACGGCAGGTCTAGACACACTTCCTAGCACTCGCCCCAGTTGTACAGACGACTTTGCTAGCGATGGTTCACTGACAAATTACGCTCTCATTTGCCGAGACGATAGTTAGCATAGCCTTCAGCTACGTCATTTGCTACGACCTAGCAAGGTGCCATTACCAGTTACTATTGATGCTGTAAAACATGTACCGTCAAGAGCGATGTTCACCAATTATGGATTAAAGTTAAGTATTCCAGAAGATACGTACGTTTTTTGCTAGTCTCAATTACCTTGTCCTGTTCCAGACCTCACGCCAGCCTGCGTGAGCTTAAACGCGTGCCTTTCGGCTTCCACATAGTGGATTGGCTGTCTTGCCAATCCACAACAATATATATCAGTGCTCATGTAGAATTATTGTTGAAAATGTGGAACATGACGAAAATAATTTAAGCACGAACTTGTAAGTATAGGTATATTAGTTAGTCACTTTTGGTTGGTTTCTGTAGTTAGAAGTACCATACTGACATTCGTGAATATTTATTTTAAATCTATAAGAATGACTTCTTGAAAGTGACATACTTCAATGGCAGATGAAATTGTGACTAATAATGCAATGATGTAATGAACTTCTGGGAAGATGCTGCAAAAGAGTGCGCATAAGATTGAGAATTTGGAGGAGACTCTGATGCAGATGATGTATCTACTATCTCTACAGTTTCAAACACTTCTACAGTAATCGATGGTAGTCTGGTAGTCAAGTGGTCCAGTGGACGAGACATCTTGTACATATGCAGCAGGTAGCGTGGACCGTTAACCTGTGGTTAAAGTGGCATTTCATGGAAGTCGTGAAACTGACCCTGATACTGAAGTGGTTGCAAATGCGGATTTATATGCGTAGTCTGAAGTTGACTGTGAATTCAACTCCTTTGGGAAATTTCTTCCTCCTGAGGACATATGTTTACTAGCAGAAGTTGACACTGATAATTTCCTGCGGATTTTTCAGCGCAGATTTTGCGCTCCAAATTAATTAGTATGAATTTTTAGCATCCCGTAAATCATGGTGAACTTAGAGATACGTAATTAATTAAGCAGTTTTACCGCCCACTGTCAGTAAATACTGATATATATATATATATATATATATATATATATATATATATATATATATATATATATATATATATATATATCATTGCTGTGCTGGATTTTGTCACTTAAAGGGATAACTGCATAAGCAGTTGTGAAATCAACACCTCCGTACATGTACGAGGCTAATAAAGAGATGCATTTTGTCTTCTCCCGGGGGCTGTTGAAAAGAGCAGACTCACAAGGAGACGAGCTCACGCTTATGTAACAGCTTTGCTTAAGCAAATGGCGTGAACTGCGTTAACTAATCACCTAATCAATTAGTATATATTTAAACTGGTAGAAGGACGCAAAAAGGGAGGTATCCAGAAAGGAACGAGAAGGTTTCTTCTGCCAGTCGCTGCAGGTTTATGAGACACACGGCGGGGCAGCACGTTGTCCCCACAGTCATTTTTACTCTTTCCCGCTCCACTCGAAGTTGACTGTGGGAGGGAAGATTGTAAATATTCACTTTCATACGCTCGAATTTCTCTTCTTTTACACTCGTAGTTATTACGCGAGCGCCAGGTGTAAATAGGAGGACAGTACGTTTCTTGACTCGTGTTGGAACGTAGGTTGGTTGGTTTGGGGAAGGAGACCAGACAGCGTGGTCATCGGTCTCATCGGATTAGGGAAGGATTGGGAAGGAAGTCGGCCGTGCGCTTTCAGAGGAACCATCCCGGCATTTGCCTGGAGTGATTTAGGGAAATCACGGAAAACCTAAATCAGGATGGCCGGACGCGGGATTGAACCGTCGTCCTCCCGGATGCGAGTCCAGTGTCTAACCACTAGGAACGTAGGTTCTCGGAATTTCGAGAGTAGCGCTCTGTGTGATGTGTCTATTTTTGTTGTATCCATGTATCTATCTTCGTTGTAGCGTCATTGCACTCTCGTCACTATAGCGTCCCCAGTGCTATATTACGAAAAGACTTAAAAAACAGTATTTATAAAGAAGATACATTTAAAAATTGAATAATATATTTTTATCATGTAGCCGTAAAACAATAATTTCTCTGTCGAGAAATGCAAGGAAATGCAATGCAAAGAAATAATTTATGACAAAATGATCTAAAGAGACGACAAGATACGCTCTTTTGTTAATTTTTTTAGTCGACTTCACTTCCTATCTTGTCTTTGTTGTGTATAGACGGACATCTTTCGAGTGCTGGCAAATGTAAGCATATTTGTATGAGTTAAGCAGATAATATATTAATTGAATATTATTGTGCACTTTTAATTTGTAAGAGGTGATCCCGATTTCATGTCCGCCTTCCTTGAATTAACCTGCATTCAAGTAATTTACAGTTCAACAATCGCAGCGGCCGATGCAGCCAACGACGCCATTACGTGGCGATATTACCCTATGAAAAATTAGCGGAAGCGGAAAACTCGCCCGCTATTAACATGATATTAATTTTTCTCCACAGCCGCCCGACGCTGCAGAAAATACGTAGCTTTAAGATTTTTATTTTCAGTACCATAGCCGAGAGCCAGAGCCAGGACTCCGACTACAATACAATGGTTAACGGAGGTAAGAAAAATACTCTCGCGCGTGTGTGGGCCGCAATTTTAATTAATAACTAAAGATCTCTTGCTTTAAAGTGAACTGACTAGCCGAGGAAATTAATATGAAAGGTTTATTCCAATGTTCAACTTATATGCTCATGTTTTAAGATTCTGCGAGTCTAACATTCATTAACGTAACAAATAATTTGAGATTAATGTTGTTAAAAAGGAGAACTTCAGGAAAGCATTTAATCGTAAAATCAAAATAAAATGAAATATCATTTTTATTAAGGCCCACCACGTAAGTCGGCAACAATCAAAAAATAATAATAACAATAATAATATATTAAATTACGACGGCCGACGGACGAGAGATCACTTACTACACTTATAGAACACAACACTGCGCACTCACTCTTCACACTCATTCATATCACTCAGGTACACAATTGATATCCTACACTGAGGAAAGAAGAGGGAGCTTACACCATTATTTCATTATGTTCCACAAAATTGATACCAGAAGTGCAATACCGTAATATAGTATTGCAGTAACTCGACGTGGAACAGACTCAAGAAGTCGTTGGAAGTCCTCTGCAGAAATATTAAGCAATGCTGCCTCTATAGCCGTCCATAATTGCTAAAGTACTGCCGGTGCAGGATTTTGTGCACGAACTGACTCTCGATTACGTCCACAGACGTTCAATGTGATTCATGTCGGGCTTTCTTGGTGGCCAAATCATTCGCTCGAATTGCTGAGAAAATTTACAAACCAGTCGCGCACAATTTTGACCTGGTGACATGGCGCATTGTCATTTATAAAAATTCTATCATTGTTTGGGAACATGAAGTCCCTGAATGGCTGCCTGTGGTCAATGATAGGTTCAGTTGGACCAGAGGACCCAGTCCATTCCATGTAAACACAGCCCACACCATTATGGAGTCATCACCAGCTTGTACAGTGCCTTGTTGACAATTTTCGTTTGTGGCTTCGTGGGGTCTGCGCTACAGTCGAATCCTTCCATCAGCTCCTACCAACTGAAATCGGGTACTCATCTGACTGGGCCACTGTTTTCCAGTTGTCTAGGGTCCAACCGATATGGGAACGAGCCTAGGAGATCTCGTGCTGTAATAAAAGCACTCTCGTCGGTCACCTGTTGCCATAGCCCATAACGCTAAATTTCGCGTCACTTTCCTGACGGATACCTACATAGTACGTCCCACATTGAATTCTGCTGTTATTTCACGCAGTGTTGCTTGTCTGCTAGATATGTGTATGTATTAGCATTTCCCCAAGAGAGATGATGCGGCATCAGTAAGTTGGATGCTGCTCCGAAAGAACGATCTTCGGTTCCTAGCAAGATACTCCAAAAAGGTCTGCCACCGGTAAGCCAACTCATAATGCAAACATTTACCACTATGAACGCGACATGGTACAACACAGAGGGACTGAAACTCCTTAGACCTACAGCAGTTAATTCTGTGGACCATCGGCTTACCTATCAGCCTTAAGAATTTTTTTTATCGGCCATATCGATATGCAGTCGAGGAATTTCATACACCAGGCATTCACTTTGTCATTACATTGACCAATACAGTAAATAACTAATAAAACATAAATAAGTTTTAGGAGAAAAGAAGTGTCCATTACAGTGACCTATCTGTTGCAATTCAATAAGATGACGAAATCAAAACTCGCACGTCATTACCAATCGATGAGGTAAATTACAGACGAAAAACTTCGGTTGCCAATTCCAGTTAGACAAAGCTTATTTAATTTTTATAGATTTATTTTCTCCCCGGAAAAGGTAC
The DNA here is from genome assembly GCF_021461385.2 of Schistocerca piceifrons. Lineage (NCBI taxonomy): Eukaryota > Metazoa > Arthropoda > Insecta > Orthoptera > Acrididae > Schistocerca > Schistocerca piceifrons. The sequence continues at coordinate 36,359,539 of NC_060143.1, forward strand.
CTTTTTGAAGAAGTCGACCATTACCTTGGTTTTTATTTAATTAATTGTTTGTATGGCCGGTTTTCTGTACTAGTAGAACTATCCGTTCACCTGCGGAAATTGTTGCAGATTTCATGAAAAAGGTTCAGCATCATAGCAAATCTCAGGTTGGGAGTTATTATTCGTCAGTATCAATCGCATGCTTTGCATTTCACTCACGAGTTCGTAAAACACGCATAAACATGTAACTAAATAGCTTGAAGTTCAAAGCACCTCGTCCAGTATATTCTGACACGATTTGTTTCACTAATAATGACGGTGCTGTTGTTACACAGCTTTGAGTACTGTTTCAATTCCTTCTTGTCGGTCGTAGTATGTGAGAGATATGATTGTCAATCAGAAGGTTTTTTTGTGATTGATAATGGCTACTGATAGCTTTTTATTTACGCCGCCAAACTGTTGCTCTCTATATTGGAAACTTGTAGATGGTCTATTGCAGAAAATGCGTCAATAGTTAACGTGCGTTTAAACCGTCTGTAGCTGTTCGTAACGAACATCCGAAAACAATGGTATCAAACTCCAGACACGAAACTTACTGGACAATAACTTTGGTACCTTCTGTGCATAACATTTCAGTTCGGTTCTACTACACTGGTTTCTCGCATGGTTTTACATCTTCGTTGTATGTCTCATTGAAGTAGCGAGCGAGTTAGTTATTTATGAAAATCTATATTTTATTAGTAATTCTATGTTCGCCTAGGCATTAGTAGTTTGACTTGGTGTTTCTGTTGTTGCTTTATCCTAACGACAGATTTGTTGTTTTGTTGCATGACATCTATAACTATTCCTGTACTTCGTGTACGTGAGCACCGACCGACCGTCGAGCAAGGCAGAGACAATGTCATGGCTGTTCATGTAAACAAAATATACTTATTGTATTAGGTGACATCGAAGCACATGCTTTTGCATTACCATGTACTTTTTGTTCAATCATTCGCCAGCACATAGATGACACGTTGTATGAAATTCCCAGCTTAACGCGAATCTAAAATATCTGTTACTTTTCACACCAAGACACTAGAAATAATGCCTTTGGATTCTTTACTTTCTCATCGACTTGCTAAACCTTAGAGTGTAGGAAGGCACTGCAGAAGACAGGGAAAAACTCTCATATCCAAGACTGCGCAATATGGCTGAAGCGATTGAGACATCAGATGCAGTTCGAAACTGACGAAGAAAGCATTCTTTAACAGAAGATCTCAGCTGGTTTCGAATATTGATGTGGACTGTATAACATGTTTCGGTAGCTGTACATCTGATTATAAAATGTAAACTTTCACGGCCGGAATTTGAAGTGAAATCCCACAGACCACGGTATAATAGCCCGGACTGTTTTATTAATTGTGAATTGTACGTTTGGAGTACAGTGCTGCATGACATTGGAATGTGAACAGTAAATGGAAACTATAAGCATTCAGATGTGACGCTCCAAAGGATTTTAAAAATTATGTGAGCGTCCAATATACTCAATGAAATGTTCATCAAAATGTTCGTTCATGTGGGAGTGTGGAAAATAAATCTGTTGCTCCTTAAAATTGAGATTTTCCGACTAAGAGAACAGTCATCGAGAAAAAAATATGTTTTTAATGGAAAAGAAGTTTGCCTGGGGTATAGGACGCGTATTAATACGAAAACTGTAGTTATTCGTAGTAACAAATGTTGCATCGGATCGCTGACGGCTTCCCAGCTGACGATAACGTGTTTGAAGATGGGTTGTAGACGTGATGATTATCGCGATATAAAATATGAGGTAGAAAGAAAAAGCGCTAAGTATGTTCTAGAAGCAAAGAAACGGTTTATAGAGATTTATTTTTATTTCTTACTGGTTGATTAGAGACAATATTAAGCAACATTTATATATTGTTACAGGTCTTCTTCGCTGCTCAGAATCTATCTTAGGAAGAATCAGTACCGTACCTCTACTGTGTGCTGCCTGAGACGTCGTTTCGTTTTAATTCTGCTTTGCCAAAGTTTCTCTAGTTTTCGGGCCGTTTCTCTGAAATTGTGTCTACTGTCCACAATTTAAAACACATTACTTTGTTAGCAGCTTCTCAAACACTCTATAAATATGCCTCTAGAATTTAAGCCATTGACTCTTAACTTATTTAATTTGTAGTTCATTATTTTGGTACAATTCTTTTCCTCATTATCTTGTACTGGCTGTATGCAATCTTTGGTTTCATTACGTTGAGAACGGTCTTCTTCCCTAAATTTTCCGTTACTTTTTGCCCCCCCCCCCCCTTCCCTCATTTGAAGGGTTTCACTTGCACATTGGCACTTTGATTCAGTACAGTGTCTGAGTTTACCTTGCAAGTTTTATAAAGAAGCAGCGACCATCTGGCCTTCCCCATTTTGTTGACGACTTGCACTACTTTTAAATTAAAAATCATTTCTAGACATTTAAAGCTATCTGGTCAATCACTATTACTAAACCCTGTTCTCTGATGATCTGGCACTGAACAGTTGTTTATCATGAACATGTTTTTTAAACTGAAACATGGAATCCAGTTTTTCTGCCTGTTCCTTTAATAGATCTATCTGATTTCCCGTACTTCTTGATAGAATTGCCTGATATCGACTGAGGCGAGAGAGTTAATTTTGACACATTTTCTGGAACTGCAACACGAAATCGATTAATTATCTCCTGCAAAATCAATTACTAAATTATGTGTAGATGTGTCGCAAGTGCATCACTTTGTCTGACTGCAGTTTTGCTCCAGATTCTTCGGTGACTTCTCCCATGATTGGGATTCTTCGGATCCAGAATGTGATGTAGTTCTTAAGCTCTCTCCTCAGAATTCAGACCTGATCAAGCAAGGTCTCTGTTTTCTAAACACTAATTGGTATTCACCAAGTTAATGATGGGTTGTTCCACTAGGCTCTAGTGAAAGGTTTTGGAGAGAGTTTATAAACTACCACAGCATAGAAATGTCACGTTTATTATTAACACAACTATTATAAGATGTACATCAGGAGAAAAGGTATTATTGTGAAAGGAGAAACGAAGATTGGATACGGTTTCCCAGATCAGGCCAACTTTGAATGTAACAGGTAAGCCAAGATTAAATTTTCTCTGTATTCAAACTATGTCACGTTTGACTTAACATTTGAGATTTAGAAGATATTTGCCACTTTCTTCGTCAGAGGATTAAGTTAAATTACGAGCATTGAATATCTTCTTCTCCTGACGATGAAAGTGGTGAATGTCTTCGAAAGGTTGAGTTCTACATGATTTGGTGTGAACACTGAAAAAATTTGTATATTTACATCAAAGTGAAATACTCTAAGGTACTAATACCACAAAACGGGAACAGATCATTTCAAAGAGTGTAGGTCAGTGAACATTGTCAACAGATTTCTTTTAACCCACAAATTGCTATAAACGTAGGTTTACCTATCTTTAACTTTACTTCTAAGCTGAATCGTAGGGATGATATTGCCATAAGTGTTCCTTCATTTCTCTGGAAGCTAAACTGATCTTATCCCAGGCTGGTTTCTATCAAATTTTCCATTTTTCTGTAAATAATCCTTGTCAGTAATTTGCAACAACGACATTGTCCCTCTCAAGGAACTCTGTAATTCTGAGGGTTCTTGGTCTGGCTTAGGTCCTTCACTGTTTCATCAAACACTTCTCTCAGCATCATATCTCCCATCTTATCTTCATCTACTTGTTCTTCTCTTCGTGTAGTATTGTGTTTAATTTCATTTCCTTTGAATAGTCATATATATTCCTTTAACCTTTCAGCTTTCCCTTCTTTGCTTAGTACTGGCTTGCTATCCGAGTTCTTGATATTCATACACGTGCTTCCGTTTCCTCCAAAAGCCTGAAGTTTGGAAAGATAACGAAAATCAAGGGGAAGAAATAAAAACTCTGATGTTTGCTGACAATATTGTAATTCTTTCAGAGATGGCGAATGACATGGAAAGGCAGCTGAATGGAATGGATAATGTGTTGAAAAGAGAGTACAAGATCAATGTCAGCATAAGTAAAACAACGGTAACGAAGTGTTCTCGAAACAACTCAGATGATGCCTAACATAACTCTGCCTTGGGCGTGGCGACTTGCTTGCTTCAAGCCCATCCTGCTCAGCTCTTAATCGGGTCTATTCACTGCTATGTTGTCAGTTTCCTGGGTCATCGGCCTGGACTTTTCCCTCTATGATTGTTCCTTTCATTGCCTCTTGTCTTCTGGCAACCTGACCAAACTATTTCAGCTGATTTTGGTCGAAAAGAGTCGACTATTGAGTTCTGATGCCGGCTTGTCTCAAGTCGATGAATTAACTCAGATGTTGGTGAGAAAAGTACATTTGAAAACGATACACTAAAAGTGGTATATGAGTTTTGGTGTTTGAGCAGGAAAATACCTGTGATGAACAAAGTAGAGAGGAAGCAGACTGGCTGTGTCAAGAAAGGCGTTTTTGAAAAAGAGAAATTTGTTATTATCGAACACACAGTGATCAGCCAGGTCATTGTGACAACCTACCTAATACCCGGCATCCGGAACTACGCTGCTGCTACGGTCGCAGGTTCGAATCCTACCTCGGGCATGGATGTGTGTGATGTCCTTAGGTTAGTTAGGTATAAGTGGTTCTAAGTCTAGGGGACTGATGACCTCAGATGTTCAGTCCCATAGTGCTCAGAGCCATTTGATCCATGTTTTTAATACCTGGCATGTCCACTTTGACACGGTTAACAGCGGCGACGCGTTCGAGCATGGACGCAATGAGGCCATGGCAGGTCGCTGTAGGGAGTTGGCACCACATCTGCACACAAAACACACCTAATTCCCGTAAATTCCGGGGTGGAGGGTGATGTGGTCTGAAGCCACGTTCAATCACATCCCAGATGTGTTCCATCGTGTTCAGATCCGGTGAGTTGGAACTCGTCACTGTGTCCCTCGAACAACTTGTGGCCTTGTGACATGGCGCATTATCTTGTTGGAAAACGTCACTGCCGTCGTGAAACATGATCTTTATGAAAGGGTGTACGTGGTCTGCAAACAGTGTAGGATACTTCCAGAATGAGATTTTCACTCTGCAGCGGAGTGTGCGCTGATATGAAACTTCCTGGCAGATGAAAACTGTGTACTGGACCGAGACATGAACTCGGGACCTTTGCCTTTCGGGGGCAAATGCTTGTGCTTGGGCACTTCCCCCCGAGAGGTAAAGGTCCCGAGTTCAAGTCTCGGTCCAGTACACAGTTTTCATCCGCCAGGTAGTTTCAGTGTACGATACTCCTTGGCCGTCATGGTTCCAAGGAGTATCTCCAGAGCATAATGGAGCCTCCGCCAGCTTGTCTCCCGCGGTACAGGTGTCAAGGAGCTGTTAACCTGGAAGACGACGGATTCGTATTCTCTCATCGGCATTATGAAGAACGCATCGGGATTCATCAGACCATGCAACGCGCTGCCACTGCACCAACGTCCAGTGTCGATGATCACGTGCGCATCGGGGTTGTAGTTGCCGACGTTCTGGTGTTGGCATTGACATGCGTGGGTCGTCGGCTGCGGAGGCGCATTCTTAGAAGTGTTCGGTGCACTGTGTCTTTAGACACACTTTTACCCTAGCCAGCATTTAAGTCTAGCCGGCCGCTCTGGTCGAGCGGTTCTAGGCGCTTCAGTCCGGAACCACGCGGTTGCTACGGTCGCAGGTTCGAATCCTGCCTCGGGCATGGATGTGTGTGATGTCCTTAGGTTAGTTAGGTTTACGTAGTTCTAAGTCTGGGGGACTGATGGCCTCAGATGTTAAGTCACATAGTGCTCAGAGCCATTTGAGCCATTTAAGTCTGACACTACTTCCGCCACAGTTCGCCACCTGTCCTTTTTACCACTCTGCCCAGCTTACGACGTCCGACATCACTAATGAGGGGTCGCCATCCAACCCCACGGGTTACACCTTGGTTTTGCCACGTGTTGGAAACACTCACCACAGCACTCGAGCGCCCCACAAGTCGTGCAGTTTCCGAAATGGTCGTGTCGAGTCTCCAGGACATCACAATCTGCCCTCAGGCAAACTCAGACAGACCTTGCGGCGTCCCAATTCTACACGCGGGCAGCACTCTCACTGGTGCTACACGCACCGTATAGTCCTCGCCAGGTGACGCTGCTATAGCTTAGATGGGTTTGTATCGATAGTAAGTTCTGGCTGATCAATGCAAATTTAAATGTTAGGAAGTGATTTGTGAAGGTACTTGTCTGGAATGTAGTCTCGTACAAGGACGAAAAACTTCAGGCTAGAAGAAAATTTAAGATTCTGAAACGTGGTGGTACAGAAGAACGCTGGAGATTAGATGGGTAGATCGAGTATGTATTGAGGTGGGACTGAATAGAAATGGGGGACAAAAAATTATTGCACAAACTGACTAAAAGAAGGGATCGGTTGACAGGACACATCTTGAGCCAACTAAGAATCATCAATTTGGTAATGAATGGGACTGTCGAAGGTAAAAATTATAGAGAGACCAAGGAAAAAAGGCAGTTACAATGTTCATAGCGTTGCAGGTCGTAGTAGTAATGAAGAGACTTGCACAGGACACAACAGCATAGAGAACCGAATCACACGTCTTTCACACCAGTCTTCGGGCTTAAGATGACAAGAGGAGGAGATGGATGACAGAGCGTGAAGTTAGCGTCAAGTGATAGGTCGAATGACTGATCACATGGCCAGGACACTAATCGAAAATAAGCTTGTTAAGAAGCGACATTTCAATTTTGTTGCTTCTGTCGCTGTTCTTGAAATAGTCCTCTTCCGTACTACTGCTGGAGCTGCTTTCACCAGAGTTATAGCTAACGAGACAGGCTAGGCCCAGATAGGCGCCAGGTTGTATGCATAACGGGACCTCAGCTGCCATTAGCAAGCGTCGCCTGGCGATGCGATTCAATGGCGCCCGCGTGGACCCTGGACACGTAGCGACTTATCCCATCAGAATGCCAGCGTGGCAGGCTGGTTCCTCGAAACGGCTTTCACCGGCGCGAAGTGATTCAGCTCGACGGCCGCGTCTGCGCGCCATGCTGAGGACGCCCGCAGGCCACGTGGCGGCGCGTGGGCAGCTGCAGGCTGGCCGCTGGCGCACCACCAGCTGTCCCTCTGACTAATGCCTCGCGCTTCTCTTTTTCTTTGCGTCCGCTATCCGCCAAAGGGACATCACGTTGGCAATTTTTCTTCCTGTATTCCACGTTTATTGTTGGATACACTCTCGATTTGTCAACAACGCAGTCCAACTGAACAAGGTCTGTCCGTTCCCGTAACAGCAGTAGACATCAGAAAATTTTGGGATTTTCTTAAAGCGTTATTACGATAGAGATAATATAGATTTTTCCTTAGATTCCTCAACGATGGATATGGAAATGAGCGTTTGGCGTCATTGGCCGGGAGGCCCCTTACGGGGCAGGTCCAGCCGCCTTGGTGCAGGTCTTATTACATTAGACGCCACATTTGGCGACCTGGCCGCCGGATGGGGATGAAATGATGATGAAAACAACACAACAGCCAGTCCCTGAGCGGAGAAAATCCCCGACCCAGCCTCCCGGGAATCGAACTCGGGTCCCTTAGGACGGCAGTCCGTCAGGCTGGCCATTTTTTTTCCCCCTCCAATTTACTGCTCATAACATTCCACTATCTTTCAAATTCTGAACGTGGCGGGGTAAAATATAGGGAGCGAAAGGCTATTTACAATTTGTATGGAAACCAAATGGCAGTTATAAGAGTCGAGGGGCATGAAAGGGAAGCAGTAGTTGGGAAAGGAGTGAGACAGGGTTGTAGCCTCTCCTCGATGTTATTCAATCTGTATATTGAGCAAGCAGTAAAGGAAACAAAAGAAAAATTCGGAGTAGGTATTAAAATTCATGGAGAAGAAATAAAAACATTGAGGTTCGCCGATGACATTGTAATTCTGTCAGAGACAGCAAAGGACTTGGAAGAGCAGTTGAACGGAATGGACAATGTCTTGAAAGGAGGATATAAGATGAACATCATCAAAAGCAAAACGAGTATAATGGAATGTAGTCAAATTAAGTCGGGTGATGCTGAGGGAATTAGATTAGGAAATGAGACACTTAAAGTAGTAAAGGAGTTTTGCTATTTAGGGAGTAAAATAACTGATGATGGTCGAAGTAGAGAGGATATAAAATGTAGACTGGCAATGGCAAGGAAATAGTTTCTGAAGAAGAGAAATTTGTTAACATCGAGTATAGATTTAAGTGTCAGGAAGTCGTTTCTGAACGTATTTGTATGGAGTGTAGCCATGTATGGAAGTGAAACATGGACGATAACTAGTTTGGACAAGAAGAGAATAGAAGCTTTCGAAATGTGGTGCTACAGAAGAATGCTGAAGATAAGGTGGGTAGATCACGTAACTAATGAGGAGGTATTGAATAGGATTGGGGAGAAGAGACGTTTGTGGCACAACTTGACTAGAAGAAGGGATCGGTTGGTAGAACATGTTCTGAGGTATCAAGGGATCACAAATTTAGCATTGGAGGGCACCGTGGAGGGTAAAAATCGTAGAGGGAGACCAAGAGATGAATACACTAAGCAGATTCAGAAGGATGTAGGTTGCAGTAGGTACTGGGAGATGAAGAAGCTTGCACAGGATAGAGAAGCATGGAGAGCTGCATCAAGACCATAACAACAACAACAACATTCGACAGTAGTACATATTTTTCAATTGACATTTAAAAGTAATAAAACAAACTAAAATTAATTCAGGTACCTTGACATTTCAGAAAAAAAGTCCAAGTCTAAACCAGATACGGATTTTCGTCTCTTGATCGTATTTGTTTTTCAAATGGTTCAAATGGCTCTGAGCACTATGGGACTCAACTGCTGTGGTCATAAGTCCCCTAGAACTTAGAACTACTTAAACCTAACTAACCTAAGGACATCACACACATCCATGCCCGAGGCAGGATTCGAACCTGCGACCGTAGCGGTCGTGCGGTTCCAGACTGTAGCGCCTTTAACCGCTTGGCCACTCCGGTCGGCTGTATTTGTTTTTCAAAAATCAAATTGTCTCTCGTTTCTTCATGTCCTGAATCGCATCCTCGAAAATGGAGTTCACATGACTGTTCTTCTGATGAAGTTGGCGTATGTATCATAATAATTACTCGTGCGTAGTAGCTTGTGATTCTGGTCGGAGATGTACGTCCAAAAATCTCCTTCGCTCCTTTCTTTACTGGACAGCAGGTAAAATAGCGCGTGTCCCTTCAACCAGTTGACGGCATTTTTCTTCCAGGTGGGGTACAGGTCTTCTTACGGGTATAAAAAGCACGATGGCGATATCAAATACGGCGGTTTTTTCTGCATAGTTGCTAATTTTTTTCTGATTGACAACCATATATTATTTGCATTTCCACAGACAAATTGATTTTCATCTGTGGCAATCAGGTTGCAAAAAAAAAAAAAAAAAAAAAAAAAAAAAAAAAAAAAAAAAATGGTTCAAATGGCTCTGAGAACTATGGGACTTAACATCTGAGGTCATCAGTCCCCTAGAACTTACAACTACTTAAACCTAACTAACCTAAGGACATCACATACATCCATGCCCGAGGCAGGATTCGAACCTGCGACCGTAGCAGTCGCGCGGTTCCGTGCTGAAGCGCCTAGAACCGCTCGGCCACCGCGGCCGGCCAATCAGCTTGCAAGTGGTACACAAAGGGGAATCAGCCAGATGAATGGAATGTAGTCTGGAGTTCGTTGGAAATTTTCTATTCACAAAATAGTACCACAATGACCGCATATTTTTGTTGGTAAATGCGGGTGGTGTATATTCTTCCAGATATCATGCCAAGAGTGACCGACGTATTTTTGTTCTATGACGTACCGTGTATGTACCATTCAGCTATCGGGGCGGACAGCGATGGATAGAAAGACATCATCTGTATTGATTCTCGTGTGATTAGATCCTAAATCTTGTGCAGAAAGATATGAAACAAGCTTTTCGTCTCGGGGAAAACGACGATTTGCATGAGCAAAGGGATCAGATGTAAGTACTACTGGAGGTATGATTCTGGCAGTGCAACCGGAACGAGTAATCGTCCGAAACGTGTTCGCTGCCTGGAGCCTGACGAACACATCTTGCAAATTTTATTACCCGTCCACTTTGCTTATTTCTAACGTTAACTAGCAAAGTCAACAGAAGATCAAAACAAATTGCAAAACGATTTAGAAAAGATATCTCTATGGCGCGAAAATTGGCAATTGATCCTAAACAACGAAAAGCGTGAGGTCATCCACACGAGCGCTGAAAGGATTCCGTCAAACTTCGGTTACACGACAAATCAGTGAAATCTAAAGTCCGTAAATTCAATTAAATACCTAGGAATTTCAGTTACGAACAACGTAAATTGGAAGGAACACGTAGAAAATGTTGTGGGGAAGGCTACCAAAGACTGCGTTTTATTGACAGGACACTTAGAAAATGTAACAGATCTACTAAAGAGACTGCCTACACTATGCTTGTCCGTCCCCTTTTAGAACACTGTTGCGGGATGTGGGGTCCTTACCAGCTAGGATTGACGGAGTACATCGAAAAAGCTCAAAGAAGGGTAGCACGCTTTGTGTTATCGCCAAATTGTGGAGGGAGTGTCACTGAAATGATACAGGATTTGGGGTGGACATCATTGAAACAAAGGCGTTTTTCGTTGCGGCGGGACCTTCTCACGAAATTTCAGTCACCAATTTTCTCCTTCGAATGTGAAAATAATTACTTAGGGAGAAACGTTCACCATAATAAAATAAGGGAAATCAGAGCTCACTCCGACAGATATGGATGTTCGTTTCTTCCGCGCAATGCACGAGACTGGAATAATAGAGAACTGGGAAGGTGGTTCGATGAACACTCTGTCAGGCACTTAAGTATGAATTGCTGAGTATCCATGTAGATGTAGATGCTATAACAACTTCAGTTCAATAATCTCACCGTCAAATTTGCAGTGATAGGAAAATAAAATGACTGGCGATGATGTGTAAGGGGTAGTCAAACGAAAACGAGACAGTTGGAAAATAAGTTATTAAACTGTTTATTATTTCAAAAGTAATCGTCATAACTCTTAATGCATTTATCCCACTGTGAAACATTGGAAAAGTGTTTGCGGTTGCCTACGGAACCATGTTTGTACTCTGGCGTCCACCTCTTCACCCGAAGCAATCGACGGCCACGAATGCATTTCTTTAGGGCTCCAAAAATATGGAAATCGCATAGGGAGAGATCGGGATTGTATGGAGGATGTGTAAGGGCTTCCCAGCGAAACTTCTACAGTGTAATCGAAACAATTTTATCAGTATGTTGATTGGATCATATTTTTGGAGCCCTGAAGAAAGACATGCGTGGCCGTAGATTTGCTTCGAAATAAGGAGTGCACGTCTGGGCACAATCATGGCTCGGTAGGCAAACGCACGGTCGCAGGTTCGAATCCTGCCTCGGGCATGGATGTTTGTGATGTCCTTAGGTTAGTTAGGTTTAAGTAGTTCTAAGTTCTAGGGGACTAATGACCTCAGCAGTTGAGTCCCATAGTGCTCAGAGCCATTTGAACCATTTTGTAGGCAAACGCAAACATTTTTCCGTGAAGCCATTGACGTCTTGTCTCACAGTGGGATAAATATACAAATACACTCCTGGAAATGGAAAAAAGAACACATTGATACCGGTGTGTCAGACCCACCATACTTGCTCCGGACACTGCGAGAGGGCTGTACAAGCAATGATCACACGCACGGCACAGCGGACACACGAGGAACCGCGGTGTTGGCCGTCGAATGGCGCTAGCTGCGCAGCATTTGTGCACCGCCGTCGTCAGTGTCAGGCAGTTTGCCGTGGCATACGGAGCTCCATCGCAGTCTTTAACACTGGTAGCATGCCGCGACAGCGTGGACGTGAACCGTATGTGCAGTTGACGGACTTTGAGCGAGGGCGTATAGTGGGCATGCGGGAGGCCGGGTGGACGTACCGCCGAATTGCTCAACACGTGGGGCGTGAGGTCTCCACAGTACATCGATGTTGTCGCCAGTGGTAGGCGGAAGGTGCACGTGCCCGTCGACCTGGGGCCGGACCGCAGCGACGCACGGATGCACGCCAAGACCGTAGGATCCTACGCAGTGCCGTAGGGGACCGCACCGCCACTTCCCAGCAAATTAGGGACACTGTTGCTCCTGGGGTATCGGCGAGGACCATTCGCAACCGTCTCCATGAAGCTGGGCTACGGTCCCGCACACCGTTAGGCCGTCTTCCACTCACGCCCCAACATCGTGCAGCCCGCCTCCAGTGGTGTCGCGACAGGCGTGAATGGAGGGACGAATGGAGACGTGTCGTCTTCAGCGATGAGAGTCGCTTCTGCCTTGGTGCCAATGATGGTCGTATGCGTGTTTGGCGCCGTGCAGGTGAGCGCCACAATCAGGACTGCATACGACCGAGGCACACAGGGCCAACACCCGGCATCATGGTGTAGGGAGCGACCTCCTACACTGGCCGCACACCACTGGTGATCGTCGAGGGGACACTGAATAGTGCACGGTACATCCAAACCGTCATCGAACCCATCGTTCTACCATTCCTAGACCGGCAAGGGAACTTGCTGTTCCAACAGGACAATGCACGTCCGCATGTATCCCGTGCCACCCAACGTGCTCTAGAAGGTGTAAGTCAACTACCCTGGCCAGCAAGACCTCCGGATCTGTCCCCCATTGAGCATGTTTGGGACTGGATGAAGCGTCGTCTCACGCGGTCTGCACGTCCAGCACGAACGCTGGTCCAACTGAGGCGCCAGGTGGAAATGGCATGGCAAGCCGTTCCACAGGACTACATCCAGCATCTCTACGATCGTCTCCATGGGAGAATAGCAGCCTGCATTGCTGCGAAAGGTGGATATACACTGTACTAGTGCCGACATTGTGCATGCTCTGTTGCCTGTGTCTATGTGCCTGTGGTTCTGTCAGTGTGATCATGTGATGTATCTGACCCCAGGAATGTGTCAATAAAGTTTCCCCTTCCTGGGACAATGAATTCACGGTGTTCTTATTTCAATTTCCAGGAGTGTAGTTTTGGCTATTACTTTTGAAATAATAAAGATAGCAGGAGAGGTACTGGCGGAATTAAAGCTGTGAGGACGGGTCGTGAGTCGTGCTTGGGTAGCTCAGTTGGTAGAGCACTTGCCCGCGAAAGGCAAAAGTTCCGACTTCGAGTCTCGGTCCGTCACACAGTTTTAATCTGCCACAGCGTTTCAAATAGTAAATATTATATCTACTTTTTTTCATCTGTGTCGTTGTCATTTGACTATCCCTTAGAATATAAGATAGAAAATGCTGCTAGTTACACCATATCCAAAACAAAATGTACCAAAACGTACTTGTTGTGTCGGCTACAAGAGTAACACGTCTCAAGAAAAGTATATATATTAATCAAGTCTGGAAGTATTTAAACTTTCCATAGTTAGCTAATCATATGATAAGTTAAGAGTAGGAATAAATTTGCCTCTGACTGCGAAAATGATCTTCAGTTTCTTTTTATTGTGTCGCGGTTGATTTCGAAACTATCAATATATTCTCATATGCATCTTACTATCGATTAGATGTATGTACACAAGTGATCAAAACTATTCGGACACCTGCCTGAAAATGAGATACAAGTTCGTGGCGCCCTCCATCGGTAATGCTGGAATGCAGTAAGGTGTTGGCCCACCCTTAGCCTTGATGACAGCTTCCAGTCTCGCATACATACGTTCAAATAGTTGCTGGAAGGTTTCTTGGGGAACGACAGCCCATTCTTCACGGAGTGCTGCACTGAGGAGAGGTATCGATGTCGGTCTGTGAGGCCTGGCACGAAGTCGACGTTCCAAAACATCCCAAAGGTGTTCTATAGGATTGAGGTCAGGACTCTGTGCAGGCCAGTCCATGACAGGGATATTATTGTCATGTAACCATTCCGCCACAGGCTGTGCAGTATGAACAGGTGCTCATCGTGTTGAAAGATGCAGTCGCCATACCTGAATTGCTCTTCAACAGTGGGAAGCAAGAAGGTACTTAAAGCATCAATGTAGGCCTGTGCTGTGATAGTGCCACGCAAAACATCAAGGGGCGCAAGCCCCCTCCAAGAAAAACGCGACCAGACCATAACACCACCGGCTTCGAATTTTACTGTTGGCACTACACGAGCTGGTAGATGACGTTCACCGGAGATTCGCCATACCCACACATTGCCATCGGATCGCCACATTGTGTACCGTGATTCTTCACTCCACACAACGTTTCCCGTTTCCCACTGTTCAATCGTCCAATGTTTACGCTCCTTACACCAAGCGAGGCGTCGTTTGGCATTTACCGGCGTGATGTATGACTTATGAGCAGCCGCTCGAGCATCTCCTGTCTAACTGTCATAGTACCTGCAGTGTATCCTGATGCTGTTTGGAATTCCTATGTGATGGTCTAGATAGATGTCTGCCTATTACACATTATGACCCTCTTCAACTGTCGCCGGTCTCTGCCAGTCAAGAGACGAGGTCGGCCTGTACGTTTTTGTGCTGTACGTGCCCCTTCACGTTTCCACATCACTATCACATCGGAAACAGTGGACCTAAGGATATTTAGGAGTGTGGAAATCTCGCGTACAGACGTATGGCACAAGTGACACCCAAACACTTGACCACGTTACAAGTCCGTGAGTTCCGCGGAGCGTCTTATTCTACTCTCTCACGATGTCTAATGACTACTAAGGTCGCTGATGAGGAGTACCTGGCAGTAGGTGGCAGCACAGTGCACCTAATCTGAAAAACGTATGTTTTGGGGGGGTGTCCGGATGCTTTTATCACATAATATACATTGGATGCATCTGAGGATAGGGTTGGTAGGCCCGACCTCTATCATCGATCGTGGTATCTGAGGGAGACGACTATGTCAGATGCCCAAAATATCATAAAACTAAATTTTCATACTGGATGGAAATTCAAAAGAACATCTGTCAACCACGTATGCAAAAAGTCAGAATTTTAGTGTGCAATTAGTGCTAAGTGCTATGCAACTCAACACACGGACAGAAATGTTGAAACTGCATTTTATTTTTTCATATTGCTCAATTCCGTCTTGTTGCCACATCTCAGTTACGTAAATTAAATGAATCATATTTTACATTTACCACTGAGTTAATTCCGTGCGATACGGAATATTAGTGAGTTGCAGTTTGAATCAGTCAACTCACACAATTACGTGGATTTAACAACTTGTACAAGTATGAAACAGAATGATAAAATAGTCTCAATCGTAGGTAAAGCAAGCAAGTGGTAGACTTCGGTTCATTGTTGGACTTCAGTTCATAACTAGGATGCTGGAAGCAATATGCCTACAAAGGAGATTCAAATAAAACATTTGCGAGACTCATCATAGAATCTTCTCGGGAGTGTGGGACCTATACCAGATGATATTGAATGCATACAAAGAAGAGCAGCAAGATAATTTGACCCAAGGGAGAGCGTCACTGAGAAACTGAATTACCTGGACTGGCAGTCACCATGTCGTAAAAGTCTGCTTATAAAGTTTCAAGAAACAGTGTTTAGTGAATAATCCTGGAATGTACTGCAACCCCCTACGTGTCACTGCCGTAGGGATCACGAAGCCAAGAATCGACTAATAGTCCAGTCAAATAGTGATTTTCTGTGGAAAGATTTGTAGAAGTTCTTTTGACAAGCTTTCTCAATGTTTTCGAGGGTGCTGAACCAGAATTTTCAAAGTCTCACCAAAATTTTGGCCCACGAATGTGTCAAAAAATGGAAAAACCATGAAAAATGGGAGTTATTTGTGTTTTTCGCCCATAACTTGGAAACGACGCAATTTTAGGCGAAGTTTACTATGTACGAAAATGAAGAGAATAACATTTTCCACGAACTACGTTTGAATGACATTTTTCGTCAGACCAACCGAAAACGTGGTAGCGCCTGTTGAAGTTAGCGTAATTTCGGGCGCAGCTACCAAAATCCAACTCCTCATCCAACAGAATACTATGACGTTCTTTCAAACGGCAAAATGATATGCTTCATCGCTCCTCCAATTAAAAGGTGTTCAAATTACAATTACAGTACCCACAGGGGCACTAAAGCAGTCCATATTCCACGGAAAGAAATTCTAACACCTGATACAATCGGAAGTATGCTCAGTAGGCACTTCACAGTGGTTTTCTGAGTATACATGTAGATTCAGAAGCCTAATGTATACAATTTGCTGAAACAAATATAACATGATGGTGTAAGGTTAAGAAGTAATCTACTATTGAAACGTCCCCTTAGAAAAATTTATACGTGACTGTGCTTAAACTGACACACAATATTTTTAGCGCAACGCAATCTGACTTTCAAAAATCCATACAAAAGAATGGCCCTGACTAACATTAACCTATACCTTTCACAAATCACTTACCTCACCAAAAATCTTCGTTACTCGAACTACTGCAATACAGCAAGCGCCACTACTGCCAGCTAAATAAAAGATTCAAACTACGGAAGGCACTAACTACTGATAGGCATAGTTAGCAAATGAAAGATTTTGATAGAGAACAAACAATGTACTTACCTTACTAGTGTTCAAAAGTCATAATATATATAGCAGTTCATGACATCCAGTCTTACAAATTTCAAAACTCCGCCATCTCTCTCCCCACATCCACCACTGCTGGCGGCTCACCTCCAACTGCGCAACGCTACGTGCTGTTCACATCCAGCTGCCCAACACTACAATAGCAGACAACAATGCAAACTAGCCACAGACCGCACACAGCACAGCCAGTGATTTTCACACAGAGCGCTACGTAACGTTGCCAATAAGAAAACATACACAGCCTACTTACACTACCTACCTGCTGTTACGACCTGCAACCAAAAGGGCAAGAGCAGTATCTAAAGACATTTCGTTTTAACTTTAATAACGTCTGTGAAGATACTCTTCAATGAAATGGTGACCAACTGAAAGTTCCTGAATTCTTAACTACACTGCAATTTTCCGTCCAACAGGATTCGGCGACGTGTAGAAAACAAGCGTAACTATTTATTTCACACTTTCTGAATAAATGTTAAATTCTTACAAGTAGTAACACATATTATTTTTAGCATTATTTTATCGAAGCTGGATATTGTGAACTATTGTTTTTAGCCCTGAAATAATAATTATGCGTTCTAGTTTTGATTGTGAAAAGTGAAATATAATTAGCAACACAGACGTTGATGAGTGAATTGTAGAACAGTCAGTGAAATATTAACCTTAAAAGCATGTCTGAAAGAACAGATGCGTTTGGCGATCCACAGCTGTACGAAATACTTCGAAATCAATTCGCTGATTGCGAATTTCTTGACATCAGCTGTAGTAGGTGACATAGGAAAATAATATTAGGTGACACGTGAAAAGTGGGAAATCCGGGATCGAGTCCCGTTGCGGCACAAATTTCATGTGTCGCTATTGGGTAATAATTGTATACCTACAACAGATGATGTCAAGAAATGAG
Source organism: Schistocerca piceifrons (assembly GCF_021461385.2). Taxonomy (NCBI): domain Eukaryota; kingdom Metazoa; phylum Arthropoda; class Insecta; order Orthoptera; family Acrididae; genus Schistocerca; species Schistocerca piceifrons. Next base: position 36,377,050 of record NC_060143.1, read on the forward strand.
TGAATTAATTTTGAAATATTAAGCTCTTTACATAGGTCTCTGCAGGGCGTTGTAAGATTATCACGAGATACAATTCTTACAACACCCTTCTGTATTTTTATAATGCCGTCAGTCTAAGACGTAAGTATAAATATTATTGAGAATAAACTAGTTTCTTCATTTTTAAATTTAATTTAGGACTTCAATATAAGAAAGTGGGTCTTATGCTCTGTGATGAATTGCAGAACTCCGAGTGTCGTTTTCACGTAATCAATTGAGCTTGTCGTATGCCGCCTTCCGGAACAGTCCATGACTAGCTGTACTACCAGTCTCGTTCATAGTTAACAAACATATCAAAAGTCGTACTCTTCCTCTTTGGAAGATCTATATTTCTTGTCCCGTTTTAAATATTCTAACAGCATCCAAAACAGTTAGTTTGTTACGCATCCGGCTACTTTCGAAATATCATTCCTATGAAATAGTTCCAGTTGGTTACAATTTATTTCGTGCGTTCATTCCATTGTAAAATTTCCCAAACCGTTTAATTTCGTTATTTAGCGAATGTCGCTACGAAGCCACAGTCATCGTTGTTGTTACAGAAAAATGAGTCCAGGAATTTCTTCCACGTACATTCCTAATGATTCACAACATATTGTTCTCTACGGTTCCCTGAAAGTGTGTTGATTCCTCTCAAGTGACGAATTCCATTACTAACGATCCTATATTAGTAAACTCAGTATTTATGACATAAATACATTCGATGTTACTGCCTTGAGAAAAGCACATTGAGAATGGTGTACAGCTCCGAAACAATATGAGAAATAGTTACAAGCAGGAGTTGTGTTCTGCACGAGGTGCGATACTCAAACATATTTATTATTTAAGCAAACACGGACTAAGTAGTGGGCTTTATGAGAAAAAAGGCCTTTTACGATAAAATCGTGTCCTTATTTGGTTCTACTGAACTCTGTAGTTGTTCACGTGATAAGAAATGTGTAACTTGCAACACTTAACTATCTTTCGAGAATTTAAATTATTTGCTTACTCATCACCAAAGACGGACTTACTGTTCTTATCGACTTCATGCCTAAGTGTAATGATATACTTGCTACTCAAACAGCATCATGGCTAATAAAGTGCTATTTTTTTCTAATCAGCTTTCGATCTCATAACGGCTGTACGCGTATTCCTCTAATCTCTCTACCAATTTAACTTTATGATATCTTCATCAATATGTAGTTTACACTTTTCCTCCGCCGGTTTTGCATTAGGCGTAGCAACGAAATCATGTGCTGCAGTAGTTAAAAGAGTCCTCTCGATTTCTGCGAAGGTATTATTGGAATGTACTCGCTTCCTGTTTTCTCAGAACATTTGTGGACGCTAACGTGTCCAAGGAATTTCAAATAGCTGAAGAGGGGAAAAAAAGTTCACTGTTTGAGACACATTGACAGGTGCATTAACCTCTGCAGCGAACGAATATTAGCCAGTTTCAGTGCTGGACAGGTAACGAAACTTTCCATAAAGCAGAATCAATTTTCTAATCAGACTGATAGTCCTCGGATAATACTAGAGTTTTGAAATGATGCAGCAGAATTGTCATTGTTTTCCGCACTAGTTTGGAAGCTGCTCATTTTATCATTTAGAGAAATTTCAAACATTCGATATAATAGATTCATGTGGACGGAGATTCGGAATGGTTTTATTTGTGTAATTTATAGTAGCACTTGGTGTCTCCATACTGAATTTAGGCAACAGTCGAAGTACTTTGGCAGTACATACTGCTTCAGTTCGACGTCCAGTTTTGGCAGAGATTGTTGTTCCAAACGGTCTCAGTATACAGTGAGTTTTTACTCATATGATGTTGATGACAACGTAAGTAATGTTGTCGGAGGACCGAAATTCACATTGGTATATTTTTACATAGTATTGTGCATTTACTCTAAACGTATTCTGATTTGTTATAATTAGCAGCGTCAAGTTATTTTTATTAAACTTGTAACTGTTGTGACTTGGCAGGACAGCCAAGTCACTAGGAGAGGAAGCCGAAAGGCACACGTTTAAGCTCACGCAGGCTGGCATGAGGTTTGGAACAGGTAAGGGAATCTATAGTAGCAAAGAACGTAACTACTGGAATACTTAACTTTAATTCATAATTGGTGAACATCGGTCGGACGGTACATGTATCACAAGATAAATAGCAATTGATAATGGCGCCTTGCTAGGTCGTAGCAAATGACGTAGCTGAAGGCTATGCTAACTATCGTCTCGGCAAATGAGAGCGTAATTTGTCAGTGAACCATCGCTAGCAAAGTCGGCTGTACAACTGGGGCGAGTGCTAGGAAGTGTCTTTAGACCTGCCGTGTGGCGGCGCTCGGTCTGCAATCACTGATAGTGGCGACACGCGGGTCCGACGTATACTAACGGACCGCGGCCGATTTAAAGGCTACCACCTAGCAAGTGTGGTGTCTGGCGGTGACACCACAGTAACCATTGGCTTTTCAGTCGGAGCTTTCAGAACTCAATTTTATGATGAATAAAATGAAACTATCTGTATCTTTGTTGCTGCCGATTTCATGAATTCAGTATTCATGTACATTTAATGCACTACTATCTTTCTGTGGTTTTGACGGCAAGGAACAGGTGATACATAAAATGTAATAGTGAGTCTATTATTGTTTAAACTTCTCTCCGCTATCATTTCACGAGTCTTGAGAAGCTCTTTAAAGCTATAAGTGAGAACGTGTAAGGAATCCCGGTTCTGTTTTACAGAGAGTAGTCTTCAGCATACGTCCTTTACTTAACTTGCATTTATCACGAAACTCTCGTTCAGCGGAAAGACCATAGTGACTGGAAAAATCAGACCTTCAAAATTACAGACAAATATACTTAACGTTCGTTTGCAGTAGAATTCTTGAGCATAAAGTTCTAATGCAGTCTAAGACAAAAAAGGAAAAACAAAGACACACCACGAAGGAATTATCCGAATAGGACGGAAATCGGAACATGTGATGTACGTGTACAGACATACAAATGATGACAATTTCAGAAATAATGGATGATTTATTCAAGAGAAAGAGCTTCACAAATTGAGCAAGTCAATAACGGGTTGGTCCATCTCCGGCCCCTATGCGAGCAGTCTTTCGGCTTGGCACTAGTTGGTAGATTTGTTAGATGCCCTCCTGACGGACATCATGCCAAAATCTATCCAATTGGCGTCTGAGATCGTGAAAATCCCGAGATGGTTGGAGGGCTCTGCCCATCATGCTCCAAAAGTTCTCAATTTGGGAGAGATCTGGTGACTTTTGTGGTCAAGGTAGCGAAGACAAGCAGTAGAAACTTTCGCCGTGTGCGGGTGGGCATTATCTTGCTTAAATGTAAGCCCATGGATGACTTGACATGAAGGGCAACAAAACGGGGTGTAGAATATCGTCGAAGTACCGCTGTGTTGTTAGGGTGCGGCGAATGACAACCAAAGGGATTCTGCTTTGAAAAATGGCACCTGTGATCATAACTTCTGGTTGTCGGGCTGTTTGGCGGGCGGCAGTCGGATTGGTATACCACAGCTCTCCGGGAGCCTCCAGACACGTTTTTACTGGTCATCGGGGCTGAACTGGAAACGGGACTCATCACTGAAGACAGCTCTACTCCAGTCAATGAGATTCCAGGCTGAAGACGTGTCTGGAGACCCCCCGCACAGTGCTGGGATACGAACCTGACTGTTGCCTCCATACGGCCCGACATCCACGAGTAATGGTGTGGTTTGCGATTTAATTTCATAGCAGGACCACTTTGGTGGTCATCTGCGGCACCCTTATAGCACAGCAGTAGGTCGACGATGTTCTACAAGTTTTTTCGCCCTTCAAAGAAAGCCATCCTGGCCTTACACTGCAGCAAGATAATACCCTTTCGCACACAGCGAGAGTGTCTACTGCTTGTTCATGTTTGCCAAACCCTATCTTGCCAGCAAGGGCCCCAAACCTCTCCGCAACTGACAGCCTTTGGAGCATTATGTGCAAGACCCTCCAACCAACTCGTAATTTGTACGACCTAACGCGTTTGTTGGACAGAATTTGGCATGATGTCCTTCAGGAAGACTTCCAACAACTCTGTCAATCAAAGTCAAGCCGAATAATTAATTACTAGCATAAGCACCAGAGGTAGACCAAGGCGCTATTGAACTGCTTTAATTGCGGAGCACTTTCTTTTGAATAAACCATCCGATATTTTTGAAATTGAAATCATTTGTTTGTACATCCACATCACATCCACCGATTTTGTCCGATTCGGATAGTTCCTTAGTGGTGCGTCGTTTCGTTTTCCTTTTTCGTCTATGAGTGTATAGTAAATTTCCTTGAGATAGAAAATTTATCCACAAATCAACACAGATTTAGAAGTCATCGCCTGAATTCTCTCTTTTTCTCGCAAGATACCTTGCGTACTATGATTAAGAATGACAAGCAGATCCGTATTCGTAGATTTCTGAAAAACGTTTGACACAGTGTCACACTGCAGACCGTTAAGGAAGTTCTGAGCATACAGAATAGGTTCTTACATGAGTGAATCAAAAACTTTTTACGTGTTAACACCCAGTGCGTTGTCCTGGACGGATAGTGTTCGCAGACGAAATTATCTTCAGGAGTGATCCAGGGAAGTGTGAGAGGACCGCACATGTTCTCAGTATCCATAAACAATCTGACACATAGGATTAAGAGCGATCTGTGACTGTTTGCTGATGCAGCTGTAGTGTACAAAAATGTCATATTTGAGTGGCTCTAGGTGGATGCACGATGACTGGGTTAGTGGAATTTCCATTTGGTGTAGTGAATGGCAGCTGGCAGCTTACTCTAAACGTGGAAAAAGTATTTAAATGCAAATGAGTAGGAAAAGAAGTTCACTAATTTTTGAATGTACTCTACTGGCCATTAAAATTGCTACACTACGAAGATGACGTGCTACAGACGCGAAATTTCACCGACAGGAGGAAGATGCTGTGATACGCAAATGATTAGCTTTTCAGAGCATTCACACAAAGTTGGTGCCGGTGGCGACACCTACAACGTGCTGACATGAGGAACGTTTCCAACCGATTTCTCATACACAAACAGCAGTAGACCGGCGGTGCCTGGTGAAACGTTGTTGTGATGCCCCGTCTAAGGAGGAGAAATGCGTACCATCACGTTTCCGACTTTGATAAAGGTCGGATTGTAGCCTATCGCGATTGCGGTTTATCGTATCGCGACGTTGCTGCTCGCGTTGGTCGAGATCCAATGACTATTAGCATAATATTGAAGCGGTGGGTTCAGGGGAGTAATACGGAACGCCGTGCTGGATCCCAACGGCCTCGTATCACTAGCAGTCGAGATGACAGGCATCTTACCCGCATGGCTGTAACGGACTGTGCAGTCACGTCTCGATCCCTGAGTCAACAGATGGGAACGTTTGCAAGACAACAACCATCTGCACGAACAGTTCGACGACGTTTGCAGCAGCATGGACTATCAGCCCGGAGACCATGGCTGCGGTTACCCTTGACAGACAGGAGCGCCTGCGATGGTGTACTCCACGACGAACCTGGGTGCACGGATGGCAAACCGTCATTTTTTCGGATGAATCCAGGCTCTGTTTACATCATCATGATGGTCGCATCCGTGTTTGGCGAAATCGCGGTGAACGCTTATTGGAAGCGTGTATTCGTCATCGCCATACTGGCGTATCACCCGGCGTGATAGTATGGGGTGCCATTGGTTACACGTCTCAGTCACCTCTTGTTCGCATTGACGGCACATTGAACAGTGGACGTTACATTTCAGATGTGTTACGACCCGTGTCTCTACACTTCATTCGATCCCTGCCAAACCCTACATTTCAGCAGGATAATGTACGACCGCATGTTGCAGGTCCTGTACGGGCCTTTCTGGATACAGGAAATGTTCGACCGCCGCCCTGGCCAGCACATTCTCCAGATCTCTCACCAATTGAAAAGGTCTGGTCAATGGTGGCCGAGCAGCTAGCTCGTCACAATACGCCAGTCACTACTCTTGATGAACTGTGGTATGGTGTTGAAGCTGCATGGGCAGCTGTACCTGTACACGCCATCCAAGCTCTGTTTGACTCAAATGCCCAGGCGTATCAAGGCCATTATTACGGCCAGAGGTGGTTGTTCTGGGTACTGATTTCTCAGGATCTATGCACCCAAATTGCGTGAAAATGATATCACATGTCAGTTCTAGTATAATATATTTGTCCAACGGATACCCGTTAATCATGTGCATTTCTTGTTGGTGTAGCAATGGCCAGTAGTGTAGCATTAGCGGTGAGCAGCTTTGACAGCCTCGTCGTTTGAATGTCTAAGAGATACGAAAGAGCGCTTGAGGTGTTTAGCAGGGAGAAATCTACGAAAGTGTAACTTATCTATAAAAGAGGCCCCGTACCGGACGCTTGTACGAACCATTCTTGAGTATCGGTCTCCTGATGAGGTTGTATTAAAGGAAGATATCGAAACAATTCAAAGGTGTGCTCTGTGTTGCCTGTAGGTTCGATCATCACGCGAGTGTTACGCAATTTCCATTGAAAACAATGAGGAATTTATCGTTGGACATCGTGGAATGTTTCCACTTCAGCCGATATAATTTCTTCAAGTACCTATAGGTGGCGACATTATATGTAGGCTTCAAAACGGCATCTGTAACGTAGGTGCGCTCCAAGCAGAGAGCTGTCATTGAGTTCATTTTGGTGGAAAACCAGAGGACCGCAGATATGCGTTGGCGCTTGCAGAACGTCTACGGAGACCTGGCAGCGAAGAAAAGCACCGTGAATCGTTGAGCGAGGCGTCCGTCACTATTCAACAAGATCGCGCAAGCCTTTCCAATCTCCAGCGTGCCTGCCGGCCGCAAACAGCTGTGACTCCTACAATGTTGGAACGTGCGGACACTCTCATTCCAGGTTATCGACGGATCACAATCAAACACCTCACTGGACAACTGGACGTCTCTGATAGTAGTGCTGACAGACTCTCTCTCCAGTTGGGTTACTCGTGTGCCCACTAGGTTGCTCGCCGTCTAACAGAAGACCACAAAGAGCAACGGAGAACCGTCTGCGGGGAACTGTTTGCAAGTTACGAGGCAGGTCGTGACAGTTTTTTTTGTCGAACATCGTCTTCACAGGCGATGAAACATGGATTCATCACGTCGAAACGGAAACAAAACGGCAATCCACAGAGTGGTACCACATCACCGCACCTCCGAAGAAAAAATTCAAAGCTGCCCCCTCAGCCGATAAAGTCAAGGCTACGGTCTTCTGGATTAGATTAGATTAGTACTTGTTCCATAGATCATGAATAAGACACTTCGTAATGATGTGGAACGCGTCAGGTTAATAAAAGGTGTCTATACAAGATATTACATTACACAAAATATTACATGACACTCAATTTTTTTGTGGGGGTTGTGGAAATTACCCACTTACTATATCCAAAAATTCATCTAATGAGTAGAAGGAGTTGCCATTCTTTTAATTTCCTTTTAAATGCTATATGGCTATCTGTCAGACTTTTGATGTTATTAGGTAAGTGACCAAAGACTTTTGTGGCAGCATAATTTACCCCCTTCTGAGCCAAAGTTAGATTTAACCTTGAGTAGTGAAGATCATCCTTTTTCCTAGTGTTGTAGCCATGTACACTGCTTATACTTTTGAATTCGTTCGGATTGTTAATAACCAATTTCATAAGTGAATATGTATATTGTGAGGCTACAGTGAAGATCTCTAGCTCTTTAAATAAGTGTCTGCAGGATGATGTTGGATGAGCTCCAGCAATTATTCTGATTACGCGCTTTTGTGCAATGAACATTCTTTTACTCAATGATGAGTTACCCCAGAATATGATGCCATACGAAAGCAGAGAATGAAAATAGGCGTGGTAAGCTAATTTACTCAGATGTATATCGCCAAAATTTGCAATGACCCTAATAGCATAGGTAGCTGAACTCAAACGTTTCAGCAGATCTTAAGTATGTTGCTTCCAGTTCCACCCCTCATAAATGTATACACCTAGAAATTTTGAATATTCTACCTTAGCTACCGATTTCGGATCGAAGTCCATATTTATTAATGGTGTCATTGCATTTACTGTGTGGAACTGTATAATGAGATCCCATTTGCAGAGAACCACTTAATGATTTTCTGAAAAACATCGTTTACAGTTTCACCAGTTAATTCTTGTCTGTTGGGTGTGATAGCTATACTCGTATCATCGGCAAAAAGTACCAGCTTTGCATCTTCGTGAATATAGACTCTGAAGGGGTTATTCTGTTTGATGTCCTCCCTCATGTTGGAACGATCAACTCTGAAGCGTACTGTTCTATCCTCAGGAAACTTCACGGTGTTCGTCGCCACAAAAATGTAACGAACTTCCCCCTCTCCATGACAACGCAAGGCCTAACACAAATCTGCGAACCTAAGAGGAGCTCTAAAACGTCATTAGACTGTTCTAACTCGTCCACCCGACAGCCCGGATATCGCACCTTCCAACTTCTATCTGTTTGGCCCAAGGAAGGATGCACGTGGATGATGGAGATGGTGGGGAGATTACTGACGCAGCAAGTCGTTGGCTCTGACGTGGACCAAGAGAGTGGTACCCTGCGTGAATACTGGCGCTCCTAGTGAGATGGCGTAAGGACAGCGCATTGAACGGAGATTGTGTCGAAAAACAGAGTTTTGTAGCCAAAAGAGTGGGGAATATGTGGTGTATCAGAATCCTGAATAATACTAACCTGCTTTGAGGAAAAAAAGTATTGCATTACTTCCTCATCGCCCCTCGTGCACACACCTAATCACTGCGAGGACAAGAGAATTCAGGGCTCGTACGGAAGCATGTAGACGTTTTTCTCTCTCTGCATTTGCATGTGGAACAGGGAAGTAGATGTTTAGCAAACTCAAGAGGCAGACTTTGCAAGAGAGGCGCTCTGCATCGCGGTGTAGCTTGCTGTCAAGGTTTCGAGAGAGTGCGTTTCTGGATGAATATATTGCTTCCCTCTACTGATACCTCCCGAGGAGATCACGAATGTAAAATTAGAGAGATTCGAGCTCGCGGAGGCTTTCCGGCAGTCATTCTTCCCGCGAACCATACGCGACTGGAACAGGAAAGGGAGGTAATGACAGTGGCACGTAAAGTGCCCTCCGCCACACACCGTTGGGTGGCTTGCGGAGTATAAATGTAGATGTAGATGTAGAAGGGCATTAGCAGTGGTATAAGGTCTCCTCCGTCATACATTGTATGTAGGCTTGAGGAGTATATACGTAGATGTAGATGGACACGTCTTTTTAGACAAATGCCTCTGACAAGGCACCATAACGAAATACTGACGAGGAGTTCTTTGCAAGACAGTAGTACAATTTTTGTAGACCCAACGTATAAAAATTCACGTCACGAAATGTCATTGAGATTCACAAGCTGTTAAATGCTCAGTTCTGATCTCGACACACGAGAGAACTTGAGCTCTATAACATCCTCAGATCCACTAGCATAAAAATCTAATATTTCTGTTACTAGTAACTGAAGAACAGAGCACTGATCTTGTGGCAATAGGTAATGACACATTGTGTAAGATGGGCTAAGTGTTGGCGCTTGTATCTTTGGCGTTGCAAGGGTTCTGCATGCAGATAAATCAGTGTTTCATGTGTCGTACACGACGAGCTAGAAGCGAAATGACGTGTGGTGTTAAAGATTTTGTATCTAGACAAGAGGCTATTTGGACTCTGCAATCTCTGTGTTCATCTTCGAAGGAGGCGCCGAAACAGTTGTTACTAATGATCCACTTCACCGCCAGAGGAAACTACATCAGCGGACGGAGAGTGTGTTCGACGGCGACATTCTCACATGACGGCAGATACCGTTACGAAGCGCGGTCCGCCAGGGGAACCTTTCTCCTAACGAGAGTAACAGACAGTTAATTTGATTTTAATGTGGGAAACGTTTATGTTGGTGCTCAGGATGATCACACCTCCCTCATCCAGAAACTCACATCATTTCCAGTGGTAGTAACATCAAACGCAATCTCCCTGATGTCTTGTGCAATAGGTAACTGTGAAAATCAAAACCTTACAGTATTTAATAATAACGAATCGCGTACGCTATACGTTCTAATGCGTTCCGTTCGTGAAACTCGGTTCCCAAAAATTACATTCTGGTTCTCAGCGGTGCATCTGTTTCTGATTTCAACCCAGCAGTCATCGAAGCAAGGCAACTGTTGCATTTTCAAATTTTGTAGTCCTGTCATCTTCGGTTTCGCATAATGTTACGGTATGTTGATAATTTTTAGTTTGGGACCGTCTGATTACAACTGAATGAAACATAGTTTTTATGCCATGCGCATTTCGCCTTTATTCTTTGCAAGGCATCTTCAGTGGCGTGGAAGAAAGCCCCAAACCAAACTATACCAAAACCAGCAGCAGTTCACACACACACACACACACACACACACACACACACACACACACACACACACAAACAAACACACGCAATTTAAAAAAAAGAAAAAGGTGTGATATCTAAAACAAAATTTCAGACGGCAACTATAGGAAGCAGGACAGCGATAATAGAGGAACAAAAAACGAAGATGCAGACCAATATCCACGAAATCTGTAAGCAGAACTGTAAATTATGACTGTATGGCAGAGAAACAAAAAGCAGCAGAACTCTTTATAACCCAATTATACAATGTCCTAAATATAAACTGAATAGTATAAACAAAACTATGTGCATGTTCCAGGCCACTGAAAATGCTTTGCAAGAATAAAGACGGAACGCATATGGCACAAAACTGTGTTTCATTCAGATGTAATTAGACAGTCCCAAAATAAAAATTAGCACCATACCGTAATATAAGGCAACCGCTGATTCCACGAGGGCATAAGTCAGATGAAATTTAGAGCAGAAATTATTTTGGTGTTCAGCCGTATACAGTGCATTTCAGGAGGAATAGTAAATATTTAGGGAATGGTGGTATAGTCTTCTTCGAATAAAACATGCCAAATAACATGTGTCCAGTTCTGTTGGTTACAGAGATGCAGCTGGTTACAGAGTTAAGTTTTCATTTTGCATGATGCTACTCCATTGCAGTACGTTTATTTATCGATTGTTTCTTTGTTTTTAAGATCAAGTTATGAAACTGTGCTTGAGCCTTTCATAACTGAATTCTTCTTCAACTATGACTGTGATTGTGATTTGCTGGCCAGTTCTACTGCATCGTTGAAGAATGCTGCATGTGTTTACCAATGCTTAGTACGCTGATACGGCATTTGTGTGTGTGTGTTTTTTTTAACGGAAACGCTTCAGCATCTTGTAGAGAATATGGCAGATGATGTACAAACATGCCTACCAACTTTCGCTTACGTCACTCGACTCCTTCTTGGTGTTGCTATTTTCTTCCTTCAGTCACACACGAACTTGGAACTGAACAGTGTGTGATGAACTAGAAAACATTATTCAGTTGGTAGAAAGTAGTCCTTTCACAAGCTCTCGCAGAACTTCTGCACGTATCGATGCTCTACATCAAGAGTGTGGCTACATTACGTAAGCTCAACTGTATTTGTCATTTACAACGGATTCAACACCTTCGAGAGGGACACGAAGTTAGATGATGGGAATTTTACCGCTGGCTAATTGTAAATCGCCAATTTATCCCATTAATATGGCTTACAGTGGAGCCACTTTCATCGTGACTGCATCAACACCACTCAGAACTGTCATCGGTGGTTCGACAAAACCACATGTTTTCAGAAACGCATCTCTGTAAAGGTGAGGTGTGGCGTTACTGGCAATCAGTTGATTGAGTCTGTTATATTACTACGTAGTCTTACAGGGTCCTGTTAGCAAGACTTTCTTGAAAACGAGCTTCCAACATTGTTGTTGTTGTTGTTGTTGTGGTCTTCAGTCCTGAGACTGGTTTGATGCAGCTCTCCATGCTACTCTATCCTGTGCAAGCTTCTTCATCTCCCAGTACCTACTGCAACCTACATCCTTCTGAATCTGCTTAGTGTATTCATCTCTTGGTCTCCCCCTACGATTTTTACCCTCCACGGTGCCCTCCAATGCTAAATTTGTGATCCCTTGATGCCTCAAAACATGTCCTACCAACCGATCCCTTCTTCTAGTCAAGTTGTGCCACAAACTTCTCTTCTCCCCAATCCTATTCAATACCTCCTCATTAGTTACGTGATCTACCCACCTTATCTTCAGCATTCTTCTGTAGCACCACATTTCGAAAGCTTCTATTCTCTTCTTGTCCAAACTAGTTATCGTCCATGTTTCACTTCCATGCATGGCTACACTCCATACAAATACTTTCAGAAACGACTTCTTGACACTTAAATCTATACTCGATGTTAACAAATTTCTCTTCTTGAGAAACGCTTTCCTTGCCATTGCCAGTCTACATCACAACTGCTCTTCCAAGTCCTTTGCTGTATCTGACAGAATTACAATGTCATCGGCGAACCTCAAAGTTTTTACTTCTTCTCCATGAATTTTAATACCTACTCCGAATTTTTCTTTTGTTTCCTTTACTGCTTGCTCAATATACAGATTGAATAACATCGGGGAGAGGCTACAACCCTGTCTCACTCCTTTCCCAACCACTGCTTCCCTTTCATGCCCCTCGACTCTTATAACTGCCATCTGGTTTCTGTACAAATTGTAAATAGCCTTTCGCTCCCTGTATTTTACCCCTGCCACCTTCAGAATTTGAAAGAGAGTATTCCAGTTAACATTGTCGAAAGCTTTCTCTAAGTCTACAAATGCTAGAAACGTAGGTTTGCCTTTTCTTAATCTTTCTTCTAAGATAAGTCGTAAGGTTAGTATTGCCTCACGTGTTCCAACATTTCTACGGAATCCAAACTGATCTTCCCCGAGGTCCGCTTCTACCAGTTTTTCCATTCGTCTGTAAAGAATTCGCGTTAGTATAATTTTGCAGCTGTGACTTATTAAACTGATAGTTCGGTAATTTTCACATCTGTCAACACCTGGTTTCTTTGGGATTGGAATTATTATATTCTTCTTGAAGTCTGAGGGTATTTCCAACATTACTGGAAGAAAAACCTTTGGCCACAAGGATGGATATGTTCTTCCAGCAGGACGAAGCCCTTGCAGTTTTAAGTCGTCACTGACACGTCATCTGAAACTAACATTCCCCGGAAGATGGATCAGTAGAAATGGTCACATTTCTTGGTCACCATTGTCCGAGACCTTAACTGTTTAGATTTTTGCCTGTTTGTAAAAGGTGACGTTTACAAAGAAAAACAATAGAAAAGACGAATTGATCGTTCGGATAATGAATATACTGAGGTGACAGAAGCGTCGGATCTCCTTTTTCCCGAGGTAGTGCAGCAATGGACTCAACAAGACGTTGGAAGTGCCCTACAGAAATACTGCCCCTTGCTGCCACTATAGCCGTCCATAATTGCGAAGTGTTGCCGGTGCAGGAGTTCGTGCACGAACTGATCTCTCGGTTATGTCCCATAAATGTTTGGTGAGATTCATGTCGGGTGATCTGGGTGGCCAAGTCATTCGCTCTAGTTGTTCAGAATGTTCTTCAAACCAATCGCGAAAAATTACGGCCCGGTGACATGGTGCATTGCCATCCATAAAATTTCCATCGTCGTTCGGGAACATGAAGTCCGTGAATGGCTGCAGATGGTCTTCAAGTAGCCGAGAAAACCATTTGCAGTCAGTGATCGGCTCAGTTGACTAGAGGACCCATGTAAACACAGCCCACCAACTTGCACACTGCCTTGTAGGCAATTTGGGTCCACGGCTTTGTAGAGTCTGCGTCACACTCGAACTGTATCATCAGCTCTTTCTGAAGTGTTGGCAGAAGAGCCAACACCGTGTTGCTAGAGGAGGCCGAAATGCACGCTTTTAAGCTCACGCAGATTGGCGTGAGGTCTGGAACATTATAAGGAAATCAGAACTTAGAAAAACGGACGCAGTTGCTGTAATACTTAACTTTAATCCAGAAGTGGTGTACATCGGTCTGACGGTACAGGCATCATAAGTTATATATCTATTGATAATGGCGCCTTGCTAGGTCGTAGCAAATGACGTAGCTGAAGGCTATGCTAACTATCGTCTCGGCAAATGAGAGCGTATTTGTCAGTGTAGCATCGCTAGCAAAGTCGGCTGTACAACTGGGGCGAGTGCCAGAACGTCTCTCTAGACCTGCCGTGTGGCGGCGCTCGGTCTGCAATCACTGACAGTGGCGACACGCGGGTCCGACGTATACTAACGGACCGCGGCCGATTTAAAGGCTACCACCTAGCAAGTGTGGTGTCTGGCGGTGACACCACACTTTCTAACTTAAATCGGACCAAGCCATGGTTTTACAGTCGTCTAGGGTCCAACCGATACGGTCACGAGCCCAGGAGAAGAGCTGCATGCGATGTCATGCTGTTTATAGCAAAGGCTCTCGCGTCAATCGTTCGCTACCATAACACATTAACACCAGATTTGGCCACGCTGTCCAAAACTATACGTTCGTCGTTATTCACGAAGTGTTGCTTGTCTGTTAGCACTGACGACTCTATGCACATGCCGCTGCTCTCGGTCGTTAAGGGAAAGCCATCAGCCACTGAGTTGTCTGTTGCGAGAGGCAATGCCTGAAATTTATTATTCTCGGCACACACTCGACACTGTGGAACTCGTAATATTAATTTCCCTAACGTCGTGCGGCCCTAATCACGTCAGACACCTTTTCACACGAATCAGCTGCGTACATTTGACAGCTTCGCCAACGCACTGCCATTTTATACCACGTGTTCAGGATACTGCCGCCATCTATACATGTGCTTATCGCTATCGCATGGCTTCTGTCACCTCAGTGTAGTGCTGGCCCCATAACCGCCACGACGACCTCAGAAGAACTACACAGTGCGTTTCCAAGGGAATTCAAAAGTGCATTGAAGTCAGGGATGGAAGTCAGGAAACTTCCCTTTGCTTAACATCTTCTGCGAGAATTTATTGGGGTACCTTCTAAGGGCAGTGCCTCTATAACCATTAAAAACCGGACACATGTATTGCGAAATGTTTTACTCGAATTAGTCTGTACTACCATCTCCTAAATTATTTACGATTTCAGTTGAAGCACTCTGCATTAAAGTCAAACTGCGAGTAAGCATCTGAGCGAACAGAAACGATATATTGTGCAAACTTTCACTGCCTTCTATTCCATGGACATCTCTTTCAAGATAAGTCTGCTAAATTTAATGAGCTATTTGTTCAGAAAAAAATAATAACAAGAGTAATGTGGGGAGTACTTCTGACAGAGGATGAATCAAAGACATTGGAGTTCTTGCACTGACTTCGTAGTTTTATTCCTTATGACATTTGAGACAATTAATACAAATTTGTTTCACGAGAATTAAGATTAACACAAAGACAATGCAAGTTACAAACAATTTCTTTGCGGAGCATTTCTTCAGAATGGGGTTTTAAAAGTTTTTTAGCCACTAGCTGTAACCGACCATGCTTTGCTCTGGCTCAGTCTGCTTTAATGGAAAAGAAACAAAAGAAAAAGAACACGTTTCTAATATATATGGGAACTGCATATACGTCCTAATCTCCTTCTCTCCGCTGGCTCTGTCTACCTCCCTCTCACCCTTTCTTTGTCCATCACTTTCTCTCCTGTCTCTTTCTTCTTCCTCCTGTCCATCTCCCCCTGCCCCTTCTCTCTCTCCTCCTTCCCGTTCACTATAACCATTTCTTCCCACCTGTCGGTCCTTCTCTTCTTCCTCCCTCTTTCTCACTTTGAGTCTTGTTTATTGTTGTTGCAAATTCAGATTCTGTAGTAGTGTTGTAATCATAAACCAATGAGTCATCAATACAACTTTCCTTTTTGCTAGCAACGTTTCACTGTTGTATATTTTATATACATATTTATATACTAAAAAGGTTACAGCCTCTATGTGTCTAAACTTCTATTACTGTAAAGCGTAAAAATTTGAAGTAAATCGGAAAAGTAGACCTACAGTTTGAAATTTTTGGTAATAATGTTTTCCCTTTATATATTACATATATATTTATATGCAAACATCAAAAAATGTTTTGCATCAGGTCGGTTCCGAGAGTTCCGGAACCTGCACAGAAAATTGGAATAGAGATCGACATAAACATCACTCCCGCCCTATTTATTGCTCATGCAACCCACACATTGCGTGTTGTACCACCATACCTCTAGAGAGACCTTCAGAGGTGGTGGTCCAGATTGCTGTAGACACCGGTACCTCTAACACCCTGTAGCACGTCCTCTTGCATTGATGCATGCCTATGTTCGACGTGGCATACTGTCCACAAGTTCGTCAACTCACTGTTGGTCCAGACTGTCCCACTCCTCAGCGGCGATTCGGCGTAGATCCTTCAGAGTGGTTGGTGAGTCACGTCGTCCATAAACAGCCCTATTCAATCCGTCCCAGACATGTTCGACAGGGTTCATGTCTGAAGAACATGCTGGCCACTCTAGTCGAGCGATGTCGTTATCCTGAAGGAAGTCATTCACAAGATGTGCACGATGGGGGCGCGAATTGTCGACCATGAAGACGAATGCCTCGTTAATATGCTGCCGATATGATTGCACTATCGGTTGGAGGATGGTATTCACGTATCGTACAGCCGTTACGGCGCCTTCCATGACCGCCAGCGGCGTGCGTCGGCCCCTCATAATGCCACCCCAAAACAGCAGGGAACCTCCTTGCTGCACTAGCTGGACAGTGTGTCTAAGGCGTTCAGCCTGACCGGATTGCCTCCAAACACGTCTCCAACAATTGTCTGGTTGAAGGCATATGCGACGCCCATTGGTGAAGAGAACGTGATGCCCATCCTGAGCGGTCCATTCGGCATGTTGTTGGACCCATCTGTACCGCGCTGCATGGTGTCGTGGTTGCAAAGATGGGCCTCGCCATGGACGTCGGGATTGAAGTTGCGCATCATGCAGTCTATTGTGCACAGTGAGTCGTAACACGACGTCCTGTGACTGCACGAAAAGCATTATTCAACATGGTGGCGTTGATGTCAGAGTTCCTCGGAGTCATAATCCGCAGGTAGCGGTCATCCACTGCAGAAGTACTCCTTGGACGGCCTGAGCGAGGCATGTCATCGATAGTTCCTGTCTCTCTCTATCTCCTCCATGTTCGAATAACATTGCTTTGGTTCCCTCCGAGACGCCCTTGTTGAGAGGCATTTCTGGCACAAAGTAACAACGCGGACGGGATGGAACCGCGGTACTGACCGTCTAGGCATGGTTGAACTACAGACAACACGAGCCGTGTACCTCCTTTCTGGTGGAATAACTGGAACTGATAGGCTGTTGGACCCCCTCCGCTTAACAGGCGCCGCTCATGCATGGTTGTTGACATCTTTGAGCGGGTTTAGTGACATCTCTGAACAGTCAAAGGGACTGTGTTTATCATTCAATATCCACAGTCAATGTCTACCTTCAGGATTTCTGGGAACCGGGGTGATGCAAAACTTTTTTTGATGTGTGTATTATATGTATTAAAAATGATCGTATATTAAAAAATAGGTACCTAAAACACGCCCTTATTAAAATTAACGTTGTGCCAAAATTTCAAAGCAATGCGCGACGAGCTTTAGCAGATGTGAGACTTTGAACAAAGGAACGCCTACGTTCGTAAATTGATAAACAAGCCTAAAAACAGTGTTTGTTTAATTTCCAATGCTTCACCAGGAACCCACAGTTGATTCAATTAAAATGAAACCGTAATTGTTTCTGATCGCAAAGTTCCAAAAGGTTTTGACTGGATGTTTTGAAATTTTGACATAACGTTGCCCTGATGTACGCGTGCGTTTTGTACACCTATTTTTTAATGAGTATTATTTTGTAGATTTAATAGTAGCGAAATGTTGTTACAAAAAAATAGGAGTATAAAACACACGCGTACTTTAGGGCAACGTTGTGTCAAAATTTCAAAGCATGCGGTAAAAAACTTTTGAAGCTTTGCAATTAGAAACATTTACAGTGTCTATATACGTACAAAGTAGGCGTTCGTTTCTTCAAATATCGAATTTGCAAAATGATGGTCAGCTCCTGCAGAAAGTGTCATCGCTTCTGTCTCTAAGCTGGTCGCAGGTTGTGTCCCAAAAATGAACAGCATAGAGACAGAAATGACACTTTCTGCAGGACAATGCTCAAGCACGTACAGTGCAAGCTGTTACTGATTTGGAAGGTAGGAGACGAGGTACTGGCAGAAGTAAAGCTGTGAGTACTGGGCGTGAGTCGTGCTTCGGTAGCTCAGTTGGTAGAGCACTTGCCCGCGAAAGGCAAAGGTCCCGAGTTCGAGTCTCGGTCGGGCACACAGTTTTAATCTGCCAGGAAGTTTCATGTTACTGATTTGTTTGACTGATGGGGCTGCTAGGTGCTATACCACCTACTGCACTCTCGTGACTTAAGCCCTCATAAGTTCAACTCGATTTCTTAACTGAAGGAAACACTTCACGGCATTCGCTTCAGAACTGCTACAAATTCGTCGGGCAATAGACCGCTCCGCAC
This sequence comes from Schistocerca piceifrons, assembly GCF_021461385.2. Classification (NCBI taxonomy): domain Eukaryota; kingdom Metazoa; phylum Arthropoda; class Insecta; order Orthoptera; family Acrididae; genus Schistocerca; species Schistocerca piceifrons. The sequence continues at coordinate 36,395,583 of NC_060143.1, forward strand.
GAACTGTCAACACTGCTAAGAGTATCCTACGACTTCCACATCGCTGGCAGCGGGCTATACACAATGCTGGTGACTGCTTTGAAGGTCAATAAAACTTTGAAACACGTATCTATTTTGTACAAGCTGTAAATAAATAGTTGCCACTATTTAATGTTCCAACCCTCGTATATATATCTGAACAGCACGTTACAAGGCATCCCAGATATGCTCAATAATGTTCATGTCCGGAGAGTTTGGTGGCCAGAGGAAGCGTTTAAACTCAGAAGAGTGTTCCTAGAGCCACTCTGTAGCAACTCTTGACGTGTGGGTGTCGCATTGTCCTGCTGGAATTGCCCAAGTCCGTCGGAATTCTCAATGGATATGAATGGATGCAGGTGATCAGACAGGATCCTTTCGTACGTGTCACCTGTCAGAGTCGTATCTAGATCTGTCGGGGGTCTCATATCACACCAACTCTACACGCTCCACACCATTACAGGGCCTCCACCATCTTGAACAATCTCCTTCTAACATGCAGGGTCCATGGCTCTGAGCACTATGGGACTCAACTGCTGTGGTCATAAGTCGCAGGGTCCATGGATTCATGAGGTTGTCTCCATACCCGTACACGTCCATCCGCTGGGTAAAGTTAGAAATAGCTGTGGTCTATGCAGAGAAAGCGCTATCACTTCATACAGCAAAGTGTTCTGGCAATGGCATGTAGTTCAATGCCCGACAGAGTATTTGCACTTTTTTGATCTGTTTACCGAAGTTTTTCGGTGAATACTGCAATAGTACCACAATCAAATTGTCCACATTCGCTCTCAAAAAAATGGCTCTGAGCACTATAGGACTCAACTGCTGAGGTCATTAGTCCCCTAGAACTTAGAACTAGTTAAACCTAACTAACCTAAGGACATCACAAACATCCATGCCCGAGGCAGGATTCGAACCTGCGACCATAGCGGTCTTGCGGTTCCAGACTGCAGCGCCTTTAAACGCACGGCCACTTCGGCCGGCTACATTCGCTCTCCTGTGTAGTTTTAATTATACTGCCAGCAATACGCGATTAGCGAATGAGTTCTCTATGTTTCATTGCAACATTGCAGGCAAAACGTTTCCACTCTTTAACAATCCAATGGCGGTGTTGACGGGCACAGGCGAGGCGTAAATCTCTGTACCGCGCAGTCGTCAAGAGTTCACAAGTGGGCCTTCGGCTCCGAAAGCCGATATCGACGATGTTTCGTTGAATGGTTCGCACGGTGACATTTGTTGATGGCCCAGCATTGAAATTTGCAGCAATTTGCGCAAGGGTTGTACTTCTGTCATGCCGAATGATTCTTTTCAGTCGTCGTGGGTCCTGCTCTTGCAGCATCTTTATCCGGCAGTACCGATGTCGGAGATTTGATGTTTTACCGGATTCCTGATCTTCACTTAATACTCTTGAAATGGTTGTATCAGGAAACCCCCGCTTCATCACTACGTCGGAGATGCTGTGTCCCATAGGTCGTGCGCCGGCTATAACACCACGTTCAAACTCACTTAAATCTTGATAACCTGTCATTGCAGCAGCACTAACCAATCTAAGAACTACGCCAGACACATGTTGTCTTACATAGGCGTTGCTGACCGGAGCGCCGTATTCTGCCTGTTTACATGTCTCTGCATTTGGATACGCATGCCTATACCAGCTTCTTTGGCACTTCAGTGTAGAATGTAACGTTGTGTCAAAATTTCAAAGCAACCTGTCAAGAACTCTAGGAGATATACGATTTTGAACATACGAACATTTTCATTTTTATTTATATGGATCTGCTGCTGAAGACGGGGGAAGAAACTGTGTATATATTAAAAAAATTAAAGAAAAATATGTCGTCCTAATTATGTATTCACAAAATTAACTCATTATTTAAATAGAACTTGAAAACCATGTTATTTTAGGCGCTTCAGTCTGGAACCGCGCGACCGCTACGGTCGCAGGTTCGAATCCTGCCTCGGTCATGGATGTGTGTGATGTCCTTATGTTAGTCAGGTTTAAGTAGTTCTAAGTTCTAGCGGACTGATGACCTCAGATGTTAAGTCCCATAGTGCTCAGAGCCAGAGCCAATCTTTTGAAAAACCATGTTAACAGTGTGACAATATCAATGTTCATTTTGATTAGATCTGCGATCTTGCAACACACAGGAAAATTATTCACACAGGGAAATTATTCCACAATAATTATGCTTCTAGTCGTACAACCAGTAATAGTTTACCTTAGTACACTTAGAAGAGTGTCGTCTAGATTATCAAAGATTTTTTTATTTATTTCATTACTTCACGTAACATTTATTGACTACGGCCATCATCGGATCCAGCTTCCAAAATGAATCCTCGCTTCGGCATCGAATTCACTGTATTTGAACTGATCTATATTTCCGAAGTTCTAAGGCAGGTGCAATATGGCAGCAGCGGAAATATGTAACATGAAGTAATACAATAAATTAAATAATAAATCACTAAGCTATCTAGACATTGTTAATCGTAAAGTTCATACAGATTGCAGACCCATACTAGGAGTTATTTGTTTTACTACTAACTCTACAAGCAAATAATTTCTTCTATTAATCCGTTTTTTAAAATTTTTTTGTATAATTTTGCTGTGTCCGTTGTTAGTGCAAGGAGAATGAGTAAGTTTCATGACATTTCATCGTCAATTCAGCGTACAGAAACAGTTTCTGACGGTTATATCTCTCTTTCAATGGGGGTCTGGCTGGCTTCGCAAGCCTGCAGGGTATTCTTCGTGATGAGATCAACGTAATGCGATAAATCAAAGTGTGAATGAGTGACTACAAAATGATTGTATGTGAACGTTGGGAAACTTCCGCACAACTAAATGAGAAAATTTTTGAGAAAGGTTTGCTATATTTCCATTAATGTCTCCCAAAGACGTCTAGGAATAAATCTTAACTAATATTTTAAAACCCTTTATTTGCAATCATTTCCAGGGATAGAAGTGGTCACCACAATAACTACTTGTACGGAAGCCGGCATGCACGTTTCTGGGTACAGTCAGAAGATGGCTGAATTGTGGAGATACTGAGCCCTAGACAAAATGATTTACTCTTTTACGGCAGTATGATACAGTATCAGCAGAGCTAAAAGAGACACAGGTTGCTCTACGTATTCTTAAGGACTTCACATTCTGGAGTGCACTTCACTTTTCATCTACAACAGGGAACTCGCAGATGAAAAGTCTCCTAGCATATAGTAAATTGCATCTTTATAACTACCGCGGTTTACGTATATTTTCGATTATGCAACACTCCGTCTCGGGACAAATGGACACTTAAATTAACATAATGTGTGGTGAAAATACCATTGCGTTAGGTGGAATTCTATATCTTTCCAGTCATCGTCGGAGATGAAATTGCAACCTAGAGACATTATGAAAACTGACGCTGACAAATCTACCACAGTATGAATTGAAAGCACGACTCTTAGATGCCTTTATCTGAGAGAAGTAATCATAGACAGTCAGCTCTTCCCCAGACAGTATGGTAACTAGAAAACATCCGGCATCTCATCAATGAAGTCGCAACACAAGCTCGTCCTAAAATTGGCATTCGAAGCCAAGAACACTATGGGATGAGCCGGGACGCGAATGTGCAGCTTGTTGACCTCTGTCATCATCGAAAAGTACTCTAGCAATTACGTCGAGCATATGACGAAAGAATGTGTATCAAAAGCGACGGAACGATTTCCATATAATAGCTGTGGTCCATACAGAGAAAGCGCTATCAATTCATACAGCAAAGTGTTCTGGCAATGGCAGGTAGTTCAATGCCCGACAGCGTATTTGCACTTTTTTGATTTGTTTACCGAAGTTTTTCGGTGAATACTGCAATAGTATCACAATCAAATTGTCCACATTCGCTCTCCTGTGTAGTTTGAATTATACTGCCAGCAATACGCAATTAGCGAACGAGTGCTCTATGTTGCGTTGCAACATTACTACAATTTCCTATCATAATTGGATAAAGTAAAAGACTGCATAAATGAAGTATAAAGTGTAACAGAAAATTTACCATCGCTGCTGTAGTTGTGGCTCGCTACAGCTGTGTACGTTGATGTATCTTGTACAAAACTCTTCATCGCCGAATAACTACTGCAACCTACATCCATCTGAACTTGCTATTTGTAGGCATGTATTGATCTCCATCTACAGATTTTGTTAGAAGCGGGACTCTTCGCTAGATACTATAGAATGTCACTTATTGTCCCAGTTGACTCCTCTTCACCAGGCATGTCGCTCTGTTTGTGGAAGGTGTTGTGACTTGGCAAGACAGCCAAGCCACTATGAGATAGCCGAAAGGCACGCGTTTAAGCTCACGCAGGCTGGCGTGAGGTCTGGAACAGTTAAAGGAGTTGAGTCTAGTAAAAAAAGTACGTAGCTTCTGGAATACTTAACTTTAATCCATAATTGGTAAACATCGGTCTGACGGTACATGCATCACAAGATAAATAGCAAATGATAATGGCGCCTTGCTAGGTCGTAGCAAATGACGTAGCGGAAGGCTATGCTAACTATCGTCTCGGCAAATGAGAGCGCAATTTGTCAGTGAACCATCGCTAGCAAAGTCGGCTGTACAACTGGGGCGAGTGCTAGGACGTTTCTCTAGACCTGCCGTGTGGCGGCGCTCGGTCTGCAATCACTGATAGTGGCGACACGCGGGTCCGACGTATACTAACGGACCGCGGCCGATTTAAAGGCTACCACCTAGCAAGTGTGGTGTCTGGCGGTGACACCACAGAAGGGTATATCAAACGACGTATGGTTACTCGAGGAAGTTTAACAATAACCTACACCGCTATGCAGTACGTCTCTCTTGCAGTGTCTGCCATTGGAGTTGGCTGATCATGTCTGGAGCAGCGCGAGCGCTACGGTCGCAGGTTCGAATCCTGCCTCAGGCATGGATGTGTGTGGTGTACTTAAGTTAGGTTTAAGTAGTTCTAAGTTCTAGGGGACTGATGATCTCAGATGTTAAGTCCCATAGTGCTCAGAGCAATTTGAACCATTTGATCGTGTCTGTGCAGTTTTCGTGCTTACTAAATGAACCTGTGACGAAACGCGCTTCTCTTCTTTGGATCTTCTCTATTTCTTATGTTACTCCGGTCTGGTACAGATCCCTACACACGGGCAGTATTCAGATAATGGTCGAACGAGTATTTTGGAAGCTACTTCCTTTGTTGACAAAGAACATTTCCCGAGTATTCTTCCAATGAATCTCAGTCTGTCATCTGCCATACTCGCGGTTAACTTTATGTGGTTGTTCCATTCAGATCGCTCCGTATGCATAGTCCTAGATAATTTATACTAATAACTGCTACCAGTGATTGTTCTGCTACAGTATAGACATACAAAAACTGTCTTTCTATGTATTCACAATACGTTACATTTCTTTATGTTAACGATCAATTGCCACTCCACACACCAAGAGTTGGTCCTCTTCTGGTCTTTCCGCATTTTGCAACAATTTTCTAACGTCTACGGCGGTCATAATTTAATCTCCCACTCAGCATGATCCTTGGTCCATTGTATACTCTCTCGCCTAGTAACTCCCAAGATGCATCTACCACATTGCTCACCAAGCAATCCTCAGTATTTAAATGATGTTCCCATTGAAAGATCACGTCAAGGAGGTCATAGATATCGTAAACGTTATTTATGTAGGAAGCTTGGTCTTGAAAACTCATTTCAGACCATCTTAAGTCCAACGGGCTATGATTACTCTTCTGGTTATTTGTTTTGCTGTCAGTCATCTGCCTCAAATATAAAAAAAAAACCATCTGCTGGTTCTATCACCCCATTGATAATTACTGTTTTCTTTCGGTTGTACATCATCTTAATCTCATTGCAATTTTTTTCCATGGCACATTTCAAACCTGTCTATCAACCTTATCCATTCATTGTGGATGTTTATCTGCATCTTTAGAAAGCAATAAATTTTGTTGTCACAGTCTGATGTTGATTTACTGTTACTCTTCGCAGTCACGGTTCTCAGCTGGAGTGGAGCTGTACACTTCTCTGAGCATTCATATAATTAGGCTCTCCAGCAACTATCTACACGAGAGCTGCTTCGAACGGTCGTAACTGAAGACACCATTCGCTTGTTTGGCGTTTTAATGTAGGTCTCCTTTTGAGGCAAACGTTATAGATCATTCTCAGAAAGTCGTTGTAAGTTAGTGCATACGACGGCTTCCACGTCGTCGTTCGCCACACATTTCCTCTTTATTAACTATAAGTGAACACCCCAGAAGTAACGTATTACGAAGTCTGGGACGCAGGGTGGCTCATGAAGAAGCAGCAGTCCAGTTTTTCCTTAAAAGTTGCATAGCCTGTTGCATCTATCGTTATCCTGCAGGAAAAAATAAATATTCATGGCGAAACAATTCACGTATTGCCTTGTTAATTGCTCCTTTCCAATAAAGATACACTCCTGGAAATGGAAAAAAGAACACATTGACACCGGTGTGTCAGACCCACCATACTTGCTCCGGACACTGCGAGAGGGCTGTACAAGCAATGATCACACGCACGGCACAGCGGACACACCAGGAACCGCGGTGTTGGCCGTCGAATGGCGCTAGCTGCGCAGTATTTGTGCACCGCCGCCGTCAGTGTCAGCCAGTTTGCCGTGGCATACGGAGCTCCATCGCAGTCTTTAACACTGGTAGCATGCCGCGACAGCGTGGACGTGAACCGTATGTGCAGTTGACGGACATTGAGCGAGGGCGTATAGTGGGCATGCGGGAGGCCGGGTGGACGTACCGCCGAATTGCTCAACACGTGGGGCGTGAGGTCTCCACAGTACATCGATGTTGTCGCCAGTGGTCGGCGGAAGGTGCACGTGCCCGTCGACCTGGGACCGGACCGCAGCGACGCACAGATGCACGCCAAGACCGTAGGATCCTACGCAGTGCCGTAGGGGACCGCACCACCAGTTCCCAGCAAATTAGGGACACTGTTGCTCCTGGGGTATCGGCGAGGACCTTTCGCAACCGTCTCCATGAAGCTGGGCTACGGTCCCGCACACCGTTAGGCCGTCTTCCGCTCACGTCCCAACATCGTGCAGCCCGCCTCCAGTGGTGTCGCGACAGGCGTGAATGGAGGGACGAATGGAGACGTGTCGTCTTCAGCGATGAGAGTCGCTTCTGCCTTGGTGCCAATGATGGTCGTATGCGTGTTTGGCGCCGTGCAGGTGAGCGCCACAATCAGGACTGCATACGACCGAGGCACACAGGGCCAACACCCGGCATCATGGTGTGGGGAGCGATCTCCTACACTGGCCGTACACCACTGATGATAGTCGAGGGGACACTGAATAGTGCACGGTACATCCAAACCGTCATCGAACCCATCGTTCTACCATTCCTAGACCGGCAAGGGAACTTGCTGTTCCAACAGGACAATGCACGTCCGCATGTATCCCGTGCCACCCAACGTGCTCTAGAAGGTGTAAGTCAACTACCCTGGCCAGCAAGATATCCGGATCTGTCCCCCATTGAGCATGTTTGGGACTGGATGAAGCGTCGTCTCACGCGGTCTGCACGTCCAGCACGAACGCTGGTCCAACTGAGGCGCCAGGTGGAAATGGCATGGCAAGCCGTTCGACAGGACTACATCCAGCATCTCTACGATCGTCTCCATGGGAGAATAGCAGCCTGCATTGCTGCGAAAGGTGGATATACACTGTACTAGTGCCGACATTGTGCATGCTCTGTTGCCTGTGTCTATGTGCCTGTGGTTCTGTCAGTGTGATCATGTGATGTATCTGACCCCAGGAATGTGTCAATAAAGTTTCCCCGTCCTGGGACAATGAATTCACGGTGTTCTTATTTCAATTTCCAGGAGTGTATTTAATACTTGCGTCGTTATCCGTTTTCCGTTATCCGTTTTCGTGGGACTTGATGTAGAATCAAGATTCTACAAATACTGGAAAAAGAAGTCAACATTAACTTCATTGGACATCGGTTCGGAGTTATTATTTTGTTGAACAATCGGCGTTTCGGTTCTGGTAATCGGATCGCCTATTCGCCACCACTGATTGTTTAGGCATTTAGGACACTATCTAACACACTGAAATAATGCTTGCACACACTATATTTACTTGCGGCAATGGTTGGATACAGTACACTGTTAACTGCACTTTTGCAAAAAGCATTATTTTTTTTTAAATGGCATCGGAAAGATGGTCCGCTACGGTCCCAGGTTCGAATCCTGCCTCGGGCATGGATGTTTGTGATGTCCTTAGGTTAGTTAGGTTTAACTAGTTCTAAGTTCTAGGGGACTAATGACCTCAGCAGTTGAGTCCCGTAGTGCTCAGAGCCATTTGAACCATTTGAAAGATGGTCCCATTTCTGACTAAACAGCCTGGTAGCCACTTGTAAAGCTGTGTAATGCTCAGTTTCTTATAGCTCGATGGATAACAATGAATTCTTTATTTCTGCTCTGTTTTATTTGTGGTTCACTGATGGTCGTAGGTAATGTCCGCTGTTGCTGTTGAACACAATTTGTTTCGGTCGAGCTGAAACCACATGTTTCCGGCGTTAAATCCTGTGCAAAGAATGTTTAACTCATAGCAGCATATCACACCATATTGCCGTCTAACGTTAACAGAGATGAGGGGCGGATAATCTGGCGACTTGGAACAGCGCATCACCCTGAAACCTTGGTGCTATTAATGGACGCTCGTTAAGCTGATAAGGATTTTCATTTGCCCTCTAACGGAAAGTCTGTTTGTTGACATAGCAGTTAAGGAAGGCTTCGCCCGACGTGCATGTTGTTAGGGAAATCGACATCCTCATTCAGCCGTGGGCCAATTGCCGTTCGCGACACAAGGACTCGAAGATTTAGCAGTTGTACATTCTGCAATAAGGGAGGAATTGTAATTCATTCAGTATTTCTGATACACCTCTACGGAGTAACTGTGGTGCCGAATATGTTATCGAACAGAGAAACGGAGAAAGAAGGTGTTATTGGATCGCAATTTAAACAGCGCTGGCATATTCACCCTCTGGTGAACGGATCGTTAGATTATCAACAGCAGACTTTTTTCGCAATATAGAATATGCTTCTTCATGTTTGAGCATACATTTTCTAATATGATGAGCAGATGGGACTCAGTCAGGCACCCTACCCGTAAGAATGACGAATTATTACGGTAGATTTCCGCCTTAAAAAAAAAAATCGCAGAGAACGACGTTTTGTACCTATCCGCTGCCGCGACATGAATAAACGGAAAGTCTTCCCATAAAAGTAATAGCCGTCACGATCATTCGTCTGCTATACAGTATTCGAAATTTGTAATTTTCTGGAGAACCCTGTATTTATTAAGAATAAATCGGAATTTACCTATACACTGTGTCCGAGAAGTCCCCAACCTTATCAGGGACAATGCTAATTTTTTTTCTCTTTATTTCAGGTAGTCTGAAAGATGTTGCCCTCAGAACAACGGATCAGCGTCGTGATTTGTAGCCTAAATCGATTACCCTTTGCTGAGGTTCAAGAACAGTTTCGTCAACGTTATCCTCACCTCACGCAACAGCACTTCGACTATCCACTCACGAAACATCGTACATGGACATGTTTGACCGCCGCAATTGTTTTCCGACATTCTGGATTTGTTGCTGTTTCAACAGGACGGCACCCCAGCACACTTAGCACACACTGTGCATAAGTAGCTCAACGGAAAGGTCCTAGGTCGCCGGATCTGACGAGGCACGTGGTGGTTTTGGGCAGCACGCTCGCTTGAACTGACGTCTTTGGACTTCTTTGTATGGCATCACATCAATAGTCGGACGCACAAGGTGAAGATCAGCGATCTGCAGCACACGCGTTAATGCTTTTCGGCAGAGGAACGTACAATTACTCCAGCAGTGTTTCAGTGCATGTTCAGGTGCACCGAGGACAGGTGGCAGCTATGCTTGAACATGGAGAGCAAACATGCCGAACGATAGTGATTTCATTGAATTACGTTATCTTTCTCCATTTCATATTCATATTCTGTCGTATTGTAAACAATTCAGTTGAATTAGAGTGCTCCTTCCCAGAAATGGTTAGGGACTTATATGATCTACCATCCGTCAGAAACAACTAAATCCTGAAAACGCAACTGAAACATTTCTGGATACCGAGAAACAATTTGGGACGTAATCCAAGACTTCGCTCTCACATTTATACTGGCAAAACTGATCTGTGACAAGGTAGCAAAAACAATCACAAAACTTAATTTAGTCGGCGAAATCTCTAAGCCCTTAAACGCAAATACAGCAGTAAGGTAAGATGGCTTATCTCACGGACTCTTCAAACGTGTATTTGAAAAAATTATAAGTTTTTGGAACGAAAAATTGAAGCAAGTTTTTTTGAATCATTAGTCTTCTGACTGGCGTGATGTGGCCAGCCATGACTTCCTTCCCAACGCCAGCCACTTCATCTCCCAACGTGGCTGTTATAGGAGTCACCTATCACCAAGAAAGCTGGAACAAAGGATGCAGTGTATTGAAGTATTACTTATATGTTGCAACCGGTTTTACTGTACTATCTGAAAAATTAGCAGGTGCTGAAACACAAATCAATATCGCATGAACACATAGCCTATAGACTCCGTCCAAACAGGCCTCGGACGGTACAACGGTACCGACCGACCGCCGAATCGTCCTCACACGACGGGTGCCACTGAATGCGGATATGAAGGGGCAAGTGGTCAGGATACCACTCCACCAGCCATAGTCAGCTTTCGTGACTGGAGCCCCTACTTCTCAACCATGTGGCTCCTCAAATGGCTTCATAAGAGCTGTGTGAACCGGCCCGCTTTTCAACATCGCTCGGCAGACCCGGAAGGTCACCTGTCCAAGTGATAGCCAAGTCTGACAGCGTTTAACTTAGGTGATCTGACGGGAACTGGTGTTACTACTGCGGCAAGGCCTTTCATAGACAATACAGCGGGTTAAAACTGTCAGCAGAAAAACTAAATTTAATCATTAACACAAAAATTCTCTACAAATTTTAGCAAGATGCATTGGTGAAATATAAAAGATTAAAAAGTTCGATGATCAAGGAGATAATTTTTTTAAAAAGGCATTATAAAAATATGCTGCAGATGAAAGCACAAACAAACTGTAGAATGCATTCGGAATAACTAAAACTATCTGTTATAAAAAGCGCATATAGAGAAATAAAACAAAAAGAAATTACATGTCAGTGAACCCAGATTGCCACTACGTCTGCAAATGCCTAACACTGAATTATACAGGGTGGTCCATTGATTGTGACGGGGCCAAATATCTCACTAAATATGCGTCAAACGAAAAAACTACAACGAACGAAACTCGTCTAGCTTGAAGGGGGAAACCAGATGGCGATATGGTTGGCCCGCTAGATGGCGCTGCCATAGGCCAAACCGATATCAACTGCGTTTTTTAAATAGAAACCCCCATTTTTTATTATATATTCGTGAAGTACGTAAAGAAATATGAATGTTTTAGTTGGACCACTTTTTTCGCTTTGTGATAGAAGGCGCTGCAATAGACACAAACATATGACTCACAATTTTAGACGAACAGTTGGTAACAGGTAGGTTTTTTAAATTAAAATACAGGACGTAGGTCCGTTTGAACATGCTATTTCGGTTGTTCCAATGTGATACATGTACCTTTGTGAACTTATCATTTCTGAGAACGCATGCTGTTACAGCGTGATTACCTGTAAATACCACATTAATCCAATAAATGCTCAAAATGATGTCCGTCAAAGTTATTTCGTGAGATATTTGGCTCGGTCACTATCAATGGACCAACCTGTATATGAGACACACTAGAAGTATTATAAAGATAAATTTTGAGAAAAATGTTTTTTCCCTTAAGAGGCACAGAATTCAGAGATGCGACGAAACGTAGAGGAAATAACAAAATTCTTAGGAAAAAAAGACATGATCTTGGACATCTATACGCAAAGAACGGAGGCAGGCTAACAAAAAATATCTTCAATTATTTCTGGGAATATGTTGGCTTTGACGATGCACAACACGAAATAAGAAGAAGCAGCAGGAAGAAACGTTTTCAGAGGTGGTGGTGGTGGTGGTTAGTGTTTAACGTCCCGTCGACAACGAGGTCATTAGAGACGGAGCGCAAGCTCGGGTTAGGGAAGTATTGGGAAGGAAATCGGCCGTGCCCTTTCAAAGGAACCATCCCGGCATTTGCCTGAAACGATTTAGGGAAATCACGGAAAACCTAAATCAGGATGGCCGGAGACGGGATTGAACCGTCGTCCTCCCGAATGCGAGTCCAATGTGCTAACCACTGCGCCACCTCGCTCGGTAACGTTTTCAGAAGGAAAGTCTTAACATAAGGTCGAAGTGGTAGGAGAACAAGTGTGAAATTGTCTGAAGAAATGAGAGAGACGTGGCGTAAAGATGAATGTCTGAGGAAAAGAACACAGGAAGTAGAAGGCTTGAATGTGGAAGTAGTTTCTAGCTGATCATAATGGAAAACTTCCATGCAGACAGAGGGCTTGATTGATCCTTCATGCAACTATAGGGTATGTTGTCTTAAAAAAAAATAGATGACATTTACCCTCGTCGTGAACAGAATATATTTGAAAGCCCATTGCGCAGACTGTTTCGTCTGTCTTTAGAAAGATTGTATCGCTGGAATATGACAGTCTCTCTGCTGCTTTATCCTCGTATGTTTTTTAGGTTGTCTTGTACGCTTCCAGATCTCTCGTATGCAATGCGAAACGAAAGTACAACTCCGTTCTGGACAGAGTAACAATGCATTGGCCTCTTGCTGCGCGTATACTAAACTTACATCGGCAAATCGTGGTGTTGGCTGTCTTAACTGACCACAACATAGTCGTATCGGCAAACTCGCAGCAGAGTTGTTACAGACTTTTGGAAGTATATACAGGGTCATTACAAATGATTGAAGCGATTTCACAGCTCTACAATAACTTTATTATTTGAGATATTTTCACAATGCTTTGCACACACATACAAAAACTCAAAAAGTTTTTTTAGGCATTCACAAATGTTCGATATGTACCCCTTTAGTGATTTGGCAGACATCAAGCCGATAATCAAGTTCCTCCCACACTCGGCGCAGCATGTCCCCATCAATGAGTTCGAAACGGTAAGGCTTCTGCTTTAGCCTTTTCCGTAAGATTTTCCAAACCGCCGGCTGTGGTACGTTTAGCTCCCTGCTTGCTTTATTCGTCGACTTCCGCGGGCTACGCGTGAAACTTGCCCGCACGCGTTCAACCGTTTCTTCGCTCACTGCAGGCCGACTCGTTGATTTCCCCTCACAGAGGCACCCAGAAGCTTTAAACTGCGCATATCATCGCCGAATGGAGTTAGCAGTTGGTGGATCTTTGTTGAACTTCGTCCTGAAGCGTCGTTGCACTGTTATGACTGACTGATGTGAGTGCATTTCAAGCACGACATACGCTTTCTCGTCTCCTGTCGCCATTTTGTCTCACTGCGCTCTCGAGCGCTCTGGCGGCAGAAACCTGAAGTGCGGCTTCAGGCGAACAAAACTTTATGAGTTTTCCTACGTATCTGTAGTGTGTCGTTACCATATGTCAATGAATGGAGCTACAGTGAATTTATGAAATCGCTTCAATCATTTGTAATAGCCCTGTAGAAACTTCATCCTCCGTGCTTTTCGCAAGCTATCAGCGAAAAAGCTTGTAGAAACATTCCGAGAAATGTGCAAGACCGACTCTTTACTCTCTTCGTAAAGGACGTTACTCGGACAGAGAAATGGTGTGTTCTGGCACTGTTTGTCCTTCCCCGAATAGTTTTACGCAGATAAGCTGTGAGAACAGAGGATTTTATTCCCGTCTTGGCTGAGTCGACAGACGTGACTCACCTCGTCTGAAATCTATTACCGCGTTCCTCGGCTGACTGATAACGGTAACAAAGCTCAAACTGTGATGTGTATTCGAAGCTAAAGGTGTACATAACGTGTAGGTGGAGGTACGTGTTTTGGACTTGTTTCACTCGGCCATTATAGGGCAGAACTAATCAGGCACAGCAGTGTGTCAGAGTTAGACATACAGCCATTTTTGCTATGCATATGTGGGGAGAGATTTAGAGATTCCATAAGTTCAACGTGCAAAGTTCAGTGTTTCGATGCTTTGAAAGCTACTTCGAATGATATCATTTCAAACTGATCAACATTGATTATTACTTATCGACTGTTATTACTTATCGACTGGAACGTCAAAAGAACCATTCTGTCACCCACTGTCAAACGAAGGAATGTTTTCACTAGCACCATTCACTTTATGATACAAGTCTATTAAATTCTCCGCTTATTTTGACGATCTAAGATAGGCTGTAAACATTACGTTCACCGTAACCTAAAATTACACGAAATAAATACCGGTTCTGGTGTAAACAGAGAGTTTCGGCTACAACATAAAATTGCTTGAAATTACCCATCTCTTTTCATATGCCTATTTGCTTACGTATGCAAAAGTGAAGAAACTGCAAAAAGATGGGAATTTAAGCAGATGGGACCTGGATAAACGGACAGAACCAGAGGTTGTAGAGAGTTTCAGGGAGAGCATTAGGGAACGATTGACAAGAATGGGGGAAAGGAATACAGTAGAAGAAGAATGGGTGTCTTTGACAGATGAAATAGTGAAGGCAGCAGAGGATCAAGTAGGTAAAAAGACGAGGGCTAGTAGAATCCTTGGGTACCAGAAGATATATTGAATTTAATTGATGAAAGGAGAAAATATAAAACATGCAGTAAATGAAGCAAGCAAAAAGGAATACAAACGTCTTAAAAACGAGATCGACAGGAAGTGCAAAATGGCTAAGCAGGGATGGCTAGAGGACAAATGTAAGGATGTAGAGGCTTATCTCACTTGGGGTAAGATAGATACTGCCTACAGGAAAATTAAAGAGACCTTTGGTGAAAAGAGAATAACTTGTACGAATATCAAGAGCTCAGCTGAAAACCCAGTTCTAAGCAAAGAAGGGAAAGCAGAATGGTGGAAGGAGTATATAGAGGGTCTATACAAGGGCGATGTACTTGAGGACAATATTATGGAAACGGAACATGATGTAGATGAAATTGGAGATATGATACTGCGTGAAGAGTTTGACAGAGCACTGAAAGACCGAAGTCGAAACAAGGCCCCGGGAGCAGACAACATTCCATTAGAACTACTGATAGCCTTGGGAGATCCATCCCTGACAAAACTCTGCCATCTAGTGAGCAAGATGTATGCGACAGGTGAAATACCCTCAGACTTCAAGAAGAATATAATAACTCCAATCCCAAAGAAACCAGGTGTTGACAGATGTGAAAATTACGGAACTATCAGTTTAATAAGTCACGGCTGCAAAATACTAACACGAATTCTTTACAGACGAATGGAAAAACTGGTAGAAGCCGACCTTGGGGAAGATCAGTTTGGATTCCGTAGAAATGTTGGAACACGTGAAGCAATGCTGGCCCTACGACTTAGAAGACAGATAAAGGAAAGGTAAACCTACGTTTCTACCATTTGTAGACTTAGAGAGAGCTTTTGACGATGTTGGCTGGAATACTCTCTTTGAAATTCTGAAGGTGGCAGGGCAAAATAACTGTTGTGGTCGAAGTAGGGAGGATATAAAATGTAGATTGTCAATGGCAAGGAAAGCGTTTCTGAAGAAGAGAAATTTGTTAACATCGAGTGTAGATTTAAGCGTCAGGAAGTCGTTTCTGAAAGTATTTGTGTGGAGTGTAGCCATGTATGGAAGTGAAACATGGACGATAAATAGTTTAGACAAGAAGAGAATAGAAGCTTTCGAAATGTGGTGCTACAGAAGAATGCTGAAGATTAGATGGGTAGATCACATGACTAATGAGGAGGTGTTGAATAGAATTGGGGAGAAGAGAAATTTGTGGCACAACTTGACTAGAAGAAGGGATCCGTTGGTGTGACATGTTCTGAGGCATCGAGGGTTCACCAATTTAGTATTGGAGGGCAGCAAGGAGGGTACAAATCGTAGAGGGAGACCAAGAGATGAAGACACTAAGCAGATTCAGGAGGCAATGGGAAATGAAGAAGCTTGCACAGGATAGAGTAGCATGGAGAGCTGCATCAAACCAGTCTCTGGACTGAAGACCACAGGAACAACAACTTACGTATACGCTATCAGCTCTCAACATGTGATTCAAATTTATACCGTTGCTCTCCTTTTGTTTTTTAGAAATTACGTCAAGTTTTAGTAACGTTTATTGAAGCCCGCCCGGTTAGCCGTGTGGTCTAACGAACTGCTTTCCCAGCGGGAAGGCGTGCCAGTCCCCACTTATCCGCCTGGCGTATTAGTGTCTTGGTCCGGTGTGCCGTCCAGTCTGTGGGTGGTTCTTAAGTTGGTTTTCCATTTGCTTTGGCGTATGTGGGCTGGTTTCCCTTATTCCACCTTCTTTACATTATGTCGGCGGTTGCTTCTCTACAACGGAAACATTTGGGGCTACACTGGTCTGATACGAGACGTTCCCGGGGGGAGCCACTGGGGGCCGAACAGCACAATAGCCCTGAGTTCAGTGTGGGGTGGCGATGGGGTGAGTGAACTGCTTTGGCCTGTTGTGGGGTTCTGTGAATCACTGAGGGCTATGGCGGGGACGAAGCCTTCTCATCCTTTTTAGGTTCCCAGTTCAATACAGTACAATAGGATACAGCATTTATTGAAAGAATCAGTTCTTAAACACAGTGTCATGATAGTTTTATGAGTAATTTCCTATAGCTAATCTCTCCAATTCTAATAAGATTGAATAATCAATGAACTGTGGATGAAGCCCGACCAACAGGCTTTACATGCATTGATCAGAAATGATAATGCATTGAGAGTGGCTAGTTTCTAGCTGAAATCTAGATCTGCCAATAAAGTTTCAAAAGGGCGACTGACAGCTGAAATCTATTATTTACAAGTCAATGTAACAGATGTTCCCGGGGGGATCCACTGGGGGCTGAACAGCACAATAGCCCTGAGTTCGGTGTGGGGTGGCGATGGGGTGAGTGGACTGCTGTTGCCTGTTGTGGGGTTCTGTGAATCACTGAGGGCTATGGCGGGGACGAAGCCTTCTCATCGTTTTTAGGTCCCCAGTTCAATACAATACAATAGGATACAGCGTTTATTGAAAGAATCAGTTCTTAAACACAGTGTCATGATAGTTTTATGAGTAATTTCCTATAGCTAATCTCTCCAATTCTAATAAGATTGAATATTCAATGAACTGTGGATGAAGCCCGCCCAGCAGCCTTTACATGCATTGATCAGAAATGATAATGCATTGAGAATGGCTAGTTTCTAGCTGAAATCTAGATCTGCCAATAAAGTTTCAAAAGGGCGACTGACAGCTGAAATCTATTGTTTACAAGTCAATGTAACAGTCGCTGCGCTAAACAGCCTACTGAATGGAGGGTAACCTGATGAATTTTTCTTTCTTGCATTTCAGGACAACCTCCCTTAGGACGCTGAATGAAGGTTTCAGATTGCGAAGGTGTTCCTCTGTGGTTCTCCCTGTTACAATGATGTCGTCTAAACAGTTAATGCATCCATTCACTTAGAGTGCTAATTGTTCCAAAAGCCGGTGAAAAACTGCAGGGGCACTGGCTATACCAAACATTAGGCGGGTCAAACGCCGGCCGGTGTTGCCGAGCGGTTCTAGGCGCTTCAGTGCGGAACCGCGCTGCTGTTACGGTCGCAGGTTCGAATCCCGCCTCGGGCATGGATGTGTGTGATGTCCTTCGGTTAGTTAGGTTTAAGTAGTTCTAAGTTCTAGGGGACTGATGACCTCAGATGTTAAGTCCCTTAGTGCTTAGAGCCATTTGAACCATTTGATAAAGTCCCCGCAGCTTGTTAAGTGTAAGACACTGTTGAGATTCCGCATCAAGGGTAAGTTGAAGGTATGCATCCGCTAGGTCTATTTAGAGAAGAATTTTCCACCTTTAAATTTTTGACAGTAAATCTTCCAGTTTCGGAATAGAATACGTCTCAATCTTTGATTGGGCGTTGACAGTTACTTTCAAAATCGCCACACAGGCAGATCTTCCTCAATGGCTATCACACTATGACAATTGGGGTAGCCCGTTAACTACACGGAATAGATTCTAGAACTTCAATTGCAAATAGGCGATCCAATTCTTCCTTTGCTTGGTTTCTGAGAGCCAAAGGAATGGCGCGAGCTCGAAAGTACCGAGGCCGTGCATTATGTTCCAGAGCGATGTGCGCCTCAAAATCCTTGCGGTGCCGACTTCGGGGGATGAACAGGTCCTCATAATCCTGGCAAAATGTCTCGACGTCCGAGTACAGAAGATCTTCGAATACCAAATTCACAGAATCGTCTACTGAAAATCCCAATTTCTAAAAAGAGTCAAGTCCAAACAAAATCTCAGCGGACTCACTGTTAATGACTAAGAAGGTAATGTGGCGGGTGACATTATGATGTTGGCAGTTCGACTTGACCACGTACTGGGATGATACTTTATTATACGCCATTAGACGTCTCTTCGTTTTTTGCAAGGGAGGAGCTCCAAGTTTCAAATAGGTACCGTAATTCAGAATGCTCACGGCCCCACTGGTTTCTACTTGTAACTGAACTGGTCGCAGGTTCGAATCCTGCCTCGGGCATGGATGTGTGTGATGTCCTTAGGTTAGTTAGGTTTAAGTAGTTCTAAGTTCTAGGGGACTGATGACCACAGAAGTTCAGTCCCATAGTGCTCAGAGCCATTTGAACCATTTGAACGTCAACACCGACATTGCACTGCTGATGACTGGAAACATGTTGCCTGGTCGTACGAGTCTCGCTTCAAATTGTATCGAGTGGATGGACGTGTACGGGTATGGATACAACGTCATGAATCCATGCATCCTGTATGTCAGCAGCGGACTGTTGAAGCTTGTGGAGGGTCTGTAACGGTGTGGGGCGTGTGCAGTTGGCGTGATATGAGACACCTGACAGATCTAGATTCGACTCTGACAGGTGACATGTACGTAAGCATCCTGTCTGATCACCTGCATCCATTCACGTCCATTGTGCATTCCGACGGACTTGGGCAACTGCAGCAGGACAACACCCCACACGCCCAGAATTCCTACAGAGTGGCTCCAGGAACACTCTTCTGAGCTTAAATACTTCCGCTGGCCACCAAACTCCCCAGACATGGACATTATTGAGCATATACGGGATGCCTTGCAACGTGCTGTTCAGAAGAGTTGACTATATACGATTTTGAACAAACTAACATGTACAAAATGGTTCAAATGGCCCTGAGCACTATGGGACTCAACTTCTGAGGTCATTAGTCCCCTAGAACTTAGAACTAGTTAAAACTAACTAACCTAAGGACATCACACACATCCATGCCCGAGGCAGGATTCGAACCTGCGACCGTAGCGGTCTCGCGGTTCCAGACTGCAGCGCCTAGAACCGCACGGCCACTTCTGCCGGCTAACATGTACATTTTCATAACATTTTCCCCTTTTATTACAGATATATACCGGATGGCATTACAGTAATTATACAAAAAGATGTGAGTATTCCAATGCAATGTTATATCAAAATTTGAAAGCAATGTGTGACGAAATTTAGGAGATTCGAGATTTTGAAGAAACTGGCGCCTACATTGTACTTATATAGAAACTGTATTTCTAATCGCAAAGCTCCAAAATGTTTTGACCGCATGCTTTGAAATTTTGACACAACGTTGCCTTCGAGTGCACATGTGTTTTATACATCTATTTTTCTTGTAACAACTTTTGCCTACTATTAAATCTACAAAATATTATATACTAAAAAATAGGTGTATAAAACACGCGTACTCGAGTGCAACTTATGTCATAATTTCAAAGCATGTCGTCAAAAACTTTTGGAGCTTTGCGATCAGAAACATTTACAGTTTCTATATAAGTAAAAACGTAGGCGGTCGTTTCTTCAAAATCTACACATCTCCTAAAGCATTATTGAGCACATCTGGGATGTATTGCAAGGTGCTGTTTAGAAGAGATCTCCACCCCCTCGTACTCTTACGGATTTATGGTTAGCCCTGCAATATTCATGCTGTCAGTCCCTCCAGCACTACTTCAGACATTAGTCGAGTCTATGCCACGTCGTGTTGCGGCACTTCTGCGTGCTCGCTGGGGCCCTACACGATATTAGGCAGGTGTACCAGCTTCTTTGGCTCTTCAGTGTATTTAAAATAGTAAATATTCCCGTATTTCAATAAAACCGATCCAAATTAAGCATAAATATCCATATTTACATATTCTGCACAAAAGTAAAAATGTCAAATTTTGTCATTTTGGGCGGTACGACTCCCATTAAACCCCCATCAAGCCATCGAGGTTTAAGATTCCGTGGTTGACGTTAATACCTGTCAGGCCATCGGCATTTAAGATTCCATGGTAGACATGAATACCCATATGGGTCCTATTGTAAGGCCACAGATAATTCATTGCTCATTTCAGCTAGTTAGCGATTTGTCTATAATGACTTGCTCATCCACGTGCGCCAGCCTCTATCCTTTCTCCATTGCTTTCTATTATAGATTACAGTGGCCTTTTTTCTTATTTATTTATGATTAATTTATCTGTAATATAACCAGTTGTTACTTTAACGTCTCACTGGCAGCTGTTGCAGAATGGACCGCGCCCGTCTAGGGGAAGGGTGGGAGGAGATAAGAGCGGTGAGGGGGTAGTGCGCGGCTATACGGCTAGTCACGCTGGTGGTATGCAGGCAAAATGCCACCCTCATCTAATGGCACTGCCATAACTGTTTCACTCACCATCTCAAGACACTTTCTGTCATCCGTTCTCAAATACAGGCAGTTCCTGACTCCGTTTATAACGCCATTCACTTTAGCATACAACTCTGTTAAAATTCTCCGCTCATTTTGGTAATCTGAGGTAGACTGCAGACACTCGATCTACTAGATTACTTTGGGCGGAATACTCACCGTAACCTAAAATTTCCCGTAGTAAAATCTGGCTCTGTTGCAACGTAACACCCAATTTCCGTTGCAACATAAAGTTACTGTAAATTATCCGTCTCTTAAATGCGAGCATTTTTGGATAGCCTCTACCGTGACTGTTACTGATATCGAATGGAACAAGTTTACTGTTACTGGTGACAATTTGTTTATTGCCACAACGCGTGTCGGTGGTTTAAACTTCCATCATAGTGTGGATTTATGTGGATTAATGTGGTATTTATGTGTTGTCTTACGACTGGGGTACCCGTGGACTGTGTCTAGTGTTTACAGACTCCTTTTCCGATCGTGTTACGTCATATACACCATCACACTTTGTAAACACAGAAGAGAACAAAAATGTTCATATTTGCTCTCTCGTCAGTGTTTGTAAAGTGTGGTGGTGTATATGACGTAACACGATCGGAAAAGGAGTCTGTAGACACTATAGGGAGTACCACAGATTACCCCACAGTCATAACGTAGCACATACATGCCATATTAATCCACATAAATCCACACGATGGTGCAAGTCTAAACCTCCGACATACGTTGTGAAAACAAAAAAATAGTGACTAGTAACAGTAAACTTGTTGTTTCATTCGTTATCCACACCACTTTGCAAGGAAGTTTGGGTAGCTGTGCGCAGTGGGTAATTGCACATATTCAATATTTGAAGTTGGCGATAAACGTGACGGCTGCCGGAATGCGCAAGTTTTCTGACAAATAAAATAGGCCAGTTTCTTATTATTTTTGGCGGACAGAAAATCAGAAGATAATCTTACAGTTATTACTGCTTTACTTTTCACTAAATATATTGTTAAAACTTGTAGTTCACTGTATTATTGCATGGATCTGTTTTCTGAATCTCAGTTTAACAAGTGCGCTGAAAGAGAACAGATGCAACCCCTGAAAAAGAAGCTCAAATGAAGAAGAAAGTGAGGCATGAAAAAAAACCATAGGTTGTGTTGAAGATCAAGAATGGAGCACCAGAGTTATCGGAGGTATAGGATGTTACCAGCATTTGTGATGACTACGATGACGGTGATTACGACAGCCAGATTACTGCCGCATTGAAATCACTTTCTACACACAGTAAACAGCCCAATGAGTATTGTTGCAACTGTGGAGAAGTAGGTAAAGGCAAAGAACAGTGGTACAGGTGTACTGGGTGTTTTACTTGGAGTCATGTTATATGTACTGGAGAAGACAGCCCAAGATTACGTTTGCAATGGCTGCTTATCCTCGAAATGAACATCTAAATATTTTTGAAGTGTGAAAATGAAAGTATTACTCATTCCGTCTTACTGTTTTAATACACATCAATATTCTAACTTCCTAACAGAATTTACGGATAATTTAAGAGGCGAATATTTTCACTCGTGTATATTTAAGATAAAATTCCCATCTCAAGCGGACAATGTCTCTGCCACTGCGGATAATTGCCACGTAGACTGGGGAATCATGTACAATCACATCTTTGTGATATTAACAGTTAAACTTCATTGTACTGTTTTTCACATTTAAACTGATTTAGCATTGTAAAAGTAGAGAAACTATAGCAATCGCACATGCAGTTGATTTTAGGATACTTACTATGAATGTATCAAATTAATAATTCTTGCTTAAGTGTGCACTGATCCACCCACTTCCCCCTAAGTCTTTTAGGTTTATTCACTCTTTCATTTCTCATCATATGAGTCAAGTTTTCGGTTTCCGTTTTAGAAATTGTGACTAATATTTATTATTTGTCAGAATAATCTGTTATTCATATATGTTGTTGCATTATACGTTTTGTGGAGGATACCTTGCACGAACTAATTCCACCGAGTCTGCGACGATATCGCTAGTCAAATTACTTTTTGACACTTTCCTTAAAAAGCATTTTGAAGCTGCTAAGGTGTTTCAATCTAAGTACAATGTCAAAATACATCGATTCAGATAACTAGTTCCACATAAAGATGATATTTTGATTACTATTAATTAATTAAAATATCGATAACTTTCGTAATACGTTGTGATGACAAAATCCTTTTTCAATTTGTATTTCTACAATCAAATGCAATCATTTGATATATATATATATATATATATATATATATATATATATATATATATGTGTGTGTGTGTGTGTGTGTGTGTGTGTGTGTATGTAAAAACACTATTCTCTTCATTTTTGTTTTAGCATTTTATGAAACGTTTGTTGTTGTTTTAATCCCTCTGTCGCAATGTCACCCCGGTTCAGTAAACGTATTATAAGCAACGTTTTCATGTTTTCATGCGAACAGAACCAACAAAAATGCAGTTTTATTATTATTTTTATATTTTATTTTATTTTTTTGACTTGCTGACTCCTCCATAAAACTAGCTTTTGGGGTGATTTGAAATTATACGAAATACTATTTGAGCTAAAATATATTTTGTATTTATAATGTATAGATTTGTTGACGCCGTAACAGTTACGGAACAAGCCACGATTACAAAAGAAGCTTCCTCATCTGAAGGTGGGCAGATACTGGCAGAGAGCACAGAGAGGGTATCGATCGGAGTTAGTCGATGATCGGTTTTACAGCAAGCGTGTCATGACATCCATACTGACGTGCATCAGATACATTTTCATTGTTGGTGGTAGATGTTGACAATAAATATTCCGCGAAGTTTTTGTTTGTTGTTTGAGCCTCAGTATAGCTTCAATGAAGCCATGGATCTCTAATTCTTGACGAAACGAAGTCAGCTGTAGTAAGTGTATCCACAGGTGTTGTGGAGTTAGGCTTTTACTAATGGGGCAAGCCAGAAAATAAGCATAGGTAGACTTCAGTCTATCGCAGTCGTTAATGCACAGCTTGTCATTTGTCTTGATTACTGCTTACATCGCCGGCCGCAGTGGCCGAGCGTTTCTAGGCGCTTCAGTTTGGAACCGCGTTACTGCTACGGTCGCAGGTTCGAATCCTGCCTCGGACATTGCTGTGTGTGATGTTCTTAGGTTAGTTAGGTTTAAGTAGTTCTAAGTTCTAGGGGACTGATGACTTCATATGTTAAGTCCCATAGTGCTCAGAGCCATTTGAATCATTTTTTGAACTGCTTACATCACGCTCGGGTGCCAATCACTCAACGATTTCCTTCAGATTTCTCGCCTTCGCAATCAATATTGCTATTGAAGTCTCTTCAATGGCGGTCGTACGAGCCTTTCCACATGCAGCTGTACGTCGGCATTCGGGCTTACTGTCGCCTTGACAGTCATATGGTAAGTTACCGGTCCTCCTGCGTCATTCTCCTTGCCTGGTTAAACGCACTTCAACCACTGACCTGTAATGAGAATATCAGTATCGCCTTTTTCTTATACTGAAGCTCTCTGATACCACGTGTTGTAGATTCCAGAGCGAGGTTACAAGCCGATATACTCTGTATATTTTTAATTTTGTGTATTTGCTGGATATGTACAGCTTTTTATAATTTTAAGTGTGACAATAAGTGGTAACCTATGCCTGATAACACTGATCGTTTAGTAGACAAGCAACTTTAATTAGCGATATACTGAAGAAATCTTCAGGAACTACAGTCGTATTTAACGAGAATTTCGTCTAACGTTTTGTTGTTGCATAACAGAATTTAAAAGAGATACGTATAAATTAAACTGAAATGCAAACTTAGTGACTGAAGTAATGTAAATATACAGTCTTAACGTCCAATTTTTCCCCATGTCGATTATCATTAAAATGCAGATAACATACGACCATTTATTTCTACATATACAGGGTGGTCGGAAATTCCCGTTACAAACTTCTAGGACATGTAGAGGGTAGTGAGTACACAACATTTTGAATAGGAAGCCATGTCCGGAAACATATCATTTCCGTTCTACGACAGTTTCAATGCAGATGATTATTTCACCCACACGCACGTGAGGAATGTCCTTAGGCGTGACTCAGTACAATTGTTGCAATCCATTTGGAAAGAATACTAACTCGTTCCGTTATTACTCACGCATTTGCGTTACAACGTACTCTTTATGGTTTACATTAGTCTACAACAACAAGAACCCAGCATCTACGGCACCAGCCGCAACGTACCGATGCATTACAACAGCGGCTCGATGTGGCGACCACCACCGTTGTTACACACATTATACCTCAGAAGCATGTTCTGGTACACTCTCTCCATCCCACCTAGTGACTCAAAAATGTTCAAATGTGTGTGAAATCTTATGGGACTTAACTGCTAAGGTCATCAGTCCCTAAGCTTACACACTACTTAACCTAAATTATCCTAAGGACGAACACACACACCCATGCCCGAGGGAGGACTCGAACCTCCGCCGGGACCAGCTGCACAGTCCATGACTGCAGCGCTCTAGACCGCACGGCTAATCCCGCGCGGCCAACCTGGTGTCTCTTCAGTGTCTTGTGCAGCGGCCAGAACTCGTGCCAGCAGATCTTCCTCTGTCTCTACAGGTGTCTCATAAATTATGCTCTTCATACGACCCCACAAGAAGTAGTCCATAGGGGTTAAATCCGGCGATCGTGGCGGTTGGACCACCACGGGCTATCCACCTTTCACCATACCGTCTGTTGAGATGTCTCCCGGCAGCCAGTGAAAAGTGAGGTGATGCTCCATCATGCTGAAACCACATTTCCTGACGGACATTCAATGGCACAGCTTCCAAGAACGGATCCAGTACGCGTCGTAGGAAGACTAGATTATGCGGGACCCGTGAGCTAGGATGGAAGGAGGAGGTATGGTCCAATCACATGACCGTCCAGAATACCTGCCCACACGTTAATTTCAAACCCGTCTTGAGATCCCTGAACAGGCGTGGCATGAGGGTTTTCGTCCGCCCAGACATGGCTACTTCGAGCATTCAGAACATAATCCCTTGTGAACCTACATTCATCTGTGAAGAGAACTCGACGTGGAAACAGGGGCGCGTCGATGCAACGGTGCAGGAACCATGTGCAGAAGGCGATGCGTTGTGGAAAGTCTGCTGGACCCATAGCGTGTACCCTTTGTAAGTGGTACGGATGTAATTGTTGCTCATGCAGAACGGCCAAGACGGTACTGTGACTAACAGCCATTGCACGCGCAATTGTTCTCAAACTCGTTGACGGGTTGTCTTCAATGCGACGCAGTACACCTTCTTCAAATTCGAGAGTGCAGCGTCGCCGTGGGGCACCACAGTCCTGCCTCCTCACGGAGAAGGTACAGTTTGTGCGATGGAGTGTGACGGTGTGGAAAACGTTCGTGATACTGCCGACTAGTAGCTCTTCCTGTTGTATAGCTAGAGAAGGCCGAAATGCACGCTATAAGCTCAAGCAGGCTGGCGTGAGGTCTGAAACAGGATGCGGAATGAATGCTATAAAGAAAAGTACGTAGCTGGTGGAATACTTAGCTTTAATCCATCATTTGAATACATCGTTCTTGACGGTACGTTATCAAGAATATTGACTGTAATGGCGCCTTGCTAGGTCGTAGCCATTGACTTAGCTGAAGGCTATTCTAACTATCTTCTCTGCAAATAAGCGAGGCTTCGTCAGTGTTGCATCGCTAGCTAAGTCGTCCGTACAACTGGGGCGAGTGCTAGTAAGTCTCTCTAGACCTGCCGTGTGGTGGCGCTCGGTCTGCAATCACTGATAGTGGCGACACGCGGGTCCGTCGTATACTAGCGGACCGCGGCCGATTTAAAGGCTACCACCTAGCAAGTGTGGTGTCTGGCGGTGACACCACACTTCCGTTACCTCCAGCTTCGCCATACACAAGGAGCATGTCTGTCTACTCCGCAAACGTGTACTGCACCATGTTTCCTCTATCGGTGATGCACAGGTGTTGAGTCGGTCTCACAGCAAAGCGGACAATAAGTGACA
Organism: Schistocerca piceifrons; assembly: GCF_021461385.2. Lineage (NCBI taxonomy): Eukaryota > Metazoa > Arthropoda > Insecta > Orthoptera > Acrididae > Schistocerca > Schistocerca piceifrons. Next base: position 36,422,424 of record NC_060143.1, read on the forward strand.
TTTGGGCAGCGTTTGATGTAGCACACGTCATCGTGTCTACCCTGTTGCATACCAGGACAGGGAACTCTGAGACGTTTCTCTTGTCCTAAGCAGACGTTGACGAGGTACACATCTGAACTGAAACTGTCGTAGAACGGAAACGATACGATACGGGACATGGGTTCCTATTCAAAATGTTCTGTACTCACTACCCTCTACATGTCCTAGAAGTTTGTAACTGGAATTTCCGACCACCCTGTATGTCTACATCTACATAGATACTCCGAAAGCCACGGTACAGTGCGTGATGGAGGATCCCCTGCACAAATACTGGTCATTTCCTTCCTGTTCCGCTCGCAAATAGAGCCAGGGACAGACGACTGTCTATATGCTTCCATATGAGTGCTAATTTTTTCTGAGTAGTGTGTCTAGATAAGAACATCGTCTCCCCTCAAGGAATTTGAGTTCCCGAAGCATTCTCCTTAACACTTACGTGTTGTTCGAATCTACCGGTAACAAATCTAGCAGTCCGCCATTGAATTGCTTCGGTGTCTTCCTTGAATCTGGTCTGGCACGGATCCCAAACACTCGAGTAGTACTCGAGAATAGGTCGCACCAACGTCCTGTATGCGCTCTCCTTTACAGGTGAACCACATGTTCCTAAAATTCTGTTAATAAACCAAAGTCGACCATTCAGCTTTCCTACCACAGTTCTGACAAGCTCGTTTCATTTCATATCGCTTTGCAACATTAGCCCAGACAAACGACTTGACAGTTGAAGCAGGACACTACCAACACTGTATCCGAACATTACAGGTCTCTTCTTCCCACTCATCCGCATTAACTTACATTTTTCCACACTTAGAACTAGCTGCCATTCATCACACCAACTAGATATTTTGACCAAGTCGTCTTGTATCTTCCTACAGTTACTCAACTTCGACCCCTTACCACATACCACAGCGTTATCAGCAAACAATCGCAGATTGCTGCCCACCCTGCCCGCCAAATCATTTATGTATATCGAGAACAACAGAAGAGCTGGAACTGGGGACTGACACAGAAGAGAGAGAGCCACGCCCTCCAACCAGAGATGAAGTCGCCCATGCCATAAGCGATCTGAAGAATAATAAGGCAACTGGAGAAGATGGTATAGCAGCCGAGATGATAAAGTGGGGAGGCAACAAAGCAATAGACAACATGACCAACATAATTCACCAGATCTGGAGAACAAAGAAGTTGCCAGAAGGATGGAAGAATGCAATTGTAGTACCAATACACAAGAAGGGGGACAAGAGAGATGCAAACAACTACAGAGGAATATCGCTATTAGAGGTCGGATACAAGGTGCTGTCAAAACTATTGCTCAAGAGAGTAGAAGAACAGGTAGAAAGTACAGTCGGCGACTGCCAAGCGGGATTCAGGAAGGGAAGAGGTTGTGTAGAACAGATATTTATCCTGAAGCAACTGATAGAACATAGGGCCTTAAAAAACAAAAAGACAGTAATAACCTTCGTGGACTTCACAAAGGCATATGACTCCATCGACAGACAGACTCTTGTTACGATCCTGAAGAACAGAGGACTTGATGGAACTGCACAAGAACTCATAAAAGAAATTCTGACGAACACAAAAGCAAGGGTGAGATTCAGAGGAGCACTGTCAGAAGAATTTGAGATCAAGACTGGTGTTAAACATGGAGATGGATTGTCACCATTGTTTTTCAATATAGCACTGGACGAAGTGATCAGGCAGTGGAGAGTAATAAACGAGGAAATGGGAATACCAAAGGCCCATGTGGGGGACAAAAAGGACAACAGGGGTGAAGTGGACTGCCTAGCCTTTGCAAATGGCATAGCAATAGTGAGACGGAAGAAGACGCAAAGACACAACTCGACAACTTAAGTAAGGTAGCCAGAAAGGTGGGACTGGCGATCGCCTATAACAAGACAAAGACATTAAACACCACTGCAAACTGGGAAACACCGGAAGGCACTGTGCAAATGGTGGACAAATTTAAATACCTGGGAGAATTTATAACAGGAAGGAACAGGAGCAAGGAGGGATAAAGAAGATGAGGTCAGCCTTCTGCATGACGAGAGAGGTATACAATAAAAAGAATATATCCACAGAGGCAAAGATAAGCCACTACAAGGCAACCGTGAGGAATGCAGTATTATATGCTGTTGAGACGATGACACTAGGAAGAAATGGGGCAGAGCAACTAGAAAAAGAAGAGAGGAAAATACTGAGAAAAATACTAGGTCCAAAAAGAGGTGGAGAGAGGTGGATGCGAAGACCTAGGGAAGAACTGTACCAGAACATGAGGACAATATCTGGGGAAATCAGACTCAAAAGGGCAAGGTTTGCTGGGCATTTAGTTAGGATGAGTATGGACAGAATGACGAAGAGAGTGTGGGAAACAACAGGGAGGACAAGGGGAAAGACAGGAACCAAGTGGATTGTTGAACTTCGGAAGGACTGGTTGGAATTGGGGATCAAGGTCGAAGGAAAGGAAAACTGGAGGAACAAATATACACCGACAAATATGCCGGAGATCAATGACAGAGAAGAATACAGGAAAAGATTAGAATGTCACCAGTGGAGCCGCCAGGAAAAACGGAAACTGAAGATCTCGGAAGAAGAGCGCGAGAGGAGAAGAGAAAGAATGAAGAGGTTTTGGGAGAAGAAGAGGAAAATGCAGTCCACGAAAGGGCTACCCGTGGTCCTACGGAGGCCGTAACGCAAGAAGAAGAAGAACAACAGTGGTCCTATCACACTGCCCTAGGGCACTGCTGACGATACACTTGTCTCTGATAAATTACTCGCCGTCTTCTTCTCCTTCATTGAAACTCGAATACATATTTGTGTAATGACCCTTGTTTCTCAATTTGTGCTGCTTATTGTTAACACCAAATTTGATTCAATTAACAAGTCTTAGTCTCTTGTCAAATCAGAGTAAAAAATACGAAATCTGGAGCAAATGTCATGTAACAGGGATCACAAATAACGTGTCCTGCATCTTCATAACAAGAGCAGGATTCATCTCTTCATCCCACGCACTTATACACTGAATCCAGTTGGGTGATTACTCCACTTTTCATTGCAGCAGGACAGCGAAAAGTATGTAGATTTTCTGCCGACATATTTGAGTTTTGCTTGATCGGAGTCATACATTTTTCTTTTTGATTTCTTTCTTGTTTACTTAACTGTGATTCCAGTTTCTTTCTAAATGGGTTCCAAAATATATTTCTCATTAATCCTTTTCTTTTGTCTGTTTTGGTGATATATTCTTCTTGGTAAAGGAATTATTTCATTTGGCGAAGCGGAAGTACTTGGCTCTACTTGAGGTTCAATTGCACGCGCTGATCAACTGAGTATTTTTCAAGTCTTGGAAGAGTAAACGACTTGAATTGCTTGCTAATAAAGACCCTGTATCAGAAATGAAAAAAATACAGTCTCGCGAATTAGTCAAACAGTGTCATAGAGCGCTGATGAGGTTTCAGGCTATTCCTTTGAGTCTATAACAGGAGATACAGTGCAGTGCAGTGCAGTGCAGTGTTGTTATCAATGGAGAGACGTCTACAGACGTTAAAGTAACCTCTGGCGTGCGACAGGGGAGTGTTATGGGACCATTGCTTTTCACAATATATGTAAATTACCTAGTAGATAGTGTCGGAAGTTCCATGCGGCTTTTCGCGGATGATGCTGTAGTATACAGAGAAGTTGCAGCATTAGAAAATTGCAGCGAAATGCAGGAAGATCTGCAGCGGATAGGCACTTGGTGCAGGGAGTGGCAACTGACCCTTAACATAGACAAATGTAATGTATTGCGAATACATAGAAAGAAGGATCCTTTATTGTATGACTATATGATAGCGGAACAAACACTGGTAGCAGTTACTTCTGTCAAATATCTGGGAGTATGCGTGCGGAACGATTTGAAGTGGAATGATCATATAAAATTAATTGTTGGTAAGGCGGGTACCAGGTTGAGATTCATTGGGAGAGTCCTTAGAAAATGTAGTCCATCAACAAAGGAGGTGGCTTACAAAACACTCGTTCGACCTATACTTGAGTATTGCTCATCAGTGTGGGATCCGTACCAGATCGGGTTGACGGAGGAGATAGAGAAGATCCAAAGAAGAGCGGCGAGTTTCGTCACAGGGTTATTTGGTAACCGTGATAGCGTTACGGAGATGTTTAACAAACTCAAGTGGCAGACTCTTCAAGAGAGGCGCTCTGCATCGCGGTGTAGCTTGCTCGCCAGTTTTCGAGAGGGTGCGTTTCTGGATGAGGTATCGAATATATTGCTTCCCCCTACTTATACCTCCCGAGGAGATCACGAATGTAAAATTAGAGAGATTAGAGCGCGCACGGAGGCTTTCAGACAGTCGTTCTTCCCGCGAACCATACGCGACTGGAGCAGGAAAGGGAGGTAATGACAGTGGCACGTAAAGTGCCTTCCGCCACACACCGTTGGGTGGATTGCGGAATATAAATGTAGATGTAGATGTAGATGTCAACAGGTCCCATTCTATACCTTGGCCGTTTCTATACAACCCGTGTACTTAAAAACTGTTAGCACAGACCATGGACATGAGAAAGAGACGGACGGAGAGGCCTTTATTAAAGGTTTGGCCAGACGCTGAAACATCATATATGTAAAGACTGAAGGTAACCTCCCTGAAGGTAACCTCTCAATTTACAACTCAGAATAGTGAGCAATCATAGGTTCCTTTGCGCGGCAAGGGAGACTTCCGATGTGATGAACGAAGTTCATGATGGCGCTTCCACATATTACAAATTAGTCGAGAATTGACGTCACCTATTCAAAAGTGATCGGATTTCGGTGGAAACAGCTTCAATTGTACGATGACCACTCTCCACAGTTGGAAACACCGTCCAGCAAGTGGATGCCTCCTTTATCTAAACTAGCCGCGTTTCCTTTCCCCACCGAGCCGATACCGTCAAGCAGTATGACAGAAAAAAAAATCCATCTCCATCTGCATTAGGTTTTCACTGCTTGATTTCCCAGGCTGCATGCACATTTGCAGAAACAGAAACGAGCCGAACGATGTTCCACGGAAACCAAGAGAAGTTTTGAACCACACTGATCACACACACTTGAAGCTGTGCCCGCTATTTTGATCCCGAGACTAAAGTCCCAGCGGTACGACAGGAGTATCCTCTTCAATAGAAGACATACGCTCGTCAGCACTCAATTGGCATCCTTTGGGACCAGCATGGGGTAGTCTAGATATATTTCCTAGCAGAGGGTACCACGATAACTGGAGCATGCTACGCTTCACTGCTACAGATGTTATGAAAGGCCATAAAAATCGAGAGACGTGGCGTAGTCGCCGAAGATACCCAATTGCAGCAAGACAGTACCTTATATAATAACTTACACGTTCTCTAAATGGAGGTTCACTCTTACGGCTTAGAAATTCTACTGCATCCCCGTGTCCTTGTGTCATCGGATCTTCACCCCTCTTCTGCAAAGAAGTTACTTTTGAAGGACAAGCATTTTCCAGATTACGAAGTAACAGTGTGACTTTTGGATCAATTTGCTGACTTCTACAAACGGAATGCTTATACTTGCACAAAAAGAGGGGAGAACTGGGTGTCTAGATGTAACATACATAGAAACGGATTAACAACTTTGTTAAGTTTCGTTGTTCTCAGGCCACAGGGATTGAATCAGGAGAAATGAACGCACCTCAGATCTGTCTGATATGGGCTTAATTGACTTTACAAGATTGACTTGACAAGAGAAAAATTATTTTGAGAAGATTACTTCAAAGATGTATACTGATTGATTACAATACTGCCATACTGGCAAGTGAATTCAGAGAATATATCTTACATCATTTTTTCATTAAAGGATAATAATTGGTATGAAGTTATCAGCAAAGGAACACGATAAAACTAAAAAAAAAGACAGTTGCTAAAATCGAATCTGCGACATAGAGATCACCAGATCGTCGACAGTGGGTCTAAGATTATATCGGGGACGTTTATCATATGACTAGCTGACAAACACGGCATTGTCCGGTTATTCATTTTGCCAATTATCTATAAGAAACGAAAACAAAAAAAGAACTGCGCCTGTGTTGTAATATCCGATACAGTCTGTATACGCTGCGTGCAGCTGCTTCGCATGGCGCCAACGCGATTTTGTAAACGTCTCTATGACAACAACATAGACGGCGATTGTTTTCGCCTACAGCCGTTTAAGCTTCGCAGTTGGCAGCTGTCAAAAACGTTGCCAGGTGTCACGGATTTCCGTAAGTTGACTCGACTGTAGGAGTGTCTTAGTAGTAAAGAGTAAATGCTTTAAAACTTCACGCATGATGCCGCATTTTTTTCACGCATCTCAGTGTTGACGACGTCAGATCTCTTAAATTATGTGCGGTAGCGTGATATTATTTTGTAGATGCATTTAGCTGCATATTTGGATACTGTCTGCGAAATTTGTTGCGAATGGAGCCAGTAGCACAGAAGTAATAAATTTAAACGTCATACATCTTTTTATTTATGACGTCATATCTCTTGAACTGTGATAGATGGTTCTTACGCCAACAGCGACTGTCGCCCGACAGTAAGGGATAAGTGTACCAAGTTGGATTGAAATCGGTCCAGCGGACACACACACACACACACACACACACACACACACACACACACACACACACACACCCACACACACACACACACACACACATGTACATCCATTTATACATATAATATGTATGGACTACGACGTGGCATAATGAACCATCGAATTTCGTTGTAAATATCGCCCGTGAAAATTTCTATTATTATAAATAGACAGGAGGCTTACTGATTTGTAAGTTATCTTTAGGGTGAGTACGAGGATCGTTCAATAAGTAATGCCCCACATTTTTTTAAAAAGCGATTAATATACATAGACAAACGCCCTTGGTGATGCCTAATATTTGATGTTTGTTCTGCACCCCAGTGAAGTTGGTTGGTTGGTTGGTTCGGGGAAGGAGACCAGACAGCGTGGTCATCGGTCTCATCGGATTAGGGAAGGATATATCGCCCGTGAAAATTTCTATCATTATAAATGGACAGGAGACTTACTGATTTGTAAGTTATCTTTAAGGTGAGTACGAGGATCAATCAATAAGTAATGCCCCACATTTTTTAAAAAAGCGATTAATATACATAGACAAACGCCCTTGGTGATGCCTAATATTTGATGTTTGTTCTGCACCCCAGTGAAGTTGGTTGGTTGGTTGGTTCGGGGAAGGAGACCAGACAGCGTGGTCATCGGTCTCATCGGATTAGGGAAGGATTGGGAAGGAAGTCGGCCGTGCCCTTTCAGAGGAACCATCCCGGCATTTGCCTGGAGTGATTTAGGGAAATCACGGAAAACCTAAATCAGGATGGCCGGACGCGGGATTGAACCGTCGTCCTCCCGAATGCGAGTCCAGTGTCTAACCACTGCGCCACCCCGCTTGGTCCGGTGAAGTCTCGAACCGTTCTGGCAGATGGCGGAGCCGTAGTAAAGCTCAAAATGGCGTCTACATACGACTCATGTTACAAGCACCGTGCTATTATTGAATTCTTGCGTGCAGATAAAGAAACCGTGGTGAACATCCACAAACGTTTGTGTGCAGTGTATGACGATGCTGCAGTTGATAGGAGTACAGTTGGGCGATGGGTAAAGAAAGTTACAGCATCAGGAAATGCAGAAACAAAGTCCCATGATCAACCACGCTCTGGACGTCCTGTCAGAGCCACTGCTCCAGACGCGCTGAATCGTGGGGACGCCATTGGCTCTACAGCTGTCGGTCAACATTGCAAGTGCGTCTGCAATGATCCAGATTCTCGGATATTCAAAGAAGTGCTCACGATGGGTGCCACGAATGCTCGCAGCGGGCCACAAGATTCAAAGAAAGGTCATTTCATTTGAATTGTCGGAGCGTTTTGAGACCGACGGAGAGGCCTTTCTCTCACGAATCGTTACAGGGGGCGAAAGCTGGGTGCACCACTTTGCGCCGGAAACAAAAAGGCAGTCCATGGAGTGGCATCATCCTCAATCACCACAAAAGAAGAAATTCTGCCGGAAAAGTTATGGTGGCAGTCTTCTGGGATTGTGATGGCGTCATTCTCGTGGATCGGATGCCAAGAGGGTCAACCATCAATTCAGAGGCAGACATGAAGACTCTGAATGAACTCAACAACCGCTTCTGGTGTGTTCGACCGGACAAGAATCCAGCAAACCTCTTGCTCCAACACGATAATGCACTCCCACACACAAGTCTGAGATCTCGGGAATACGTCACCAAATTGGGTGTGACGTCATTGCCTCATCCACCCTACAGTTCAGACCTGGCACCCTTTGACTTCCATCTCTTTGAGGCGCTTAAAGACTCTCAACGGGGAATACACTTTGAAGATGATGAGAGTGCCAGTCATGCAGGGAAAATATGGCTACATCTACAGGACAAGAGCTTTTACCAGCAGGGAATACATGTTCTTCCACAACATTGGCGTACGGCCATAGAAAGTGATGAAGACTACGTAGAAAAATAGGATATGGACAAGACATGTTGATGTCTATTGTCAACAAATTCTGACTCTTAACAATAAGTACGTTCTGAGAAAAAAATGCAGGGCACAACTTATTGAATGACCCTCGTATCATAGTTGTTTGTGAATGATGTAAACGGATCTGGATGAAGCAGTGCGCACGATTCACTTGGAGAAGAGGGTCCTTGGGAGAGATGTGTGTGGGGGGGGGGGGGGGGAGGCACAAAGGGTGTTAGCCTTCAGGTGTGATGTGTGAAGGATGTCTTGACCGATATTAGCGGAAGTCTTTCGATGACGCAGATTTAATCGTCACGTAATTGCGGTTCCAAGAACAGCAGAAATTATTTATAGCTTACATCTTACTGATAACACAATGATCCACTTCAGATACTGTGTTTCCACTCGGGAGGGCTCTGTTTCAATTTAGAGGTTAACTGTGCTACGGGGTTTCAAAGCGCCTGTATTGTATATTATATTATGGTTAGAATTCAAAGGACGTAGACTTAAGGTAATTTTTTTTTTCGGACTACTTGTTCAGTTTTTGTTTTTAATATGTCTGTGTTTCTCCAAACACTGACGGAATCCTCCACAGGTGTTTCCTTGAACTAGGTTCTCCTAATAATCTTGAGTTTCTGAGATGTGGGGTGAATCATAGGTCCTAGCTGGGTTACTGAGCTGGTGAAATCATTGACTGCGGTGGTGTTCGAGGCCCGCTTTGGTGTCGCCATGACCAGTCACAAAACAAACAGAAAGTTTAGATTTAATGTTTTTCGACAGTCGCTTTACAAGCAGTAGTTTACAGTTGTCTATACACTCATTAGATAGAGCCCAAATCTAGCGACCCATTTTCATAGGTGATCGTACGATATACTGTATATCTTCTTTTCTCAGTGTGTCGTGTGTCAAGTAGATATCAGTACCTTAAGGACGACAGTTATAAGCAGGGGAGCGCGTTGTACCTGGAGAATAGCGTGCCTAGGCACAAACAAACGTTTCCTGGTTGTTGTTCTAATCTAGTGACCTATTTTAGTATCACTTGAAGGAATGAGAACTACAGACCACCCTAAGCAGTCTCTGGAATTTTCTACAGAGTTTGTTTGTTGTGAGACATGACGCTACGTTTCGTGCAGCGTTTGTAAATATAACGAGTAATACATGTCATAGCTCTGCAGATGGTGTTGTGCAGAGCCATATGTTTGTGACTATTACAGCGCCCTCTGTCACAAAGAGAAAAAAGTGGTCCAACTAAAACATTCATATTTCATGGGGGCTTAATTATTATTTTAATGCAAATATTTTTTAAATTTTAGTAGCTGACTGTCCGACTACGAAGTCTCGTAAACGGTTGGCCCTGACTAGTTTTAGTACGCAATCTGACTGCATAGAATAACAACAAAGAATGAAAGAAAATTTCCGTTACACAATTAATTAATTAAGTCCCCAGCAACTATAAAACGTACGAAACCAAAGCACAAAATAGAAATACTATAATTGCGCAAGAAAACCAGAATTACACTCTAATAGAAGAACACACGCCAGATGCTTTGTTGACTGAACCTGTAATGACGCATTATTCAGGACACTGAAATTTTTTTTTACCTTCATATATATTGACGAAAAGCACTCGGATCATTACAATATCTCCATTCGAACAACATCTGCTGTCTAGCCCATCAAACAACTGCATAAAACATGGAACAAGCACTCACTACTACGACATCTCGACAAGCACTCCCCACTACGACCTCTCGACAAGCACTGACTACTACGAGTTCTCGACAAGCACTGCCAGTGGAGGCGGCTGAATAATACTCTTTGGCGCAATCTCTGGCGCTGTGGCTCAGTGTAGCCACCTTTCAATATTTCTTTACGTACTACACGAATATGCAATAAAAAATGGGGGTTCCTATTTAAAAAATGGAGTTGATATCCGTTTGACCTATGGCAGCGCCATCCAGCGGGCCAACCATAGCGCCATCTGGTTTCCCCCTTGAAGGTAGACAAGTTTCCTTCTTTGAAGTTTTTTCGTTTGACACTTATTTCGTGAGATATTTGGCCCGGTCACTATCAATGGACCACTCTGTATACAGGCTGATTCTTAATAACGTCTAAAACCCCCGAAGCGACGTAGTTGACGCTGAGACAAGTAATTTACTGTAAGAAACATGGGGTCGCAAGAGCCGCGTAATATCCCGAAGGAGGACGACAAATGTACATGTGAGGTGACGAGATGACGTACGTCGTCGCACGTGTAGCGATCCTGAGCTCGTCTATAGTAACCATGTAGATTTAGATGTATAGGGAGCAGCCATATATATCGCTCCGGTAGGCTACTCTGTTTTCGAACACCTTTTGTAAATGTGATCTGTTGTATATGTAGAAGTCACAAATTGCTGTCCACGCTGTAACCAAGCAAACGCCGGCCGGTGTGGCCGTGCGGTAAAAGGCGCTTCAGTCTGGAACCGCGTGACCGCTACGGTCGCAGGTTCGAATCCTGCCTCGGGCATGGATGTGTGTGATGTCCTTAGGTTAGTTAGGTTTAATTAGTTCTAAGTTCTAGGCGACTGATGACCTCACAAGTTAAGTCGCATAGTGCTCAGAGCCATTTGAACCATTTGAACCAAGCAAAATCTGTTCGACCGACTTTATTTAGTAAAGAACACGTTGATCGTTTACTGACAGCGATGCAATTCGGAAGCTTGTACTTATTTACGTGTGACGCAGAGCGGTAGGTCATTATTGTACTGAACTTTGCAATTAACAACCGAAGACTGCGAGAGTGATAACTATAATAATAAATCATACCTCAGTGTAAATACGTAACTGTCCAACGCAACAAAGAACAGTATCACCTGGCAGACTCAATATTCGAACCCTCAGCCCCATGCGCTAAATTCGCGCACGCAGGCCGTAGCCACACCGATAAGAATGCATGACTTGAGTCATGTTGCAAGAGACCCATAGGCTCTACCGCTGCACGTACGGCGAGGCCATTATCTGCTGACGCCAGATGCTCAACATTTGTCATCCACTTTTGGGAGTATTTCCCTAAATTTGCGGCCCCATTGTCGTATATCAACTTACACTACTGGCCATAAAAATTGCTACACCACGAAGATGACGTGCTGCAGACGCGAAATTTAACCGACAGGAAGAAGATGCTGTGATATGCAAATGATTAGCTTTTCAGAGCATTCACACTAGGCTGGCGCCGTGGGCGACACCTACAACGTGCTGACATGAGGAAAGTTTCCAACCGATTTCTCATACACAAACAGCAGTTGACCGGCGTTGCCCGTGAAACGTTGTTGTGATGTCTCGTGTAAGGAGGAGAAACGCGTGCCATCACGTTTCCGACTTTGATAAAGGTCGAATTGTAGCCTATCGCGATTGCGGTTGATCGTATCGCGACATTGGTGCTCGCGTTGGTCGAGATCCAATGACTGTTAGCCGAATGTGGAATCGATGGGTTCGGGAGAGTAATACGGAACATCGTGCTGGATCCCAACGGCCTCGTATCACTAGCAGCCGAGATGACAGCCATCTTATCCGCATGGCTGTAACGGATAGTGCAGCCACGACTCGATTCCTGAGTCAACAGGCGGGGACGTGTGCAAGACAACAACCATCTGCACGAACAGTTAGACGAAGTTTGCAGCAGCATGGACTATCAGCTCGGAGACCATGGCTGCGGTTACTCTTGACGCTGCGTCACAGACAGGAGAGCCTGCGATGGTGTACTCAACGACGAACCTAGGTGCACGAATGGCAAAACATCATTTTTTCGGATGAATCCAGGTTCTGTTTACAGCATCATGATGGTCGCATCCGTGTTTGGCGACATCGCGGTGAACGCACATTGGAAGCGTGTATTCGTCATCGCCATACTGGCGTATCACCCGGCGTGATGGTATGGGGTGCCATTGGTTACACGTCTCGGTCACCTCTTGTTCGCAATGACGGCACTTTGAACAGTGGACGTTACATTTCAGATGTGTTACGACCCGTGGCTCTACCCTTCTTTCCATCCCTGCGAAACGCTACATTTCAGCAGGATAATGCACGACCGCATGTTGCAGGTCCTGTACGGGCCTTTCTGGATACAGAAAATGATCGACTGCTGCCTTGGCCAACACAGTCTCCAGATCTGTCACCAATTGAAAACGTCTGGTCAATGGTGGCCGAGCAACTGGCTCGTCACAATACGCCAGTCACTACTCTCGATGAACTGTGGTATCGGGTTGAAGCTGCATGGGCAGCTGTACCTGTACACGCCGTCCAAGCTCTGTTTGACTCAATGCCCAGGCGTATCAAGGCCGTTATTTTTACCTGGGTATTCATTTCTCAGGATCTATGCACCCAAATTGTGTGAAAATGTAATCACACATCAGTTCTAGTATAATATATTTGTCCAATGAATACCCGTTTATGATCTGCATTTCTTCTTGGTGTAGCAATTTTAATGGCCTGTAGTGTAATTGTCTCAGCGTTGCATAAGTCGCATCGGGTGTTTTTAAACGTTAATAAGAATCACTCTGCATACCATATAGATAAAGGGTTTCCCTGGGCGAATGGTAATTATTTACTGGCGTGGCATTAACGATCATTCGAAGCAAAACAAAGGCCAGTAAACATGGGTTCGAAAATGGTAATCTTAAGAACTATGAGCTCTGGTTCATCTTCGCTACAGTGAAACACGTATCTTCTATTGAACAAGAGCACATAACTCTAATGGAGATAATTTTTTCTTGCTTTTGTCCATACTACTTCCTCCCAAAATTTGGAAAACAAGGAGTTTACAGTAGAAGAGAACTTTTTCGTAGAATCGGAGATAAAGAAATGCTCAAAGCTCATAAGGTATGCATTTTAGAACTCATGTTTGTTAGACGTTTTTGCTTCTAATGATCGTTCCTGTCATATCCCTGAATATTGACCATTCATCCTGGGACACCCTGTATATATCAACAATAAATATTTAAAATAATGTCGAGGCGCCTGTTACACTATTTTCTCTAATAACGAAAGGCGCGGTGGAGCAGCCGGGAGCAAGTGACTATCAACACAGTCAAACGCACTCACTTCCTAAAATACTGGGCAGAAATTTGTAATTTAATGCAGGAAACTAGCGCTCCATGATTATTACACGTAATTCAAAACTTATCTACCCCTTGAGGGGCAAAATTTTTAGTATGAAAATTACACCAACTGCAGAACACGAACTACGTATTTTTCTGTTGCTAATCATTCGCTTACGTTCGTTAGCGACTTCATCTACGGAGGTGAGCATCAGGTGTAATTACCTGCAGTTTTTACAGAACTATGAATGAACGAAATGTTCAAGGCATATGGCTAAATTATAATCTCTGTGAAGTGCCGGTAGGCATGAGATAGCGGTATGAAAATAGCTGCGCAAGCATTGTGCGTCCCGTTTAAGAACAGACAGATCATTATCAGCACTTTTAACTGTCTGTTGGTATGTGTTGCGAAAGACCAGCCAAAGTGGTTATCGCTACACTGTGGAAATTATCGGATCATGAACGCGGGACAATAACTGGAACGAAGCACAAGAGACTTCGCAATTCATGAATTCCATGCACATTCAGAATTCTTCAACCTAGTGTCTCAAGAGTAAATTGAGAATACATTTTTCATCTCTTTCTCAATTTTTCCTTCGCACAATGACTATTCAAGTCAACATCAACGTATGAAGTTCGCATCCAACGTATGCGAGATCTTAAGTTCTATACTGCTGCCCATTAAAATCACTGAAGCCTTTGACTGTGCTGACCACAGCACATTACACAGTCTAACATAACAGTCGCGACACTCACTGCTGTAAAAGTTGTTGCCGTTTGACAGATGGAGCGACACTAGCGCTCCAAGCGGCAGGTAAGGTGAACGTCAGACGCGTTGTAAGCATAATGTTTGTTTACATCCATTTCCTACGTAATTTCCGAATTATTCGAGTTATTTTCTTGCCTCCAAGAGTTTGTTTAGTATCGGAAGGCATATATGTTTCTATTAATGATTCTAAAATAAGCGCAAGTATGGACAAAAACCATTAATAGAGTGGCAAGCTACTACACATTCGTGAAGAAACACTTGTGACATTGGACAGAATTGCAGCTTACCACGTTGATATCAAAAGAATATAAACACACAGATTCACATGTAAGAAGCACAGACATGTACCTCTACATGCAAAAGCGATCGACTGCTCGTTTATCGTTCTGTAGGCCCACTGTGTGTGTCACTTGTGCCTGTTGCCACAAGTATGACCTTAATCTTTATATTATTCAAAGTGGGTAAAGCAACTGCCAAATAGTGGCAGAAATTTGCTGAAAACATTATAATGAGCTGATTACATTACATTTCACGAAAAACCAAATATTTGAATAATTTTCAAACAATCTGTCTGTTGGCACTTTCCTTGTCCCGTAATAGTTTCGCTCGATCTGCACATTCTGACACTTCACACGCTTTTGTAAGACACGAGCAGCTGCACTTAATCTAACCACTTTATCGCCAAAGCACGTCTGTGGTGACGATTCGCACGAATCTGGCACTGATACATGGAGGGCTGAACTGGCTGCTTCTGTGTCATCCGACTGTTTTACAGCTTTAGATTGGCTGTCGAATCTTTGTGGCAGTTTCCTCTTCATCGTCAGTTGAGGTGGCTTATTTAGGATGTCAAACAGTGAGGGTACTGCATTCCACACGTTTGTTATTGTCTGCGTTCATGAACTGGTTTTCTTCGAAATGTAGCGGACAAAACCTAATGTTATTATGCGGGTAAACTGGGTCTTTCTTCATAAGGTCTTCTCGTCTGCTATTAACAAGCCATTTTCTGCTCCTAAAACGATTTTTTTTTCTTTATTGTATTTCAATTCCCCATCGGGGCGGGCTGGCAGCAGCATATGCGGCTGCTCTTCAGCCGAAAGACATAGAACAAAACAATAGAAGACATTTAAAAACAGCAAAGGAGAGAATAAGGTGAACATAGATATAAAAAAGGGGGAACATCGTGGAAGGCAATAGACAAAAAAACGGGGTGACTGTAAAATGGAGATAAACAACTGTTTAAAAGTAGCACACACAAAAAGCCACACACTGCGACGATTAAAAGAACACAAGGCACAGTATGATTGGAGGATAAAGGTATCGACGGATGGCGTAGCACATAACGTAACACTGACGGCGAACCTCAAGGCAGTACACAATTAAAATCACAGCTCTTGACGCACACGAGAAACAGCACTAAACATAACACTGATGTGGCACACTGATGATGATCAATACAGAGGATCTGCCAGGCGCAAGGAGATGAGGGAGACCTGAAGAAGGGTGGGAGGGGAAGAGATGGGGGAGGTGAGCGGGGGGTGCGCGGAAGAGGGCCAGGTAGGGAGGGATGTGGGAAGGAGAGAGGCATGTGTGGGGTGCAGGGTCTCAGGGGGGGGGGGGGGACGAAAATCCGCTCCGGGAGAAGGAGGAAAGAGGAAAAGGGGGCCCTGGGGAGGGGGAGGGGGACAAGGCCAGGTTATAGTTGGAAGGAAGGGTAGATGTCACGGCGAAGTTCGCCATCCGGGAGGGGGAGGCGCTGGAAATTGCCCTGATGAAGGAGATGGAGGGTGTGGAGGTGGAGAGAGGGAGGGATACAGCGATAGAGGCGCGGCAACAGGCGGGGGGGTGGAGAGGAAGGAGGAAACCAGAGGGTGGGGGGGGGGGGGGTCCTAAAACGATACATTCATCATTTATACACATATAGTTTGCAAGTGAATCCTGATGATACAGTTTAGTAACATGATGGTATATACCTCTCAGGGTCCTTAGGAAACGTAAAAACAGACAGCTGTGGTGTCTTCTTCCTGTTGTTGCTGCAATTTATTGCGCTAGAAACGCTCCCGATGGTATAAACCGTTGTATAAATCAAAATAATCAATCACTATTCGCTTTCACGATCGCGCCGAATTCACAGTTCAACCTACCAGCCGCTTGGGGCGCTGCTGGCGCTGTAGGCAACAAAATCGAGGCGAAGTGTCGCGACTGTTATGTTAGACTGTGGCACATTACGGGAGGTGCTCAGAAAGAGGTCCAGTTCACCTAATTTACCTCACACAGAATATATATTCTGACCGAGAAGCCACGGCGAGAACCATAAACAGAGCAATTATTGCGATGGTGTATAAGTTCTTAGTATTTTTCTCAAGTTTACCTAACACAAGAGACACACACATAACAGAGACTTTAGTCATAAATAATGCATTCTTCTTCACTGTTTATAACACTGTGGCAGCGGTGGAGTAACTTTTCGACTCAGCGACTGTGGAAATCACGCGGTTTTGATGCGAAGAACACGTCGTGCCGTATCCGGAGCGCATTTTCATCCGAAATGGGAGTTCCTGGAAGGCTGTTCGATAGAGAGCGGAAAAGGCAAAAGTCTGAGGGCGCAAGGTCAGGTGAATAAGATGGGTACGGAATGACTTCCCAACCCAATTCCTGTATAGCGTTTTTTGTCAGTCTAGCAGAATACGGACAGTCATATCGTGGAATAGCATCACTTTGT
The DNA here is from genome assembly GCF_021461385.2 of Schistocerca piceifrons. Classification (NCBI taxonomy): domain Eukaryota; kingdom Metazoa; phylum Arthropoda; class Insecta; order Orthoptera; family Acrididae; genus Schistocerca; species Schistocerca piceifrons. The sequence goes on from NC_060143.1 coordinate 36,439,531, forward strand.
ACAGTCTTCCTGGTCGTTGTTCTTGGACTGCGTCTGCAAGACGTCTCAGATGTGGGCAATAAATGTCAGCAGTGATGGTTGCATCCCGGGGAAGCAATTCGTATTACACCACACCGCCAGATGCATACCATTATCTTTCGAGCATGCCCGGAGGTCTTTGTATGAGGTGTTGCTGCTTTGTTTGAGCTCATCCATTCCTTCATTTTCCTTACTGACCTCCATTTTACAGCGTCCACAGCTCCACTCACTATCTCCAGATGGCATAATGACAATATGTTAACTCAAATAGCAACAGTGAACTACAAATAAAAAGTGATAGTCGATAAATAAACCCATAGCAACCGGAATAGCACCATTCAAAACAAAGGCGCTACGAACTTATGCAGCAACCAAATAAAAAGGTCAAAAATCAGAAAGGAGCACGGCGAGGCTACATATTGTCACCATACTTATTCAATCTGCGCGCAAAGTACATTATAAGGAATGCTAAGTGTGGTGCCACCGCCAGACACCACACTTGCTAGGTGGTAGCCTTTAAATCGGCCGCGGTCCGTTTGTATACGTCGCACCCGCGTGTCGCCACTGTCAGTGATTGCAGACCGAGCGCCGCCACACGGCAGGTCTAGTCTAGAGAGACTCACTAGCACTCGCCCCAGTTGTACAGCTGACTTTGCTAGCGATGGTTCACTGACTATATACGCTCTCGTTTGCAGAGACGACAGTTTAGCATAGCCTTCAGCTACGTCATTTGCTACGACCCAGCAAGGCGCCATATTCTTCACGAATGTATTCTCAACTGATAATATTGTGAATCATGTACCGTCAAGAGCGACGTTCATCATTAATGGAATAAAGTTAAGTAGCAAACTAATTACGTCCGCTTTCTGAATTCTAATTCGTTGTCATGTTCCAGACCTTCCCTCCTCACGCCAGCCTGCGTGAGCTAAAACGCGTGCATTTCGGCCTCCTCTAGTAACACGGTGTTGGCTCTTCTGCCAACACTACACTAAGGGACGCGGGGTCAGATGAAGAAGAAGCCCACATTACAATAGCTCGATAAATACACTCCTGGAAATGGAAAAAAGAACACATTGACACCGGTGTGTCAGACCCACCATACTTGCTCCGGACACTGCGAGAGGGCTGTACAAGCAATGATCACACGCACGGCACAGCGGACACACCAGGAACCGCGGTGTTGGCCGTCGAAATGGCGCTAGCTGCGCAGCATTTGTGCACCGCCGCCGTCAGTGTCAGCCAGTTTGCCGTGGCATACGGAGCTCCATCACAGTCTTTAACACTGGTAGCATGCCGCGACAGCGTGGACGTGAACCGTATGTGCAGTTGACGGACTTTGAGCGAGGGCGTATAGTGGGCATGCGGGAGGCCGGGTGGACGTACCGCCGAATTGCTCAACACGTGGGGCGTGAGGTCTCCACAGTACATCGATGTTGTCGCCAGTGGTCGGCGGAAGGTGCACGTGCCCGTCGACCTGGGACCGGACCGCAGCGACGCACGGATGCACGCCAAGACCGTAGGATCCTACGCAGTGCCGTAGGGGACCGCACCGCCACTTCCCAGCAAATTAGGGACACTGTTGCTCCTGGGGTATCGGCGAGGACCATTCGCAACCGTCTCCATGAAGCTGGGCTACGGTCCCGCACACCGTTAGGCCGTCTTCCGCTCACGCCCCAACATCGTGCAGCCCGCCTCCAGTGGTGTCGCGACAGGCGTGAATGGAGGGACGAATGGAGACGTGTCGTCTTCAGCGATGAGAGTCGCTTCTGCCTTGGTGCCAATGATGGTCGTATGCGTGTTTGGCGCCGTGCAGGTGAGCGCCACAATCAGGACTGCATACGACCGAGGCACACAGGGCCAACACCCGGCATCATGGTGTGGGGAGCGATCTCTTACACTGGCCGTACACCACTGGTGATCGTCGAGGGGACACTGAATAGTGCACGGTACATCCAAACCGTCATCGAACCCATCGTTCTACCATTCCTAGACCGGCAAGGGAACTTGCTGTTCCAACAGGACAATGCACGTCCGCATGTATCCCGTGCCACCCAACGTGCTCTAGAAGGTGTAAGTCAACTACCCTGGCCAGCAAGATCTCCGGATCTTTCCCTTATTGAGTATGTTTGGGACTGGATGAAGCGTCGTCTCACGCGGTCTGCGCGTCCAGCACGAACGCTGGTCCAACTGAGGCGCCAGGTGGAAATGGCATGGCAAGCCGTTCCACAGGACTACATCCAGCATCTCTACGATCGTCTCCATGGGAGAATAGCAGCCTGCATTGCTGCGAAAGGTGGATATACATTGTACTAGTGCCGACATTGTGCATGCTCTGTTGCCTGTGTCTATGTGCCTGCGGTTCTGTCAGTGTGATCATGTGATGTATCTGACCCCAGGAATGTGTCAATAAAGTTTCCCCTTCCTGGGACAATGAATTCACGGTGTTCTTATTTCAATTTCCAGGATTGTAAAAATACTCTTAGATACGCAAATGTTACCATCCTGATGACGAGAAGTGAAGAAGAGTTAAAGATCCTCTTAATGAAGGTGAAAGAAGGAAGTACAAAGATTGGTATAATGGCAAATGTCAAGAAAAAGAAAATTAGGGCAACTGCAACTCTTACTTCATGGCAAATAGGAACTCGTAATAGATGAACACAGGCTCTGTATAGTTTTCAAGGGAGTCGAACACCATTCTTCCTGCAAAATAGTGACAAGTTTAGGTAATTATGTCGGAAGTGGATAGCGATTGCGCACCTTTGTCTCCACAGGAGACCACAAAAGGCTCAATAATATGGATGATGATGACGATGATGTTTGGTTTTTGGGGCTCTCAGCTGGGCGGTTGTCAGCCCCCATACAAATTTCCAACCTTTGCTCAGTCCAAATTCGCCACTTTCAAGAATGATAATGAAATGCTGAGGACAACACAAACATCCAGACATCTCGAGGCAGGTGAAAATCGCTGAACCCGCCGGGAATCGAACCCGGGACACCGTGAATAATATGGAGATCTGGTGACTGTGGTGACAAGAGGTGATGCGGGGCTTCATCAAATGGTTCAAATGGCTCTGAGCACTATAAGACTTAACTGCTGGGGTCATCAGTCCCTTAGAACTTAGAACTACTTAAACCTATCCAACCTAAGGACATCACACATATCCATGCCCGAGGCAGGATTCGAACCTGCGACCGTAGCGGTCGCGCGGTTCCAGACTGTAGCTTGAGAACCGCTAGGCCACTCTGGCCGGCGCGGGGCTTCATCCTCGAGCTCGAAAAACTGGTCGTGGAGGATGCGAACTGTTTGAACAGGGGTCTGTCGTCTTCAAACTTGGCATCAGCATAGGGGAAGAATAAACATTCTGCAGTACGAAGGTCTCGATCAGCCAAAATAGTCACATTAACCCTTCGCAATAATGCGACCTCGCAGGGTAACCATGGGACCCATGGAATAACACGATACGGCTGTCCACATCATAACCGAACCACAGCCATGTTTCACTCTTGCTTGGGACGTAAATTGTGCCAGAAGCTGGAAAAAGCGTGGTACAAGACTCATCCGAGCAAATGACTTTCTTTCATTGCTCCACAGTCCGTGTTGTATGATTTCCGCATTTGCATCACTGACGAATGGGTTTGGAATTCCAGGTCGTCTTGCAAATTCCGACTTATGAAGCTACCTTTGTGTTGTTTTGGTGCTGACAGGGTTTTCGAGTGCGACATTCAGTTCTGCAGTGACTTTAGCGGCCGTCGTTCTCTAATGTTTTGTCACAATCCCCTTCGATGGCAGTCCGCCATCACCACACGAGACACGCTTTCGACCGCGTTGCGATTTAGAGGATAATAAGTTTCCGCTTTCGCTGAATGTGGTATAAATCTTCGATACTGCGGTGTCACCGCCAGACACCACACTTGCTAGGTGGTAGGCTTTAAATCGGCCGCGGTCCGCTAGTATACGTCGGACCCGCGTGTCGCCACTATGCCCGCATCTCGTGGTCGTGCGGTAGCGTTCTCGCTTCCCACGCCCGGGTTCCCGGGTTCGATGCCCGGCGGGGTCAGGGATTTTCTCTGCCTCGTGATGGCTGGGTGTTGTGTGATGTCCTTAGGTTAGTTAGGTTTAAGTAGTTCTAAGTTCTAGGGGACTGATGACCATAGATGTTAAGTCCCATAGTGCTCAGAGCCATTTGAACCATTTTGTCGCCACTATCAGTGATTGCAGACCGAGCGCCGCCACACGGCAGGTCTAGTCTAGAGAGACTCACTAGCACTCGCCCCAGTTGTACAGTCGACTTTGTTAGCGATGGTTCACTGACTACATACGCTCTCGTTTGCAGAGACGACAGTTTAGCATAGCCTTCAGCTACGTCATTTGCTACGACCTAGCAAGACGCCATATTCAGTTACTATTCTGAACAGATAATATTGTGAATCATGTACCGTCAAGAGCGACGTTCATCATTAGTGGATTAAAGTTAAGTAGCAAACTAATTACGTCCGCTTCCGGAATTCTAATTCCTTGTCATGTTCCAGACCTCACGTCAGTATAGTTCTTCCCTCCTCACGCCAGCCTGCGTGAGCTAAAACGCGTGCATTACGGCCTCCTCTAGTAACACGGTGTTGGCTCTTCTGTCAACACTACAGATACGGTGCCTCTCGAAGCACAAACACTTCGGCTATCCCGGTTACAGAAGAACCCACTGTACGAGCACCAACAGTTTGCCTACTTCCGAATTGACTTAGATGTGACATAACGCACTCAAAACTAAACAGAACACTGTTGTGGCCAACTTGCAACGTATTGAGGACATTCACCGGTGCCGTTCGTGGTCAAATACAACAGCTCAACCTGCAGGCTTCGTTAGCATCTGTATTTATGTTAAAGTGTGCGTTTCTAGCGGTGTTTCCACTCTTTTGTCCTACCCCTGTGTCTTGAGTCAGGAAATAAGCTTGTTTTCAGCGAGACAGTATCGACACGAACAGTATGAGGACATCTGAAGATCCACGGATGCTCAGCACGGCTGCCATTTTTACTGCTTCCCTTGGTGTGGCAGCAAACAAGGTCGCCCACGACCACACTGGACATAGGAGTGCCTTTTTATACGAATTTCGATACTGCATACAGCATTACTACGGACATATTCGCGTATGGACGCTCAGAGGTGATCGGACGGTGCCAAACTGCATTCGTCATCGTTTCACAATTCCAACACCTGGCGTGGTCGTATGTGTTGTCCTTTGCTACACAACTTGATCACCTATGGTTCGTGTATTAGATTATTTGGACAGTAGCCATTACACTTCTTACACGTTAAGTCGGTTGCTGTGCCCTGTTTACGAGATCTCTGCCATTTCTGAGTGAGAAATCCTTTGTGTAACCTCTTCTTGTAAACAGGCAGTAGACGGCACTACTGCAACCTACGTTGTGCTATAGCTTTGAAAAGATCAATACATGTAGTACATTTCAAGACAGCTTGACTTTTGTTGTGAGCTACCTCACTGGTAGCAGTTTTAATGGACAGCAGTGTAGAACCTTGGCTCTCGATTACATCTGCTGCGAATCTCATGCGTCGACGTTGGCTTAATAGTAACCGTGCCAAGAGAAGATTAACGAACACATTAAAAACGTATGCGCAGTTTGCTCTCAAAACAGTGGGTTGAAGAATTCTGAATTTACATTTTACAGCAAGATAACGCATCACGTGACGTTGCTAGTACTGTTCTGACCCACCTTCATACGGTCAGAAGTCTACTGTTAGTCAGGTCGACACGTTCTCCAGATCTCTCATCTAATGGAAACATTTGGTCATGGGTTGTCGAGCGACTGGCATGGCAAAACTGGCCAGCCACTACTGGTGATGAACTGTGGCGTAGAACTGAAACAGCGTTTGACGTCCTGAATCTGTCATCCACGCTCGTTTTGCTTCGGAATCCAAATGAGAGCTACTGCTGTTGCCATCATTATATGATTCTTTGGTTGTTTTCCTTGCGGCGGGTTTAGACTTCATATCCGTCTAGGCTTCTCTGTTCTCTGCTTTCCTCTTCATTGTTTCGTAGCTTCCTTGAAGGTCGACTGACGTCGTTCAGCATCTGGTACCTTCTTCTGCCCTTCCCTCTCTTCCCCGGAATAAAACCTTCAAGTGTCTCTACTAAGGCAATCTCGTCTGAAATTACGTTCTATCCGGTTTAGCTTCCTATTCTTCACTGTCAGCGACATCCTCTGACTCTTCTCAGTACCTCCCCATTCCTGACTTTATCAGTCCTGCTGATCTTCCCCATTATGCCCCATATTAACATTTCACAAGCTTCACTTCTCCTCTTGCCCCGCTTTCTCAGTGTCCATGTCTCTGCTCCGGAAAAGGCTGTGCTTCATATCAGGCATTTCCCTTGTCGCTTTCTTAATTGTGTGTTCAAATCACAAACTAAGAGTCTTCACTGGTTTTCAAATCCGCCTTTCTCACTTCGATGTCCTGTTCACAATGCATATATTGCTGCCACAGACGTAGTAAATATTTCACATTTTTTACCTCTAAATCACCTACAAATAAAATTGTGTATTCTTTCTACTGTACTGTAAATCTCGTTATTTTCTATTTTTCGTGACGTTGAACTTTTAATGACGAGCAATGTAATTTTATTTAGAGAATATTTTTCTTAGGAACACATTCAGCCTAAATATATTCCGTGTTGTATCGTTTAGTTGTTCACGTATGAAAGATCCACAGGGTATTAGGTTACTTGAAACATGCAGTAATTCACGACACAGTACTCAAACCTGCCATCTCTAAGCAACCAAAAGCAGGCAGGAAGGAAGGAAGAGAGGAAGAAAGGAAGGAAGGCAGGAAGGTAGGTTCATCCTGTCGACGACGAGGTCATCAGAGAGAAGATCACACAGGGAAAAGATGGAGAAGGAAATAGGGCACACGCTATTGAACCAACTCCGCATCGATTTAGGGAAACGATGGAAAACGTTTTTCTTGCTGGCTGGATGGGTATGTAAATCGCCGTCCTTCCATGTGTGCCACCTCGCTGGATGCAGTCAAAAGTGCGGCATAGGAAAAGTCCTCGCAATTACCACGTAAGTTTTAATGACTGCCCTATTGTGCTCAATGATTGTTTCTATCGGTGTGTGAGAAACGACGCGGTGTTAGACAACTTCCACATCCAGGGAGGGGCGTGAAAGGAGTATGTCGATGAGATCAATCAACTGTGATGCACGCCAGAGATCTGAAGTCGTCGGGAGGGGGGTGGGAGAGGGGGGAGAGGGGGGGGGGGGGAAGACGAAGCAAAACCTAGCCCCCACTCGATGTCTCGTATGTAGACGTTTCGCTTGTTTCAGATTTTGACGCATTTCTAGAACTGTCTGCCTACATCTACATCTACATACTTACTGCCCAAAACACCGTAAGGCGCATGGCGGAGGGTACCCTGTACCACTACTAGTCATCACCTTTCCTGTTCAACTCACAAATAGAGCGAGAGAAAAACGACTGTCTATGTGCCTCCGTAGCAATCCTAATCTCTCTGGTCTTATTTCAAGGACCTCATGCGAAATGTACACTGGGGGCAGCAGAGCCGTTCGCCAGTCAGCCTGAAATGTCGGTTCTCTAAATTTTCTCAGTAGTGCCGAAATGAAAAGAACATCGGCTTCCCTTCAGTGATTCCCATTTAAGTCCCCGAAGCATCTGCATAATATTTCCGTGTTGTTCGAACCTACTGTTAACAAATTTAGCAGCTTTCCTCTGAATTGCTTCGATATCTTCCTTTAATTCGACCTGGTGCGGATCGCAAACACTAGACCAGTTCTCAACAATGAGTCGCACTAGTGCCCTGTATGCGGTCTCCATGAACTACATTTTCCTAAAATTCTTCCAATGAACCGAAGTCGATCACTCGCCCTCCCTACTACAATCCATACATGCGAATTCCATTTCATATTTAATCGACGTGACTGTGTCAAGCAGCACCCTACGAATAAGATTATGGATTTGTTTCCCCCTATTCATCTGCATTAACTTACATTTTTCTACATTTACAGCTAGCTGCCATTCATCATACTAACTACAAAATTTTTCTAACTAATCTTATATCCTCTTACAGTTAACAACGACACCTCACGGTACACCACGTTATCAGCGAACAGTCGCAGATTGTTGCTTACCACCCCCGTCCGTTCCGTCAGAATACACTGATCCTCCAAAGAAACTCGTATAGGCATGCGTATTCAAATACAGAGATATACACTCCTGGAAATTGAAATAAGAACACCGTGAATTCATTGTCCCAGGAAGGGGAAACTTTATTGACACATTCCTGGGGTCAGATACATCACATGATCACACTGACAGAACCACAGGCACATAGACACAGGCAACAGAGCATGCACAATGCCGGCACTAGTACAGTGTATATCCACCTTTCGCAGCAATGGAGGCTGCTATTCTCCCATGGAGACGATCGTAGAGATGCTGGATGTAGTCCTGTGGAACGGCTTGCCATGCCATTTCCACCTGGCGCCTCAGTTGGACCAGCGTTCGTTCTGGACGTGCAGACCGCGTGAGACGACGCTTCATCCAGTCCCAAACATGTTCAATGGGGGACAGATCCGGAGATCTTGCTGGCCAGGGTAGTTGACTTACACCTTCTAGAGCACGTTGAGTGGCACGGGATACATGCGGACGTGCATTGTCCTGTTGGAACAGCAAGTTCCCTTGCCGGTCTAGGAATGGTAGAACGATGGGTTCGATGACGGTTTGGATGTACCGTGCACTATTCAGTGTCCCCTCGACGATCACCAGTGGTGTACGGCCAGTGTAGGAGATCGCTCCCCACACCATGATGCCGGGTGTCGGCCCTGTGTGCCTCGGTCGTATGCAGTCCTGATTGTGGCGCTCACCTGCACGGCGCCAAACACGCATACGACCATCATTGGCTCCAAGGCAGAAGCGACTCTCATCGCTGAAGACGACACGTCTCCATTCGTCCCTCCATTCACGCCTGTCGCGACACCACTGGAGGTGGGCTGCACGACGTTGGGGCGTGAGCGGAAGACGGCCTAACGGTGTGCGGGACCGTAGCCCAGCTTCATGGAGACGGTTGCGAATGGTCCTCGCCGATACCCCAGGAGCAACAGTGTCCCTAATTTGCTGGGAAGTGGCGGTGCGGTCCCCTACGGCACTGCGTAGGATCCTACGGTCTTGGCGTGCATCCGTGCGTCGCTGCGGTCCGGTCCCAGGTCGACGGGCACGTGCACCTTCCGCCGACCACTGGCGACAACATCGATGTACTGTGGAGACCTCACGCCCCACGTGTTGAGCAATTCGGCGGTACGTCCACCCGGCCTCCCGCATGCCCACTATACGCCCTCGCTCAAAGTCCGTCAACTGCACATACGGTTCACGTCCACGCTGTCGCGGCATGCTACCAGTGTTAAAGACTGCGATGGAGCTCCGTATGCCACGGCAAACTGGCTGACACTGACGGCGGCGGTGCACAAATGCTGCGCAGCTAGCGCCATTCGACGGCCAACACCGCGGTTCTTGGTGTGTCCGCTGTGCCGTGCGTGTGATCATTGCTTGTACAGCTCTCTCGCAGTGTCCGGAGCAAGTATGGTGGGTCTGACACACCGGTGTCAATGTGTTCTTTTTTCCATTTCCAGGAGTGTATAAAAAGGCAGAATACGGCGCTGCTCTCTGTGACGCCTATATAAGAAAACAAGTGCCTATCGTAGTTGGTAGATCGGTTACTACTGCTACAAAGGCAGGTTATCAAGATTTAAGTGAGTTTGTACGTGGTGATATAGTCGGCGCACGAGCTATGTGCCACAGCATTCCGAGGTAGCGATGAAGTGAGGATTTACGCTTACATTCATTTCACGAGACTACCGTGAATATCAGGAATCCGGTAAAACATCAACTCCCCGACACCGTTGCGCCGGAAAAAGATCCTGCAAGAACGGGATCAACATTGACTGAACAGAATCTTTCAATGTGACCCAAGTGCAACCCTTCCTCGAAATGGCTGCTAATTTCAGTGCTTGGCCATCAACAAGTGTCAGCGAGCGAACCGTCCAACGAAACATCATCGATATGGGCTTTCGGAGCCGAAGGCCCACTCGTGTGCCCTTGACGACTGCACGACACAAAGCTTTACGCCTCGCCTGAGCCCGTCAACACCGACATAGGACTGTTGATGACTGGAAACATGTTGTCTGGTCGGACGAGTCTCGTTTCAAATTGTATCGAACTGATGGACGTGTACGGGTATGGAGACAACCTCATGAATCAATGGGCCTTGCATGTCAGCAGGGGACTGTTCAAGCTGGTGGAGGCTCTGTAATGGTGTGCGGCGTGTGCAGCTGGAGTGATATGGGACCCCTGATACGTCTAGATACGACTCTGACGGGTGACACGTACGTAAACATCCAGTCTGATCACCTGCATCCATTCATGTTCACTGTGCATTCCGGCGGACTTGGGCAATTCCAGCAGGACAATGCGACACCCCACACGTCCACAATTGCTACATAGTGGCTCCAGGAACACTCTTCTGAGTTTAAACACTTTCGCTGGCCACCAGGCTCGCCAGATAACATTATTGAGCATATCTGGAATGCTTTACAACGTACTGTTCAGAAGATATCTCCACCTTTTTATGCTCTTACGGATTAATGGACAACCCTGCAGGAATTATGGTGTCAGTTCCCTCCAGCACTACTTCAGACATCAGTAGAGTCCATGCCACGTCGTGTTGCGGCACTTTTGGGTGCTCGCGGGAGCCCTACACGATATTAGGCAGGTGTACCAGTTTCTTTAGCTTTTCAGTGTATTTCCGTCATTGTTTTTTCCGTGTATAAACTGAGTAGGAGGGGTGTTCTCTTCTGCTCTTCTAGTTTGCTGTTGGTTCTTGTACAGATTGTGTATTATCCGACTTCCCCTATACCTTACTCCTATTTTTCTCGGCGTCACGAACAATTTGCAACTGTTTATATTTTCGAACGCTTTTTCCTTGTCGACAAATCCTTTGAACGTGTCTTGAATTTTGTCAGGTCTTGTTTGAATTATCAATCCAGTGTCAGAATTGTCTCTCTGGTGCCCTTACCTTTCTGAAAGGCAAAGTGATCTTCATCCAAAACATCTTCATTTTTCTTTTACATCCTTTTCAAACTAGAAAGAGAAAAAAGAGTGAAATTTCGAAGTCAAAAAGAGCTTCTCTTCTGAATTTGGCACGTTCACTATGTCTATACGATGCGAAATACTGCAAACATGTCTTTATAAAATGGCGTGGGGAGATCAGAAAGGTCTTGGTTCTATAGGATGCTATTAACATTCGGTTCTACCGGCAGATTTGAGGGTGGTTTTGGGATTTCCATTTTCGTGTAGTCGAGTGTTGGGTCTGAGATTCAGTTTAGTCATACAACCCTAAATGCCAGCTTCCAACACACGTTTGGTTAAACTGTAATTATGCTAGCCGACATTTAAGAATACAAAACATGAAAATTATTGCAATAGTTTCATTAACATGATCAGACGTGAATTCTTAAAAGCAAAAGAGTACTGTAGATGTCATGAAAGTTGAATAAATATTTATTCACTTTGAGGAATATTAATTAATTTGTGAGTCGTTCTCTTCGTCTCTCTCTCTCTCTCTATTTGAGATTTTTAGTTTCAACGGCAAGCTAGCATTGTTGGCATGTGATTGGAAATACACTTTGTACATGAGTAAAATCTTCTTCCTTATTATTTCTTAGCTTTAGTTTTTAACCCTTTACATTTAGATTAGGATCCAATTTCGGATCATTAATTCAAATGGGTATCATCAATAGTCATATTAATAGCGTCAATAAGGACGTAATCTTCTAACGAAATACGGTACTATATTAGCTATTAAAGTAACCTACCTTCCAAAAAATATAGAATAGACGAATATCGTTATTTCGAGAGGCAAGTGCTTTTATGTATCTTCTGCAAAATATCGTGCTAGGAGTACAGCAACATGTCTTAAAAATCATCCAATCAGTTGTATGGAACAGGGCAACTTCGGAGTCTTACGCACTCTTGAATAAAGTTGGGAAAATGAGCATGCTGCCGGGAATGCCATTATTGACACTTTGAACATTACTCTGAGTCAAAATCATTACCCTTCAACTTACGACTTGACAGATTAGGTATAATGGTAATAATTCTAGAAGCAACAAGGTGATAAAAAAAAGCGACTGTTATGTATTTTACTAAAATTACTATCAGTTCCGCGTGCGACGTCTTGTACATGTACAGGAAGAGGGAAGAAGGTTGTTGCATCTGGCTTACGGAGACAATGTACGTGAGGTTGATCGGTCAGGACGAGTGAGTGGGTATCCAGTGCTGCCGTTAAATAACAGAACGGAAAATTATTTAAAATAAAGAGAATATAGTTCAATGTACGGTATACAAAGGGGCGCGCCTAGCGAGGAAGTTACCAGGTTGAGGCCAGTCTAGGAGGACGAACAGCTAAATAAGTGGACAATGGAAGGGGAGTCAGTTGGTGGCCGGTCAAGGAAAGCAGAGCTGGAGGCTCTGCCTCCCAAGAAAGACGTCTTTTCTGCTCGAGGTCTGCATCGTGAGAGAGAGAAGCAACTGTGCGTGTTGTACACTGAAGAATTATACAGCGTCCACACACGTGACCTGCATATCACGCACGTTATTGGCCAAAACCGATGGCGTAAATTCGCTAGCGATTTCACCAGTTGGCTCAGGGTGTCTCTTGTCAGCAGCTTTAGGTCGAAAGAACTGCCTCGATTCTGAAAGGCAGGCAACTTCTGTCACATAGGCACAACGGAAGTAGTTCTGGGAGAAAACTTGTAAAGATTTGAGTGGAGCCTTTGAAATATTTTTTTTTAACCAATTCCTTAAATGTTCCATAACTGGCCGCCACCCTGTATAGTCTGCAACGGTCAAGATAAATGAAATAAATATTACTGGAATTAAATTTCACTTTGCAGCAGAGTGTGCGCTGATTTGAAGCTTCCTGGTAGACTAAAACTGCCTGTCGGCCTGGGACTCGAACCTGGGGCCTTTGTTGAGGGAGGGAAAGTGCTCTATCGACTGAGCTATCCAAGCACGACTCGCGCCTTCGCTTCTCCTACCTTCCTCACTGCACAGAAATTTTTCTGCCTAACTTGCATAACAAACACTCTCGGAAGAAAGGAAATGACAGTCCCACGAGATATGCAGTAGAAATTCTGTGAAGTCTTGATGGTAGAAGAGAGGTACTGGCGTAACTAAGGCTGAGAGGACAGGCTGCGGGACGTGTTTGGATAGTTAATCCCGTAGAGCACGTGCCAACGATAAAAAATGGTCCGAAATTCTAGTTTCGGTCCGCCACACAATTTTAATCTGCAAGGAAATTCCAGATTTTTTGTTGTTTCCCACGGTGCATGGGTATGATGGAATGCTACATTTAAGACAGAGTTTGATTCTGAAACAATGAGTTTGATGTATCATTTATTTCAACTGTTTCCATCTTGCCGCTACACAGAGGTCGTGATGTTCGACTCTTGCACTCGGATGAGGAACGATAAATCAGGATAAAGCAGTTCTTCTGTAAACTTACATAAATCGCACAGTAAAAACTTTCTAAATCCATGCTTGCATAAATAGTACATTATTTACAAAATCTCGGTTTCGACAGATCTTGCTGTTATCTTCAGGTCTTCAAAAATTTTTGTTATAAAACATGTTCATTTTGAGTTGGAACTCATGCCAAGTTGTCATGTAGATAAAAAGTAGCACATTATACAAAGATTTGTCGTAAATAAAACATTTAAAATCAAAAAGCATCTTATGTCTATATTTGAGGTTCAACTCAAAATGAACTCATTATACAGCAGAAAATTTGAAGACTTCAAGCTGACAGCAACTCATGTCGAAATCAGTTGTTTGTAAATGTAATACTTATGCGATCTTGGCTTCAGAAAGCTTTTAGCAACTACAGTGATTTGCCAAAGAAACTGGTACAGCTGCCTATTATCGTGTAGGGCCCCCACGAGCACGCAGAAGTGCCGCAACACGACGTGGCATGGACTCGAAGTCTGAAGTAGTGCTGGAGGGAATTGACACCATAAATCCTGCATACCCGTCCATAAATCCATAAGAGTACGACGGGGTTGAGATCCCTTATGACCAGCACGCTGCAAGGCATACCAGATATGCTCAATAATGCTCATGACTGGGGAGTTTGGTTGGCATCGGAAGTGTTTAAACTCAGAAGAATGTTTCTAGAGCCACTCTGTAGCAATTCTGGACTTTTGGGATGTCGCATTGTCCTACTGGAATTGCCCAAGTCCTTCGGATTGCACAATGAACATGAATGGATGCAGGTGATCAGAATGGGTGTTTACGTACGTTTCACCTGTCACAGACGTATCTAGAAGTATCAGTGGTCCCCATTCACTCCAAATGCACACGCCCCATTCTATTACAGAGACTCCACCAGCTTGAATAGTCCCCTGCTGACATGCAAGGCCCATTGATTCATGAGGTCGTCTCCATACCCGTACACGTCCATCAGTCCGATACATTTTGAAACGAGACTCGTCCGACCATTAAACATGTTTCCAGTCATCAACAGTCCCATGGCGGTGTTGACGGGCCTAGGCGAGGCGTAAATCCTTGTGTCGTGCAGTCATCAAGGATACACGAGTGGGCCTTCGGCTCCGAAATCCCATATCGATGATGTTTCGTTGGATGGTTCGGTCGCTGACACTTGTTGATTGCCGAGCATTGAAATCTGCAGCCGGCCGCAATGGTCGAGCGGTTCTAGGCGCCTCAGTCTGGAACCGCGCCACCGCTACGGTCGCAGGCTCGAATCCTGCTTCGGGCATGGATGTGTGTGATGTCCTTAGGTTAGTGAGGTTTAAATAGTTCTAAGTTCTAGGGGACTGATGACCTCAGATGTTAAGTCCCACAGTGCTCAGAGCTATTTGAACCATTTGAAATCTGCAGGAATTTGCGGAAGGGTTGCACTTGTGTCATGTTCATCTACATCTACATCTACATTTATACTCCGCAAGCTACCAAACGGTGTGTAGCGGAGGGCACTTCACGTGCCACTGTCATTACCTCCCTTTCGTGTTCCAGTCGCGTATGGTTCGCGGGAAGAACGACTGCCGGAAAGCCTCCGTGCGCGCTCTAACCTCTCTAATTTTACATTCGTGATCTCCTCGGGAGGTATAAGTAGGGGGAAGCAATATATTCGATACCTCATCCAGAGACGCACCCACTCGAAACCTGGACAGCAACCTCCACCGCGATGCAGAGCGCCTTTCCTGCAGAGTCTGCCACTTGAGTTTGCTAAACATCTCCCTAACGCTATCACGCTTACCAAATAACCCAGTGACGAAACGCGCCGCTCTTCTTTGGATCCTCTCTATCTCCTCCGTCAACCCGACCTGGTACGGATCCCACACTGATGAGCAATACTCAAGTACAGGTCGAACAAGTGTTTTGTAAGCCACCTGCTTTGTTGATGGACTACATTTTCTAAGGACTCTACCAATGAATCTCAACCTGGTACTCGCCTTACCAACAATTAATTTTATATGATCATTCCACTTCAAATCGTTCCGCACGCATACTCCCAGATATTTTACAGAAGTAACTGCTACCAGTGTTTGTTCCGCTATCATATAATCATACAATAAAGGATCCTTCTTTCTATGTATTCGCAATACATTACATTTGTCTATTTTAAGGGTCAGTTGCCACTCCCTGCACCAAGTGCCTATCCGCTGCAGATCTTCCTGCATTTCGCTGCAATTTTCTAATGCTGCAACTTCTCTGAATACTACAGCATCATCCGCGAAAATCCGCTTGGAACTTGCGACACTATCTACTAGGTCATTTATACATATTGTGAAAAGCAATGGTCCCATAACACTCCCCTGTGGCACGCCAAAGGTTACCTTAACGTCTGTAGACGTCTCTCCATTGATAACAACATGCTGTGTTCTCTTTGCTAGAAACTCTTCAAGCCAGCCACACAGCTGGTCTGATATTCCGTAGGCTCTTACTTTGTTTATCAGGCGACAGTGCGGAACTGTATCGAACGACTTCCGGAAGTCAAGGAAAATAGCATTTACCTGGGAGCCTGTATCTAATATTTTCTGGGTCTCATGAACAAATAAAGCGAGCTGGGTCTCACACGATCGCTGTTTCCGGAATCCATGTTGATTCCTACAGAGTAGATTCTGGGTTTCCAGAAACGACATGATAGGCGAGCAAAAAACATATTCTAAAATTCTACAACAGATCGACGTCAGAGATATAGGCCTATAGTTTTGCGCATCTGCTCGACGACCCTTCTTGAAGACTGGGACTACCTGTGCTCCTTTCCATTCATTTGGAACCTTCCGTTCCTCTAGAGACTTGCGGTACACGGCTGTTAGAAGGGGGGCAAGCTCTTTCGCGTACTCTGTGTAGAATCGAATGGGTATCCCGCCAGGTCCAGTAGACTTTCCTCTGTTGAGTGATTTCAGTTGCTTTTCTATTCCTTGAACACTTATTTCGATGTCAGCCATTTTTTCGTTTGTGCGAGGATTTAGAGAAGGAACTGCAGTGCGGTCTACCTCTGTGAAACAACTTTGGAAAAAGGTGTTTAGTATTTCAGCTTTACGCGTGTCATCCTCTGTTTCAATGTCACCATCATCCCGGAGTGTCTGGATATGCTGTTTCGAGCCACTTACTGATTTAACGTAAGAATAGAACTTCCTAGGATTTTCTGTCAAGTCGGTACATAGAATTTTACTTTCGAATTCACTGTACGCTCCACGCATAGCCTTCCTTACGCTAACTTTGACATCGTTTAGCTTCTGTTTATCTGAGAGGTTTTGGCTGCGTTTTAACTTGCAGTGAAGCTCTCTTTGCTTTCGCAGTAGTTTCCTAACTTTGTTGTTGAACCACGGTGGGTTTTTCCCCGTCCCTCACAGTTTTACTCGGCACGTATCTGTCTAAAACGCATTTTACGATTGCCTTGAACTTTTTCCATGAACACTCAACATTGTTGAACGATTCTCTTCAGTCGTCGTTGATCCAACTCTTGCAGGATCTTTTTCCGGCCGCAATGGTGTCGGAGATTTGATGTTTTACCGGATTCCTGATATTCACGGTACGCCCATGAAATGGTCGTATGGGCAAATCCCCACTTTATCGCTACCTCGGAGATGCTGTGTTCCATAGCTCGTCCTCCGATTGTAACAGCACGTTCAAATTCCCTTAAATCTTGATAACCTGCCATTGTAGCAGCAGTAACCGATCTAACAAATGCGCCGGACACTTGTTGTCTTATATAGGCGTTACCGAGCGCAGCGCCGTGTTCTGCCTGTTTACATACTCTGTATTTGAATATGCGTGCCTGTACCACTTTCTTTGGAACTTCAGTGTAAAGCAGATCGCTCCTTCTGATCTCTCAACATAGGAAAATTCGGTTATGCTAATCGCGTTTGCCTTTAGATATACAAGATTGTTACAAGAAAGAAGCCTCTGCAATCAAAGCATGAGTTTTCATGGAGAAGGTCTCTTTTTATTAACACTTTTTAAATGAAACAACGTGATTCATGTATTTTAATGAAAGGATAAAGAATGTGGTTAGTATTCTAGTGTTAATGCCATGTCAATGGAAAGCACATTGATCCTCTTCTAGGATGAGTGTCGCAACACTTGCATTAGATATCTGTTCTTCATTTTCTGTCTCTGATAACAGCGTAGCGTTATTCGAATACTTTTATACCATGCACGACTTTGGTGCGTAAGGCTATAAATACGGTGTCCATGGCATCATGTGCTGCCCAGGTGTTTGAAATGACGCAAAAGATTAGGGAATTGTAGTGTCAGAACATACGACTTAAAATACTTTATATGGAATTGTGCTATTGGCCGCAAAATAGCCCCAGAACAAGACAAGATTCTTTCCACCACCCTGTAAATGAAAGTTTGCGTTTTTGTACATGTCGCGGTACATACTGAAACATAAAGAGCAGGCAAAAATTTTTAAAAGACGAAACAATGAAAATCACAAGATCTATCTTTATTTTCTATTCAAAGCGTTTTAATCCCAAAAATAACTTCACGAGAAAAATGAATTTATAACTTATATTAATCGCCGTTTATAAGATTATTAAAATAAAATAATCCGGTAAGCAAATCAATGTTTAATATCATATTTCACAATCCTGTTAAGTTTTACTTTCTGTCTCTATTTTCTATTTTTGTTAGGCATAACAACGTGAAGGGCACAACGCAGTTTGGACTTAACACACGTTATGCAGCCAACACAGCTGTAGAGGTAAATAGAATAATAATCCTTAACACTATAAGGTTAAATGGAAGGTACGGGAAACCTGCGAGGGAAGCATCATAAACTTCAGTAAATCTGTGGGTAAACTGACGAACTTAATTTTAATGTAATGGGAAAAATATGCTATTCTTAATGAGTGTAAACTTAACCTTGTGTTCTGCTTTACGGCAGGTCTTGTCATGGGGGAAGCCTCGTCAGAGAAGTCTACCGCATGAGCGTCTAGGGAAGTGATTCCAGTGGTGGTTTCCCGTTGGCTTTCACTGACGATGATGAAATGATAATGAGGACAACACAACACCCAGTCCCTGAAATCTCCGACCCAGCCGGGAATCGAACCCGGGCCCCTTGGCGTGAGAGACCGCCGCTTTGACCACTCAGCTGTCGCGGCTGAAAATGAGTGTAAAAAAGAGGTAAAATAATAATCGTTAGATTGAACTGAAGGACGATTTTTGTTGTGAACTTAAGGTTAATAACAACTGAGGACTCTTGATTTATGAGTAGATCATGGTTTCTAAAGAAGCTTCCCACACTGGAAGAAATTTTTTTACCATATCTTTTCGCTGTGTTACCGAGTTACAGTGTCCTCTTACCACTACTTCGTTGCAGGTTATAATAATTTCGCAATCGATTTGGACATTCGGTCACGTATATCCTAACTAGTATCTAACATGAAAACAAAGTTTGAGGAATTTTTTTACTGAACAAGGAAATGCTTGATTTTTCTATGCGAAATGGACAGGTTAACGATACAAACTGCCTCAGAGGCATATTAGAAGGAGTAAAATTTTGCTCACTACATAGATCAGAAAATTATAAGCTTATCAGAGTTGCTTTCAGCCTCCGTATTGTTAAAAAATCAAGTAGTCGACAATACTAACAACTTCTTGCCAAGCCTGTTAGTGGACTGGGTAATAAAACAATATCGGTTTGACCTGAAGAGTATTATGTTGCGTGTAAAAGGGGCACAGATCTTTGACAGGGAGCGACGCCGAAGCTGTTGCCAAGGGGACAGTACGCAATGGTCGAAGAAATAAATGCAAGTTTCGCACTTAGACGTGCGGATATGTGACTACAGAACAGTCTCCCGTGTAGTGTGAGTGCGTTATGTCGCAGATAAGTGAATTCGCACAAGTGCAAACTGTTACTGTTCGTATTACGGGTGCTTCCGTAACCAAAAGAGCCGAAGTGTTTGGTGCTTCAAGAGGCATCGCATCGAAGGTTTATATCGCATACAGACAACGCTGAAAAACGTCATCAGCTGAGTCACTACGCAGACAAAAATTTGTGTTGAATGATCGTGACTGACGTTCAGTGGAGAAGATTCTGACGAAAATAAGAGGATGGCAGCTGCAAAAGTCACTGCAGAACTGAATGCCGCATCGCCAATTCTACAAACGGCGTTCAAAAAGGTTTTCACAGTCTTCTCTCATTTTTTTATTTTTTTGCTGGAGGAGAATGAATTTTTTTGTGAACATACTTCGAACATTTAGCTATACATTGAGCCAACTCATGGCAGCCTCCATCAGCTGTGACGCATCTGGCGCAACGTTCTTTCCGTGATGTAAATGCACTTTGGTAAAATTCTGGGGATTTACTTTTAGACCATCGCTTGACACAGGAAATAATGTCTTTCTCACTATCAAATGTTTTACCGCGCAGGTGGGCCTTCAGACGACCGAAGAGGTAAAAATCAGACAGAGCCAAGTCCGGACTGTAGGGAGTATGAGGAACAATTTTACAACCCATTTTCCTGATTTTCTCCTGCGTCATAAGGGTTGTATGGGGTTTGGCATTGTCATGGTGTAGTCTGATGGGCTGACCCTGAAACTGTGGTCTGTGGGTCTTGATGGCACGTCGCAGCTTGCCCAATGACAAACAGTAATGGTTCCAGTTAATTGTTGAGCCAGGTTCCAAAAAGTCAATGAAAATGACACCACACTGATCCCAGAAAAAGGAGGTCATCACCTTTCGGTCTGCTGTTCGTGAAAGTCTTGGTTTCTTCTTCCGAGGGGAATCTGTATGACGCCACTCCATGGATTGGGTTTTTTTCTCAGGTTCTGACAAAAACAACCATGTTTCATTGTTGGTAATGACGCCGTCAAAACACTGTTTCCACTTTTCAGTAAAGGTCTTCATGAGTCCCTCGCACACATTCTTCCTCGTCGTTTTCATTTCTCTAGTCAATAATCTAGGCACCCAACGTGCACAGATTTTTCTGTACCCTAATGACTGTACCAGTGATACCACACTACCCAATGACAAACGAGTCATTTCAGCACGCTGTCGTGTCGTCACACATCTGTCATTTTGGATGATTTGACTAATGGTCTCCTTATTCACATCATTCACGGCCGTCGATGGTCTATCGCATCGTGGATTGTCCAGCAGACAGAAATCACCTTGTTTAAACCTCTGCAACCACCACTGGATACTGCTGCGATCCACTGTGTCCTCCTCATAAACAGGGAGCAACTTCCTGTGAATCGATGTGGCAGAGTCATCGCCGGTCTTGAAGAGGAACTCCATCACTTACCGTCGTCGCAACCTGACATCTACTTCACGGTCCATTATGGCTCACCTGTAAATAAAAGAAAATACTTTTATATACCAACTTACAGCTAAATGTTGCAAGTGTGTTCACAAAAAATTTCATTCTCCTCCACCAAGAAATAAAAAAAATTAGTGACGACTGTGCAAAACTTTTTGAACGCCCTTTGTATCAGCACTGGAATAACACCGAGTGAGCTCCGTAAGCAGGAACTTGCAGGGCGAGATGGCATTCAGACATGAGTGATGCAAGTGCCTGAAACAGGAAAACGGGCCGCCGAAGCCATGAAACCTGGACTATGGAGCAATTGAAGAAAGTTGATCGGTTGAATTTTGCTGCCAACTGTTTTCAACTTCTGGTGAAAGAGTGAAAAGTGGCGGTCGTTCGGTGTTAGTTTGGCCAGCCATATCGTGGTATTCCATGGTCCCCCTGACTTATCTGCAAGGCTGCATTACTGCCAATGATTATGTGACCATTTTGACTAGTCAGGTCAATCCGATGGTATGATGTTTGTCCCCCAATAGCGATGCTGTGTTCCAAGACAACAGGCTCCCTGTTCACACGGCTCGCATCGTCCAGGACTGGTTTTGCGAGCACGAGGTAGAATTGTCACATCTCACCTGACCACCACAATGACCAGATCGTGAGTGCATCACAACAATTTTTTCTCGGCAATGTTTCGCCACCTTCGTCGATTACAATGGACTGAATCTAGCCAGTACGTATGCGACTCGGATGACACAAACCGTATCACCATGAGTTGCTCTCGGCGACCCCAAGAAAAACTATTTTACCGCAGTGTCCAGTGAGGTGTGGACAATAATTGTGCAGTGTGGCCCCAAGTCGCGCGACGGTACTAGGATATGAGTCGTTCGTCGTGTTCTGAGGACTACGTGATGCATTTCTCTCCGACACGCTCTTGGCAGAAACGGCTGCTTAACACCCACACTCAAATCGGCGGCGATCCTACCCAGTGTAGAACGTTGATCGCCCCATATCGGTCAGTGAAGCTGATGTGATGCCTGTCAGCCCAACACTGGTGCTCGTCCCGCGCGGAAGTTAACGCATGTTGAAACGTTGTCTCTGCGATACTGAATTTCCACTGTTCACCTCGGAAACCAAAATTCTTGTGTAGTAGCCGATATCCTATAAGTGACCAGTTGGTCTAGAAGTAAAAAAAAAAAGAGGCGGTAGAATGTGTGCATAGAAACTCGAGAGGTAATCTCGGTTGGTCGGATCACGGATATTTCCGTGCATGGAAACTCGAGAGGTAATCTCGGTCAGATCATGGATTTTTTAAGTCTTCATTTTAACGTAACCTTCAGGTGTCAACGATGTGAGGAGTCGCCAGAACCGACAAGTGGTCCTGATCCCACGTTAACTGTAGGATCACTTTTTCAAGTTTGGTAGCTGGGAAGGTTAGGGACATGCAAGTCGCCCAACTGACATCCGATTAAAAGACTTGCACCAGGCCAATGAGCCACATGAAATTATTATTATTATTATCATGCTGTGACCCATGCTCCTTGCCGGCCGCCGTGACCGAGCGGTTCTAGGCGCTTCAGTCCGGAACCGTGCTGCTGCTATGGTCGCAGGTTCGAATTCTGCCTCGGGCGTGAATGTGTTGTAAGTAGGCTGTTTAAGTTTTTATGTTACCTTGGTAACGCCACGTAGCGCTCTGTATGAAAATCACTGACTGTGCTGTGTGCAGTCTGTGGCTGGTTGGCATTGTTGGAATATTTGCTATTGTAGTGTTGGAATTTTGGATGTGAACAGCGTAACAGCGTGTAGCGTTGTGCAGGTGAGCCGCCAGCAGTGGTGGATGTGGGGAGAGAGATGGCGGAGTTTTGAGAGGGGACGATCTGGACGTGTGTCCATCAGAAAAAGGAAATATATATATATATATATATATATATATATATATATATATATATATATATATATATATATATAGAGAGAGAGAGAGAGAGAGAGGGGGGGGGGCAAAGGTGGCAGGGGTAAAATACAGGGAGCGAAAGGCTATTTACAATTTGTACAGAAACCAGATAGCAGTTATAAGAGTCGAGGGACATGAAAGGGAAGCAGTGGTTGGGAAGGGAGTAAGACAGGGTTGTAGCCTCTCCCCGATGTTATTCAATCTGTATATTGAGCAAGCAGTAAAGGAAACAAAAGAAAAATTCGGAGTAGGTATTAAAATCCACGGAGAAGAAATAAAAACTTAGAGGTTCGCCGATGACATTGTAATTCTGTCAGAGACAGCAAAGGACTTGGAAGAGCAGTTGAACGGAATGGATGGTGTCTTGAAGGGAGAATATAAGATGAACATCATCAAAAGCAAAACGAGTATAATGGAATGTAGTCGAATTAAGTTGGGCGATGTTGAGGGTATTAGATTAGGAAATGAGACACTTAAAGTAGTAAAGGAGTATTGCTATTTGGGGAGCAAAATAACTGATGATGGTCGAAGTAGAGAGGATATAAAATGTAGACTGGCAATGGCAAGGAAAGCGTTTCTGAAGAAGAGAAATTTGTTAACATCGAGTATAGATTTAAGTGTCAGGAAGTCATATCTGAAAGTATTTGTATGGAGTGTAGCCATGTATAGAAGTGAAACATGGACGGTAAATAGTTTGGACGAGAAGAGAATAGAAGCTTTCGAAATGTGGTGCTACAGAAGAATGCTGAAGATTAGATGGGTAGATCACATAATGAGGAGGTGCTGAATAGGATTGGGGAGAAGAGGAGTTTGTGGCACAACTTGACCAGAAGAAGGGATCGGTTGGTAGGACATGTTCTGAGGCATCAAGGGATCACCAATTTAGTATTGGAGGGCAGCGTGGAGGGTAAAAATCGTAGGGGGAGACCAAGAGATGAATACACTAAGCAGATTCAGAAGGATGTAGGTTGCAGTAGGTACTGGGAGATGAAGAATCTTGCACAGGACGGAGTAGCATGGAGAGCTGCATCAAACCAGTCTCAGGACTGAAGACCACAACAACAACAACAATAGAGGCAAAGGTGGAAAAATGGGCCCCTGCTGGTATTTGGAAGTACAGGCCACAAATTGTACCGGAGAGCACATGAACTACTAAAACTAGTTGCCAAACTTCACTGTGCAGTGCGCAGACGTAGTAGCTGTCATGGTTTGTGAGTAGTTGTCCTGTGAATTTTTTCGCTGTCATCAAAAGTTTGAAAGGTTAGTGTTTACTTGAATAAAACTCAAATTTCTAACATGTTATTAGTAAAACTAAGGTAAGGTACGTATTTGGCTTGCTGTTGGGATACCGTTTTGCGTTAATTAACGTCGGTTGCGAACCAGACTAACCGTAGGCAAAATCGTTTTTCCCAAGATGGCGAGGGTGGATATATGGGCCCCTTTTGCTGCTGGTATCCCGTAAAATCAATCAGATTTTATGGGACCATTTACAAATATTGCTACTCTTTATGTTTCAGATGCCCCGAACACATCTTGTACCCCCAAAAAAATCGAAACGGCAATCGTGGGGCAAAGCAAATATGGCAAATGCTATTGTAGCTATTAAAGAGAAAAAAAATGGGGTTGAAACAAGCGGTCAAAGTGTACTCTGTCCCTCGTTCTACGCTCCAAAGGCTTTCCACCGGTTTCACCACAGGGACCTGAGGACGAACTGGTTAAATATCTTCTCATTGTGGAATCCAAATTCTACGGCCTTACCAGAAATGACGTCAGGCGCATGGCCTACCACCTTTGCACAAGAAATAAAAAGTTGGTGTTTCTGTCCCTGATGTTGACGACGCTGTATGTCTATTTTGTGAAGGGATTTCTTCAAAGGACACAAAAGGTGAACTTTGGGTCCAGTGTATAGCCTGTGAGATGTGGGCTCACAACAAATGCGCTGGATGCGAAAAAGATGCTTATGTGTGTGACTACTGTAAATAGGCTAGGCGTAGGCTGTGAAAATCATCCCACCAGTAGACTAATTAACAATGTTCAGAGTGAATCTTTCTTTCATTATACAGAAAAATTTAATAAAATTATTTTTTTCAAATTTTTGTTTCTTTTTATTTCAAACTACCTTGGGGCCCATATTACCAGCACAAATTCTTGACTCAAAAATCAGGAAAAAAATAAAATTTTGTTTTAAATACTAAAAAGTTGGACCAAAACATGTCGTAACTATTGCAGTACATACTAGAGAAATGTTTTATGTTAATTTCAGGTGATTATACTAAAAATAAAAGGTGTTATATAAAAAAACATAGTTGGGGCCCATTTATCCACCTTTACCTAAATATATTGTAACCTCCCCACAATAATTTTATAAAAGTATGGGCAATATTATTTAAGAATGCTAATGGACACTGCTCTAAGCGTAACCTGCCCACAATGAAATGTACTGACAATGGCAACAAAAATGTGAAATTCGCAATCTGACTCAAATATAACTCCTTCAAAAAATTAAAGTCCATTCAGTGACAAGAAAATTCAATTAAACCGAAATATCGGTCTTTGGCCCTGTGTAAAACAATCAGAATTAAAGTCTTACCTCAGAATAAATGGATGTCACATATCTGCTCTTGTTGTTGCGCACCGCTTGGAGGAACTGCATTGCAAATAATAATATTCTCTTTTTTTGTGATTTTAGTGGAGTTTTTCTTCAAAAGAAGTGGAATGAAATGGGAAGTGCAACGAAATCTTGAGTTCAATAAAAAATTAAATTTTTGAGAAAATGCTTTTGAAATAAAAAATTATTATTGGGAGACTTGTTGGAGAATAATTACAATAAATAAAATTTTTCATTATCTAATGATTATATTAATTAACAGTATACCTTATTCCTCATCTTGACCAGTGTTGCCGACCGCCTACATCACACAACCGCACTGGGCTGCTACTACTGACCGACCGCTCTGCATGACGACTACAGACTGAGTACTGCTCTCAACTAGACAGAGCTACAGACTCGCAACGACTGCCTGCTAACGACTGACTACTCACAGACTCGCAACGACTACTACTAACACACTGAGAACCGCTCGCAACACTCGCGCGGTCAAGCGCATACTCTCTGGTCACAGATGCTACAATGCCTCGCCATCGCTGCTATGTTACATACGTGTTTCATAACCCTCCACTGGGGGGGCAAAAATTTGGCAGCGATGGTGAGTCATTTGGACTTGCCAAGCGCGGCAAAATTTTTCTTTAATTAACAAAATCCTACAACTTACAGAATATTTAAATGTTGCGCACACGCACTAAGTACAAAATATATCAGACAAAGACAAAAATGTGAATACAAAACATAGTAGCAAATCAGAAAAGTATATACAAATTATTTGACAGATAAAGTGCACAGGCACTGAAAAATTCTTTAGCATATTCAGAACAAATAAACAGACTGGCAAAAAATATTATGTTGACAAGTGTACATGCACTGAAAAATGTCTTTAGCATTTTCACAATAAATAAACATAATGGCAAAAAAAAAATCATGTCCAAAGTGCACATGCACTGGAAAATGTCTTTAGTATTTTCACAACAAATAAACATAATTGCAAAAAAAAAAAAAAAAATCATGTCCAAAGTGCATATGCACTGAAAAATGTCTTTAGTATTTTCACAACAAATAAACATAATGCAAACATCATGTCGACCAGTGACATAAGGGTACTCACACTGGAGTTTAGCGAATCGAAAAATGTATAACCTATGAACATAAATGATGTTACCAAAAAAAATTTTTTTCTTTATGTGACAAGAATCAGGATAGGAAAGGGAAGGATTGCATCATGGTTGTAGCACTTTAGATTGCACACAGCTGCTCTGAAAGTCCATATCTTTCCACAGAAGTACAACACCAAGTGACACAACTTGAAGATCTTTTCCCATCAGAATTTATCAGTGTAGCAAAGACACTGAACTGTCGTAGTAATGTTCCATGTTTTCATTTTGGCAGTACATTAGGTACACCAAACAGTGGGACCATAATAATGTCTTCATCGCTCATGGTGGTGGACAGCATGTCGTGTCAACACCACACTCTTACAAGGCACACCAACGTAGAATTAGTGCAAAACCAAATATAGTGCTCCATGATCACTGGGATAAACAGGACAAATGGACATTGCAGTAATTCAGGGTAGTCAGCTTATGAGGTGAAGGACATCAAGTCACATAATATTGACAATTACAGACTTAATTAGTAGTTTGTGGCATTCATAGCCCAGTTATTGAACATTTCTGTACCAAGTATGTAGTATTACAGAAAAATGTTCATTAATTGTTGTACATAGAATCAGTAGCCTTCTTTTCCTGGTTACAAAGCATTATGAAATAATCGCATTCTTTTCAGTTACAGAGTATAATTAAGAATCATTAACCTTCTCCTAATTACAGTTAATTAATCATTTGTCATTCCAATAATCATTAGCCTTTGCCTAATTACAGTTAATTAATCATTTGTCATTCCAATAATCATTAGCCTTTGCCTAATTACAGTTAATTAATCATTTGTCATCAATTAATCATTTGTCTAATTACAGTTAATTAATCATTTGTATAATTACAATTAATTAATCATTTGTCGTTAATTAATCATTTGTCTAATTACAGTTAATTAATCATTTGTCGTTAATTAATCATTTGTCTAATTACAGTTAATTAATTAATCATTTGTCATTTCAATATAGTAAGAATTATTAGCCTTAATTAATTACAAAGCATTATTAAACAGTACCATAGTTAATTAATTATGTGTCATTCCAATCTATTAAGAATCATTAGTCTTTTCCTAATTACAAAGCATTATGAAACAGTCACATTCATTTCCAACAACAAAGTATGGCATCGTTAATTAATCATTTGAAATTCCAATATATTAAGAATTATTAGCCTTCTCCTAATTACAAAGCATTATTAAACAGTCACATTCATTTCAAATTACAAAGTATCAACATTGGAAACAAGAGCTAATCAATGGCATAATTAATAACAATTCGTGGAGTGACATTAATTATTGGCACTCAGTGGCCAGCAAGTATTGAATAGAATCATCATTCAGTATTATTCAGATTATTACGAAGTCATTATTAAAAATCAGTTAATTACAGTCATAGCATTAATAATCATGGGCATTACAAGTACTCATTACAATAAACAGTGTTCCTCATTCAGTAGTATTCAGATCATTACAAAGGCATTATTAAAATCAGTTAATTACAGTCAAATCATTAGTAATCACAAGCATTATAAGTAGTATCATTACAACAAACAGTGGCAGTTATTAGCTAGTGACAAAGCATTATTTTGAATATAGTCTCATTAAGAGGTCATTACTCAAGTGACATGCTATTCAGAGTTGATCAGTATTATTCAGAATTATCATAAACTAGTGACATTATGTGGGACTGGTAATACATTTTTTTTGGTAGCAATGCATTGCGTTGGGATCGATAATTAATTGCTGAGGCATAACACTACTTGCTTTTGACCTATTGCTGCAAATGAGGATAGGTAACGTCATTCGTCATGAGTCAGCTGTAGCAAGATTATGTAACAAGGCAGTACATGTGATCACATTTATAAATGATAAACACAAATGGGTAAAATACAAAAGAAATGCAAGTTCTAGAACAGGTATAATAAGTAACAGGTTTAGCAAGTATCATGAAAAACTTCTCCTGGAAAAAATACAAAAACGGATTATTGACCTGAAAGAAGAAACGCACACCATGCTGAAAAGTAGTGAACTTCGAATTAACAGGCAGTGAAGTGTGTATAAAAATGTGTTCCATAGCTGTCCTTTCCAAAACTTTCAGTCATCCTACTATGCAATGTAACACCTGCTGTCAAAGCAAACTGCAACAAATACTTAAATAACTACGTAGCATAAATACATTACTTCAACATTATCCTCATCTGTAAAGAAAAAAAAACTTCATTATCCATATCATCATAACTTCACCATTATCATCACCTGTAAAGAAAAACTTCATTATTCATAACAGCATATCCTTCATCATTATTCATCAGTATTCATTATCATCTGCAAAAAATCACTTCATTACTCATTATTCATCTGTTCCTTATCTCTAGCATATTTCATCACTAAAACTAAGATGTGTAGTTCTCTCTGACAGCCTGCATCAATCACCTTGTATTCTGAAAGAAAAAATTAGTTAAGACTGCTATTCTGTGATGAGTATAGTATAGTCTTGTTAATGCTTGTTAATCCTGATCCCTTTACTCTTCCTCATAAAGTTATTGCATCTCCTTTCGTTTATTCCGTAGGTGAAATTCCCATTTATGTTAAATTTATTTCTTAGAATCATCATTCCTTTCTGAAATTGATGAACAAAGATTAATGTCCTGCATTTAAATCATATACCCTCTAGATAATGACTGGTTTATGGTAACATAATTAACCCTACAGCATAACATGACAGAAAACGTAATATGTCAAAAACATTGACAGTGTTCAAAAACAAAGATATACACAGAATAATACAATGCAGCAGCAAAAAAAATGTGAAACAGTCACGATGTTGAGATGTCATAAGGCAAAAAAATGTCAAAGTCGACTGGTGTGTGTTATATCTTAACTATTTCATAGTCCATACAAACAAAACTGGAGTACAGTCACATACACAAAAAAATGGAAAATGTGCACGGTCTGATGTGTAACGACAAGAAAAGCGACCTGCTAACCTTACCTTGCCGGGCACTTGCCAAGAAAAAACACGATAATCATCAATAAGTAGTCACATAAATATAATTGCAGAAATAGTCATAAATGTGTAAATTCATCTGGAAAAATATGCATGGTCTGATGTGTGACGACAAGAAAAGCGACCTGCTAACCTTACCTTGCCGGGCACTTGCCAAGAAAAAATACGATAATCATCAGTAATTAGTCACGTGAAATAATTGCATTAGTAAATGGCATCATAGTGTGTTGAATCATACAGTGGTTTCACTCAATAAACGGTTTAATGTTTGAGATATGGTGATTGCCTTTCGATTTTCTGGTTCTCAAAGTTTCGACGTGTACAACATTGGGGTGAGGGATGCTGCGAATCCGATACGGACCTGCGTATAGAAGTTCAAATTTACTGCACTTACCTTTTAATTTGCTGGATAAATAGTGTGTACGTACTAGTATCTTCTGTCCAACGTGAAAAACGCGGCGTGTACAAACCTGTTTTTGCTGTCTTCTCCGGCGCTCTGCGGCACGTTTGATGTTGCTCAGCGCAATGTCAATTATTTCGTGGTGTCGTAGTCGACGACTTTTGGGAAATTCTATTAATTCTTTAATTTTGTTCGGTGGTTCAACGTTTTTCAGTATAACAGTCGGAGATAGCATAGTGGATTCATTTGGAATGGAATTAATTACATCTTGGAATGAGAGTATGTGTGTATCCCAATCAATATGTCTTTTGTGGCAGTATATTCGGCACAGCTTACCAATTTCCTTCATTAATCTTTCACAAGGGTTCGAAGAAGCGTGGTACTTGGATATATAAATCGGAGAAATGTTTCTGGCTCGTAACATGCGTGTCCATACACTACTACGAAATTGAGATCCATTATCAGAAATTACTTTCATTACATGCCCTACATGAGATAGAAAATGTTTTACAAATGCTTTCGAAACAGTTTTAGCAGTAGCTTTGCGTAACGGAGTGAAAGTAACAAATTTTGAAGTGAGCTCAACAGCGACAAAGATGTAGCAAAAACCTCTGTTAGTTCTCGGAATCGGACCAAAAATATCTACTGCGGCCATGTGTCTTAATTTAACAGGTATAATGGGATATAATGGAGGAATATGTGAAGTGGTGTCTGATTTAGCTTTCTGGCAAATTTTACAAGACGCTAAAACTCGTCGTATACGTTTTTCCATGTTAGTAAAATAACAGTTCTGTCTCAGTATAAGAAAACATTTTCGTGCTCCGTAATGTGCGTAACTTAAATGAGTGTACCAAATTAATTTGTTAACCAGTTCGTCAGGAATGCATAATAACCAATTGTTGCTGTCAGGATGAGAGCGGCGAAACAGAATGTCATTGCGCACAGTGTAGTGGTTTCTAATCGTAACATTATTCTTATCTGGCCAAAGGTGTTTAATTTCTTTCCACACATTGTCTTTATTTTGCTCCTTTGCTATGTCCTGTAATGACGATGAAATAAAGTTTTCAAATGCAACTTGCTGAATGTACATGACACTGAAATTTGTTTTGCAGAAGTTGGTTGCTACGTCTTGCTGATTGTTGCCGAGAGAACGCGATAGTGCGTCTGCTATAACATTTTGTGTGCCGGGAATGTGAACTATTGTAAAATTAAATTCCTGTAAATACAGTTTCCATCTGCTTAATCTGTCGTGAGTAAATTTAGCTGAAAGTAAAAATTGTATCGCTCTGTGATCTGTGTAAACAGTGGTATGTCTGCCATAAAGAAAATGCCTAAATCTCATAAAAGCCCATACAACACATAATGTTTCAAGTTCTGTAACAGAATAATTTCGCTCAGCAGGTGACAAAATGCGACTTGCAAATGCGATGTTTTTGATTACTATTGAACCATCTTCTTCAATTTCCTGGAAAATATGTACGCCTAAGGCGGTGTTGGAACTGTCGGTGGCAATGGAAAAATTTCTAGTAAGATCGGGGTGCGATAAAAGTGGAGCATTCAACAGAGCATGTTTCAAATAACATTCTCGTGAGCAAAATTCTGCGTGTCAAAAGTAATGTTTGCGTTACTGTAATATGCAATCTGTGCTGTATCTGGTTAAATTCTATCGTACGTGCTGTTATTTACGGGAGAATATTGTGGCATATCCACTATATGAACTGCTTTGTTATTTCTTACTGACGTATTACGCTATCGATGACACCTATTGTCTGTTTCATTCATGATTATTCGTTGTTGCTGATGTTCTTGCTGCTGAAAAAATCGACTGTTATTAAATGTACGCTGAAAATTGTGCTCGTTATTTTTACGTCTGTCATGATAGTAATTTCTATACGGTACATTGCGATGCGAGTTGAAATAGTGTGTTGTCTGTACGTAGTTATTTCTTTGCTGCCATGCGTTACTATTCGTTGGAGCTGGGACTATACGTGCACACGGCGAAACATTAAAGTTTGGTTGACCTTGTAGACTGCATTGTTGGTTAGGCATGCTAAGCGGCTGACTTTCATGCTGCTGTGGTGAAAAACATCTATTGTTACAAAAATATGGTTCCTATTGCTGATAATTTTACACATACTGATGATTACGATTTTATCTGTTATTAAAATTACGGCGGTAGTTGCCATTACGGGAGTGCCTACTGAAAATTGTCACATTCGGTAAAATATTTGTCATATCCGGTTTTCATTACATGTTTCTTAATACTACGAAGAGCAATAGTTAAAGAGCAGTTTTGATAGATATAAAGGATAGTAGAAGAAAACGCAGCAGTGCAGAAAACTAAAGATGAAACAGCACTACCACAGCTCGGGGCCCTATGCTCGCTACGGCACATATTCATTAAAGCGTAATGAATCCCCTGAGGTCAATTACGCACTGCAAATAAATTTTAGCTTTTGTGTTACAGGCAATAGCGGTAAAATTCCAAAGGCAAATTGTTGTATCCGTGCTAATTCCAGTTTCTGCATTACAGGCAATGCTGTTGTAAATACAAAAATAAATTGTCGCATCTGGTTCAAAGCTAGCTTCTCCATTACAGGTAATAGCGGTGAAAATACAAAAACAAATTGTCGTATACAGCTCAAAGCGTGTACCTGTGTTCTGTCATTATTAAACTCTTTACATTTTCTGGCGGATAAAAATTGCTCGTAATCTACGTTCTCGTCATTGAATTTGAAAATACGTTCAGGTTTGTGTGTGAATCTGTTCGTCTGTGTCATTTCGGATTTTAAGTCGCGTAGCTTTTCGGATTTTAATTCGCGTAGTCTCTGTAAATTGTTCACATTATACCCGCTGCGTGACTCTGACAAATGCTCGCAACGTGGCGGATTCTGTGACGTATTGGTGACTGAAATAATTGTTAATTCTGTTACTTTAATACTTTCGTCAATCTGGTTATTGTGTCGTTCACTTTTCTCGTCAACTTCCGTATTCGGAGTGTATGAAACTTCCACTGACTCTAAATTAACTTCGTCGCGAATCTGTACTTCGTTTTTAGGGCACTCCTCAGTGACTGCATTAATTTCGTGTATCAGTGTTGCGTTTGCTGAACATTGCTCAGTGACTACATTAACTTCGTCTTCATGTGATTCTGTTGTGCCTACACGTGTGCTACTTAATTCCTGTGCAACAGTGCCAACTTCTTTATTACTGTTTTTAGCACAAGTCTTAGTATCTACACGTAATTGTACTTTATTGTCCCGACATTGCACGGTAATAGCTGTATTTTGTTCACTAACTTGTCTGCTCCGTTCGTTAAGGTTGACTTGTTTTTCGTTCGTCAGTTTGAAACTTTCATTAATTGTTTCGCTAAGTTGTTTGTAATGGTTGTCAAAACTTCCATTAAGTTGTTCGAAATAATTATTCATCATTTCCTTCCGCTGTTTGTACTGTTCACTAAGTTGTTTGAGATCTTCGGCATAATTGTCAAGTTTTTTATCTAGTTGTTTGACATCTACACTATTTTCATTAAGTTGTTTACTCATTTGTCGCAACAAAGCCATAATTGGATTCGACTCAAGGTCAGCATTTCTATTCTCTGTGCTGTTCAATAGTGGATCTGGAATTGTTTCACTTTCTGTAACCCTTTGGTCATTTTGAGATTTACAAAAAGGTTTATCAGTCGGACCTACACTGTCACTCACTATTTCGGAATTAAATAAATCCGTCGTACTTTGTGTATCCTGTTCATTTTCATTAGACAAATTTGTCTGTTCGTCACTTGGGTTTAGTAAATCGGTTGTGTTAAGCTCGGCAGCGCTCATTGCAATAGAGCGTCCCGCGTCATCAATTGTCGTCAAATTAACAAACGAGACAATTGAGTTCGTTTGTTCATCATTAAGGTAAAAGGCATCATTAGTGGTTGGAATGCACTGATTGTTAGTGAACGCAGGATTGTCATCATTACGTTGCGTATCACAATTACTATCGGTCACGTTGTTTAAGTCGGTAATTTCATTCACAATACTTCGCGATACACTATTCACAGTCTTTCGCGGCATTTTTACAATAGTCAAAATTTTTCACAAAACAAATCAACACAATGCAAAAGCAACACACAAATACAACAGAGCAACAAATTGCCGTTGACCTGTAGAAAGAAAGTCACAAGATTAATAAAAGCGTAGCGCCAAATCTTAATTATATCTAAGCAAATAAGAGCAGATATCTGACTGTCGCTCAAAAGACTCTCAACGAAATACGATCCTGGACTGGGTGTCGCCAAGTGTAACCTCCCCACAATATTTTAAAGAAAAGACAGCAATACCCAATAGAAATGGGAGCCGAGTGTAACCTCCCCACAAAAATTTTAAAAGAAAAAGGACGATACTAATTAGAAATGCTGATGGACATTGCTCTAAGCGTAACCTGCCCACAATGAAATGTACTGACAATGGCAACAAAAATGTGAAATTCGCAATCTGACTCAAATATAACTCCTTCAAAAAATTAAAGTCCATTCAGTGACAAGAAAATTCAATTAAACCGAAATATCGGTCTTTGGCCCTGTGTAAAACAATCAGAATTAAAGTCTTACCTCAGAATAAATGGATGTCACATATCTGCTCTTGTTGTTGCGCACCGCTTGGAGGAACTGCATTGCAAATAATAATATTCTCTTTTTTTGTGATTTTAGTGGAGTTTTTCTTCAAAAGAAGTGGAATGAAATGGGAAGTGCAACGAAATCTTGAGTTCAATAAAAAATTAAATTTTTGAGAAAATGCTTTTGAAATAAAAAATTATTATTGGGAGACTTGTTGGAGAATAATTACAATAAATAAAATTTTTCATTATCTAATGATTATATTAATTAACAGTATACCTTATTCCTCATCTTGACCAGTGTTGCCGACCGCCTACATCACACAACCGCACTGGGCTGCTACTACTGACCGACCGCTCTGCATGACGACTACAGACTGAGTACTGCTCTCAACTAGACAGAGCTACAGACTCGCAACGACTGCCTGCTAACGACTGACTACTCACAGACTCGCAACGACTACTACTAACACACTGAGAACCGCTCGCAACACTCGCGCGGTCAAGCGCATACTCTCTGGTCACAGATGCTACAATGCCTCGCCATCGCTGCTATGTTACATACGTGTTTCAATATATATATATATATATATATAAAATATATATATATATATATACTTTTGGCGCTCGCTGTATTGCAGTAGTTCGAGTAACGAAGATTTTTGTGAGGTGAGTGATTCATGAAAGGTATAGATTATTGTTAGTCAGGGCCATTCTTTTGTAGGGATTATTGAAAGTCAGATTGCGTTGCGCTAAAAATATTGTGTGTCACTTTATTGATGATCAGAATAAGTAAAGAGAGAAATGTCTGAGCACGTTCAGTTTTGCTCAGCTGTTTGAAAATCAAATAACGTAAGAGGTTTACCAGCACAGTAATTTTTAATTTTCCAAAGGGGACGTTTCAGTGTGTGATGTCCTTAGGTTAGTTAGGTTTAAGTAGTTCTAAGTTCTAGGGGACTGATGACCTCAGATGTTAAGTCCCATAGTGCTCAGAGCCATTTGAACCATGCTTCTTGCGGGTATTATTATCCCACGTTCAGTGTCGTTTACGTGGCGACATGCTGCGATGTTCTCAACACACCTCTCTGCAACAGATTGTCGCAGCATTCAGGCAGAATACACGGCACATCTTCAAATAAGACGAACATCCTCGTGACTTTTAAACGGTGTGAGATACATAAACATTTTTACAGTATTTTTGGAAAATAATGATATAATGTTTTCAAGTGCTGTGTTAGTATGCGTGCGTGGCACTAATACTAGATTTGAGATTCTGCGACATATTTTCAAGAGATAAACAGTCTTAATTGCAAAATAGGCTTTATTATTTTATATTTTACCTTGTTTAAGGCATCTTCAGTTTGGCTTACAAAGAAGAGTACAAACTTTTCCTAGAAAATGGCAAGACTCCGATTTAGTAAAACTTTGAACTACCAATGAAAATATTAAAACTAACATACTAGCATTACAGGTGTTAGGCACATATATTGACGTCCCTGCAAATGTTTTAGCAGGCAATCATCGCTGTCTGTACTTTAAGAACATTGCGTAGTGCCCCTTAAAAGTAAAATAAATGGAATGTAATAGTCGAAAGTATTCAGAAGCCAGTAACTTATCTTCTACATCAAAGACACCAATACACGCAACTTACTGATATAAAATAGGGTTGAGTATACGGGAAATCACTTTCAAAATACATAAAAAAATTCAGCGGGTAGTTGCCCTTTTAGGAGACTTCGCACGGTGTCGTATTAAAATAAAACGAATCACAAGATAGCCAAAACGGCATTCAAGGCAAGTTGTCTGTTTATGCCTCTAATTTACGTCCTAAAGAATAAGGAGGCAGTAGATTAACTTGCAGAGCATATGGTACAGGCCAAAGGACATCAGATATGGGATCAGGCTTACAGTAATGCATCCCAAAATGTAAACATGTGAAAAGTGCCGTTGTGGATGTTCTGGCCGCACAAATAACTCTTAGTACTGGACTACAAGAGACGCATAGCTACCGTTCACCGCTCACAGCAGATGGCGCCGTGGGAAGAAAATTACGACAGAGGAATTTTAACAGAGAAATGTCGGGTGAGTTACAAAAACGAATAACTGAAAACTAATAAAATTCCTTTTTAAAAATATAAATAATATGTTTATATAAGTCAGTTTAAATGAGAAAGAGTGAGTAAACATATAGCAATTAAAACATATCAAGTACACACTGTAGTAGCGAAGGGAAGTAGAGGTGTAGGAAAGAATCTTGGTTAGTAATCGAAAAACATCTGTATCGCACGTCTGCCTCTCCACAAATGGAGAGTTAGGACACAGGTATACCGGAAAGGAGTCACACGATAAGTAGAAGCCAAAAAATATTCGGAAGCAACAATAAAGAATATGAACGTTACGCTAAGTCACAAAACAGACTTCAGCTGACGTGATGATACTATGTATTGTTTCGAACTTTGTATCTCAGAAGCTGATTGAATGGCTGACGTGGCCGTAACTTAAACTGAAGGGAAAAAGATGCAGCAAAACGAAGAAGACCGCTCGTGTTGTCTCTGTGGCGCGGTCCAGTAGCATGCTATCAGTCACGTAATTATGCTGTTTTCAGTCACGTAACTAGACAGCTTCCCACAAGTAATCTCATGCCAAAATGTATCGTTTTTTGTGAATGAGAACATTAATATTCTCTTCGAATGAACTGGTGCGCACATTTCTATACTCTTATCTACCGATCAAGTGACATTATTGGCTCAGTCTAATCTGCCGGTTGAAGCCGGAGTTAAGAGGCGATAAGTAAAGCAAACAGTTGTATAACAGCAGGTGTAGCGCCTGCGGGACTCCACAATCTGCGCACGCAGTTGTTTCATCGCATCCTTTGTCTGCGGGACCGATTCTGACCGATATAATCGTTCCTGCCTGCCATCGAAGCATTCCTGCTTGCCCGACAGAGATAAATGAAAACGTCCATTAAACACGAAAGACCACAGCACTGTAATTACCGTTGTTATCCGACTACACACTACACTGACAACGTGTATTGAGCACTTCCTGTATCAAGATATAACTGCCTGTCCTCGAAGAGGTGATGAGGAGGGATGTAGTTTGATTGAGAGTTTCATAAGACATTAGATGCTGAGAGTTTCAATTTGAAGGCTATTTAACATAACGGAAATTTAAATAGAGTTGTTGGCTGGCCATTTGCAGTTCACTTTATGTAACAACAAAAAATATTTATTTCAGTAACAGAAGTTAGAAGATTTCGTAATGAAAAAATTGTTCTATGCGAGGATTTGCCAAGAAGAAACGATTTCAGATCGCTTTCAAAATAACTTAGCTATTCTTCAGGTATTGTGCGCCATTAAGTAACCAATCGAACAGCAAGTTGTGCATTTCTCACCATCGAAAATAACTATATTATTTGGAAACAGTGCTAAACAACAAAGTAAACCACCGCAATACGACGGTCCTCCCAGCTGTGATGTACAGACCTATAGATGTACGGTGCAGATGTACCATAGGACAGGTTGAACGGCGTAGAATAGGCACGTTTGAACTGTGGCGTTGGCGAAAAATTCTTGGAGTTTGATGGACCACAAAGAGATCGAACAGGTAAGTATTCCAGCAAATAAAACCAGACCGCTGTTTGGAAGCTCTGATTCAGAAACAAAAACTGACCTACTTTGGGCACTTTTGAGACATGATTCACTAGAAAAGATGTTAATTCTGGGGAAGATGTAAGGTGTAAGGACAAAAGGGCG
Organism: Schistocerca piceifrons; assembly: GCF_021461385.2. NCBI lineage: Eukaryota > Metazoa > Arthropoda > Insecta > Orthoptera > Acrididae > Schistocerca > Schistocerca piceifrons. The sequence continues at coordinate 36,477,887 of NC_060143.1, forward strand.
GCAAAAGATGAGGTGGAACGATATCGATGGCTTCGCGAAAGTGATGGGTTCCAACATGGAAAGTCTGCGGACGACTATATATAAGTCTTTTACTTATCTTACCGTGTTTTTCACAATTTAAGTCGCTATTTATAGTTATTGTGCACCTACTCCCGCCCCTCCTCCCCCCCTCCTCGAACCCTTCCCCACCCACCCACCCGCCACACCTCCGGCCACTGTGGCCGAGCGGTTCTAAGCACTTCAGTCCGGAACTGCGCTGCTGCTACGGTCGCAGGTTCGAATCTCTCATCGGCCATAGATGTATGTGATGTCCTTAAGTTAGTTAGGTTTAAGTAGTTCTAAGTCTAGGGGACTGATGACCTCTGATGTTAAGCCTCATAGTGCTTAGAACCGATTGAACCATTTTTTAGTGTGTTGGTATAATTTTTAACAGTATTCAAAAGCTCTTGAAACGATGAGTACAGTCATATAAAGTTTGTTAATGCTGGGCTTGAAATTTTTCGCAAAAAAAGTCCGAGTGGGCCTTCGAGCAAGGCTCCGTCTTTGTACCAAGTCCTTCGACTATGTAATTGTTTCTAAGTGAGCTGTACGCTTCAGTATGAGTACTTACACACAGTTTAAAGTTATTCCTTAGCCCCTTCTGATACGCTAGAAGTTAGGATATAGTTCGATCTACGACGATGGTTGTTGTTGTTGTGGTCTCCAGTCCTGAGACTGGTTTGATGCAGCTCTCAATGTTACTCTATCCTGCGCAAGCTTCTTCATCTCCCAGTACCTACTGCAACCTGCATCCTTCTGAATCTGCTTAGTGTATTCATCTCTTGATCTCCCTCTACGATTTTTACCCTCCACGCTGCCCTCCAATACTAAATTGGTGATCCCTTGATGTCTCAGAACATGTCCTACCAACCGATCCCTTCTTCTTGTCAAGTTGTGCCACAAACTCCTCTACTCCCCAATTCTATTCAATACCTCCTCATTAGTTATGTGATCTACCCATCTAATCTTCAGTATTCTTCTGCAGCACTACATTTCGAAGCTTCTCTTCTTGTCCAAACTAGTTATCGTCCGTGTTTCACTTCCATACATGGCTACACTCCATACAAATACTTTTTGAAACGACTTCCTGACACTTAAATCTATACTCGATGTTAACAAATTTCTCTTCTTCAGAAACGCTTTCCTTGCCATTTCCAGTCTACATTTTCTCTAATTCGACTATCATAAATTATTTTGCTCCCCAAATAGCAAAACTCCTTTACTACTTTAAGTGTCTCATTTCTGAACCTAATTCCCTCAGCATCACCCGACTTAATTCGACTACATTCCATTATCCTCGTTTTGTTTTTGTTGATGTTCATCTAATATCCTCCTTTCAAGACACTGTCCATTCCGTTCAATGCTCTTCTAAGTCCTTTGCTGTGTCTGACAGAATTACAATGTCACCGACGAACCTCAAAGTTTTTATTTCTCCTCCATGGATTTTAATGCATACTCCGAATTTTTGTTTTGTTTCCTTTACTGCTTGCTCAATATACAGATTGAATAACATCGGGGATAAGCTACAGCCGTGTCTCACTCCCTTCCCAACCACTGCTTCCGTTTCATGTCCCCCGACCCTTATAACTGCCATCTGGCTTCTGTACAAATTTTAAATAGCCTTTCACTCCCTGTATTTTACCCCTACCACCTTCAGAATTTGAAAGAGAGTATTCAAGTCAACATTGTCAAAAGCTTTCTCTAAGTCTACAAATGCTAGAAACGTAGGTTTGGCTTTCCTTAATCTTTCTTCTAAGATAAGTAGTAGAGTCAGTATTGCCTCACGTGTTCCAACATTTCTACGGAATCCAAACTGATCTTCCCGAGGTCGGCCTCTACCAGTTTTTCCATTCGTCTGTCAAGAATCCGCGTTAGTATTTTGCAGCTGTGACTTATTAAACTGATAGTTCGGTGATTTTCACATCTGTCAACACCTGCTTTCATTGGGATTGTAATTATTATATTCTTCTTGAAGTCTGAGGGTATTTCGCCTGTCTCATACATCTTGCTCACCAGATGGTAGAGTTTTGTCAGGACTGGCTCTCCAAAGGGTTTCAGTAGTTCTTAGTAGTAAACAACGATGGTATGTCGTACAAAATTGGACCACGAGGAAATAAGTCTTACGAGGTGCGTGCAAGTTCTAAGGCCTCCCATTTTTTTTCTCCGGACTGGAAAGAGATAAAAACATGCACACTGTTTTAAAATGAGGCCACGTTCAGTGTCAATACGTAACAGAGATGGCAGCACCGTATGGCAGATGGAATTTTACCGCCTGCGGCGAGAATGAGAACTGTTTTAAATTCTTAAAATAGCGACGTTTTCCGTACCTGAACAGCGTGCAATCATTCGTTTTCTGAATTTGCGTGGTGTGAAACCAATTGAAATTCATCGACAGTTGAAGGAGACATGTGGTGATGGAGTTATGGATGTGTCGAAACTGCGTTCGTAGGTGCGACAGTTTAATGAAGGCAGAACATCGTGTGACAACAAACCGAAACAACCTCGGGCTCGCACAGGCCAGTCTGACGACACGATCGAGAAAGTGGAGAGAATTGTTTTGGGGGATCGCCGAATGACTGTTGAACAGATCGCCTCCAGAGTTGGCATTTCTGTGGGTTCTGTGCACACAATCCTGCATGACGACCTGAAAACGCGAAAAGTGTCATCCAGGTGGGTGCCACGAATGCTGACGGACGACCGCACGGCTGCCCGTGTGGCATGTTGCCAAGCAATGTTGACGCGCAACGACAGCACGAATGGGACTTTCTTTTCGTCGGTTGTGACAATGGATGAGACGTGGATGCCATTTTTCAATCCAGAAACAAAGCGCCAGTCAGCTGAATGGAAGCACACAGATTCACCGCCACCAAAAAATTTCGGGTAACCGCCAGTGCTGAAAAAATGATGGTGTCCATGTTCTGGGACAGCGAGGGCGTAATCCTTACCCATTGCGTTCCAAAGGGTACTACGGTAACAGGTGCATCCTACGAAAATGTTTTGAAGAAGAAATTCCTTCCTGCACTGCAACAAAAACGTCTGGGAAGGGCTGCAGGTGTGCTGTTTCACCAAGACAACGCACCCGCACATCGAGCTAACGTTACGCAACAGTTTCTTCGTGATAACAACTTTGAAGTGATTCCTCATGCTCCCTACTCACCTGACCTGGCTCCTAGTGACTTTTGGCTTTTTCCAACAATGAAAGACACACTCATTGGCCGCACATTCACCAGCCGTGCTGCTATTGCCTCAGCGATTTTCCAGTGGTCAAAACAGACTCCTAAAGAAGCCTTCGCCGCTGCCATGGAATCATGGCGTCAGCGTTGTGAAAAATGTGTACGTCTGCAGGGCGATTAAGTCGAGAAGTAACGCCAGTTTCATCGATTTCGGGTGAGTAGTTAATTTGAAAAACAAAATCGGAGGCCTTAGAACTTGAATGCACCTCGTATTTGTTGTTAGTAACGTAGGCCCACCACCTTTCTGCATATAAAGTGTGGGGTCCTGCCCACTCGTCTCTTATAGGGTGGCTAAAGGATGTTGCTTTCTCGGATAGCTATACAACAGTTCAAGCAAATCACACTAATAGTTTTTATTACATTCTTCATCTTCGTGCCAGTGTTTGTCGTTACGCCGTAACATAAAGAGCCTGGCATGAATACCCCGCTTTACAGCGTTAACACGATAATGGCAGATCCAGGTCACTTTGCCTTCCAATTTTACCGCGTTTCCCGGATACGTTTGAGAAAAGTCTCATCGCCAACATAAACAAGTGTTATATCACTGTACATATCATAGTTCTCGATTGCCATTAAAAACATATAACGTTCCATATAAATAATCCATACTTGCTCCATTAACGAAGTTAAGTTAGGACTACACAGCAAAACCATGTGCCTCTCACTGTGTTATCTTTTGTAGAAAACTTTGTTTCCATACCTTGAACCGTAGTGCTGCCGTAATCACCATCAGCCACTTTACATCCTCTGCTAGATAAAGGCCAACTCTGATTTTTCCGTGCATCACTGTCTTCAGCTGCACATTAGTGACGTCATCCAGTCGCCTTCCATTGTGTCCTCGTTTAGATCTTTTTCTTATTTGTTGGAACCCATAAAACAACATCCGTTCACTTGGCTACAGATCCTGGCCTCTTCCATTTCCATTACACTCATAATTACATCTTCCCCTCAAGTTACTGTTTCCTTTCACTTCCAATGATCCCCGACAAGTATACGTCTTGTGCTTGCAGAGCTATCTTCAGTTTCGGAGCAGTAGATCGGTGGCAACAATTTTCCGTCCTTCCACAATATGGTAGCTCGCTTGCCGCTGCTAACAGTTCCGGTATTTGCAACGCCCAAATGATGGCTGATACTCTGCAGAACACTTGCTTCCAGACATCTAGGAGCCTTATAATTAGCGGCCATCATTCTATGGCCGATGTTTTCTCACAACGACGAGAACTTACTGTTCTTGTCTGCGTCATGCCAGAGTGATCGACTGTTGCGTACATTTTCTTCCGCTGCTCCACTTTCTCTATGGCATGCCACTCACCGGCTGCAAGAATTTTATGCGGTAATGCGTCCATGAGATTGCCAGTGTGCCTATCAATATCATTTTACTAAACAGTTTTAATTTTTCATATGACAGAGATCGCCTGATAAAAAGTGTCTGGACCCCCTACTGTTGGACATTGAGGTGTCCACACCTTTACCTTTATGATGGTTTTGACGGTGCTGGCGACACTTTCAATGAGGTGGCTGTATGCCTATGGAGGAATCACAGCCCAATCTTCCTCAAGAGCCGAACCAGCGATGGTAGAGGCTTTGGACGCTGGGGTTTGGAGCAAAGTTGGCGTTCTACCTAATCACAAAGGTGTTCCATGGGGTTCAGGTCGGGACTGTGGGCAGCCCTACTTATTTCAAGAATGTTATTTTTCACACACCATTATCTCACAGATGTTGCGTTATGATGCCTCACAGTTGCTGCTTTACGACAAGGTGCTTTGTCGTGTTGGTACAACCAATAATCGAACTCCAGCCTCCTAGCAGAGCCGAGACAAGCAGAGCAGCTTCTCCTTCGTACAGATTGAATACTTCGCTTAGTTTAGTGGAATTCTACACTACTGGCCATTAAAACTGCTACACCAAGAAGAAATGCAAATGATAAACGAGTATTCATTGGACAAATATATTATACTAGAACTGACATGTGCATGGGGGCTTATTTTAATATATATAATTGAAAATGATTTTTGTAGCTGTCTGTCCGATTACGTAAGTCTCGTAATCGGTTGGCCCTGACTAGAATTGTTACGCTATCTGACTGCAGAGAACAATGTAAGAAAATTTCAGTAAACACAGTTAATTAATTAAGTCCCCAGCAACTAAAAAAACCAACAAAACCAATAAGCACAAAAGTAACTGTTCTGTATGTGGGAGTGTGACTCAACGTCCACATCTGGCACGGTTCTTCTCAAACAAGACAAGAATTCTTAAATACCAATTATACCGACGTGACAAAAGAAATTTAGAAAAACTATAATTACGCAAGAAAACCAAAATTCACTCTAATACAAGAACACGAGCCAGATGCTTTGTTGACTGAACCTGTAGTGACACATTATTTCAGATACACAACTAATAAAGGAACATTATAAATTTTACCTTCATATATATTGACGAAATGCACTCATTACAATAACACCTGCTATCTCTCCCATCAAATAACTGCATAAGACATGGAACTATACTCTTTACTACAACATCTTGCTCCAACTTCACAACAACCACGAGCTCTCGACAAAACTGTCCTCTACGATCTCTTCACAAGCACTGACTTCTACGATCTCGTAACACGCACTGTGGAGGCGGCTTAATAGTACTCTTTGGCGCACTCTCTGGCGCAGTGGCACAGTGTAGCCACCTTTCATATGCCCCTCCTCCACAGGCCAGAATTTGATGGTATTTTTGCCAGCATTGGTGGTGAAAATACCACCAAATTCGTCCACAATAATACAGACAAAAATAAAGATAATATTAATACCTAAACATCACATAATTAGTTAAAATTTTGGCTTTGCACTGACCTTTTACTAACCTAATATATGAAATACAGTAAGCAATACAACTTCTTTTCATACATGTGACTTTACATAATAGTTTACACAATATACAAAAAATCAGTTTATACAAATGTTCACATAAAATGCTTTCAATGATTAGTTTATACAAAAAAAAGATACTAACAGGTGACATCTTTTCAGTAGGAGCAGTCCATCAGTTGCACCCAGTAAAGTTTAGCAGGTACACCCATCAACAAGTCACATTAATTCAGTAGAAGCAGTTCATCAGTGGCACCCAGCAATGTTGAGTAGGTGCAGACACCAACCAGTGACTTTATTTCAGTAAAAACAGTTCATCAGTTGCACCCAGCAATCTTGAGCAGGTGCAGACAGCAACAAGGGACATCTTTTCAGTAAAAACAGTTCATCAGTTGCACCCAGCAATGTTGAGTAGGTGCAGACAGCAACAAGTGACACCATTTCAGTAGAAGCAGTCCATCAGTTGCACCCAGCAATGTTGAGCAGGTGCAGACAGCAAGAAGTAACATCATTTCAGTAGGAGCAGTCCATCAGTTGCACCCAGCAATGTTGAGCAGGTGCAGACAGCAACAAGTGACATAATTTCAGTAGGAGCAGTCCATCAGTTGCACCCAGCAATGTTGAGCAGGTGCAGACAGCAACAAGTGACATAATTTCAGCAGAAGCAGTTCATCAGTTGCACCCAGCAATGTTGAGCGCAGGTGCAGACACCAACAAGTGATACCATTTCAGTAGAAGCAGTCCATTAGTGGCATCAGCAATGTTGATCAGGTGCACACAGCAATAGGGGACATCTCTTCAGTAGAAACAGTTCATCAGAGGCATCAGCAATGTTGATCAGGTGCACACAGCAACAGGGGACACCTTTTCAGTAGAAGCAGTCCATCAGTGGCACCCAGCAATATTGAGTAGGTGCAGACAGCAACAAGTGACTTCATTTCAGTAGAAACAGTTCATCAGTGGCACCCAGCAATATTGAGCAGGTGCAGACACCAGCAAGCAACATCATTTCAGCAGAAACAGTCCATCAGTTGCACCCAGCAATGTTGAGTAGGTGCAGACAGCAAGAAGTAACATCATTTCAGTAGAAACAGTTCTAACAGTGGCACCCAGCAATATTGAGTAGGTGCAAACAGCAAAAAGTCACATCTCTCAGCAGAAGCAGTTCGACAAAATTCACTAACACTGATCACACTGTTCATCAGAGTTTATGAGCAGAAATTAAACATGTCCTAATGTCACACATCATGTTGAAAAGTGCAGGTATCAGTTCAGAATATTTATCTTCACTAATCAGACAGTTCAGGCATGAACAATAGTTTGAATGCACATACAAATGCTTTTACAGTAAGATACAAATCATAACAAACACACAAATGATATCAGATAATTATCCTATTAACTATTACAATACACAAATACCAGTAAACCTATAATATTTATGGGTGTCAGTGCAAGCCACTACCAACAAATAAAATAATATTTAGGAGATAGGTGGGTAGGATTAGTAAAGGAAAACACACAGAACACACTCACTCATCCTTCATCCACATTAAGTACTACTGTGTAATTGAATAGTGTTAATTGTGTAAATGTAATTCTGTCAAAATCTGATGTTCATCATGTGCTTCAAGTAGTACTGGCAGCAATGTATAACAGTCAATAATAGTTAAGTCAACGTCATAGTCATCATGTCAAGACCAATGTTTGCCAAGCCAGATCAAAATGTACTGTTGTTGAACAACTGTCAGTGAGCCAAGATATGCAATTACTTCCTCTCTCCAAAAAAAAGTATATACTGCTTAGTGATTTAACAAAGTGTATGCATAGACTATCTTCCTTCTATTTTAGTGTTCTAGTCTGCTCTCTTCATCCTCCTTGTTCCATAAGACCAACAAAAAAATATGCTCCTCACTTACTTTACCTCTTATACACCAAAACTCCAATAATCATCTGCATCACATAATCTCAATACGTCACTAATACTTCTTCAATACGTCGATACATATAACTCTTATCATCAATATCATTTATCTTACCTCTTGTCCACAAAAACTCCACTAATCATCTACTTCACATACTCTCAATACCTCAATAATACGTCGCTACATATAAACCTCAGCACCAATATCATTACACTTCCATAACAACTCTTTCCTCTAGTCAGTCTCCTCGAACAAGTACAGATAAAATCCTAATGCAACTTCAATTCAGCATCCCATACAATCCGAAGACACAATGTCCACACACAACCTCTGCGTAATCCATCTGACCCAAATTTTCTACTCATTATAAATTATAAGATACATTTTGGTTCCTTGTCCATCATTAAATAAAAGAAATGCATACCTGACCTCTAACAGACTTAGTTCGAATAACTCTCAGTAATTAAGTACGATTACGGAGTGTGAATGATCATAATATTTCACAGTGTGTACACCACTTCAAGAATCATAGCAGAAGCAAACATGTAGAGTATTTCTTGTATCAAGTGTCACTTCCTATTTCAATTGCTCACGAAAAATGCAGTGTAATAACTATTAATGGTCTAAACCTAGTTTTGGTCTGTCATGTCGTTAGCTTCCTTCCTATTAGCATAAAGTTATACAGCTTCCATAAAACCTCAGCTCATGTGACTTCTATGACTTTCTTGTACTAATGTCGTTCGTCGAATTATAGCAGTTCATTTTCTCATCTTAAAAATATAAGGCACTGAGCGTAAGCAAAACTTGCAATAGCGAGTAAATATACCAGTAGAGAACAGAATGTCAATAAGTGGATGCAGCACAATTCCTACAACGAGGCTCTGCCAAGCGAACAATCTATAATTAATCCAATAGTGTGACCTAAACTCTATGTTTATACACAGTATATCAGCATTTCTATACTCTAAATTGAAGAGTAGTTATGGCAACAAAACAGAAATGTGTAAATATGCAATCCATACAAAAAGCAGCAAACATATATCTTACGTAATAAACAAGTCATTAGCATCATATCAGCATAAGCAACAAGTGGATGCAGCACAATTCCTACAACGAGGCTCTGCCAAGCGAACAATCTATAATTAATACAGTAGTGTGACCTAAACTCTATGTTTATACACAGTATATCAGCATTTCTATACACCAAATTAAAGAGTAGTTATGGCAACAAAACAGAAATGTGTAAATATGCAATCCATACAAAAAGCAGCAAACATATATCTTACGTAATAAACAGGTCATTATCATCATATCAGCATACGCAAATAAATGTTCATATGTAATCTTAATAAGTAAACATGAAGGCGCAAGCAGATAAATCACAAAGTATAACTTACATACATATCAGCACAATAAATCAGGTGACAATTATAATTTAAATAACTAAGCACAGCAGGCACATAATTAAAAAAATAGGACATCAGTGAAAAAGCAGCGCAGCCAAGCGATGCATAATATACACAAGTTACAACCCAGTTCATTAATAATCATTGTCAAAATCAGTTAACGTACGCAAGCACGTCGCTTCACCAGTAAATTCATAGAACATAAAATTAGCACAAAGTATGAATCACGTAATCGCAAGCAGCAAATTACGTCTAAAGTACGTACCTAAGTGGAAATATGTTACCTGAAAAATGAACTCAATTAATAGTTACCTTTTTTAGTTTATTAGTTTCTTCTTCGAAATTACATTCTTCCTGAAAATTTCTCGATAGCAAGTCGTTTTAACGTCGGACACGCACAGAATTTACCTGAAGTTCTTAAATACTTTATACAACCGTATCCTGCAAAATACTAAATGTTAATAACAGAATTCATCAAGTCACTATAGCTTTATACAGAATTTAATCGGAGAAATTAAACTGAGTATTTGTTTACGGCTATCAGTGCATTCGCACTGAGCGCTCGATCAGCTGTGGGCGCGTGACGTAGGAAGCTATTGTTCGCGGTCAACGACTGCCTTGTGCGGCGCGCAGACTTGACTGTTGCTTTGAGTATGTGCCGCCGCCAAAACACAGCGCGGTATCCTTGTACTCTCCGCATGTTTACATGTAGCTGTTAGTTTCTCACAAGTATGTCATTCCACAAAAATTTTAACGTTTGATATATGATGTATTCCTTTAGAGCGTCGTGATTTAAGAGTTTCTACTTCAACAGTGTTATCATGTATAATTTTGCGAATTCTATATGGACCGTTATAAAGCAGAAAAAATTTGCGACACAAGCCTTTTCCTTTATGAGACAAACGGTGAGACTTAACTAACACCTTTTGACCAACTGACAAGATTTTTAAACGACCAGGACGTTTTGCTGATTTCTCTCTTCTTGCAGCCGCAGACGCAATATTTCGTAGAGCCAGGTTGACAACTTCAGAATGCCGCAGTTTCCGTGAAGGCGGAAAAGGAACGATTTCAGATATGCGATTTGTCGGTGCTTTGTTTTTTAATATCATTATAGGCGGTAAAGAAGTTGAATCATTAGGGAGTTCATTCAGAATGTTTTGAAAAATATGAAGATACTGATCCCAAGTTCTGTGATTCTGATGACAATAAAGACGGCACAATTTATTGATTTCCTTCATCCATCTCTCTGAAGCGTTAGATTGAGGGTGAAAAAGTGAAATGAAGATTGGTTTAATTTTACGACGCTGTAGAGTACGAAGCCAAATTTTAGAACGAAACTGTGATCCATTATCTGATATAACCTTGTCAACATGACCAACTTCTTTAAGAAAATGTTTGATGAAAGCGTTAGATACTGAACGAGCTGTTGCTTTGCGTAAAGGTGTAAAACACACATATTTTGATGTCAGTTCCACTGCTACGAAAATGTACGCAAAACCATTAGTAGAACGAACCACTGGGCCAAACAAATCGACTGCAGCCATCTCCTTTAATTTCGCTGGAATAATGGGAAACAACGGTGCTCTGTGAGAAATCGTTGGAGGCTTAGCCATTTGACATAATTTACATTTGGCAAGAACAGATCGAATACGTTTTTCCATATTACTGAAGTAACAATTTTCTCGTAATTTGTGAAAGCATTTTCGGGGACCAAAGTGTGCATAACTGAGATGCGTATACCAAATCAATTTATTGACCCACTCATCAGGAATACAAACTAACCAAACGGAGTTGTCGACCGATTTTCGTTTAAAAAGAACTTTCCAGATAGATCGCAAAACAAGGTGTGGCCAAATCGTCCAAACTAACAAAGCGTCTAGGAAAATTAGAGACACCAAGGAAACTACGAACATCACGTTTTGTAGTAGGAACAGCATAATTACGAATAGCATCTAATTTTTCTGGATCAGGAAGAATACCTTCTGTAGAAATAATGTGACCGAGAAATTTCACCTGAGAACGACCGAATTCAGATTTTTCCAAGTTCACTGTCATGCCAACTCGTGCAAAAATACGTAATCATGAATCCAAAATTTTGTTGTGCTCACTCCAAGAACGTTTAGCAATAATAATATCGTCAACATATGAAGTAATATTGTCACGAATATAAACAGGTAACATTTCGTTTAGACTACGAATGAATGCTGCAATAGGTACAGTAAGTCCAATCGGTAATTTCCAAAGTCACTTTTGGGTAAAACAGTCATATCCGGTTATTGTTCTTACTCACTAGATAGCTTGATAGTAGAAGAGTTGTTTTTGACAGATGCAAAGAATAGTAAAAGAGTAGGCAGCGGTACAGAAAACTAAAAGAGAAATAGCACCACTACAGCTCGGGGCCCTATGCTCGCTACGGCACATATTCACTTAGAGTAGTGAATCCCCTGAGGACTTTAATAAGTTCAAACAGTAATTTTCGAAATCTCATTTAGGTAAATAGTCAAATCCGGTTATTGTTTACTTACTTACTAGATAGATTGATAGTCGAAGAGTTGGTTTGACAGATGCAAAGAATAGTAAGAGAGTAGGCAGCGGTACAGAAAACTAAAAGAGAAATAGCACCACTACAGCTCGGGGCCCTATGCTCGCTACGGCACATATTCACTTAGAGTAGTGAATCCCCTGAGGACTTTAATAAGTTCAAACAGTAATTTTAGAAATCTCCTTTTGGTAAATAGTCATATCTGGTTATTGTTTACTTACTGACTAGATAGATTGATAGTAGAAGAGCTGGTTTGACAGATGTAAAGAATAGTGAAAGAGTAGGCAGCGGTACAGAAAACTAAAAGGGAAATAGCACCACTACAGCTCGGGGCCCTATGCTCGCTACGGCACATATTCACTTAGAGTAGTGAATCCCCTGAGGACATTAATAGCTGCACATAATTTCTAGTTTGTGACCTTGTGGCACATCTGGCGGAAGTGCGTACGTAAATTGATCTAGCCATAAACATGGATGTATGTCATTCTTAGAGTTGCGGAAGATCTTAAATTTCCGAACAGTCAAAAAGTGTTTATAATCAAAGTTTTCGCCTCGTGGCGACAAAGACCTACCGCGTCTGTCCCAGTCCGAATGTCGATTATTGTTAAATTCACGCGCCTCGCGCTCTCTTACTGCATCCCGTAAATGAAATAAATTGTTTTCTTCATAACCCTCTGCTATCTGTGATTCTAAGTTCCTTCTACTGTCCTTTCCTACTATTTCGCCTTCAATTTGTTTGTCTTGCTTCCGTAATGCCTCAAATTCTCTTTTCACGCGTTCATTAAATTTTCCCTGATTCTCAACATGCTTATTTATGTTCTGATACTCTTCGGTTTCTGCAAATGGTAATGGGGCTGTATCATCCGAATCTCTGTCCCCATGTAAACTAAGATTTGTCAATTTATCTGAAATTTCCTCAACTCTTTCCGATAAGTCACCTATTTTTTTTTCTGTTTGTTTACGTCTTCCGTAAGTGTCGCGACTCGGGTTTCAGTATTGTCACATTTGGTAGCTAGCTGTACATATTGTTGTGTTAGGTTATTTAATCTGTCATTAGGTACGGATCCTTCGATTCTCTCAAATATTTCTTCCTTATCCTTTGCACGTTGTAAATTTAACTCTGAAAAATTCTGTACTATCACGCGATCTCTTTCTTCCTGTTCTCTATCCTGTTCCCTTTGTCTGATTTCTACTGCAATTAATCTATTATTGTGAGAATTCAGAATCGGTTGTACTTCTTCCCTGATTTCTTTCTTTAATTCATCTTTCATATTTTTGAAACATGTCCCTATTCGTGAATCTATCCGTGTTTCCATTGTTCCCATATCAGTTTTTAATTCAGATCGTAAAGTTCCCATCTCTGTTTTAATTGTTCCTATCTCTGTTTTTAATTCAGATCCAAACCGTGTTTCCATTGTTCCCATCTGTGTTTTAATTGTTCCTATCTCTGTTTTTAATTCAGATCGTAACTGTGATCCCAAATTTAATATTGCACTCATCAACTGCTCCGTACTAACTTTTTCGAAATTCCTTTCGCCCCTAACATTTCCCTCAAAACTAACTTCCTTCTGCATAGCCATAAGGCTATCTGTGTTCGATACTATTCCAGAATCTTCTGTCATTAATCTCGTATTCTGCAAATTTTCTGATTGAGAAAAATTTTGAAATGGTTCTGGACTATTTTCCCGACTTATTACATTGTTTTCAACTCCATCATCCACCATACTGTTTTCCTGTGTTGGCGAGTTCGCCATGTCAACAATTTCGTTATTCTCACTATTCATCATTTTCGCCTTTTTCATAGATCGCGTAATCATTTACAAAATATACGAAAGATTCGTCACTGTACGAAAATTACACACAATGACTCTTTATCTCCAACAATACTATTCACACTAGATGTCTCCCTCAAACACGATTAACGAACAATTGAAATAATTACACAAAATTGTCAAACGCGTATACAAGGCAATAAAAATTAAATTTTGAAAAATACCATTAGAAGAATGCCAATTACCAAATCTACACACTCAATACAGACTACAATCACTAAACTCAAAATTACTACAACAATACTACAGTCTACAATTTTCACAATCAGAAAAATTCCAAGGGACGATCCGAAGCAGCGGTCGCCACGTGCATGGGGGCTTCTTTTAATATATATAATTGAAAATGATTTTTGTAGCTGTCTGTCCGATTACGTAAGTCTCGTAATCGGTTGGCCCTGACTAGAATTGTTACGCTATCTGACTGCAGAGAACAATGTAAGAAAATTTCAGTAAACACAGTTAATTAATTAAGTCCCCAGCAACTAAAAAAACCAACAAAACCAATAAGCACAAAAGTAACTGTTCTGTATGTGGGAGTGTGACTCAACGTCCACATCTGGCACGGTTCTTCTCAAACAAGACAAGAATTCTTAAATACCAATTATACCGACGTGACAAAAGAAATTTAGAAAAACTATAATTACGCAAGAAAACCAAAATTCACTCTAATACAAGAACACGAGCCAGATGCTTTGTTGACTGAACCTGTAGTGACACATTATTTCAGATACACAACTAATAAAGGAACATTATAAATTTTACCTTCATATATATTGACGAAATGCACTCATTACAATAACACCTGCTATCTCTCCCATCAAATAACTGCATAAGACATGGAACTATACTCTTTACTACAACATCTTGCTCCAACTTCACAACAACCACGAGCTCTCGACAAAACTGTCCTCTACGATCTCTTCACAAGCACTGACTTCTACGATCTCGTAACACGCACTGTGGAGGCGGCTTAATAGTACTCTTTGGCGCACTCTCTGGCGCAGTGGCACAGTGTAGCCACCTTTCACATGTCATTACATTTTCACGCAATTTGGATGCATAGATCCTGAGAAATCAGTACCCAGAACAACCACCTCTGGCCGTAATAACGTCCTTGCTACGCCTGGGCATTGACTCAAACAGAGCTTGGATGGCGTGTACAGGTACAGCTGCCCATGCAGCTTCAACACGATACCACAGTTCTTCAAGAGTAGTGACTGGCGCATTGCGACGAGCCAGTTGCTCGGCCACCATTGACCACACGTTTTCAATAGGAAAGAGATCTGGAGAATGTGCTGCCCAGGGCAGCAGTCGAACATTTTCTGTACCCAGAAAGGCCCGTACAGGACCTGCAACGTTCGGTCGTGCATTATCCTGCTGAAATGTAGAGTTTCGCAGGGATCGAATGGAGGGTAGAGCCACGGGTCGTAACACATCTGAAATGTAACGTCCACTGTTCAAAGTGCCGTTAATGCGAACAAGAGGCGACCGAGACGTGTAACCAATGGCACCCCATACCATCACGCCGCGTGATACACCAGTATGGCGAAGAAGAATACGCGGTTCCAATGTGCGCTCACCGCGATGTCGCCAAACACGGATGCGACCAACATGATGCTGTAATCGGAACCTGGACGCATCCGAAAAAATGACGTTTTGCCATTCGTCCACCCAGGTTCGTCGTTGAGTACACCATTGCAGGCGCTTCTGTCTGTGAAGCAGCGTCAAGGGTATCCGCAGCTATGGTCTCCGAGCTGATAGTCCATGCCGCTGCAAACGTCGTCGAACTGTTCGTGCAGATGGTTGTTGTCTTGCAAATGTCCCCATCTGTTGACTGAGGGATCGAGACGTGGCTGCACGATCCGCTACAGCCACACGGATAAGATGCCTGTCATCTCGACTGATAGTGATACGAGGCCGTTGGGATCCAGCACGGCGTTCCGTATTACCCTCCTGAACCCACCGATTCCATGTTCTGCTAACAGTCATCGGATCTCGACCAACGAGAACAGCAATGTCGCGATACGATAAACCGCAATCGCGATAGGCTACAATCCGACCTTTATCAAAGTCGGAAACGTGATGGTACGCATTTCTCCTCCTTACACGAGGCATCACAACAACGTTTCACCAGGCAACGCCGGTCAACTGCTATTTGTGTATGAGAAATCGGTTGGAAACTTTCCTCATGTCAGCACATTGTAGGTGTCGCCACCGGCGCGAACCTTGTGTGAATGCTCTGAAAAGCTAATCATTTGCATACCACAGCATCTTCTTCCTCTCGGTTAAATTTCGCGTCTGTAGCACGTCATCTTCGTGGTGTAGCAATTTTAATGGCCAGTAGTGTATTTTACTTTTGAGTAGAAGTGAACAGCAGCTCATAATTTACCTGTTTTTAGTAGTGCTATTAATTTTTGTAGTAAGAGTTTGAGTATTTTTCGATAGTTTGTGTTGAGTGAGTTCAGCTACCTGCGTTATGGATGCGTCACCTGTGGTTCAGAAAATTATTGGTTAAAGATGGGTAGGGCAGCGCCCACTGTGTACAGATGCAGAAGAAAGTTGTTATGGCGCAAAGTCAAGCGCCGGCACGACAGTCGGGAACGACAAAGAAGAAAAGGCTGTGAGAAGGGGTCTGACAGTAGGGCGCTGACCGACCTCCCTTCCAGGACGACAACGCGACAGCAGCGACCCCTAGGTAAAGAGAATATAAGCGCCGCGCCCGACTGGTGGCAGCCCAGTTCAGTAGCAGCTTCAAGATTACCCACTTCTATAGCAGTGTCAACGATAGGCACTTGGATAGCAGCGCTCCACGTTAGGTACTTCGATAGCGGGTCAGGAAAGACTTTTGTCAGTTTGAGGTCAGAAGTCACTACAAAGATAGATTATTCCGTATGTGGCCCTTTGCTTGCGACACATCTGTGTAATTGCCAAAGCTAAGTACTGTATGTGATTCATCATCATTTTCTTTGGGCCTTTGTCCCTCTTCAATGCGGGGTCGGCATTGCTACTATGGATTTATCAGTGTTAGTGTCAGAGGGTGGTCAGGCACTCTTCCTGTCGCCACCCGGAGCCCCCTGGGATGGTATTAGTGAACCCCAGGTGTCTGTGTCTGGTGTAAGCCATGAAACAGTGTGAACGTTTTTCAAATGTCTGCGAATCGTGTAACTGAGACAGGACGTGGGGACCAGCCCGGTTTTCACCTAGCGGGATGTGGAAAACCGCCTAAAAGCCACATCCAGGCTGGCCAGCACACCGGCCATCGTCGTAATGCGCCGGGCAGATTCGATCCGGGGCAGGTGGGCCTACCTGAGTCCAGGAGGCAGCGCATTAGCGCTCTCGCTTACCCTGACAGGTCTAGTACTGCCTTTGTTTGGTTGTAGTAAAACTCATTAATACGAGTTGTTTGACTGTTAGTCTAGCGCACCGAGTATGCAGGCTTCCTAGGCACAACAGGATTGGCGACCAGGCTGGGACTGCAAGGAAAGTAGTCAATGTCCACAAATGGCTGGAAGCTGTGGACGGTTGCCATGTTTCAGGCTGCTGCTCTGGGCTGCAGTGACGTTGTTGGGGCATCTGAGGCGAATGCCTTGGCACCTCTGCAGCCTATAGTGTCTGTTGGAGCCCTGACATCGCTCTGATTCGTACGTCTCGGCCCATCGGCACATGCCTCATCATGGTTGGCGAAACGTGGGGGGAGGGGGGGGGGGTGGGGGTCGGGCGAGGAGTCGCGAATCTTAGGGCAGACGTCTTAAAAACACATTAGAGGTAATGCCTGCTGCCGAAAGTACTTCTGAGCTAGCATGGGACACCTCACCTGTTGTGCTTCTTTTTGTATGTTCGTCCCTATGATTGGAGGTTTAAGGGACTTTGGCCGTTCACTTATGTAATAAAATGGAACACCTACAGCCGTCCTTACGATTTTATTTATTACATGGTTACCAGTTTCGGTGCTTCAGTACACCATCTTCACGCCTTAACTGACGCTTAGGGGGTTAACTCCAATCGTATGTACGATTCATCGGTAGCCAACTTGCATGAACGGGTACGTAACAACGATGTTATGTCTCCGACCACCAACTACCAACTCAGTAGATGGTTAGAGACACAACATCGTTATTACAGGTAGTCTGCGAAAGCCAATTCATAGATGTTTGCCACTGATGAATCGTGTATACGATTGGAGGAAACTCACTCAGCGCCAGTTAAGGCGTGAAGATGGTGCACTGAAGCACCGAAACTCGTGGCCTTATAATAAATGTCATCGTAAGGACGGTTGTAGGTGTTCCATTTTATGACGTGTTGGGTATGTGGCTGATCCTCCTCAGAGATGCGGACAAGTGCAGAGGGTAGGTTACTTGTCATTGGGAGCTCCAACGTCAGGTGGTTAATAGAGTCCTTCAGGAAAATAGCGGGCAGGTCAAGAGAGAAGGCCAGCGCCCACTCTGTTTGCCTGCTGGGGGATCTTGACCGATATGTGGAGGAAGCTCTGCCGGCAGCAACTGCGCACGCTGGATGCACCACCTGTAACGAATGACGCCTGCTGCCTGGGTTCAGAGGCCATCATCGGCTCCTACAGGTGGCTGGCTGGTTTGGTGAAGACAACTAGCCTCGCCCACGGGACAGAAGCAGAAGAAGCAGAGACATCGTTTTGCGGCATCGTTCCCAGAAGCGATCGTGGTCATTTGGTGTGGAGCAGAGTGGAAGATCCAAACCAGAGGCTCAGACGATTCTGCTACGATATCAGAAGCAAATTTCTCAACCTCCACTTCTGGGTGGAGAACTGTGGAGTTCCCCTTAGCAGATCAGACATGCACTATTACGCAGGAAGCGACTAATAGAGTAGCGGAGAACGTGTGGACTGCACATCTGAATTTTTTAGGATACATCTCTCCACATGCCCGGTTAGATGCCTTGCTAGTCCAGAAAGGGTAGCATTCTTCATAGAAGATCGGAGAAAGAATATGTATTTATGTAATATAAGTTAATTTTCAACAGCGTCTATGGAAATGTCCCGGAACTAATCTCGCTTATGAACGGTAACAATGCCCACATAGTACTAGGGACAGATAGCTGGCTGAAACCAGATGTCAATAACAAGTAAATTCTAAATCCCGACTGGAATGTGTATCTGAACAATACGTTGAACGCTGGTGGTGAAGGCATGTTTAGAGACATAAAAAATACGAAAATATCTAGTGAGATAAATACAGATTTCAAATACGAAATAATTCAGATGAATGCAAGTGTCAAAGATGGAACAATCGTGGTCATCGGATTCTTTTATTCTTTTATACCCCCCCCCCCCCCCCTGTCTCGGCAGCAGTAGTGGCGGAACAGTTGAGGGGAAACTTGGAGAATATTTCGCATAAATTTCCTGGTTGTGTTATAGTTTTAGATGGAGATTTTAACTTAACAATTATAGACTGAGAAATTCAAGTGATTAGAGTGGGTAATAGGAAGGCTGTTGCAGCATCACTGAATGCGGCTGTAAATGGGAATACAAAGAAAGGCAGAAAGACCTTTCTACTTAGCAAAAGCGACAAGAAACTGATTTCAGATCACCTGAGACGTCAGCGCGAAAGTTTAATCTCTAGCACTAACAACGTTGAGTATCAATGGACAAAGTTCGAGAGCATTGTAAAATACGCTTTAGACGCGTAAGTGCAGAGCAAAGTTATGAGAGATGGAAAAGATCGCCGAGGTTCGATGTTAGAAAGCTGCTATGAAAGCACGTAGAGCTCACTGCAAACTTAAACGCAGCCAAAGCCTTACAGATAAACAAAAATTAAACAAAATCAATATTAGCGCATGGAGAGCCACACGTGAAGTGTTCAGTGAATTCGAATGTAAAACTCTGTCTACCGACTTGACAGAAAATCGTTAGAGGTTTTGGTTTTATGTTAAAGAAGTAAACGCATCGAAGCCATCTGTCTTGACACTCTGTAACCATAACGGCACTGAAACGAAGAACGACGTAACAAGGGTCGAAATGCAAAATGTCTTTTCTAAAAACTGTTTCACAGATGAAGATTGCACTGCAGTGCTTCCTTTAAATCGGGGCACGAAGAGCAAAATGGCTGATATCGAAATAAGTGACCACTGGATAGAAAAGCAGGTGAAACCACTCAAGAGAGGGTAGGCCACTGCATCTGACAGAATACTTATACAATTGTGCATAGAGTATACGAAGGAACATATCCCTCTTCTAGCAACAGTGTATCGTATGTCTTTGGAGGAGCGAAGCGTCCCTGATGATTTGAAAAAAATTACACAGATCAATCCTGTTTTCAAGAAGTGTTGTCGAACAGACGCACAGAACTATATGCCTATACGCTGATGTCAGTCGATTGTAGAGTTTGAAACATGTTGTATAACATTTATGAATTCCCAAAATCTCTTCTGTAGGAACCAACATAGGTTCAAAAAAACGATTGTGTGAAAGCCAGATAACTCTGTTTGTCCACGAGGCCCAGAAATCAGTAGATATAGGTACCCAGTCGGTGCGGTGTTCCTCGACTTCCATAAAGCATTCGATACAGTTTCGCACTGCCGCCGAATGAACAAAGTAGGAGCGTGTGGAATATCAGACCAGCTGTGTAACTGGATTGAAGAGTTTCTAGCAAACATAATACAGCATGTCATTCTCAACGGAGAGAAGTCTTCAGAAGTTGAAAGTAACTTCGGACGTGTCCCATCGAAGTGTTTGTTATAGGACAATCACTTTCCATATACGTATAGTTGACCTAGTAGGTAACATTGCAAGATTCGTGACGATTTTCGCGGATGCTGCTCTTGTATGCAGAGAAGCTACGACGCTAGAAAACTATGGAGAAACGCAAGAAGATCTGCAGAAGATCGACGCTTACGAGAGCAGTGACAATTGACCCTCAACGTAAACAAATGTAACGTATTGCGATTACATGTACAGTAAGACCTTCTATCGTGTGATTCCACAATTTCAGAACAATCACTGCAAGCAACTATTTTCGTAAAATATGCAGGAGTAGGAGTATGGAGCGATGGAGTGACGTCTTAAAATTAATCATGAATAATGCAGATGTCTGATTGAGATTCATTGGAAGAATCCTCAGGTATTGTCCACCAACGAAAGAAGTAGCTTGCAAAACACTGGTTCGACTATTACTTGAGTACTGCTCATCACAAAGGAATCCGTATCAGAACGGACCTATAGAGGAAATAGAGAAGATCCAAATGAGATCATCGCGTTTCGTTACAGATTTACACTGAAGCGTCAAAGAAACTGGTATAGGCATGCGTATTCAAGTACACATACGTGCAAACAGGCAGAATACGGCGTTGCGATCGGCAACGCCTATGTAAGTATCTGGCGCAGTGGTTAGATCAGTTGCTGCTGCTACAATAGCAGGTTATCAAGATTTAAGTGAGTCTGAACGTGGTGTTACAGTCGGCGCACGAGCGATGGGACACGGCATTTGCGAGGTAGCGATGAAGTGGGGATTTTCCCGTACGACCATTTCACGAGTGTGCCGTGAATATCAGGAATCCGGTAAAACATCAAATCTCCGACATCGCTGCGGCCGGAAAAAGATCCTGTAAGAACGGGACCAATAACCACTGAAGAGAGTCGTTCAACGTGACACAAGTGCAACCCTTCAGCAAACTGCTGCAGATTTCAATGCTGTGCCATCAACAAGAGTCTGCGTGTGAACCATTTAATGAGACATCATCGATGTGGGCTTTTGGAGCCAAAGAGACCCACTCGTGTAACCTCGACGACTTCACGACATAAAGCTTTACGCCTCGCTTGGGCCTGTCATGAATGGCATTAGACTGTTGATGACTGGAAACATTTTGCCTGGTCGGAAGAGTGTCGTTTTAAATTGCATCGAGCGGATGAACGTCTACGGGTATGGAGACAACCTCATGAAACCATGGACCCAGCATGTCAGCAAGGCACTGTTCCAGCTGTTGGAGGCTCTGTAATGGTGTGGGGCGTGGGCAGTTGAAGTGATATGGGACCCCTGATACGTCTAGATACGACTCTGACAGGTGCCACGCACGTAAGTACCTTGTCTGACCACCTGCATCCATTAATGTCCATTGTGCATCCGACGGATGTACATTGTGAAATTATAGCAGGACAAAGTGACACTCCACAAATCCAGAATTGCTACAGATTGGCTCCAGGAACATTCTTCTGAGTTTAAACACTCCCGCTGCCCACCAGACTCCCCAGACATGAACATTATTGAGCATATCTGAGATGCCTTGCATCGAGGTGTTCAGAAGAGATCTCCACCCCTTCGTACTCTTAGAGATTTATGGACAGCCCTGCAGGATTCATGGAGTCAGTTCCCTCCAGCACTACTTCAGACTTTAGTCGAGTCCATGCCACGTCGTGTTGCGGCACTTCTGCGTGCTCGTGGGAGCCCTACACGATATTAGGCAGGTGTACCAGTTTCTTTGTCTCTTCAGTGCATTTAGTAACCGTGAAAGCATCACAGAGAAGAGCAACCATCTCCATTAGTACACGCTGCAAGAGAGGCGTTCTGCATCGCTGCGTGGATTATTGTTAAAGTTCTGAAAGCGAACATTCATAGATGACATCTTCAACTTTTATAGTCCTGTCTTCCTCAGTTGTGTGTAATATTACGGTATATTAATAATTTTTACTTATGGACCGTCTGACAGCAACTGAATAAAACACAATTTTAGTGCCATACGCGTTTCGCCTTTATTTTCTGCAAGGCATCATCAGTGGCCCGGAATATGTACATATGTTAGCTATTTTATTTACATTTTTGTCATTGTGCTTATAGGTTACAAACAGTTCTGGTGGTTGGTATTTCCTATTAAGTAGTAATGTTTTGAACTGTACTTAGAGGTTGCGTGGACAATTTCCTACATATTACGCTCCTGTTGCATTTTTGGTGTTGTTCTTCTTCTTATGAACGCCAATTTGGGGTTTTTTCCCCATTCCACAACACTATGCACTGAACGCTTGTTTTAAAGCAATGTTTTGGTTTCTGTTGCCGACTGTCAAATGTTTTTGCCAAAGATCGAATGTTATTGCCAAACTTATGAGTGTAACTATTGAAGTATCTGTGGTCTGTTCGTGTATGCATTTGTGTGTGTGTGTGTGTGTGTGTGTGTGTGTGTGTGTGTGTGTGTGTCTCCAGATGATGTGGGGAAGAGTTTTCTTTTTTTTATTATTTTTTTGTTTTATGTTATCATTTCCTTTACTAAGTGTAGAAGGAAGCCTGTGCTGATGTGTGTTTGTTCATTTATCACATGTTTGTTTTCTGCTATGGCTTTATGGATGTGGAAGTTTTCTTGCATTTGTATAAGATGTTTGTCATGGTTGCTTATTCTCATTATTTTCATTTCTTGTTCCATGTTTGTAGGATGTAGTGTTTTAAATGCTCTGCAAATGTAGAATGGTTTGTTTCATACTTCCAACATCTGATATGTTCTTTGTATCTTGTTTGAAAATTCCTGCATGTCATGCCTATGTATACTGCATCACAACTTTGACATTCAAGTTTATATATTCCTGATTGTTGGAATTTGTCTCTCTTGGTAGCTGGCTGGCTTAGGTGTGATTGAAGGGTTTGCCCAGGCTTATATGGTATTTTGAAGTCCTGTCTCTTTAGGATGTTTGCAACTCTGTGTGTTAGTTTATGTGTGTAGGTCATGGTGTACCATCTGGTTCTTTTCTGTGTGGTGTTGTCATTGTGTGTGTTTGTTGAGTGTGTTTGTAAGTTTTCAACTTGTGAATTCTTTTGTATTGTGGAACTGTTGTGTTTGTTTTTCGTTTGTGTTTTTATTTTTTGATTGAGCTTGTGTACCACATGTGTGTCATACCCGTTGTTCCTAGCTATTTGTATGATTGTACTCATTTCTTGTTCATAGTTTCTCTTGCTGAGTGGGATTCTGTTTAATCTATGTAACATGTGTCTTAGTGCTGCAGGTTTCTGGCTGTGGGGGTGGTTGGATGTGGAATGCCTTGCAGAAAATAAAGGCGAAACGCGTATGGCACTAAAATTGTGTTTTATTCAGTTGCTGTCAGACGGTCCATAAGTAAAAATTATCAGTGTACCGTAATAATTCATAGATGAGTCAGCAAATATATTAGTTCCTCCTATGTATATATCGCGAAAAGACGATGAACATAAAATTAGAGAGACTCTAGAGCACACGGAGGCTTACCGGCAATCGCTCTTCCCGCGAACCATTCGGAACTGGATCGGGAAATGGGGGAAGTAGCAGTTGTACACAAAGTACCCTCCGCCACACACCGCAAGGCAGCTTGGTGGCGTAGCTGTCTATGTAGTAGACATAGGTGTCAATCTACTGTACTCAGCACGAAACGCTGCAGAATGTGGTCACATCGCTCCGCATTTAGTCTCTCTTAAGTGGAATGGGGGTGCCGCACTTTAACCACGATAAACACCCCCTTACCGTAACACCACCTCCTCGGTATTTCACTGTTAGCACGGCAAGTGATGGCAGGCAACGCTCTCCAGACATTTGTCAAACACAAACCATTCCATCAGACCGTCACAGAATGTAGCGTGAGTCATTACTCCAAATCACTAGTTTCCAGTCATCTACTGCCCGGTTTCGTCGCTGTTTACCCCACCTCGAGTACCGTTTACAATGGCTACAAAACATGTGTCGCTTATGACGTATTGTTTGACCAATGTACCGCATTATTTTTAACCCCTACGAGCAATCATTGTTCAACTGGACTGTTGGTAGCACATTGGAACTCACGAGTGATTCCTTTCTACGATTTTTTACGACAAAGCTCCGCACTGCTCGACGGTCGCCATCCGTCAGTACCCGAAGTCTACTTGGTCTTGGTTCAGCTGTTGTTGTTCCATCGCGTTTCCACTTCACAGTCATACCACCATCAATCAACGTGGGGAGTCTTAGAGTGGTTGAAACGTCCCTGGTGGATCTGCTACGCAGGTGACATCCAATGACTAGTTCATGTCGGAAGCCAGTGAGCTCTTTCGACTGACCTTGCTGTTACCGTTTTTAATTTTTAAAAGCTTATGATTTCTGAAGAAGGCTATATTATTATAGTTGAAATCATGGTCAAGATTTAGTATAAACATAATTAGTGCAACTGTGGGCTGTTTTTCATTCTAAACGAAAACACAATACTCCCCACCTCCTTTTAGACTGGAGTGTTCATCTTTCGTGACGTCTAGTGGTCAGTTCCGCATTACATAAGTGTGTCCGGATACTTTTGATCAGATAGTGTAGACGTATTTCGTAAGTGATCAGATTCAGCTGGATCAAACTGTCATCTGCACACAATATTTCCGCGGCCCACCTGGCTGCCATCATCATAAGACAAGATCTAAACTGCTTTCACCGATAACTGATTCAAACCGTGAACGGCGGATCCTTTACATGTAGCGAAAATACGAAAGCGCATGCGCTAGAGTAAATCGTTGTTGATGCCTCCTGGCGCAAGAAGAATTGCAGCGCCTCCAGTGGTGAATACTGTCAAAAACGACATATCTTTAAAGATTCTTATAGCCAGCCGATTCAGATGTCGTTGTTTCTTCATATCAGTTGTCGGTGGGAGCGACTTAACTTTTCTCACCTGGTGATGGCGGCCACGTGGACCGCGGAAATATTGTGTGCCGATGACAATTTGATCCGGTTGATAACCGGACAAGAATTTGATCGTATTTCATAATTATTTTCATATTGTACACATGAACACATGATTTGATTATCCGTAATGAAAAATAACATTATTAAGGACAAAACTAATATTTCATTTGTGACAGCTGCGTTACAGTGTCACAACTGCACTAGCAAACGGCAAGGTTCAAATCTCTTTCCTGACATCCTGACATGTTTTCTGTGGTCTCCTTAAATCTCTTCAGGTAGGTGCCGCGTTGGTTCCTTCGGATAGGACGCGACCGATATCATTCCTTACCTCTCTCCAACTTGAGCACGTGATCTGCTCTAGTGACGTCGTCGGCGTTGTGTTAAATCATAAACGTTCTTCATCCTTCCGAGGTTCGCACTTCATACCATGCCATATAAGTGGACTGAAAGGTATTTCAAATGGACTTGTGAGTATACGGCAGAATACCTGAAATCTATCCCATGCTAAGGGTTTATCAGTTCGTAGGATCTGAGCCACTCAACACGCGAAGGAAAATAACTGCGAGCAACAAGGCACTTAAGGTGAGAGAGAAAGTGTGCATCTACTGTGTGGCCACGAAGCTCCAGGTCAGACAGTCAAGTAAGCGAACAGCTGCGTATAAACAACTCAGGTACGAACTGGGTCAGCTGAAAAAGCAAAGAAAAAGCTGTGGTACATCAAAACACCGCTGTTATAAAATGCTTACCGCCTGTCTTCTCTCGACGCTACTTGAATACTTTAAGGGGATCCGGAAAGGCTCAAAATCATGAAAAGTTCAATTTTTACTTTTTTGCGTTTTCTGAATCTGCAGACTATTGCCTTTTAATAGATATATAATTTATTCAATTCCGAAGACTACAACTATTTTTAAATTTTTTTTGAAATGTGTTCTACATGGGCGTGACCCACTGTGGCGCTGTTAAACTGCTGTCAAATGGTGTTATTATTAACGTCCGTGTTCATCAGATACATTTTAGTGATGTGAGATAAAGTATGTGTTGTGGCTAACCTGTGATGGTTCAATATATATCGCTGGTGTGATTGTCGATTGTTTCATGTTTATTTACTCTGTCGTTATCTCGAAAATATTCGTAATTAATTCTGTTTCTTGAGTCTCTGTTTT
This sequence comes from Schistocerca piceifrons, assembly GCF_021461385.2. Taxonomy (NCBI): domain Eukaryota; kingdom Metazoa; phylum Arthropoda; class Insecta; order Orthoptera; family Acrididae; genus Schistocerca; species Schistocerca piceifrons. The sequence continues at coordinate 36,504,504 of NC_060143.1, forward strand.
GTTGAAGTATAATAATGAGTAAAAGTAAAGTTATTAGAAATCCTCTGAAGGCTTTTAAGAAAAGGAGAAATGTTGGAAAGCCAAAGGTATGTGTTATTACTGTAAACAATAAAGACGATAACCAAGTGAGTGAACCTAAGCTCTCAAGTACACCTGCCCATAGCAGTCAAAGCGGGAAAGAAAATACTTCACAGAAGAAGCTTGGTTCAATGAGTGAAAGCTATGAATGTTTTATGGGCGAATCGGATGTGAATGAAATATTTGATATGTCGATTCTCAAAGGAATTTTTTCAAACTGGGTAAGATGTATTCATTGTAGTGAAGTTGGTCTGGAACTCTCCATAATAAAGCACGTAGGACTTGCTAGTGAAATACAACTGAAATGTGATAAGTGTTCATACATGACCACCTTTTGGAACAGTGTTGCAGTAACTGCAACTGAAGAAAATGGTAGCAAAATCTACGAACACAACAACGAGTGATGCTTGCTTTAGACAAGGAACGCCTTTGGGCTGCAGACAGGGCTGTAAAGAGTCTAGAAATACAAGCAAGAGTAAACAGGAGGAGGAACAAGAGGAAGCTGGAGGAGGAGTTTGCAGAGGATGAAGATAATCTATCCTATGGACATGGAATGCACTAAAAAGTTAATCCAATCTTTGTCGCTCGATTCCCAAAACTTTTATTTTCTCATACTAATTACATGTTTTCTAAGGATCTTCCAAACATATTTGTTTCAAACTTTCAGTAAATGTTACACAGTACCTTCTGCATAATTTAACACAGCCTTTTTCCAAAAAACTGTATATTTTTGAATATATAAATAAAAAATTGCTAAAAAATGTTGTGAATTTTCATTACAATTGAAAAAAATCATCATTAAAATTTTGTAAAATCCCTGTGTTAAGTTGTAGCCCATATTCCAATAAATAATCTGTAAAAAGTTGAACTTCCTACCTCAAATACTTTGTGAGGAAAGATGTAATTTATAAGCGTTATTTTAACATTGCAAGTATAGGGCGTTCCGGAGCCCCTTAACATATTTTACACTGAAATATAAAATTTAACAGAAGCTGTTAGTAATCAAAGAGCGGGAGTTGACATTGTCCTGATGTTAATGTACTACAAGATGTCTGACTGACGTGATACGCGTAAAATCCTTAGTGGAAGAACATCCGTGAGTCGCAGTAATTGATGCATCTTGGATTTAAATCTCCTCCTTGACATAAAACAGCACGAAGATATTTCTGAAACCACATCTTATATGTTGGGTGGTTTTTAACTAAGTAACGCATGCTCATAAGTTAGTTAAGGAAGTCTATCAGTGTTGGATTTCTGTTCAGCACTATGCAGTGTACAAAATTCCAGCTAGTCATGAGTAGCTATTATTTTTTGAGTCTGCATTTAGCTTCCATTCTGCTTGTAAAACATCTGCAATGTTTACTTTTTCCTTTGAGGTTCTAATTATCATAGGCAATGTTTTCCTGATCCAGTTCTTTATATTCGACCATGTGCGGCAATGATTCCACTAAATTACACGGTTCGCAGTATGGCGTTGTTCTTAGCTATATTATGTCTAGCCTCTCGCCGGTTGGAATCACTTAACGCAATACCAGGCCGCGTTGATGTTGGAATCAAGCATTCAGTTGTTAACATCCTTAAAAACATTTTCCCAGTTCCTTGCGTGATACTAGTGGGGTTCTCCCTATGGTTTTTCGTTAGTGCGTGGTCTATCTTACTGGTGATGCGCTGTCACATGTTGGTTTCTATGTGTAATATCCACGTACATACTTCAACTCGGGAGTGGCACTGCGCACATTAATTAGACAGACATGTTCTTTGGGCTAACATCATAGAAAGTTCTTGCGAGATACCATCATTGTCACTCTATAGCAGACTAGAGGTGCAAGCTACAATGAGAACGGAAGAGTAGTGCATATTTGAATAGACAGACACCAGGAACGGGCAAGGGCAAAACTTACTCAGAAAGAGAAGCTGCACACGCGGAGAAGACAATGAGCGAATTCGGCGTGTATCAAATCAAGATGTATATTTCACTCTCACCTTGTGACAAGTTCTTGAAGAAAAGTTGAATATATAGTGACACTTGTGGTCCATAATTCAGTTTTAATGGTTGTTCAAAAAATGTTCAAATGTGTGTGAAATCTTATGGGACTTAACTGCCAAGGTCATCCGTCCATAAGCTTACACACTAACCTAAATTATCCTAGGGACAACACACACATCCATGCCCGAGGGACGACTCTAACCTCCGCCGGGACTTAATGGTTGTTACTTTAAGGAATACTTAATACTAAGAATAGCGTTTCTTACCTGTAGTCACTTTCAACTTTTTCTTAAAGTGGTTTATTTTCTAGCACAGTCATACTCGTATATAATTTCAGCAAGAAACTACGGACTGCGACCGCCATTAGTCATCTTGAGATCATAACAAGGAAGCAGTAGTTCACAGTAATAAATCTTATCTTCCACACAATACTGTCGCATTAAACTAATTATTTGTTTTCGTGGATTAATAAGCTGAAATGAAAAGGAAGTATCACCTCCTCAACTTTCAAGACAAATCTCTCAACGAAACTAGCGAAACCATGCAGAGAGGCAATACAGAAGAAATTTCATTGACAAATAATCCAAAAAGGCACTCGATTACTTCAGAGCATTACAATAGCCTGGAAATTTTGTATGATGAGATTAACTTGTTCGGGTGAGACTGGATCTTCGAGGATCCTCCCTGTTTCACATAAAAGCTGCTCCCTGCTGTTCTGTTAGCCTGAGCTTTCGGTATGACACATATTCTTTACTTTATGATTTCTTCCTTTTCCCAAACACGACAAAATTAATCAATTTTGGACATTCTTAGGATGACAATAGGTCCTTTCCTACAACGAGGCATTGCTAAAAAAGCAAACTCTTAATATTTTACCTTACAAGTATTTAATAGCTGTGACGAACTGCATCTGTATTGACACGAAGTTACTTCGCAATGACAATGAAAATTTATTGTACAAGTCACTTCACTGTTGATAATGCTTTGGACCATGTATATCGAAATTTAATTCCTATTATTCTCAGGCTTAAACCTCTAAATTTTTTCAGTATGAGTTTTCTCCAGAGAATGTTTTGCATTTTGTAGTTAGTAATAGTTTTATAGTGTAAGAAAAGATGAATCTATGTACACTTCCAAAAAATTATATACGTAAGCGGATACAAATATACTGATATACACAGATACAAGTATACAAATGTACGCTGAAAAGACAAAAGTCATAACATCGTACTGGACTTACTGTTGGCCTGCGTTGCCGCTCGACTTGGCATGGACTCAACAAGTCGCTTGAAGTCCCCTGTAGTAATATTGAGCCATGCTGCCACTATTGCCGTCCATAATTGCTGAAATGTTGCCGGTGTAGGATTTTGTGCATCTACTGCCATCTCAATTATGTCCCATAAATCTTCTATGGCATTCATATCGGAAGATCCGGGTGACCAGATCATTCGCTCGAATTGTCCAGAATGTTCTTCAAACGAATCACGCCCAATTGCGACCCCATGACATCGTTGTTTGGGAACATGAAGTCCATGAATGGAAATAGTCCCCAAGTAGCCGAACATAACCACTTCGAGTCAAAGATCGGTTCAGTCGGACCAGAAGATCCAGACCATTCCGTATCAACGCAGCCCACCCCCATTACGGAGCTGCCACCAGCTTGCACAATGCCTTGTAGACAACGTGGGTCCACGGCTTCGTGGGGTCCGATCCAAACTTAGACCCTACTGACATCGAGACTCATCTGAGCAGGCCACAATTTTCCAGTCGTTTAGGGTCCAACCGATGTGGCCACGTACCCAGGAGAGGTGCTGCAGGCGATGTCCTGCTGTTAGCGAAGGCACTCGCGTCCGTCTTCTACTACCATAGCCCATTAACGCCAGATTTCGACGAATTGTCCGAATCGCTACATTCGTCGTATGCCCCATAAGAATGGAAAAGAAAATTGAGAATGCGCTAGGTGACGATCAGTTTGGCTTTAGGAAAAGTAAAGGGACGAGAGAGGCAATGCTGACGTTACGGCTAATAATGGAAGCAAGGCTAAAGAAAAATCAAGACACTTTCATAGCATTTGTCGACCTGGAAAAAGCGTTCGACAATATAAAATGGTGCAAGCTGTTCGAGATTCTGAAAAAAGTAGGGGTAAGCTATAGGGAGAGACGGGTCATATACAATATGTACAACAACCAAGAGGGAATAATAAGAGTGGACAATCAAGAACGAAGTGCTCGTATTAAGAAGGGTCTAAGACAAGGCTGTGGCCTTTCGCCCCTACTCTTCAATCTGTACATCGAGGAAGCAATGATGGAAATAAAAGAAAGGTTCAGGAGTGGAATTAAAATACAAGGTGAAAGGATATCAATGATACGATTCGCTGATGACATTGCTATCGTGAGTGAAAGTGAAGAAGAATTAAATGATCTGCTGAACGAAATGAACAGTCTAATGAGAACACACTATGGTTTGAGAGTAAATCGGAGAAAGACGAAGGTAATGAGAAGTAGTAGAAATGAGAACAGCGAGAAACTTAACATCAGGATTGATGGTCACGAAGTCAATGAAGTTAAGGAATTCTGCTACCTAGGCAGTAAAATAACCAATGACGGACGGAGCAAGGAGGACATCAAAAGCAGACTCGCTATGGCAAAAAAGGCATTTCTGGCCAAGAGAAGTCTACTAATATCAAATACCGGCCTTAATTTGAGGAAGAAATTTCTGAGGATGTACGTATGGAGTACAGCATTGTATGGTAGTGAAACATGGACTGTGGGAAAACCGGAACAGAAGAGAATCGAAGCATTTGAGATGTGGTGCTATAGACGAATGTTGAAAATTAGGTGGACTGATAAGGTAAGGAATGAGGAGGTTCTACGCAGAATCGGAGAGGAAAGGAATATGTGGAAAACACTGATAAGGAGAAGGGACAGGATGATAGGACATCCGCTAAGACATGAGGGAATGACTTCCATGGTACTAGAGGGAGCTGTAGAGGGCAAAAACTGTAGAGGAAGACAGAGATTGGAATACGTCAAGCAAATAATTGAGGACGTAGGTTGCAAGTGCTACTCTCTGAGATGAAGAGGTTAGCACAGGAAATCTGTGGCGGGCCGCATCAAACCAGTCAGTAGACTGATGACCGACACAAAAAAAAAAAAAAAAAAAAATGCCCCATATTGATTTCTGCGGTTATTTCAAGCAGTGTTGCTTGTATCTTAGCACTGACAACCCTGTGCAAACACCACTGGTTTCGGTCGTTAAGTGAGGGTCATCGGCCAATCCGTTGTCGTGGTGAGAGGTAGTGCCTCAAATTTGGTATTCTCGGTACACTCTTGACTCTGTGGGTCTCGGAATACTGAATTCCCTAACGATTTCCGAAATGAAATGTGCTATGCGTTTAGCTGCAACTACCATTCCTCATCCAAAGTCTGTTGATTCCGATTGTGCGGCCATAACGACATCGGATATCTTCTCACGTGAATCAGCTGAGTACAAATGACAGCTCCGTCACTGAATTGCCCTTTTATACCGTTTTTGCGCGATACTACTGCCATCTGTATAAGTGCAATCCCATGACTTGTCACCTCAGTGAATGCATCAGGAGATGAATACGTGATAGCGTTAACAACGTTGCGCCAAAGAAAGTCGTTCATCAAAAATATCTGTACAAAAGCGTACATGTTACATCTAACAAACATCATTTTTAAAGTTAATGAAGAATAGTAAGTTTAAGGGAACTATGTAAATGTACACTGCTGGCCACCGTAAATGCAACACCAAGAAAGACAAGAGGTAGCACAACAAAATTTATTTTGTAGATAACATGTTGACCAAGTATCAAATGATTACGTTTACAGATATCTGTGACATGTGGTTCCTGCCAGAATCAGTAGCCAGAGTAGCCGCCATTGGTGGAGATCACCGCTGCTACACGTCTCGGCATTGAGTCAAAGAGACGTTGGATGTGTTCCTGGGGTACAGTAGCCCAAGCAGCTTCCACACGTTGCCAAAGATCATCTGGTGTGGCAGCTGGGGATGTAATCTGGGTCACTCGTTGAGCAACCATGGACCACATGTTTTCTATCGGCGAAAGATCAGGAGAGCGAACTGGCCAGGGAAGCAATTCAATCTGGTTATTGACGAAGAACCTTTGGACAATGCGGGCCACGTGTGGTCGCGCATTATCCTGTTGAAATATGGCTGTGGCCGAGCCCTGAAGGTAAGGAAGAACAACTGGCTCCAGCACCTCGGATATGTAGCGCCGGCTATTTAAAGTACCGGCAATGCGTACTAGAGGCGTGCGAGAGTAAAATCCAATACCGCCCCATACCATAATACCCAGTGCAAGACCAGTGTGGCGGTGCATAATGCAGCTGTCCAGCATCCTCTCTCCACGGTGTCTCCACACTCGAATCCGACCATAGTGGTGCTGCAGACAGAAGCGTGCCTCGTCAGTAAAGACAACGTCATTCCATTCTGCCGTCCATATCCGTCTGCCATCACACCATTGGCGACGGAGACGTCTGTGGCTCTGCGTCAGTGGTAGACGAAGCGATGGACGTCTTGCGGACAGACCACTCTGCTGTAAACGGCGTCGAATGGTACGCGCAGACACTGGATGATGCGTTACAGACGCAACGTGCTGTGCTATGGTTCGGGATGTCACTGAGCGATCCGTCACTGCCATGCGCACAATTTGCCTATCAGCACGTACAGTGGTGCACCGAGGTGAATGCGATCGACCACGTCGGTCCATCGTACCCTCCTGCATCCAACGGTCACATATCCGCATTACAGTTGTTTGGTTTCGTCCAACACGACTAGCGATTTCTCTGTATGATAATCCACAATCTCGGTAAGCCACTATCCTTCCTCTGTCGAACTCGGATACTTGATCAAACGATGTTCGCTGTTGTCTACGAGGCATAACTGATCGTCTTGTGAAACAACCACAAGGTAAACACACGTGCCGAACGTACACTCGTCGAAATCGCCAAGCCTTAAATGGCGCTATGAGGTGGCGCCACAGGCGCGCGTGATGTGCGTCTGCGCTGAAATTCTAATCAGTTGCACATCTCATCGCTGCAAACCCATGGTGTAAATTTCACTTGATTCGGATGCTTCCTTCAGTGTGTTGCATTTACGGTGGCCAGCAGTGTAACTAAATTATTTTTTAGGAAGCATACCTCAATCGATAATGAGGGAATCCTTACAGGATCAATTTGTTGTCCATCTGTCCTTCTGTCCGCCTGTTAAGACCCCTTTTCTGAGGAAAGGGTAGAGGTATCGAGACTCACGTCACAGTCACGGTCGCTTGGCGGTAGAAAAAATTAAAGCTTCTAAGTCGAATCAGTCACAAGCTACGGCCATTTATGTCAAACTGTACTATGAAATCAAGAGTATGCGACACCTGGCTGAAAATGACTTACAAGTTCGTGGCACCCTCCATCGGTGATGCTGGAATTCAGTATGGTGTTGGCCCACCCTTAGCCTTGATGGCAGCTTTCACTCTCCCACTCATACGTTCAATCAGGAGCTGGAAGGTTTCTTGAGGAATGGCAGCCCATTCTTCAAGAAGTGTTGCACTGAGGAGAGGTGTCGATGTCAGTCGGTGAGGCCTGGCACGAAGTCGGCGTTCCAAAACATCCCAAAGGTGTTCTATAGGATTCAGGTCACTCCACCACTGACCGTGCATTATGAACAGCGTGTTGAAAGATGCAATCGCCATCCCCGAATTGCTCTTCAATAGTGGGAACCAAGAAAGTGCTTAAAACGTCAGTGTAGGCCTGTGCTGTGGTAGTGCCACGCAAAACAACAAGGGGTGCAAGCTCCCTCCATGAAAAACGCGACCACACCATAACACCACCACCTCCGAATTTCACTGTTGGCACTACACACGCTAGCAGATGAAGTTCACCGGGAATTCGTCGCCATACCCACACCCTGCCATCGGATCGCCACATTGTGCACCGTGTTTCGTCACTCCACACAACGTTTTCCGACTGTTCAATCGTTCAATGTTTATGCTCCTTACAGCAAGCGAGGCGTCGTTTGGCATTTACCGGCTTGATGTTTGGCTTATGACCAGCCGCTCGACCATGAAATCCAAGTTTTCTCACCTCCCGCCTAACTGTTACAGTACTTGCAGTGGATCTGATGCAGTTTGGAACCCCTGTGTGATGATCTGGACAGATGTCTGCCTATTACACTTCACGACCATCTTCAACTGTCGGCGGTCTCTGTCAGTCAACAGACGAGGTCGGCCTGTACGCTTTTGTGGTGTGCGTGTCCCTTCACGTTTCCACTTCAGTATCACATCGAAAACAGCGGACCTATGGGTGTTTAGGAGTGTGGAAATCTCGCGTACAAACGTATGATACAAGTGACACCCAAGCACTTGACTACGTTCGAAGTCCGTGAGTTCCGCGGAGCGCCCCATTCTGCTCTCTCACGATGTCTAATGACTACTGAGGTCGCTGATAAGGAGTACCTGGCAGCAGGTGGCAGCACAATGCACCAAATATGAAAAACGTGTGTTTTTGGGGTGTCCGGATACTTTTGATCACATAGTGTATATATACGTAATTAAATTTCTAAGAAACCCTCAGAGCGCGACTCCTACTCCCACCTGACCGGCTTTTTTAATTTTTAAAAATTTTCCATTTTGTGTTTTGTTTATCGAACACTGCTTGCGGCGTATTTACGGAAGCAATACTGGTATCCGTCCTTATTCTAGGAACTGGATTCTTCGACTCTCACTTAGACAACAGAATATCGTAAGATCGCATAAGCCTCGTGTTGTGCGTGTGGATAGTCATATAACATACATAAAATGTATTCGTAGCTCCAAATATGGACAATCTTCAGCTGTATAATGTAGTGACGATACTGAAAATTTGTACCGGACCGGGATTCAAACACGGATTTCCCGCTTGTCACGAGCGGTCGCCTTAACCACTTTTTAGTAGGGATTGTTGGTTGGTTGGTTGGTTGTTTTGGGGAAGGAGACCAGACAGCGAGGTCATCGGTCTCATCGGATTAGGGAAGGACGGGAAAGGAAGTCGACCGTGCCCTTTGAAAGGAACCATCCCGGCATTTGCCTGGAGCGAGTTAGGGAAATCACGGAAAACCTAAATCAGGATGGCCGGACGCGGGATTGAACCGTCGTCCTCCCGAATGCGAGTCCAGTGTCTAACCACTGCGCCACCTCGCTCGGTGTGGGGATTGTGTCGGGGAGCAGAGTGGACAGGGGTCGTCTATCGATGCCTGGCGACGGTGTCCCCTTCGCACCAAAGGGAAGAATCAGGGGAGAGGGGGTTCGGGAATGAAACAAACGAAACGCTATCTACAAGCAAGAATTTATATTTTAGTTTTGTTTTGTTTTATCCAGTTGATATATACGACGTCGCCTTAGGCTACGAAGAAGGAAAGAAAAGGTAGGTCCGCCCCCGGATAGAAAGAAAAGATTCCTTCCACAAGTAGTTGCAACTAGGGTCCTCGCGTTGCCAGATCATCCTAGCGTGCCTTCACATACCTTTTGTTGGGTCACCGTTACTCATCGACTCTCGCCGTCGATGATACAACTGCACTGCGGGTTGTGTAGCGCACTCCAGAAATAATTCAAAAAAATATTGTCTATACTTGCGGTTCCTAACTATCGCACAGTGCCGTTCCTGAATGCATTTTCAAAATGAAGTACGTCCATCGGGTTGTCACTGAATAAGTAATGAACCGCATGACCTCGGATCCATGTTACGGCACTGTTCTTGGGGGCGTCGCCGAGAGTCGCCATAATGCTGCGGGCCATTGGGTTCGTAATTGGAAGTACCCTTGCGACGAGCGGGATGCGCGGCGCTAGGTAGACATTGGCATACTGTGTGTTCTGGAGGATGTTCGAAGTCCGCAGGAGGCAATCTGCTATTCCTGCTCTAATAGTGCAGGAGGTGCCTATAATTGTGGGCTGTCGAACGGATTATATCGTTCGTGAAGTCTAAGCCGAAGCATCTTATCCAACCGCTTAGGCTAAATTTACACTGCCCGCGATGCGATGCGATGCGATGCCGAGCCGAGCGGAGCGATGAAGCGCTGAAATCGCGTGACAATGGGCAGGCTTGGTTGAACAGTGGCAACAGAGCGGTGCCTGTTTAGACTGCAGGCTGAGCCGAGCGATGTGATGCGGTGCGGTGCGATGACTCCGCTGTAGTCGCAACCGAGTTTGCGTTTCGCGCGAGTGTTTGGAGCGATTGCTTGTTTGCGCTTGCGTCTGAAGTAATTGCTTGCTTGCAATGGACATCGAAAGACTAATTAACAGTGTGCGTGAACGCTCCGTGTTGTGGGAGCAGAAAAATAAATATTACGGAAATAGGGATTTTGTTCGTCAAGCATGGAATGAAATAGCTGAAGATTGTGGAACAGACAGTAAGTACAAAAAAGTAAAATAAATAGCTAAAAGACTCTAAGAAATAAGTAACACAAACAACTTCGTTTATTTTCTAATTTTAATTGTGTATAGATACTATTACAGTATTTTGATAATGAAATGACGTTCACAATAGTTACAGTATTTGATAATTTCGACATGAAATATATTTGCGTTAATGACTGTTGACATAGTTTTTGAAGGCCTCTCTGACACTCCTCGCTCTTCTTGAAGCACTACTGTTTGCACTGTCATTTTGGAATTTCACGTCTATATTTTCAGGCGAGGTACTGAAGAATAAATGGAAGAACCTACGTGACACTTTCCGCTCTGAACTCAAAAAAACTCGTGCTGAACGTTCAGGAGACGAAGGTGGCATGCCGCATTTCCAATCCAATTGGCCGTGGTACGAGCTAATGACCTTCCTGACTGACATAATGACGCCACGGAAGACCAAGACTAATGTTCATTACAGTAAAAGAACAGCAGCGCAACACGACGACGCACACGACGACGTACCATTTTCACCAGCTCTTACAGAGAGAGACAGTGTTTCACCTGATGAAACCAACCAAGCCAGGTCTTCAAGAGTGTCTGTAAGTTCAGAGGGTAGCGTTTCGATGCCTCCTCCCTCACCCACCCTACACACAAACCAAGAGATCCAAGAAATCGACAAACTCTGAGTTGCTAAATATAGAGAAGCAAAAGTTGAAGCTAATTGAGCAACAAATGTCGAAATCAGAAACGCAAGATGACAGCTATCGCCGGCCGAAGTGGCCGTGCGGTTAAAGGCGCTGCAGTCTGGAACCGCAAGACCGCTACGGTCGCAGGTTCGAATCCTGCCTCGGGCATGGATGTTTGTGATGTCCTTAGGTTAGTTAGGTTTAACTAGTTCTGAGTTCTAGGGGACTAATGACCTCAGCAGTTGAGTCCCATAGTGCTCAGAGCCATTTGAACCATTTTGACAGCTATCATTTTGTAGTGAGTTTGCTGCCAACAATTCGAAAACTATCACCAGCAGCTCAGTTGAGAGCCAGGATAAAAATTCAGCAAGTTCTTTTGGAAGAACTGGAACAATCAACCACTTCCACTGCACATTCGTTGATGTCACCCTATGCACCTGAAAATCCAGTTGAAATCGTAATTGCTGGAAATCCGCAGAATGAAATAGTCATTTCTGAAATTGAACCTGATGACATTGTTATTTCAAGCCACCAAGATTCTGAAAACTTTGATACTTAAGTGAGTGAACTGTGATGTATTTTACTTCTCATTGTCAACTATGTCAAAATTTATTAAAAAACGGTTTGAATCTATCACAATTTGTAAATTTTTCATAATAAAATGATTGCTGTAAACTTAATATTGTACTTACCTAATGGTGATCATAACTTTTTCAGGGGTAATAGCCATTCTGAAATTTGTGTTTTGCTTCTGTAATCTTTTTGAAGCAGATGACACTGTAAAATAAAATGTCTCTGTACTCATTCTGAAGTAACTCCAAAATTTATCCTCAAGTCACTGTACAAATGATGAAATTCTCCTAAAGCCCTCCTCTCCTTGTTGATTTCATGCACCCATTCACGACTGCATTGAATTCTCAGAGCACTGTTTTCTAATAAAAAAGAATTTACTGGGCCGAGGAAACACGACATTGTGCCGAGACTGCTCAATTTCTGGCTAGATCGCGCGCGCGCTGTATCGTGTGCAATGTGAACGCTCCATCGTATTGCATCGCTTTGGCCATTATGCTTCGCATCGCGTCGCATCGCATCGCAGACAGTGTAAACGTACACTTACCCGTAAATAGGCGAGGCAGAAAAGTGGCAATCCCGGCGCGATACGCGTTGTGACTGACTTTTAGAAGTTAATGCTGCTACCCGAAGCGGCCCTGTAGGTCATGAGCTATTCCATGGCGTTTCTCATATTGTCACTGCCATGGAGGACCAGCATCAAGTCGTCTGCGTACGCAGTTCGTCGGAAGGTGGCGATACCAAGCTTCATTCCAATCAGTCTGTAACGTATACCGCATAACAAGGGTTTTAAAATGGACGCATGTAATATCGTCGATAATGTGCAGCTCTGGCGCGCTGAGTGGCGCATCTGGACGGCCGCCGTTAAACGACCGTTAACGAGTACCTTCGATGACGCATCACGAAGAAGGCGCATCACGGCTTCGATAAAGCGATCCAGCCATCGTTCCTTCCGGAGAAGTGTAGTCAAGAATGACTTGTCAACTCGGTCAAATGCTTGACTAAAATCGATGGATGCCAAGCGCACCTAGTATGCGCCGGACCTTCGCCAGTGTTATCATGGCCGGCCGGTGTTCAAAAATGGCTCTGAGCGCTATGGGACTTAACTTCTAAGGCCATCAGTCCCCTAGAACTTAGAACTACTTAAACCTAGCTAACCTAAGTACATCACACACATCCATGCCGGAGGCAGGATTCGATCCTGCGACCGTAGCGTCGCGCGATTCCAGACTAAAGCGCCTAGAACCGCTCGCCCACCAGGGCCGGCGCCGACCTGTGTGGTCGAGCGATTCTAGGCGCTACAGTCTGGAACCGCGCGACCGCTACGATCGCAGGTATCGGCGCAGAGCTGCGCTTATGTTGTGCGCACACTCCAACGATACTTGATCCTGCAAAGTTACATATTGTACCGTACTTCTGAAAAGCGTAGCCATTCAAATGGTTCAAATGGCTCTGAGCACTATGGGACTCAACTGCTGAGGTCATTAGTCCCCTAGAACTTAGAACTAGTTAAACCTAACTAACCTAAGGACATCACACACATCCACGCCCGAAGCAGGATTCGAACCTGCGACCGTAGCAGTCTCGCGGTTCCAGACTGCAGCGCCAGAACCGCGCGGCCACTTCGGCCGGCAGCGTAGCCATCAAGCTAGTGATGATTTTCATCTCACTATGCAACAACGTCAAGGGTCGGTAATCACTGATTAGGGTTCACCATTCCGTTTATGAATAGGCACTATCAGGCCTTCTAAGAAAGTTACAGGGAATGGATCATCTGGAGATATCAGTTTTTGTCATATTTCTGTCCAGCACAGCTCCGACAGCTTGAACGCCAGATAAAACTCCAGAGGGAAGCTGTCTCGTCTTGGGGTCTTATTGTCCGCTCCTCTGTGGATGGAACCTGTGGGATACCTTTTGTGACGCCCCCTATCAAGTCCGCTTCCAATGCCTGCGATATTGGGGCGTGGATCAACCCAGAGACGTTTGCAGCGATCGCCGGATCCAGTTGCCGCGCCGAATACAGTCGAGCATAACGCTTATGAAGAGACTTGGCTACATCCCGTGTCGGAATTCGACGGTGGACGGGTCGTAGCCTATCCAGATTTTGGTTTATTGTTGCGTGGTATTGCCGCTTACGCAGTGCGGGATCCCACGACTTAGTAAGGCATCGATGGGTTCACGAGGGCCAAACTAAACGCCACGGAGGATCTCAAAGGGTCTGCGCAATTAGCGCCCGAGAGGACAGTCATATCACTCTCTTGGCCGTGCAGGACAGTACAGCAACATCGCGACCTTCAGTTAGGAGACGGCCCCGGTATCCATATGGACAATGCGACAATGTGTGGGGTATCTCGGACTGTCACCATGGCGACCATTGTTGCGAATTCCCTTGATGTGGCGTCTGGCAGTGGTGCGGCCAAACGACATCATGTCGTCTTTTCAAAGGAGTCCGAGTTCCGGGTGCAGCATAACGATGGGCATACACGCTTCTGGAGGCTCCAAAGAGAACGAACGTTGGCTTCTGGAGACTCCAAAGAGAACGAACGCTGAAACTTCCTGGCAGACTAAAACTGCATGCCGGGACTCGAACCTGGGTTCGGGTGCTGGTTCGAGAGACTGTATTAGGCTGGGAAGATGTTGCAAATCAGTGAAAACTCTCTGCAGGGCGAAAATTCATTCTGGAGAACCAACATTGGCAGATAGCAATCGTCGCCGTGAGACGGGTCCGGCACCTCTTGTGACGGTGTTGCATTTTAATAGGCAGTAGTATACGTCGAAATGGGCCGAGTTAGTTGTTGAATATGAATGAATCCCGTAAACTTCCCAAATATTTAGTTAGTGAAATGAGTGAGTAAACTCAACACGTACAATTTTGTTGCCCATGATCAAACTGGGGTGGAAGCCGTAAAGGAAATAACCGTCCCGGCGGAGGAGGTTGATCCGTACAGGAAAAAGGCATACGGCCGAGCAGCGGCGCGCGTATCTTGGGCGTAACGGTAAACACGGGCTCCTTTATCTCGCACATGCAAACAGCTCTCCTGTCTGGCTAAGCACAAAGATCGAGATACGGCCGCCAGATACGCTTCTGTGAATTCCGATAAGCTACGGAGCAGGCCGGCGACACGAAAACACGGATGACGTCATCGCGGAACCGCCGTGGAATCATCCGTTTCTCTCGATAGCTATACGTTTCCCTGCTCTTGCGAATTTAGTGGCAATCGCTCTTCCTGCGGCGCACTACGTAAACCTGTTAGTGCCTCCCGCTGGAGTTTGGTTCAAATGGCTCTGAGCACTATGGGACTCAACTGCTGAGGTCATTAGTCCCCTAGAACTTAGAACTAGTTAAACCTAACTAACCTAAGGACATCACAAACATCCATGCCCGAGGCAGGATTCGAACCTGCGACCGCAGCGGTCTTGCGGTTCCAGACTGCAGCGCCTTTAACCGCACGGCCACTTCGGCCGGCCCGCTGGAGTTTGTCGAGTATCTCTATTCGCAGTATGAGATGCATTCAAGTTCTAACTCCTCCGATTTTTTTTCAAATTAACTACTCACCCCAAATCGATGAAACTGGCGTTACTTCTCGACGTAATCGCCCTGCAGACGTACACATTTTTCACAACGCTGATTCCATGGCAGCGGCGAAGGCTTCTTTAGGAGTCTGTTTTGACCACTGGAAAATCGCTAAGGCAATAGCAGCACGGCTGGTGAATGTGCGGCCACGGAGAGTGTCTTTCATTGTTGGAAAAAGCCAAAAGTCACTAGGAGCCAGGTCAGGTGAGTAGGGAGCATGAGGAATCACTTCAAAGTTGTTATCACGAAGAAACTGTTGCGTAACGGTAGCTCGATGTGCGGGTGCATTGTCTTGGTGAAACAGCACACGCGCAGCCCTGCCCGGACGTTTTTGTTGCAGTGCAGGGAGGAATTTGTTCTTCAAAACATTTTCATAGGATGCACCTGTTACCGTAGTGCCCTTTGGAACGCAATGGGTAAGGATTACGCCCTCGCTGTCCCAGAACATGGACACCATCATTTTTTCAGCACTGGCGGTTTTTGGTGGCGGTGAATCTGCGTGCTTCCATTGAGCTGACTGGCGCTTTGTTTCTGAATTGAGAAGTGGCATCCACGTCTCATCCATTGTCACAACCGACGAAAAGAAAGTCCCATTCATGCTGTCGTTGCGTGTCAACATTGCTTGGCAACATGCCACACAGGCAGCCATGTGGTTGTCCATCGGCATTCGTGGCACCCACCTGGATGACGCTTTTCGCATTTTCTGGTCGTCATGCAGGATTGTGTGCACAGAACCCACAGAAATGCCAACTCTGGAAGCGATTTGTTCAACAGTCATTTGGCGATACCCCAAAACAATTCTCTCCACTTTCTCGATCATGTCTTCAGACCGTCTTGTGCGAGCATGAGGTTGTTTCGGTTTGTTGTCACACGATGTTCTGCCTTCATTAAACTGTCGCACCCACGAACGCACTTTCGACACATCCATAACTCGATCACCACATGTCTCCTTCAACTGTCGATGAATTTCAATTGGTTTCACACCACGCAAATTCAGAAAACGAATGATTGCACGCTGTTCAAGTAAGGAAAACGTCGCCATTTTAAGTATTTAAAATAGTTCTCAATCTCGCCGCTGGCGGTAAAATTCCATCTGCCGTACGGTGCTGCCATCTCTGGGACGTATTGGCAATGAACGCGGCCCCATTTTAAAACAATGCGCATGTTTCTATCTCTTTCCAGTCCGGAGGAAAAAAATCGGAGGCCTTAGAACTTGAATGCACCTTGTACAATGAAGATGTCGTGACAACTGAAAATTTGTGGCAGACTGGAACTGAAACCTGATTTACCTGCTTTTTGCGAGCATCAGCCTGAACACTTTTTATTGTTAGTTTCTCCATCCTCCCTTACAGCCCTTTCTTGCGCTAGCCAGTTGACCCTGTCCATTGTGTTTCCTCTCGGTAGCGTTCCTGATATCGGGGCGGGTACTTCTACATAACCAGCTGGAAGCACTCTTTATACTACGAAACGAAAGCATCCTCAGCGGATCTTCTGCACTCAGTCTATTGTAGCTCAGCCCACATATCCAACTGAGTAATGAGCTGACAAACGTTTAAATTAAACCTAACTGACTGTAAACCCTTTACACATAAAAGTAGAGGTAATAAATAAATGTCGTGTGACTAGGGCCTCCCGTCGGGTAGACCGTTCGCCGGGTGCAAGTCTGTCGATTTGACGTCACTTCGGCGACTTGCGCGTCGATGGGGATGAAATGATGATGATTAGGACAGAACAACACCCCGTCCCTGAGCGGAGAAAATCTCCGACCTAGAATCGAACCTGGGCCCTTAGGATTGACGTTCTGTCGCGCTGACCACTCAGCTACCGTGGGCGGACAAAGTAGAGGTAACCTAGCCTCTTTCTGTAAGACCCAAATGATATTAATTTCGCCTGACCATGCTTCAGCAATTTAAAAATAGAGTCGAGTAATAATATTATTTTGTTTTACCTCACCATATATTTATAATGTTTTTATTTCCCATTTCTTATTATTTATTAACTTTCCTCAAGTACACACGTAAATATATAATTTTAATTATTTGAAATTATTAGTCCATGCTGAGCTTCATTCTTTGGTCAGTGTACTAGCTTTGTTAATTTTGTGCTATTTTTTTTTTAAATGTCACACTGTCAAGCTAGAGACAGAATATGAATGAACAAAAACGAAAAGGAAACGTAAATTTAAAGACGCTGCCATTTTAATGCATATGGCACATTTTTCTATTGCAGGTAACTATTTTTCTAAGAAGTTTCTGATATGTTACATTCATATTAGTACCTTTATATTCCTGGAGGTGTGTAATGTACTCTCTTTTAGAAAGAAAATCGCTTGAAAATTACCTAAAAGGCAGAAAGTAACTAAGTACCAAAATAAAATAAATACGGCAGAACAGGAAAAATGCCACTTCCTTTTTTTCAGAAAACAATAATAATTGTCAAATAAATAAAACGTAATACCATATGTGTATAGGAATGCTAACAATCAGTTTCTTGCTATAGAAGTGGAAATGTTAAAAAACTATTGAAATGTTTCACTTCCGCATGTATCTACGATTTAAAAATATAGTTAAAATGAAGTAACAAAAAACAAAATAGTTTTTTAAAATAACCAGTGACTTATAATCTTATTTGGCTGGAAAGGAAAGCAATCGTCCTCTTTCTCTAGGACTTGAACTGAGGTTCAGTTCCACATTCAGCAATGATTTAAAATGTTTATGTTTCGTATTTTAAGAAGGTGCTGCGCCACAGCTCATAATCATTATCGCCAAGAGCTGCCGATGAAGCTTCTCTATTGAACAACCTGTTTCGGTCTACAGACCATCATCAAGGTTCATTGATGATGGTCTGTGAACCGAAACAGTTCGATAAATAAAGAAGCTTTATCGGCAGTTCTTGACAGTAAATCATGATGTTTAAGTATTGACCTGTTTACTACGGAGAGAGAGATACAATTAGGTATCGTTGGAATTTCTTTGAGTATGCCTTGACCAACTTTCTTTTTACGTTCCATTGTTGCTGGTGTAGATACGTTTGGAAATCCAGCATGTCCCGGTTGATGCAAAGTTAATATGCAGTGGACTAGGTATGGGTTGTACCATGCATATGTGTGATGCTTATCAGCCAGGTAGGGGTACCAGACCGGCTGTAGGACAACACGCTCCGCTGCGGAGTTTGGGGCGACCTAGTGATTGGAGCCGATTTTTTCCCCGTCCACGACCTAATTGCGTTTCGGTCGGAGCATGTGAATCTACGAGCAGGATCATGCTGTAAGTGGCATGCAAGACACATGTAGTCTGACATCGTGTGAATATCTTACAATTTGTCTCTTGTTGGCGCCTTTTTGAAAAATATCACCCAACCACATAGACTTGACTTTTAACGGCAGAAAGTTGTTGTGGACATTTAGCCATACTTTTATTCCATCCGATGTTTGAAATTTTTTTGTGAAGTTCGTGAACTGGGGAGTGTTGGGACACATTGTAAGTAGGCTGTTTAGGTTTTTTTATTGGTAACGCCACCTCTGTATGAAAATCACTGGCTGTGCTGTGTGCAGTCTGTGGCTGCTTTGCATTGTTGTAATACTCGCCATTGTAGTGTTAGGCAGCTGGCTGTGAACAGCGCGTAGCGTTGCGCAGTTGGAGGTGAGCCGCCAGCAGTGGTGGATGTGGGGAGAGAGATGGCGGAGTTTTGAAATTTGTCATGAACTGCTATATTTATATATGATGATATCAAGGTAAATACATTGTTTGTTCTCTATTAATATCTTTCATTTGCTAACTATCCCTATCAGTAGTTAGTGCCTTCCATAGTTTGAATCTTTTATTTAGCTGGCAGTAGTGGCGCTTGCTGTATTGCAGTAGCTTGAGTAGCGAAGATTTTTGTGATGTAAGTGATTTGTGAAAGGTATAGTTTACTGTTAGTCAGGGCCCATTCTTTTGTAGGGATTATTGAAAGTCAGATTGCGTTGCGCTAACAAAATGGTGAAACTGGCGGTGGTGTGACGGAGGGAGTTCACCAACATAGCTATCTGATAACAAGTACTTCTGTGGTGGGATCCGTTGTGCTATGTGAGGACTCCTCCATACATCAAACTTTCCCTGTCAATGATGTTTCTACAGTTCTACGTATGATTTCTGTACGTTGTATTCCGAGGAGCATGTAAGAGTAGAACCTTTTGGGGAGCGGCTTTCGTGGAGAAGCGTTGGTTGCCCCTCACAGACATACATTGCGGCTGCTGCATTACCCACCGATTTTCACTTTAGGTAAATCTGTCACCAAGCCGAAGACTGGTGTGAACACAACAGCGCTTTAAGAGGCACGATCGTGTATGAGGTGGTAAGCCGTTGTCTTCCTCCGGTTTTTGAAATGTGTTACTGACTCAGTTTAATGTGGATTGCGAACCATGGTGCAACTCGATATTTTTAACATTAACAATCGTTGTCAGATGCGACTGAAGTGATATGCGACGAATAAAAGTCGTAGGACTACGGTGAATCGAACACGGGACCTTTAAATCTGCAGTCTGGCCGTTTATTACAGTGACACTGAGACACAATTCAGGAAAAAGGCTAAGGTAACAGTAGTCGTGAAACCAGGCAAATAAAGATCTCAGCATGCTAACCTTAAGCATATCTGTCTGTTCACCATGACAGAAATTGCTGGAGAGGCTAATTCTCAGTTGCATCCAAGAGGTCACCAATAAAATAATTTCTGTCAAACAGGATGGTTTCGAGTGATAACACAACATTGGTTGAATCTGGACTTCAGAGAGGCCTCGGATCGGCTACAGTCTACGTGGATCTCACCGCAGCTTACAGTACAGTGTGAAGAGAAGGTCCCATGTTCAGGCTTGTTGATGTAGTTCCATGGCAGAAGGTACCAAGTTTACTTAACAGTGTCGTTCTCTGATGAATGTTTTCAATTTTCCTGAAGCTATCAAAGGAGAAGGTTGTAGACGTTGATATTTCTCGTCTCGATTAATCGAGACTCAACCGCATCCGGCTGGAACAAGGGGGACATGGCCCCACCTAGAAAAAGTGGGGTTACTGTGGAAGTCCTGCATGTGAAAGTCGAGAAAGTGAAAAGACAACAAGTACTATGAACTGCCTACGTCAGGCTTTTAAAGGTGGTTTGACTTCCATTAAGTGGCATCTAATACTGCGATCTGGTTAATTTAAACAATTGAGAGGCACCCACATGCCTTGCTCATACTGTGGCATCAAGCAGTCAGGCCTGCAAGATGAGTGGTCTGCCAAGCGAGTGAATTCATTCTTATTTATCGAGTAACATGAACTCTCGTACTCACAAATAAGTTACAAATTATCCTCCTATGTGAATAATACGCAACGGAAACGCACATCTGACTATCAGTAATTTACAGAACTCTGACTGTTCACTATGCACTGGCAATACCACATTTTCTTTTTTTATTTAACGGCTTTTATCAACACCTGGCCGTCGCACTGAATATGAGTGGCGCACACATTATAAATTCTGGATATCATGACAACATACAATTCGAAGGAATAGGCCACCAATCTTTTTCTTTTCACTATCTTCTTTATTTCCATAAATTCTATAACCTAAACACACAAATTCTATAACCTACAACAATAACACATGAGAAATTCCGCCCAGTGAGCATGGCTTTACATTGGTGATTCTCTACCTTATGGTCTCGTAATTATTTAACGCTACAATGCACTTTCTGGATAGGATGGTGGATCTTTTGCTATATCTCACACTTCGACTCTCACAACCATCATCACGAAACTTTCCTTCAGACCGAGCGGTACAAAAGGAACACGCATAACCCACTACCTCTGAAACTACCTTGCTACTCTCCCATGCAAACCACACATACTTAAATTACATGACATACACCACACTGCAACATGAAATACAAGACAGGGAATAGTCACAACATTATCACTTTCAGCTTTCCCACTTCAATTAATATTTATCCCAGTTTCACACGACACTGCCCCACTTCGTAATTCTACTTTCCTACTATGAACTCTGGAGATATATGCACGTCTTCCTGTGCAATGAAAGCCAAGTGGCGTTGCTGGATAGACGGCTGACTCACCTTGTTTCTCTCTCAGAGTGTTATAGTTTGAATCAAGCGTCACACGGAATCATATCTCGCAAAGTAATATTAAGAACATATTCATCACACACACGAGTCCTCAACTGATACCATGGACGAGTACTTCTCTTTATCCTTTGTCTCATACACAGATTGAGACTCACACAGTACTCACCACGTGGAAGTACTCGCCTCCAATTTCAAGTCCTGCACACGCTATTTCTTAAATATTTCAACTTATAGTACAAACGCTAGTAATTCAGCTTAACTTAAGCACACGGAAGTATTTCAACTTATTGCTACACGTGGTTTCATTGTGACCGTTGGTCACTTCCGAAGATTACTACGATCCCATTAATATTACCTGCCTGACATTTAATTCTCCCCACAAAAGTTCCTGAAATAGAGAAATTATTATTTCAAACTACTCTTAAATATTCCACATGCATACCATGTCTCCACTCTATTGTCTTTACAGAGCACAACCTAGACAGGTCTTAACAGCACAAGATCCAGCGGCAGAGTGCTGAAACATGGCCGTTCTTCAGGTCATCTCGCACCTCTGTCGAGGGGGGGGGGGGGGGGGAAGACCATGCTACCGTATTGGTCAGCCACATTTCAGGTGCTCAAAGCTCCGGTAAGTTTCATCTCTTTGGTCCCACCAAAGGTGGCCAAAGGATCGTCTCATAGATGATCATATATTCACATTCACTACCTGCGGTTAGCAGACGACCATACATTCATTCATTTCACAGATCTCACCAAACTGGATGTAGGGATTTATTTTGTGGGAGTGCACATGTGATCAATTAAATAAATAAATTGTCATTCTTTCCCACACTGGTATCCGGCTTCGCTGTATTAATTGAAATTGAGTTATTATTAGAAAAAAATGTGTTGTTCTGACAAAAATAATGAAGTATGTTGTACCTATTTTCAATGTCGGGCGGTACTGTACCCTTTCACAATTACCTGTAAATAAATTGTGTATGTTCTTTAATGCCATAAGATAATTATACTAACACTCACACCGAGGTGACAAAAGTCGTTGGACAGCGATGCGCACATGTACAGATGGCAGTAGGATCGCGTACACAAGGTGTAAAAGGGCGCTGAATTGTCGGGATTGTCAATTACGCTCAGGTGATTCTTGTGAGAATGTTTCCGACGTGATTACGGCCGATCGACGGGAATTAAGAGACTTTGAGTGCGAAAAGATAGCTGGAGCTAGACGTATGGGACGTTCCACTTCCGAGCTGCACAGAGTCAAGAGAGTGCCAAGAATGTCAAATTTCAGGCATTACCTCTCACCGCGGACAACGGATTGCCCCGAGAGCAGCAGCGTTTGTGTAGAGTTTTCAGTGCTAAGAGATGAGCAACACTGCGTGAAATAACTGCGGAAGTCAATGTGGGACGCACGACGAACGCATCCGTTCAGGCAGTGCTCCGAAATTTTGGAAATTTGAGGTAAGTTCCTATGGGACCAAACTGCTGAGGTCATCGGTCCCTAGGCTTACACACTACTTAATCTAACTTAAACTAACTTACGCTAAGGACAACACACACACACGAATGTCCAAGGAAGGACTCGAACCTCCGACGGGGGGAGCCGCGCGAACCGTGGCAAGGCGCCTGAGACCGTACGGCTATCCCGCTCGCAACGCTCCGAAATGTGACGTTAATGGTCTGTGCCAGCCGATGACCGACGCGAGTGACTTTGCTAATAGCGTGATATCGCCTGCAGCACCTCTCCTGTGCTCGTGACCTTATCGGTTGGACCCTAGACGACTGGAAAACCGCGGGCTGGTCAGATGAATCCGGATTTCAGTTGGTAAGAGTTGATGTCAGGATTCGAGTGTCAGCAGAACGCACGAAGCTACGGACCCAAGCTGTCAACAAGACACTGTGCAAGTTAATGGTGGTGCCATAATGGTATGGGCTTTCTTTATATGGAATTGACTGGTCCTCTGGCGTGACTGCACCGATCATTGACTGGAAATGATTAAGGGTTCGGCTACACGGAGAACATCTGCAGTACTTCACGTTCCCAAACAAAGATGGAATTTTTATGGATGAAAACGCGCCGTGTTGGAACATTCTGTACAATTCGAGCGGACGATTTGGTCATCCAGGTTGCCCGACATGAAGCACATCGAACATTTACGGGACGTAATCGGGAGGTCAGTTTGTACGCCGGCCGGAAAGGCCGAGCGGTTAAAGGCGCTACAGTCTGGAACCGCACGACCGCTACGGTCGCAGGTTCGAATCCTGCCTCGGGCATGGATGTGTGTGATGTACTTAGGTTAATTAGGTTTAAGTAGTTCTAAGTTCTAGGGTACTTATGACCACAGCAGTTGAGTCCCATAGTGCTCAGAGCCATTTGAACCATTTGCCATCAGTTTGTACACAAAATCCTGCACCGGCAACATTTTCGCAGTTGTGGACGGCTATAGAGGCAATATGGCTCAATAGTTTTGCTGGAGACTTCCAAGAACTTATTGAGTCCATGTCACGTGGAGCTGCTGCACTACCCCGGGTAAAAAGTGTTCCGACACGATATTAAGAGGTATCCCATGACTATTCTCACTTTAGTGTATATCATTTATGGTATCCCATCTTCATTAACTTTATCTGCATCAGTATATTCATTTCATTTCACTCCATCTAATTTAGTGGATGTATGTTCCTTGTGGGACGGTAAGCCTCAATCCTTCACGAAATCCGTTCCTCATTGGTGCGACTTCAACATACCCCGGTGTAGGAGGTTGCTGTCTTGGGAACTAATACACGGAAACACCAGTGACAGAGCAACGTTGAGTCAGGCCTGGAAACATCCTCTGCTTAATGGCTAAGGTGACTCTATGTGAAAAGCATGAGATCCAGATGCGAGCCCTAGTCTGGGACAAATTTTCGGTTTTCATCATATATTCCTCACATTGTAAGTTCAGGATATGTGAACGGTTGAACCTGATATCATTTCTTGTCGTAAGGTGCCACTCCTTTCAAAACTATACTCGAATTCTCGTACAGAATTACGAACACAGTTTATGTCCTGAAATAGATTGCCAGACAGTGAATATGGTCCATTGATAATGCAGTTTGACGATTGAATAGCTACAGGAGAACCTAAAGCCTACGCAGAGCGCAAAGATGGGGGTGGGGGGTGAGGGAGAGGATGTTACTCTGAAGCACACAATTGAATGCTGAGTATGAGCAGGGACTGTAAATTACGTACTACACAGCCCCATAGTATAAAAAATCGAATTGTTTATGTCCAGTCTGTGCAAGGACAAACGTTTTTGTGGTCTATTACCTACGTTGCCTAATAACTTGAAAACATAGACCTGTGTGGTGAATGTGATGATTCGCAATTCATTGCCGGATGTCTCGGACAAACGAACAGGGTTAATTTACCTGTATTACTGACAATTTCTAACAAAAAATAATTGCTAACGGGGTACGCCTGAGCAAAATGTAACCTAGACATAAGAAACACGTTTCCCATGAAATTAAGCCGAAAGATTCAAACAAGGAGGCAAAATACGCGTGATAGAAAGCTGATCGATGGAAGGAGGAAGTACATAAATGTTCCGTGAAACTCAGTAATACAGAAATACAAGTCGCTGAGGGATGAAATAAATAGGAAGTGCAGGGAAGCTAAGACAAAATGGCTGCATGGAAAATGTGAAGCAATCGAAAAAGAAATGACTGTCGAAAGGACAGACTTAGCATACAGTTAAGTCAAAACAATCTTCGGTGGTATTAAAAGCTAGGGTGGTAACATTAAGAGCAAAGCGGGAATTCCACTATTAAATGCAGACGAGAGAGCGGATAGGTGGAAAGAATACATTGAAACCCTCTACGAGGGGAAGATTTGTCTGATGTGATAGAAGAACAAACGGGAGACGATTTAGAAGAGATTGGGATCCAGAATCAGAATCAGAATTTAAGAGAGCTTTGGGGGACTTAAGATCAAATAAGGCAGAAGGGATCGATAACATTCCATCAGAATTTCTAAAATCATTGGAGGAAGTGGTAGCAAAACGATTATTTATGTTGGTGTGTAGAATATAGGAGTCTGGCGACATACCATCTGATCTTCACAAAAATATCGTCCACAAAATTCCGAAGACTTCGAGAGATGACAAGTGCGAGAATTATCCCACAATCAGCTTAACAGATCATGCTTGCAAGTTGCTTGCAAGAATAATATAAAGAAGAATGGAAAAGAAAATTGAGGATGCGCTAGATGACGATCAGTTTGGCTTTAGAAAAGGTAAAGGTACCAGAGAGGCAATTCTGACGTTGCGGTTGATAATGGAAGCAAGACTGAAGAAAGCTCAAGATACGTTCATAGGATCTGTTGACGTGGAAAAAGCATTCGACAATGAAAAATGGTGCAAGATGACCGAAATTCTGAGAAAAATAGGGGTAGGCTACAAGGGAGAGATGGGTAATATACAAGAATCGAGAGGGACGACCAAGAACGGCCGGCAGCTATGGCCGAGCGGTTCTAGGCGCTTCAGTCCGCGCTGCTGCTACGGTCGCAGGTTCGAATCGTGCCTCGGGCATGGATGTGTGTGATGTCCTTAGGTTAGTTAGGTTTAAGTAGTTCTAAGTCTAGGTGACTGATGACCTCAGATGTTAAGTCCCATAGTGCTTAGAGCCATTTGAACCATTTGACCAAGATCGAAATGCTCGGATTAGAAAAGGTCTAAGACAGGGAAGTTGTCTTTCGACCCTATTGTTCAGTCTGTACATCGAAGAAGCAATGATGTAAATAAAAGAAAGGCTCAGGAGTGGAATTAAAATTCAAAGATATGAATGATACGATGCGCTGATGACATTGCTATCCTGAGTGAAAGTGAAGAAGTACATAATCTTCTGAATGGAATGAACAATCTAAGGAGTACGGAGCATGGACTGAGATTAAATCGAAGAAAGACGAAAGTAATGAGAAGTAGCAGAAATGAGAACAGCGAAAACCTTAACATCAGGATTGATGGTCACGAAGTAGATGAAGTTTAGAAATTGTGCTACCTAGGCAGCAAAATAACTAATGACGGACGGAGGAAGGAGGACATCAAAAGCAGAGTAACACTGGCAAAAGGGACATTCCTGCAAAGGGAAATCTACAAGTATCAAACACAGTACCTATGAGAAAGTACGTTTATAGCACAACAGTGTATGGTAGTCAAACAATGACTGTGGGAAAACTGGAACAGAAGAGAATCGAAGCATTTGAGTTGTGGTACTACAGACGAATATTGAAAATTGGGTGGCCTGATAAGGTAGGGAATGAAGAGGTTCTACACAAAATCGGAAAGAAATATTTGAAAAACACTGAGAAGGAGAAGGGACAGGATGATAGGACATCTGTTAAGACATGAGGGAATGACTTCCATGGTACTAGAGGATTCTGTAGAGTGCAAAAACTGTAGAGGAAGGCAGAAATTGAAATACATCCAGCAAATAATTGAGGACGTAAGTTGCATGTGCTACTCGGAGATGAATAGGTTGGCGCAGGAAGGGAATTCGTGCCGGGCCGCATCAAACCAGTCAGAAAGCTCATGAACCGCCCCCCCCCCCCCCCCCCGGCCACAGAAAAAAAAACAATTGGTAGATCAAGGTAGAAAGGTATAACACAATGAATTAGCGCAATCGAAATGTATAACAGACCCAATGTAATACACAACCGTATTCCATGTCTAGGTTAGCCATTGTTGTTATGAAAAAGCATCTCGGCAGCTTACCTAACACCACTTCAGAACATCATAGTTGAAAAATAAGTTTACGGTTGGCATAGGATCATAATCGTGAATGCGTCAAGCTGTTTGTGAGTGACTTTAATTTCCAGACGTCTAGCACAGGGATGGATTCCTATAACCACGTGTTATGAAGCAACTTAATGTGAGATCAAAGTCGGAGCATTCCTCTCGTTAAGTCTGCATTTAAGAGCCAACGAGAAAAAGACACTATTTTACCTGACCTGGATCCCAATCATGCGAATGCATCTAAAATGCTCGCTGCCTGCTGGATTAATCTACATCTGCTGCTCTGCCAATGGGTTCATCGCACCGCCTTCAGACTTTCAAACTATTTCCCTACCGTTCCACACTCGAACAGCGCGAGGGAATAATGAACATTTATAGCTTTCCGTGCGAACTGTGATTTCTCTTATTTCATTACGTTGGGGTGATCATTTCTCCCTATGTAGGCGGGCACCAAGAAAATATTTTCGCATTCGGAGGAGCAAGCTGGTGGTTGAAATTTCGTGAAAAGATATCTCCTCAACGAAATATGCTTTCGTTTTATTGATTGCCATCACAGCTGGGGTACCTTATACATGGCACTCTCCCCCTATTTCGCGATAATACAGTACGAACTGCCCTTCTTTGAACTTTTTCTATGTACTTCAAGAATCCTGTTAGGTAAGGTACTACAAAGCACTGCTGAAGCAGAGGCGGGAAAGCATGGTATAGGAAGGCTCTTTAGTAGATCTGTTGGATCTTCTAAGTGTCTTGCCACGTAGTCTATGGGTCGACTACCCCATGACAATTTCTGTGATCGTTTCAACATATGTCGTTTGTAATTGTAATCGCTAAGTATTTAGCTTAAATGACAGCGTTAAGAGCTGTGTGATTTATGGTGTAACAGAAATTCAGCATCATACGGAAACAATCTAAGAGTGATGATTGCGTTGTCTCCTAAATTGTTTTCATCGATAGCAACTGAGAACCCGCAAGACTTCTTGGGGGACGCTAGATGTCACTTCTATTTTAGTCGATGACTTACCGCCAGTTACTGAGAACTGTGACATTTCTGACAGGGAATCACAATTCATACCGTATTGCATAGGCATCCAGGTTGATTAGTAGCTGCTCGTGATGGACGGTGTGAAGTGTCTTCTGAAAATGTAGAAATATGTCGATCGCACTCATTATTTTCTTGTGAATAAAGAGTTACGTTTCACAGCGGTATTTTCTGAATCCGTGCTGACTGTGCGTGAATAGATCGTTTTCTTCGAAGTAATTTATGATGTTCGAACACTGCATACACTGATGAACCAAAACAGTATGACCATTACCCATCAGGTGGTGGCGTTGAGGGCATGTGAAGCGGTAACAAAGTATATAAGCGGAGCAGACGCGGGCGGGGAATCACCCTAGCGAAGATACGGGCTGCAAATGGGAAAATATGTTGAGATAAGCGACTTTGACAAAGGGCAGATTATTATTATGCAGAGCCTCTGAACAAATATCTCGAAAACGGCGAAGCTGGTGGATTGTTTACGTGCTACTATGGTAACCATCTACCGTAAAAGGTAGGAGGACAGTGAAAGTATAACTGTTGTTGTTGTGGTCTTCAGTCCAGAGACTGGTTTGATGCAGCTCTCCATGCTACTCTATCCTGTGCAAGCTTCTACATCTCCCAGTACGTACTGCAACCTACATCCTTCTGAATCTGCTTAGTGTATTCATCTCTTGGTCTCCCTCTACGATTTTCACCCTCCACGCTGCCCTCCAATACTAAATTGGTGATCCCTTGATGCCTCAGAACATGTCCTACCAACCGATCCCTTCTTCTAGTCAAGTTGTGCCACAAGCTTCTCTTCTCGCCAATCCTATTCAACACCTCCTCATTAGTTATGTGATCTACCCATCTAATCTTCAGCATTCTTCTGTAGCACCACATTTCGAAAGCTTCTATTCTCTTCTTGCCTAAACTATTTATCGTCCATGTTTCACTTCCATACATGGCTACACTCCATACAAATACTTTCAGAAACGACTTCCTGACACTTAAATCTATACTCGATGTTAACAAATTTTTCTTTTTCAGAAACGCCTACCTTCCCATTGCCAGTCTACATTTTATATCCTCTCTACTTCGACCATCATCAGTTATTTTGCTCCCCAAATAGCAAAACTCCTTTACTACTTTAAGTGTCTCATTTCCTAATCTAATTCCCTCAGCATCACCCGACTTAATTCAACTACATTCCATTATCCTCGTTTTGCTTTTGTTGATGTTCATCTTATATCCTCCTTTCAAGACACTGTCCATTCCATTCAACTGCTCTTCCAAGTCCTTTGCTGTCTCTGACAGAATTACAATGTCATCGGGGAACCTCAAAGTTTTTATTTCTTCTCCATGGATTTTAATACCTACTCCGAATTTTTCTTTTGTTTCCTTTACTGCTTGCTCAATATACAGATTGAACAACATCGGGGAGAGGCTACAACCCTGTCTTACTCCGTTCCCAACCACTGCCACCCTTTCATGTACCTCGACTCCTAATTCCCTAATTAGCAGTATAAAGTATAACTACGCGCTAAATAATTGGACGTCTACGACTCTTCACAGAACGTCGATTAGGAAGCTTGTCTGCTCTGTGAAGTAGGATAGATGTTGATCTGTGGGATATATGCCGACAGAGAACGGCCGGCCGGCCGGAGTGGCCGAGCGGTTCTAGGCGCTACAGTCTGGAACCGCGAGACCGCTACGGTCGCAGGTTCGAATCCTGCCTCGGGCATGGATGTGTGTGATGTCCTTAGGTTAGTTAGGTTTAAGTAGTTCTGAGTTGTAGGGGACTGATGACCTCAGAAGTTAAGTGTCATACTGCTCAGAGCCATTTGAACCATTTGAACACAGAACAACACTGGCGCACGCACAAATGCTTTGTATCACACTGTGCATCGCACACTGTTGAACATGGAGCTGCGTAGCAGACCACCGCTACGTGTTCACATATTGACCCAAAAACATCCCTCAATTGCGATTGCAGTGGCCACGGGACTATCGGGATTCGACCCTAGATCGATGGGAACGTGTCGGCTCTTCGGGTGGATCAAGTTTTTCCTGCCCTAGGTCGATGGTCGTCTCCACAAACGCTGTCATCGATGTGAACGGCGGCTCGAAACGTGCAGCGCGCCGCAGACGTCCGTAGGAGCAGAATTATGCTGTGAGAGACATTCTCCCGCGCTTACATGGAACTTGTGGTAGATACTGAAGACACGCCGACAGCTGCGAACCACCTGCATCCCTTCATGATTGATGTCTTCCCCGACGACGATGTCATCTATTAGCAGTATAATTGTCCTTGCGTCGGAGCCAGAACCGTGCTACAGTGGTTTGAGGAGGTTATAGTGAACTCACGTTGAGGCCTCGGCGACCAAATTCACCTGATGCAAATCCTTTGGACCCCATCTGGGCAGCTATCGGGCGCCATCACCGCGTACACCAGTCAGTGGCCCGTTATTTACGCGAATTACATGACCTGTGCGTAGACATCCAATGCCGCATCCTTCCACAAAACTACCAACAAACTGCAGGATCCCTGATACGCAGAATCAGTTATGTATTTTGTTCCAAAGATGGACAAACGAGCTATTAAGTAGGAGGTCATAATGTTTTGGCTCGTCCGTTTAAGTTCCAACCATTTCAAATTTGGCACCGTAGTTTGCTGGTTGAATGCGCCCACATTAACCTCAAGCCAGATTTATGAATATTGCTTGCTACTGCATGCTGGCCATGCCGTAATGTGAGACAAGAGTGCCTTTGTATTTTAAATGCACGGTGGAACTAAACGAATGATGTGTGCGCAGCGCTCTCATTGGTCGGCTCTGGTCGAAGCTTTGGCCTTGCAGTAAGAGAAGCCATCACTTCCTTGTTTTCAGAATGAGATTTACACTCTGCAGTGGAGTGCGTGGTCTGGCACACAGTTTTAATCTGCCAGGAAGTTTCACTTCCTTGTTTTGGCAAAGATGCGTAGTCATCACGGAGGAGGAACAACAATTCACTATCTGTGAATCAACAAGTGACTTATGCAGAGAACTGTGCAGATCCGTGATGTGAAAGGCACTCACTACAAAACGGCCACCTTTCAATGTTATTGCATCTTCAGTAAATTCTTTCGCCTCGATTCTTTCCTTCCTTTAATGTGTTTAATTCAGTTCATACCACAATTTTATTCTGACTAAAAGCGTTGTCAAGAATTGTGCGGCTCTTATTTGAAGCATTTCTACACCAACTCTTAATCTTGTATGGTAAGTAACCAACCCAAAACAGCGGAGCAATACTGAGGAATTAATCAGACGAGTGAAACTTCCTGGCAGATTAAACTGTGTGCCCGACCGAGACTCGAACTCGGGACCTTTGCCTTTTGCGGGCAAGTGCTCTACCATCTGAGCTACCGAAGCACGACTCACGCCCGGTCTAACAGCTTTACTTCTGCTAGTATCTCGTCTCCTACCTTTCAAACTTTACAGAAGCTCTCCTGCGAACCTTGCAGAACTAGCACTCCTGAAAGAAAGGATATTGGGGAGACATGGCTTAGCCACAGCCTGGAGGATGTTTCCAGAATGAGATTTTCACTCTGCAGCGGAGTGTGCGCTGATATGAAACTTCCTGGCGGATTAAAACTGTGTGCCCGACCGAGACTCGAACTCGGGACCTTTGCCTTTCGCGGGCAAGTGCTCTACCATCTGAGCTACCGAAGCACGACTCACGCCCGGTCTAACAGCTTTACTTCTGCTAGTATCTCGTCTCCTACCTTTCAAACTTTACAGAAGCTCTCCTGCGAACCTTGCAGAACTAGCACTCCTGAAAGAAAGGATATTGGGGAGACATGGCTTAGCCACAGCCTGGAGGATGTTTCCAGAATGAGATTTTCACTCTGCAGCGGAGTGTGCGCTGATATGAAACTTCCTGGC
Organism: Schistocerca piceifrons; assembly: GCF_021461385.2. Lineage (NCBI taxonomy): Eukaryota > Metazoa > Arthropoda > Insecta > Orthoptera > Acrididae > Schistocerca > Schistocerca piceifrons. The sequence goes on from NC_060143.1 coordinate 36,536,615, forward strand.
GGATTAAAACTGTGTGCCCGACCGAGACTCGAACTCGGGACCTTTGCCTTTCGCGGGCAAGTGCTCTACCATCTGAGCTACCGAAGCACGACTCACGCCCGGTCTAACAGCTTTACTTCTGCTAGTATCTCGTCTCCTACCTTTCAAACTTTACAGAAGCTCTCCTGCGAACCTTGCAGAACTAGCACTCCTGAAAGAAAGGATATTGGGGAGACATGGCTTAGCCACAGCCTGGAGGATGTTTCCAGAATGAGATTTTCACTCTGCAGCGGAGTGTGCGCTGATATGAAACTTCCTGGCGGATTAAAACTGTGTGCCCGACCGAGACTCGAACTCGGGACCTTTGCCTTTCGCGGGCAAGTGCTCTACCATCTGAGCTACCGAAGCACGACTCACGCCCGGTCTAACAGCTTTACTTCTGCTAGTATCTCGTCTCCTACCCTTCAAACTTTACAGAAGCTCTCCTGCGAACCTTGCAGAACTAGCACTCCTGAAAGAAAGGATATTGGGGAGACATGGCTTAGCCACAGCCTGGAGGATGTTTCCAGAATGAGATTTTCACTCTGCAGCGGAGTGTGCGCTGATATGAAACTTCCTGGCAGATTAAAACTGTGTGCCCGACCGAGACTCGAACTCGGGACCTTTGCCTTTCGCGGGCAAGTGCTCTACCATCTGAGCTACCGAAGCACGACTCACGCCCGGTCTAACAGCTTTACTTCTGCTAGTATCTCGTCTCCTACCTTTCAAACTTTACAGAAGCTCTCCTGCGAACCTTGCAGAACTAGCACTCCTGAAAGAAAGGATATTGGGGAGACATGGCTTAGCCACAGCCTGGAGGATGTTTCCAGAATGAGATTTTCACTCTGCAGCGGAGTGTGCGCTGATATGAAACTTCCTGGCGGATTAAAACTGTGTGCCCGACCGAGACTCGAACTCGGGACCTTTGCCTTTCGCGGGCAAGTGCTCTACCATCTGAGCTACCGAAGCACGACTCACGCCCGGTCTAACAGCTTTACTTCTGCTAGTATCTCGTCTCCTACCCTTCAAACTTTACAGAAGCTCTCCTGCGAACCTTGCAGAACTAGCACTCCTGAAAGAAAGGATATTGGGGAGACATGGCTTAGCCACAGCCTGGAGGATGTTTCCAGAATGAGATTTTCACTCTGCAGCGGAGTGTGCGCTGATATGAAACTTCCTGGCAGATTAAAACTGTGTGCCCGACCGAGACTCGAACTCGGGACCTTTGCCTTTCGCGGGCAAGTGCTCTACCATCTGAGCTACCGAAGCACGACTCACGCCCGGTCTAACAGCTTTACTTCTGCTAGTATCTCGTCTCCTACCTTTCAAACTTTACAGAAGCTCTCCTGCGAACCTTGCAGAACTAGCACTCCTGAAAGAAAGGATATTGGGGAGACATGGCTTAGCCACAGCCTGGAGGATGTTTCCAGAATGAGATTTTCACTCTGCAGCGGAGTGTGCGCTGATATGAAACTTCCTGGCGGATTAAAACTGTGTGCCCGACCGAGACTCGAACTCGGGACCTTTGCCTTTCGCGGGCAAGTGCTCTACCATCTGAGCTACCGAAGCACGACTCACGCCCGGTCTAACAGCTTTACTTCTGCTAGTATCTCGTCTCCTACCTTTCAAACTTTACAGAAGCTCTCCTGCGAACCTTGCAGAACTAGCACTCCTGAAAGAAAGGATATTGGGGAGACATGGCTTAGCCACAGCCTGGAGGATGTTTCCAGAATGAGATTTTCACTCTGCAGCGGAGTGTGCGCTGATATGAAACTTCCTGGCGGATTAAAACTGTGTGCCCGACCGAGACTCGAACTCGGGACCTTTGCCTTTCGCGGGCAAGTGCTCTACCATCTGAGCTACCGAAGCACGACTCACGCCCGGTCTAACAGCTTTACTTCTGCTAGTATCTCGTCTCCTACCTTTCAAACTTTACAGAAGCTCTCCTGCGAACCTTGCAGAACTAGCACTCCTGAAAGAAAGGATATTGGGGAGACATGGCTTAGCCACAGCCTGGAGGATGTTTCCAGAATGAGATTTTCACTCTGCAGCGGAGTGTGCGCTGATATGAAACTTCCTGGCGGATTAAAACTGTGTGCCCGACCGAGACTCGAACTCGGGACCTTTGCCTTTCGCGGGCAAGTGCTCTACCATCTGAGCTACCGAAGCACGACTCACGCCCGGTCTAACAGCTTTACTTCTGCTAGTATCTCGTCTCCTACCTTTCAAACTTTACAGAAGCTCTCCTGCGAACCTTGCAGAACTAGCACTCCTGAAAGAAAGGATATTGGGGAGACATGGCTTAGCCACAGCCTGGAGGATGTTTCCAGAATGAGATTTTCACTCTGCAGCGGAGTGTGCGCTGATATGAAACTTCCTGGCGGATTAAAACTGTGTGCCCGACCGAGACTCGAACTCGGGACCTTTGCCTTTCGCGGGCAAGTGCTCTACCATCTGAGCTACCGAAGCACGACTCACGCCCGGTCTAACAGCTTTACTTCTGCTAGTATCTCGTCTCCTACCTTTCAAACTTTACAGAAGCTCTCCTGCGAACCTTGCAGAACTAGCACTCCTGAAAGAAAGGATATTGGGGAGACATGGCTTAGCCACAGCCTGGAGGATGTTTCCAGAATGAGATTTTCACTCTGCAGCGGAGTGTGCGCTGATATGAAACTTCCTGGCGGATTAAAACTGTGTGCCCGACCGAGACTCGAACTCGGGACCTTTGCCTTTCGCGGGCAAGTGCTCTACCATCTGAGCTACCGAAGCACGACTCACGCCCGGTCTAACAGCTTTACTTCTGCTAGTATCTCGTCTCCTACCTTTCAAACTTTACAGAAGCTCTCCTGCGAACCTTGCAGAACTAGCACTCCTGAAAGAAAGGATATTGGGGAGACATGGCTTAGCCACAGCCTGGAGGATGTTTCCAGAATGAGATTTTCACTCTGCAGCGGAGTGTGCGCTGATATGAAACTTCCTGGCGGATTAAAACTGTGTGCCCGACCGAGACTCGAACTCGGGACCTTTGCCTTTCGCGGGCAAGTGCTCTACCATCTGAGCTACCGAAGCACGACTCACGCCCGGTCTAACAGCTTTACTTCTGCTAGTATCTCGTCTCCTACCTTTCAAACTTTACAGAAGCTCTCCTGCGAACCTTGCAGAACTAGCACTCCTGAAAGAAAGGATATTGGGGAGACATGGCTTAGCCACAGCCTGGAGGATGTTTCCAGAATGAGATTTTCACTCTGCAGCGGAGTGTGCGCTGATATGAAACTTCCTGGCGGATTAAAACTGTGTGCCCGACCGAGACTCGAACTCGGGACCTTTGCCTTTCGCGGGCAAGTGCTCTACCATCTGAGCTACCGAAGCACGACTCACGCCCGGTCTAACAGCTTTACTTCTGCTAGTATCTCGTCTCCTACCTTTCAAACTTTACAGAAGCTCTCCTGCGAACCTTGCAGAACTAGCACTCCTGAAAGAAAGGATATTACGGAGACATGGCTTAGCCACAGCCTGGAGGATGTTTCCCGAAGCTGTGAGACCGGGCGTGAGTCGTGCTTCGGTAGCTCAGATGGTAGAGCACTTGCCCGCGAAAGGCAAAGGTCCCGAGTTCGTGTCTCGGTCGGGCACACAGTTTTAATCTGCCAGGAAGTTTCATATCAGCGCGCACTCCGCTGCAGAGTGAAAATCTCATTCTGGAATCAGACGAGTGTTTTGCGAGCGAGATCTTTCATTGCTGGATTATATTTTCTAACAATTTTTCTAATGAATTTAGCGTGGTATATACTCTACTCAAAACTAAATGTTACGATCGCCTAACTTAACTTGCTAGGGTGAAATCACCAAAGCGTTTAGTGCTTAGCCGGCCGCTGTGGCCGAGCGGTTTTACGCGCTTCAGTCCGGAACCGCGCTGATGCTACGGTCGCAGGTTCGAATCCCGCCTCGGGCATGGATGTGTGTGATGTCCTTAGGTTAGTTAGGTTTAAGTAGTTCTAACTGCTAGGGGACTGATGACCTCAGTGCTTCGAGCCATTTCATGTTTTCGTTTATCGCTTATGGATGACTAGTGCGCAGTGAACATGGTGTAGTCAAATGAGGAGCCTGAGATAGGACCGGAAGCTAGGCACGTTGCATCCATTAAGTACTCTTGAAGATTGTAGTAATGCTGTGTATAGCATGATAGCTTCTCTAGCACAGCAAAATGTTATTAATTCAACGACACCCGAGAATTTTTTCACGTTATCTCCAAGAAAAAAAACCTTACTAACATAACTGCGCAAACTTCAATATATTTACGTGATGGAACTGATGAAAAAAATCACAAGTAGCAGTGAAGTGGCTATTTCGTGACAGCAATCGTTGGTGTGTAAATGGTTCATCTAGGACACAACTAATGAACTTTAATGTATTGCTGCTTATTGGACAGCCATAGATCCTTGATTCACAAAGTAAACTCGAAAGAAATCTTTAGCACCTGAAGCGATCGACTTCTGCAGTTAGCACCGAATTGATAACGGTTTCTACTTTTTACCTGGAGTCTGTCAGTGAATGTTATCTCTGCTTTCATCTACCGCTGTAGTCTACAAGCCATTACTGATCTTCTACCTTTTACAGTTAAAATGTATAAAACAATGGGATTAAAGTACAATAGAGGACGAGTTTCGTTAAAGGTGTTACTGTAAGGACACGCGTGGCGACGATGTGACTGAATCAGTGGTGTACACTCATGTTCATAAATTAAGGATAATGCTGATACATGGTGAAACAACGCTCTGGTGGGCGGTTTGCGGGTTTAAATCATCTGGGGGTATGACCATGCGGTGCATTTGACCTGCGGCCGTCGCACGGTGGCGCCGGCAGCAGTCCACATATGCAGAGGTGTGTTGGTGCATGTCAGAGTACGGTCGGCGAGTAGGTGTGGAGACGTTTTCAGACGTGCTAATGGTGACTGTGTGTTGAAAATGGCTCAAAGAACACATATTTATGACGTTATGAGGGGTAGAATACTAGGGCGACTGGAGGCTGGTCAAACACAGGAGGTCGTAGCACGGGCCCTGCATGTGCCACAAAGTGTGATTTCAAGATTATGGCAACGACTCCAGCAGACAGGAAACATGTCCAGGCGCTGCAGTACGGGACGTCCACAGTGTACAACACCACAAGAAGGCCGATATCCCATCAGTGCCCGCAGAAGGCCACGGACTACTGCAGGTAGCCTTGCTCGGGACCTTACTGCAGCCACTGGAACAGCTGTCTCCAGACACACAGTCTACAGACGACTGAACCGGCATGATTTATTCGCCCGGAGACCTGCAAGGTGCATTCCACTGACTCCTGGTCACAGGAGAGCCCGTAAAGCCTGGTGTCAAGAACACAGTACATGGTCATTGGAACAGTGGTCCCAGGTTATGTTCACGGACGAGTCCAAGTATAGTCTGAACAGTGATTCTCGCCAGGTTTTCATCTGGCATGAACCAGGAACCAGATACCAACCCCTTAATTTGCTTGAAAGGGTCGTGATTTGATGGTGTGGTGTGGGAGTATGATTCGTGCACATACACCCCTGCACGTCTTTGACAGAGGAAGTGTAACAGGTCAAGTGTATTTGGACGTCATTTTGCACCAGTATGTCCACCTTTTCAGGGGTGCAGTGGGTCCCGCCTTCCTCATGATGGATGATAACGCACGGCCCCACCGAGATGCTGTCATGGAGGAGTACCTTGAAACAGAAGATATCAGGCGAATGGAGTGGCCTGCCTGTTCTCCAGACCTAAGCCCCATCGAGCACGTCTGGGATGCTCTCGGTCGATGTATCGCTGCACGTCTTCAAACCCCTAGGACACTTCAGGAGCTCCGACAGACACTGATGCAAGAATGGGAGGCTAAACCCCAGCAGCTGCTCGACCACCTGATCCAGAGTATGCCAACCCGTTGTGCGGCCTGTGCACGTGTGCATGGTGGTCATATCCCATATTGATGTCGGGGTACATGCGCAGGAAACAGTGGTGTTTTGAGGCACATGTGTTTTGGGACGGTTTTCTCAATTTATCACCAATACCGTGGACTTACAGATCTGTGTCGTGTGTGTTCCGTATGTGCCTATGCTATTAGCGCCAGTTTTGTGTAGTGCCATGTAGTGCCACGTTGTGTGACACGACATTCTGCAATTATCATTAATTTATGAGTGTAGATGACGTTGCTCCTGATAGATTCTTGGGCACCCCCATGGAGGGATGAATCGCTATGTCTGTGAACGGAGAGAGATGCTGGGCTGGAAAGTGTCTGGTAAGGGGGGACTAGAACAAGGAGTACCGAAGGTAGAGCTACGGTGGTCAGGAGGCCGCGATTGGCATCGGAATCTTGCTGTAAGGGGGTGATGTGAGGCCAAGGGCTAGATGGCAGCACTGGAACTCTAAATCTGGAACAGAGAGCCTGTTCAGGTATCCTACTGATAGAATATTAAGAAAGTGCTGGGGAATGGAGAGGGGAGACGGTATTTGGTATTAGCGAGCAGAAGCCTGGGATTGGACAGCATTGCGGAGACAGTGGACTTTTGATCATTAGGCTTACGGGATGTATAGGATTTGCGGAGATTTTCAGCAAGCTTGTGGAGTGGGACACTCTAATGAGCTGGTAATATTTTGTTACTTCAGCACTGTTGCCTTACAGTTTAGTATACCATTTTTCCCATCCGACAGTAAATTTCACGAGAAATTTACTTAGCAGGGTGTTAATAAGAATGACAGTACTGCAACAAACAAATTCATTTGTACAGAATGTTTCCGTAAGACTGTTACAAAATGTAACTGGGCATAGAGAATGCCCCACAGAACAATTTGGGGTGGGGAATCCGGGGTCGGAGAAGCCAGCTTAAGGAGATATGAAAGTAAACTTGTCTACCGTTTTGTCTTGTATTACTGTTTTCCACCTTATTTACAGCTAATTTGCGTACAAGTTTACACGTACTGGTCTGTTTATTTACATGTACATTGTAATTCTTCAGGCTTTCCCGGCGATCCAATGACATCTTGGGTGACCGAAATATCGTGCTAGTACGACGCTGATATCCGGCAGAACACCCGACAACCCAAGATGTTACATGTACTACATTCTTTGTTTCCCGCGAGAAATCAACGAGGACGAGCCTGATTACTACGCAGTCATGATACAGGTTTGTTTACTTGTGGTTCGTGCAAGGAGGTCTATCTGAGCTGATGGAGAACGTACCTTCGGCTGTTCGTGAGAGGATATGGATACAACATGATGGTGCACCGCCTCACTTCAGTGCGGATGTCCGCAACCATCTCAACGCTGTATTGCCTGGTCGCTGGATTGGAAGGGAAGGTCCTATTCCAAAGCCTGCGATGTCTCCTCGCTTGAATCCCCTTGATTATTCTCTATGGGGATATATAAAGTCACTTGTGTATGAGACCCCAGTGGATGCGGAGATGGAATTACTTGCCAGAATTGTAGCTGTCTGTGATGTGATTCGAAACACAACAGGGATATTTGTCAGGGCGCCTCACAGTCTTGTTCGCCGATGTCATGCTTGCACTGAGGTTGACGGCCATCAGTTTGAAGATGTTTTGTTAGATACAGTACAATTGCTACGTTCATTGTATCAATGATGGTATTTCGCAGTTAACTGTAACTAACGTAAATAAAAGAGTACACAGTAATGTGAATTTATTCCTATTACCTCTTTAAACTGGCTTTTCTGACCCCAGGTTCCCTGCCTCAAATCGTTCAGTGGAGCAACCTATATGTCCTGTTGAATTTTTGCATGCTCCTACGGAAAGACCCTGTATATACACTCATTCTCATAAATTAAGGATAATTGCAGAATGTGGTGCCACAAACGTGGCACTACACAAAACTGGCGCTAATAGCTTAGGCACATAGGGAACACACACGACACAGATCTGTAAGTCCACGGTATTAGTGGTAGTTTGAGAAAACCGTCGCGAAACACATGTGCTACAAAACGCCACTGTTTCCTGCGCATGTACCCCGACATCAATATGGGATATGACCACCATGCACACGTTCAGAGGCCGCACAACGGGTTGGCATACACTGGATCAGGTGGTCGAGCAGCTGCTGGGGTACAGCCTCCCATTCTTGCACCAGTGCCTGTCGGAGCTCCTGAAGTGTCCTAGGGGTTTGAAGACGTGCAGCGATACGTCGACCGAGAGCATCCCAGACGTGCTCGATGGGGTTTAGGTCTGTTTCAAGGTACTCCTCCACGATGACAGCTCGATGGGGCCGTGCATTATCATCCATCAGGAGGAAGGTGGGACCCACTGCACCCCTGAAAAGGTGGACAAACTGGTGCAAAATGACGTCCCGATACACTTGACCTGTTACACTTCCTCTGTCAAAGACATGCAGGTGTGTACGTGCACCAATCATAATCCCACCCCACACCATCAAACCACGACCTCCATACAGCTCCCTTTCAAGGACATTAAGGGGTTTGTATCTGGTTCGTGGTTCATGCCTGGTGAAAACCCGGCTAGAATCACTGTTCATACCTGGACTCGTCCGTGAACATAACCTGGGACCAGTGGTCCAATGACCATGTACTGTGTTCTTAACACCAACACCAGGCCTTACGGGCTACCCTGTGACTAGCGGTCAGTGGAATGCACTTTGCAGGTCTCCGGGTGAATAAACCATGTCTGTTCAGTCGGCTGTAGACTGTGTGTCTGGAGACAACTGTTCCAGTGGCTGCAGTAAGGTCCCGAGCAAGGCTACCTGCAGTACTCCGTGGTCGTCTGTGGGCACTGATGGTGAGATACCGGTCTTCTTGTGGTGTTGCACACTGTGGACGTCCCGTACTATAGCGCCAGGACACGTTTCCTGTCTGCTGGAATCGTTGCCATAATCTTGATATCACACTTTGTGGCACACGGAGGGCCCGTGCTACGACCTGCTGTGTATAAGCAGCCTCTAGTCGCCCCAGTATTCTACCCCTCATAAGGTCATCAATATGTGTTCTTTGAACCATTTTTAACACACAGTCACCAGTAGTATGTCTGAAAACGTCTGCACACTTACTCGCTGCACCGTACTCTGACGTGCACCAACACACATCTGCGTATGTGGACTGCTGCCAGCGCCACCGAGCGACGACCACAGGTCAAATGCACCGCATGGTCATACCTCGGGGTGATTTAAACCCGCAAACCGCCCACCAGAGCGTTGTTTCACCATGTATTAGCATTATCCTTAATTTATGAGTAGGAGTGTACATTCATTACTGCGACTATTGTTATTATGTACATAATATGTACTGTATTTTGCACATTACAAAGTCAACGCCAATAAAGTCTGGTTATATATTAACTACATTCTACTTGATAAAATAAAAGCGTTAATAAATAAATAGGCGAGAAGTTATCGTTGAAGGCATATATTTGCGACTTCCTGCTGAAGATGGATGCAGTTATCGTTACGAATGGAAAATGATTGTCAAACAGCTTCGTCGGCTCGTTCAGCACATGTGGCCGTGCAGCACTAGGACAGTCAGCTTCTTGTAACCCGCTGTGTTCGAAGCCTGTCAGCTGCTGATAAATGTGCCTTGCGTCGTCGCAGGACGTGGCGTGACATACGACGTACTCGTGCATCTCAAGCTATCAGCTTGAGTATTCGTAGTATGTGAAAACAACACGTGTGGGCTCCTCAGGCGGGACGTACTCAAACGACGTGAACTTTGAAATAACAACGGATTCGTTGAAAAAAGAAGCGAAATCACGAATTCATTGCGACGGAGTTTCTTCTGAGCCTCAGGCTAAAACCTGCCGGCCGCTGCGGCTGAGCGGTTCTAGACGCTTCAGTCTGGAACCGCGCTGCTGCTACGGTCGCAGGTTCGAATCCTGCCTCGGATATGGATGTGTGTGATGTCCTTAGGTTCTATGTCTAGGGGACTGATGACCTCAGATGTGCTTAGAGCCATTTGAACTAAAGCGTGATACCGGTCTCTCCATTGGTATTTGCACAGTTTGCACTTACAGAGTGTAATAACACTATCGGTAAACATAAATACTATTATTGAAGTAAAAGAAAGTGTTAAGATGAAAAACTAACACCTGCACAAGAAGTACTGCTTTTGCGTAATATTCCAGTGCCGAGGGCACCTTCGGTGCCAGCAACGTTTTTGGGACGCAAATCGGTGCTCACTGATTACCGTCCAATGGCCTTCATTACACGCTGCGCAGTGGCTTGTGGACTACAGTGGTAGATGAAAGCGGAGATAATGTCACAGACTGACTCAAGGACGAAAAATGAAAACCGTTATCGATTAGCTGCCGGCTGCAGACGGCACTCGCTTCACGTGCTAGATACTTCCTCGTGCCACCGGGCTTCGAGGTTGCTCCGTGAGTCAAGGGACGACGACTGATGTTAGCGTTACGTCAAAGCGCGGCACTTGTTTTGGAGGTGAACTATTTATACACTAACACTCGCGGAAATTGCATTCATTTGGTTTTTCCTTCTGAACGATAAAAAGTCAACGGTAAGTGTGGAGTAATGTATCAGCCACTTGCGACTGAGATTGAACGGAAGTGTCGCAAGTGTGCCCAGCTACATTCTCTCTAGTGTGACCGACAGGTTAAGTTTGCAACAAGCAGTGTGGAAACGTCAAAAGACGCTGGAAATGTGGCATATAGATGTCGAGCATGTCAGTCAGTTCGAACGGCGCAGAATGGTCACTGGGAAATTGGGGTTGCCTTTTATCTCGTCCACTGCTGCGGTACAGTGTACGGCTTTGTTTATTCTCCTGGATCTAGTGTGGACGTCTGCACAATGCGTGCCCTCCATTACGTCGACAGCTCTACGCCACTACCACCAGCTCGACTGGAAGCACGCAATAAGACAATCTGTATCGTTGAGCACCGTTGCGAGCGAAAGAAAGTCTGATGGTTTGGCGTGCCACACTGTAAGCTGCCGTATGTAGCTATGTACGAGAATGAGAAATATTTAGTCAATCAAGAAATACACTACTGGCCATTAAAATTCCCACACCAAGAAGAAATGCAGATGATAAACGGGTATTCATTGGACAAATATGTTATACTAGAACTGACATGGGATTACATTTTCACGCAATTTGGGTGCATAGATCCTGAGAAATCAGTACCCAGAACAACCACCTCTCGCCGTAATAACGGCCTTGATACGCCTGGACATTGAGTCAAACAGAGCCTGGATGGCGTGTACAGGTACAGCTGCCCATGTAGCTTCAACACGATACAACAGTTCATCAAGAGTAGTGACTGGCGTATTGTGACGAGCCAGTTGCTCGGCCACCATTGACCAGAAGTGTTCAATTGGTGAGAGATCTGGAGAATGTGCTGGTCAGGGCAGCAGTCGCACATTTTCTGTATCCAGAAAAGCCCGTACAGGACCTGCAACATGCGGTTGTGCATTATCCTGCTGCAATGTTGGGTTTCGCAGGGATCTACATCTACATCTACATTTATACTCCGCAAGCCACCCAACGGTGTGTGGCGGAGGGCACTTTACGTGCCACTGTCATTACCTCCCTTTTCTGTTCCAGTCTCGCATGGTTCGCGGGAAGAACGACTGTCTGAAAGCCTCCGTGCGCGCTCTAATCTCTCTAATTTTACATTCGTGATCTCCTCGGGAGGTATAAGTAGGGGGAAGCAATGTATTCGATACCTCATCCAGAAACGCACCCTCTCGAAACCTGGCGAGCAAGCTACACCGCGATGCAGAGCGCCTCTCTTGCAGAGTCTGCCACTTGAGTTCGTTAAACATCTCCGTAACGCTATCACGGTTACCAAATAACCCTGTGACGAAACGCGCCGCTCTTCTTTGGATCTGCACCATCTCATCCGTCAACCCGATCTGGTACGGATCCCACACTGATGAGCAATACTCAAGTATAGGTCGAACGAGTGTTTTGTAAGCCAACTCCTTTGTTGATCGACTACATTTTCTAAGGACTCTCCCAATGAATCTCAACCTGGTACCCGCCTTACCAACATTTAATTTTATATGATCATTCCACTTCAAATCGTTCCGCACGCATACTCCCAGATATTTTACAGAAGTAACTGCTAGCAGTGTTTGTTCCGCTATTATATAATCATACAATAAAGAATCCTTCTTTCTATGTATTCGCAATACATTACATTTGTCTATGTTAAGGGTCAGTTGCCACTCCCTGCACCAAGTGCCTATCCGCTGCAGATCTTCCTGCATTTCGCTACAATTTTGTAATGCTGCAACTTCTCTGAATACTACAGCATCATCTGCGAAAAGCCGCATGGAACTTCCGACACTATCTACTAGGTCATTTATATATATTGTGAAAAGCAACGGTCCCATAATACTCCCCTGTGGCACGCCAGAGGTTACTTTAACGTCTGTAGACGTCTCTCCATTGATAACAACATGCTGTGTTCTGTTTGCTAAAAACTCTTTAATCCAGCCACACAGCTGGTCTGATATTTCGTAGGCTCTTACTTTGTTTATCAGGCGACAGTGCGGAACTGTATCGAACGCCTTCCGGAAGTCAAGGCAAATAGCATCTACCTGGGGGCCTGTATCTAATATTTTCTGGGTCTCATGAACAAATAAAGCGAGCTGGGTCTCACACGATCGCTGTTTCCGGAATCCATGTTGATTCCTACATAGTAGATTCTGGGTTCCAAAAACGTCATGATACTCGAGCAAAAAACATGTTCTAAAATTCTACAACAGATCGACGTCAGAGATATAGGTCTATAGTTTTGCGCATCTGCTCGACGACCCTTCTTAAAGACTGGGACTACATGTGCTCTTTTCCAATCATTTGGAACCTTCCGTTCCTCTAGAGACTTGCGGTACACGGCTGTTAGAAGGGGGGCAAGTTCTTTCGCGTACTCTGTGTAGAATCGAATTGGTATCCCGTCAGGTCCAGTGGACTTTCCTCTGTTGAGTGATTCCAGTTGCTTTTCTATTCCTTGGACACTTATTTCGATGTCAGCCATTTTTTCGTTTGTGCGAGGATTTAGAGAAGGAACTGCAGTGCGGTCTTCCTCTGTGAAACAGCTTTGGAAAAAAGTGTTTAGTATTTCAACTTTACGCGTGTCATCCTCTGTTTCAATGCCATCATCATCCCGGAGTGTCTGGATATGCTGTTTCGAGCCACTTACTGATTTAACGTAAGACCAGAACTTCCTAGGATTTTCTGTCAAGTCGGTACATAGAATTTTACTTTCGAATTCACTGAACGCTTCACGCATAGCCCTCCTTACCCTAACTTTGACATCGTTTAGCTTTTGTTTGTCTGAGAGGTTTTGGCTGCGTTTAAACTTGGTGTGAAGCTCTCTTTGCTTTCGCAGTAGTTTCCTAGCTTTGTTGTTGTACCACGGTGGGTTTTTCCCGTCCCTCACAGTTTTACTCGGCACGTACCTGTCTAAAACGCATTTTACGATTGCCTTGAACTTTTTCCGTAAACACTCAACATTGTCAGTGTCGGAACAGAAATTTTCGTTTTGATCTGTTAGGTAGTCTGAAATCTGCCTTCTATTACTTTTGCTAAACAGATAAACCTTCCTCCCTTTTTTTATATTCCTGTTAATTTCCATATTCAGGGATGCTGCAACGGCCTTCTGATCACTGATTCCCTGTTCTGCACATACAGAGTCGAAAAGTTCGGGTCTGTTTGTTATCAGTAGGTCCAAGATGTTATCTCCACCAGTCCGTTCTCTGTTTAATTGCTCGACGTAATTTTAGGATAGTGCAGTCAGTATAATGTCACTCGATGCTCTGTCCCTACCACCCGTCCTAAACATCTGAGCGTCCCAGTCTATATCTGGTAAATTGAAATCTCCACCTAAGACCATAACATGCTGAGAAAATTTATGTGAAATGTATTCCAAATTTTCTCTCAGTTGTTCTGCCACTAATGCTGCTGAGTCGGGAGGTCGGTAAAAGGAGCCAATTATTAACCTAGCTCGGTTGTTGAGTGTAACCTCCACCCATAATAATTCCCAGGAACTATCCACTTCTACTTCACTACAGGATAAACTACTACTAACAGCGACGAACACTCCACCACCAGTTGCATGCAATCTATCCTTTCTAAACACCGTCTGTACCTTTGTAAAAATTTCGGCAGAATTTATCTCTGGCTTCAGCCAGCTTTCTGTACCTATAACGATTTCTGATTCGGTGCTTTTTATCAGCACTTGAAGTTCCGGTACTTTGCCAACGCAGCTTCGACAGTTGACAATTACAATACCGATTGCTGCTTGGTCCCCGCATGTCCTGACTTTGCCCCGTACCCGTTGAGTCTGTTCCCCTTTCTGTATTTGCCCAAGGCCATCTAACCTAAAAAACAGCCCAGCCCACGCCACACAACCCCTGCTACCCGTGTAGCCGCTTGTTGCGTGTAGTGGACTCCTATCCAGCGGAACCCGAAACCCCACCACCCTATGGAGCAAGTCGAGGAATCTGCAGCCCACACGGTCGCAGAACCGTCTCAGCCTCTGATTCAGACCCTCCACTCGGCTCTGTACCAAAGGTCCGCAGTCAGTCCTGTCGACAATGCTGCAGATGGTGAGCTCCGCTTTCATCCCGCTAGCGAGACTGGCAGTCTTCACCAAATCAGATAGCTGCCGGAAGCCAGAGAGGATTTCCTCCGATCCATAGCGACACACATCATTGGTGCCGACATGAGCGACCACCTGCAGATGGGTGCACCCAGTACCCTTCATGGCATCCGGAAGGACCCTTTCCACATCTGGAATGACGCCCCCCGGTATGCACACGGAGTGCGCATTGGTTTTCTTCCCCTCTCTTGCTGCCATATCCCTAAGGGGCCCCAATACACGCCTTACGTTGGAGCTCCCAACTACCAGTAAGCCCACCCTCTGCGACCGCCCAGATCTTGCAGACTGAGGGGCAACCTCTGGAACAGGACAAGCAGCCATGTCAGGCCGAAGATCCGTATCAGCCTGAGACAGAGCCTGAAACCGGTTCGTCAGACAAACTGGAGAGGCCTTCTGTTCAGCCCTCCGGAATGTCTTTCGCCCCCTGCCACACCTTGAGACGACCTCCCACTCTACCACAGGTGAGAGATCAGCCTCAATGCGGGCAGTATCCCGGGCAGCCACAGTCGTAGTCCGATCGGGGGATGCGTGGGACGAGCTGGCCGTCCCCTACAAACCCCCATCCGGACCCCCACAGTGAAGCCCATTGGCAACAGCCTCAAGCTGTGTGACCGAAGCCAACACTGCCTGAAGCTGGGAGCGAAGGGATGCCAACTCAGCCTGCATCCGAACACAGCAGTTGCAGTCCCTATCCATGCTAAAAACTGTTGAGCAAAGAACGTCTGAACTTAATCTACAGAGGGCGCAAACAAATCGACACAAAATTTAAACGGTTATTAAAATACAAGACTGACTAGTAAATGCAGTAATGCTGCAACTTGCGCACTGGTGACACACTGCTCGGCGGTGGAAGGAGACTACGCGATTTTACACTATTCAGGTACTAAAACGCGATGCTACAACTCTCAAATACCATAATACGCCCGAAATTTATGAATTAAACAATGCAAGTACCAAAAACACGCAAAGAAATGAGGAATTAAAGTATGTAACAAATGAGTGAGCTAGGAGTATATGACTTGCTGCTGCAGCTGCTTATCCAACGACGGCAGGGAGCACACTCAAGAAGGGTAGAGCCACGGGTCGTAACACATCTGAAATGTAGCGTCTACTATTCAAAGTGCCGTCAATGCGAACAAAAAGTGACCGAGACGTGTAACCAATGGCACCCCATACCATCACGCCGAGTGATACGCCAGTATGGTGATGACGAATACATCCTTCCAATGTGCGTTCACCGCGATGTCGCCAAACACGGATGCGACCATCATGATGCTGTAAACAGAACCCGGATTCATCCGAAAAAATGACGTTTTGCCATTCGTGCACCCAGGTTCGTCGTTGAGTACACCGTCCCAGGCGCTCCTGTCTGTGATGCAGCGTGAAGGGTAACCGCAGCCATGGTCTCCGAGCTGATAGTCCATGCTGCTGCAAACGTCGTCGAACTGTTTGTACAGATTGTTCTTGTCTTGCAAACGTCCCCATCTGTTGACTCAGGGATCCGTTACAGTCATGCGGATAAGATGCCTGTCATCTCGACTGCTAGCGATACGAGGCCGTTGGGATCCAGCACGACGATCCGTATTACCCTCCTGAACCCACCGATTCCATACTCTGCTAACAGTCATTGGATCTCGACCAACGCGAGCAGCAATGTCGCGATACGATAAACCGCAATCGTTATAGGCTACAATCCGACCTTTAACAAAGTCGGAAACGTGATGGTACGCGTTTCTCTTCCTTACACGAGGCACCACAACAACGTTTCACCAGGCAATGCCGGTCAACTGCTGTTTGTGTATGAGAAATCGGTTGGAAACTTTCCTCATGTCAGCACGTTGTAGGTGTCGCCACCGGCGCCAACCTTGTGTGAATGCTCTGAAAAGCTAATCATTTGCATATCACAGCATCTTCTTCCTGTAGGTTAAATTTCGCGTCTTTAGCACGTCATCTTCGTGGTGTAGCAATTTTAATGGCCAGTGGTGTAGTTTGTTCTAAGATATTCAGTACGACCCAGCGGAGGTTAGTGTCGTCGGCTATGGTAGCTGAAAAGAGTGTGCTTTTCTCATAGGGATGGTGCTAAGCTTTTACTCTCCCACAGAGGCATTGTTCAGATTCAGGCATACGCGTCTGGCTATAAGACTGCAACCACTGGACCGCTGTTATTAATGCTTACATGAAATTAGATCGCAGTGGATAAAAATGCGATTGCCCATCTGAAGCGAGCTGTATAAAATTGTGGTTCCAATTCCGTTAAATTACTCTCATGAAATAACTGTAAGAACTAGAAAGACTTGGAACAGTGGTAATACACAGGACGCATTTGGAGAGCCGACAGTCCAAATATCCGACCGACGTTCCAGATTTAAGTTTTCTGTAATTTTCGTAAAAGATTTTAGTGGAATGCTCGGGATAGTTCCGTTGAAAAGACTCATCTGATTTCTTCCACCTCTCTCCTCAATCCGAATTTAGCTCCGTTTCTAATGACCTCATCGTTGAGAGGATGTTAAACCCCAACCTTCTTTGTCTTTTTGAACTGTCAGGTAAAGTTTGGTGGCTGAACAGTGCCCAGAGATTGGCACTAAAGACAAAGTTATTTGGATTGACGGATTCCGCCACATGCTTGCCGAGCTTCAGGAGGTTAAGGCTTATTCTGGATGCAGTCTGAGACTGTAATGGTTTAGAGGCGCGATTACATTTAGAAATTTGCTACTGATGTCTCGCTGGTATCAAGCTACCATAAGTGTCACTGTCAATATCACTACTGATATTCCACTTCGTTTTGCATTTTAAATTGTAATGGTTGAATTATCATATTAAAAAATGTAACTCAGCATGTTCTTATTCCAATGTAGCGCAATGACGACCTTATAGTGAAACAAAGTTCATTCACTACAAAGACCAACATTTATCCTGTCGCACGTAGATACTGTTAGCAGCAGGCCTATTGAGAACCCTAACAACAAGGATACCATTCATGATTGGATAAACAGCTATTTCTAAGTTAGGGAAACTGCTGCCCCCCCCCCCCCACTCTACTCCCACCCCCCACAAACACACACACACATTATATGGAAATTTAAAAAAAAATTCAAATACCGTTTTTCATCAGGACAACGCTCGGCCTTGTGTGATGGGGAATGTGCATGACACATTGCAAGTCCGACGGCAACCGCTGCTTCTGCAGCCTGAATGTCCGCCTCAGACGCCATCCTTTGATCTTGTGTGGAATGTGGCTAATCGGCAAAGTCTTCGTCACAGTCCCCCAACATCCACTATTCAAACACTAACCAATAGAAGGGAGATTTGAGGAAAGACATCACTCCACCAGACTGTATTTTAAAATAGTTTGTTCAACACTACTAGTTTCGGGTATGATCCACTTTTAAGTGCATCTACATCTGTTACAAATGGACTTGAAAATGGGCTATGCCCGAAACTAATAGTGCTGCCCGGTAGAGAGATATTTTCTCAAATTTATCGATGGAGAGAGATTCTCTATGTCATCCTCGACAATGTTCAGATTTTGTGATGGATCACAAGGGCTATTTTTTTTTTTTTTACTGACTTTACACTGTGATTGTTGTTAACCTTACTTGCAGTCGATTTCGAAGCCTTTGCGCCTTCATCTTCAGGCACCTGCCTATTAGAACGAAGTAAACTGCACTCATCAATATTTAAGGTACAGAGAAGCGTAGTATGCAGGGTATACAGGGGTTTGACAATAATTTAGAAACACTGCGAGAAATGCATGCCTGAACGCAGAGATGTAGCCAAGTCTGCAGAACTGCACTGTTGTATTCCACCGCCAGCGGCATCCGTGCAAAGACCTCAATACGCTGCGAATGTCAGTCGTGGTGAAAAGAGTGTTTTGTGTAGCTGTTAGTGCGTCATGGAGGATTTAAGTGAAGTCTAACGTGGGAAAACTGTCGATGCTCGTACGGAAAAACATCACCAACTGCGTCACTACACGGAGGAAGGTGCGCGTTGAGTGATCGTGACGGGTGGTCATTGAAGAAGACTGTGACGGAAAATAAGAGGACGACAGCTGCAAAGGTCACTGCACAACCGACAGTCGCACTCGCGAACACTGTCAGCATCAAAACATCACGAAGGAAGCTACGCAAGTAGGGAATTGCGCGACGAGCTGGAATTTCAAAACCACTCACCAGTGATGCAAATGCCCGAAACAGGAAAACGTGGTGCCGAAGCCATAAAACTTGAGGTATGAAGAAATGGACGAATGTACTTTGGTCGCATGAGTCTCCTTTCACACTGTTTCCAACTACTGGCGGAATTCAAAGAGTGAAAGACGGCGGGAGCTCGGTGATGGTTTGGGCAGGCACGTCACCGTATTGCATACGACCCACTGTTGTTCTACAGTCGCATTACTGCTAAAGATTATGTGACCATTTTGGTTGATCAGGTGCATCCCATGGTACAATATTTGTTCCACCAATGGTGATGCCGTGTTACAAGGTGATAGGCGTCTGTTTGCACAACTCGCATCGTGCAGAACTGGTCTTGCGCGCACGAAGGTGAATTATCGCATGTGTCCTGGCCATCGCAGTCTCCAAATCTCAATATTACTGACACTTCGTGGTTTACTCTGGAGAGAAGCGTGTGTGATCACTAACAGGGTGTGACGTGAAAAGAGGTGTGCGCCCATTTTTACGTAATTTGACGGTAGTATCAGTGGTATAATGGTCCCACGCCCGGGTTCCCGGGTTCGATTCCCGGCGGGGTCAGGGATTTTCTCTGCCTCGTGATGGCTGGGTGTTGTGTACTGTCCTTAGGTTAGTTAGGTTTAAGTAGTTCTAAGTTCTAGGGGACTGATGATCGTAGCAGTTAAGTCCCATAGTGCTCAGAGCCATTTGAACCATTTTTTTGGTATAATGGACGCTATAATACTATTTTTTTTAGTGACGCCTTTCGATTTATACATCAGCAGATTAACCTGAAAAAAAAAGAATCTCAATGAGCCACAAACCATAAGTAGTGCAACAATAGTAGTTAAGAGTCCACTAACAAGAAATTAATAAAAAGTGCAGTCTGAAAACATACCAAGGGTAAGGAATCAAATATTTCATCCATAAGACAATGCGCCATTGACCAATTACGGCGATTGCACCTTCTAGGAAGACAACAGGGCCGCCAGGTGGCTGTGCTGGTGAACATTGATACATAATTATTGTAGTCCGACGAAGAATGATGGCCGGCCGCTGTGGACGAGCGGTTCTAGGCGCTTCAGTCTGGAACCGCGCTACCGCTACGGTCGCAGGTTCGAATCCTGCCTCGGGCGTGGATATGTGTGATGTCCGTAGCTTAGTTAGGTTTAAGTAGTTCTAGGTTCTAGGGGACTGATGGCCACAGATGTTAAGTCCAATAGTGCTCAGAGCCATTTGAACCATTTTGAAGCATGACGAAGTGCGACCTGGAGGTTGTATGTAACTACAGATGCACACCAAATCAAAACCAATAACATAGTAACTGTCTTAAACGTAAAATCAAATCTCGTAATGTAGGGGAGTGGTGGCAATAGGAGAGTACACTAGGTGAGGTTGGAAGGGTAGAGCATTTAAGACTCAAATTGATATACATACACTGACCGCCTGTACATAGCATCAGGCTCAGAATATACGTTTACAATTTCTTTATGCACATAATTTAGCAGTGTAGGCTTCATAAGCAACGCTGGCCGTTAGTGTATGGTTCAAATGGCTCTGAGCACTATGGGACTCAACTGCTGAGGTCATTAGTCCCCTAGAACTTAGAACTAGTTAAACCTAACTAACCTAAGGACATCACACACATCCATGCCCGAGGCAGGATTCGAACCTGCGACCGTAGCGGTCTCGCGGTTCCAGACTGCAGCGCCAGAACCGCGCGGCCACTTCGGCCGGCCGCCGTTAGTGTAAAATGACATCATTGAATGGTATGAAGTAGAGCACACAGCTGCAATGACATAATGTGATAATACAGTCGATATGCCAGGCACCTTCCAGATGAGGGAATCTGAGGCTGGCTCAAGAGTGGTCGGCGAGGGCGGGGGCGGGAAGGGGAGGGGGGTGGGAATCTGTCGGGAAGGAAGCTGACAAATGACAAATATAAATAAAACAAAATAATAGCATTTGTAAGTAGAATTGCAGAAATGTGCACAATATTTTCACTTACAGAAATTATCACTGTTGGGTAAAGATCACTGGATTAAATAATTGCATTGACATGTACAACGTAGGTCTCGTAGCCAATAGTGGTCATTAATGTAAATTAACAACATTATAATGAAAGGGAGTATAGCATACAGAAGTACTTGCATAAAGTGAGCATACAACCGTAAACCGGCCAAGGGCAACCAGCTGAGGGACGCTGAGGCTGGAGACTGGGTCGAGAGGAGAACAACGGAAACTGCCCGGAAGAAAGTTGGCTCAAGTAGTAACATATATAAGGAACATTCCAAAAAGATGACCGTAACTTTTATGTGCAGAAGGTAGCCCCGTTTCTGTGTAATTATTTATTCCTGTACTTCCAACATTGCAGGCCAGTCAGCAATCGTGATAGTCTAATATATAAGAAACTATCAGCCTCAATTGCGGTAATGAAACCAACCTTTACCTAGACTTCAGCCCAAATAATGGAGCTTTCTTCAGAAGATTTACCTGAATCTATAATTTTTATAAGAGGACATGGTCTAGAATACGCCTATTCAGGCTGTTTTAGTTTTATTTCTAGACCATGCCCTCTTAGACAAATTATAGATTAAGGTAAATCTTCTGAAGAAGTCTCAATTATTTGGGCTGAAACCTAGGTAAAAGTTGGTTTCATTACCGCAATCGAGGCTGATAGTTTCTTATAAATTATTTATTCCAATCGTTTTTATCCTACTGGGCTGCCTTCTGCGCATGAAATTACGATCATGTTTCAGGTTAGTCTGATGATTTATAAATCGAAACGCGCATTAAACAAAGTAGTCACAACAAAACCTGTGACTTCCATGTATTTTTATAGCGTTCATTATAGCACTGATACAACCTTAAAAATATAGTTTGATCGGTATCCATCTCCACCATCTTTACCTGTACTTGCCTCTATTTTGCATGAAAAATGGTGTAACACTATCTCGATATCTTGACAACTACACGGGCCTGAATATATCCTTTCTGAAACGACTGGAAGCTGTTTAGAATGCCAATGGTTTTCCTACAGCTTGTTAGGCATGGTAATTTTTTGTGTTTATGGTGTTCCCATATCTTCATCTACCACCTGGTTCAAATGGTTCAAATGGCTCTGAGCACTATGGGACTTAACATCTCTGGTCATCAGTCCCCTAGAACTTCGAACTACTTAAACCTAACTAACCTAAGGACAACACACACATCCATGCCCGAGGCAGGATTCGAACCTGCTACCGTAGCAGTCGCGCGGCTCCGGACTGAGCGTCTAGAACCGCTAGACCACCGCGGCCGGCTCTACCACCTGTACATACACTATTCCTAGAATGACAGCATGTCTAAAACCAAGTATCTGAATGTGTCGCGAATGGGAAGCCATTATAGCGACGGTACGGATCGCAGACAGGGAACCCCTCTGAAATAAAGGACTGAGCCTGGGAATGAAAGGGGGAAGCTGGTCGGCTGCACGCATGCCGCAGTCATTTTCATTTACGGGGCCGAGCGAGATGGCGTTGTGGTTATCACATCGGACCTTCGACCATAAATATAATAGACTGGCCCTGACGTCATTTTCGTGGCTCCAACATCTCTGGGCTAAAGTCACGTGAATGTTGGCAAAACATGGTTGTTTCGTGTTGCGCTTACGGCTGTACTCAGCGTTTTGTCGGCGGGAAATGGCATTACATTTCACGTGTAAGTGTTTCTACGATAGTGCAGATGCTTTTATTGAAATCTGCTGACATGGCTTTTATATGTTTTTTACACTTGAAATAGAGTATCACGTAAATTAAAGTGTTGAAAGTGATGCCTGTAAAGTCAGACTCATATTACATTTTAGAAAGTATCTGTGATAATTCGGTTACAGAAGTAAGTATAACTGTTTCTCGTTCCTATTCATAGGTTCCCTAAGGATGAAAACCGAAGGCAGCTTTGGATACAGGCCCTGAAACGGAAAAACTTTAAGCCATCTGCACATACGCGCCTTTTTGTATATACAAGTGAGATTATAATAAGGTAAGAGCACCTATAGTCAACACACGAAGAGAATTTTTTTCTAACTTCTGATACTATTAAATAAATGTAGGCTCCAAAATTATTTTCTGAAACTTCAAAGTCTCACCTTTCATCTAAAATATATTTTTTTTTTAAACTGGTAGTTTAAACTTTTGTAAAAATAGTAGGAACTGAACCTTTGAAGTGGACCTAAAATTGATACTCTAAAATGGACCTGCTCCTAAAGTCGACAATTTTGGCACCTATAGTTGACATAATTCCCACATCCCATTTTCTTTTATAAGTGACTAGAGTTCAAAACGCGGCGAATCCAATGTTTAAAGTTTTGACACGAGCCCACTCGTACTGCTTAAAAGAATTTTAACGACATTTCACTTTAATTGCTAGTTTATAGTAATTTCGTCCCGCTGCCCACCAGAGGGGCGTTCGGTGTATTTGTTAGATTTTATAAATGGTACTGTGAACAAATCCAGGTCAAATGTAGTTCTGACATAATTTTTCGCAAATAAAAAAGTAATTTTTGTTGAAAGCGTTTGGCAGTCAATTGAGAAATGTGGAGAAAATACGATACAAACATCGGATGGCAGACCGCTGATTTGAAATCCCGCCACGTTTTGCCAACAGTCACGTGGTTTATGTTGGAGCCACACCAGCCCAATAGCTTTTGCACAGCAAGTCCAGTCTACTAGTACCTATGGTCGAATGATCGGACTCGCATTCGAGAGAACGACTGTTCATATCCATGCAGATTTAGGTTTCCAGTAACTTCCGTAGATCGCTTAAGATGAACGCCGGAATAGATCCTACGAAAGGGCACGGCCAGTTTCATTTTACATCCTTCTCCATTCTGAGCCTATGGTACGTGTCCAGTGACCATGTACTCGATGGGACGTTAAACACTAATCTTCCTTTCTTCTCCCATCTACGGAAAGTGGTTGAAGGTCGGTGAAAGTACGAGTAGACAACAATGTGTTGCACGACATAAAAGTTTTCTGGGCATGGTACCGCTTCATAATGTACGAGGGCAGTTCAATAAGTAATGCAACACATTTTGTTTCTCGGCCAATTTTGGTTGAAAAAACCGGAAATTTCTTGTGGAATATTTTCAAACATTCGCGCTTCGTCTCGTATAGTTCCATTGACTTCCGACAGGTGGCAGCGCTGTACGGAGCTGTTAAAATGGCGTCTGTAACGGATGTGCGTTGCAAACAACGGGCAGTGATCGAGTTTCTTTTGGCGGAAAACCAGGGCATCTCAGATATTCATAGGCGCTTGCAGAATGTCTGCGGTGATCTGGCAGTGGACAAAAGCACGGTGAGTCGTTGGGCAAAGCGTGTGTCATCATCGCTGCAAGGTCAAGCAAGACTGTCTGATCTCCCGCGTGCGGGCCGGCCGTGCACAGCTGTGACTCCTGCAATGGCGGAGCGTGCGAACACACTCGTTCGAGATGATCGACGGATCACCATCAAACAACTCAGTGCTCAACTTGACATCTCTGTTGGTAGTGCTGTCACAATTGTTCACCAGTTGGGATATTCAAAGGTTTGTTCCCGCTGGGTCCCTCGTTGTCTAACCGAACACCATAAAGAGCAAAGGAGAACCATTTGTGCGGAATTGCTTGCTCATCATGTGGCTGAGGGTGACAATTTCTTGTCAAAGATTGTTACAGGCGATGAAACATGGGTTCATCACTTCGAACCTGAAACAAAACGGCAATCAATGGAGTGGCGCCACACCCACTCCCCTACCAACAAAAAGTTTAAAGCCATACCCTCAGCCAGTAAAGTCATGGTTACAGTCTTCTGGGATGCTGAAGGGGTTATTCTGTTTGATGTCCTTCCCCATGGTCAAACGATCAACTCTGAAGTGTATTGTGCTACTCTTCAGAAATTGAAGAAACGACTTCAGCGTGTTCGTAGGCACAAAAATCTGAACGAACTTCACCTTCTTCATGACAACGCAAGACCTCACACAAGTCTTTGCACCCGAGAGGAGCTCACAAAACTTCAGTGGACTGTTCTTCCTCATGCACCCTACAGCTCCGATCTCGCACCGTCGGATTTCCATATGTTTGGCCCAATGAAGGACGCAATCCGTGGGAGGCACTACGCGGATGATGAAGAAGTTATTGATGCAGTACGACGTTGGCTCCGACATCGACCAGTGGAATGGTACCGTGCAGGTATACAGGCCCTCATTTCAAGGTGGCGTGAGGCCGTAGCATTGAATGGAGATTACGTTGAAAAATAGTGTTGTGTAGCTAAGAGATTGGGGAATAACCTGGTGTATTTCAATGCTGAATAAAACAACCCCTGTTTCAGAAAAAAATGTGTTGCATTACTTATTGAACTGCCCTCGTTTAAAACTCCTGCTGCTGGAGAAAAACCAACGTTTCGGCCACGGTTGTAGCAGCCTTCTTCGGGCGACCCAGAAGAAGGCCATACGCCAACTGAGCACTGCTCAATTGCAGTCAAGTCTTCGAAGGAAGCACTTGAGAAATCACGTCATTCGGAAACATAAGGCCCCAGTATGCCAATACCGATTATTTTCGAGAGGTGCATATGGCACCTGAAAACGGGATAACGAATTCCTGAAACTGGTAGCGAAAATAAAAGAAAGTAACTTCTCAAGTACACGACTGTTTGACGAATTTCGTTGTTTTTGACATCCCAATGTACCATGTCCTCAATGGATCCACAGAAAGGTCTGTCAGGCTGCTGATTGCCACAATCTTACGAATATCAGGCTGTTGTCGCCTCAAATTACCAGAATGTCACTATAAAAAGAAAACGGGCTAAAATTTCAGTGGCTTGGTTGCTCAGTCTTGAAGTTTCAACTACAGACCATAATGTCTTTCGATTCTGGCTTGCTTTCACCCCTGGCTATGACTTGTGTGTATAGAAAATCTGATCTGGCACAGTAGATGGAATTTTACGTTAAGATACAATGTTGACTGTCTGAAAAAAAGAAAAAAAAAACAGTTGTCGGGTCCAGAGTTGGAAAAGACGTGCCACCCCCAATAGGATGTTGCACCGTAGCTTTCAAACCAAAATTCTCACTACTAACTGTTTTATCCTCTCATTCTATACCTTAGTTATACTATGTATTCGACGGAGTGCGATTTATTTTGTATGAACAGTATAGCTTACTTCGCATATTCCTAAGAATTTAAATTAAAAAAAAAATCGCATTTGAAGAATGACCAGTTTTTGAAACCGAGCGAGGTGGCGCAGTGGTTAGCACACTGGACTCGCATTCGGGTGGACGACGGTTCAATCCCGTCTCCAGCCATCCTGATTTAGGTTTTCCGTGATTTCCCTAAATCGTTTCAGGCAAATGCCGGGATGGTTCCTTTGAAAGGGCACGGCCGATTTCCTTCCCACTCCTTCCCTAACCCGAGCTTGCGCTCAGTCTCCAATGACCTCGTTGTCGACGGGACGTTAAACACTAACCACCACCACCACCAGTTTTGAAGATTGGGTAATACGACTCTTATCAGCCTAATGGTTTTAATTTATTCCTGCGCGTGTCCCTTTATGGTAGTCGCAAATAATAAACGCATGCAAGCCAACAAAACCTCATTGACTATTATCAACAAGAAATACCCGGTATATAAAATAAAGAAGAACTGTAGACTTCTATCTATGCTCTCATCTTAGTGCAATCCGGAGGACGGAGCCATTGTAACGGAAAACGAGTGTCTTTCGGGCCTGCTGCCTGCTGACACGTATTCTAGAGCAACTTCCGACACGCGACCCAAGCTGCACGCTATCTTGCACTTGCGCTTCTAGTAAGACGTCATTCCGTTTTCACTGACACCAAAGAGCCCAAACCAAAGCTCCCCATCGACGATGTTCGGCAAGTGGTAACGCTAGCGTAATCAATTTTCGAAAGAAACTCTACAACAGAAGTAATTTTTCTGTGGTGCCTTTTGTGATGTAACTGATTGGCGAACACAATCAAAGGTATATCGACAGTTCATAAAAAGAAGAAATATTGAGAAGCCCGTAAAGCAATTTATCAGCGTGTATCTACGACGGGTCGATCCTTAGACGAAGTCTTCACCTACATCCATATTCTGCAAACCAGTGTGAAGTGCGGATATTAAGAGTTTCTTCCCCTTACATTCGCTTGTGAAGCGCCGGGAGACGGGCTGTTTAACTCTTAAAGTGACGAAAGGTTTCTTTTTCAGCATAACAGTGAAATACAGGGCGTCCAAAAGACACCCTACAGCTTCAATGCATTATACACTACTGGCCCTTACTATTGCTACACCAAGAAGAAATGCAGATGATAAACGGGTATTCATTGGACAAATATATTATACTAGAACTGACATGTGATTACATTTTCACGCAATTTGGGTTCATAGATCCTGAGAAATCAATACCCAGAACAACCATCTCAGGCCGTAATAACGGCCTTGATACGCCTGTGCATTGAGTTAAACAGAGCTTGGATGGCGTGTACAGGTACAGCTGCCCATGCAGCTTCAACACGATACCACAGTTCATATAGAGTAATGACTGGCGTATTGTGACGAGCCAGTTGCTCGGCCACCATTGACCGGACGTTTCCTGTTGGTGAGAGATCTGGAGCATGTGCTGGCCAGGGCAGCAGTCGAACATGTTCTGTATCCAGAAAGGCCCGTACAGGACCTGCAACATGCGGTCGTGCATTATCCTGCTCAAATGTAGGGTTTCGTAGGGATCGAATGAAGGGTAGAGCCACGGGTCGTAACACATCTGAAATGTAACGCCCACTGTTCAAAGTGCCGTCAATGCGAACAAGAGGTGACCGAGACGTGTAACCAATGGCACCCCATACCATCACGCCGGGTGATACGCCAGTACGGCGATGACGAATACAGGCTTCGAATGTGCGTTCACCGCGATATCGCCAAACACGGATGCGACCATCATGATGCTGTAAACAGAACCTGGATTCATCCGAAAAAATGACGTTTTGCCATTCGTGCACCCAGGTTCGTCGTTGAGTAGACCATCGCAGGCGCTCCTGTCTTGTGATGCAACGTCAAGGGTAACCGCAGCCATGGTCTCCGAGCTGATAGTCCATGCTGCTGCAAACGTCGTAGAACTGTTCGTGCAGACGGTTGTTGTCTTGCAAACGTCCCCATCTGTTGACTCAGGGGGTCGATACGTGGCTGCACGATCCGTTACAGCCATGCGGATAAGATGCCTGTCATCTCGACCGCCAGTGATACGAGGCCGTTGGCATCCACAACGGCGTTCCGTATTACCCTCCTGAATCCACAGCTTTCATATTCTGCTAATAGTCATTGGATCTCGACCAACGCGATCAGAAATGTAGCGATACGATAAACCGCAATCGCGATAGGCTACAATCCGACCTTTATCAAAGTCGGAAATGTGATGGTACGCATTTCTCCTCCTTACACGAGGCATCACAACAACGTTTTACCAGGCAACGCCGGTCAACTGCTGTTTGTGTATGAAAAATCGGTTGGAAACTTTCCTCATGTCAGCACGTTGTAGGTGTCGCCACCGGCGTCAACCTTGTGTGAATGCTCTGAAAAGCTAATCATTTGCATATCACAGCATCTTCTTCCTGTCGGTTAAATTTCGCTCTGTAGAACGTCATCTTCGTGGTGTAGCAATTTTAATGGCCAGTAGTGTAGTATACAAACTAATTAAAATATTCACACCATGTTCGGTTTATGTGACAAACAAACGTACAAAGTTTTGTTTGTGTGTGTTCCAGGTCGTCGTGAGTGAAGCATAATGATAACGATTCAAGAAAAGTCTCAATGTTCGGAATGGTTTATTCAGACCAATCAGGACAAGCAAGTTCAAAGGAACTTCCAAACGTGGTTTAGGAAACGCCACCCTTGCGGACGTCGATACGCCGGTGGCGCAGCAATTTTATGCAGACAGGAAGCGTTGAAGGGAAGTATTACACAGGACGACTTGGAACTAGAGAAGCTGACACAGATCGAATGGCTTTGACTTTTCAACGTTAACCGCAGAAGTCTGTTCAGAGGGCGTTGCAGCAGTTGCAAATACCTTGGGCGACCGTGCACCGGGTCCTTCGGAGTCGTTTGTAGATGTATCCATGCCGATTGCGACTGTTGCACGCATTTGAAACCAGACGACAAGACACGACGTTTGCAATTCGCTATGTTCTTCACAGAGGAGGATGGAAATTTTCTAAAAAAACCTAACATTTTCTCACGAAGAAACATTCCAGGTGTGTGGTAGGGTAAAGAAACATAGTGTCCGCATCTGGGGCACAACCGAGAGGTACATGATAGCCTGAAAGTGAACGTGTGGTGTTATTTGATGGTTGGTCGTATTGTGGGACCATTTTTTTCTCGAAAGAAAAACAGTTAATTCTAAAATTTACATTGATATACTGGAGCTATCTCCGTTACCCCAACTGGCTGACCACCGAAACACAGTCATTTCCAAAAAGGTGGTGCACCACCACAATGGGCTCAGACTGTGCCAGATGTTCTACACCTGGTGTTTCCAGAACGTTGGATTGGCGGGGGTTGCCCAATTCCCTGGCCTCCTAGGTCGCATAACATTACACCGATGGACTTTTTTCTGTGGGTGTATGTCAAGAACAGAGTTTACCAAAAGTCTGTCAACATCAGTGATTTAAAGAACCTAATCGTTGCTGCCATTGCCACACTCGATGCAGATATGTTGCACCAAGCGTGGATAGAGCTTGAATACGGGCTGGATGTTGCGCATGTCACTAAAGACGCCCGTGTTGAAATTGATCGAATGACAAACACTTTGTGTGAAAGTCTATCACATAAGCTGAACATGGTGTGAATTAGTTTGGATGCTACAACACATTAAGTTGTACTGGACCTTTTGAGACACGTCAGTATGTATTCTTTGGAAATAATAGTGAATAAACCTGATCAATTTATTACGTGTTTCTAATTCTAACATGGAGCCGATTGTTGTTGTGGTCTCCAGTCCGAGGACTAGTTTGATGCAGCTCATCACGTAGAGCTGCATGTCCGTGGCAAAAGTAACGGCCGTACTTTCCCCTTGCTTTCAGCCGTTCGCAGTTGCAGCACTGCAAGGCCATGTTAGGTGATGTTAAAAGGCCAGATCAATCAATCGTGTAGACTGTTGCCTCTGTAACTATTGAAAAGGCTGCTGCCCCTCTTCAGTGACTCAATGTTTGTGTGGCCTCTCCACAGATACACCTCCGTTGTGATTGCAATTACAGGACGACTATGTGTATTGTTAAGACACGAAAGTCTCCTTACCTTGGCATAGTCTATGGTTCATGAGGAAAATTACGAGGTATGGGATGCTAAATATCCATACTAATGAATCAAAAGCAAAAAAAATATATAGTCTAATTCCAGTGCTATATACACTGATTGAGCCGGCCGCTGGTGGCCGAGCGGTTCTAGGCACTTCAGTCTGGAACCGCGCGACCGCTACGGTCGCAGGTTCGTTCTAAGTTCTAGGGGACTGATGACCTGAGATGTTAAGTCCCATACTGCTCAGAGCCATCTGAACCATTTTTTACACTGACAGAAAAAAACAGCAACACCAAAAAATAATTAATGTAGAGTAGTCGAATTTCGGGAGTATATTTGTCTAGGCAACATACATAAGTGATTAACATTATAAGATCACAGGTTAAAGTACGCGCGAGATAAGCCATTGCAAATGTAAAATGTTGGTACATTAATAACTCGTGTAGTCGCCCTAATGTTGATGCAAGCATGCAAAAATGCATGCACTGTGTTGTACAGGTGTCAGATGTCAGTTTATGCCATGGAGTTCCATGCCTGTTGCACATGGTCTGTCAAACCAGCGGCGATTAATGGTGGTTGTGGATAACGCCAGAATTGTCGTCCGATGGTGCAACGTATGTGCTCGATTGGAGAAAGATCTGGTCATCAAGAAGGTCAAGCCAAAATGTCGAGATCCTGTAGAACATGTAAGTTACAACATCAATATGTGGGCGAGTGTTATCCTGTTGAAAAACACGCCTTGGGATGCTGTTTACGAATGGTGGCACCAGGCTGACGTACAAATGTACAGTCTCGGTGCGTGGGATAATCACGAGAGTGCTATGGCCACAATACGAAATCGCACCTCAGACATAGCTCCAGGTGTAGGTCCAGTGTGTCCTTCTAACCAATATACGGCCATCACTGGCACCGAGGCAGAACCAGCTTTCATCAGAAAACACTACAAACCTCCATCCTGCCCTCCAATGAACTCTCTCTTGACACCACTGAAGTCACAAATGACGGTAGTTTGTGCGTCTGAGCCGGCCGGGGTGGCCGAGCGGTTCTAGGCGCTACCGTCTGGAACTGTGCGACCGCTACGGTCGCAGGTTCGAATCCTGCCTTGGGCATGGATGTGTGTGATGTCCTTAGTTTAGTTAGGTTTAAGTAGTTCTAAGTTCTAGGGGACTGATGACCTTAGAAGTTAAGTCCCATAGTGCTCAGAGCCATTTGAACCATTTTTTAAAGGCATTCTTGGCCAACATGGACTCACCACGTCCAAACTCAAAAGGAACTAAGGGTCATGATCGTTACAGTATGAATTTAAGGCAAACCTGATTTGTATCCTCATAGTGCAACTTGCTCGAAATTTTAATAGACATCGTCTTTCAAATGAAGAAGCGCCCCTACCAACTTTCGTTTATGTCCCCCAGCTCGTTCTTTATGTTAGGACTTCTTTCCGCCAATGTGTAGTGTTAGTTAAAATTAATCTGTGCAGGAGGGAAACAGTCCAATTTGTCATCACGGGCGCACAGGGGAGCGATGCGTATATTCCTAGAGTCTTCGCTATAAAAACGCCGCATGACCCTTCTGCCTGGTGCAAGTCTTTCACTTGGAAGCCACTTCGTCGACTACCGTACTCCTGCTTCACCGGCTCCCGGCCTACCCAGATGGTCACCCATCCAAGCACTAACCGGGTTCATATGGCTCTGAGCACTATGGGACTCAACATCTGAGGTCATCAGTCCCCTAGAACTTAGAACAACTTAAACCTAACTAACCTAAGGACATCACACACAGCCATGCCTGAGGCAGGATTCGAGCCTGCGACCGTAGCAGCAGCGCAGTTCCGGACTGAAGCGCCTAGAGCCGCTCTTCCACAGCGGCCGGCCATTATTCGGGCCCGAAGAAGCTTCAGTGATCGGGCGGGAACCGGTGTTTCCTACATGGCAACGCTATTGGACAGAATCTTCATTTCTTCCTGAAACTTTTTAAGTGGGCATTTTTACGGGATAGCTTACGTCCGTCTTCAAGTGCCTACCAGTTCACGTATCTCAGTAATGCCCTCCCGGCAGGCGAAGAAATGTATGACCATTCTGCCGCCCTTCTTCGTATACTTTCAGTATACTCTGACTCTCCTATATGGTATGGGTACAACACATTTAAGTACTGTTCTAGGATGGGTCGCATATTCCTAAATAGAGTTATTTCATTTTCCCAGTATCCTACCAATGCTGTAACCTGCTTTACCTGCGACTGAACCTTCGTCATCATTCCATATACGATACGAGTGAACATTGATTTGTCTCCTTTGGAAAAAACACAAAAAAGTTCTTCGCTTTCTATTGGAAACAAAACTGTGCACATGGGGGAAGTAATAGGTAAGAATTTAAGATTTTTTAGTTTTTGAGCAGAGGACTGTGTGTCTTTGTCGTGTACCGATATAACACAGGGTACACCATAAGAAAGCTTGTTATAATCCCCCTTGTTTCCTTTTTTGTACATCAAAGATTTTTCTCAGGAAGAAGCTCTCGCGTGGTTAAACGGGAAACTTGTGGAGGTGCTCAAGCTTACTGAATGGTTGAAACGCTTTAATTAGTTACTCTTTTAGCATGTAACTTGCAATGTACAGGGAATTACAGCGCAAAAGAAGAATACAAATAAGTTGTCGGATTCATTTTTCTGTTCGTAAGTGCTGGTTTCATACTGAACCTGCTGGAAAGAGAGATTCAAGTTGAACTCAATAGACTCATATGAATTTCTGAACCCTTAATTTGATCAACATGAGAATTTCACATTAGGTTTCGGTGAAGTATACGACGGCATCGAAAAAAGAGATCTCATCATTTTGAAAAATTTCAAGAATTGCTGCTCGAGAGGCTTGCTGAAGCAATATCCTGATACTTCTGTATCTCTGCATACAAGAAAGACCACGCGGAGAAGTGAGACTGGCAATGACTCGTTGTGAGCGAATAGTGTCATGTTCAAAAAGTGGCTGGCGGAAAACACGTTGATTTAAGCATTTGTTTGGAGGGTGTTGTCTCCTAGCGTGGCGGCATTGGACTATCGTCATTCAAGCTATCATAAACAGAGATTTGTCTTTTTGAGGCCGTGCGCATTGCCACTATCTGAGAGAATGGTGGCGTGATTTAATAATAACTCACTGCAAAAGTCGCTGACGTCAACGGGGACCTTTTGTGCTCGACAGCGCAGGCCGTATCTTCGAAGTGACCTTATCAGAGAGAGAGAAAAAAAAAACCCGACAAACACTTCAGTCTTTTCTGCAGCACTAGGCACTGACTATACTAAAACAACAGCGTAATGTTTCTTTTTCGTTGAGAGCGTATTTTCTCATCGTTTCTTGTTCTTAGAACGTCCATCTTTCGCTGGTTCTATTTTTTGGTAACGTGACAATACCTCTGAAAAAAACTGAAATTAGTTTTTGGGCGCAGACTACAGTACTAACTAAGACACGCTCATAGGATTCGTCGACCCAGAAAAAGCGCTCCACGGTGTAAAATGGTGCAAGATGTTCGAAATTGTGGGAAAAATAGGGATAAACTATACAGAAGAAGGGTAATATAAAGTATGTACAAGAACCAAGAAGGATGAGTTAGAATGGAAAACCAAGAACGAAGTGCTTGGATTAAAAACGGTGTAAGACAGCGATGCAGCCTTTCGCTCTTACTGTTCAATCTATACATCGAAGGATTAATTCTGTCGTACGAACATCGAAATGGCAGATATTGAGATAACCGATTGTGGAACTGAACAGCAGCTACAATCGCTTACTAGTGGTAAGGCTTCAGGACCAGATGAGATACCTATAGGATTCTATAATTATGCGAAAGAACTTGCTTCCCTTCTAGCAGTAATTTATTGTGTAGACCGCTTGATCAACAAAAGGTACCTAAGACTGGAAGAAAGCGCAGGACATTCCCGTTTTTAAGAAAGCCCGTAAGATATAGATCCACACAATTATAGACCTATATCGTTGACGTCAAACGGTTGTAGAATTATGGAACATGTTTTATGCTCAAGAATTACGACGTTTCTGGAAAATGATCATCTCCTCTATAAAAATCAACATGGATTCCGCAAACAGAGATCCTGCGAAACTCAGCTCGCTCTGTTCCTCCATGAGATCCACAGCGCAGTGGACAACGGCGCTCAGATTGATGCCGTGTTCCTTGATTTCAGTAAGGCATTTGACACAGTCCCGCATTGCCGTTTAATGGAAAAAATACGAGCTTACGGAGTATCGGAGCAGACCCGCGATTGGATTCAAGACTTTCATGTAAGTACAACTCAACATGTCGCTCTTAACGGAACTAAATCGACTGATGTAAAGGTAATATCCGGAGTATCGCAGGGAAGTGTGATTGGACCGTTGCTGTTTATGATATATACAAATGATCTAGTAGAAAGAGTCGGATACTCTTTAAGGCTATTCGCAGTCGATGCAGTTGCCTACACCAAAGTAGCAACGCCAGAAGATAGTAAGATTTTGCAGAACGACCCGAAGAGAATTCAAATGGCTCTGAGCACTATGGGACTTAACTGATGAGGTCATCAGTCCCCTAGAACTTAGAACTACTTAAACCTAAATAGCCTAAGGACATCACAGACATCCACGCCTGAGGCAGGATTCGAACCTGCGACCGTAGCGGTTGCGCGGTTCCAGACTGTAGAGCCTAGAACCGCTCAGCCACTGGGCCAGATGAAGAGGATTGATGATTGGTGTAGGCTCTGGCTGTTTACCCTGAAAATAAATGTAACATATTGCGCTTACATAGGAAAAGAAATCCACTACTATACAGCTGCACTGTTGATGACACACAGCTGGAGACAGCGTCTGTTGTAAAATATCTAGGCGTAACTATCCAGAGCGACCATAAGTGGAATGACCATATAAAACAGATAGCGGGAAAAGCAGGCACCAGACTCAGATTTATGGGAAGAATCTTAAGGATATGTAACTCATCCACGAAAGAAGTGGCTTATAAGGCGCTTTTTCGCCCGATTCTTGAGTACTGTTCATCTCTCTCAGATTCCTATCTGGTAGGACTGATAGAGAAGATCCAACGAAGAGCGGCGCGTTTCGTCACGGGATCGTTTAACTGCTGAGAGAGCGTTACGGAGATGCCAAACAAAATCCACTGGCAGACGCTACAAGAGTGGCGTTATGCATCACGGAGAGATTTACTATTGAAATTTGGGGACAGCACTTTTCAGGAGGAGTCGGACAACATATTATAGCCCCACCCCCTTCCACGTACATCTTGCGTATTGACCAAGAGTAGTAAAGTCGAGAAATAGAGCCAATACAGAAGCCTACCCACAATCATTCTTCCTACGCACTATTCGCGAATGGAGCAGGGTTGGTGGAACCAGATAGGGGTACTGAAAGTACCCTCCGCCACAACCATTGGGTGGATTGCGGAGTATGGTGTACATGTAGAAAAGTTAAAGAATGCGATTAAAATTCAGGGTGGAGGGATACAAGGATAAGATCCGCTGATGACAATGATGTCCCCACCGAACGCGAATAAGAATTTCAGGATTTGTTGGATGAAATGAACAGTCTAATGAGTATAGAATATGGCTTCAGAGTGAACTGAAGAAAGACAAAGGTAGTTAGATGTAGCATAAATGACAACAGCAAGCAAATTAACATCAGAATTGGTTGTGACGAAGTTGAGGAATACTGCTACCTTGCAAGCAAAATTACGCATGACGCACGAGGCAAGGAGGACATAAAAAGAGGACTAGCATAGGCGAAGATGGCGTTCGTAATCAATAGAAATCTACTGCTATAAAACATAGATCTTAATTTGTCAAAAGAATTTCTGAGAATGTACATTTGGAGCATAGTACTGTACGCTAGTGAATCATGGACAGCGGGAAAACCAGAACAGAAGAGGATCGAATCGTTTGAGTTGTGGCGCTGCAGAAGAATGTTGAAAGTTAGGTGGACTGGTAAAATAAAGAATGAGGTGGTTCTCCGCAGAACCCGCGAAGAACGGAACATATGGAAAATAATGACAAGAAGAAGGGACGAGACGATAAAACATTTGTTGCGATATCAGGGAACAACGTCTCTGGTACTAGAGAGAATTGAAGACGGTAAGAGCTCTAGGAGAAGACAGAGATTTTGGGAAAAATTACTAATCAGGCCTACCAACGACTGGTTTAGAAAGTAAAATGCATTTGTCTTTCGTGGTGGTGCACTAATACTTTGAAATATGTTCTGGGTTAGAGTCCTGTACGTGTGTGCATATTAAACGTTTAGTTATTTAGCGTCTTCTCCTTCCTGGCCGGCCGGAGTGGCCGAGCGGCTCTAGGCGCTACAGTCTGGAACCGCGCGACCGCTACGGTCGCAGGTTCGAATCCTGCCTCGGGCATGAATGTGTGTGATGTCCTTAGGTTAGTTAGGTTTAATTAGTTCTAAGTTCTAGGGGACTGATGACCTCAGAAGTTAAGTCCCTTAGTGCTCAGAGCCATTTGAACTATTTGAACCTTATCCTGTGTCTCCATGGGGTCGACGAGTTATTTCAGATTTGCCATTGGTAGTGGTAGTTCGTGGCCGGATGCTCTTCCTGAACGCCCTTCCTGACGCTACCGAGATAGTTGGGCGCCCGCCCCCCTCCCCCCCTCTTGTACGGAATATCTGTGTACCCGATCTGTCTGCGTCTCGTGTTGTGTCATTTTCTACTGAGACAACGTTTTCTAAATGCTTGTGCACAGTACATTTGAGGCGGAACATGGGAGCCAGCACAGCATATACCAAGCCAGCTGTGAGAAACCACCTAAAAACCACATCCACCTGGCCAGCACTCCAGAGCTCGTCGTTAATCAGCCGGTCGGTTGAGATCCGGGATCGGTGCGCCTCCCCGTGTCTCAGTGCGCTAGGCTATCCGGGAGAATGTTCATTACAATTAGATGAAGAAGATAGCCTGCAGCTTTCTTCAGATGCGCCGTATCAAGCTGAGCGACTCCTTCACGACTAGATCCCGCAGAACTATTAAATTACGGGAATGTTGATTATTACTTCTCACCTGCTGTTCCAAACAGCCCCAGTCATTTTCTGTGAGTCTGCGGTAGGGTGACCTAGTGGACTAGTCAGGTGTCTATATGGTGCTTGGGCGTTCGCAAACTCACGATGTCCAATCTCAAACTAACGCTCACCGGCGTTACAGCGTCCATTTGAAGCAAATCTGATTTAGTGCCACTACTAGCGCCACTCTTACCGACTTGAGCGAAACTGGAATAGACATCATATTTCAGATGTAGAAATATGCCTACCAACTTCCGTTTATTTCACACAAGACCTTCTTGGTGCTGCGATTTTTTTCCCGTCAGTTATTTGTTGGAAATACACTGCTGGCCACCGTAAATGCAACACCAAGAAAGACAAGAGGTAGCACAACAAAATTTATTTTGTAGATAACATGTTGACCAAGTATCAAATGATTACGTTTACAGACGTCTGTGACATGTGGTTCCTGCCAGAATCAGTAGCCAGAGTAGCCGCCATTGGTGGAGATCACCGCTGCCACACGTCTCGGCATTGAGTCAAAGAGACGTTGGATGTGTTCCTGGGGTACAGCAGCCCAAGCAGCTTCCACACGTTGCCAAAGATCATCTGGTGTGGCAGCTGGGGATGTAATCTGGGTCACTCGTTGAGCAACCATGGACCACATGTTTTCTATCGGCGAAAGATCAGGAGAGCGAGCCGGCCAGGGAAGCAATTCAATCTGGTTATTGACGAAGAATCTTTGGACAATGCGGGCCACGTGTGGTCGCGCATTATCCTGTTGAAATATGGCTGTGGCCGAGCCCTGAAGGTAAGGAAGGACAACTGGCTCCAGCACCTCGGATATGTAGCGCCGGCTATTTAAAGTACCGGCAATGCGTACTAGAGGCGTGCGAGAGGAATATCCAATACCGCCCCATACCATAACACCCCGTGCAAGACCAGTGTGGCGGTGCATAATGCAGCTGTCCAGCATCCTCTCTCCACGGTGTCTCCACACTCGAATCCGACTATCGTGGTGCTGCAGACAGAAGCGTGCCTCGTCAGTAAAGACAACGTCATTCCATTCTGCCGTCCACATCCGTCTGTCATCACACCATTGGCGACGGAGACGTCTGTGGTTCTGCGTCAATGGTAGACGAAGCAATGGACGTCTTGCGGACAGACCACTCTGCTGTAAACGGCGTCGAATGGTACGCGCAGACACAGGATGATGCGTTTCAGACGCAATGTGCTGTGCTATGGTTCGGGATGTCACTGAGCGATCCGTCACTGCCATGCGCACAATTTGCCTATCAGCACGTGCAGTGGTGCACCGAGGTGAATGCGATCGACCACGTCGGTCCGTCGTACCCTCCTGCATCCAACGGTCACATATCCGCATTACAGTTGTTTGGTTTCGTCCAACACGACTAGCGATTTCTCTGTATGATAATCCACAATCTCGGTAAGCCACTATCCTTCCTCTGTCGAACTCGGATACTTGATCAAACGATGTTCGCTGTTGTCTACGAGGCATAACTGATCGTCTTGTGAAACAACCACAAGGTGAACACACGTGCCGAACGTACACTCGTCGAAATCGCCAAGCCTTAAATGGCGCTATGAGGTGGCGCCACAGGCGCGCGTGATGTGCGTCTGCGCTGAAATTCTAATCAGTTGCATATCTCATCGCTGCAAACCCATGGTGTAAATTTCACTTGATTCGGATGCTTCCTTCAGGGTGTTGCATTTACGGTGGCCAGCAATGTAGTTGTCTACATTTTTCTGGCTTCGTACGATAAATAAATAAGTAGTTGGTTAGGATCATTTTACAACTGCTATCCCTACGCCGTATTACTTGTCTGCAAGTGGTACATTAATCCTTATTGATACGTTAGACTGACCGTGTTGATACATCAACAAATCCGGCAACTTGGTTCATTCTACGTCGATCCATCTTCCTGCGTTGATTTCACACCCTCGACTGGCAAATTCACACCACTTCACTGCCGTGTCTAACATCGGCGGTGGAGAGTCACATAAAAGCTTGGTAAATGATCTGCACCGTCTACAGTGCTCCAAACCGACCGGTCTAGTGTTTTGAGGAGGGGATGACTAATGTTTTGATATTTCGTCTGCTGAGCAGGTCCGTACAGGGTGGTCCATTGATCGTGACCGGGCCAAATATCTCACGAAATAAGCGTCAAACCAAAAAACTACAAAGAACCTATCTTGTCTAGCTTGAAGGAGGAAACCAGATGGCACTATGGTTGGCCCGCTAGATGCCGCTGCCATAGGTCAAAC
Organism: Schistocerca piceifrons; assembly: GCF_021461385.2. Lineage (NCBI taxonomy): Eukaryota > Metazoa > Arthropoda > Insecta > Orthoptera > Acrididae > Schistocerca > Schistocerca piceifrons. The sequence goes on from NC_060143.1 coordinate 36,576,014, forward strand.
GGATATCAACTGCGTTTTTTTAAAAATAGGAACCCCCATATTTTATTACATATTCGTAAAGAAATATGAATGTTTTAGTTGAACCACATTGAAAGTTTACCGTCTTACCTCCTTGTCTAGGGACGCCAGATGAAAGTTGAAGCGGTCAAGCCCTGAATCAAAACTGCGCAACGGATAACTGGGGAGAGGAGCTTGAGAGCGCTACCTAGAGAGCGTGCCCTTTCTGTACGATACTAGGCAAGGGGCTGGAGGGCTCACACGCTGATGTGTGGGTCCCTGCATTGTATAGCTTTTATTTTAAATAAATTCCTTTAACTTGACTTCTTTGTGATTTTTAAGGTATGTTAAAGATTGATGACAGTTGATTTCCTATTTATTTTAAACATTATCACTCGACTTTACAGCGATAACAACAATTGTTTCAGTTTACAGATATTACAATTTTACAATTTATAGCTCGGGTATATTATATACTAATCTGCACGCACATTTCTACGGGTAAGACAGAATTGCGTTGCCCAAATGTATACCACCAAAGTCTCCCAATATTTTACTTAGGACATTCACTATGTGAGGAGGATAACGGGCAAACTGGGGACCAGATGCTTTAACACAGGGGGTCAAATTTCCGGAATTAAAAGAGCACATTCATTACCTCACACAATCCGAAGCTGGAAATAAAAGAATTAATACAAATATTCAAATACCTCTCTTCCATGCGTGAACATTGAGACAGACGCACTGAGGGCACGTCTGCTCACTTACCCGTCTTCTGTAACACTCCAAGAATATGGCGGGCACCCGGAGGTCTTCCTGGGCCCCGGTGGAGGGGGCGGTCGAACCACTTGGCCGTGACCAACCTCTCCACCCCAAATCTTGTGACACTGGAAAGTCTTTGACTTTTACCTGCCTGTGCTATCTCTCTGATCCCCTAGCCAGGAGTAAGGTTGGCACTACTATACTACAGAACTACTTCCCAACAAAGATTTGGCCACGCTTTACGGAAAGGTGTGAGGAGGATTAGGAAAGTTCATGTGCAGATTCACATCCACGTACAAGACATGCATAATACACGACACATATAAATACGTATTATGAAGCCTGACACATTTGTTTCCACCCGTCCACATGGGTTCTGTTGCACCCGCGGCCGGCCGCGTCGTGTAATAAAATTGGCTGCGGAGCCGCCTCTGTTTGTATTTCCCGGTGCGAGCGAGCAGCGAAACCTGCTGCTTATGGAGCAGAAACTACTGTACCGTTTCAACATTTTTCGCTTTGTGATAGATGGCGCTGTAATAGTCACAAACATATATCTTACAATTTTAGACGAACAGTTGGTAACAGGTACGTTTTTTTAATTAAAATACAGAACGTAGGTTCTTTTGAACATATTATTTCGGTTGTTCCAATATGATACATGTACCTTTGTGAACTTATCATTTCTGAGAAGACATGGTGTTACAGTGTGATTACCTGTAAATACCACATTAATGCAATAAATGCTCAAAATTATGTCCGTCAACCTCAGTGCATTTGGCAATACGTGTAACGACATTCCTCTGAAGAGCGAGTAGTTCACCTTCCGTAATGTTCGCACATGCATTGACAATGCGCTGACGCATGTTGTCAGGCGTTGTCGGTGGATCACGATATCAAATATCCTTCAACTTTCCCCACAGAAAGAAATCCTGGGACGTCATACCCGGTGAACGTGCTTCGACGACCAATCCACCTGTCTTGAAATATGCTATTCAATACCGCTTCAACCGCTCGCGAGCTATGCGCCGGACATCCATCATGTTGGAAGTACGTCGCCATTCTGTCACGCAGTGACACGTCTTGTAGTAACATCGGTAGAACATTATGTAGGAAATCAGCATACATTGCACCATTTACATTGCCATCGATAAAATGGGGACAATTATCCTCCTTCCCATAATGCCGCTCCAAACATTAACCCGCCAAGGTCGCTGATGTTCCACTTGTCGCAGCCATCGTGGATTTCCCGTTGCCCAATAGTGCATATTATGACGGTTTACATTACCGCTGTTGGCGAATGGCGCTTCATCGCTAAATAGAATGCGTGCAAAAAATCTGTCATCGTCCCGTAATTTGTATTGTGCCCAGTGGCAGAACTGTACACGACGTTCAAAAGTCCTTGCCATGCAATTCCTGGTGCATAGGATTATGGTACGGGTGCAATCGATATTGATGTAGCATTCTCAACACCGACGTTTCTGAGATTCCCGATTCTCGCATATTTGTCTGCAACTGATGTGCGGATTAGCCGCGACAGCAGCTAAAACATCTACTTGGGCATCATCATTTGTTGCAGGTGTTTGTTGACGTTTCACATGTGGCTGAACTCTTCCTGTTTCCTTAAATAACGTAACTATCCGGCGAACGATCCGGACACTTGGATGATGTCGTCCAGGATACCGAGCAGCATAAATAGCACACGTCCGTTGTGCATTTTGATCACAATAGCCGTACATCAACACGATATCGACCTTTTCCGCAATTGGTAAACGGTCCATTTTAACACGGGTTATGTATCGCGAAGCAAATACCATCCGCATTTGCGGATCGTTACGTGATACCACGTACTTATGCGTTTGTGACTATTACAGCACCATCTATCACAAAGCGAAAAAAGTGGCCCAACTAAACCATTCGTATTTCTTTACGTACTACACGAATATGTAATAAAAAATGGGGGTTCCTATTTTTAAAAAATCGCAGTTGATATCCGATTGACCTATGGCAGCGCCATCTAGCGGGCCAATCATAGTGCCTTCTGGTTTCCCCCTTCAAGCTAGACGAGTTTCGTTCTTTGTAGTTTTTTCGTTTGATGCTTATTTCGTGAGATATTTGGCCCGGTCACTATCAATGGACCACCATGTATATATATATATATATATATATATATATATATATATATATATATATATATATATATATATGTGTGTGTGTGTGTGTGTGTTTGCACATCAGTGTGTTGGTTGTTTTAGCACAGTTCAACCACTTGTACAAAATTTTGCAAACGCACCGCGAATTATAGCACAAACTTTCGCATATCAGATCAAACAAGGAGAGCGTGAAGCGGTTGGCCAGGTCCACGCCTCGGCGGAACAGGATAGGTGTAAGGAGTCTAAATCAGGTATGATCTATTATTGGTTGTTCCTTAGGAATTCTTTTATAACTTTGTTTGATACTTCATTTGCAAATTTATTCAGGATTTGGAAGTGGTCCTCTTGCCTGAGCAGGTGGTACGTGTCATAATTGGGTAGTAGTTGTCTTAAATGTGCCGCTACATCGTCGAAGAGGTGGCACTCATACACCATATGGTCTGGGGTGCCTGGTGTGGGCCCACAGTCACACGTTGGTGTAGCCCGCTTCCCAAACCGGCATAGGTACGCCGGGTAGGGTCCATGTCCGGTACGGAAGTGCAGCAGTCAAATGGTTCAAATGGCTCTGAGCACTATGGGACTCAACTGCTGAGGTCATTAGTCCCCTAGAACTTAGAACTAGTTAAACTTAACTAACCTAAGGACATCACAAACATCCATGCCCGAGGCAGGATTCGAACCTGCGACCGTAGCGATCCTGCGGTTCCAGACTGCAGCGCCTTTAACCGCACGGCCACTTCGGCCGGCTGCAGCAGTCCTCTTGGTGGCTTAAAGTATTGTAGCTGTAATCGCCCCATGATGTAGGGCAGCAATTCGTATGTTCTACGACCCGTTTCGTCGCTGTCCCACTGTTGCTGCCGTAACCCCTCCACCCTACGTTTAATTTCTGATTTGTTTCCCACGTGAATCCCCATAATTCGATTATTTTATCCGTCGTCTCCTTTCTTACCCAATACCACGCCGACTGTTCCCTAATCTTTATATCAAGGGGACAAAGTCCCATCAATACTAATAATGCTCCCCCTGGAGTTGTCCTGTATGCCCTTACAGAGCGCAGGAGCATATTACGCTGCACTCTTCTTACGGCCATGGCAGGTGTGACCCTCGTGAGCCTGTGGGCCCAGACTCTTGATCCGTATCCTACAATTGATGTCAGAATGTTATTGTGGTAGAGTTTTATTAACTCTGGTGGCAGATAGAATCGTTTGTGGCCAATCCCAATAAAATAACTGAGCGTTTCTAGAGATCTTTGCGTCACGGTGTCAATATGTGATTTATAGTTCCACCTCTCATCGACTACTACACCTAAGTATCGGGCCTCATGGTGCCGAACAACTGCTGAGCTGTCTATTCTTAGTATCGGGTTCCTGAAAAGTTGTCCCTTTAGAAGTAAATAAGTGGACTTGCTTGGTGAAATCGTCATTTTGCTGGTATGGCACCATGTACTCTCGAGCGGTTTTAGGCGCTTCAGTCTCGAATCACGCGGCTCTTACTGTCGCAGGTTCGAATCCTGCGTCGGGCATGGATGTGTGTGATTATGTTAGTTAGGTTTACGCAGTTCTAAGTTCTAGGGGACTGATGACCTGAGATGTTAAGTTCCATAGTGCTCAGAGCCATTTGAATCATTTTTGAACCATGTACTCAGGACGGATATGGCCCTAGTGATTTTTGGCTCCAAGACTTCGCGGCTACGACCGCCAACCAGCACATCGTCGCTGTTCTGCAGGTTATCCAAGAGGAGTTCCATGTTAATGTCCCGAAAGAGTGGCCCCAGGACAGAGCCCTGTGGACACCCCTTTGTGATGTTTTTACTGATTCTCCCGCTAGGGGACGATAGCCAGAACTCCCTATCCTCACAATAGCTCCTAAGACAGCCGTATAGCGGCCCTGGACACTCCTTCTCCCGCAGGCGGGAGAAGAGCGAGTGCCATCACAGGTTGTCAAAGGCGCCACTGATATCCACCATGATGCTGACAACGTAGTTATGTGGGGCTCAGTCACAGACCTCTTCGGCCAGGACGATGTCCTGAATTATTTCCCATAAATGTTCGATGGGACAATGTCGAGCTGGGTGGCGAAATCATTCACTCGAATGGTCCAGAATGTTATTCAAATCAGTCGTGAACAACGGTGGCCCGTCGATATGGCGCATTGTGTAAGTAGGCTGTTTAGGTTTTTTTATTGGTAACGCCACCTCTGTAGGAAAATCACTGGCTGTGCTGTGTGCAGTCTGTGGCTGCTTTGCATTGTTGTAATACTCGCCATTGTAGTGTTAGGCAGCTGGCTGTGAACAGCGCGTAGCGTTGCGCAGTTGGAGGTGAGCCGCCAGCAGTGGTGGATGTGGGGAGAGAGATGGCGGAGGTTTGTAATTTGTCATGAACTGATATATATATTATGACTTGTGATGATATTAAGGTAAATACATTGTTTGTTCTCTATTAATATCTTTCATTTGCTAACTATCCCTATCAGTAGTTAGTGCCTTCAGTAGTTTGAATCTTTTATTTAGCTGGCAGTAGTGGCGCTCGCTGTATTGCAGTAGCTTGAGTAGCGAAGATTTTTGTGAGGTAAGTGATTTGTGAAAGGTATAGGTTAATGTTAGTCAGGGCCATTCTTTTGCAGGGATCTTTGATAGTCAGATTGCGTTGCGCTAAAAATATTTTATGTCAGTTTAAGCACAGTCATGTATAAATTGTTCAAAGGGGACGTTTCATATGTCGACCCTTAGCCTAGGATACCTCACTGGAATCTTCTGATTTTTCTTGTAGTTTGTGTAATTAGTGTAGATTTTGTTTATTGCTAGTGCGTAACTGTAGAGAGAATCTCCTTTGTAGTTGCAGTCTTTCATTGTTGTACAGTAAAACAGGTGTGGCATGCATGTAGATTTGCACCAAGTATTTCGCAGCTGCAATTAACTAGATATTATTTTCAGTGCTATGTTAATGTGTTCCCCTATTTTTGCTCTTCAAATTGTGTTCTTCTGTGTTGTCGTGTGAAATACTATGACAATAATGGCGTGTGAAAAACGTAACACTAGGCTCCAAAGTAAACTGAGGAATAATAGTGACGACGAGCGTGAATTATCAGCACCACTGTGTAGTGAATTAACAGACGTTCCAAGTAGTAATTTGGTAACTGTGCATAGGGAAATGGAGCGGGCGGTAAATAATGGTGTAGACAGTGAAACAGGTAGTGAACAGGGAAGCATTATCGATCGATCGGTCGGCAATAGTTCGTCTCAGGAATCCGAAATGACAGGACACAATTTTACAAATACTGTAGATTCAGGTTTTGCGTCCTCACCGTTTTCTCAAATAAGTCAAGACACATTTTCAGCTTGTCAAAATGTGAATGTTGCCAGTGCAAATGCACTGCCGAAAAGAGTAGAGGAACAGATTCCAGACACTAATGCATTGTTATTACAACTAATGCAACAAATGGAACAAAATCAGAGACAAACACAGCAAAAGCTGCAAAAGTTAGACACAATGGAACAAAATCTTAAAAGGTTAGACACAATGGAACAAAATCTTCAAAAGTTAGACTCATTGGAGCAAACTATTGAACAAACACGTGAGGATTTAACTACTGAGTTACATAACATTGAATCGAAATGTCAAAAAGTCTGTAATGACGTAAAAACACAAATTTGTGAGCATTTTCAACCTATTTTTTCGCGGCATGAAAATGCATTACAGAATCACGAAGCAGCCATAAAAGAACTGCAAGCCATTGTTCATGAAAATCATGAGACCTTGTGGGCTAAAACTGACTCAGTTGCATCTACCGATTCGGTTACGCAACTTGCAATAACTCAGGAAAACTTAAAGGACACAATAGATTCGATTTCAACACAAATGGACACTCTGAAACTTGGTTCAGAAAAACACACTGAGGAAATGTGTTCACTATCGGAGAAAGTAGCCGAACTTTCGGATCAGATCACTAACTTATCTACAAAGGTAGATGATGATCTGAGTGACACAAGACCTGTAGCCTTCACTGACACAGAAGAGTATGAACAAATTAGAAAATTCAAACAGAATCAAAATCAAATAAATACACAGTACAAAAGAGAAATCCGGGAAGTACAAGATCAGCTGACACAGGTAATTCAAGAATTACGTATTTCAGAGGATACTCGCGCCCCAATACGGGAAGAGGGACACAGAAATACGGAACAGCCACAAAATAATAACACAGGGCATTTCGGAAGTTATGAAAGAAATCGGCAATGTGCACCGAATTTTGATATGGAACCGCCGACTCGACGTAACAATGACTGATATGCTACTCGCCGACACGATGATTTTGACTATAAGCTGTTCATTACTACACGTAAATTCAAAACATTTAAGAATTCTGGCAACGACATTCATCCACAAGCATGGCTCCATCAATTCTCTCATTGTTTTCCTCCCAACTGGTCGTTAGAACACAGATTAGAATTTATGTTTGGCTACTTGGAGAATGAACCAGCTGTAAGAATGCGATCGGTAATTCACGATTGCCACAGTGAAGGAGAGTTTTACCATGCCTTCCTCTCAGCATATTGGTCTCAAGCCACACAAGACCGAGTAAAACATAGCATCATAATGATGAAACGTTTCGAACAATCTGAATTTTCCAGTCTTATGAAATATTTTGAAGACATGTTGCATAAGAATCAGTATCTTTCAAACCCATACAGCCCCTCAGAACTCATCCGCATTTGCTTAATCAAACTGCCTGAACATTTACGACATATTATTTTGGCAGGACGTTGCAAAGACGACATTGAAGCATTTCAGGGACTGTTACAAGAACTGGAAAGTGACACTGACAATCGCGGAACGCAGGAGCACAACAATTACAGATCACATCAGTCACAATTCCGCGATGAAAGAAATAATAACTGGACGCGACAAGGCTATTCTCACAACACAAATCGTGACCGAAACAGACACCACCCGTATTACAACCGTTGGCAGAGTAGTAATAATTACAGGGAAAGATCACCTCTCCGCGGTAGTGACTATCACAGAGACAATCAGAGAAACAGACAATTTGGGAACCAAAATAATTATTATCACGGGAGACAGAATAACTTTAGACGCAACGGTCCAGCGCGCAGTTACGATTCAGGGAGAAATTCTCCACCACTTAACCGACAAGAAAGAAACTACAGGAACTACCGACATGACGACAGACGATGTGATCGTAACGACAGACCTGAATTGCATCAGAACTGGCGGGACTTAAACAGGGCAGGGCCCTCTCGTCACGGTGAATTTGTAGAAGTTAGGTCTCCTAATCCCAATAACGGCGCGCGCCAACAAAGAGACAGACAATGACTCGCACAGCAGGCAGCCGCGTGCGCCCGCTGGCTCCGAGAAAAATAACATAAGACTCTAGCCTTGAGAAAAATTTTAGCATTCTTTACCGATGTATACAACATGATAATTGCTTTGAAGTTGAAACCCTGTGCACTAGGAAGAGTAAAGGTTTACACCACATTTCACATGTAAAACCATTTATTGAAAGATAATCTGCTTTTTAACTTTGTCTTTGCCATACAACTTTTCCCTTTACATTACTAGTATGCTGTGTTAGACTTAAGAAACTGTTAACATACAACAATGTTTGAAGTTAAATATCCAGTCTAGAACCTAGGGAACATTTTTAAATAGATATTACGAATGCATTGTTATAGTGAACAGACGACACAGTGTTGTATTTGTACATTCTTGCTTGTTAGTTGCACGATTACGTAGCGACTATCAGGCTTACATACTTAGAACATTTACCAGTACTGCTAATGAGATTTTAATGCAACATTTTGGTTACCTGAAAATACATTCTGTATTTAAAGTACTTTCTGTGAGATACCAGATGACACGGTTAGTTTATGGGACAGCTACACGATTTATATCACGACGTTACTAATGTGTGACAATTTACATTGTTGCTTTTGCGGAGTATCTGCTTTATATCTGCACAGTTTTTCTGTATTATTCTGGAAAGTAAAACATGTTTTAATAGTAACTTTTGTGCTATAGCTACAAGGAGACAGCCTTTTCCGTAGCACAACAATACGTTACAGCACAGTAATTTCTTCATCACAACAATAAGCGTAATAACTAAGATATCTATACGCAAAGCATTTCACTTTTGTTTATCATGAGGTAAGTACATTGGCTTCTGCAGAACTTAGCTTTTGGAGGACGATAACTACGACAGTTCCACAGAGATTATCTTACAACAAGATGCACATTTATCGCTACAGGACACGCATTTCAGTGATTAATGTCGTACTTAAAACATTTATTTTTAAAGATTTTTGAATTACAAAGAAAGTTTTCCGTGATACATTTCATTCCATTACTGTAATCTGTAACACCTGAGGGTATAATTACATTTATCCTCAGGGGGGTACACACTTACTTTGTGTACCATGTGTGTGGCAACCACAAGGAACCCTAGCTAATATGGTATTTGCTTATACAACTTTACACATCGGTACCATATTTCTCTAACACACAAATTACACAGCTATCTGATCATGTAACTGAGAGATAAACTTTTTTTATTACATCATTGACATATGTTTACGCAATTACAGAGTTGGATTACTTCACACTTACGAAATTGTATTTTGTCTGTACTGTGTGATCTGTTCATATTTTTTCGGAACCATTGTGATACTATGAGAGCTTTGAATGATATATTTGGTAAGGGAGCATGATTTTAAAGTACGTTTGAGGTAGATGACACTATTGAAATGAGCAGAGAATTTTTTTTAGGTTTTGAAATTATTGCAGAAAGCTACGACGTTTTTGAGATTTGACTGAGGTGTTATGATGTTATTATTACGACGACGATGTGTACTATGCTGTTGAGATATGTTTATGATCAATAAGATGATGCTACCGTATATGAGGAATAAGAAGTATGTTGGAAACCAAGAATCGTACTTTAAGAGTTATGAAATGTGCGTAAATGCGTGACTGTATCACAATGCTGACGAATATTTTATTTGGACACTTATATTTATAGGATTTTCTTTCTACAGATTTGCAACGCTAATTCTTGACCTGTGAAATATTTTTATGTAAGACTGTCACTGTAGCGGAAACTTGTGTCGTAAATATTTCCGTAAGAAAGTTAAGTGACCACCTGCACGTAATGCGTTGTGGGCACGCAGCTGTGTCAAACACCTGGAAAACAAGCCATTAGGGTGTGCCTTTCCGGAAGCACAGGTAGAAAAAAAAAAAGAAAAAAGGCAGGCCTTTCTCCTCGCCATTGACATTCCTTTAGAGAAAATATTGCAAATGCGACACCCTCATTACTTCCATTAACCTTGCTATTGACATTCCTTTGTAGAAAGCATCGCAAATATTACACGCTCATTACCTGAAAACATATGATTACTCGTACATTGTGCTAATTACTGCAATGCTTATGAATTGATGGGAAATATTCGTACATCTGCACACCTGATTATGACAAGTGTCTTTCTATGAGAGTTGAGAACTACTGACTTACGAAATGCCACATGACTATTGAATGATGTTTTTATGCTTTGGTTTGCGTAATTGCTTATTTCATTTGACATCTGTTTTTCAGCTGTGTTGCAGCATTGGTTTCATAAAATAAAATTAAATGCATTTGCTAATGTGAACACTTTCTGTCAACAGATCTATTAAATAATAATTTTGTGATCCACATTCTTCAAAAAAGGAGCACTTGGAAAGGAAAAAACAATAAGAAGGGACTAGTAACAGTAACTGCATACATAATATTCTTTTCAAGTACATGGTAATATGGTGCACCACTTTAATTACTTAGACATTAAGATGTGATTATACATTTCCCTTATCTGCATTGTTATCTTTAGTGTACTATTTTTTTTGCTTGAGCTATGTCATGTTTAGATATAAGCTGCTGTTTGCCAGACATAGTGCTACTGAACTTTAATTTGTGTTACTCTGCTAAGCCAGATTTATTTTTTTGTTTGCTGCGCATTGCCTCATATTAGTTGTAATGTTGAATTGCTTGGTAATTTAGATTTACTGTAGCTTGCTTTGCGATTTTCCATTTTTTTTCATTGCTGTTTATATTAATTGTTTTATGTGCTGCTGCATTGCCTCGTCCCTTAGTTTAGCATCTGAGCTCAGTAGATTTAAGTTAGCTTAAGAGGGGGTAGACTATATAAGAAACTGACTATGGAGAATAGGTAAAGAATGCATTGAGAAGTTATACAAAAAAAGGTACAGAAAACAGGTTTAGGTAGGATTTTCTTGGAAATAAATGTTGAGGTGAGAAATGTGTGAACATATAAATACAGAAAGCATGCTTAGATAGAATTTTTTTGGTTGAAACAAAGGATGAAATAAGAGGAAAGATATATGAAGTTTTGGGTGGGACTGCAGTACCAAATGTTACACTGAAAACGAACCCTATCCTTTCCTATTGGTGTTATCCCACTATGTGTTTGTGTACCCTTGTGTAGTTGTTTTCTTCCTGTCTCTGTGTAGTTTCATAGAATTTTTTCCTCTTTTAATATTAAGCTACATTCACTATGATGAGGAATACTGTTATCCTCAAATATAATTGGCATTAATAATATGTTATTTACTTTGTAAAGATGTTAGACATTATTCATTCTGTTTAAATGCTCATGTGTGAAGTTGATGTTTCGCAAGTTATTCTGATCTTCTATGTATGTACTCATGTCATAATTCCTGTAACACTGACGTATATGTCTATTTCTATTCTTTTGTAAAGCCTGTACTACAAATGTTATCTATATTGTTATGTTTTTAATGATGTATTTTGTACCTTTATTGTATTCTTATGTTATAAAATTGTAATTGTCACCAGTTCATGATATTATTAACTTGTTAGTTACATTTCACTGCACACGTTTCTGTTGGTCATAGTATATGGACAATATGTGAGAAGTAGGGACTGTTAGTGTTTGCACATGTGTTAATAACTCAGCAAGGGACTGGATAACAGCATTGCTGGTTCTAAGGACAATTTCAAAAAATTTGTGAGTGCACAAGTGGTGGTTTATGGACTTGCTATATTATCCGCAAGACTCTTCAATGGTGATTGTGCACCTGCACAGTCACAACAGATGGCTGCTGGCTATCTCTACAAGGACTACAGTGGGTCTGCATCTTTGATGACTCACCAGTACCATTATCTCTACAAGGACTACAGTGGGTCTGCATCTTTGATGACTCACCAGTACCATTATCTCTACAAGGACTACAGTGGGTCTACATCTTTGATGATCCATCAATACCATTATTTCTACAAGGACTGCAGTGGGTCTGCATCTCTGGTGGCCCAACAATACCACAATCTCTACCAGGACTCCAGTGGGTCTGCTCTGTGATGACCTACCTACCAATATTCTTCAAAACTTCGAATGACTCTGCTGTGGGTTTGCTCCATTGTGGCCCATTACCTGTCAGCATGTCAAGAGTCAGCACTGTCTTTCCGTTGGAAGGACAACACTACTTCTTCAAGACTGTATGGAAATCCACTACTTCTATGTGCAATTTCTTTTACTAATGAGAAACTGTAATTACTATTATGATGAATGATCAGGACTATCTTTATGGACTGTGAGAAAATTTTAGCTTTTGACCAACATTGTAACAATAAGTGTGTGGATTCGATTTCTTTGTTATTGTAATTATGAAAATTTTTTTTCAAATCTGTATTGGCCACTGCCCAATCCAATTTGTAAAAATTTTTGTGGGGAGCATGGGGGCTATGTAAGTAGGCTGTTTAGGTTTTTTTATTGGTAACGCCACCTCTGTATGAAAATCACTGGCTGTGCTGTGTGCAGTCTGTGGCTGCTTTGCATTGTTGTAATACTCGCCATTGTAGTGTTAGGCAGCGGGCTGTGAACAGCGCGTAGCGTTGCGCAGTTGGAGGTGAGCCGCCAGCAGTGGTGGATGTGGGGAGAGAGATGGCGGAGGTTTGTAATTTGTCATGAACTGATATATATATTATGACTTGTGATGATATTAAGGTAAATACATTGTTTGTTCTCTATTAATATCTTTCATTTGCTAACTATCCCTATCAGTAGTTAGTGCCTTCAGTAGTTTGAATCTTTTATTTAGCTGGCAGTAGTGGCGCTCGCTGTATTGCAGTAGCTTGAGTAGCGAAGATTTTTGTGAGGTAAGTGATTTGTGAAAGGTATAGGTTAATGTTAGTCAGGGCCATTCTTTTGCAGGGATCTTTGATAGTCAGATTGCGTTGCGCTAAAAATATTTTATGTCAGTTTAAGCACAGTCATGTATAAATTGTTCAAAGGGGACGTTTCAATTGTTATCTATAAAAATTTCGTCGTTGTTTGGCAACATGGAAGTCCATGATGGCTGAAAATGGTCTGCAAGTAACCGAACATAACGATTTCTAGTCGATGATCGCTTCAGCTGGACCAGAGAACGTGGTCCATTCCACTGATTGCTGTTATTGTTTCACGCTTTGTTGGTTCTCTGTTAGCACTGCTAACCATACGCAAAAGCCTCCACTCTTGGTAGTTAAGCGAAGGCGGCGGCAACTGCGTTGTCCGTGGTGAGAAACAATTCCTGAAATTTGTTATTCAGGACACACTCTTGACGCTGTGAATATCGAAATATTGAATTCTTTGACGACTTCCGTAATGGATTGTCCTTATGGACGCGGAAAGAAATCCGAGAATGTTTTATACAACAGCATCATCGCGAAAGACTTCGCTGTCATATATCAAAATATTTTATTAAGCATTTCGTTAGCAAGAAGAGCTCAATTAAATGGGAACCTCTGATTTCCTCAGAAGAAATACCATAGCATTTACGGACACCATACAAACTTAAGTCTGAATGGCAGACAAAGATTTTAATGCTGATCTTCTGAGCTCGATTCCAGCGCCTCGCTATGTAAAAAGCAACAATTCGGCGTTAAATGTGCATGCCTCCCTTAATATTGTCGATGTCGAAAGCTCGGTAACGCAAATACATCTGCATGACTACTCTGCAATTCACATTTAAGTGCTTGGCAGAGGGTTCACCGAACCACAATCATACTATCTCTCTACCATTCCACTCCCGAACAGCACGCGGGAAAAACGAACACCTAAACCTTTCTGTTCGAGCTCTGATTTCTCTTATTTTATTTTGATGATCATTCCGACCTATGTAGGTTGGGCCCAACAAAATATTTTCCCATTCGGAAGAGAAAGTTGGTGACTGAAATTTCGTAAATAGATCTCGCCGCAAAGAAAACCGTCTTTGCTTTAATGACTTCCATCCCAATTCGCGTATCATATCTGCCACACTCTCTCTCCTATTACGTGATAATACAAAACGAGCTGCCCTTTTTTGCACCCTTTAGATGTTCTCCGTCAATCCCACCTGGTAAGGATCCCACACCGCGCAGCAATATTCTAACAGAGGACGAACGAGTGTAGTGTAAGCCACAGCTGATAACGGAATACTATGCTGGCGGAAGAACCAGTTTCTCGGAGCACACCGTATATTGCAAGTTGTTCCAAATGAGACTCCACTGTTGAGACTTATTTTTTGTCCCATAGCTGAATCACCGACATCATAAATTGTGATTTCAGGCGATACGGTAACATCCTGAAAGAGCAACATAATGAAGGAAACGAGTTTGCAAGCAGCGTGCTATAAATGAGTACTTGGTTCCGGCAAAAGAAACCGTGACGAGCATCTATAGTGGAAACATTTGTATGCATTGTCTTGTAATGATGCAACTGGGCGATAGTTAAAAAGAGTTAAAGCGCCAGGAACTACGTCGGTCTATCACAGCCTCTGCTTCCAACATCACAACTAAGTTGGCTCTAAAGCTACTGGTGAACATTGGGAGCGCGTGTACAGCGACTCAGACTCTGGAATATTCAAAGATGTGCTCAAAATCGCTTCTACAAATGCTCACAACAGACCACAAGAGACAAAGAAAAGTCATTTCATCTGAACTGTTGCAGCAATTTGAGGCCAATGCAGAGGTCTTTCTGTCACTCGTCGTTGTTGTTGTTGTTGGTGGTGGTGTTGTGGTAGTGGTCTTCAGTCCGAAGACTGGTTTATGCAGCTCTTCGCGCTGCTCTAGCCTGAACAAGCCTCTTCATCTCCGACTAACTACTGCAATCTACATCCTTCTGAATCTGCATATCGTATTGATCTCTTGATCTCCCTCTACAACTTTAACCGCCCCTCGCCCCCATTCTTCCATCCAACAATAAACTGGTGATCCCTTTGACGTCTCAGGAAGTGTCAAAACAACCGATCCTTTCTTTTAGTCAAGTTGTGTCACAAAGTTCTTGTCTCCCCAAACCCATTCAGTGCCTCCTCATTGTCCGCCTCCATAGCTGAGTGGTCAGCGCGGCAGAATGCCGTGCGAGGGACCTGGGTTTGATTCCCTGTGGGGTCGGAGATTTTTCTCCGCTCGGGGGCTGGCTGTTGTGTTGTCTTCATCATCACATCATCCTCACCGACAGGCAAGTAGCCGAAGTGGCGTCAACTCGAAAGACTCGCACCACGCGGCCGGTTTACACGACAAGAGGCACTAGCCACACAACATTTCATTTCACTCCTCATTACTTACGTGATCTAAGCCCGTACGCCTAGCCGTGCGATCTAACGCGCTGCTTCCCGAACGGGAAGGCGTGCAGGTCCCCGGCACGAATCCGCCCGGTGGATTAGTGTCGAGGTCCGGTGTGCCGGCCAGCCTGTAGATGGTTTTTAAGGCGGTTTTCCATCTGCCTGGGCGAATGCGGGCTGGTTTCACCTGTTCCGCCTTAGTTACACTATGTCGGCGATAGCTGTGCAAACACTATCTCCACGTACGTGTACACCATAATTACTCCACCACGCAAATATTCGGGGTTACCTTCGTCTGGTACGAGACGTTGCTGGGAGGGGGGGTTTCCACTGTCCACTGGGGGTCGAATCGCACAATAATCCTGGTTTCGGCGAGGGGCGGCGGTGGGGTGGGTGGACTGCTGTGGCCTGTTGTAGGGTTGTGTACCTCTGAGGGCTATGAATATGCAAAACACACACGTGATCTAACCTCAACTTCAGCATTCTTCCGTAACAGCACATTCCAAAAGCATCTATTCTCTTCTTATATAAACTGCTAACCTTCCATGTTTCATTTCCATATGTTGCTACAGGGTGTTTCAAAAATGACCGGTATATTTGAAACGGCAATAAAAACCAAACGAGCAGCGATAGAAATACACCGTTTGTTGCAATATGCTTGGGACAACAGTACATTTTCAGGCAGAGAAACTTTCGAAATTACAGTAGTTACAATTGTCAACAACAGATGGCGCTGCGGTCTGGGAAACTCTATAGTGCGATATTTTCCACATATCCACCACGCGTAGCAATAATATGGCGTAGTCTCTGAATGAAATTACCCGAAACCTTTGACAACGTGTCTGGCGCAATGGCTTCACATGCAGATGAGATGTACTGCTTCAGCTGTTCAATTGTTTCTGAATTCTGGCTGTAGACCTGGTCTTTCAAGTGTCCCCACAGAAAGAAGTCACAGGGGTTCATGTCTGGCGAATAGGGAGGCCAATCCACGCCGCCTCCTGTATGTTTCGGATAGCCCAAAGCAATCACACGATCTTCGAAATATTCATTCAGGAAATTAAAGACGTCGGCCGTGCGATGTGGCCGGGGACCATCTTGCATAAACCACGAGGTGTTCGCAGTGTCGTCTAAGGGAGTTTGTACCGCCACAAATTCACGAAGAATGTCCAGATAGCGTGATGCAGTAATCGTTTCGGATCTGAAAAATGGGCCAATGATTCCTTTGGAAGAAATGGCGGCCCAGACCAGTACTTTTTGAGGATGCAGGGACGAAGGGACGGCAACATGGGGCTTTTCGGTTCCCCATATGCGCCGGTTCTGTTTATTGACGAAGCCGTCCAGGTAAAAATAAGCTTCGTCAGTAAACCATATCGCCGTCATCAATCCAGTGCACTATATCGTTAGCGAATGTCTCTCCTGCAGCAATGGTAGCAGCGCTGAGGGGTTGCCGCGTTTGAATTTTGTATGGATAGAGGTGTAAACTCTGGCGCATGAGACGATACGTGGACGTTGGCGTCATTTGGACCGCAGCTGCAACACGGAAAACGGAAACCCGAGGCTGCTGTTGGATCACCTGCTGCACTAGCTGCGCGTTGCCCTCTGTGGTTGCCGTACGCGGTCGCCCTACCTTTCCAGCACGTTCATCCGTCACGTTCCCAGTCCGTTGAAATTTTTCAAACAGATCCTTTATTGTAACGCTTTTCGGTCCTTTGGTTACATTAAACCTCCGTTGAAAACTTCGTCTTGTTGCAACAACACTGTGTTCTAGGCGGTGGAATTCCAACACCAGAAAAATCCTCTGTTCTAAGAATAAACCATGTTGTCTACAGCACACTTGCACGTTGTGAACAGCATACGCTTACAGCAGAAAGACGACGTACAGAATGGCGCACCCACAGACTGCGTTGTCTTCTATATCTTTCACATCACTTGCAGCGCCATCTGTTGTTGAAAATTGTAACTACTGTAATTTCGAAAGTTTGTCCGCCTGAAAATGTACTGTTGTCCCAAGCATATTGCAACAAACGGTGCATTTCTATCGCTGCTCGTTTAGTTTTTATTGCCGTTTCAAATATACCGGTCATTTTTGAAACACCCTGTATATTCCAGTAAAGTTGTAAATAGCCTGTCGTCCCCTTTATTTTACCCCTGCTGTCTTCAGAATTCCTAAGAGTTTATTCCAGTCAGCATTGTTTAACGCTTTCTCTAAGTCTACAAACGTTGTAAACGTAGGTTTGCCTTTCCTTAACCTGTCTTCTAAGGTAAGTCGTATGGTCAGTATTGCCTCATGTGTTCCTGCATTTCTCCGGAATCCAAACTGATCCTCCTTGAGGTCGGCTTCTACCAGTTTTTCTGTTCTTTGTACAGAATTCGTGTTAATATTTTGCAACAATGATCGTGGCAAGTGGCGAAAGCTGTGTCCATCACTTTGCGCCAGAAACAAAAATGAAGTAATCCACGAACAAATAAGCGCATTCAGAATATGATACCACAGTGAATGATGAGAGACGGGAGTACAAACTTCACAACAGAATTCCTAAATTCGCTCAATGCTTCCGGTATCCTCTCGCTAAAAACGCTTATAGTCAGCATCATAGGACGGGAATAGTAACTGGAAAAGAAATAGGCAAGTCACTATTTATAACACTAATTTCACCCAGTTCAGTTAATTTTCCAGTCATCTATAAAAGGTACAAATTTCCGCTCAGATTAGTATGCAGTGTGACTGTCAATAAAGCACAAGGACAAACATTCCACTGTTGCGAAGTGAATGTAAAGGAGTAATATTTCTTGCACAGGCAGCTATACATAGCGTGTTCACGTGTTGGAGAATCCCAAAACTCATTCCTATTTGCACCTGATAGCAAAACACAAAATATAATTTATAACAGTGTACTAGAATAATTTAGATGCTATACAGATGATATATTTAATTGCACCTCTTCCCAGTTCAGAATACAAATGGAAAAGACAAAGTGAAACGAGTCCTTTTCATCTAGTAACACAATAAAATATATGAGTACTTATTACTGAAAACTGAGGATCTGTTAAGGGACTATCAATTTGGCTCTGGGAAATGTACGAGGTGCATTCAAGTTCTAAGGCCTCCGATTTTTTTTCTCCGGACTGGAAAGAGATAGAAACATGCGCATTGTTTTAAAATGAGGCCACGTTCATTGTCAATACGTCCCAGAGATGGCAGCACCGTACGGCAGGTGGAATTTTACCGCCAGCGGCGAGAATGAGAACTGTTTTAAATACTTAAAATGGTGACGTTTTCCTTACTTGAACAGCGTGCAGTCATTTGTTTTCTGAATTTGCGTGGTGTGAAACCAATTGAAATTCATCGACAGTTGAAGGAGACATGTGGTAATGGAGTTATGGATGTGTCGAAAGTGCGTTCGTGGGTGCGACAGTTTAATGAAGGCAGAACATCGTGTGACAACAAACCGAAACAACCTCAGGCTCCCACAAGCCGGTCTGACGACATGATCGAGAAAGTGGAGAGAATTGTTTTGGGGGATCGCCGAATGACTGTTGAACAGATCGCCTCCAGAGTTGGCATTTCTGTGGGTTCTGTGCACGCAATCCTGCATGACGACCTGAAAATGCGAAAAGTGTCATCCAGGTGGGTGCCACGAATGCTGACGGACGACCACACGGCTGCCCGTGTGGCATGTTGCCAAGCAATGTTGACGCGCAACGACAGCATGAATGGGACTTTCTTTTCGTCGGTTATGACAATGGATGAGATGCGGATGCCATTTTTCAATCCAGAAACGAAGATCCAGTCAGCTCAATGGAAGCACACAGATTCACCGCCACCAATAAAATTTCGGGTAACCGCCAGTGCTGAAAAAATGATGGTGTCCATGTTCTGGGACAGCGAGGGCGTAATCCTTACCCATTGCGTTCCAAAGGGCACTACGGTAACAGGTGCATCCTACGAAAATGTTTTGAAGAACAAATTCCTTCCTGCACTGCAACAAAAACGTCCGGGAAGGGCTGTGCGTGTGCTGTTTCACCAAGACAATGCACCCACACATCGAGCTAACGTTACGCAACAGTTTCTTCGTGATAAAAACTTTGAAATGATTCCTCATGTTCGCTACTCACCTGACCTGGCTCCTAGTGACTTAGGGCTTTTTCCAACAATGAAAGACACTCTCCGTGGCCGCACATTCACCAGCCGTGCCGCTATTGCCTCAGCGATTTTCCAGTGGTCAAAACAGACTCCTAAAGAAGCCTTCGCCGCTGCCATGGAATCATGGCGTCAGCGTTGTGAAAAATGTGTACGTCTGCAGGGCGATTACGTCGAGAAGTAACGCCAGTTTCATCGATTTCGGGTGAGTAGTTAATTAGAAAAAAAAATCGGAGGCCTTAGAACTTGAATGCACCAAAGATGGCGTTCCGACGTTGCGCTTTAGTTGAAGCAAGATTTTAAAAATATCAAGGCTCTTTCATGGGAATTGTCGACCTGAAAACGAAATGTGCGTGTGGCACTTTTAAGCGGAAGACGCCTTCTGGGGAGTTTTGCCGCCTGGTTTAAATCGTTGTATTTGTAGTCACTTCGGCGTCGGCGACGATGAAACGATATTGAGGACAACACATACAAACACGCACCCGAGAGCTGAGAAAATTCCAAATCTCGCCAAGAATCGGACCCGGGGCCTCGTGAATGAGTGTCAGTTATACTAACCGCAAGATTGTCGAGCTGTACGAAGGTTTCGAGAATGTCCATCGGCGCAAAAATGTTCGAAAAATACGTGCAAGGGATGGAGGAAGGGTGTTAGTGTACAGCACGTACAAAAAGCAAAACGGAACATTTAGAATGGAAAACCAAGAACGAAGTGTTTGGATTAAAAAGCACGTAAACAGGAATATAGCCTTTTCCCCCTACTGATCAATCTATACATCGAAGACGCAATAACAGAATAAAAAAGGTTCAGGAGTGGGATAAAAATTCAGTGTGAAACGTGATCAATGATCAGATTCGCTGATGACGTTACTATACTCAGTGGGAGTGAAGAAGAGTTACAGG
Source organism: Schistocerca piceifrons (assembly GCF_021461385.2). NCBI lineage: Eukaryota > Metazoa > Arthropoda > Insecta > Orthoptera > Acrididae > Schistocerca > Schistocerca piceifrons. Next base: position 36,596,569 of record NC_060143.1, read on the forward strand.
ACGTACTGAATGGAATGTACAGATTAATGAGAAATAATGTGGATAGAGAGTAAGCGAATGAAGACGAAAGTGATGAGGAGTTCCGGATTTCATGGTTGAAATGGTTCAAATGGCTCTGAGCACTATGGGACATCTGAGGTCATCAGTCCCTTAGATTTAGAACTACTTAAACCTAGCTAACCTAAGGACATCACACACACCCATGCCCGAGGCAGGATTCGAACATGCGACCGTAGCAGTCTCGCGGTTCCGTACTGAAGCGCGTAGAACCGCTCGGTCACAGCGGCCGGCTCCGGATATGAAACTGGCGATGAACTTAACGTAACAACCGATGACCACGACGTAAACAGAATTAAAGAATTCTGAAACACAAGCAAAATAACACATGACAGACGAATCAAGGAAGACATAATAGTTGGATTAATAAAGAGGGAATTCTTGGCCAAAAGAAGTGTACTAGTATCAAACGTAGGCCTTAATTTGAGGAAGAAATTTCTGAGAATGTACGTTTGAAGCACAACATTGTGCGGTAGTGAATCAAATGGTTCAAATGGCTCTGAGCACTATGCGACTTAACTTCTGAGATCATCAGTCGCCTAGGACTTAGAACTAATTAAACCTAACTAACCTAAGGACATCACGCACATCCATTCCCGAGGCAGGATTCGAACCTGCGGCCGTAGCGGTCGCTCGGCTCCAGACTGTAGCGCCTAGAACCGCACGGCCACTCCGGCCGGCGGTAGTGAATCATGGAAAATCGGAAAAGAAGAGATTTTAAGCGTTTGAGGTGTTGTACTATAGAAGGATACTGAAAATTTGGTGGACTGATAAGAAATGAAGTAGCGAGGAAAGGAACAGTTGGAAAGCACTGACAAGAGAGAGAGAATGACACGGCATATGTGAAGACATCAGGGAATATTTAGATGGAGCTGTAGACGGTGAAAACTGTGAAGAAAGAGCCTGGTAAACGTCAAACAAATAATACCTCGACGTTGGGTGCAAAAGCTAGATTAATATGGAGCAGTTGACACAAGACAAGATGGTGTGATAGGTACCATAATATCAGTCAGAAAACTGTTGATACCCTTCCGCCTCCCCCCCTCCTCCCCCTCCCCCCTCCACGAAACAGAATATTGCTGAAGAGGGACGCAAGTATATCAGCGCTATAGGCTCTATTCATGGAGAAGAAGTAAAAACTTTGAGGTTCGCCGATGACATTGTAATTCTGTCAGAGACAGCAAAGGACTTGGAAGAGCAGTTGAACGGAATGGACAGTGTCTTGAAAGGAGGATATAAGATGAACATCAACAAAAGCAAAACGAGGATAATGAAATGTAGTCAAATTAAATCGGGTGATGCTGAGGGTATTAGGTTAGGAAATGAGACACTTAAAGTAGTAAAGGAGTTTTGCTATTTAGGGAGTAAAATAACTGATGATGGTCGAAGTAGAGAGGATATAAAATGTAGACTGGCAGTGGCAAGGAAATCGTTTCTGAAGAAGAGAAATTTGTTAACATCGAGTATAGATTTAAGTGTCAGGAAGTCGTTTCTGAAAGTACTTGTATGGAGTGTAGCCATGTATGGAAGTGAAACATGGACGATAACTAGTATGGACAAGAAGAGAATAGAAGCTTTCGAAATGTGGTGCTACAGAAGAATGCTGAAGATAAGGTGGGTAGATCACGTAACTAATGAGGAGGTATTGAATAGGATTGGGGAGAAGAGAAGTTTGTGGCACAACTTGACTAGAAGAAGGGATCGGTTGGTAGGACATGTTTTGAGGCATCAAGGGATCACAAATTTAGCATTGGAGGGCAGCGTGGAGGGTAAAAATCGTAGAGGGAGACCAAGAGATGAATACACTAAGCAGATTCAGAAGGATGTAGGTTGCAGTAGGTATTGGGAGATGAAGAAGTTTGCACAGGATAGAGTAGCATGGAGAGCTGCATCAAACCAGTCTCAGGACTGAAGACCACAACAACAACAACAACAACATAGGCTCTATCTAGAAAATGATCTTAATAATGTGACGATTAGACGCACGTCGTCAGGTTGCGCAATATTGTGGTCCGTCGTTTGCGAGCGCAGGTATTGATTAGCCCGCCTCGTTGGCACAGACTTTGGGTACGCACGGCAAGGATGCAGCACGAACCGCTGCAGTTCCGCCTCTCTTAATGCTCCCCTCATTGTTTCCCTCCGTCCTCCAGCTCGCCCGTCCTCTTTTTCCCCTCGTTTGCGGGCGTGAGCAAAGAGAGCGGCGAGTAAAAAGGCTGCCACGTGGCGACGGATTTAAACTTTATAGCGTCGCGAATGTCGCCGGAATGCCGTAAGCCGCGGCTTGCCGTCACCGCCGAAAGAGAGTGCAGCACGGGAGACGAGCGCAGCATGTCCACGCGTGCTCTGGGAAAAGCCGAGCCGGCCTGCCTCGCTGCTTTCCTCCCACACTCAAAGACGGGATACTGATTCAGCCGTTTATTGTTTCTTATACAGGGTGGTCCATTGATAGTGACCGGGCCAAATATCTCACGAAATAAGCATCAAACGAAAAAACTACACAGAACGAAACTCGTCTAGCTTGAAGGGGGAAACCAGACGGCGCTATGTTTGGTCCGCTAGATGGCGCTGCCGTAGATCAAACAGATATCAACTGCGTTTTTTTTAAAAATAGGAACTCCCATTTTTATTACATATTCGTGTAGTACGTAAAGAAATATGAATGGTTTACTTGGACCACTTTTTTCGCTTTGTGATAGATGGCGCTGTAATAGTCACAAACGTATAAGTACGTGGTATCACGTAACATTCCGCTAGTACAGACGGTATTTGCTTCGTGATACATTACCCGTGTTAACATGGACCGTTTACCAATTGCGGAAAAGGTAGATATCGTGTTGATGTATGGCTATTGTGATCAAAATGCCCAACGGGCGTGTGGTATGTATGCTGCTCGGTATCCTGGACGACATCATCCAAGTGTCCGGATCGTTCGCCGGATATTTACGTTATTTAAGGAAACAGGAAGAGTTCAGCCACATGTGAAACGTCACCCACGACCTGCAACAAATGATGATGCCCAAGTAGGTGTTTTAGCTGCTGTCGCGGCTAATCCGCACATCAGTAGCAGACAAATTGCTCGAGAATCGGGAATCTCAGAAACGTCGGTGTTGAGAATGCTACATCAATATTGATTGCACCCGTACCATATTCCTATGCACCAGGAATTGCATGGCGACGACTTTGAACGTCGTGTACAGTTCTGCCACTGGGCACAAGAGAAATTACGGGACGATGACAGATTTTTTGCACGCATTCTATTTAGCGATGAAGCGTCATTCACCAACAGCGGTAACGTAAAGCGGCATAATATGCACTATTCGGCAACGGGAAATCCACGATGGCAGTGACAAGTGGAACATCAACGACCTTGGCGGGTTAATGTATGGTGCGACATTATGGGAGGAAGAATAATTGGCCCCCATTTTATCGATGGCAATCTAAATGGTGCAATGTATACTGATTTCGTACGTAATGTTCTACCGATGTTACTACAAGATGTTTCACTACATGACAGAATGGCGATGTACTTCCAACATGACGGATGTCCGGCACATAGCTCGCGAGCGGTTGAAGCGGTATTGAATAGCATGTTTCATGACAGGTGAATTGGTCGCACGTTCACCGGATCTGACGTCCCAGGATTTCTTTCTGTGGGGAAAGTTGAAGGATATTTGATATCATGATCCACCGACAACGCCTGACAACATGCGTCAGCGCATTGTCAATGCATGTGCGAACATTACGGAAGGCGAACTACTCGCTCTTCAGCGGAATGTCGTTACTCGTATTGCCAAATGCACTGAGGTTGACGGACATAATTTTGAGCATTTATTGCATTAATGTGGTATTTACAGGTAATCACACTGTAACAGCATGTGTTCTCAGAAATGATAAGTTCACAAAGGTACATGTATCATATTGGAACAACCGAAATAATATGTTCAAAAGTACCTACGTTCTGTATTTTAATTTAAAAAACGTACCTGTTACCAACTGTTCGTCTAAAATTGTAAGCTATATGTTTGTGACTATTACAGCGCCATCTACCACAAAGCGAAAAAAGTGGTCCAACTAAAATATTCATATTTCTTTACGTACTACACGAATATGTAATAAAAATGGGAGTTCCTATTTTAAAAAAACGCAATTGATATCTGTTTGACCTATGACAGCGCCATCTAGCGGGCCAACCATAGCGCCATCTGGTTTCGCCCTTCAAGCTAGACAAGTTTCGTTCTTTGTAGTTTTTTCGTTTGACGCTCTTTTCGTGAGATATTTGGCCCGGTCACGATCAATGGACCACCCTGTATACACTGCATGACAAAATAGAAGTGAAGCACCCGTAAGAGGTGCTGGAAACGAAATGAAACTTCCAGGGTTGAGAGAGTATGTGGCGTTGTTTTAGTGATTACAAAGTCAACTTGGCCGTATCAGCATGACGTTTCACCCACCTCCGACCTACGTGCATGCACTGATTCGGTCGGGAAGGGTGTCATAAAGCCGCTGAAGCCTCTCCTGAGGCGAAGTGACCCACAAACTGGTGTAACTGGTCCTTGAGATTCTGGGTACTGTTACTGCTGGGACGGAGTTGAGAGCTGGTTCCACACACGGTCTATCGGAGGCTGATATGGGGATGTTGGTGGCCATAGGAGAACATCAGCATCACGCGGACAGTTCATAAAGACACATGCAATGTGTGGACAAGGATTGTCCTGTTGAAAAACAGCATCACGATATTACTGCAGGGGAGGTAACGTATGAGGACGCATGATATCAGTGACGTACTATTGTACTGAGAGAGATAGCTCAGTCGCTACCAGCCGTGACCTGAATACACCCGTTAGCTCACCACGCCATGCCGCAAGGAGTAATGCCGTCGTTCCTCTCCAGATCAATGGAAGGCTGGGACCTCTCTCCATGTCGCCGCCATTGTCGCCGACTATGGTCATCGGGGACAATGGAGACTAGTAGTTCGTCGCTGGAAATATGGCAGCTCCATCCATCGGCAGTCCATGCTTCCTGATCACGGTACTGCAGTCTGTGTTATGGTGTTAACAGCAGCCTACGCATGGAACGATTATTCCCTTAGATGGCTGCTGCTAGCCTCCAACACAAGGTGCGGGATGACGAAGAATGTTGCAGGCACTCCGTTACATGTTCTTCGATGGCAGGTCAAAATTTGTAGGGGCTACGGTGTGCTTGATTCACAATACGATGATTCTCCCTTTCGGGGGGGGGGGGGGGGGGGAAGTCATATTTGGTCGACAGGAATCTTGTCGACGAGTACACCTGACTGGTATCCCCATGTAGTCCAACATCAGGCCTCTGTCACATCTAAATGCCTCTCAAATCTGGATAATGCACGTTTCGACCATCTGGCCAATTGAAGATCTACCATGAAGCCCCTCTGTGACTCTGTCAGATGCTGATAAATAAACTGGAAGCAGTCTTGATCGCATAAATCTTTCTATGTGGTGACCGGTTTTGATCTTATTATAAGATCATCTTCAGACCTACAATGAACAAGAATCCTTATAAGGACGAAATCGTATATATATATATATAAAACAGTAAATAACGCTGATATACCATAGATGTCTGCCGGAGGTGTTGGAGCATGGAAACCTCTTGCTTGTTGCTGGTGGTGTACTGCAACGTGAAGGACGCCAGCTGCTAATTAAATAAATACTTGAAGCCGCGCCCACCGTCTCCGGCATAACATCATCACACGTAAGTTGCATTTCTGCCGCTTAAGTAAGTAACGTGGTAGTTACTATTAAGTAATTATTACCATCTATAGAACTTATAAAACGAGTTAAAATCTTATTGCTTATAAAATATACTGTAAAAAGGTAATTACTGTGACCTAAATAGTGTGGCCTCTATCATGTATTGTTATCGACCAAAGCAAAGATTATAACAAGGATGCCACTCTAGTAACCATGGCTACCTACTCGCCTTTCTAGGGCCAAAGAGGCTATCTGTGGGGAAAGCGTCCGGCTCGCTCTAAGGTTGCCAGGGAGACCCAACGAAGGTCGATCAGTACATGATATGGACAAGTGGTATGCGCATGAGTTACTGGTACCATTAAAATTTTAATTAAAAGACATCTTGTCAAAATATATGTTACATCTAGAATGCGATATCAGTTGTGGAATGTAACAGAAATTTATAAAGTAAAAGCTATATTTCCGTTACTGTAGTTGGTCTGCATAGAACGCAACGTGATGGCTATCATGAGCGTAAAATTAATGACATTATGTCACTGAAGAACAGAAAAAACCACTGCCTGGACGGTCACGTCATGGGCGGACGAAATAATGTCTGCGTGATTAGCTGTCCATGACGTTGTACCGGAGACGGTGGGCGGGCTTCAAGTATTTATTTAATTAGCAGCTGGCGTCCTTTACGTTGCAGTACACCACCAGCCACAAGCAAGAGAGTTGCCAAGCGCCACCGCCTCCGGCAGACATCTATGTTATATCAGCGTTATTTACTGTTTTATCTATATATGATTTCCTCCTTTATATGCTTATAAGGATTCTTGTTCATTGTAGGTCTGAAGATGATCTTATAATAAGATCGAAACCGGTCACCATATTGAAAAATTTATGCGTTAAAGATTGCTTCCAGTTTATTTATAATAATTATAGATCGCTGTTTCCTATAATAAGAACTATGTTCTTTAAAATGTTGGATGCTGATAATGCTGTCTCATACGAGTACTCGGAATCTCCATGACCTTCACAGTGATCAGTTAACATCTGATGTTGTTAATGCCCCAGGTCTGGACACAACACCAAACATGAACAACATTCATGCACTGTGGTGGTCATTTTAACTCGTCAGAGGCAATTGTAACTCTAATCATTTTCATACCTTCCGATGGTGTGTACTCCTGCGAAACTACATTGACATCCGACAGTTTCTGTCAGCAGTGTACATCTGATTCGTAACAGCTCAAAAGTAGCACTACAATTTTTTTCTGCGTATGTTCTTTGCTCTAAATACAATTTCTTCCTTTCTCCATGCCACAGCAATGTGCATATGATTCTAGAGTTATCCTAACCTTCCACCATCCCGGACTGCTGTCAGCGTGTGTGTGTGTGTGTGTGTGTGTGTGTGTGTGTGTGTGTGTCTTTCATCCCTCATACATTTGACAGTTGCTTGTCAAGCATATAGCTACTCGTCGTTAAACGTGACATGTTGCTTTTGTTTACACAAATGGTTCAAATGGCTCTGAGCACTATGGGACACCGGAGGTCATCAGTTCCCTAGACTTAGAACTACTTAAACCTAACTAACCCAAGGACATCACACACATCCATGCCGAGGCAGGATTCGAACCTGCGCCCATAGCAGTCGCGCGGCTCCGGATTGAAGCGTCTAGAACCATTTGGCCACAATGGCCGGCTTTTGTTTACGCCCATGCTCTCAAAGCGTTGCGCGAATCCCCTTCATCTCACCTGAATAATTTTTTCCTGACTTCTGTTTAGTCACCAGTCTTATGATGAAAATGAAATAAGGCGATTCTGAGGCAATTACATTACGAAATTGGACACTAAAAATAACAGATGAATTTTGTTATTTGGGTAGCAAAATAACTATCGAGTAGTGATGCGGAGAGAATTTTAAATGCAGTGTGGAAACAATAAGAAACTAATTTCTGAAAAAAAGAAATTTTGTAACACCAAATATAAATAAAAAGACCTTTCGGAAGGAATTTGTCTGGAGAGTAGTCTTGTACGAGTTGATACGTGGGTGTTAAACTGTTCAGACAAAATGAGAATAGAAACTTTTGAATTGCAGGAGAATGCTGAAGATTATATGGGTATATCAGTTAACTAATGAGGCGATAGTTTATCGAACTGTGGCGAAAAGAAATTTATGGCACATCTTGACTAAAATAAGGAATCCCGTAGATACCCTGACCTTCCACTATCCTGGTGTGCTGCCTGTGTGTACGGATAAATCGTAGAGGGAAGGCGTCAGTTGACTATAATAAACAGTTTGGCGAGGATGCAGATTGCAGTAGTTACGCTGAGAAGAAGAGGCTTGCACAGGATAGGCGGTCTTCGGACTGAAGGCCACAACAACAACAACGACAACAGTCTTGTGACTGATTTGATCCTACAGATTTTGCTCTCTATGGCTCCCTCTAATAGGGGACTGTTTTCAGCCCTTTAACAGAGGTTATCCATTTTTAAAAGAGAGCATTCGCTTTTTACGTGCCGCACTCTTGTTCTGAAATCACAGAAATTACTCTGGGAAAACAAGGTTTTTCACATACGAAAACATGCGTGAAAGTACAACATGATGATGTACCCAGGAACAAAGTGCTTCAATCGATAAATACTTGTTTGTGACAGTCTGTGTGTATTAAATGGTGTATATGTTACATTATTATTCTACTATACACCAATAATCAGTAAGTGAAATCAAATTGAGAGGAAGAAGCATTATCAAAAACCAGTTATAAGTTAAAAACTTTTTGAAGCAAAAGCCATGCGAAACTAACGCAAATATCCGTTTTGGAGACAGGTAGACTTGTTAAGACATTAAAGAAACTCAATTCATTTGCAAGTATCACATGTTGCATGGTAAGGACCTTCTTGTGTATAATTGTGCAAGATGTTGGGTGGCCAGCGAATATATAAACAGTTCTAAAAATATAGAATTTTACTCAACATAAAATTCTATAACTAAAGAATGAGCAATGTATTCCAAATAGCTTTAATATATTATACAGCACTTAAATATTTAGAACACGAAATATTTACAAATGCTGCACAGAACAGAACCTTTTTAACAACAACAGAAACAGAAATTTTGCAAAAACAGACATAATGGCTGATGGGATACCGCAATCACTGGTTATGCAATGTTATTTATAATCCATCTTGATTGCAAAAATGTTTATTCACATGACCGGTTTCGGTTCCTCTAGGACCATCTTCAGATCTGAAACAATAATGATACTAATTTACTATTTCACAAATGCAAACATATTTCATCCTATCCGATCAACATCAAATATACCAGAAGATACCTGCAGTTTACTTAATGCACATACTTAATACAGGTGGCGTCTGGTACATTTGTTACATTACATAGGCACATACTTAATGCACATACTTAATACAGTATGTGCATATGTAATGTAACAATGACGCCACGTGTTGGTAATAGTTTTATAATTAATATAAATGACGTGCATTTTGCCAACCAATTTTATGTGACGCAGCATGTGAAGGTTGTTACTCCTGTAACAGAAACTGCACGTATCTTCTGGTACATTTGATGTTGATCGGATGGGATGAAAAAGGTTAGCATTTGTGAAATAGTAAATTAGTATCATTCTCGTTTCAGATCTGAAGATGCTTCTAGAGGAACCGAAACCGGTCATGTGAATGAATATTTTTGCAATGAAGACGGATTATAATAAGTCAGAAATGGCGGAAATTGCTTATGACCGTCCCTACTGTGAATTCCGTCATGCCATTCTAAAATCAGTCCGTAGACAGAAGTACCAACCAAAAAAACCGCATATTGTATTCCTCGCCGGCCGCGGTGGCCGAGCGGTTCTAGGCGCTCCAGCCCGGAACCGCGCTGTTGCTACGGTCGCAGGTTCGAATCCTGCCTCGGGCATGGATGTGTGTGATGTCCTTAGGTTAGTTAGGTTTAAGTAGTTCTAAGTCTAGGGAACTGATGACCTCAGATGTTAAGTCCCATAATGCTTAAAGCCTTTTGAACCTTTTTTTTTTTATTCCTCTAGGTACAACGCTGTGCCCTATGGTGAAAGCTACTCCCTGGCGTCTTAGTCATATCCTATCGTCCTTTTCTTTTTTCTGGTCAGTGTTTCCCACATATTCCTTTCGCGCGTAGAACCGCTCGGCCACAGTGGCCGGCTGTTGTTTTTCTCTTGCTCTATTTGCAGGTGGAACAGGAGGGGGAATGACAAGTAGGTACAGGGTACCCTCCGCCATGCGCCGTACGGTGGCTTGCGTGGTATATATGTAGTTGTGCATACAGATGCGGTGCAGTCAAAAGATACGGCCGAATATGTCACATATTTTCACATTCCCAAACTCACTCATCAAAACCTACAGATCATGTGTCGCCAAGAATTAGGCTCGCGACATACCCTGGCACTGGTGCCATAGCGCGCAGCCTGGCTGACTCAAGTTCCCCCACCGGTATGCCGTGACGTCAGAGTGTGAGCAGGGGCAAGAGGAGAAACTGCGTACGCGCCACATTTAAGTGGCAGTGTAGTCGCACTGAGTATAAGTTGGTTTTATATTTCACATTTCTCAGCATCATAGAGCAAAAACAAAACAAGTTTTCAGTATTATTTAATTATTTTCTATCAAAAGCCCTGCTCAATCGTGTATCACCAATTATAGAGGGAAAACTTGGAGAATATCAAGCTGGCTTCAGACCAGGAAGATCCTGCGCCGAACAAATTTTTAACCTCAAAACAACAATGAACTATTTATCTACAAGGAGCAAGAAATATTTCATAACATTCATTGATTTCCAAAAAGCTTATGACTCAATCGATAGGGACACACTCATCAAAACACTTCGAGAATATGAAATAGATGAAACAACAATCACCATAATCAAAGAAACATTAACAAATACAACATCAAAAGTAAAATTCCAAGGAGAAATTTCACGGCATTTCGAGGTCAAAACCGGCGTCAGACAAGGAGATGCGCTGTCCCCGGTACTCTTCAACTGTGTTCTGGATAAAGTCATAGCAGAATGGGGAAAACTCACGCAAAAACATGGAGTTGAGAAAGTCCAAAGTGGAGGGAAGTGCTACAAAGCCATTGAAACTAACTGTTTTGCCTTCGCTGACGATCTCGCCTGTTTAGCTTACACACAAAAAGACACAATAAAACAAATAGAATTACTTAAAGAAACTGCTGAAAAAGCAGGCTTGCAAATTTCATTTGAAAAGACAGAAATCATTACAAATATCAAAAATCCACCAAAGAAAATAACTACGAAATACGGGAAAATACAGGTATCTAAACATTTTAAATATCTTGGTGAACTAATTCAGCCTGTGGCAAAAGGTCATCCAGCCTGCAGGGCTAGAATACAAAAACTAGAGACAGCAACTCACTACTGCAGACAAATGTATTCAAAAAAATGTATATCCAAAAACATTAAACTCAGACACTACCAGACTGTCATTAGACCGCAGATACTATATGCATCAGAAACACTGGCAAATTTTACATACGCAGAACAGATAGAAAATCGTGAAAGAAGAATTGTGAGGACAATTCTTGGACACAGGAAAATAACAGATGATCAAGGCAAGCCTGTATACAGACTAAAAAGCAACAAAGAAGCGTATACGAAGTGCAGCAAAATTACAGACGAAATTAGAAAAAGAAGATGCTCCTTTTATGCTCATATCATGAGGATGAACCCGAATAGGCTTACAAAACAAATATTTTCGTACATCGCAAATCTAAAAAATAAAAATTTATGGTTTATCGACACAGAAAGAGATCTAAAAGAAATGGACATAGATCAGGAAACAATATTTAACAGAAACCTTTTTAGAAAAAAACTGAATTCATTCACGGGTTTCGGTGTGAAAATTAAGAAGACTTGTGGAACTAAATGGTCTGAAGAGAGAAAAGCCGCCTTCAGCGCAAGAATGAAAGAAGTGTGGACTGAGAGAAAGAAGACTTCCCAGAAGCGCAAGAAATAACTGTTTTCGCGGTCTTTAACGGCCAAATTTGTATAATAACAAATAATAAATAATTATTTTCGGTGCTCTGAAACCGTAGTATAATTTTTATCTTGTACAAAATGTCGGCGTAATGACAGACGCAGACAGTTTCACAGATTTTCGCACTCAGGTTGCATATAGTCATGACTTATTTAGTTTCATAATCGAAAAAATGTCTTACACACACATGTGTTGATCGAAATATTGTAGCACTTTATCAGACGTAGACAGTTTACCCGAGGAAAGCAATGTAGACGTCCTGGTAAGTTTTAACCTTCAAGATGTTAATCTTTAAAACGAGAATTACCATCCAGACCAATCAGCTACATGTGCACATGCACAGGGACACCTCCATCTGAAATAGCAAACGGTCTCGAAAAGAGCTCTAAAAAATGAATGTAAGATTGTCGGTGTCCTGGAAACGTTTACGAAACTATCATTGTAACTCTTTCAAGACCACAATGAATTCTTCAGACCTCACGTTTCCTTTGACGCCAGTGAGCGTACAGAACTCGAGCGTGTTTATCAGAAATGTGTCTCTTCTACAACGCGATTTTCTTTCTAAATGCATCCTCGTCAAATAAGAAAGAAGTTGTTTCTTAGCTTGCAGTGTCTGGCTGTGAGCAGTGTGCAGTCAAGTCCGCTAAAAATGCGAGATCTGCAGTCCATTCTGGACGTTCCAATTTCCTTCATAAATTCAACAGCAGCGTGTTTTAAATCGAAGAATCGTTCCATGCACGCCGCTTCAGTTAACCAACACGCTTCTCAGTAATGTATAAAGTCTCCATACTTTTTGTTCAGTTCCATCGAAAACTATTGGACATGACAGTGGACTTACGTGTGGACTACAGGAATTTTACTATTAGTAATTTCACTATTCATGCACTGCTTGCCTGCAAATTTACCACAAAGTATTTCTTGATGAACAGAGCAATGAATCCTATCCGTCGATCGTTCCATTTTTTTTTTGCTCTTCCATTGTCAACTATATCTTTAAATTGTTTCTGCATGGTATTGTAATTTTGTTCCGTAGTAAATAAGCAATACCTTTTTCTTACAGGGTGTTTCAAAAATGACCGATATATTTGAAGCGGCAATAAAAACTAAACGAGCAGCGATAGAAATACACCGTTTGTTGCAATATGCTTGGGACAACTGTACATTTTCAGGCAGACAAACTTTCGAAATTACAGTAGTTACAATTGTCAACAACAGATGGCGCTGCGGTCTGGGAAACTCTATAGTACGATATTTTCCACATATCCACCATGCGTAGCAATAATATGGCGTAGTCTCTGAATGAAATTACCCGAAACCTTTGACAACGTGTCTGGCGGAATGGCTTCACATGCAGATGAGATGTACTGCTTCAGCTGTTCAATTGTTTCTGGATTCTGGCGGTACACCTGGTCTTTCAAGTGTCCCCACAGAAAGAAGTCACAGGGGTTCATGTCTGGCGAATAGGGAGGCCAATACACGCCGCCTCCTGTATGTTTCGGATAGCCCAAGGCAATCACACGATCATCGAAATATTCATTCAGGAAATTAAAGACGTCGGCCGTGCGATGTGGCCGGGTACCATCTTGCATAAACCACGAGGTGTTCGCAGTGTCGTCTAAGGCAGTTTGTACCGCCACAAATTCACGAAGAATGTCCAGATAGCGTGATGCAGTAATCGTTTCGGATCTGAAAAATGGGCCAATGATTCCTTTGGAAGAAATGGCGGCCCAGACCAGTATTTTTTGAGGATGCAGGGACGATGGGACTGCAACAGGGGGCTTTTCGGTTCCCCATATGCGCCAGTTCTGTTTATTGACGAAGCCATCCAGGTAAAAATAAGCTTCATCAGTAAACCAAATGCTGCCCACATGCATATCGCCGTCATCAATCCTGTGCACTATATCGTTAGCAAATGTCTCTCGTGCAGCAATGGTAGCTGCGCTGAGAGGTTGCCGCGTTTGAATTTTGTACGGATAGAGGTGTAAACCCTGGCGCATGAGACGATACGTAGACGTTGGCGTCATTTGGACCGCAGCTGCAACATGGCGAACGGAAACCCGATGCCGCTGTTGGATCACCTGCTGCACTAGCTGCGCGTTGCCCTCTGTGGTTGCCGTACGCGGTCGCCCTACCTTTCCAGCACGTTCATCCGTCACGTTCCCAGTCCGTTGAAATTTTTCAAACAGATCCTTTATTGTATCGCTTTTCGGTCCTTTGGTTACATTAAACCTCCGTTGAAAACTTCGTCTTGTTGCAACAACACTGTGTTCTAGGCGGTGGAATTCCAACACCAGAAAAATCCTCTCTTCTAAGGAATAAACCATGTTGTCCACAGCACACTTGCACGTTGTGAACAGCACACGCTTACAGCAGAAAGACGACGTACAGAATGGCGCACCCACAGACTGCGTTGTCTTCTATATCTTTCACATCACTTGCAGCGCCATCTGTTGTTGAAAACTGTAACTACTGTAATTTCGAAAGTTTGTCCGCCTGAAAATGTACTGTTGTCCCAAGCATATTACAACAAACGGTGTATTTCTATCGCTGCTCGTTTAGTTTTTATTGCCGTTTCAAATATACCGGTCATTTTTGAAACACCCTGTATGTGCCCCATAATACACAGGGCGTTCGGAAATTCCTGGTACAAACTTTTAGGATTTGTATAGGGGAATGAGTTGGAACCCATGTCCGGAAACGTACTGTTTCCGTGCTATTTCTATTCAAAATATCATGTACTCACTCCTTTATACAAATCCTAGAAATTTGCAACAGGAATTTCTGAACACCCTGTATATTGAGATAGAGCAGCTACTGGACCTGTGAACGTCCTTCAACACCACGAACAAATAGGAATGGGTAAAGAGCGCTGACGTCCCGATTCGGCTGAACATTACGAGAAGGACCGAGCAAAGCCGAGGTAGGCCGAGTCTTGGACAGCACGTGGCCCGCACACTCAGCGTGCGTGAAGTTTGGGACGCCGCAGCCGGCCCTGCTACGGATGAACCGTCGCTGTACGTGTCAGACGTGGTGGTGTTGCGGTAACACGTGTGTTTGGAGGGAGAAATCGCGGAATCGAATATCGGTCGGACTACGGATTTTTTCTTCCAGTATTCGTTTTAGCCTAGCCTTCACCTCTCAACGATGTGAGGTGTCACCAGAAGCAAAACATGGTTCGGACTCCGCGTTAAGCTGTTAAGTCCCCTTTCCCCGGCGGGATGTGGCAGGTTAGGCACAGCCAAGACGTCGGTATCCGATAGAAAGACTTGCAGAGGCCACTGAGCAATAGGAAATTATTATAATCATCTATGTACCTAACTAGCTTAGCGCCCTCTGCTTCGTTTGCGTAGACTTTGTGGTCAGCACAGATTTTTTTTCTTTTTTTTGCTTTATTGAAATCGAATTTTAAACCACATTAGGAGGTTCAAAAAATCCGATTTCTTTCATTGCATAAATCGTTAGCTTAACTATCCAAGAACACGCTGTCAAAATTTCAAAGCGAATTCGCATTCGTTTAGATTTTATGAGCATAGAACTAAGTGCACATAGGGTGCAGAAGGAAATTCTTCCAGTAAATGAACATTTATCAAGGGATGAATTATTGGAGAGATGTTTAGGAGGCCACACACAAAATGCGAATGAAAGTTTTAATTCCACTATTTGGCGATTAGCCCCTAACCACTTGCACTCCGGAATAAAAGTCGTTGAATTGGCATCGTATTTAGCAGCGGGCTTGTTCAGAGAAGGAAATTCATCCCTTCTGATGGCCATGAACGAGGAAGGAATTGTAGTAGGCACGCAAAGCTTCAATTATGCCGAACAAATGGATAACCAGCGTGTGAGCCGGCACAATCGGCGTAGTTCATTGGAATCGAAGGAAGGTGGGAAAGCTCGTAAAGCACTGCTGCAAGCGCAAAACGAAGCGTATGAGAAAGATTAATCGGTGAGCATTTTACATTATTGTTAACTTCCTTGAATTTCTAGTTTTCGAGAATTTATTTTTCAGACTCGTTTATCTCGAAATGACCTTTTTTTTCAAGTTTGCCTGCAGTGTAACTCAAAAAGTATAGAACCGATCATTATGATAATTGATAGTATGATTCTTTATAAAATTACGAATTATATAAACCAACTTGGGAGATGATATCACGATTTTTCTTTGCATGATTAGAGAAAAATCGTGAAAATCGAAGTAAATTGTTCCAACACCTGCAAAATTTTTAATTTTCATTATTTTCACCAGTATTGAGTTTCGTATTCTTAGAAAATAAGTTATTAATGTAAAATCAAGACCTTTTAGATTTTAGTTGAAAATCTGAGTGGCTACACTGCACCCAATTTGAGAACTGTACTCACAACATTCAGCGGACATCACAGCGTAACTGTGTTATTTTTGGCTGAAATTATGCAAACAAATTCACAATAACTGTTAGAAATATGAAT
Organism: Schistocerca piceifrons; assembly: GCF_021461385.2. Taxonomy (NCBI): domain Eukaryota; kingdom Metazoa; phylum Arthropoda; class Insecta; order Orthoptera; family Acrididae; genus Schistocerca; species Schistocerca piceifrons. Next base: position 36,612,824 of record NC_060143.1, read on the forward strand.
GAAATGATGTCAAAATTTGATTAAATTCTAATTGATTCTTGCTACCCAATCAAATCCTAAAAAGCAGTGTCAAACAGCCTCCTAATGTGGTCTCCCCCCTTAAGTTGTTCACGAATTGCAGCATCTTGTAAACTTTTCATGCTAATTAAGGCCATAGAAGCACGGTCTTTTCCGAACGTATTTCTCACCAAAAAGCGGTTTGATAGCTGGAGTACAAAACTTTCGTTATTCGTACATTTTGCGTTCTTGTGGTGACATTTCCGTAGAAACATTCATCCTCTAACACACATTTCTTTATTACCTAACCGAATAAAATACGAATTTTCGTAGATTTACCTTAAAATTTTTTTTTTTGATGATGATGAGGTCCCGTACTCCGAGGAGCGTAGGGGACGATGCGGGAGACAATATATGAAATATTTTCTGAAAATATTTCATCACAATCACACACGTATTTTATTTACACCCAATCGAGAAGCAAAATTAAAATTTTCATACGTTTAGCTTTGAAATGCTTTCATAATGAAATAATTTCAAAAAACACTTCCTCCTCTATTTCACTCCCTTAGGCGTTGAATTTCTGAAAGGACTGAAACATTTATTTTTTTATTTGCAACCGAGAAGTCAAACGTCAATTTTTACAAATGTTATTTCAAAACCACTTTAATAGTCCATTAATAATTACTTATTTTAAAAAAGCCTTTCATTCACCATTTCACCCCCAACTGTTTAAATTTCCAAAAAGCTGAAACACGTATTTCTTTATTTCTGATCGAGAAATCGAGAAACCAAACACGAATTGTCCTAGGTCTAGCTTCATAGCGACGTATTAAAAAAAAAAACTTTTAATCACCTTTTTCGCCCCCTTAGGTGCGGAATTTCGAAAAACCCCGTCCTAAATGACGCCTACAGTATAAGATCAACAGTCTCATCAAATTTCAAGTTCCTATCCTTAGCGTTAAGTGCGGGGCGATGATGACCAGTTAGGACATTGCTTTTTATGTACGAGGGCTATTCGAAAAGTAAGGAACGATAGGATGTGAAATGGAAATCACAGTGAAAATCAAAACTGTTTTATTTGCAACGGTTAACTACAACCACCAGCTACTTATCTCCATAGTCGCTGATCCGACTTGACGTTTGTCGTAGCGTTGTACCAATTTTCCAATACCCTCGTTATAGAAGGCAGCCGCCAGTGCTTTCCGCCAACTGTCTACCCTGTCCTACAGTTCGTTGTCTGTGCCAAAATGTTGTCTTCATAGCCAGTGGTTCATGTGAGCTGAGATGAATCTCAGAGGGAGACAATTACGGTCTGTATTGTGGGTAATCAAACATTTCCAATTGAAAACGATGCAGGAGCATCTTCATTGCCCCTGCAGAATGCGGCTGAGACTCGTCTTGAAGAAGAAAACGCACGACAGTTATGTAGTGTGGGCTGCATAGCTTCAGGCGAAATTTCTGACTTGGCTTGTCGTACTTGGCTGGAGACACTATTGTTCTAGGTATCTTTATGTGCTCCCTGTCTGCGCAGAACTGAAAAAGAACGACGTAATGCGATTGTCGGGCATGCTACAGACACTGCCCGAGACACGTGTGCAAAATTTAATCGAATTTTCACTATGGTTTCCATTTCGCGACCGATCGTTCTTTACTTTCCGAATGTTGTTGTTGTGGTCTTCAGTCTTGAGACTGGTTTGATGCAGCTCTCCATGCTACTCTATCCTGTGCAAGCTTCTTCATCTCCCAGTACCTACTGCAACCTACATCCTTCTTAATCTGCTTAGTGTATTCATCTCTTGGTCTCCCCCTACGATTTTTACCCTCCACGCTGCCCTCCAATACTAAATTGGTGACCCCTTGATGCCTCAGAACATGTCCTACCAACCGATCCCTTCTTCTGGTCAAGTTGTGCCACAAACTCCTCTTCTCCCCAATCCTATTCAGTACCTCCTCATTAGTTATGTGATCTACCCATCTAATCTTCAGCACTCTTCTGTAGCACCACATTTCGAAAGCTTCTATTCTCTTCTTGTCCAAACTATTTACCGTCCATGTTTCACTTCCATACATGGCTACACTCCATACAAATACTTTCAGAAATGACTTCCTGACACTTAAATCTATACTCGATGTTAACAAGTTTCTCTTCTTCAGAAACGCTTTCCTTGCCATTGCCAGTCTACACTTTATATCCTCTCTACTTCGACCATCATCAGTTATTTTGCTCCCCAAATAGCAAAACTCCTTTACTACTTTAAGTGTCTCATTTCCTAATCTAATACCCTCAACATCACCCGACTTAATTCGACTACATTCCATTATCCTCGTTTTGCTTTTGTTGATGTTCATCTTATATCCTCCCTTCAAGACACCATCCATTCCGTTCAGCTGCTCTTCCAAGTCCTTTGCTGTTTCTGACAGAATTACAATGTCATCGGCGAACCTCAAAGTTTTTATTTCTTCTCCACGGATTTTAATACCTACTCCGAATTTTTCTTTTGTTTCCTTTACCGCTTGCTCAATATACAGATTGAATAACACCGGGGAGAGGCTACAACACTGTCTTACTCCCTTCCCAACCACTGCTTCCCTTTCATGTCCCTCAACTCTTATAACTGCCATTTGGTTTCTGTACAAATTGTAAACTTTCCGAATAACCCTCGTATATACCTGTATATAGATTCAATGTATACGAAACCCTCAGAGCTGGAGTTCTACTCGCACATGCCCGGTTTCTTTTCTTTCTTTTTTTCCTGACTGCAGTAGGAACTGATCTATGTTTACAATCAAGAGCGGGAGGCGACTACCTGTTGCAACGTTGCGCAAACGCGCCAATTTCGCGGAAGTGGAGCCGCCACGTCACCGGCGGCGCGGCGGCGTGTCGCGGCCTGGCTGTGCCCGCGGATGTGCAGCGACCCGCCTCTGCCTTAAAGCGAGGCGTCCGCGTGGGCAGAGTTGCGCAACCTTGCGGCCATCGCCTACTCCTGCCGGTACCCGGTACTACCCTGCCAAGAGCCAACCTCCCCATTGAGCGACAGTCATCAATGACCGCTAACCGCACTTACGCGGCACGGTCTCAACTGTTGAAATTTGTTAACTGTTTTTCCTCATTTTTAAAATCCCGCAATGTTATTCATAATTGCGCAAGGTGCTCACTTGTGGACTTTGACCACTTGCTGCGTCATTGGATACGGCGATGCAAATGGCGTCATCCGAATTGAGTTCCCGGATTCTTCTCCCGGGACAATATCGAGCAGCACTATCTGAAGTGCACACGAAACGAGATATGATAAACTCCAGCTTGGTGTTTTTTGTTCTTTTAATCAGAGAAACGTGACGTTGAGCTGTTGAAAATGTAGCAGAGTAGGCGCCATCAATGGGGAGATCCCGTAAGGGTGGTTACTAATACAGGTCAAGGAAGACGACGCCTTAGCTTAAGGACTGGGTTCGTGTCCAGGAGGGTCAGGGGGAGCTTGGGAGGGGATTTACTACACTCACCTTCACTTTGACCATTCATGACGGCCACTGTGGCTGCAAATTTTCGCACTCCCCGCCACCAGAAACATTAATTATTGATTCCAAGTGAACGGACTATCCACGGAACCCAGTCAGATCAGTAGGAGGCGGAATATACCATCATCACTAGGAACAGAACAGAAAGGAAGTGTAAGAACTGAGTTCTCAAGACTCTTGAGTGTGCATATTGATCATAATTTGACTCGCAAATTACGTATTTTACATATCAAACTCTTGAGTTCAGCAAAATTTCCACTATGTTTAATTGCTGATGAAAGTATCGGAACGACGTACAATTGCAACGAAAAAGTATTGGCACACGTGTTGTGGACTGGCGAGACAGCCAATCCACGAGGACGGGAGGCCGAAGGGCACGCGTTTAAACTCACGCAGGCTGGCGTGAGGTCTGGAACAGGTAAAGTAATTGAGACTAGCAAGTAAAGTACGTAGCTTCTTGAATACTTACCTTTAATCCATAATTGGTGAACATCGGTCTGACGGTACATGCATCACAAGATAGATAGCAAATGATAATGGCGCCTTGCTAGGTCGTAGCAAATGACGTAGCTGAAGGCTGTGCTAACTATCGTCTCGGCAAATGAGAGCGTATGTAGACAGTGAACCATCGCTAGCAAAGTCGGCTCTACAACTGGGACGAGTGCTAGGAAGTCTCTCTAGACCTGCCGTGTGTCGGCGCTCGGTCTGCAATCACTGACAGTGGCGACACGCGGGTCCGACGTATACTAGAGGACCGCGGCCGATTTAAAGGCTACCACCTAGCTAGTGTGGTGTCTGGCGGTGACACCACAACACGTTTATATTTATCGTTGCTGGCTACAAACGCCGCACCTTCCGGTACACAACGCATGTACGTGCTGCCTCACATACCAGACGTTACAATTCTGCCCACAGTGCCTACCATTAACAAAGAAATGCAGTGTTAAGGCCAAACATGTATCTCCTCTGCACACAAAAAGCATTGGCACATAGCGTGGCTTCTCGGTATATTGCTGGGTTTTCAGGTACCGATACGCCATCTGCTGACGCAATAGACACTGCGTGTTGTTGACGGCCCAGTCGCTAGTATGTTGCTGTATTGCGCGTTAGTGGTCAGTACGGGGCCGAAGATGAAGGAGCATTCAGTGGCGTTGCGTGAGTGGTATTTCTCCACTCACAAGGGAGAAGCTATCGACAAATCGGAGCAGAGGTGTCTGTTACCTACACCACGGTAGGAGCCATCATTCATAAATATAAAGAGACTGGAACAACAGTGAATAAGTGTCGTCCTGGACGTCCGAAAGTACTTACAACCCGAGAGCGTCGCCGTATCACCGCACTTGCTCGGAAGGAACCTGCTACAAGTGCAGCAACTATTGCTGAATTTGTTCAGACAACGTCCGACACGACGGTTAGTGTTCAAACTATACGAAATGTGTTGAATGAGGCTGACATGAATCGACATTCTCCCAGGAAAAAGCCATACAAATCGGAAATCAACCGGCAGAAACTCCTGCACTTTGCCAAGGACTACATCAGCAAGTCGACGGAGTTTTGGAACATTGTGATATTTAGCGACGAATCGAAGTTCAATGTTTTTGGATTCGATGCATGAAAGAAAGTTTGGCGCAAGCCGAATACGCGCCTCGACATCAAACACATGCATCACCACAGTCAAACACGGTGGGGGAGGTATGATGGTCTGGGGCTGTATGGCAGCGTTCGGCGTTGGAAATCTAGCTGTAATCCACGGTACAATGGATCATATACATCGGCGTATTGCGAGTCAATTTACACGCTAGTGCACAGACTTTGGGCCTTACTGGGGTGTTTCATTTCTAGCAAGACAACGACCCAAAACATACCGCCATGAAAACCCGGGAATGGTTACTGTACAATGCCCCCAGAAGGGTTCTAACACCACCTCAGAGCCCTGATTTGAACCCCATCGAGAACCTGTGGGCTCATCTTGACACACAAGTCAGAAAAAGGTGTCCATCCGGTAAAAACGACTTGGAGAAAGTGCTCCTGGAGGAATGGTCGAAAATTACCCCCTGATATCACGCGGAATTTAATACAAAGCATTCCTGGGCGTACACGTGCTGTTATAGATGCTAAAGGGATGCACACTAGCTATTAGAAGGTGAACATCAATGAAGAAAACGAACACACTGTCCGATTCATACGTGTGTGCCAATACTTTTTTGGATGCAGAAGAGCGATGTTTATTTTCGTAACACTGAATGTTACTTTACGGACAGGTGATTTGGACATATTTGTAATCTATATAATGCAAGGTGGCACGTGTTTGGGTTCTGTTCTGAAATATAGGTTACGTTTAACCTACAACCAGTAAAATGTAACTGTGCCAGTACTTTTTGGTGAGATTGTACGTGTTGCCCATCGTCGAAAGCCTTTGATACAGAATAAGTCTTATTTACATAATAAATCTACAACTAACAAAGAAATTATATAGCTTAAGTTGTGTGCTAATTTGCTCGTGGAGTGTCTGTTGGCGGAGTTGGGGGAGGAGGGTTGTGAGCGCGGTGAGTTTAAATAGTAACAACTGTTGTTGTTGTTGATCTTATGGGGCAGGGCACAAAATATTGCAGCCAGTTCTTTGTGTAGTAAAGAACGCAACCTGTGTTGGAAACATGTAGACTTTTTTGCAACATTTATTGTGACTATCTTCACGCATCACAAAAAATGCACATATTTTATTGTATAATTTATCTGTTAATTTTATATTTACGAAGTAAATGGTATCGCTAAATAACAATTATTACGGATGCAAAGTCGACTGATGACATGCAAAACATGCTCGAAACGCATCGCAATGTGTGAATTAATTAACTTATAATGAATGGTAGCAGTATGATGTATGTAATTATTACAGACAATCACAGTATCTGTACTTATCCTTCATGGTCACAATTAATGAGGAAGACGCCAAGCTTAAGATCTCCACTCTTAAAGGAAGATAGAGAAGTTACTAATCTCACAGTCTCATAACTGAAGACATGGCCCCTAGGGTCACCGCGACCACTTTTAATACACCGAAGAACACAGACCATTTCTGAACTACTTTTTATGTTCACTTGCATTACCGGTTTAGACCTTTGTTACAGTCATAACGAGATCCGTATCTAATAAAAGAAGATAAAGCGGAACGATCGTACAGACCTGATTATAACGTGACATAAAAATACAGGGCTATTACAAATGATTGAAGCGATTTCATAAATTCACTGTAGCTCCATTCATTGACATATGGTCACGACACACTACAGATATGTAGAAAAACTCATAAAGTTTTGTTCGGCTGAAGCCGCACTTCAGGTTTCTGCCGCCAGAGCGCTCGAGAGCGCAGTGAGACAAAATGGCGACAGGAGCTGAGAAAGCGTATGTCGTGCTTGAAATGCACTCACATCAGTCAGTCATAACAGTGCAACGACACTTCAGGACGAAGTTCAACAAAGATCCACCAACTGCTAACTCCATTCGGCGATGGTATGCGCAGTGTAAAGCTTCTGTAAGGGGAAATCAACGGGTCGGCCTGCGGTGAGCGAAGATACGGTTGAACGCGTGCGGGCAAGTTTCACGCGTAGCCCGCGGAAGTCGACGAATAAAGCAAGCAGGGAGCTAAACGTACCACAGCCGACGGTTTGGAAAATCTTACGGAAAAGGCTAAAGCAGAAGCCTTACCGTTTACAATTGCTACAAGCCCTGACACCCGATGACAAAGTCAAACGCTTTGAATTTTCGGCGCGGTTGCTACAGCTCATGGAAGAGGATGCGTTCAGTGCGAAACTTGTTTTCAGTGATGGAGCAACATTTTTTCTTAATGGTGAAGTGAGCAGACACAATGTGCGAATCTGGGCGGTAGAGAATCCTCACGCATTCGTGCAGCAAATTCGCAATTCACCAAAAGTTAACGTGATTTGTGCAATCTCATGGTTTAAAGTTTATGGCCCCTTTTTCTTCTGCGAAAAAAACGTTACAGGACATGTGTATCTGGACATGCTGGAAAATTGGCTCATGCCACAACTGGAGACCGACAGCGCCGACTTCATCTTTCAACAGGATGGTGCTCCACTGCACTCCCATCATGATGTTCGGCATTTCTTAAACAGGAGATTGGAAAACCGATGGATCGGTTGTGGTGGAGATCATGATCAGCAATTCGTGTCATGGCCTCCACGCTCTCTCGACTTAACCCCATGCGATTTATTCCTGTGGGGTTATGTGAAAGATTCAGTGTTTATACCTCCTCTAACAAGAAACGTGCCAGAACTACGAGCTCGCATCAACGATGCTTTCGAACTCATTGATGGGGACATGCTGCGCCGAGTGTGGGAGGAACTTGATTATAGGCTTGATGTCTGCCGAATCACTAAAGGGGCACATATCGAACATTTGTGAATGCCTAAAAAGACTTTTTGAGTTTTTGTATGTGTGTGCAAAGCATTGTGAAAACATCTCAAATAATAAAGTTATTGTAGAGCTGTGAAATCGCTTCAATCATTTGTAATAACCCTGTACATACAACAAAATAATAAACCATCATAAAACAATTTATATGGCATTTATGCTAATAAACATAAAAAGTGAACCATACTGTGTCTATCTTTCTTTACAACTAGCAGTGTTTTAAGCGTTTTCTAAAACTCAACGGGAAGATCTGATGCTGAAGTCAGGGAACCGACGCGAAATATGAACCAAAAGGAATAAATCAGCTATAGCGAAACATATAAATGAAACAGGACACAGTGTTATAAAGTACTACATAATTTAGAAAAGACCTGGAAAATGGACATCTTGGAAGAAATGGAAATATTCATCCATGGGCACATGGGGAATAACGAGATCCTGAACGAAATGACAGACTTCAAAAATTCACATTTCCTTTCCAGTTTCACTACAGTACTCCTAGAATAAAATATACATAACGTGACAGTCGTTTGACTCTAGCCGCAGAAATAGCTTAGAAATATGTAAAATAAATAGTTTATATCGTGATGTGTTTAATAATATTGTAACAGGTGCTTAATTTGTCGTGCATTTCGTCAACCTACATCAGTAATACGATAACAAGACGCGCAGAAGACATGTAAATATCTGACACCACATAGATCGACAAATCGATAGTCAAATCGAAACCAGCGGTATTTCGCCCGCCATCTTATCCACTGCACTGCAGAACTGTTTGTGATCGTGTTTCCAAGTTACTGCTATGTTAGTCACAATTTGTGAACAGTGACCAGGAGAGACACGGAAATGGAAAGAGCTCAGCGCATCACAATGAGACTGCCACGCCAGAAGAACGAAGTGAGTGACCGTTATAAAACATTTTCGTGCAAACATCAGTCCAGCTTCCAAAGTGACGTCGCCTCTTACTAAGTTTTCTCTTCTTCCACAGGATGACCACAGTATTTACGAAAAGACTATGTAACATCAGTATAACCTTATTGTAAAGTTGTTTTTGTGTTGCCATTTAGCCTGAAGATGAGGGATTTCCTCGAAACATGTTGCTAAATAAATAAGTAATACAATAGCTGACAAAGTTTGTGACTGGTAGCAATAATAAAAAAAAAAAACTTTACATAAGCTGTTCTCTGCTACGACGGGACTTCAGAAATCTACACATTATCACGATAGGCCAAGTAACTTTTATTGACTGCAGCGCTGCACTTCAGAGTGATAAGTCACTGTTTTTCAACATAGGCACCAAGTCTGTATGAGCAACACCGGAAGCGTTGTACCAATCGTTCAGTTCCTCGACTACAGAAATCTATACGTCGATCACGTATCAATTCAAGTACCGCTGTGCGAATGTCCTCTTCGTTGGAAACCCTCTTTCGCCCAGCTTGCCGAGAGGATGGAAATCGCATGGTGTAAGATCTGTACTTCCTGATCAACATCAGCCACGCCTGCGCAGCCTTGGTCTCATTGGCTGAATGCGACACTGCATTTGATCCATATACCCCAGAATTTCGCGGTGAATCTGAGTGCAGTTTTGGAGCACACCATTTTTAAAGTACGTTTCCAGTTGCCTCACCATTTCAGTCGTACACTATGGTTCTCCTGTTATTCGCACCGCACCAGAACTAGGGCGGTTAAGACAATACCGATATATCGATACATGACTAATTCTTCCTTAAAGTGTCAAAAAAAAAAATGGCTCTGAGCACTATGGTACTCAGCTGCTGTGGTCATAAGTCCCCTAGAACTTAGAACTACTTAAACCTAACTAACCTAAGGACATCACACACATCCATGCCCGAGGCAGGATTCGAACCTGCGACCGTAGCGGTCGTGCGGTCTTAAACTGTCGATATATACATCGGCTATACTTTACTCCCTATATATCAATATCAAAATGGCATTTTCGAGTGCCGATATTTATATTTTATGTTACATTTTTTCACAACTTTCGGTACATACGAGGGCGGTTCAGAAAGTAACCTCCGATTGGTCACAGTGCGGGTTGTGGGGGGAGTAGCGACGCCATCTGTGCGTTCACGCACTCAACAGGTCAGTCGGCATCAAGCCGTGGTCGAGTGAACGTCGTACCTGCGCTAGTTTAGTTTTTGTGGCAGTTTGAAATGTGTGCTGCAATAGAAAACCCCGCCAAATGTGAAGTGCGTGCTGTCATAAGGTTTTTTTACAGCCAAAGGATATTCTGCAGCAGCTATTCATCGTGAGCTTTGTGCCGTGTACGGACCAAGAGTTATGAGTGAAGGAGTTGTCCGTGAATGGGCACGTTTATTTAAAAGTGGACGAGAAAACGTTCATGATGAAGAGAGGAGTGGTAGACCATCATTGGTGACTGACGAACTCGTTCAGACAGTTGATGCAAAAGTTCGTGAAAATCGACGTTTCTCAATGTCGGAGATGTCTACTGGTTTTCCACAGATTTCTAAGACTCTCTTGTACGAGATAGTGACAGCAAGATTGGGTTACCGTAAGTTCTGTGCACGATGGGTGCCCAAAATTCTTACCGACCACCACAAAACTCAAAGAATGGCCTCTGCATTAGACTTTCTGTCACGTTATGAGGACGAAGGAGAACCATTGTTAAACAGAATCGTGACCGGTGACGAAACCTGGATTAAGTGTGTGAACCCTGAGACAAAAGAACAATCAAAGATGTGGGCACATTCAAATTCGCCTACCAAACCAAGAAAAGCCTCGCAAGATTTTTCTGCCAGAAAACTGATGGCAACGGTGTTTTGGGATCCCAAAGGGGTGTTGTTGGTTGAATTCATGGAACGTGGTACGACCATTAATCAAGACGTGTACTGTGAAACAATAAAAAAGTTACGACGGGCTATACAGAACAAACGCCGTGGTATGCTGACTTCCGGTATCGTTTTTTTGCACGATAACGCCCGTCCTCACTCTGCTCGCAGAATGACGGCCCTTCTTGAGTCCTTCAAGTGGGACGTTATCAACCATCCACCTTACAGCCCAGACCTGGCACCAAGTGATTATCACCTCTTCATGCATTTGAAGAAATGGCTCGGGTCACAGCGGTTTGATGACGACGAAGAGCTCAAAGATGCGGTCACAGGCTGGCTCCAGGCACAAGCGGGTGATTTTTATGCAGAAGGAATTTCAAAGCTTGTGAAGAGATACGATAAGTGCCTCAGTCGCTATGGAGACTATGTAGAAAAATAGTGCAAAGATGTAGTTGTAAGATGTATATATTAAAATATTTTTATTTAACTTGGTGTATTTTTTTAAATCAACCGGAGGTTACTTTCTGAACGGCCCTCGTATTTGATTTGTTCTTTTGAAATTGAAATTCCCTGTGTGAAGGAGTCTTACTACTTTTTGAGCTTTCGTCAAGTCCAATCTTTCTCTTTGACTATGTGAAGGAAGTATATGTGGCACAAACCAAGAAGTCCAACTGCACTGGGGTGTGGTGGTGTGAATGGAATAATAAGATTTCCGATGTGAAGAAATAGCACACCAGTTGCGTTAAAAAAACAGTTTTTAACGAAACTAGTGTGCTATTTCTTCACATCGGCATTCTTCAAAAACAGTTGCTGAAAATGATGGACAAAAATCGAAATGACAAGATTAGTGTTTGAGGTGGGCGGAGACGTGCGAGGGGAAATGCTGACGTAATCGGCGCTACCAACTGAAGCTGCAACGCTTAGGTTAACCACACAGTCTGGACACTACAGCTACTAGGTCGTTGGCGCTGGAAGAAATGAAGAAAAAACAACAACAACAACATCAACAAAAAACAGGGAAGTCGACATGAAGAGTTCCGGACAAATCGCATATGTAACAAAATACAGTTCCGGACAAAACCGTTGTGTGACGAAATAAGAGTTTCGGACAAATCCCATATGTGACGAAATGAGTTCCAGACTAATCCCATATGTGACGAAATAGAGCGACGGACCCATCAGACACCTCTTAAAAAATGTTCAAATGTGTGTGAAATCTTACGGGACTTAACTGCTAAAGTCATCAGTCCCTAAGCTTACACACTACTTAACCTAAATTATCCTAAGGACAAACACACCCACCCATGCCCGAGGGAGGACTCGAACCTAGGCCGAGACCAGCCGCACACGCCATGACTATAGCGAATTAGACCGCTCGGAGACACCTCTTATTGTGCCATTTAAATGCAGTTACCATTTTTAGCAAAGTGGTTACCACAAAGCGTGCACGTGCATCGTTTTCCTTTCAATTCTTGCTCTAAGAGAGATATGCATGTATTTTTAAAAATATGAACAATCCTAACCAGAACCGTCTCTTCCGACAATGCGTCACCCTTGTGCCACATTGGTCTCAGCGTGGGACACCACGTCAAACTTAATTTCTGAAGTCACTATGTACACTGAGGTGACAAAAAATCAAGGGATAGCGATATGCGCATATACAGATGGCAGTAGTATCGCGTAGACAAGGCAAGAAGCGGCAGTGCATTGGCGGAGCTGTCATTTGTAGTCTGGTGATCCATGTGAAACGGTTTCCGACGTGGTTATTACCGCACGACGGGATTTCACAGACTTTGAACGCGAAATGGTAGTTGGAGCTAGACGCATGGGACATTCCATTTCGGAAAATCGATAGGGAATTCAGTATTCCGACATCCACAGCGTCAAGTGTGTGTCGAGAATTTCAAATTTCAGGCGTTACCTCTTAACCCAGAGAACAGCAACGTCAAAAGGCCTTCACTTAACGAGCGAGAGCAGCGGCGTTTGCGCAGAGTTGTCAGTGCTAACAAACAAGCAACACTGCTTGAAATAATCTCAGAAGTCGATGTGGACCTACGTTCGAACGTATCCGTTAGGAAAGCGCTATGGCAGCAGACGATTGATACCGATGCCAGTGTCTTTGCTAACAGCACAACGCCGCCTTCAGATCTCTCCTGCATTCGTGACCGTATCGGTTGGACAGTTCTAAACATTCTGCGTGGTTTCTGGTTGTTCTATATCGTGTCTCCCTACTACTTTCGCGCAACGACGCTCTGAGCGTGTTTTTTAGGGAATTGACTAGTTTGAACTTGGGACCTGTTGCTGGTTAAGGAGACGCCAGACCACACATGACATGTAGAATCCAGAAGAGTTCAGTGAGACTAGCGATGATATAACCAAATACTTAATGATTTCAGCGTCAGCTCCACTGCACTCCCTGTAAAAGAATCTTAATACTAACTAAATTTAGTGGAAGGGGTTCAAAGCTTTCCTATTTTTAGTTAGCTGGTAAAATAACGTCGAAAAAGCAGTTAAGTTTACCATTGGAAATTTTATTCTACTCACAAAAAATTGTTTATAAATTGCACTATTGATAAAAGGAAATGTTTTAATACAGGATGGTAAAAACCGACTGCGTTCAACAAAAATGTGAACGAATATTCCCTGAGTGGGTTTCCAAGTTCTACAATGGATTGAAGGATGACCTATGCCATATCACATCTATAATCTGGGTTTAAATTAAGTTTCACAAGAGAGAAAATTATCAAAATGGTCTACAGTGACCCTCAATTATCTTTAATTACTTATTTAACTTGTAAATTACAGTGGCTGATGTGGCTTCTCAATAGCTACATAACATAAAAATCATCGCGTTTCAGATTTTTACTTCAAGTGGCAAATGTGAACACCATGAGCTTTAATTGACGATCGACACTAGTATTACGCAAAAAGGGGGTGTAACAGATGAGACTTCTGCAGTTCTGAGTGAAGCCTTATGCGCTCAAAAATGCGGCATCGTGTGCGTTCATTACCTTGTCGGTGTTCGTCAGGGGGCGGCGGACAGCACAGCTCCGCTCACCTCGCTGTCTCCGAAGCAACTCTCTCCTAACTTTCCTTACTACAATTTACCGAAGTTGGTTTGAAAAAAAAAACTATCTGGCTGTGTTTTCATCTGACCAATCAGGGTCTCAATGTTAAGCATAAGCTCCGCCTACAAAAATTCTATCTATCCAATGAGAAACGTTATACTTTTCGTGGTGGGGCATGTTTTTAAAGTTTGCAACGTAACAGAGGCGCGAAAAAGTCTCGCGTTAAAACTTGCAGCTGGTGTGGTCCTTTTAGCGTTATCGTAAGATCTATACTGTTCTTCTGGAGGGCTCTAGCTTTTAACATTGGCTGGGCGGTGGTCCTGACGTAACAGAGACGCGAAAAAGTCTCACGCTAAAAAACTTGCGGGTGGTGTGTGGTCCTAGCAGTTAGCTGGTGACGTGGGTGTCCGTCCGTCCCTTATCGTAGGGCCTTCTCGCTTAACACGGTTCTGCTCTCGGCTTCTGTTCCCGTTTCTCACCTCGGAACTGCGTCTGTCTCGCGGTGGGAAGGTATGACATGCATTTAGGCATTCTTGTGTTAGTCTGTCGTATTCCATTTGCTCACTCGTTACTCGTATTACTTTGGTTAATTTAATGTCACGATTTATTCGGAGCTATGTGACATACTACTGGATTTGCTTATCATGTCAGAGTTTACATTGAAGGTGTTGGATTTGCCTGACACCTTACACAGTGGATAACTGGAAAACCGTGGCCTGGTCACATGAGACCCGATTCCAGTTGGTATGAACTGAAGGTATGGTTCGAGTGTGACGCAGACCCCACGAAGCGATGGACCCAAGTTGTGAACAAGGAACTGTGCAAGCTGGTGGTGACGCGATAATGGTGTGCGGTGAGTTTGCTTGGAATGGAATTGGTCCTCTGGTGCAACTGATGGTTATGTTCGGTTACTTGGAGACCATTTGCAACCATTCATGGACTTCATGCCTCGAAACAACGATGGAATTTTTTGGATAACAATGTTCCAAGGCACTGGGCCACCGTTGTTCGCGATTGGTTTGAAGGACATTCTGCACAATTGGAGGGAATGATTTGACCACCCAGACAGACCGTCATGTATCCCATCGATCATTAATCGGACATAATCGAGGGGTCGGTTCGCGTACAAAATCCCGCAACGGCAACACTTTTGCAATCACGGGCGGCTGTAGTGTGTAACCTCCCCGCAAAAATTTTTAAGGACGATAATTAAATGTTAAAATGAATAGAGCCAAGTGTAACATTCCCACAAATAATGTAAAAGACTATAATTACCTCCCCCGCAAATAATTTAAATGTCTATATTTGAGTGTTAACGGGAATAGAGCCAAATGTTGTTGAGCTCCCACAAAACATCGTTAAATTGAAATAAAAGCGACTGTACCTTCGCTACAAAAATATTGAAAAATAATGGCCCAATGTAAACTCGACACAAAAATTGAGAAATGAACATTAATCATTAAATCCACAATAATAGGGCAGCATCGCTGACCTTAGGCCCTGTGCAATAATTAATCTGATAAATTGATTCTGGGAGGAAAAGCATAGGAAATATTGTTTCAATTGGAATGATTCTTTTCTTAAAAAAGATTGCTTTGAAAACAAAATTATTATTGGGGGATTTCTTGAACAAATTAATTACAATTAACATACATTACATTATCAGATGCGCGCAATGCTGCTTCATTACCTTATTTAACAATATACCTCGTCCTGAACCTTGACCAGAGATGTAAAGGGCGCACGCCGCCGACCCATGCCGACGCCCGCTGACTCCTCACACACTACTTCCGACCGAGTACAACTCGCAACTGCAGTCTCGCGCAGTCAAGCGCAGACTAGACACGACAAATAACTCTCTGGTCAGAGATTCTGTCATGCCTCGCCATCGCTGGTACTGTTTCAAGTGGCAGCGTGGTTCAGTATTCCTGCGAGGGACTTCCAACGACTTATGGTGTCCACGCCACGTCGAAAGATCCGACACGTTATCAGGAAGTATCACCTGACTCAGGTGACAAACACCTTAGTTTCGCTGGCCACTTCTGGAAGTGCAAATTTCTTTACCCGCCAAGTTTCAAACCGATTGTTTCATTGATGATTGTACTGTAATGGCTTACTATTCCCGTTATATTTGGTAATTATGAAAAAAGTATTGTGGATTGTTCATTGACTACGGACATTTCTGTCGTGACTTGGCAAGACAGCCAAGTCACTATGAGAGGAAGCCGAATGGCACGCGTTTAAGCTCACGCAGGCTGGCGTGAGGTCTGGAACAGGACAAGGTAATTAATATAGCCAATAACTTACGTAGCTGCTGGAATACTTAACTTTAATCCACAATTGGTGAACATCGGTCTGACGGTACATGCATCACAAGATAAATAGCAAATGATAATTGCGCCTTGCTAGGTCGTAGCAAATGACGTAACTGAAGGCTATGCTAACTATCGTCTCGGCAAATGAGAGCGTAATTTGTCAGTGAACCATCGCTAGCAAAGTTGGCTGTACAACTGGGGCGAGTGCTAGGAAGTCTCTCTAGACCTGCCGTGTGGCGGCGCTCGGTCTGCAATCACTGACAGTGGCGACACGCGGGTCCGACGTATACCAACGGACCGCGGCCGATTTAAAGGCTACCACCACCTAGCAAGTTTGGTGTCTGGCGGTGACACCACAATTTCTGCTACCCACAATCACCGTATTGCAGCTGAAGCAAGCCAAATCACAATATTACGGTATATTGATAATTTTTTTTAAATTTTTTTTTAATTTTTTTATTTTTTACTTATGGACCGTCTGACAGCAACTGAATAAAACACAATTTTAGTGCATACGCGTTTCGCCTTTATTTTCTGCAAGGCATCATCAGTGGCAGGTTGCGTAGACAGTTTCTTACATATTACGCTCCTGTTGCATTTTTGGTGTTGTTCTTCTTCCTATGAGCGCCAATTTGCTGTTTTTTCCACATTCCACAGCACTATGCACTGAACGCTTGTTTTAATGCCAAAATGCAACCTGCCACTGATGATGCCTTGCAAAAAATAAAGGCGAAACGCGTATGGCACTAAAATTGTGTTTTATTCAGTTGCTGTCAGACGGTCCATAAGTAAAAAAAAAAAAAAAAAAAAAAAAAAATATCAATATACCGTAATATTACACGCAACTGAGGAAGACAGGACTACAAAAGTTGAAGATGCCAAATCACAATCTTTACACTTCAACTAAAAACATTTCATGCAAGTAGTACTGTTCTGATCGTAAATGAATCACTTGTACCCCAACTTTATCCGCTCTTTGTCGTTAGCTATTTCTCAATTGAAAATAGTAAATCACAGTTTAACAAGGGGCGTTATCAAGGTGTGGAATGGTCGTTGAGGTAGTTCTAGCAAGAGGGAAAAAATACGAGTATTACGTAATCTCTTTCTCGCATGCTTCAACTGTGGATATCTCGTTATTAATGAGCATGTTTTACGTTTATCGAAGTCCGTCGATATTTCATTCGCGCAGGTGGAATCATCAATTCGGAGGACGCAGTCGCAGATCCGCTTCCAGCTTGGTCTTAAGTTATACTGCAGTCTTGTAAACTGTTGCTTCTCAAGGAAGCCCGATGCACTTCGTACGAACTCCACACTTCGTTCGAATTGCATTGCACTTAAGTAATTCACAGCGCAAATCTCATGTACAAACAAGTAGACAGTTACTTTCCCCCTTTCTCAAACCCTCTCTTTTTCCTTTCGTTTTGTATCTTGATTATGTGAAGCAAGATGGTGCAGGACAAAAGAAGTTTAAATCCATGAGCGAATTAGTTCTACTGCTGTTTCGCCAAATCGCCTCATAGGAATCTGAGGCTTGTTTGTTAAACCAAAAAAGTCCGATTTCCTGCGACATTCTTTTATAATCCATCACAGCGTTCGTCTCTTCTAACCTCTACGTCATCGAGATGTTAAACACCAACTGTCTATTCTTGCTATGCTCTACAGCTACATTTGAATTCGTACTCGTCAAACTACTGTGTCACCATTATAAACCAATAAATTATTATTAAATATTATGCCGATCAGTGTGTTCCAGTTTCTATTGATTCAGCTCCTCTTTCACCCACACTGCCGAATTTCAACTTAGTTCGAGCGTCTAGTAATTTTTATATCTTTTCTGTGTTCTTTCTAATAAAGTGGAACAATTATGCATCATCTAGTTTTGAGCAATTGTCTTCCTCTCCAAGCTCTCTGTTTCTTAGCGTTTAACCTGTCGAACATGATCAGCTAATTTCATGACCAGGAAAATCTATTTTATGTTTAATTTTGTGGCGGGTTCCCTTCCTGGCGTCAAGCCAACTTAGGGGACGAAAGTCGTGTGTGCCATCTGTAAACTTTGTTCTCTGTGTTATCGTATTTTAACTGTCTGTGTATCTTATTTTCAGAATCAGAGATGGGGTACAAGCACAGCATTTGCATAAACGAAGGGGGGAAACCGCCTAACAATCTCACTCGGACTTCCTGGTGTACAGAAGAATGAGAGCTCAGCTAACTCGCGGTTTCGATGCGGTGTGGCTCACCTCCCTAGCAGACAAACTGGCTCGCTTCATGTTAAGCTGTAGGAGAAGACTTTTTTTTCGTTTGCAGGCAGTTCGTAAATAATTTTTCAAGTTTATAAATCATAGAGCGCGGCAATTAGTCGTCCTTTGTTTTTGCTGGTTTTATTACGCAAATCCAGATTTCAGCTAGTACCTGTTGTTGTTGTTGTTGTTGTGGTCTTCAGTCCTGAGACTGGTTTGATGCAGCTCTCCATGCTACTCTATCCTGTGCAAGCTTCTTCATCTCCCAGTACCTACTGCAACCTACATCCTTCTGACCTGCTTAGTGTATTCATCTCTTGGTCTCCCTCTACGATTTTTACCCTCCACGCTGCCCTCCAACACTAAATTGGTGATCCCTTGATGCCTCAGAACATGTCCTACCAACCGATCCCTTCTTCTGGTCAAGTTGTGCCACAAACTTCTCTTCTCCCCAATCCTATTCAATACTTCCTCATTAGTTATGTGACCTACCCATCTAATCTTCAGCATTCTTCTGTAGCACCACATTTCGAAAGCTTCTATTCTCTTCTCGTCTAAACTATCTATTGCCCATGTTTCACTTCCATACATGGCTACACTCCATACAAACACTTTCAGAAACGACTTCCTGACACTTAAATCAATACTCGATGTTAACAAATTTCTCTTCTTCAGAAACACTTTCCTTGCCATTGCCAGTCTACATTTTATATCCTCTCTACTTCGACCATCATCAGTTATTTTGCTCCCAAAATAGAAAAACTCCTTTACTACTTTAAGTGTGTCATTTCCTAATCTAATTCCCTCAGCATCACCCGACTTAATTCGACTACATTCCATTATCCTCGTTTTGCTTTTGTCGATGTTCATCTTATATCCTCCTTTCAAGACACTGTCCATTCCGTTCAACTGCTCTTCCAAGTCCTTTGCTGTCTCTGACAGAATTACAATGTCATCGGCAAACCTCAAAGCTAGTACCTAGCCATTATAAATGCACTATTGGCACCAGCCGAAATCTAGATTTGCGTAATAAAACCACCAAAAAAAAAAAGGTCGATTGAGTGCTGCGCTCTATCATTTATAAATTACATAACAGTCGCTGAGCGCACCCACTTTTCTAATGGAAGGTAACCCGATGAATTTTTCAAGTATTTTTAGATTAACTTGTCGCGAGCTTCCCATTTCTGTTGAAACATTACACCTCAGAGAGCTTACCTTTCTTCAAATCTCCCAAGTGTTTAGACACCTGATTACTTTAGGAATACCGTTATTTTCTATAGCAACTATACATTATGTGCAATTTTTAAGATGGAAGAACCTAGATTCCATGCAGGTATAAAAATTTGGCTTTATTGGCCTACGTGGTGTTGGGAGTAGGTAGATGGGATCAGAAAACTACAGCTTTCTTATCACTTTCATATCACTGCTTAGTCGCTATACTGAACGTTTTATTGAGACTCTGGTGTAAAGAGAAGTGTACATAAGTATCCTCACGCACTACAAAGCGTTGGGAGAACAGCTGTCATGAGACAATCGTGGTATTCGAAGGGTGCGTTTCATAATATTTGCGATCCAAAAACCAGTCAGGTCCGTAATTACCGCTATTGTCTTTATTATTCTAACTTTTATTAGAGAGTGGAAATAAACAACTTCGTTGTGCTATCGGTAACGTCGACAAATCATGCTTCTGCCTAGTTAGTAAACTGATCTACTGCAAATTATGTTTACATCCGTCTCAGATTTGTTAATCATTTGAGGCTGTTTACAATACACAAGCTACTTGATATAATTTACTAACCTTGTTAAATCTTTGCTAAATGTGATTGTCTGCATAGCTGAGAGGAAACTACAATATTAAGTTAGCCACGCGCCTGGTATTATCATACTCAGACACACACTCAGTCTGTCGTGCTGCGGCACTGTGCGAATTCCAGTCATCGGGCATTTATCTCAGCCATTCCCTGCGACTAGCTTTACATAACGCCACAACATATTGTTTTCCTGGATAGTGATTCCTCTTCACTTACGAATAGCATAATTTACTTTGAGTGTACTACTTTTGGGTCTTGCAATTATGTGAATCTTTTTGTAGACCTTGAACTCTCGATAGAGCTCTTCGGACGGCAACAGACGTCTACACAGCACGATTCTGATGGAACTATGTCATTCAACAAACTCTCATATCGAATTTTTAAAGGTTCCTCTAACTTCCTCTTGACATACTATCTGACAGAGAATAAGAATTTTCGTAACTAACGGTATGGCTGTATTGTGTTGTGGAGTATATGTTACTATACTTTATTATAGAACAAGCTTTAAGACTCCTAGAGGTCTCGGGCCCGGCAGGCAGGCAGATTCCGACGGCCGGCTGGCGATACGGTGGATTTTTCCTCGCTCCTGGCCAGACGGTGGATGACTCACCTCTCCAGCGACCGAGAAAGAAAGCTGTCGCCCCACCTCCGCTGTAAATTTGCGCAGTTAGCTTCGTAACTTTCTTGGGTGGTGTAGTCGTAATGCAGCGAACCTGTCGCCACCACGGGTAAGATCACTGTACAGCCATCCTGACATGTGTTCCCGCTAAATAAGTTGACCTGCATGCCGGAATGGTTCTCTCAAAATGACCACGGCTGATTTCCTTGAGCAGTTTGTTTCCAGTGATAGCTAAAAACGGTTCAAATCGCTCTGAGCACTATGGGACTTAATATCTGATTTCATCAGTGCCCTAGAACTAAGAACTACTTAAACCTAATCAACCTAAGGACATCACATACATCCATGCCCGAGGCAAGGCTCGAAACTGCGACCGTAGCGGTCGCGTGGTTCCAGACTCAAGCGCCTAGAACCGCTCGGCCACAAGGCCGGCCCAGTGACAACAAAACTCCTTGTTAGCAGCAGGTGTATCCATTCAAGTTAGAGAATGCTTATAAACATCGTGAAGTAATGTGTGTTCACACACGGTAAATATAGACTAGAAAACTCTAACGGAGTTGTTCTCAGTTATCAGAGTCATTTCGTCTTCCTCAGCCAACTGAGCTGTATGTATGGGCGCTTTTGAGAAGTGAGTTTCAGTTGGAAGTACACACACCGGACCAAAAATTAGTCCCTCTGCCACCTCACGGAACACTGAGTGCTACATTTCAGCAGCTGTTCCAGACTGTCCCAGACGATTTCTGTGGGATTAAGATCGTTTGCCTTAGCGATCCAGTTGACGCGCGGTAGGATGTCTGCGTGCTCGTCAAACAAGAAGAGATGTTGAAACCTCCACTTAGAAAAATTTATGAATTACTGTGCTGATAAACCTCTTACGTTATTTGATTTTCAAACAGCTGAGCAGAACTGAATGTACTCAGACATTTCTCTCTCTACTTATTCTGATCAACACTAAACTGACACACAATATTTTTAGCGCTACGCAGCCTGACTTTCAATAATCCCTACAAAAGAATGGCCCTGACTAACAATAACCTATACCTTTCATAAATCACTTACCTCACAAAAATCTTCGTTACTCGAACTACTGCAATACAGCGAGCACCAATACTGCCAGCTAAATAAAAGATTCTAACTACGGAAGGCACTAACTACTGACTGGCATAGTCAGCAAATGAAAGATTTTGATAGAGAACAAACAATGTATTTACCTTAATAATTTTCAAAAATCATCATATATATATATATCAGTTCATGATATACAGTATTACAAATTTACTCTTTCTGATGGACACACGCCCAGATCGTCAGCTCTCAAAATTCTGCCATCTCTCACCCCACATCCACCACTACTGGCGGCTCACCGCCAACTGCGCAACGCTACGCGCTGTTCACATCCAACTGCCCAACACTAGAATAGCGAATATTCCAACAATGCCAACCAGCCACATACTGCACACAGCACAGCCAGTGATTTTCATACAGAGCACTACGTGACGTTACCAACATAAATCCTAAACAGCCTACTTACAATGTGACTGTCCTGTGAACTCGGTTTTTGTCAGCTTGGAAGCCGGCCGGAGTGGCCGTGCTGTTCTAGGCGCTATAGCCTGGAACCGGGCGACCGCTACGGTCGCAGGTTCGAATCCTGCCTCGGGCATGGATGATTGTGATGTCCTTAGGTTAGTTAGGTTTAAGTAGTTCTAAGTTCTAGGCGACTGATGACTTCAGAAGTTAAGTCGCATAGTGCTCAGAGTCATTTGAACCAAGCCATCAGCTTGGAAGGTGGGAATATCCACAGCATACTCATCGTGAAGACGTAGTCAATAGCAGGTCTCTGAAATGATTGAAATAAACATCCTGGTTCACGCTCATGGTAGCATGAGTGAGAGGGCCCAAGTCATCACAGAACCGCTTCCAGCCCGACTGCAGACTCCACAAGTTAAAAGCCTCATCGGGATGTCAAATCGCGACTTTCTGTACCACACTACCCGCCGCCACTCAGTTCAGTTTCTGCCCAGTTTCTGTGTTGTTTGGCCTATTGCAGACGTGCAGCTTTATATGCTACTGTGAGCAGCGGCCATTTGCCAGGTACCCCATTCAAAATATCCACTGCATGCGATTCCATTTGCAACGTTCTCTCGGAAAACGGCTTGTGTTGCCATCGTCAATGCGTGACACTTGCGTCCAGTCCCCGTAAATCAGGAAATTTTCGAGACTACTGCTTTTATGCTGTGTCACATGGCTGCACTATTTCTTGAAGAAAAGTTGGACAGTCCACTTCGATACACCAGCAAATCGGGCAGCTTCATCGGTGTGGTCATGTGCATGTCCAAACACGATGGCTCCGTTCTGCCAATTATTCATCCACGCGGACTCACGCTACTGTGCTGACTCATACAGCCGACTGACACATAAACACCCCATTCCACTGCCAGCTAAAGAGGGTCATATGATGGCTTGGTATCAGATGTGCACCATGTGTATCGCTCCAAAATGCCAAATTCGCTCTTTAATCTAGTGAGCATATGTGAGTTGCAGTATGCACTGATCAAAAGTTTCCAAACACTAACTAAACTAGGAGACATTAATACGGAGTGCTTAGATCTTTCCCCTTTAAGGTGGCTTGAACTCTGCTGGGAACGCTTTCAATGAGGTGTCTGGATGTATGTGGACAAATGGCAGTCCATTCTTCCCCAAGAGCGGAGACCAGAGAAAGTAGTCATGTTGGAGACGTTGGGGTCTTGAGCGAAGTCGACGTTCCAACTCATCGCGAAGGTGTTCCGTTGGGTTCACGTCGGGAATCTGACGAGCCCAGTCTATTTCAGGAATGTTATTATCCACAAACCATTACTTCACACACGTTGCTTACGAGGGGGTACATTCCCATGCTGATATATACAGTCACCGTCTCTGAATTGTTCCTCCGCTGTACGCAGTACACATCGCTGCAAAATGTCTTCGTATCGTTCCGTGTTTAGCGTTTTCTCAATCATTATTGATACCACACTCTAACCGCGAAAAACACACCCGTTTCATAACACCATCTCTTGCTTACTTCAAAAATGTTCAAATGTGTGTGAAATCTTATGGGACTTAACTGCTAAGGCCATCAGTCCCTCAGCTTACACACTACGTAACCTAAATTATCCTAAAGCCATCGCCACACGGACCGTGCATCCGAACGTTGAGCGTTGAGCGTGCCGAGTTTCTGACGTCATAGCGTGGAATAGCACGTTCGGGAGTCTTTCCGAACGTGCAGGGCAATATCTGGAATGTCAGATATTCTGAGCGTGCGTCCGAGCGTTGACCAATGAGATGGCACAACGCCACCTACGTCACACATACGCCGTCTCCCTTCAGTACAGAGTTGTGAGGCGCCATATTGGCATTCATTTCAAGCCTGTATGTATATGTGCTGTTTCTGAGCAACAGCAAATTGAGAATGATTAAAAAAACCGTTGTTAACTGTGTGATTCGTTCCAATAAAATAATGAGAAACATCATATTCGTGGCAAAAGAATTATTGTAACTTGCGTATTATGAGAGTAGGCTATTTGAAGCTAGCGACACACTGAAGATCTACCCAAAAGGCATTGTTCTTGGTACAATTTATTATAATTAAACTTCAATTAGTAACATATCCACGATTAAGGTTTCCTGCAAGAGCTAACATACTATGATAAGACATCAACAGTATGATGTTGCTGTAGCGTAGTGCCTAGCGTCACTGCCTCAAAAATTACTTTGATGGGGCGGTGGTTCGTGTCTTGCCACTTCCAAATTTTTTTCCTAAGATTCGCGTTTTTATTCGATTCAGATACTTTATTATTAGTTTAATATAAGTATATATTATAATATTTGATGTTATGTAAATATAAGTGACTTTGTTCGATTGGCTTAATCTACAGGACAGCTTGCGCTACTTGTATAAAGATATTTTGCTCCTTTTCCTTTTTCGCTTCGTAATTCACGTGTTGCAAAGATTCTGCTACTGATTAGGAACACTGATCAAGTAAGACTGACCTTGCGGTTTTACTAAAATGTAAGAATGATGAAATAATGTTTGTTACACGCAGAAGTATCCCAAATTTGTACCGCACTGTTTGTAATGGAACTTTTATAAACCTGTGTCCTTATTGATTGGACGTAGTACTTTCCTTTTCGTGGACGATGGAGGAAATGTGCGTTTTAACAGCGCTAATGTGGGAATTTTACGCGCGCCCGTTGAGTAAACAGTGTGATTTACGAACTAGAAACATCCCTCAACTGCCGCTGAAGTGCGTTGCGATCGCGTATACCACGTTTGGGGCCCACGTACCGTATGCACGAGTCGCATCGTTCCTGAGCGTTCAGCAGCACGTTGAACTCGGCACGCTCAACGTTAACGTTCGACGGCACGGTCCGTGTGCCGACGGCTTAAGGACAAACACAAACACCCATGCCCGAGGGAGGACTCGAACCTCCGCCGGGACCAGCCGCACAGTCCATGACTGCAGCGGCTTCCGTGTTGTCAACAAACATGATTGCAGGTAACATTCTGCAGGCATTCGACGAACCTAATCCCTTGTATCGGATTGGCACAGGGTCCAGTGTGATTCGTCACTCTAAATCACTTGTTTCCAGTCATCCACTAGCCAGTGGCGTCGCTCTTTACACCATCTCAAGCATGGCTTAGCATGTGGCTCATGAGGAGCTACTCGACCGGTGTACCCCCCTCATTTCAACTCCCTGCGCACAGTCATTGTGCTAGGTGGACTGCTGGTAACACTTTGGAAATCACGAGTGATTCCTTGCGCTGATTTCATGCGACTTTTTTTTTTACAGCCACCCTCCGCAGTGCTCGAGTTTGCCTGCCCATCAGTACATACACTATGTGATCAAAAGTATCCGGACACCTGGCTGAAAATGACTTACAAGTTCGTCGCGCCCTCGATCGGTAATGCTGCAATTCAGTATGGTGTTGGTCCATCTTACAAGGGGAGGCCGCCAATTGTGAAATTCAGATTCGATTCATACTGCGCATAATAAAAGCTCATGGCCAGAGGTGTAATGTGGCAAAGCACCAAGATGCACTTCTCAGCCGTTGTCGAGAAAATCGACAGTTAAAAGAAACCGTTGCGGTGAAATACTCTCTACGATTAATGATTTTCTACAGCGTCATAGCGCAGCGGTAAGCGCTGGGGTTCGTAATCCGAAGGTCGCCGGATCTAATTTCGCGCCATGCAATATTTTTTTTTATTATTAGTTTTTTTTGCAATTCAAATATATATATATATATATATATATATATATATATATATATATATATATATATACTATTAATGAATTGCTTATGCATGTTGGTGAAGGCGGATCGCTCTCCAATTGTACCGCCTCCATTTTTCCGTTTGTTTAACAGGGTGTACCAAAGCTGTCCCGTCCGCACTGATTTTCGACGATGTTATAAGTTGCGCTAGGGACCGCATCTACCTTCTTTCGAAGTTAGCAGGCAACTACGCTGTTATGGGGCGGCTCGTTTCGGCCCATTCAACTTCTGTCCTTCAAGTGTAACGAGCGAGTAACGGAGTTTATATTTCATACCTGCCACAGCAAGTTTGTGTTCGTGGGGTCTCTATTCTAATTCGAACGTTTGACTTACGCTATATGTATTCGTTTCTACGTCTTCCGTTAACTATACGTGGTTAACATTATGAAGACAATTAATAATATTTGTGAAATACAACTTTGTTTGCGGAAAACATAATGATGTTCGAAGTCGCCAGTTTTTCCACGACAAACGACTTTCAACAACTTATTATATGCATAATTGTTGCAACTGATTGCCGGGAATTTTTATATATATATATATATATATATATATATATATATGAATTACAAAAACCAAATACTAAAAAAAAGTTGCATGGAGCGACATTCGATCCGGCGACCTTCGGATTGCGAACCCAAGCGCTTACCGCTGCACCACCACGGTGTAGAAAATTACTAACCGTAGAGAGTATTTCACCGCAACGGTTTCTTTTAACTGTCGATTTTCTCGACAACGGCTGAGAAGTGCATCTTGGTGCTTTGCCACATTACACCTCTGGCCATGAGCTTTTACTATGCGCAGTATGAATCGAATCTGAATTTCACAATTGGCGGCCTCCCCTTGTTAGCCTTGATGACAACTTACACTCTTGCAGGCACATGTCCAATCAGGTGCTGGAAGGTTTCTTGGGAAATGGCAGGCCATTCTTAACGGAGTGCTGCACTGAGGAGAGGTATCAATGTCGGTCGGTGAGGCCTGGCACGAAGTAGGTATTCCAAAACATCCCAAAGGTGTTCTGTAGGATTCAGGTCAGGACTCTGTGCAGGCCAGCCCATTACAGGGCGGTGCATTATGAAGAGGTGCTCGATCGTGTTGAAAGATGCAATTGCAATCGCCATCCCCCCCCCCCCCCCCAATTGCTCTTCAACAGTGGGAAGCAAGAAGGTGCGTAAAACATCAATGTAGGACTGTGCTGTGATAGTACCACGCAAAGCAACAAATGGTGCAAGCCCCCTCCATGAAAAACACGATCACACCATAACACCACCGTTGGCACTACACACGCTGGCAAATGACGTTCACCGGGCATTCGCCATACCCACACCCTGCTATCGTATCGCCACATTATGTACCGTAATTCGTCACTCCACACAACGTTTTTCCACCGTTCAATCGTCCATTGTTTACGCTCCTTACACCAAGCGAGGCGTCGTTTGGCATCTATCGGCGTGATGTGTGGCTTATGACCAGCCGCTAGACCATGAAATCCAAGTTTTCTCACCCCCTGTCTAACTGTCATAGTACCTGCAGTGCATGCTGATGCAGTACGGAATTCCCGTGTGACGGTCTGGGTAGATGTCTGCCTATTATACATTACAACCCTCTTCAACTGTCGGCGGTCTGTACGCTTTTGTGCTGTACGTGTCCCTTCACGTTTCCACTTCACTATCACATCGGAAACAGTGGACCTAGGGATGTGGAAATCTCGCATACAGACGTATGACACAAGTGATACCCAATCACCTGACCAGGTTCGAAGTCCGTGAGTTCCGCGGAGCGCCCCATTCTGCTCTCTGACGATGTCTAATGACTACTGAGGTCGCTGATATGGATTATCTGGCAGTAGGTTGACAGCACAATGCACCTAACATGAAAAAATATGTTTTTGGGGGTGTCCGGATACTTTTGATCACATAGTGTATCTGCCGGATCTTTGTTAAACTGTCTTTGTTTCTTCGCGTTTCCACTTAGCAATCGCGCGACCAAAAGTCGCTCTTGGCAGCTTTAGAAGGGTTTAAATGGATCTGTTGGATTTGTTACTTAGGTGACGTCCAGTGACTAAGTCCACGTCGAAGTCATGAACTCTTCTGAGCGACCCAGTCTCCTGTTACTGCTTCTTTACTGATAACACAATACTCCCCGTTTGCTTTTATAATGACAGATTCACCTCTCGTGACGTCTAGTCCCCAGTCCCGCATTACTTAGGCGTGACCCGTTACTGTTGATCAGGTAGTCTATGAGTGACATACGATCACTTCTTTTCAATGTGGTGTAGAAACCTAGAGTGATTTTACATTACCTAGCTGTCCATTCTTGCAATCTTTTAAGGTGTCACGGTGAATAATACCTTACTTAAAGAATTCATTAAATGATAAGTCGTCTCCTGTAAATTTATTTTGAGATGAAGCGACGACTTGGACTCCATCTTTTCCTGTATTGAAATTTTCTGAAAGTTTATGAATATGTTGAAACGTTATTTATATGGGCCTATTATAAACAGCAACTACATATGTACACCGCCAAACGACTAAGATTAGTGCAAATTCGTTCTCTGCCTACCCCGAGAAAAACGTATATTTTAAGTATTGTGATATAAATACTATACTAAACCGGAATAACCTCAAATTGATACACGTGTACACAACGTGCGAACTGCACACACATCGAAACACCACTGATTACATACAGATTTCCCGTTTTTCTAGTGTTGAAAGAAATTAAATGTAGACGCATCTTACAATGTATAAGTTTTTTTCAGCGATTATGAGCAATAAAATAGTAAAGCAAAGTAGTATGTACGTACATTACTGCATAAACATATTTGAAAGGAGCACCAAGTTTTTATTAAGTTGATGCGTACGCCTTTAGTTACTTTCATCATGTATAGACACAGCTTATGGCGTTCGCTCATACGTAATGGCAAATACGATTCATTTTTTGTGTGTGAGGCATTTGCAGGACGAAACGAAAATTTGAGGACAGAAGTTATATCGGAAACGCTATACATTCGGACAAACTTATAAATCACGCGTAATGGTGTGAAGCGGGAAATTTCAAGCTCGGTGTTTGAGGTCTTACAACACCTGTGCATCTGTATTTGAGCAGTAAAGTGATGCAAATGTAGTGAAAAATCAGTAAAATTCTTTTGGGTATATGACCGCATCATAAATATGTAAAATTGTCCCATGCTGCGGCCACTGCTGAAAATGGCCTTTCTTAGGGTGTTGTGCTGACTGCTGAGTGAGGGAAACCACAGTTCTTATATGCTAGTGGAAGAAGCTGTTATCGTAACCTGATAGGACAATGAGGATCAAGAGGAGGTGCGTTAAACGTCCTTTGTAGGTGTCTGCTTTATTTCTTGTCTTTGGTCGAAACATGCGAATAAGAAACAAATGGCTCTGAGCACTATGGGACTTAACATCTGAGGTCATCAGTCCCCTAGAACTAGGAACTACTTGAACGTAACTAACCTAAGGACATCACAAACATCCATGCCCGAGGCAGGATTTGAACCTGCGACCGTAGCAGTCGCGCGGTTCCGGACTGAAGCGCCTAGTACCATTCGGCCACCACGTTGGGCGCGAATGAGAAACAATCGGCAGCTGGGACGTCGCGGTGATTGAATGTTGCCTTGTGCAGACGGAGGTGTGGCGGTAATTTCTGTACCTACAGCCGCTATGGTCTCCCCTCCGCCTGCGTGTGTTGTATGGCGAACGCTGTCCTTCCGTAGCACTGTTAGCCTTAGTAGCCAGGACGCTGGAAGTCTGTACCCGTATTCTCTGTTGACGGTGGCGAGTCGCTTAGCTAGTTCTATCGCCTCTCTGATCTTCCTGCTCAAGGTAAGTGGCAATTTCGCCAGAACCGTCTGAGATTATTTTAACATTGTCGTTTTTCCGCACTCATGCTGGTGTTCCGCCACCGCTAACTTGATGTGTTGTATCAGATGAATTTACGAGGTATGGCTAGAAAAAAACCGGACTAGTACTGGTGAAACAATAAAACGAATGCAATAAGGCTGAAAGTCGCGTGGCCTGTCACGTGATTCTCGCTCCGCCTACTGCTCGAGTTTCATCTGCCTCCTGCACTCAGTCTGCCCGTGGCGTCTGTTTTAAGTAGTTGACGTTTTGTCTGTGCGTCGGAAAATGTTGAGTGTACAGAAAGAACAGCGTGTTAACATCAAATTTTGTTTCAAACTAGGAAAATCTGCAAGTGAAACGTTTGTAATGTTACAACAAGTGTACGGCGATGATTGTTTATCGCGAACACAAGTGTTTGAGTGGTTTAAACGATTTAAAGATGGCCGCGAAGACACCAGTGTGTACACTCGCACTGGCAGACCATTGTCAGCAAAAACTGATGCAAACATTGAAAAAATCGGTAAACTTGTTCGACAAGATCGCCGTTTAACAATCAGAGCAGTGTCTGAGTTAACAGGAGTTGACAAGGAAAGTGTTAGGCAGATTCTTCATGAAAGTTTCAACATGAACAAAGTGTGTTCGAAAATGGTTCCAAAGTGTCTCACAATTGAACAGAAGGAACGCCGAAGAATGATTTGTTCTGACATCCTGGAAAACATTGAAAGTGATCCCACCTTCTTACAAAATGTTATTACTTGCGATGAATCGTGGTTTTTTACTTACGATCCCGAAACTAAACGCCAATCGATGCATTGGAAAACTCCTGGTTCTCCACGACAAAAAAAGCACGAATGTCAAAATCGAAATTCAAGGCAATGATGATTGTTTTTTTTTTTTTGACATCAAAGGGATTGTGCACATTGATTGGGTACCAGAGGGACAAACAGTGAATCAGCATTACTACATTAGCGTCTTGGCTACCCTACGAGAGCGAATACGGAGAAAACGGAACGATTTGTGGAGAAAAAAGTCATGGATCCTTCACCAAGACAATGCCCCAGCTCACAGTGCGTTGTCAGTGAAGACGTTTTTGGCAAAACACAACATCCCCATCTTAGATCATCCACCCTACTCACCTGATTTGGCCCCCTGTGACTTTTTTCTTTTCCCTAAAGTCAAGTCAGCTTTGAAAGGAACTAGATTTGAGACTGTTGAAGCAGTAAAAGAAAAAGCGACGGAAGTAATGTATGGACTTAGCGAAAATGATCTGCAGCATTGCTATGAACAGTGGAAAATTCGTATGGAGCGGTGTAGAGACCGAGGAGCTAGTACATTGAAGGAGATAACATGAAATTGTAAATAAATGTTTTTTCCAGCATCAGTCCGGTTTTTTTCTAGCCGCACCTCGTATTTTTCATATTCAGATATCCGTGTAGCAATCGGACGTCCTGTAGTAGTCCACACTCGCCGCCGATTTCATAGACTCCAGCAACATGTAGAATAACATCATGCAATCGGTTGTGGTTGAGCATATGTAAATCCCGTACTCCTGTACATGAAACATGAGCGAGCACCACTCAATGCGCGTCTCCATAGACGCCGCCATAGCCACCCCCCACGCCATTCACCGCCACAGTCCCACCCGCAAGCCGTATTTCATATCAGCTCTGAAGATGGAGCTTCGCAGCTCCGCCCACAAATGCACCCCATCGCTGATCCTGTGAGCCCTCTTGACCAAAGCGCACACTACCTATGCTTGGGGTGATGGTGGGTGGAGGCGTGTTGATACCCATTTGTGCTGGTGGGCTTTCTATAAACGTTTGACGAAGTTTAGCATCAGACTTTCGGTAAACTTTCACTTCGAGGAAAGGCAGCACTCCATTTCTTTCTATCTCCGAAGTCACAGAACGTATGGGCAAAATTCTCCGCCGAGTTGGTATCGAGTCAATCCTCCTAAGCAGCAAAAAAACTGAAGATAAAAGGTTTTCCACTTTACAGAGCGGTGATATAGCAACTAATGTGTAGAATGAGGAGAACAAAACAGTCTTGGTTGCGATGTTGAAATTACTGTTTAAGTTGGCCGGAGTGGCCGTGCGGTTCTAGGCGCTACAGTCTGGAGCCGAGCGACCCCTACGGTCGCAGGTTCGAATCTTGCCTCGGGCATGGATGTGTGTGATGTCCTTAGGTTAGTTAGGTTTAAGTAGTTCTAAGTTCTAGGGGACTGATGACCACAGCAGTTGAGTCCCATAGTGCTCAGAGCCATTTGAACAGCCTTAGGTTAGTTAGGTTTAATTAGTTCCAAGTTCTAGGCGACTGATGACCTCAGACGTTAAGTCGCATAGTGCTCAGAGCCATTTGAACCATTTTTTTACTGTTTAATGAGTCATCAATGATGCGCGTTTCGCTTAATTCGGCGAATCTGAAGATGCCTTGAACTGGGCGAAACGCGTGTCATTGATGAATAAATAAACAGTAATTTCAACACTGTAGCCAAGACTGATTTCTTCTTCTCAAACGAGAAAACGTTCTTAGTTCAACGGAGGATGTAGTCGTCAAACTATATCCTGCTGGAGTCTACGAAATCGGCTGCGATTGAGGACTATAGTCCACGAACGATGGCGCTTCGCGCTTGTCGAGGCACAGACGGGGATTTCAGTACTGACGAGTCCAAACAACAGTTGCGGTATGCGCATGCGCGTGCTTTCCGCTTGATAAAAGCGTATATCCCGCATATTTCGACTCCCGCGTGTTTCTGCAGAATTTATCATTTACCACCACTGTCGGCGATGAAAACTCGCAACGAATGGAATAGAAATTCACTAAACAACTCCCTAGGATTACATTTAATGCGCGCTCGAGCTACGGCACTAACAACAGAGCGCTCACGACGCTACTGATCGCTCACTGGATTTCGGAGAACGCGTGACGTAGATGCGCAGAACAGGCCTAAACTCGACCGACATAATGTATGTACGCGCGACAGGGCAACCGATTGGTGCCCGAATATCTGAACACGAGAGATACATTCCTCTGAGACAACGCACAAAGTCAGCCGTGGTGGAACATCAGCATGAGTGCGACAAACCGATAATATTTAGATAAGCTTGCGTACTGCCGAAACAGTCACTTACCTTGAGGAGGGAGATTAGAGAGGCGATAGAAATAGTTAAACGGCATGTCAGCATGAGTAGAGAAGATAGGTGCAGACTTCCAGCGTCTTGTTGGCTACCAACACTAACAGCGCTATTGGACGACAACTTTCACAAAGAAACACTCGCAGGCGCGCGGGAGACCACAGAGGCCGTGGTTACGTACAGACACACACACACACACACACACACACACACACACACACACACACACACACACGCACATACACAGCTTGCACGACTCAGCCAGCACCAGCCAGTATGTAAACAAACCGCTACGTCAGATCTGCCACCTGTGTCTCATTCGCCAGTTTCCATTGATGACAAGAAATAGCGCAAACACCAATAAAGGACGTTTGTTTTCACCAAGAACGAGAAATATAGCAAACGTCAATAATGGATGGCTAACACCCCTCCTCCCCATTCTTATTACCCTACCACATAACGGAACAGCTTCTTATACAACCTATATAAGTGTGTAACAACTAAGTTCTTAGTCAAAATATCCACGGGTGTGCTGCCGGTCTACAGTGTCCAACGGGCACAATATTTCGGCGATCATACATATCGCCGTCATCAGGTGAACTGACGGACTGAGCTCCTGTGAACGTGCCGGCACGGAGATTCGTGCGCTATGGCTGCTCAGAGGGAACTGGGTTCGGTCGCGGCGGCGGCCGATTTAAATACCCTCCGCCCGCGGCGCGCTCCCTCCGCCGTCCGCGCCCCGCGCCATGGTCGCGCGGTGGAACAGATTGCGACGGCGTCTGAGATGACGTCGGAGTGATGGCTCTGTCCGCCGTGGTCGTCACAACCATACGTTTGCTCGATTTACTCTTGATTAACCCGATCGCTGGTTCCCAAGCCTTGCTAAGATTATAGCCACAGTCACGGTTTATGAGGTCGTCATTGGTGCGAATTTCGATGGCCTCTCTAACAACGCTGTCCCAATATCTCGACGTCTGTACCAGAATCCTCGTGCGGTCATATTCCATGGTGTGATTTTCCGACAAACAATGTTCAGCGACCGCCGACTTGCTCGGATACATCAGACGAGTGTGCCTCTGGTGTTCACGGCATCGATCCTCGACGGTACCCATCGTCTGACCAATATACGACTTGCCACATTGACACGGAATCTGGTACACGTCGGCCTTCCTCAAACCGAGGTCTTCTTTGGCGCTCCCCACCAGTGCACGAGTTTTATTTGGAGGACAAAACACAGTTCCGACCCGGTGTTTCTTCAGAATGCGAGCGATTTTCCCCGAGAGTGCGCCTGTGTATGGAATAAATGCAGTGCCTACCTCCTCCCTCGTGACTTCATCCATCTCAAGAGGTTGTGCTGCAGTGGTTGGGCGGAGAGCACGTTGAATCTGCCACTCTTAATTAAACGTAAACATGGTCCGTAACAGGCCGTTATGCGATGTTTACTTAATCGTGCGATTTGGGCTACGCGTCTTTGTCTTGCGCATTTGTAAGATCTGTATTTCATGTCTTTTCAAATGACTCTTAATTACAAATATAAAGTTGCCATATTCCGTCATTTTACGAAACGATCTACACAACAATGACACCTTTTAAGATCGTATTCTGGACTTAGATCTGCGCCGGCCGAAGTGGCCGTGCGGTTAAAGGCGCTGCAGTCTGGATCCGCAAGACCGCTACGGTCGCAGGTTCGAATATCCTGCCTCGGGCATGGATGTTTGTGATGTCCTTAGGTTAGTTAGGTTTAACTAGTTCTAAGTTCTAGGGGACTAATGACCTCAGTAGTTGAGTCCCATAGTGCTCAGAGCCATTTGAACTTGATCTGCGTTCATTAAATAAACATCGCAATACAGCATACTACAAACCATGTTTACGTTTATTAAGCTTCTGGAGGCTGTGGATCCCTATAAATACAAAAAAAAAGTAAGAACTAAGTTTCTCTCATTCAGTACTCAGCACAACACCCTCAGCACGGCCGTTTGCTACAGTTGTCGAAACGTTGGGAATTTTGATTATTGACAATGCGGCTACATTCGCTGAGGAATTTTACTGACAGTGACAACGGCCTCGGAAGCGTTCACCAATACAGCGGAAAATGTGTATTCAGCAGAATAGGAGAGAGAAGACGAGACAATCGAGAAACCCGTTATCAAGCATACCGAAGCACTGTAATACATTGATCTGTTAACACGAGTACGCACGGCAAAATTCGTTTAACAATACCGTTGTTTACTTTCTGGAAAATAAGAGCCGTCGTCAGGAAAAAAGTAAATGAAAACTAGAAACAAAATTGGACACTTAATTTTCCTGGAAGTGAGCTGAAAGCAAATGATATGAAAGTGTATTTTAAGCGAAATTTTGTAAAGAAGTTGTCACTTTCTGGCGAATACGCGTAAGTAATGTAACGGACTTTCGGACGTTACATGTAGCCTGTTTGGTAAGTTGACTAATTAGCGGTAAATGTAAATGTGATGTGACTAGGGCCTCCCGTCGAGCAGACCATTCGCCGGGTGCAAGTCTTTCGATTTGACGCTACTTCGGCGACCTGCGCGTCGACTAATTAGCGGTTTCCGGTAACGACACGTGTTATTTGAATTATCTATGTTTTTTCCGTTATTCGTGCAGTCACGGCTCCACTTTAACCCAGATAATAGGGAGCGCGTTGTATTGGATCTGTTGATAAACGCAATTATTGCAACACAATCCCCTGGAGACAATGGTATCACACATAATGAATTAGCACAAGTTGTCCTGGATAGTTGCGGGAAGTTGGTTGATAAAGGTCATATCCATATATACAGGTTAGAACAAAAAGGAACGACCAAATGTTCAATTCACGTAACTCACGCACAGAATAAGAACATATTTACACGAGGCTGGGAACGTTTTCTTAGAAACGGTTGTCAGAACACAATTCCTACAAATCTTCATAGTACGTGAATCAAGGGAAACACAGGAACACTTACGTATAGGCTGACATGAATCTTCACGTAATTGTTGAAGTGTATCAACAATTTTAATCAATATTGTTAGCGACTGTTAGATTATTGTTAGATTATGTTAGTCTACCCACACTCGTCGGAGAGCTTACAATGTTCTTCCCTCTTTTTTTAAATTTTTAAATGTAAGAGAATGCTATACGTGATCTGAAAGGGGCCTTTGTCAGTGCGACGAAAACATATAGTACGAGAACTCCTCAATTTAACGTTAAGGCCCTTGAGGTAGTAAATAATGGAAGGGGAAGTCAAATGAAATGAAAATGAGACAAGCTACGAGGAGTGGCCACGCGGTTCTCGCGGAGTGGCCGCGTGGTTCGAGGCGCCATATCACGGACTGCGCGGCCTCTCCCGCCGGAGGTTCGAGCCCTCCCTCGGGCATGGGTGTGTGTGTTGTTCTTAGCGTAACTTAGTTTACGTAGTCTGTAAGTCCAGCGACCGATGACCTAAGCAGTTTGGTCCCTTAGGAATTCACACATTTTGAAAATGAGACGGGTGGAAAAAAGGAAGTAAAAAGTTTGCCGGCCGGGGTGGCCGAGCGGTTCTAGGCGCTACAGTCTGGAACCGCAAGACCGCTACGGTCGCAGGTTCGAATCCTGCCTCGGGCCTGGATGTGTGTGATGTCCTTAGGTTAGTTAGGTTTAAGTAGTTCTAAGTTCTAGGGGACTGATGACCTCAGCAGTTATGTCCCATAGTGCTCAGAGCCATTTTCTGAAGTAAAATGTTTATTATTTCGTAAGTAAGGGCCGTAACTGTTGATACATCTATCCAATTATGAGAAAAGGCGGTCTATGCCTTCACGGAAAAATGTTTGCTGCTGCATACAGAAGCATGATTGTACCCAGGCATTCACCTCTTCATCCAGAGCAAATGTCTTTTTTCAGGGATCCAAAAATACGGAAACGGCATTGAGAGAGATAGCTACAATTAACGCGCAGCAGTACGTGAACAGTTTACAATAACTGAAGCTCGGCAAAAAGTCCAAATGCGTGGGAATGTTTACGGACACTTATCATTCTGTTGTAGGATAATGTTCGCCCAGGTGTTGCCAAGATTGTTTCGATTATGTGGTGTCATCGCCAGACACCACACTTGCTAGGTGGTAGCTTTAAATCGGCCGCGGTCCATTAGTACATGTCGGACCCGCGTGTCGCCACTGTCAGTGATCGCAGACCGAGCGCCACCACACGGCAGGTCTCGAGAGACGGACTAGCACTCGCCCCAGTTGTACGGACGACTTTGCTAGCGACTACACTGACGAAGTCTTTCTCTCATTTGCAGAGCAGATAGTTAGAATAGCCTTCAGCTAAGTCCATCGCTACGACCTAGCAAGGCGCCATTAGCCTTAGATAGCTTGCATCTAAAGAGTCTCACTTGTATCGCCACAATCTCCAGATGTACAACAAGGATGGATTAAAGTTAAGTATTCCAGAAGCTACGTACTTTTCTTTATAGCATTCATTACGTATCCTGTTTCAGAACTCACTCCATCCTTCGTGGGCTTATAGCGTGCATTGCGGTCCCCTCAAACCACACTGTGTCGGCACTTCTGTCGACACATCAGAGTACACTGCAGACGCTTTGCCGAGAGGCCACTAAAAGGTGCCCACACAGTCTCGTTAATTAGTTAGTTGCGTACGTCATTTGTGTAATGACCCGTCAGCGTATCCGAAAGCGCTAATGCGCTGCTTCCTTGACTCGGGTAGGCGCGCCAGCCCCGAATCGCATCCGCCCGTCGGATTAACGACGCGGGCCGGTATGCTGGCCAGCCTGGATGCTGTTTTTAGGCGGTTTTCCACATCCCGGTAGGTGAATACCGGGCTGGTCCCCGCGTTCAGTCCCAGTTACTCGACTCGCAGACATTTGAAAGACGTTAGCACTGTTCCATGGCTTACACTAGACACAGACAGCTGGATACACTATAGTTCAATTCTTTTATCTTGGCGGCTCGCGCAT
The DNA here is from genome assembly GCF_021461385.2 of Schistocerca piceifrons. NCBI lineage: Eukaryota > Metazoa > Arthropoda > Insecta > Orthoptera > Acrididae > Schistocerca > Schistocerca piceifrons. Next base: position 36,650,879 of record NC_060143.1, read on the forward strand.
GCCCGCCCAGAGGCGGGAGATTGCTGCGTTGCCAGTTGCACACGACGCACGCGCCAATAGAAGCAGCGCTATAGTATAGCATAGTTCACAAGCTTACGTTTAGGGGGGAGCGCGCAGTTCATGAAGTAAAGCCACCACGGCCGCATTAACCCTTTCGCTGCTACAGAGACGTGCTCCCTGCATTCCGCGCTGTGCGCGATTTTGTCACTGCACTGCTCGCCTGTGGAGACATATTGTGTTCCGACTGCTTTGAAACTCTTATCAATCGATTCCACAAAAACTATTTGGCCCAAAAATTAGATTTTTACACATCTTCTTGACTGATACCTTCCCCCCATAAATGACTTAATTTTGTTTCGATGTTCAACGCAGTTATTATGCAGCATTAAATATAGTAAACCATTGCACGAAATTTTGAACAGTTTGCAGAGGTAAAAGTCCATAGAGTATACTTTCCGTATGGTCGATTTTAGTTGCCACAATGTTGAGAATGAAATGTGGACGAGATACCTAAATTTCATATAAAATTTACTGTATAACAATAGCTCATTTAAGGACCACATAGGTGTCGTATGTAATATTGAGAAATATTCCGTCTTTCGTGACTGTAACAAAAGTTTTATTTACACTGAGCACGTTTGGCTTTATTTTAAAGCACTTCAATCAATCAAAAGGAAGTAGACAAAATACATTAAACAAAACTGTGGACTTACATAAACATTAGGACTTGAATATACCGTCTATCAGTGAAGTGCTCTGAGCTATGTCAAATATGTGTGCCACACACAAACATCATTTATTTGCTAAAACACTGATCTGCCAACACAAACGTTGAATATTGAGTTACCGCAGCACAAAACTATGAAAGGTGACTTGGCAATGGAGGAGACAAAATACTGTCCACTGAAGATGCTTCAAAAGAGAGAAACGCGTCTGGTCTAAATAAGTCCCTTATTACAGTTGCAGAAGAGGAATATATTTCAGTACCATTGGTAAAACTGCGACTGTGGAACAAAAACAAGAAAGAGAACATGAGTACCATTGTGTATGTGCCATACCTTTCCTTGATTGAAGTGCTTTAAAATAAAGCCAAACTCGTCCGGTGTAAATAATACTTTTATTACAGTCGCGAAAGACGGAACATTTCTCAATATTACATACGGCACATATGTCGTACTTAAATTAAATGAGATATTGTTATACGGTAAATTTTATATGAAATTTAGGTACCTTGTCCACATTTCATTCTCAACATTGTGGCAGCTAAAATCGACCATACGGAAAGTATACGCTATGGGCTTCTACCTCTGCAAACTCTTCAAAATTTCGTGCAATGGCTTACTACATTTAATGCTGCATAATAACTGCGTTGAACATCGAAACAAAATTAAGTCATTTATGGGGGGAAGGTATCAGTCAAGAAAACGTGTACAAATCAAATTTTTGGGCCAAATAGTTTTTGTGAAATCGAATGATAAGTGTGCAAAGCAGTGGGAACACCATGTGTCTGCACAGGCGAGCAGGGCAGTGATGACAAAATCGCGTACAGCGCAGAATGCGGCGAGCACGTGTCTGCAGCAGCGAAAGGGTTAATGAAGAGACAAAGCACTAGAAATTTCAAAAAATTGCATTCAAACGAATATAATTCTTGAAGTAAGGCACTTCGATATTGTTTTTAAGTAATGAGAATATTAAGTTGTGCACAAGGTTTGAACTCATAACCTTTCACGTAGCAGCCCAACACCTTAACCGTTACGCTAACGCACCTCGTCCTACTACTAATGCCATAAGAATTATAACACATCACACAAAATACTGACAAACACTGTTAGTATGACTCACGCTTCGTCGAAGTACAATAGGAAATAAACAATTACCGCTGTTCTTTATTGCGAAAAAGCGGTTTGTGAGATTGATACAAACACCTTTCCTTGCTATCGCCTGAATTAGGAGTCTCATTGCTTGTTTGGTTTAATTAATTAATAGAATATGAAGCAATTGGTATAAAGAATGCTTTTTCCAAACTTTCTATAAAAGAATGTCTGCTATCAAGACATTGCTTTTGTTCTATTACTTTATTTATGACTGAACGTTTCTAAAACTGAAGACACTCGTCCATGCTCTGCACTGCAGTCGAGATGTGGCAACGTCGTTCTCTGTTCATTGGCCGACTGTGTTTTGTGACATCAGATGCGCAGAACGAACCTAAACTCGGCCGCCAACATAAATGACGCGCACTTTAACTCCGTCCTAGGAGTTCGAGTTGGCGGCAGGAAGGGAAACCAGCCACCATCTACAATTTTTTTTTTTTTTCTTTATTGATTTTCAATTCCCCCCGAAGGGGGCGGGCCGGCAGCAGCTTACTACGCTGCTCTACAACCTACAGACTTTTTTTAAATATAGGAAGAAGAAAGAAACAAGGAAAAACAGACGATAAAATGGCGATTTAAAGTGTAAAAGGGCGTAAAATGGCGGAAAGTTAAAACAGAAAGCAAAAGGGATTGGCAATGTAGATAAAAGGCACAGGAATCAGACAAGTAACATAGTAGACACACAATTAAAAACATGGCGACAGTCTGGTTTCTGTTCGCAAGTGATAAAAAGCACACCCAGCGACAGTATGATGGCTTTTCGCTACACTTCCCAAAAGACACAACACGGAGCACGCACTGGAAAAACGCACTGTAAAACACTGCACGAAAAGGCGGCACAAAGATGGCACTCCCGATCCACGGCAGATGGTGGGGGGAACTGGAGTAGAGGGAAAAACAAGGAGCGAGGAGAGGAAAAAACGAAAAGGGGGGGGGGAACCAAAGAGGGAGAGGACTAATAAAGGGGGAGAAGGACAGACGCGAGAGGGAATGCGAGGAGGCAGAGGAGGGAAATGTAAAAGGACGCGGGGCAGAGAAGGGGGCAAAGAGAGGGGAGGTGGGGAAGAAAGAGGATGGAAGGGGGGGGAGAGGGAGCCCGGGAAAAGGACAGAGGAAAGGAGGGGGAGTGAGGATCAGAGTTGATAGGAGGGGTAAAGGGAGGGAGAGAGGGCATCATCCGGGAGGGGGAGTTGATGGAAGCCACCTTGGGAAAGGAGATGGAGGGTGTAGAGATGGAGGGTAGGGGGGACACCCTCTACAACTAATACTGCGAAATAGTAACACGACCGACCCCGCATTGTCGCGGGAATAAGGCCTCAAGGAAATGATGATGATACGTCATTGGTGTAGTATCACGCTTAGACACCATCCTACCGGCATAAACGCGGAACGGAATGGCGAGTTTTCCTCCAACGCCGATAGCGAGCGTGCGGGATCCGGCGGACCCAGTCGAGCATGCCCTCCGGGCCACACCTCGTAGCCCTGTACATTGAGCGCCGTCTGCCGCCCCAGTCTATATAGGAGCGCCGGCGACAGCGAGTTTGCCCACTCACGCTCAGAGCCACAATGCTTCAGGGAGCTTTGCAGACGCCACCTGGTCGCGGCTCTGTCTTCGTCTTTTAGTACAGAGAGACTTTTCCTTGTCGACATTACACTAATGAGCCAAAACATTATGACCATTGCCCACCGCAAGATGTAAAGCTGCCTCGTGGCGCTGTGGGGACGTGTCGCTGCAAGGAAAGTATATAAGCGGACCAGAAGTTGAAAGGAGTCTACTGGGGCACACTTGTATGTGGCACCAGAATATGATAATAATACACACATAAAAAAAAAATTGTACCACTTCGGTTCCAAGAGTTCCGGAACCTTGTAACCTCCCCACAGAAATTTCGAAAGACAATATTTTGAATGACAATGATAATCCTGCTAAGTGTAACCTCCCAGCCAAAACAAAATTTAATGACAATAAATGAGAACTAGCAATCTGACCCAAATGTAAGCTGCCCACAAAAAATGTAAGACAATTCAATGATAATGAAATCTAGATATACCGAAATGTCGATCTTAGGCCCTGTTCACTAATTAAACTCCAAATTCTTACCTCAGTAAAACTGCATCTGCTCTTATTTTCGCCATAGCTTAGAGGAAATGCGTCGCAAATATTCTTTGAATTTAAGTAAATTTTTTCTTTAAGGAAATGCAAGGGAATGTTTTTTTTTTAATTCAAATGATGGTTTTCTTAAAAATGCTCAGTTTGAAAACAAAATTATTATTGGGGCGATTCTTGAACAAATTAGTTACAGTTAAGATACATTACATTATCAGATGTGCGCAATCCTGCTTCATTACCTTATTTAAAAATATACCTCGTCCTGAATGTTGACCAGAGTGCCATGTCGACGCCCGCCGACTCCACACACACAACTGCGACTATCTCTCGCGCGCTACTACCACAGACTATGTCATCTCGCATGCCCTACTACTCTCGAACTCTAACTCGCAACTGAACTGCACTCTCGTGCAGTCAAGCGCAGACTAGGAACGACAAATAGCTCTCTGGTCAGAGGCTTTGCAATGCCTCGCCATCGCCGCCACACAACATACGTGTTTCAACCTGTACAGAAAATTAAAATAGAGACCAACATAAACATCACTTCCGACCTTTTTATTGCTCATGAAAAGCACTAATTACATGTTGTTCCACCATACAGTGGGACCTTCAGAGGTGGCAACCGAGCGGGGTGACGCAGTGGTTAGCACACTGGACTCGCATTCGGGAGGACGACGGTTTAATCCCGCGTCCGGCCATCTTGACTTAGGTTTTCCGTCATTTCCGTAAATCGTTTTAGGCAAATGACGGGATGGTTCCTTTAAAAGGGCACAGCCGAATTCCTTCCCCATCCTTCCCTCATCCGAGCTTGTCCTCCATCTCTAATGACCTCGCCGGCCGGGGTGGCCGAGCGGTTCTAGGCGCTACAGTCTGGAACCGCGCGACCGCTACGGTCGCAGGTTCGAATTCTGCCTCGGGCATGGATGTGTGTGATGTCCTTAGGTTAGTTAGGTTTAAGTAGTTCTGAGTTCTAGGGGACTGATGACCTCAGATGTTAAGTCCCATAGTGCTCAGAGCCATTTGAACCATTTTTCTAATGACCTCACTGTCGACAGGACGTTAAACACTAATCTGCCCCTCCTCAGAGGTGATGGTCCAGACTGTTGTACACACCGGTACCTCTAATACCCAGCAGCACGTCCTGCTGCATTGATGCATGTCTGTATTCGTCTTGGCATACTATCCACAAGTTCATCAAGTCACTGTTGGTCCAGATTGTCCCACTCCTCAGATTGGTTACTGGGTCACGTCGTCCATAAACTGCCCTTTTCAATCTATCCCAGGCATGTTCGATAGGGTTCGTGTCTCAAGAACATGCTGGCCACTCTAGTCGAGCGATGTCGTTATCCTGAAGGAAGTCATTCCCAAGATGTGCACGATGGGGGTGCGAATTGTCGTCCATGAAGACGAATGCCTCGCCAATATGCTGCCGATATGGTTGCACTGTCGGTCTGTGGGCTCGTGGTCGTGCGGTAGCGTTCTCGCTTCCCACTCCTTGGTTCGATTCCCGGCGGGGTCAGGGATTTTCTCTGTCTCGTGATGACTGGGTGTTGTGTGATGTCCTTAGGTTAGTTAGATTTAAGTAGTTCTAAGGTCTAGGGGACTGATGACCATAGATGTTAAGTCCCGTAGTGCTCAGAGCCATTTGAACCATTTTTTCGGTCTGTGGATGGCATTCACGTATCGTAAAGCCGTTATGACGGCTTCCATGACCACCAGTGGCGTACGTTGGCCCCACACAACGGCACCCCAAAGCAGCGGGAAACCTACACCTTGCTGCACTCGCTGGACAGCGTGTCTAAGGCGTTCAGCCTGACTGGGTTGCCTTCAAACACGTCTCCGACGATTGTCTGGTTGAAGGCATATGCGACACTCATCGGCGAAGAGAACGTGATGCCAATCCTGATCGGTCCATTCGGCATCTTGTTGGGTACATCTGTATCGCGCTGCATGGTGTCGTGGTTGCAAAGATGGATATCGTCATGGACGTCGGGAGTGAAGTTGCGTATCATGCAGCCTATTGCGCAGAGTTTGAGTCGTAACACGACGTCCTGTGGCTGCACGAAAAACATTATTCAACATGGTGGCGTTGCTATCAGAGTTCCTACGAGCCATAAGTAGCGGTCATTCACTGCGGCCTGAGAGAGTCATGACATCGACATTTCCTGTCTCTCTGTATCTCCTTCATTTCCGAACAACATCGCTTTGGCTCACCCCGAGACGCCTAGACACATTCCTTGTTACGAGCCCTTCCTGGCACAAAGTAACAATGCGGACGAGATGGAACCGCGGTATTGACCGCCTAGGCATGGTTGAACTACAGACAACACGAACCGTGTACCTCCTTCCTGGTGGAATGACAGGAACTGATCGGCTGTCGGACCCCCTCCGTTTAATAGGCGCTGCTGATGCATGGTTGGGCGAGTTTAATGACATCGCCGAACAGTCAAAGGGACTGTGTCTGTGATACAATATCCACAGTCAACTTCTATCGTCAGGAGTTCTGGGAGCCGGGATGATGCAAAACTTTTTTTGATGTGTGTGCATTGAAGATCCAAAACATTATGACCACCTGCTTAATAGTGTGTTGGTCCACCTCTGGAACGTAATACAGCAGCGGGTTTGAGTGGCATGGACTCGAAAAGTCCTCGGTAGTATCCTCAGGTGTGTGGAATCATATTTCTACACACAAGGTCAGACAATTCCCGTAAATTAGTTTGTGGCCGCGGAGCTGGCGTTCGATAGCGTCCCAGATGTGTTGCATCGGATACAGATCAGGGGAATCTGGTGGACAAGACATCAGCTTGAGTTCACTGTCATCTTCCTCAAACCACTGCAATATTACTCTAGCATGTTACGTCGACAGTTATTCTGCTGCAAGGTGCCACCTGTTTGGGAGAAGACATCAAGCATGAGGTGATACTGCCCAGGTTGCTGTCCGGGCCCCACGGAATCCCATGAGAATCCCCCCACCGGGCTGTGTGCCTGGCGCAGTGCACGTTTCCGGCAGCCATTAGACTGGAGGACTGCCTGTCCGTAAACGACCATCGGCCAAGTGGAACAAGAAATGTGATTCAAACGACTGGGCGAGATAATTTCATTGCTCCACGGCTCAGACTCTACGATCCCATTGCCCACTGCAATCGTAACTGACGTGTTGCTAGGCCAACATGGGAACACGATGCTGCAGACCACCATGTTCAACAATGTGCACCGACTGCTGTGCTCTGAAACACTTGTGCCTGCATCAGAATTGTACTCTGTCGGCAAATTCGCCGCAGTTCGTCACCTACCCTGCTTTATAGAGAGCAAAAGCCTCCCAACTCCGCGTTCTGTGCTGATTCGTCGATTTTCAACACATTACCGCTTCCTCGTGGCTCCATAGTCCTTCAGCTGCTTTCCACAGACGCTCATATCAATAGCAACTGAACAGCCGACCAAATTTCCGAAATGCTGGTTTCCAGGCGCCAGGCCACAATAATCCGTCTTTTGTCAAAGTCGCTTATGTCAGCTGATTTCCCAATTTGCAGCCCATATACACTATGTGATCAAAAGTATCCGGACACCCGCAAAACATACGTTTCTCGTATTAGGTGCATCGCGCTGCCACCTACTGCCAGGTACTCCATATCAGAGACATCAATAGTCATTAGACATCGTGAGAGCAGAATGGGGCGCTCCGTGCAACTGATGGACTTAGAACGTGGTCAGGTGATTGAGTGTCACTTGTGTCATACGTCTGTATGCGAGATTTCCACACATCTAAACATCCCTGGGTCCACTGTTCCCGTTCTTGTAGTGAAGTGGAAACATGAAGGGAAAAGTACAGCACAAAAGCACACTGGCCGACCTCGTCTGTTAACTGGCAGGAACGGCCGACATTTGAAGATGGTCGTAATGTGTAACAGGCAGACATCTATCCAGACCATCACACATGAATTCCAAACTGTATCAGGATCCACTGCAAGTACTATGACATTTAGGCGGGCGGTGAGAAAATTTGGATATCATGGTGGAGCGGCTGCTCATAAGCCTCACATCACGCCGGTAAATGCTGAACGACGCCTCGCTTGGTGTAAGGAGCGTAAGCATTGGACGATTGAACAGTGGAAAACGTTTTGTGGAGTGACGGATCACGGTACACAATGTGGCGATCCGATGGCAGGGTGTGGCTATGGCGAATGCCCGGTGAACGTCATCTGCCAGCGTGTGTAGTGTCAACAGTAAAATTCGGAGGCGGTGTTGTTATGGTGTGGTCGTGTTTTTCATGGATGGGGCTTGCACCCCTTGTTGTTTTTCGCGGCACTATCACAGCACAGGCCTACATTGATGTTTTACGCACCCTCTTGCTTCCCACTGTTGAAGAGCAATGCGGGGATGGCGATCGCATCTTTCAACACGATCGAGCACGTGTTCACAATACACGGCCTGTGGCGGAGTGGTTACTCGACAATAATATCCCTGTAATGGACTGGCCTGCACAGAGTCTTGACCTGAAACGTATAGAACATCTTTGGCATGTTTTGGAACGCCTACTTCGTGCCAGGCCTCACCGACCGACATAGATATGGTTGCTGTTTTGGGATGGCATTATGTGGGGCTAATGTGGTCATGGAAGGCGCGTAACGCCTGTACGATACGTGAATGCCATCCTCCGACCGATAGTGTAACCTTATTGTCAGCATACTGGCGAGGCATTCGTCTTCATGGACGACAATTCGCGCCCCATCGTGCACATCTTGTGAATGACTTCCTTCAGGATGAGGAAATCGCTCGACTAGAATATTCTCCAGACATGAACCCTACCGAACATGCCTGGGATAGATTAAAAACGACGTGACCCAGCAACCACTCTGAGGGATCTGCTCCGAATCGTTGTTAAGGAGTATGACAATCTGGATCAACAGTGCCTTGATGAACTTGTGAATAGTATTCCACGACGAATACAGGCATGCATCAATGCAAGAGGACGTGCTACTGGTTGTGTACAGCAATCTGGACCACCACCTCTGATGGTCTCGCTGCATTGTGGTACAACATGCAATGTGTTGTTTTCATGAGCAATAAAAAGGGCGGAAATGGTGTTTATGTTGATCTCTGTTCTAATTTTCTGTACTGGTTCCGGAACTCTCGGAACCGAGGTGATGCGAAACTTTTTTTGATGTGTGTACAATCGCTGGACTGTGTTTCTTGCTGCACTATTGTATGAGTCTTCGTATGTTTGGAGAAAACAAGTTAAGCAGATCTCCTGTTTGCTATGTTAAATTGCCCGTTAATCATTTCTGTCCGGCTTTCCTACGACGACAGTTGCTCCATCACATTCCACCCCACCTCTTCTTACCGTTGTGTACGAAATCGTAATGATGTGGAACTAGGCGTTTTACACATACAGCACAACTTAATTTTTAATTATGGGTAGATGCTGAACAGCTACAAAAGTCTTTTTTAAAAATATCTACAAATGTGAGCTAGTAATTCCTGGCCATCAGATTTTTACGTATTACAGTAATATAAAGTCCTCCACAAAACACGAGGGGTTGTCAAGGAGGAACGCTTTTAGTCTTCTCTCAAATCTTACTTGCTATCTGCCACACATTTTATATCCCTGGGTAAGTTACCAAGAATGTTTGTTGCAGCACTGTGCACCCCTGTTTGTGCTGAAGACAACCTTAATGTGGAGTAATGTATGCCATTTTTCCTTCTTATGTTGTATTTACTGTACCTACATCATTATTCCTTTTGAACTGTAGTGGATTATTTAGCACTTTTTTGAACAATGAAGACTTTCTGCCGGCCGAAGTGGCCGTGCGGTTAAAGGCGCTGCAGTCTGGAACCGCAAGACCGCTACGGTCGCAGGTTCGAATCCTGCCTCGGGCATGGATGTTTGTGATGTCCTTAGGTTAGTTAGGTTTAACTAGTTCTAAGTTCTAGAGGACTAATGACCTCAGCAGTTGAGTCCCATAGTGCTCAGAGCCATTTGAACCATTTGAAGACTTTCTTTCTTAAAGATGAGCTACCGCAGAACGTTATTCCGTTTGACATCTTTGAATGAAAACATGCAAAATATGTCAGCTGACTGACTTTTCTCTTCCCAGGATTTGTAATGATTCTAAGTGGAAATGTGACGGAACTAAGTTGCCTTAGGTATATGGCAGGTACTGGCTTGTTACGTAGTCTCTTCTCTACAGCTCCAGTTGGCTGGAAAGGAGTGCCTAAGAAAGTTCAAGACACCCCCATAAGATCTGTCGACCTAGAAAAATCGTTCGGCAATATGAAACTGTGCAAGATATGTTCGAAATTCTGAGAAAAACAGGTGTAAGCTACAGGGAATGACAGGGAGTCCAATCTTTTCTCTAGACAAGAGAAGATCTAGATGAAGTCCTCAGAACAACGGAAAAAATTCTATGCAATCAGTATGGAATGAGAATAAACAAGAAAAGGACTAAAGTGATGGTATGCAGTACAGGAACAGAATATGAAACTTTGAGAATTGGAAGAGAGGAGCTGGAAGTGATAGAGGAATTTACTTACCTGGGAAGCAAAATCACAAGAGATGGCAGAAGCCGGAAAGAAATTGCGACCAGAATACCAAAGGCCAAAATTGCATTTACTCGAAGAAGGAACTTACTCACCAGCAACAACATCAGTCTGAAAGTAAGGAAACGTATCATGAAAGGTTTCGTTTGGTGCGTGGCCCTATACGGATGTGAAACTTGGACGATTGGAAGAGAAGAGAGAAGACGGCTAGAGGCCCTGGTGATGTGGTGCTATAGAAGGATGATGAAGATCAGCTGGAGAGACAAATGAAGAGGTACTTAGAAGAGTACAGGAAACCAGATCTCTGTGGAGGCACACCCAAACAAGAAGAGACGAACTTGCAGGGCACATCCTACGACACAACAACATCATCTGAACCAATAGCAGGAGCTACTGAGGGAAGGAATCGGCGACTTTTCTCTTCCCAGGATTTGTAATGATTCTAAGTGGAAATGTGACGGAACTAAGTTGCCTTAGGTATATGGCAGGTACTGGCTTGTTATGTAGTCTCTTCTCTACAGCTCCAGTTGGCGGGAAAGGAGCGCCTAAGAAAGTTCAAGACACCCCCATAAGATCTGTCGACCTAGAAAAATCGTTCGGCAGTATGAAACTGTGCAAGATATGTTCGAAATTCTGAGAAAAACAGGTGTAAGCTACAGGGAATGACAGGGAGTCCAATCTTTTCTCTCCGGTGCAGTGAAGGTAGCAGTCCGGAAAGACTCCTTCTCGGGCCAGTTTGTAAGTCCTCCATGCTCGCCTTTTTCTGTATATGTCGAGCCAAGACGTCCTCTTCGAGAAGGATGAAGTGGCGGACTCCGATCTTTTTGCTTCTACTGACTTTCCGGACGTGATGAGAGCTCCTGGGCAGCAGGAAGTCATCATTGTTCCAGCGATTCCAACAGTCTTCTGTCACTTTCTGCTGGAGCTTGAATATTTTTACTAAGTCGGAGGACTTTGAGGGCTCGGTATCTTTCAGTATATCTCCACCTACTCCCCCCCCCCCCCTTACCCTCTTTACCAGGAAATAAACTGGTGTGAACTCGTTCTCATGAGCCTAGGAGACAAGTCTCCAGTTTAAAGTGATCTCTATGCTTCGAGCAGTTTGAAGTTTCTCTTTGTCCAGACTGCTTCGCCCGATTGCCTTTACGAAGGCATCGCTTTACTAAACCCACCATTCTTTCCCAAAAGGCTCCCCGCCAAGACGCACGTGGAGCGATGAATTTTCATGTGATACTACTTTGGGCCCCCCCATGAACCATGGACCTTGCCGTTGGTGGGGAGGCTTGCGTGCCCCAGCGATACAGATGGCCGTACCGTAGGTGCAACCACAACGGAGGGGTATCTGTTGAGAGGCCAGACAAACATGTTGTTCCTGAAGAGGGGCAGCAGCCTTTTCAGTAGTTGCAGGGGTAACAGTCTGGATGATTGACTGATCTGGCCTTGTAACATTAACCAAAACGGCCTTGCTGTGCTGGTACTGCGAACGGCTGAAAGCAAGGGGAAACTACAGCCGTAATTTTTCCCGAGGACATGCAGCTTTACTGTATGATTAAATGATGATGGCGTCCTCTTGGGTAAAATATTCCGGAGGTAAAATAATCCCCCATTCGGATCTCCGGGCGGGGACTACTCAAGAGGATGTCGTTATCAGGAGAAAGAAAACTGGCGTTCTACGGATCGGAGCGTGGAATGTCAGATCCCTTAATCGGGCAGGTAGGTTAGAAAATTTAAAAAGGGAAATGGATAGGTTAAAGTTAGATATAGTGGGAATTAGTGAAGTTCGGTGGCAGGAGGAACAAGACTTCTGGTCAGGTGATTACAGGGTTATAAATACAAATTCAAATAGGGGTAATGCAGGAGTAGGTTTAATAATGAATTAAAAAATAGGAGTGCGGGTTAGCTACTACAAACAACATAGTGAACGCATTATTGTGGCCAAGATAGACACAAAGCCCATGCCTACTACAGTAGTACAAGTTTATATGCCAACTAGGTCTGCAGATGATGACGAAATTGATAAAATGTATGACGAGATAAAAGAAATTATTCAGGTAGTGAAGGGAGACGAAAATTTAATAGTCATGGGTGACTGGAATTCGTCAGTAGGAAAAGGGAGAGAAGGAAACATAGTAGGTGAATATGGATTGGGGGGAAGAAATGAAAGAGGAAGCCGCCTTGTATAATTTTGCACAGAGCGTAACTTAATCATAGCTAACACTTGGTTCAAGAATCGTGAAAGAAGGTTGTATACCTGGAAGAATCCTGGAGATACTAAAAGGTATCAGGTAGATTACATAATGGTAAGACAGAGATTTAGGAACCAGGTTTTAAATTGTAAGACATTTCCAGGGGCAGATGTGGATTCTGACAACAATCTATTGGTTATGAACTGCAGATTGAAACTGAAGATACTGCAAAAAGGCGGGAATTTAAGGAGATGGGACCTGGATAAACTGAAAGAACCAGAGGTTGTACAGAGTTTCAGGGAGAGCATAAGGGAACAATTGACAGGAATGGGGGAAAGAAATACAGTAGAAGAAGAATGGGAAGCTCTGAGGGATGAAGTAGTGAAGGCAGCAGAGGATCAAGTAGGTAAAAAGACGAGGGCTAATAGAAATCCTTGGGTAACAGAAGATATATTGAATTTAATTGATGAAAGGAGAAAATATAAAAATGCAGTAAATGAAGCAGGCAAAAAGGAATACAAACGTCTCAAAAATGAGATCGACAGGAAGTGCAAAATGGCTAAGCAGGGATGGCTAGAGGACAAATGTAAGGGTGTAGAGGCTTGTCTCACTAAGGATAAGATAGATACTGCCTACAGGAAAATTAAAGAGACCTTTGGAGATCAGAGAACCACTTGTATGAATATCAAGAGTTCAGATGGCAACCCAGTTCTAAGCAAAGAAGGGAAGGCAGAAAGGTGGAAGGAGTATATAGAGGGTTTATACAAGGGCGATGTACTTGAGGACAATATTATGGAAATGGAAGAGGATGTAGATGAAGATGAAATGGGAGATAAGATACTGCGTGAAGAGTTTGACAGAGCACTGAAAGACCTGAGTCGAAACAAGGCCCCGGGAGTAGACAACATTCCATTAGAACTACTGATGGCCTTGGGAGAGCCAGTCATGACAAAACTCTACCATCTGGTGAGCAAGATGTACGAGACAGGCGAAATACCCACAGACTTCAAGAAGAATATAATAATTCCAATCCCAAAGAAAGGTGGTGTTGACAGATGTGAAAATTACCGAACTGTCAGTTTAATAAGTCACAGCTGCAAAATACTAACGCAAATTCTTTACAGACGAATGGAAAAACTGGGAGAAGCGGACCTCGGGGAAGATCAGTTTGGATTCCGTAGAAATGTTGGAACACGTTAGGCAATACTAACCCTACGACTTATCTTAGAAGAAAGATTAAGAAAAGGCAAACCTACGTTTCTAGCATTTGTAGACTTAGAGAAAGCTTTTGACCGAGCGAGGTGGCGCAGTGGTTAGCACACTGGACTCGCATTCGGGAGGACGACGGTTCAATCCCGCGTCCGGCCATCCTGATTTAGGTTTTCCGTGATTTCCCTAAATCGCTCCAGGCAAATGCCGGGATGGTTCCTCTGAAAGGGCACGGCCGACTTCCTTCCCTGTCCTTCCCTAATCCGATGAGACCGATGACCTCGCTGTTTGGTCTCTTTCCCAAAAACCAACCAACCAACCAAAGCTTTTGACAACGTTAACTGGAATACTCTCTTTCAAATTCTGAAGGTGGCAGGGGTAAAATACAGGGAGCGAAAGGCTATTTACAATTTGTACAGAAACCAGATGGCAGTTATAAGAGTCGAGGGACATGAAAGGGAAGCAGTGGTTGGGAAAGGAGTGAGACAGGGTTGTAGCCTCTCCCCGATGTTATTCAATCTGCATATTGAGCAAGCAGTAAAGGAAACAAAAGAAAAATTCGGAGTAGGTGTTAAAATTCATGGAGAAGAAGCAAAAACTTTGAGGTTCGCCGATGACATTGTAATTCTGTCAGAGACAGCAAAGGACTTGGAAGAGCAGTTGAACGGAATGGACAGTGTCTTGAAAGGAGGATATAAGATGAACATCAACAAAAGCAAAACGAGGATAATGGAATGTAGTCAGATTAAATCGGGTGATGCTGAGGGGATTAGATTAGGAAATGAGACACTTAAAGTAGTAAAGGAGTTTTGCTATTTAGGGAATAAAATAACTGATGATGGTCGAAGTAGAGAGGATATAAAAAGCAGACTGGCAATGGCAAGGAAATCGTTTCTGAAGAAGAGAAATTTGTTAACATCGAGTATAGATTTAAGTGTCAGGAAGTCGTTTCTGAAAGTATTTGTATGGAGTGTAGCCATGTATGGAAGTGAAACATGGACGATAACCAGTTTGGACAAGAAGAGAATAGAAGCTTTCGAAATGTGGTGCTACAGAAGAATGCTGAAGATAAGGTGGGTAGATCACATAACTAATGATGAGGTATTGAATAGGATTGGGGAGAAGAGAAGTTTGTGGCACAACTTGACTAGAAGAAGGGATCGGTTGGTAGGACATGTTTTGAGGCATCAAGGGATCACAAATTTAGCATTGGAGGGCAGCGTGGAGGGTAAAAATCGTAGAGGGAGACCAAGAGATGAATACACTAAGCAGATTCAGAAGGATGTAGGTTGCAGTAGGTACTGGGAGATGAAGAAGCTTGCACAGGATAGAGTAGCATGGAGAGCTGCATCAAACCAGTCTCAGGACTGAAGACCACAACAACAACAACAACTACTTTGGGCGATATGATTATGAATTAGATCAGATGTAAGAGTTGCCCTAAGGTCCGGCATTTGTTGCTTATCTGTCTGAAGGCTCTTGGAGTTGTCATTGTAAAATGTTATGCGGGGCGCCTCGTCTGCTAACAAATCTTTGTCAACAAGAATTCATCTGCTGTGGCTGTAAGCTCAAAACGGATGGATCTGGATATTTCACAGGTAAACAGAACAGTGTAATGCTTAGTGACAAGTCTTCCAGTTTTAGAAAATAACAGTCCTATACAGCCTAATGAACTGTCAGGCGGTAGTGCAGTGTCTACATACCGCTTACTCTTTACCGTATGGAAGTCATCGTATTGAATATCCATTCCGAACAAATTTCTACATTCTAAATTATTATTTATTATAATGTGACTGAGCGAGGTGACGCATCCTTCCCTAATCCGATGGGAGCGATGACCTCGCCGTTCGGGCCCCTCACCAAATCAATCAACCAACCACTTTTATGAGTATACATCACAGAGACATTACATTTTATCGAGGGATACTTGTGTCATATATGCCAAATGGACAGCTAATCCTTTGCGGCATCCTTACAGGAGCTCACTACTTTAAATTACTTCAGGGTAACACTTCTGAATGAAACTAATGGGGAATGTTTCGCACGATCTTCCACATTATATAAGGCAGCGTACCCGCGATATGCATTTGCTGACTAAACAACTGTGTTAAGAGTCATACGACCGTCTCCTAGCTTTGCTGAGTCATTTCAGTCAATTCTGAGCGATAAAGATGGCACGCGCTGGAAAATGCTCACTGTTAGATAGCCGCCTTCTCCGCAGATGTACTCCATTCCCCCGCATTCATTCGACGAAGCTGAATATGTTGTTTGCTTCCACGCCAACAGCCTTTCGCATTGGTTTGTGCATACTTCGTATGACGGTGACCAATGGAGTTTTGATCCTTACTTAGGCTGTTAAATTTTTTCTGTCTTTTACCATTACATATGTACAGTCTTGATAGAAAGGGAAACAACCTGTTCACGTGACTAAGGAACTGTCATGGCGTATTAGTGCGTGACTGTTTCTCGATTTCATTCTGTCTCCTTACAAAGTTTTCTCACAGTCAAATGCAAAATCAGTTACAAATTGTCAATTATAATGTCGCCTGGTTTTTGCAACAGATTCCTGCGTTTTCTCTTCCGGATATGAAGGGTCACTGCCTGTCTCGAGTTTTTTACTGTTTTTCATTTCTTTTCATTTATTTATGGCATCATATGTAAATTTATGTATAAAATATTTTACGTGTTTATTTTCTGTCGTATGAGTGTTACACCGAGAGGAATCTATGTACACTCAGAGAAACAAGGAGGTGGTGATATTTGAAAGACACTGTCTTCTGGGAGGAGACGTAATAACGTATATCCTAGGTGTTGGTAAAATGTACGAGAGGCATGAAAAGTTAGAGAGAGGTCATGTAAAGAGAGCGCAAAGAATCGGAGATCGAGTGACGATGTTTAAAAAGGAAAAGCGGTTCAGCTGATCACTGCCACAGAGAGTGTAATGGTGTGCAACTACTCAGAGCAGAGGAACAACGCTAAATTTACGTATATAGCGCTAAGAAATGAAGAATTTGCAAACAGTGGCATTGTTAAAATTATTGTTCATGGTTCATACTCAATAAATTATCGCATCTTTGTTCAAACATAAAATGAGTATGTAATATTATTTGAGCTAAATCGGTAACAGGATACATTTTTAGTATCTGTTCTATCTGAACATCCCGCTACACACTGTAAACTGCTCCGCTTTAATTTCCAGAAACTGCTGACAGAAAGCTATTATTAATGTCAAATACGAACTTCGTGGAATACAAGAAAAAAGAGTCGTTGTACTGGATACAGTACAGCGAAGGCAGAGACAGCAATCTCATCTACCATGCCGGATCGTCAACTGGTAGAAATAGATTCGATGCATACATATTTTGCCAGACAGCGGTCACTGGACTCGGATTTGGAAGGACGACTGTTCAAACCATTCTCCGCCTATCCTGACTCAGGTTTTCCGTGTTTCCCTAAATCGCTTCGGGCAAATGCTGGGATCGTTCCTTTGAAAGGGCACGGCCGATTTCCTTGCCCAGTCCGAACTTGAACTCCGTCTCCAATGACCTCGTTGTCGACGGGACGTTAAACCCCTAATCTCCTCCACCAAACACCAGTGCGAACCAAATAAACCGTGGCAGTTATCGGTTCAGAATACAGTAAGTAATTAATTTGAAGTTGACATTTCAGTGTAAATACATCTTTCTCTTATTCGCTGAGAAAAGCTATTTATTTACAAGTATTCTCTCAGACGAAATTAAATGAACGTTTCTCATATTTACTTAGTCGTTGTGGAGTGAAGCTGACGAGGGAAAATATAACAAAGTGAGTGAAAGAATTAGATCTTTTAGCAGGCCGCGTGGTATCGATAAATTTTCAGTACTCACTAATAAGGTCATTATCGAGGGGTCATACGTTCAATAATGCGTGGCATTAATAACTTTTATTTGAATGTATGCTGTCCCTACTTCCGGACGTGTCCCAAAGATCAAACACCAAGCGGGATCCATAGCTGTGATACATATTATGCAAATTGTGGAGGGAGGAGAAAGAAAAGGAAAGGAACTAATGACATCGGATGCATTGAGACGTTGTGTGGAATCAGCGGCGTCGAGTGAAATTGTCTGCCTAATCAGGACTCAAACCTGGGATCTCCTATTTATTAGGCAGCTGCGTTAATTACTGGACCAGCTAGCCACAGTGGTAATCTTACATGCCCGGACTATCTCGGCGCGCTCTCCTGCCGACTCAAATTCCTATTCTTGAGCCTAGTCCGAAAAAACGGATACCACATCGAATCCGTAGCTGTGATGCATATTATGTAAATTGAAGGTGGAAAGGGGGGAAAGAGAAGGAAATGAACTAATCATATCAGCTGCGTCAATTTAATAAGGCACGGTTGCAAAATACTGCTGGCCGGAGTGGCCGAGCGGTTAAAGGCGCTACAGTCTGGAACCGCACGACCGCTACGGTCGCAGGTTCGAATCCTGCCTCGGGCATGGATGTGTGTGATGTCCTTAGGTTAGTTAGGTTTAAGTAGTTCTAAGTTCTAGGGGACTTATGACCACAGCAGTTGAGTCCCATTATGCTCAGAGCCATTTGAACCATTTTTTTTTTTTTTTTTTGCAAAATACTAACACGAATTCTTTACAGAAAAATAGAAAAACTGGTAGAAGCCGACCACGACAAATATCAGTTTTGATTCCGAAGTGTAGGAATACGTGAGGCAATACTGACCCTATGGCTGCTCTTAGAAGATAGGTTAAGGAAAGGCAAACCTACGTTTATAGCACTTGTAGACTTAGAGTAGCTTTTGGCAATGTTGACTGGAGTACTCTGTTTGAAATTCTGAAGGTAGCAGGGGTGAAACACAGGGAGCAAAACGCTGTTTACAATTTGTTCAAAAAGCAGACGCAATTATAAGAGTCGACGAGCATGTAAGGGAAGCAGTGGTTGAGAGGGGAGTGAGACAGGGTTGTTGACTATCCCTATTGTTACTGAATATGTACACTGAGCAAACAGTAAAGGAAATCAATGAACATTTTGGAGCAGAAATTAAAGTTCAGGGAGAAGAAAGTAAACCTTTGAGTTTTGCCGATGACATTGTAATTCTGTCAGAGATAGCAAAGACTTAGAAGAGCATTTGAACGGAATGGACGGCGTCTTGAAAGGAGGATAAGGCGGATATAATGTGTACATCAGAAAAGCAAAACAGGGGTAACGGAATGTAGTCGAATTAAGTCAGGTGATGCTGAGAGAATTATATTAGGAAACGAGACTTTAAAAGTGGTAGATGAGTTTTGCTATTTGGGCAGCAAAATAACTGATGATGGCCGAAGTAGAGAGCTTATAAAATTTTGACTGGCATTAGCAAGATAAGCGTTTCTGAAGAAGATAAATTTGTTAACATCGGAAATAGATTTGAGTGTTAGGAGGCTGAAAGTATTTGTATGGAGTGTAGCCATTGTGTGGAAGTGAAACGTGGAATAAACACTTTAGACAAG
Source organism: Schistocerca piceifrons (assembly GCF_021461385.2). Taxonomy (NCBI): domain Eukaryota; kingdom Metazoa; phylum Arthropoda; class Insecta; order Orthoptera; family Acrididae; genus Schistocerca; species Schistocerca piceifrons. Next base: position 36,670,275 of record NC_060143.1, read on the forward strand.
AAGAAAACAGAGGCTCTTGAAATGTCGAGCTACAGAAGAATGCTGAAGATTAGATGGCTAGATTGCGTGGCTAATGAGGAGGTGCTGAACAGAACTGGACAGTCAAGAAATTTGTAGACAAAATTGTCTACAAGAAGGGTTCAGTAGATAGGATATTGTCTGAGACATCAAGGGATCACCATTTTTAATATTGGGAGGAAATGTGAGGTTTAAAAGTCGTAGAGGGAAACAAAGAGATGAAAATAGTAAGCAGAGGATCTAGGTTGCAGTAGCTATTCTGAGATAAAGAAGCTTGCATAATATAAAGCAGGGTGGAGAGCTGCATCAAACCGATCTCCGGACTGAAGACCATAACAACAATATTTCTTTCTTTTGTACGACTCGAGATAATTGCTAAATTTAATTTGGCCGTGCCATTGGAAAAATTTTATTGCTTTAGCAAGCTGGTATCTATTTACGTGATGTTCAAGATAATTAGATTTGCGACATTAATTAAATCGATCTACATTACAGATCTTGGGGTGTCCGTCACCATTCGTAAACCTGAGAAGTGGATTACACCTCAGCAGCATTTCCGACGTATGGAAAAAATAAGAAATATTTTCTCCAATTTACTGCTTGCGATGAGGTCTGTTCAGCCGTGTTGGACTTGCGATACTCTCAGGTAGATAATGCACTCTTTGCATTAGTTCAGCCAACTACGTAGCACTAAGTACACGGGAGCGATATAGAGGTACCTAACAGTCTTCGAATCGTGCCAGTTTCCGTTTTTTAAGATCAGCTTGTCAAAAAATTACATCAACACATCCCACTTATGAAGTATATTATCTGCAATTAATGTTTCCTATGTAATTTATGCTCAAAGCGTAATTATCAGTTTCGAGATTTGCAGTTACATTCTCAGATGATTTTTATTAAGTATCTTCTACTGCGTGAAGATTAATGGCATGAAAATATGCAGTTTTTTTCAGTAATATTTGATGTTTGATTTAGATAATGTTTCCACGTAGTCCTTCTACCGTAATTCGTAACTTGTTTGTTGAACGTTCCTCTCAGGACACCCTGAGTACAGTATTCCATTATTTTGTATTTGATCCAGCAGAAACACCACACAATAAATGGCGACAAAATACAAAGATATATCAGACACATTGTAGCATCTCCATCGCGCATCTCCAATTTGCATTTTTTAAATCTACTTTTGCATCAGTTAATTATATAGTGGATATACCTCAGTGCTTTCAGCCGGTTGAAACGAAATATGCTGAAATGTGGTAGTTAGAACGTTCGCCAAAAGTACAGCTGTCGATATGAGGTCATATCCCTTTGCAAATTCTAAGTGCTACTACTGAAGGAAAAAACATACATACATACACGAATCTGTGAAAAATCCTCTGGTTAAGTCGCCCATTTTGGACTTCATAATCTTCATTTTACACTGCAAACCGTGTAAAAGTTAAAGTCGCAGAATTTTTGTGTGAAATTCACAGAAAACGCATATTCTGCTTAGTTGTTGTATCATCCTTTATCCGTTGATATCTAAGTGCACCTGGCAGTAAAGGAACGGCAGATGATTGGCATCATCTGTGAATATAGATTCCGTCATAAAAACAGTTCTGAGATTTTTTCCCTTTAGATTATTTTCCAACCGCTTGCTTTGGCATTAAGTGGGTTTTGGCTCAGGGGTGACTGCTGGGACTATTACTCTTTCGGACTATTACTCTTTCATATATATATATATATATATATATATATATATATATATATATATATATATATATAATATCCCCCATGAACCACGAACCTTGCCGTTGGTGGGGAGGCTTGCATGCCTCAACGATACAGATAGCCGTACCTCAGGTGCAACCACAACGGAGGGGTATCTGTTGAGAGGCCAGACAAACATGTGGTTCCTGAAGAGGGGCAGCAGCCTTTTCAGTAGTTGCAGGGGCAACAGTCTGGATGATTGACTGATCTGGCCTTGTTACACTAACCAAAATGGCCTTGCTGTTCTGGTACTCTGAACGGCTGAAAGCAAGGGGAAACTACAGCCGTAATTTTTCCCGAGGGCATGCAGCTTTACTGTATGATTAAATGATGATGGCGTCCTCTTGGGTAAAATATTCCGGAGGTAAAATAGTCCCCCATTCGGATCTCCGGGCGGGGACTACTCAGGAGGACGTTGTTATCAGGATAAAGAAAACTGGCGTTCTACGGATCGGAGCGTGGAATGTCAGATCCCTTAATCGGGCAGGTAGGTTAGAAAATTTAAAAAGGGAAATGGATAGGTTAAAGTTAGATATAGTGGGAATTGGTGAAGTTCGGTGGCAGGAGGAACAAGACTTCTGGTCAGGTGAATACAGGGTTATAAATACAAAATCAAATAGGGGTAATGCAGGAGTAGGTTTAATAATGAATAAAAAAAATAGGTGTACGGGTAAGCTACTACAAACAGCATAGTGAACACATTATTGTGGCCAAGATAGATACGAAGCCCGCGCCTACTACAGTAGTACAAGTTTATTTGCAAACTAGCTCTGCAGATGACGAAGAAATTGAAGAAATGTATGTGGGGAGATAAAAGAAATTATTCAGGTAGTGAAGGGAGACAAAAATTTAATAGTCATGGGTGACTGGAATTCGTCATTAGGAAAAGGGAGAGAAGGAAACATAGTAGGTGAATATGGATTGGGGCTAAGAAATGAAAGAGGAAGCCGCCTGGTAGAATTTTGCGCAGAGCATAACTTAATCATAGCTAATACTTGGCATAAGAATCATGAAAGAAGGTTGTATACATGGAAGAACCCTGTAGATACTAAAGGGTATGAGATAGATTATATAATAGTTAGACAGAGATTTAGGAACCAGGTTTTAAATTGTAAGACATTTCCAGGGGCAGATGTGGACATGGCCACAATCTATTGGTTGTGAACTGTAGATTAAAACTGAAGAAACTGCAAAAAGGTGGGAATTTAAGGAGATGGGACCTGGATAAACTGAAAGAACCAGAGATTGTACAGAGTTTCAGGGAGAGCATAAGGCAACAATTGACAGGAATGGGGGAAAGAAATACAGTAGAAGAAGAATGGGTAGCTTTGAGGGATGAAATAGTGAAGACAGCAGAGGATCAAATAGGAAAAAAGACGAGGGCTAGTAGAAACCTTTGGGTAACAGAAGACATATTGAATTTAATTGAAGAAAGGAGAAAATATAAAAATGCAGTAAATGAAGCAGGCAAAAAGGAATACAATCGTCTCAAAAATGATATCGACAGGAAGTGCAAAATGGCTAAGCAGGGATGGCTAGAGGACAAATGTAAGGATGTAGAGGCTTATCTCACAAGTGGTAAGAGATACTGCCTACAGGAAAATTAGAGAGACCTTTGGAGAAAGGAGAACCACTTGCATGAATATCAAGAGCTTTGATGGAAACCCAGTTCTAAGCAAAGAAGGGAAAGCAGAAAGGGCGATGTACTTGAGGACAATATTATGCAAATGGAAGAGAATGTAGATGAAGATGAAATGGGAAATATGATATTGCCTGAAGAGTTTGACAGAGCACTGAAAGACATGAGTCGAAACAAGGCCCCCGGTTGACAACATTCCATTAGAACTAGTGACAACCTTGGGAGAGTCAGTCCTGACAAAACTCTACCATCTGGTGAGCAAGATGTATGAGACAGGCGAAATACCCTCAGACTTCAAGAAGAATATAATAATCCCAATCCCAAAGAAAGCAGGTGTTGACAGATGTGAAAATTACCGAACTATCAGTTTAATAAGTCACAGCTGCAAAATACTAACGCAAATTCTTTACAGACGAATGGAAAAACTGATAGAAGCCGACCTCGGGGAAGATCAGTTTGGATTCCGTAGAAATGTTGGAACACGTGAGGCAATACTGACCCTACGACTTATCTTATAAAATAGATTAAGGAAGGAGCAAACCTACGTTTCTAGCATTTGTAGACTTAGAGAAAGCTTTTGACAACGTTGATTGGAATACTCGCTTTCAAATTCTGAAGGTGGCAGGGGTAAAATACAGGGAGCGAAAGGCTATTTACAATTTGTACAGAAAGCAGATGGCAGTTATAAGAGTCGAGGGGTATGAAAGCGAAGCAGTAGTTGGGAAGGGAGTGAGACAGGGTTGTATCCTATCCCCGATGTTATTCAATCTCTATATTGAGCAAGCAATAAAGCATACAAAAGAAAAGTTCGGAGTAGGTATTAAAATCCACGGAGAAGAAATAAAAACTTTGAGGTTCGCCGATGACATTGTAATACTGTCAGAGACAGCAAAGGACTTGGAAGAGCAGTTGAACGGAATGGACAGTGTCTTGAAAGGAGGGTATAAGATGAAGATCAACAAAAGCTAAACGAAGATAATGGAATGTAGTCGAATTAAGTCGGGTGATGCTGAGGGAATTAGATTAGGAAATGAGACACTTAAAGTAGTAAAGGAGTTTTGCTATTTGGGGAGCAAAATAACTGATGATGGTCGAAGTAGAGAGGATATAAAATGTAGACTGGCAATGGCAAGGAAAGCGTTTCTGAAGAAGAAAAAATTGTTAACATCGAGTATAGATTTAAATGTCAGGAAGTCGTTTCTGAAAGTATTTGTATGGAGTGTAGCCATGTATGGAAGTGAAACGTGGACGATAAATAGCTTAGGCAAGAAGAGAATAGAAGCTTTTGAAACGTGGTGCTACAGAAGAATGCTGATGATTAGATGGGTTGATCACGTAACTAATGAGGAGGTATTGAATAGAATTGGGGAGAAGAGGAGCTTGTGGCACAACTTGACAAGAAGAAGGGACCGGTTGGTAGGACATGTTTTGAGACATCGAGGGATCACCAATTTAGTATTGGAGGGCAGCGTGGAGGGTAAAAATCGTAGAGGTAGACCAAGAGATGAATACACAAAGCAGATTCAGAAGGATGCAGGCTGCAGTAGGTACTGGGTGATGAAGAAGCTTGCACAGGACAGAGTAGCGTGGAGAGCTGCATCAAACCAGTCTCAGGACTGGAGACCACAACAACAACAACAACAACTTGTAATGTGAAAATTGCTTCTTGCCAAATTTTATGATTCTAGGTCAACGGAAAATACCCTGTAGGTTTTGACGTGCGAGTTTTATGAGTATCAAAATCTGTGACATTAATGATCGTATCATGTGAATGCATTGATTTAGAAGATTCAATTTTCTTTACACCGCGAAGAAACTGTAGACCTTAGTATGTGTGACAGATTTCAGCTTGATACGTATACCCATTCCTGAGGAAAAGGGTGTTTTTGCGGACGGACAGATGGACGACAAAGTTATGCTACAACGGTTCCGTTTTTACCGACTGTCGTGCGGAACTTTGAAAACGGTGTCTTGCATAAGGCATAATTCCACTTTTATTTATTATTATTATTATTTTTTTTTTTTTTTAGGCAGGTTCGATTGCATCACGAAAGGCCGCATTGATCTGCGAGGAGCGCTGTGTTGATTGGCTCGGCCGGGCGGCGACTCAGCTCCCACAATAGCCGGTGGGTGGGTGGGTGGGTATCGTTATTATTTTCCGCGCGCGTCGCGCGGGAGCGGCGGGCGGCTCCTCCGCTGTGCGGGGCTCGGCTCGGCTCGGCTCGGCGCGGCCGACTCCCGCCTGGGCCGCGCGCAGCACGTGTGACCCACTTGCGGAGTGTACGCCGGTTTCACTTTCAGCGGCGGGCCGCGCGGCGCTCGCTTTCACGCGGATACGGTCCCACCGCCCAAACTCCGCGGATCTCTCTCTCTCTCTCTCCCCCCGTCACGCCGAGCTGCCGGCCTAACTGCCGCGACGACCGCCCCAGACCGCCTCGGCTCCGACTGCGTAACATTGTCCCAGTAACGAGCAGCCCTTACTTAATTCCTCGTCACTGTCGAGAAGACCTGGGAGGACTAGACACGAACATTCCTGGCTGCCACGACCTTGATCCCTTTCAGGTCTTTCCATCTACACCGCCGGAAAAAATGGTACAACCTTGTAGAGATTTCCTATTCATTCGAGATTTACACGACTGGCCAATAAAATTGCTACACCAAGAAGAAATGCAGATGATAAACGGGTATTCATTGGACAAATATATTATACTAGAACTGACATGTGATTACATTTTCACGCAATTTGGGTGTATAGATCCTGAGAAATCAGTACCCAGAACAACCACTTCTGGCCGTAATAACGGCCTTGATACGCCTGGGCATTGAGTCAAACTGAGCTTAGATGGCGTGTACAGGTACAGCTGCCCATATAGCATCAACAGGATACCACAGTTCATTAAGAGTAGTGACTGGCGTATTGTGACGAGCCAGTTGCCCGGCCACCATTGACCAGACGTTTTCAATTGGTGAGAGATCTGGAGAATGTGCTGCCCAGGGCAGCAGTCGAACTTTTTCTGTATCCAGAAAGGCCCGTACAGGACCTGCAACATAAGGTCGTGCATTGTCCTGCTGAAATGTAGGGTTTCGCAGGGATCGAAAGAAGGGTAGAGCCACGCGTCGTAACACATCTGAAATGTAACGTCCACTGTTCAAAGTGCCGTCAATGCGACCAAGAGGTGACCGAGTCGTGTAACCAATGGCACCCCATACCATCACGCCGGGTGATACGCCACTATGGCGATGACGAATACACGCTTCCAATGTGCGTTCACCGCGATGTCGCCAAATACGGATGCGACCATATGATGCTGTAAACAGAACCTGGATTCATCCGAAAAAATGACGTTTTGCCATTCGTGCATCCAGGTTCGTCGCTGAGTACACCATCGCAGGCGCTCCTCTCTGTGATGCAGCGTCAAGGGTAGCCGCAGCCATAGCCTCCGAGATGATAGTCCATGCTGCTGCAAACGTCGTCGGACTGTTCGCGCAGATGGTTGTTGTCTTGCAAACGTCCCCATCTGTTGACTCAAGGATCGAGACGTGGCTGCACGATCCTTTACACCCATGTGGATAAGATGCCCGTCATCTCGACTGCTAGTGATACGAGGCCGTTGGGATCTAGCACGGCGTTCCGTATTACCCTCCTGAACGCACCGATTCCATATTCTACTAACAGTCATTGGATCTCGACCAACGCGAGCAGCAATGTCGCAATACAATAAACCGCAATCGCTGTAGGCTGCAATCCGACCTTTATCAAAGTCGGAAACGTGATGGTACCCATTTCTCCTCCTTAAACGAGGCATCACAACAACGTTTCACCAGGCAACGCCGGTCAACTGCTGTTTGTGTATGAGAAATCGGTTGGAAACTTTCCTCATGTCAGCACATTGTAGGTGACGCCACCGGCGCCAGCCTTGTGTGAATGCTCTGGAAAGCTAATCATTTGCATATCACAGCATCTTCTTCCTGTCGGTTAAATTTCGCGTCTGTAGCACGTCATCTTCGTGGTGTAGCAATTTTAATGGCCACTAGTGTATTATTACACAGTGTATATGGAGTACATGAAATGATAACATTTGCAGATCAATAGCACAAGCGGCGCTCAGGTACCAGGTAACGACCCTTGCTGAAACAACTCTGTTATTTCGTGACGTAGCCTCCAGGTCGGCAATGTAGGTGCTGACTCTGGCTTCCAGTCTATCTTACAGATGGCGAATACTGTCCTAGGATACGTTATTCCATGACTGATCGACCAGTTCTCGTAGTTCTGTAAGAGGTGTTGGTTGACGTTCTCCAGGAGTAGGAGCAACCATAGCAGCAGGAAGTAAAGAAGAAAAGGGAATTTGAGCTCTCTTAGTTATAGCTGCCAAACAATTAATATAGTAATAAGCTTTATTTCATCCCACCAAACCCCATAAAAGTTCAGATGGAGACAAGTTAGGAGGTCGTGCTGACCGGAAGAGTTGCTGCGCATTTTGCAGATGAGTTTCACGAGCTGTCTTTGGGCGACCATAATCCTGTTATAGCAACACACCACCTTCCTGTTGCTTGTACTGAGCGCGGGCTAGTATCCGCTCCAGAAACAGCAAAGGTGAATAACAGTTGTGGCTTATCAAACCCATACCAAACGGCAACGTGCGGGACCAGTGTGTCTTGGATGAATGCAGTCTGTGAGACAGAGATCAGCAGATCTACATCGTACATGCAAACGAGCATCACTTGAATGCAGCCAGAATCTGCTTTAATCTCTGAAGACCATGGCGCGCCATTCCATCTTCCAAGTGATCCTCAGACGGCACCAGTCTACCGGTTCACGTCGGTGCAGTGCCTTGAGTAGAAGTCGGGCTAGAAGAGTGCGTACACGTATTCCCAGTGCTAATAACGGGTTCACATGTCTGGGCTCACAACCCCTCCTATTTGTGCAAGAGTGTTCATGTGACCATTGATACCGGGATCGTTGCTCAACTGACGCAGCACGCCCAACTTGTGTAGCTATTCTATGAAATGACCATTCTGCCACTTGGAAAGCCACAATTTGACCAATTCCAAACTCGCTCAGTTGGCGATATTAAGCACAAGTGTCTCACCAGGCGTAGTTGCCTCCTCGCTTCACACGTTTGCGCCACACACAGCCTTCTGGCTGTAGGCATTGTCTATTGAAGGATGCACACAGACGGTGCCCTGATAGCTATGCCACTACGCTGTCTGTTGGGGAACCATCACCAGTACATGTAGTATACCACAGGTGGCGAATGCTGTCATCAGATCGCCGGCCGTGGCGGCAGAGCGGTTCTAGGCGTTTCAGTCTGGAACCGCGCTGCTCCTACGGTCGCAGGTTCGAATCCTGCCTCGGGCATGGATGTGTGTGATATCCTTAGGTTAGTTAGGTTTAAGTAATTCTAGGGACTGGTGACCTCAGATGTAAAGTCCCATAGTGCTCAGAGCCATTTGAACCATTTGTCATCAGATCAAAACTGACCTCCTCTTCCCAGATGTGCCAATTTCTTTCCGGCAGTACATGTTTATACAATCTAAGGCAAAAAAAGCGACGTACAATGAAGAAATTGTCCGAATGGGACAGAAATAGGTAGATGTGATGTACATGTACGGACAAACAAACGATTAAATTTTCAGAAAAATTGGATGATTTATTCAAGAGAAAGAGTTTCACCAATTGAGCAACTCAGTAACGTGTTGGTGCACCTCTGGCCGTTATTCAAGAAATTGTTCTGTTTAGCATTGATTGACTGAGTTGTTGGATGTCCTCCTGAGTGATATTGTTCCAAATTCTGTTCAATTTTCGCTTTAGATTGCGAAAATCCCAAGCTGGTTGGAGAGCCCTGCACATAATGCTCCAAACATCTTCAAATGGTGACAGGTTTACGATTTTGCTGGCCAAGTTGGGGTTTGGCAAGCGCGAAGACAAGCTGTAAAAAACTGACTTTTCATAAGCGGGATTCACAGTCACGTAAAACTTTTTGGAAGACATAATGTTTACGCCAGTGACTGTTAAACTTCTTATTTCCGCTATTGCAATTTTGGCCTTAGGCCATTATCAAGTGTAGATGTTTTGGCTTTAAGCCATGCCAGGTTTATGCACGCTGACACATTTATATGACAACGACATATAAATGTTTCAGCGTATATAAAGTTGACATGGCTTGAAGCCAAAACATCTGCATTTGATAATGGTCTAAGGCAGAAATTGCAATAGCGGAAATAAGAAGTTTAACAGTCACTGGCGTAAACATGATGTCTTTCATATAAGCTGTAAAAACTCTTCTTGAAATCTGAGCCCAGAATGGATTGCCATGAAGTGCAACAAAATGGGGCTAGAACACCTTGGCTGTAATGACGTGCTGTAAGGACGCCGCGGATGACAACCAAAGTGTCGTGCTATGAAATGAAGTAATACCTTACCCCCTCACCCCTGCTTGTCAGGCCTTATGGTGGGCGACAATCAGGCTGACATCCCACCGCTGTCCAGGTCATCTCCAGACGAGTCCTCAGCCTATAATCTCAATGACTAGACTGGAATTGTCTACAGTGATGATCCCCTCTTAGAAATGAGCCACGATGACCAGAAGTGTCTGCAGATACTCCGGAGGGCGCTGGGATACCAACGTGACTGTCGCCCGCCAAACGAGCCGATTACCAAGATCTTGGGTGCCACTTCATCTCATAGCACGATACCTTTGGTTGCCAGCGCAGCACCCTTACAGCACAGAGGTAGGTCGGCGACATTCTACTTCCCGTTTTGTTGGCCTTCATGGCAAGCCATCTTGGGCTTACATTTCAGCAAGATAAATGCCCACCCGTACACAGTAAGGATTTTTGCTGCTTGTCTTCGTGTTTGACAAACGATACTTTGGTCACTAAGTTCGCCACGTCATTCCCCAATTGAGAACATTTGGTGCATTATCTGCGAGGCCTCCAACCAGCTCGGGATTCTGACACTCTAACGCGCCTGTTGGACAGAAATTGGCACGATATCGCTCAGAAGGACATCCAACAATTATACCAATCAGTGCAAAGCCGGATAACTGCTGCATAAGGGCCAGAAGGTGGCAGTGGTAAAATATAGGGAGCGAAAGGCTATTTACAATTTGTACAGAAACCAGATGGTAGTTATAAGAGTCGAGGGGCATGAAAGGGAAGTAGTGGTTGGGAAGGGAGTGAGACAGGGTTGTAGCCTTTCCCTGATGTTATTCAATTTGCATACTGAGCAAGTAGTAAAGGAAACAAAAGAAAAATTCGGAGTAGGTATTAAAATCCATAGAGAAGAAACTTTGAGGTTCGCCGATGACATTGTAATTCTGTCAGAGACAGCAAAGGAGTTGGAAGAGCAGTTGAACGGAATGGAGAGTCTCTTGAAAGGAGGATATAAGATGAACATCAACAAAAGAAAAACGAGGATAATGGAGTGTAGTCGCATTAAATCGGGTGATGCTGCGGGAATTACATTAGGAAGTGAGACGCTTAAAGTAGTAAATGAGTTTTGCTATTTGGGGAGCAAAATAACTGATGATGGTCGAAGTGGAGAGGATATAAAATGTAGACTGGCAATGGCAAGGAAAGCGTTTCTGAAGAAGAGAAATTTGTTAACATCGAGTATAGATTTAAGTGTCAGGAAGTCGTTTCTGAAAGTATTTGTATGGAGTGTAGCCATGTATGGAAGTGAAACGTGGACGATAAATAGTTTAGACAAGAAGAGAATAGAAGCTTTCGAAATGTGGTGCTACAGAAAAATGCTGAAGATTAGTTAACTAATGAGGAGGTATTGAACAGGATTGGGGAGAAGAGAAATTTGTGGCACAACTTGACTAGAAGAAGGGATCAGCTCGTAGGGCATATTCTGAGGCATCAAGGGATCATAAATTTAGTTTTGGAGGGCAGAGTGGAGGGTAAAAATCGTAGAGGGAGACCAAGAGATGAATACACTAAACGGATCCCTTCGCTCCCAGCTTCAGACAGTGTTGGCTTCGGTCACACAGATGGCCATCACTGTGGGGGTCCGGATGGGGGTTTGTCGGGGACGGCCAGCTCGTCCCACGCATCCCCCGATCGGACTACGACTGTGGCTGCCCGGGATACTGCCCACATTGAGGCTGATCCCTCACCTGTGGTAGAGTGGGAGGTCGTCTCGAGGTGTGGCATGGGGCGAAAGACATTCTGGAGGGCTCTCCAGTTTGTCTGACGAACCGGTTTCAGGCTCTGTCTCAGGCTGATACTGATATTCGGCCGGACATGGCTGCTTGTGCTGTTCCAGAGGTTGCCCCTCAGTCTGCAAGATCCGGGCGGTCGCGGAGGGTGGGCTTACTGGTAGTTGGGAGCTCCAACGTCAGGCGCGTATTGGGGCCCCTTAGGGATATGGCAGCAAGAGAGGGGAAGAAAACCAATGTGCACTCCGTGTTCATACCGGGGGGAGTCATTCCAGATGTGGAAAGGGTCCTTCCGGATGCCATGAAGGGTACAGGGTGCACCCATCTGCAGGTGGTCGCTCATGACGGCACCAATGATGTGTGTCGCTATGGATCGGAGGAAATCCTCTCTGGCTTCCGGCGGCTATCTGCTTTTGCTGAAGACCGCCAGTCTCGCTAGCGGGATGAAAGCAGAGCTCACCATCTGCAGCATCGTCGACAGGACTGACTGCGGAGCTTTGGTACAGAACCGAGTGGAGTGTCTGAACCAGAGGCTGAGACGGTTCTGCGACCGGTGGGCTGCAGATTCCTCGACTTGCGCCATAGGGTGGTGGGGTTTCGGGTTCCGCTGGATAGGTCAGGAGTCCACTACACGCAGCAAGCGGCTACACGGGTAGCAGGGGTTGTGTGGCGTGGGATGGGCGCTTTTTAGGTTAGATGGCCTCGGGCAAGTACAGAAAGGGCAGCAAGCTCAAAGGGTGCGGGGCAAAGTCAGGACATGCGGGGACCAAGCAGCAATCGGTATTGTAATTGTAAACTGTTGAAGCTGCGTTGGTAAAGTACCGGAACTTCAAGCGCTGATAGAAAGCAGCGAATCAGAAATCGTTATAGGTACAGAAAGCTGGCTGAAGCCAGAGATAAATTCTGCCGAAATTTTTACAAAGACACAGACGGTGTTTAGAAAGGATAGATTGCATGCGACCGGTGGTGGCGTGTTTCTCGCTGTTAGTAGTAGTTTATCCTGTAGTGAAGTAGAAGTGGATAGTTCCTGTGAACTATTATGGGTGTAGGTTATACTCAACAACCGAGCTAGGTTAATAATTGGCTCCTTTTACCAAACTCCCGACTCAGCAGCATTAGTGGCAGAACAACTGAGAGAAAATTTGGAATACATTTCACATAAATTTTCTCAGCATGTTATAGTCTTAGGTGGAGATTTCAATTTACCAGATGTAGACTGGGACACTCAGATGTTTAGGACGGGTGGTAGGGACAGAGCATCGAGTGACATTATACTGAGTGCACTATCCGAAAATTACCTCGAGCAATTAAACAGAGAACCGACTCGTGGAGACAACATCTTGGACCTACTGATAACAAACAGACCCGAACTTTTCGACTCTGTAAGTACAGAACAGGGAATCAGTGATCATAAGGCCGTTGCAGCATCCCTGAATATGGAAGTTAATAGGAATATAAAAAAAGGGAGGAAGGTTTATCTGTTTAGCAAGAGTAATAGAAGGCAGATTTCAGACTACCTCACAGATCAAAACGAAAATTTCTGTTCCGACACTGACAATGTTGAGTCTTAATGGAAAAAGTTCAAGGCAATCGTAAAATGCGTTTTAGGAAGGTACGTGCCGAGTAAAACTGTGAGGGACGGGAAAAACCCACCGTGGTTCAACAACAAAGTTAGGAAACTACTGCGAAAGCAAAGAGAGCTTCACTCCAAGTTTAAACGCAGCCAAAACCTCTCAGACAAACAGAAGCTAAACGATGTCAAAGTTAGCGTAAGGAGGGCTATGCGTGAAGCGTTCAGTGAATTCGAAAGTAAAATTCTATGTACCGACTTGACAGAAAATCCTAGGAAGTTCTGGTCTTACGTTAAACCAGTAAGTGGCTCGAAACAGCATACTGGGAGATGAAGAAGCTTGCACAGGATAGAGTAGCATGGAGAGCTGCATCAAACCAGTCTCTGGACTGAAGACTACAACAACAACATTGGCCAGAGGTGGACCAATGCATTACTGACCTGCTCAATTCGTGTAGCTCTTTCTCTTGGATAAATCATTCAGTTTTTCTCGCATTATAATCATTTTTTTTTGCCTGTACATGTACATCACATCAACGGATTTTCGTCCCGTTCGGATAATCCCTTCGTGGTTTTTATGTCTTAGAGTTTATTTCTCTGTGATGTTTCCAGATAGACCTCATGGAGATACAGCTTTATTTACTGATAGGTCTCATGGACAAACACCTTTATTTACTAACAATATGTGTTTGCTCCATTCCACTCAGCTGTCTTATCAATGATGTTGATATTTGCTTTATATCATAGATTTCGTGGTTTTATAACTCTATCCTCACAGTTCATTGTTGTTGTTGTGGTCTTTAATTTACTTAATCCAGTCAAAGTCTTATCCTCCCTCTATAAGTTTTATTCATCTTCTCCCCCCCCCCCCTCCTCTATAACCGACTGGTCTCATCAGTTGATGACTGTTTTTGATTGTTGTACCATAACTCTTTTCTCCCCAGTTCCAGTAGCATAAATGAAACTAGCGACAAACTTTGCAAAATTAGGGACCGCTATGTAGATTAAGTTAAGGATTCTGTTACCTTCGAAGTAAAATAACGCATTATGGAGGAAGCCAGGAAGATACAAGAAGCACATTGGCACGGGAAATCAGGGGATTCCTTGCTAATAGAATCTTCTGGTATCAGATATAGGCCTTAATTTGAGGAAGAAATTTCTGACTGCATGTGTCTGGACCACAGCATTGCATGGAAATGAACCGTGGGCTCCGGAAAACAGGAAAACAACAGAATCGGAGAATTTGTGATTTCTTGTTCCAAAAGGTTGCTCAAATGTAAGTGGTCTGAAAAGGAATGAGATTCTCCAAAGATCTCGCGAAGGAAGAAATATGTGGAAAACACTGACAAGAAAAAAAGAGCAGGCTGATAGAACATTTGTTAAGACATCAGAGAATAACTTCCACAGTACTGGAGGGAGCTGTAGGTAAATAATATGTACTATAAACGGTAACAATCGTACCGTACTCTGGAAATTACCTGCAACATCTGTCGATTTTGTTCTGTTAATAGCGACTTCTGAGCTTCATCTGCAAGGAAGACCTGAATCCACTCAAAAATGTGGTCCGAAACTTCAAAATTCCTCTGTTCCATACTGAAGAGAATTTAAACTAGGAAAAGCACATTCTGGAACTGCTAAAGCTTAGTTTAGCCCCATTTTCACTTAGAATCATTGCAACTCTTGGGGAGAGACAAATCAGTAAGTTGAAATTTTTGCATATTTTCATTCAATAATGTCATATGGAGTAATCTTCTGGGGAAAGCCTTCATTGCGCAAAACGTTCTGTAATTATAATACGTGGTGCTCAGCCACGAGCATCTTGTAGACACCTGTTTAAGGAGTTGGAAATTATGGCAACTGCTTCACAGTATATTTATCGCTCATGAAGTTGTAAATAATTCACTACGGTTCAAAATGAACATAGAAGGAAAACTGACATTCATTACTCCACTTTAAGGTTGTCTTAAGCACAGAAAGGGGTGCACAATGCTGCAACAAAAAGTTTTGGTCACTGGCCCAGTGATATAAAATATGTTAGAAAGCAAAGTAAAATTTATAAACAAACTCAGAAAGTTTCTCTTTGACATCTCCTTCTATTCCGTAGAAGAACTCCTATTACCGTAATGTGTAAGAAGTATGAAATACTAAGTCACATGTATAAATATTTAAAAAAAAGCTTTTATAAATTTTCAGCATGTTCCCATAATTAAAAATTAAGTTGTGTTTCGTACTGTGTGTAAAATGACTAGTTGCACCTCATTACGATTTATCGTGCAAAATAGTCCATGAAACATGTAACTAACTAACTAAGTACTCGACGAGCTTGTCTTTTTCTCACTGAACCATGTATGTCTCCATGAAGTCATGGAACACGGCATCGATCTGAGCATCGAAACCTCCAGCGATCTAGATCTCGTGCAGGAACAGAGAAAGCTGGGTTTCGTAAGATCTCTGGTTTCGGAGCCATATTGATTTTTATAGAGGAGATTTCAGGTTTCCAAAAATGTCATAATACGTCAGAACAGAACTTATTCCATCATTCGATAGCAGATTGATGACAGCGATGTAGGCCTGTAATTGTGCGCATCTCTCCTACGACCCTTCTTGAACACGGGAATGACGTGCACTTTTTCCAGCTACTATGTACCCTTCGCTGCCCTAGCGAGCTACGACAAATTGCTGTTAGAAGGGGAACAAGCTCTTCCGCATAATCTCTGTAGAATCTTGCAGGTATCTCATCTGGTCCAGATGCCCGTCTAATATTATCGATTGTTGCTTTTATATACCGCAATCACTTATCTCAGTATCTGCCATTTGGGCACTCGTGCGTTGGCTGAAAGGAGGGATAATACACGATCCAGTTACACTTAGGTGACCATCACCTCTAAGTTAAATCAATGAGCAACAACCGCTGAGCCGGCCGCTGTGGCCGAGTGGTTCTAGGCGCTTCAGTCCGGAACTGCGCTGCTGCAACGGTCGCTGGTTCGAATCCTGCCTCCGGTGTGGACGTGTGTGATGTCCTTAGGTTAGTTAGGTTTAAGTAGTTCTAAGTTCTAGGGGACTGATGACCTCAGATGTTAAGTCCAATAGTCCTTAAAGCCATTTGAACCATTTGAACAACCGCTCACAGACGGCAGACGGAAGGACTAGCAGTGGAGGGTATAAAAAGCTTGTCGGGAGGGACACAGTCGTTGTAATGCGGAAACGGGTCCGCTCTCTTAGCTGAGTGGTCAGCGCGTCTGACTACCATGGACTGGGCCCAGATTCGACTCCTGAATTAAATCAGGTGATGCTAAGAAAATTAGATTAGGAAATGAGACACTTACATGAGGTTTACTATTTGGGGAGCAAAATAACTGATGATGGTCGAGGTAGAGAGGACATAAAATGTAGATTGGCGGTGGCAAGGAAAGCGTTTCTGAAGAAGAGAAATTTGTTAACATCGAGTATAGATTTAACTGTCAGGAAGTCGTTTCTGAAAGTATGTGTATGGGGTGTAGCCATGTATGGAAGTGAAACATGGACGATAAACAGTGTAAACAAGAAGAGAATAGAAGCTTTCAAAATGTGGTGCTACAGAAGAATGCTACAGATTAGATGGGTAAATTATGTAACTAATGAGGAGGTACAGAATAGGATTGGGGAGAACAGGAATTTGTCGCACAACTTGACTAGAAGAAGGAGTCGGTTGGCAGGACGTGTTCTGAGGCATCAAGGGTTCACCAATTTAGTATTTAGAGGGCAGCGTGGAGGGTAAAAATCGTAGAGGGAGACCAAGAGATGAATACACTAAGCAGATTCAGAAGTCTGTAGGTTGCACTAGGTACTTGGAGATCGAGAAGCTTGCACAGGATAGGGTAGCATGGAGAGCTGCATCGAACCAGTCTCTGGACTGAAGACCGCAAGTAAGGTTTCTCAACCGGATACACTGTTATTTGACAGTAAATTTCCAGGCATCATGGAATGATCAGTTTGGCAATAGAGGGACGTGCGGGGCCGTAAAATGTATGGAGGGAGATCATGGGGTGATTACAGTGAGTACGTTCAAATGGATGTAGGTTGCAGCTGTTATTCAGAGATGATGAGGCATGCACTTGATAGACTAACGTCGAGAGCTACATCAAACCAGTCTTCGGATCGAATACCGCAACAAAAACAACAACAACCCAGAACGTTTACTGTACTACCCGACCACGATATGGTTGCACTTGGCCTTCTACGACCGTTACTAGAAACACTCGATGACGCTACAGTGGCGACTAAGAAAAGCGCATCGCATTGTGAATGGTTCAAAACAATTGTGCACATATTACGAAGTGTTTCAGTACGTCTTCGTGAAACATCACAATAAAAAGTAACGATAAGCCAACCGAAGCACCCTCACCCCCAGATGCAACAGAGTTGTGGTCCACTAATACGTAAGTGCTGTAGATTATCTTTGTGTCTACATCTGCTGTAGCATACAGTGAGCTGGAATATCTCCAAGCAGATGAGGGGGAGAGAGGAGGAGGTTAGTGTTAACGTCCTGTGGACAACAAGGTCGTTAGAGATAGATCACTAGCTCCGATTAGGGAAAGACGGAAAACGGCAGTGCCCTTTCGAAGGAACCATCCCGGTATTTACCCTAAGTGGTTTAGGGAATTCACGGAAAACCTAAATCAGGATTGTCGGACGCGGGTTTGAATCGTCGTCCTCCCGAATGCAAGTCCATTGTGCTAACCGTTGCGCTACCCAGCCAGGTCGCAACAAAAAGAAGAGCACTCCAAAACGCAGCACTTTGTACCTGAACAATACCTAAGCATGATTGGCTACTGCTTTAACTGGTAGTCCGGAGATATATGCGGACTTTGTTTGCTAGGAGAGTGTTCCTCCCTCTCTTCATGGGAAAAAATGACGTTGAGGGGAATGCTACATCAGTCAAGTGTCGAAAGTTTCTCATAATCTGTAGCAATGTTCGAACGGACGTGTTTGATTACAAACACGCATTGGGAATCACCTCGTTAATAAATACGAACGCTGGGACGCAAAATATCGAATTTCCTGTGTTTATTACCCGTGGGAAGCCTCAGAGAACAGCTTATCCGCACTAAATCACGGCAACGCGCGTTTTTGGACGCCGTCCAACTGAGAAAGAAACAGCATGCTCAGCATGCCGCAGCTGTCACAATACAGTAGGCGAATGTGCGGCGCCTTCTCGCATTGCTGTGCCCTCAATGTGCATTTCGCACAACACTTGTAGCTTCCAAATATTCTGTTCAAGGTTAGCGATACTTAACGCTTGTCAGCTGGATCTGTGTACGAGTACACTACCAGGAAACGTAATCTTTGCTTTCAGAGATTCCTCACCCAGATCGTTTAGTTACAGATTCGTGTCGATCCAGACAGAGAGGCTAGCCCTCCGGCACGGCCCTACGTCCCTGTCGATACCTTCCAGAGACTCATTGACTCTTTCTTCCTGCAAGTCTCATAGCAGTCACATGAAAACGGGGAAAATGGAAAATATATGTAAACTTTTTAGTATCATTTCAAATGTAATCGTAACTATTAATGCACTGTGAGACAAGACGGTTACTGCCTTCATCGAAAACTGTTTCTGGTGGCCTACTGTACCATGATTGAACACAGCCGTGTACATCTTCATCCGAAGCAAGTCGACGGCTACGGCTGCGAATGTCTTTCTTCAGGGCTCCAAAAATATTCGTACCGCGTGGAGTGAGGTCGGGACTGTATGGAGGATATGTAAGGGCTCCCCATCAAAACTTCCGCAACAACCCTGGCAACTTGTGGGCGGGCAACGTGGATCCGTATACAACGGCAAACATTTTTTCTATGAAGGCATTGGCAGTCTTGTCATACAGTGGCTTAAGTGTATTAAGAGTTAAGGCGACTTCTTTTGAAACAATAAGAAATTTACTTACTATTTTCCCCATCTGTCTGCCCCTTATACATACCTGTGGTTTGAGTTAAAGTGTTAGGCAACGTAATGGTGTCTAACTTCTAATCATTGGGATATGTAGCTGTGTTGTAAGCCAATCATTTGGATTATCTACAATATACACTGAAGAGCCCCAAAAAAAGTACATCTGCCTAATGTCCCCCCTCCCCACAGCCAGCAGAAGTCTGCAGCGCGACGTGACATGGATTTGACTAATGTCTGAAGTAGTGCTGGACGGAATTGATGCCATGAATCCTACAGGGCTGGCCATAAATCCGTAAGAGTACGAGGGGGTGGAAATCTCTTCTGAACAGCACGTGCTAGGCATTCCAGATATGCTCAATTATGTTCATGTCTGGCGAGCTTGGTGGCCATTGGAAATGTTTAAACTCGGAAGAGTGTTCCTGGAGCCACTCTGCAGCAATTCTGGACGTGTGGGGTGTCGCATTGTACTGCTGGGATTGCCCGAGTCCGTCAGAATGCACAATCGGCATGAATGGATGCAGGGGATCAGGCAGGATGCTTTTGTACTTGTCACTGTCAAAGTCATGTCTAGATGTATCAGGGGTCCCATATCACTTCAACTGCACACGCCCCACGCCAATACAGCGTCTCCACCATCTTGAATAGCCCCCTCCTGGCATGCAGGGTCCATGGATTCATGACGTTGTCTCCATACCTGTACAGGTCCATCGGCTCGACGCAATTTGAAACGAGACTCGTCCGATCAGACAACGTGTTTCCAGTCATAAACAATCCAATGTTGGTGTTGACGGGCCGAGGCGAGGCGTAAAGCTTAGTATCGTGCAGTCATCAAGGTTCAAAATGGCACTGAGCACAATGGGACTTAACATCTTAGGTCATCAGTCCCCTAGAACTTAGAACTACTTAAACCTAACTAACCTAAGGACATCACACACATCCATGCCCGAGGCAGGATTCCAACCTGCGACCGTAGCAGCCACGTGGTTCCGGACTGAAGCACTTAGAACCACTCGGTCACAGCGGCCGGCCGGTACTCTAATGTCAGAGTATTAATGAGGGCCGCTAAACAAATCCAACGGTTCATGGTTCATTCCCAGGGTTGTAGATATGATTTGGTTCAAATGTTTCAAATGGCTCTGAGCACTATGGGACTTAACATGTATGGTCATCAGTCCCCTAGAACTTAGAACTACTTAAACCTAACTAACCTAAGGACATCACACAACACCCAGTCATCACGAGGCAGAGAAAAGCCCTGACCCCGCCGGGAATCGAACCCGGGAACACGGGCGCGTGAAGCGAGAACGCTACCACACGACCACGAGCTGCGGACGGTGTCTTGTGCTCTCTCACACCTCTGGCAATTATACGCTAATGTGAAAACTTATAAGTTGCACCATGGTTTGGAATTTACGTGAATCTTAAGTCCCCCCTATAACTGGTTGGTCAAATCTGTTCAAAAGTCAAAGGAAAGTGAGTGTATACTACTTCTAATCGGACTGTGACAAGTAAAACGCAGTGTTGTTCAATGCAACCTTCATACTGATGAGACCTGTACCACTATTTCCTACTTCAGGAAAAATGGATGTACCCACTGCAGGAATTGTCCTTCTGAGGCTACGCAGCCGGCCGTTGTGGCCGAGCGGTTCTAGGCGCTTCAGTCTGGAACCGAGCGACCGCTACAGTCGCAGGTTCGAATCCTACCTCGGGCATGGATGTGTGTGATGCCCTTAGATTAGTTAGGTTTAAGTAGTTCTAAGTCTAGGGGACTGATGTCCTCAGATGTTAAGTCCCATAGTGCTCAGAGTCATTTGTACCATTTTCTGAGGCTACGCAGTCGTACAACTTAAGCTTGGTGCCTTGGAGACGACAGGCTGTATTTTCCACTGACTCATGGGGAACGTCTTCGCCCTGGCCGTTAGATGACAGTTCAAAACGTTATCGGTTCAAAAAAGTGGTTCAAATGGCTCTGAGCACTACGGGACTCAACTGCTGTGGTCATCAGTCCCCTAGAACTTAGAACTACTTAAACCTAACTAACCTAAGGACATCACACACATCGATGCCCGAGGCAGGATTCGAACCTGCGACCGTAGCAGTCGCACGGTTCCGGACTGAAGCGCCTAGAACCGCGAGACCACCGCGGCCGGCCAAAACGTTATCGGGCTCTGCTTTCAGAAGTCAGCGAGAGGCTCCCTGCCACCAGCTGACTTTGTAACATTTCTGCTGTTCCTCATAAAGCAGGAGGATAAAGACGTTCTCTGCGTTGGTCACGTCACAAAACTCACCAGGCGATTATGGAAAATGTGGCGAGAATTTTTTTTTTCATTTTCAAATCTATAATAATCCAGTTCATAAGTAAAATGTCATAATTATTTTATCTGGTATAGTAGGATTCGAGTAAAATGGCTAACTGAACTGCACCTGGTGGAAATCTACATCTACATCTACATTTATACTCCGCAAGCCACCCAACGGTGTGTGGCGGAGGGCACTTTACGTGCCACTGTCATTACCTCCCTTTCCTGTTCCAGTCGCGTATGGTTCGCGGGAAGAACGACTGTCTGAAAGCCTCCGTGCGCGCTCTAATCTCTCTAATTTTACATTCGTGATCTCCTCGGGAGGTATAAGTAGGGGGAAGCAATATATTCGATACCTCATCCAGAAACGCACCCTCTCGAAACCTGGCGAGCAAGCTACACCGCGATGCAGAGCGCCTCTCTTGCAGAGTCTGCCACTTGAGTTTATTAAACATCTCCGTAACGCTATCACGCTTACCAAATAACCCTGTGACGAAACGCGCCGCTCTTCTTTGGATCTTCTCTATCTCCTCCGTCAAACCGATCTGGTACGGATCCTACACTGATGAGCAATACTCAAGTATAGGTCGAACGAGTGTATTGTAAGCCACCTCCTTTATTGATGGACTACATTTTCTAAGCACTCTCCCAATGAATCTCAACCTGGTACCCGCCTTACCAACAATTAATTTTATATGATTATTCCACTTCAGATCGTTCCGCACGCATACTCCCAGATATTTTACAGAAGTAACTGCTACCAGTGTTTGTTCCGCTATCATATAATCATACAATAAAGGATCCTTCTTTCTATGTATTCGCAATACATTACATTTGTCTATGTTAAGGGTCAGTTGCCACTCCCTGCACCAAGTGCCTATCCGCTGCAGATCTTCCTGCATTTCGCTACAATTTTCTAATGCTGCAACTTCTCTGTATACTACAGCATCATCCGCGAAAAGCCGCATGGAACTTCCGACACTATCTACTAGGTGTACTATCTCTTGAATAAATTGCATCACTGCCTGAAGGCTTGAGGAAAGCACCCTATAATTGCTTCAAATACACTCACTATTTACAGAGAGGAAGTGGTAGCAAATATTA
This sequence comes from Schistocerca piceifrons, assembly GCF_021461385.2. NCBI lineage: Eukaryota > Metazoa > Arthropoda > Insecta > Orthoptera > Acrididae > Schistocerca > Schistocerca piceifrons. The sequence goes on from NC_060143.1 coordinate 36,692,740, forward strand.
GTTATCCATACAGTAACACAGTTACCAATATTGCTCTGAAGATAAATACTATAATGTTCACCGCAGTTAAAGTCACCGGTGCAAACTAATGCAGTGACGCTCGATTGTAATCCCAGTGGTAGTACACACTCCCATTATTAATATTTTGTCTGCTTGGGAAATATGAGTCACTTGAGATTAATATTAGAGGGGACGAATGGACGATATAGGGTTTTTGGAAAATGTAATGCCTCTGTATGGGAAATCCCAAACAAGACGGTAGTGTGATCAATTAAAGAGTACTGTCCCAGCGTTTGGAGTCCTTATCAGGTTGGCATGACAACAGACATGAAAAAATTCAGAGACGCGCTGCCAGGGTCGTAACTGATCGGTTTTAGTAAAATTTAGAGAAACTCTGTCCAGAGAAAGCTGTGCGACCATTGCGCTGCCACCAGCGTACATATCGGATGGGATTCATGAGTATAAGGTAAGACAGACAAGGACGTGTAATCATTTCCCCTCACTCATTAAGCGAATTGATTAAGATAGAAAATTGATCACACTGGTACGAAGTACCCTCCGCCATGGTCTTCGGAGTAAATAAGTAACAATGACGTGTGACGAGGACCTCCCGTCGGGTAGACCGCTCACCTGGTGCAGGTCTTCCGATTTGACGCCACTTCGGCGACCTGCGTGTCGATGGGGATGAAATGATGATAATGAGGACAAACACCCAGTCCCTGAACGGAGAAAATCTCCGATCCAGCCGGGAATCGAACCTGGGCCCTTAGGATTGACAGTCCGACGCGCTGACCACTTTTTTTTTTTTTTAAAAAAAATCAAATTTCGTTTTCCTTTAAGCAAATTATGAGGAATAAATAAGAAAAATTTGTTTTTTTTTTTTTCAAAAGAAAACAAAGACTCCAATTATACTTGTATCTCCTTTCAGGAAACAAAAATGAGTCTCCTTCGTCTTATTGGCGAAGAAGCAATCTTTTGGGACAAAACAAGAAAAAAAAAGTTTCTCAAAGCCAAAATCAAATTTCTGTTTCCTTTCAGCAAATTGTGAGCAATAAATAAGGAAAATTTTTTTTTTCCAAAAGAAAACAAAGACTCCAATTATACTTGTTTCTCCTTCCAGGAGACAAAAATGAGTCTCCTTCGTCTTGTTGGCGAAGAACCAATCTTTTGGGACAAAAAAAGAAAAAAAAGTTTCTCAAAGCCAAAATCAAATTTCTTTTTCCTTTAAGCAAATTATGAGGAATAAATAAGGAAAAGTGATTTTTTTTTAAATTAAAGTCGTCGTGCGACTTGTAGTTAAAGTCCAGTTCTTAGAGGAGCTCCTGAAGTGTATCCGCCTACAGCATGCCAGCTCGTCCAAACGTGTCTTCTCATGGCGTAGGCGTGGGTTCTGGGTAGCAGATCTGTTCAGTTCGGTTCGGTTTATACAGTTTTCAGCTTCTCAGGGCTCGGACGTTCCAGCTACTAGGTGGGTCATCGAAAGTGCTCCGTAAGAAATTGGAAAAATATTGTTTATAGGGTGGGTTGCGTATCAGGACGCAGTGTCGTTCGTTGAGATAAGTCCAATATCCTAGCGTAGACTTGTCGCCAGAAGTAAAAAGATAGCGGATCGTGTGGCCACAGATCCAGTTCACAGAGTGAGTTTTGGCGGAGGGGTAGAAAGTCATATCTGGGTACAAAAGCATGTGGACGTCGATCTGAGCCGGTGTCTGGCGAGTAAGAAACGCCAAAATTCGCCGCGCAAGTGTCCAGACGTCGAATGCTGTGCCACAGTGGAACCGGTGGACATTCGTGTCATCCACTCCACAGTGGGTGCAGAGGGATGAATCGGCGAGATGAATGCGGTGCAGACGATCTCGGTTAACTTGTTTGCCATTCACGGTGATGTACCACGCTGATTGAACGTCTGATTCAAGAAAACGCGCATGGATCGCCTTCCATATGTGTCGCCACACGTACTGTGGATACTTACGTTCGATGGGGTTGGACGGGCGGCACTGTTGTAACAATTCGGAGACTGTTTTCGTGAGGTACAAACGTGGAAGTGGTAAGGACCGGTAGATGTAACTGAACTCCAGGAAAAATCGTTGGATGTAATAAAAGGGGGTTGGAATGGTCGATACCAGTACTGGATCGGACAAGGAGGCCGGTGCAAAGTTGTGAAGCAGGAGGCTAGTAAGGCCCTGCGGGCAACGATGCCAAAGTTTTAGTTGGGAGCTGACGTATAGTGCCTTGACACGAGTCGGCACGTGGATGAGTCCCACCCCGCCACGATCTCGTGGCAGTGCAAGGGATTCATACTGCATCTTGAGTAACATCCCCGAGCTGACGAAGGAGCCGAAAGCCATCAACAGTCGTCGCGCCAGGAGATTTGGGACTGGTAGTACTTGAGCCACGTGTGGTATACGGGAAGCATGATACATGTTCACGTATTGCGCGCGTTGGATAACGTCGAGAGCTCGTAGCCGGTGATCTGCGAGATTTGCTCTGATTGTCTGTAGCAAGCGTCTACCATTGATAGTCGCTGAGCGGCGCAGGTCTGCTGTGAAATCAAGTCCAAGACACCGTATGGTGGCGACGACACTAAGGGGGGCAGCGCATCTCTCCGGCAAGCCCTCACCAATGAGCAGGGCCTTGGATTTTGACACGTTGAGGCAGCTCCCCGAAGCTTCGCCGTAAGTCGCCACCCATGTCAGTGCTGCTCGTACTTCATCTTCACTGCGCAGATATAGTACTATGTCGTCTGCGTAGGCTGTACAACAAAAACGGTGGCCTTGCACAGCCATGCCTTCCAAACGTTGGCGCATGCCCTGGAGCAGGGGTTCCAAGGCGAAAGCATACAAAATCGTGGAAAGAGGGCAGCCTTGTCGTACAGATCGTACGATGACCAGGGACGGTGTAAGGCGACCATTGTACATGATTTTAGAGGTTGCACTACTAAACAGGCGCATAACCACTGTGACAATACCGCCAGGAAAACCCATATGCTGAAGAACTGTTCGTAAATAGAAGTGGTCAACACGGTCGAAAGCCTGGCTAAAGTCCAGTGAAGCCAAGGCGCCAGGGAGACGCTGATAATGCGCTATTGCTATCATGTCTCTGTAACGGCAAAGGGCCGTACGGATGTTGTTGTCGCCTCCTAGGGAAGTCTGGTCGCAGGATGTGACGTAACGGGCGACCTTCTTGAGTCGCGATGCCAGTAGCCGTGTGAATATTTTCATGTCGCTGTTGAGCAAAGTAATTGGTCGATAGTCCTGGATCCTCGATAACCCGCGCCGTTTATGTACGGGGATAATAATGCCTTCTAGAAAGGCGCTCGGGACCACTGTCATCGGTGACAGCAGCTCTTGTGCGATTGCCGTCCACGTGGAAGCCAACAAATAGTGAAAACTTTTATAAAATTCGGTGGGTATACCGTCAGGTCCAGGAGATCTGTTATCGGAACCCGCCTTGATAGCGTCTACCACTTCATCTGTGGTTACGTCGTCTTGGAGGTCATGCACTGCATCCTCCGGAAGAGTGTTCGTAGTAAGCTGAGCGACTTCTGTGATCAGTGCTGCAGAATGCGGTACTGCTGCGTATAGCCCGGCAAAATGAGCATGGAGAGTACGACCGATGCTTTGTTGGGTGTCGTGCCGGCGCCCTTCCACATCAGTGAGGACTTGGATCAGAGCTCGTCGTCGTTGTTGTCTTTCCTGAAGGAGGTGGAACATCGACGGACGTTCTTGAGGGATGCGAGTAGAAGCTCGAGAACGGACTACAGTGCCTTCCAAGTTACGCCGCATGATCAAGGAGATCTGCGCCTTCGTGCGATGGACCATCGACTGCCGGGCTGGCGAGAAAGGCATCGTCGTACAGTCACGTAGAATGGTGTAGTAGAAGTGCAGGGTATTAGTTTGCCACGCCTTTAATTCCTTCCCATAACTCATCAGAGTCTTCCTGAGGGTCGGCTTTGCACAGGAGAGCCACCATGATAAGGTGGAGTCAACCACTCAGCTACCAGGGGCGGACGTTTTCGGACTGTATCTATAGATGCAGACGGGACGTAGAAAGGGCAGGGTTTCTCAAAGAAAACCCATGAAAATGGGTCGCATATTTCGGTTCGAAATACTGTTCAGAAAGACTGATGACGATTTGAGCACGGTGTTCCGCTTCAATACTGACAACAATAGTATAGAGCACACCGGGGAAATACCGACACGTTAAGAGATTTTTCGTTTCGTTTTAGAATCGCTCCTTCCGTGGAAAAATTCATGGCACTCCGTGTAACCAAAGAACCTCAGACGCATAACTGTACGTGTACAACCGAAAAATGTTTAATACCTTTGGAGCTATACAAACACGTTCTCAGGTCTACAACCTGTCCTTATTGCCCCGAGTACCTGGGTAATATCGACTTCTTACGAGGTAACACCAACAGTATGAAATACAGACAGAACAAAATTCCAATTCTAAGAAACTAACACATTTTATTATTATAGCATATATCAAAATATACACATAGCATCTTTTTTCGAGAAAGCTGTCCAAGTTACAAAAGAATAAATAAACTTCAGCTCTATTGAAACCTAGAACTCTGTTAGTTCTTGCTGCTGAAGGTTGCCTTGAGCTTACTTTAGTAGTTCTCTTTTTAAAACCACAAACCCTGTTTTCTCGACTCAGTTTCATGATTTTATTCAAATTGTACTTAAGGCCTAGATTTTCGCTGTAATTCAACCAGGGAAACGCCACAGGAGAATTGTGCCAGTGCAGTTACAACGTTGGCTTGTTCTTGTTCAGGAGTATAAACATATCTTCCCAAGGAAGATGTCTGAATTTGATTTTAATCGATCATGAAGTGTAATAATTAGTATGCGCAGCTCCTTTAATGAAGCTGTTCTGTGATGTCTGTGATTTGGGTTTTTTCCAGTCCATTTACTCCTCTCTGATTTTCCTTTTCTTGTCCTCGCTGTCTCAAATTAGTTATAAAACCATACTCAAGTGGAAACAGTGTTTTTAGTCGCGTGACCGCTACGGTCGCAGATTCGAATCCTGCCTCGGGCATGGGTGTGTGTGCTGTCCTTAGGTTATTTAGGTTTAAGTAGTTCTAAGTTCTAGGGGACTGATGACCACAGCAGTTAAGTCCCATAGTGCTCAGAGCCATTTGAACCATTTTTGAAACACTGTTTTCCTGAAATTTTGAGCACTGGGAAATATCGACACTTTGTCGACATTGCCACGTACTAGTCTGTAGATATTAACCCAAATGGTTCAAATGGCTGTGAGTACTATACTACTTAACTTCTAAGGTCATCAGACCGCTAGAACTTAGAACTACTTAAACCTAACTAACCTAAGGACATCACACAGAAAAATGGTTCAAATGGCTCTGAGCACTATGGGACTTAACTTCTAAGGTCATCACTCCCCTAGAACTTAGAACTACTTAAACCTAACTAACCTAACGGCATCACACACATCCATGCCCGAGGCAGGATTCGAACCTGCGACCGTAGCGGTCGCGCGGTTCCAGGCTGTAGCGCCTAGGACCGCTCGGCCACCCCGGCCGGCGATATTACCCCACTCAGACATCATGGCAGACACCAGACTCTAACTTTTTGCTAATGCTCGAAAAGTAACAAAACCCATGCTAAAAGACGTACTAGACACATACACTCTACCTACATTGCAGCTGAAAAAGTATTGAAACGCTTACCTCAGTTTTAGCGTAAATCAAAAATTAACATCAAAATTCAATACAATCTAATTTTTACCACCACAACAAGACTGTCGATTACTAGAAATCGACGCCTTTGCTCCCTTCTTCTGACACCGTTCGCTACGGAGCAAGACTATCTACAACTTCTAACAACCCTACCACAACAAAGGTCAAACTTTAATAATGATTGTGGTGTTGCTCACGCTGCTAAATACTGCATTTTCGGACAACAACAAAGTTATATTATGTGGCAGGTGTCATTAGAGCACAGTTAATAAAGTCATTTCATGTAATAATGAATGAACTAGGCACTCATCTTTTCGTGTTTCCCACGCTGGTCTCGTTGTAAAATCATGGCTCAATCGTCGAAAATCTAGGTAGTGATGATTCCTAGCTCGGATGCAAAGAGGCCAAGGTTTTATTCTGCTATATTCAAAAGTTTTGTAGATGTGCTTCACAAACCATTCTTGAAGATTAAACCTTTCAAAGTTAGCACAATGGTGATGTAAAAAAATAATCAGCACTCCGAATTTAAGTTACACTTCTTTTTTATTGCTTTTGTTGCAATGGCACGTAACACACAAAACATCACTTCACAATGCAAAACATACTTGAAAACATCTTCCTCGCTGTTAAAGTTCACATTTTATAAACTGGCTACAATATGCGTCTTTCCAACATGGCGTCCAACACTTGACTTTCTCAAGGTCCGACTCTAACTCACTAACAATCGCTTACGCGCCCAGAAATCAGAGTTACAAGTACGACAAAGATCATAGTGGCAAAAGAAAGAATACACATAAGAATAATATCATTGCAATATGAACATATCGATGTATCAAAGTACCTCTACATTAATCAAATCAAATCTGAATGTTGTCTCAGAAATGTGTTAACTACAGTAGAATATTGCTGGTATCGAGAGGTTGAGTTGAGGTGCCGTAATGGTTGCGTAATTCAAGTACCATTACAAACTGACTACTGCGATACTCAGCTGAGAAAATTATGGTGTGGCTGTCGTTATTTCCTCGGTCTCGCCTGTTTCTGGTATGAGACACACATATTTCACAGTCTTGACTCGGGAGGGTAAGTGTGGGCAGGCAGCTGTCGTGGTAAAGTAGTTCGCAGATGGCTGTGTCGACGACCTGGCACGGCACTGTGGGAGGTCCGTAGCTTTAATGGCACCACCTGTCGCTGTTGGAACGGCGAGGAACGCCCCTCATAGTGCTCCCTATGAGTCAGCCGGCGTCTGTAAGCGACGGATGCAAATGGAGGGCGTTGAATCCAGGCCACCGGCCTGTGGAGCGTGATTAGAACTCTCTGAAAGGACGACTGCCACCAGGAAGTCCGTACGTCCGACCGACGGGGCTCCCGTCTGGGTGGCAGGAGTGCGAGCCGTTGCCGCTGATCCCTCTGATACACCTCCAGTTCTCCCCAGCAACGCACCCGTCCACACTTGTGCTATAACGTGTATTTATCATTGCACTGAATCCGGAACGAATCTTTCGCACTTTAGCAGAATGTGCTCTGTTTTGAAACTCGCTGCAAGATTAAAACCACGGGTACTGGAATACACGGTAGGGTCACTCGCAGGCGGGCTGTCAGCTGTGACGTCACCGTACACCCTCGCGCCATGCCGCACAGCATTGAAGCTTATAGGCACACGCTTCAGGTATGAATGTTGAATCGTCTCTGTGAAGTCGTTTCATAAGACGCTTGGCGAATGCGGTACAACTTATTCACTTTACTACCTGATTTTAGCTCAATTCATGAACTCTTCCACAAAGACTGAGCATTCAAATAAGGCCTATTGAATGTTAGATGTGTGTTTTAATGTGGGGTTTCGGTTTTGTTTTGTGGGAAACGCTGGGAGCAGACGATGTTGCTTCTCGTTTGAAGGAGAGCACAGGATGACCAACTTAGGTTTCCAGTACCTGAACAGAGACGTTTACCCATCTTAGTCGAAGGCTGTGTCGAAGGCTGTTTTTGTGTGTGAGGTTGGTGACGGAGGGCTACCCCTCTGGTAGCTTCCGCTTCTAACAACCCTACCACAACAAAGGTCAAAAATTAATTATGATTGTAGTGTTGCTCACGCTGCTAAATATTGCATTTTCGGGCAACAACAAAGTTATATCATGTGGCAGGTGTCATTAGAACACAGTTAATAAAGTCATTTCATGAAATAATAGATAAACTAGGCACTTATCTTTTCGTGTTTCCCACGCTGGTCTCGTTGTGAACTCATGGCTCAATCATCGAAAATCTAGGTAGTGATGATTCCAAGCTCGGATGCAAAGAGGCCTAGGTGTTATTCTGCGATATTCAAAAGTTGTATAGGTGTGTTTCATAAACCATTCTTGAAGATTAAACTTTTGCAAGTTAGTACAATGGTGATGTAAAAAAGTAATCAGCACTCCGAATTTAAGTTACACTTTTTTTTTATTACTTTTGTTGCAATATTACGTAACTCACAAAACATCACTTCACAATATAAAACATACTTGAAAATATCTTCCTCACTGTTAAAGTTAACGTTATATAAACTGATTACAATTTGCGTCTTTTTAACACGACGACCAAAGCTTGACTCTCTAATAACCGCTTACGCGCCCAAAAATCAGAGTTACAAGTACGTCAAAGATCATAGTGACAAAAGAAAGAATTCACATAAGAATAATATCATTGCAATATAAACATATCGGTGTATCAAAGGACATCTACATGAATGAAATCAAATCTGAATGTTGTCACAGAAATATGTTAACTATTCTACAGAAACACAGTAGAATATTGCTGGTATCGAGAGGTTGAGGTGAGGTGCCGTAATGACAACGTAATTCAAGTACCATTACACGCAGCACGGGGAGCTAGGTAATCTCGAAAGAGGAAACGGCACTCTTCGGTGAACGCTTGGTGAGTACGGATCGTAGCTCTTAAGGGGGGTTTCAGGTGATAGGAAGCAGGTTGAGTTACGACTTCATTATATTTAACTTAAGAACTTCAGCTTAGCTGAAGCGTGTGAAGCGAGTTATTTTTCCGAATGTGCATTAATTATATTGCTTTAAATAGGCGATTTTTGGGTGTTTTTGTTAAAAGTGTGGATGCTGCTTTTGTCTTGTGTGTCGATTTTGTGCCACGTGTTTGGTAATCAATGACCCTTCTGGTCCACCACGGGACCGCAATAGGCTTTATTTTAACAGTTTGTTGTTTAATGAGCTATAATTTCTGCAAGAACGTCTGTTCTTCCATGCGCTTTCTACAAAGCAGCACAACAGTTTGATTCGGAATGCACCACGTGCTCTAGTTCGGCCGTTTGCAAGCAGCAGACGCAGTTAGTGTGTTGAATAATTATCGCACAACCTCGTGCATTGGTTAAACCTCTGTTCGGTATAGTGCATGCGTAGAATCGTAATGCGAATCTCACTGAGATATTTTTATGGTATGAATGCAAAGGAGATGATAGTAGCATTGTCTCCCACTCCCGTTTTCTGTGTTTATTCTTGCTGTAGTTAAATTGTGCTCTGTTACAATCTCACGTAATTTTTACTTATTTATTTCTAGTCAGGCACCAGTTACGTGTAGTTAGGATGTTGTAGTGTATTATTATTGTTATTGTTATTGTCATTAAACTTTATATTCGTTAGGCTATTTTTTTCTTTTTTCGGCGAAATAAAGTGTAAAGCCTCCGAAGGACGTCAAGTTCTTTCATCATCTGGGAGGGCACTTTTTTTTCTTGGGAAAGAGGCTCGCAAAGGCTTAGACCACATAGACCAGTTAGTACACCGTCTTTTCATAACAGTTTGCTGTTGACGGTCACAAAAAGAACCCCGGACCACTTTTTGAACACTTTTTAATTTCAGTAACTCAGATCTGCATCGAGAGAGACGGTCCTATATATCTGCATTCCTTTGCCTGAGGTGTTTTATTTCCGTTTACATATTTTTTAAAAATAAGAAAGCAAAACGAGGATAATGGAATGTAGTCGAATTAAATCGGGTGATGGTGAGGGAATTAGATTAGGAGATGAAACACTGAAAGTAGTAAATGAATTTTGCTGTTTGGGGAGCAAAATAACTAAGGATGGTCGAAGTAGAGAGGATATAAAATTGTAAGTAGGCTGTTTAGCTTTTTATGTTGGTAACGCCACGTAGCGCTCTGTATGAAAATCACTGACTGTGCTGTGTGCAGTCTGTGGCTGGTTGGCACTGTTGAAATATTCTCTATTGTACTGTTGGGCAGTTGGATGTGAACAGCGTGTAGCGTTGCGCAGTTGGAGGTGAGCCGCCGTACGTGGGGAGAGAGATGGCAGAATTTTGACAGCGCACGATCTGGACATGTGTCCATCAGAAAGAGTAAATTTGTAATACTGGATATCATGAACTGATACATATATGATGACTTTTGAACATTATTAAGGTAAATACATTGTTTGTTCTCTATCAAAATCTTTCATTTGCTAACTATGCCTATCAGTAGTTAGTGCCTTCAGTAGTTAGAATCTTTTATTGCCGGCCGCGGTGGTCTAGTGGTTCTAGGCGCGCAGTCCGGAACCGCGGGACTGCTACGGTCGCAGGTTCGAATCCTGCCTCGGGCATGGATGTGTGTGATGTCCTTAGGTTAGTTAGGTTTAAGTAGTTCTAAGTTCTAGGGGACTGATGACCACAGAAGTTAAGTCCCATAGTGCTCAGAGCCATTTGAACCATTTTTTAGAATCTTTTATTTAGCTGGCAGTATTGGCGCTCGCTGTATTGCAGTAGTTCGAGTAACGAAGATTTTTGTGAGGTAAGTGATTCATTAAAGGTACAGGTTATTGTTAGTCATGGCCATTCTTTTGTAGGGATTATTGAAAGTCAGATTGCGTTCAGTTCTGCTCAGCTGTTTGAAAATCAAATAACGTAAGAGGTTTACCAGCACAGTAATTCATTAATTTTTCTAAGGGGAGGTTTCAAAATGTAGACTGGCAATGGCAAGGAAAGCGTTTCTGAAGAAGAGAAATTTGTTAACATCGAGTATAGATTTAAGTGTCAGGAGGTCTTTTCGGAAAGTATTTGTATGGACTGTAACCATGTATGGAAATGAAACGTGGACGATAAATAGTTTAGACAAAAAGAGAATAGAAGCTTTCGAAATGTGGTGCTACAGAAGAATGCTGAAGATTAGATGGGTAGATCACATAACTAATGAGGAGGTATTGAATAGAATTGGAAAGACGAGAAATTTGTGGCACAACTTGACTAGAAGAAGGGATCGGTTGGTAGGACATATTCTGAGGGTCAAGGGATCACCAATTTAGTATTGGAGGGCAGCGCGGAGAGTAAAAATCGAAGGGGGAGACCAAGAGATGAATACACTAAACAGATTCAGAAGGATGTAGGTTGCAGTAAGTACTGGGAGATGAAGAAGGTTGCACATGATAGAGTAGCGTGGAGAGCTGCATCAAACCATTCTCTGGACTGAAGACCACAACAACAATATTTTCTAATTATCACATTCACTGCAGTGTTCGTTTTCACAGTCAGCGTTTTATCTAGTAGTAATTTCTTCATTAGTTGTTACTATATTTACCCGCTAAATATCTTCTACTTCTTTACGGTAGCTTCGCTTTTGCGCTCAAATATTTCTCTCGTTATTACGATCATTACTACGCCTTAATTCAGCACTGGAGGATGGTAGATTTAGAGTTGAATCAGCGTCAGTCTTCAACTTGTGTTTCGAAGGAATGTTCAACAGAGACTTTTCAAATCCGAACCAGTGAAATCTATTGAGCATATGCGAGCGTTTCCAACTGAAAACGAATCTGCACCATTACAAGCGTTTGTCCGTTTTCGTTTCGTCTCATTGTTTTTAGGAACTGTAGGAAACTTAATTGCTAACATTGTTAATTGTCAGTTGTGCTTAGTACAATTGGCGATTCCGCAGCAAACCATTACATACTCTAAAAAATCCCTAAACCCACTGATAATCACGGCGTAACTGTTCTCAGTCGCCAGTCGCTAACAAAAATTCACATTGTCATAAACAACATTGTCTTCGCTCGTAAACGCAATTAAATCACAATACGATACGGCAGTTGCGAGCTAATGAGCGCTGGTTTGGTTCAGTCGTACGTCAGCGGTGCGGCTTGCTACCGGGCATGTACGTCATGATCCCTACTGTGTATTCTAGCATCCACGATTAAAACTGTGTAAGGGACCAATACACGAATCTGGGACCATGCCTTCTGTCACATGCGATATTGTTATCGACTGAGGTGTCCATGAACGACTGATAACCAGCCCTCATCTCTTTTCTTTCGCTAGTGCCTCTCACCTACCGTCGAGTCTTTACAAAGTTTTTCTGTACACCTTGAGGGACTGGCAATGCTGGAAGAAAGGAAACTGAGGAAAAATAGCCGGAGCTTGAGACATTGTTTCTAGGATTAATATTTCACTCTGTGCAGGTACGTTTGCACTGGCCACAAAAATAGCATATTGCGACAATATATTCCCACAATGTTGCCCGGCAACATTGCAGTCACAGGAACTGGAGGCGCAACATTACCAGCCACGCTAACTGGCAATGTTTGCAGCAGTATGTCCCCGGCCCAGAAGTGTTTATACGGACCACACTATGGCCTCGAAACGGACGAAAGCGAGATATGAAAATGGCTACTTAACTCCTGCATTTGTAGTTCACAAAAAACGCAAGAAAAGGAAAATCTGACTTCGTGGATGTAATGTACACAATTTACTTCCGAAACTGTAACTCATGAACTGCTACTGAGTGATATGCTAACTTTTCCAGAACGATGGGACACAATTTTCAACATATCGTTTAAAAGCAATTGGTTCCAGAACTGGTAATACCAACACCAATATAAATAGCTGTACACCAGTTACAACCAGATAGGTGATCACCCTTCGGTTTTTGGATAATGATGATTCATATAGATGTCTGAAGTACCTGTTTAAAGTGCAGTTCTCATTGATATCCCTCTAGGTGCAAGGTATTTGCACCGTTTTGGTGCAAAGACTAAAGGAATTCATTAAAGTAGCTTAAAATGCCAAGTATTTATATCAATATTTTATTGAGGTTCAGCAGTACCATGAGAAAATTACAAGCGGCAGCCAAATGAAAACGAGACAGACAGAAAAAAGTAAGTAAACTGTTTATTATCTCAAAAATAATGGTCATAACTGTTAATACATTTATCCCACTGTGAGACAAGAGCGTAAATGCCTTCATGGGAAAATGTTTACCGAGCGAGGTGGCGCAATGCTTAGCACAATGGACTTGCATTCGGGAGGACGACGGTTCAGACCCTCGTCCGGCCATCCTGATTTAGGTTTTCCGTGATTTGCCTAAATCGCTTCAGGCAAATGCTGGGATGGTTCCTTCCCCATCCTTCCCTAAAACGATGGGACCGGTGACCTTGCGTGCTGTTTTGTCCCCCCCCCCCCCCCCCCACCCCAAATCAACCAACCAACCAAAAATGTTTACTGTTGCTACTGAATCATGATTGTACCCAGGCGTGCACCTCTTAGTCGGAAGCAAATCGACGGCTACGAATGTCTTTCTTCAGCGCTCCAAAAATATGAAAATCCCGTGGGAACAGTTTGAAGCTATATGGAGGATGTGTAAGGCTTCGCGGCGAAACTTCTGCAGCGTGGTCGAAACATCTCGGCAGCATGTGGGCGGGCATTATCCTGCAACAGAAAGATGTCCTCCGTCAACATTCCTCGGTGTCTGGACTTCATAGGTTCAGTTTGTGCCAAGTGTCCACGTACCGCTGTGCGTTAATTGCGGCGCCGTGTTCCAGAAAGTCGATGAACAGCGGGCCGCTGAAGTCAAAGAAAATAGTCAACACGACTTTCCCAGAGCTGGTACGCGCGGCTCTGGATTTTTACGGGGCAGATAAATCCATGGGCTTCCGTTTTTGGCTGTGGCTTTCCGGTTCAAAATGATGACACTTTGTTTCACCTCCCGCGACAATACGGGACAGGAAACAATATTCTTTATCATGACACCGTCATGTGAAGCAAGATCAATGCCAGAATACAAGCAGGAAACCGATTTTACCACAGCCTAGCACAACTGCTTCGGTCCAGATATTTCTCCAGACAGTTCAAGATTCGACTGTACAAAACCCTGATCCAGCCTGTTGTTCTGTATGGCTGTGAGACATGGAGTATCCGGAAACACGACTTCCATAAACTCCTCGTTTTTGAGAGAAAAGTGCTTCGGAAGATCTTCGGTCCGGTTGTGGATGCAGACACAGGGGAATGGAGGATCAGATACAACCAAGAGGCGAGGAACTATACAAGCAGCCCAACACAGCAGGAACTGTCAAAGCCAAACGAATGCAGTGGGGCGGCCATGTGGCCCGAATGGAAGATCACAGATGGCCTCGGAAGCTCCTGGATTTCACACCTACAGGAAAGAGACCGCCAGGGAGACCTAAGAAGCGCTGGAGGGATGGCCTCCATGAAGATTTAAACCAAGCATCAATAGATGTGGACGAATGGTGGACAGCAGCAATGGACAGAATACAGTGGAGGAGGAAACTTGTAGAAGCGTGCGGTCCACTGGGCCTGATCACGTAGAAGAAGAAGAAGAAGAAGAAGAAGACGATACCGTCCCATGTGCTGCGGTGGTGTCGACATTCTGTTCGATTTCAGCTCCACCGTTACGCTGTGGGGAACTCGCTGTGCACATGTTTTCTGGGACTTCAGATGGTCTGTCACGATGGCGTGAGCGGATCCGTGCCCGATGCCCAACGTCAGCCGAATGTCTTCTACTGTTCGCCGTCAGTCATTTCTGACGGCAGCACCCACCGCAGCAGTGACAGAAGCGGGTAATGACACGATGAGGCTGTCCTGGCCGACTGCTGTCTTGCAGCGATATCCGATCTTCTCGAAATCGTCTGCTCTACGCAAACACACACGCACGTGACGTACTGTGTTCGCCATACGTTCGGGCATGAATTTCACATCCTGACACTGCTTCCGAAATCGAAAACCACACTGCACCAAACTGTTCCTGTTTCCCGGCCTTCAAAGTGAAACAGGACGCACACGTGATTCGCTGACGTCAGACACAAATGGCGCAGCGGTGAACGTCCGTGCTGTTCCTTCCTGATTCCCAACAGATGGAACTTCCTTATACCTGCGTTACCTGCGCCATGCCCGTTACATAACGTCTCATTTTCATTTCGCTGCTACTTATCCTAATTTCATAATTGCAACACATTTACAACCAGTCACGAGGTGTAAAAAGTAGTACACAGGGCGAAGAAATATTCGCGCACGCGAACTTCGCAGTGTGATTATCCGCATACTAGCAATGTCTCTCACAAAATTTCGTCCTGCTCTTACACATTTCCGGCAGTAAATGGGCGCTAAAAACTGTCAGTCTGGTTTGAAGCGTCCTGTCACGGACTGCGCACACACGCATCCATGCCCGAGGCAGGATTCGAACCTGCGACCGTAGCAGCAGCGCGGTTCTGGACTGAAGCGCCTAGAACCGCTCGGCCACAACGGCCGGCAAGTAGGATCAATGCTGTGCAATTTGTGCAGTGGATAGCGTTTTGGGTTAGCATGCAGGACGTTGGGACTTCGATTCTCGGTGAAAGCGTATTTGTTTTTATTTTCCAATTTCATCCTGCTATATAGTACTGTAGTATACTACGTTTTTTAAGCCACACGTATCCGCCATTTACATAGTACAGTGTTTTGTAACGTGAACATAACAAAAACGTGTTCAGACAAGTCAGAAATAGACAGCTGAAACGACCTGTCATAGAACAGAATGAGTACAAAAAACAAAATCAATTTCGAGGTGCTAAAGGTGCTTGCAAAGATAAATAACTCAACATCTCCTAGTCATTTATACTGCATGCAGTACGTCCGCTCAGATGTAGCATATTAGCAATCAATGAGAATAATAGTTTCCATAATAATGAATCTATGACGTATACAGACTAATACGTTGTCCTCAGAGCAGTCTCTCAAAGCGACCCACTGGCTGCATCCACAGGTATAAGAGCAGTATGAACACGCCTATCAATTCTTCCACGTGTGTTGGGGGAGAAGAATGAACGTGCTCCTCCAAATGTCCCCTCAGGAATAAATCCAGGGGATTTAGGTCAGTTGAACGCGGAGGCCTTACAACTGGATCTTTCCGTCAGTGCCATTTCCCTGGGTATGTAATGCCTAAATAAATGCAGCCCACGCTCGAGATGCACGTCAACGACCGTGCGTTGCGAGACGCACAGCTGCCTTGCAACGCTACGTGTACATCGCTGGGGTTCTCGGTGTATGATCTCCAGAATAGGTTCCTCGGTAGCTGGAGTACGGCGAGTCCGTCGACGACCTCTGTCACGCGATGGCGGAAGGAGAGAACCTGTCTCCCGAAGGCGAAGCTCCAGACGACGAAACACATTTTTATACAGATGATGCCGGCCGATGTGGCCGAGTGGTTCTAGGCGCTTCAGTCTGGAACCGCGCGACCGCTACGGTCACAGGTTCGAATCCTGCCTCGGGCATGGATGTGTGTGATGTCCTTAGGTTAGTTAGGTTTAAGTAGCTCTAGTTTTAGGGGACTGATAACCTCAGATGTTATGTGCCATGGTGCTCAGAGCCATTTGAACCATTTTATACGGGTGATATCAACTAGGATATCTAACAGCGTATTCAGAAGCGGCAAACCCGCGCTGTTAGATGCACCAAGGACCAGAAACGTATACACACATTCATCGTTCGTGTATGCCATACGTCTGCCACACGTTTTTAGAATAACACTAGAACAAAATAGGATGTGTATAAGAATGCAGCCGCGCGGGATTAGCCGAGCGCTCTAAGGCGCTGCAGTCATGGACTGTGCGGCTGGTACCGGCGGAGGTTCGAGTCCTCCCTCGGGCATTGGTGTGTGTGTGTGTGTGTTTGTCCTTAGGGTAATTTAGGTTAAGTAGTGTGTAAGCTTAGGAACTGATGACCTTAGCAGTGAAGTCCCATAAGATTTCACACACATTTTAACATTATAAGAATGCATAAGGCCCAAACGAAATGTAATGGACTTGAACGTGTCAAGTATAATAGTTAGTACTAATCCATGGAACCAATGGGGTGAAGGTACACAGAAAACAGGTTTGGAAAGTGGTAGATGCAGTGCTGAGAAACAGTTCGAGCCCACGACGTGCAAAAGGTTCCTTTAAAAGCTGACCATTGAAAACGATTGTACCTCCATTTCTGTGCTCGTAGTTCGTAAGTGCAAATGTTTTGTAGAAGACCCACTGTAATCGCCGTATGTCGATTAAGACGTCAGATACTATACCACGCAAGCTACATTTAGGAAATAAATACGCCTCGACCCATTATCGAACCCCCGACCTACTGTGTGCTAACACAAAACGCTAGCCGCTGCACCTACTGCACAGCTGTAATGCAGGAGGCTGTCAGCGGTAGTTACTGTACATGTGATTTGCGTGTTGCCAGATCGCCAATCTTTAACGTCCATTTACGGCCGGAAATACGGCCAGGACGAAATTTTGTGAGAGACGTTTTTATATTGCTAGTATGTGAGGAATCGCGCTGTGATTTCTTCACCCTGTATACAACCACGACAGTAAAAAAGTTACGAAACTGATGATCGTGTAACACACGTGATGAAGCTTCAAAAAGTGTAATTGTCTTAAGAATTTATGTAGAACAAAATTATGGTTCACTGTTGCAGATAGCCTACTAAAACAGTAACAGCGACAATGTCTTTTACCACATTTCGAGCTCTGTACATATTGTTTTTGTGTTGTCCACTTCGACATTCGTGTAAACAGGAAACAAATAGCAGCAACTCTAATCGTAATATTGTTTCACGTTTCTTGGCATTGCAACGCTGTCGGGGTGAGAAAGCGGAAGCAAAAGTGAGTTTACACCTGTGCACCTTGCGCTTAGTCATCGTGCGGAAAAATGGTTCAAATGGCTCTGAGCACTATGGGACATAACTACTGTGGTCATCAGTCCCCTAGAACTTAGAACTACTTAACCCGAACTAACCTAAGGACATCACACACGTCCATGCCCGAGGCAGGATTCGAACCTGCGACCGTAGCAGTCGCGCGGTTCCGGACTGCGCGCCTAGAACCGCTAGACCACCGCGGCCGGCCATCGTGCGGAAAAAGAGGCACGTGTGTAAGTTGCATGCTTCTTTCTCGACATGTGTGCGCGTGTGATTCCATTCACACCTGTGTTCACAATAGGCCCTACTTCCGTATGGGGCGACCTACAGCCGCAAGCGAGTAGTGGCAAAACGCATGGGTGTAAACACTCGTGGGGGGTGAGAGAATGGCACATAAAAACAAGGAAGAGGCATATATGACCCGCCCATATGAAACAGTATCTTTGCTGGGCAGTCGTGGCAGCATCTCGGCAATACACAGGCAACTACTCCAAGATGCTGCTCCAGGTGGGTGTAAAATGAATGTGCGCAACGGAAAACAACAAACGCTAAAATGAAGATTTGGCCCTGTCTGAATACCCCTTAAGCAGATCTTAGGATTTCTCAATTCTATAAATTACAGTCTAAACATAAATGAATGATGAAGGCAACTGATCCTACTAAATGATAAACGTTGTTCCTGCTTATATACTTATTGTACGAGGGCGGTTCAGAAAGTAACCTCCGATTGGTCACAGTGCGGGTTGTGGGGGGAGTAGCGACACCATCTGTGCGTTCACGCACTCAACAGGTCAGTCGGCATCAAGTCGTGGTCGAGTGAACGTCGTACCTGTGCTAGTTTAGTTTTTGTGGCAGTTTGAAATGTGTGCTGCAATAGAAAACCCCGCCAAATGTGAAGTGCGTGCTGTCATAAGGTTTTTTACAGCCAAAGGATATTCTGCAGCAGCTATTCATCGTGAGCTTTGTGCCGTGTACGGACCAAGAGTTATGAGTGAAGGAGTTGTCCGTGAATAGGTACGTTTATTTAAAAGTGGACGAGAAAACGTTCATGATGAAGAGAGGAGTGGTAGACCATCATTGGTGACTGACGAACTCGTTCAGACAGTTGATGCAAAAGTTCGTGAAAATCGACGTTTCTCAATGTCGGAGTTGTCTACTGGTTTTCCACAGATTTCTAAGACTCTCTTGTACGAGATAGTGACAGCAAGATTTGGTTACCGTAAGTTCTGTGCACGATGGGTGCCCAAAATTCTTACCGACCACCACAAAACTCAAAGAATGGCCTCTGCATTAGACTTTCTGTCACGTTATGAGGACGAAGGAGAACCATTGTTAAACAGAATCGTGACCGGTGACGAAACCTGGATTAAGTACGTGAACCCTGAGACAAAAGAACAATCAAAGATGTGGGCACATTCAAATTCGCCTACCAAACCAAGAAAAGCCTCGCAAGATTTTTCTGCCAGAAAACTGATGGCAACGGTGTTTTGGGATGCCAAAGGGGTGTTGTTGGTTGAATTCATGGAACGTGGTACGACCATTAATCAAGACGTGTACTGTGAAACAATAAAAAAGTTACGACGGGCTATACAGAACAAACGCCGTGGTATGCTGACTTCCGGTATTGTTTTTTTGCACGATAACGCCCGTCCTCACTCTGCTCGCAGAACAACGGCCCTTCTTGAATCCTTCAAGTGGGACGTTATCAACCATCCACCTCACAGCCCAGACCTGGCGCCAAGTGATTATCACCTCTTCATGCATTTGAAGAAATGGCTCGGGTCACAGCGGTTTGATGACGACGAAGAGCTCAAAGATGCGGTCACAGGCTGGCTCCAGGCACAAGCGGGTGATTTTTATGCAGAAGGAATTTCAAAGCTTGTGAAGAGATACGATAAGTGCCTCAATCGCTATGGAGACTATGTAGAAAAATAGTGCAAAGATGTAGTTGTAAGATGTATATATTAAAATATTTTTATTTAACTTGGTGTATTTGTTTAAATCAACCGGAGGTTACTTTCTGAACGGCCCTCGTAGATTTAAAAAAGCCTTTATATTACAAAGTTTACATTTCCTAAGTAAAATTACTAATCAATTGCCCAACTCTGCCCCTTATTATGAGTGCGCGGTCTAATATCAATAACGCGAAATGACTGACATCATCTACATACCAAACACTAGAAGACTCTACATTCAAAGATGATCTACGGTGTTGTGGAACCTCAGCGGAAATAAACTAACGTGATCACAGCTCTTTAGCTTTTATAGCCCTAAGAAGCCGAAGGAATTTGCGATATCACCGTATGTACTGCGTCAGGTGCGTCGAAGTGATGGTTCTCGAACTCGTCTGCGATGATGGAAGAACTCCAGCCACAAATAAACTCTTTCAAACACTAGGACGGCAGAAGGCGTTCCTCTGACTAATATACTCTGATACTGTCTTCTCCTCTCTGTATTCTACAGACGAGAAACGCGAACTCCCAACCACAAGGACGGAGTTCAGATAACGTCTCAACGTAAGTACAGGCAGAAGGAGTGCCCTCAATTACTGAATGCTGGGTACTAAACGACGACTTCCAACCAGGAGGTGAAGTCCAGAATCGTATAGGTTCGCAACAGTACAGTACCTAACTGTTCTAACTATAAATTCTCCTGAGAGCAAAGACAGGAAGTCTGCCTGTACCCCCGGGTTCCCGGGTTCGATTCCCGGCGGGGTCAGGGATTTTCTCTGCCTCGTGATGGCTGGGTGTTGTGTGCTGTCCTTAGGTTAGTTAGGTTTAATTAGTTCTAAGTTCTAGGCGACTAATGACCTCAGCAGTTGAGTCGCATAGTGCTCAGAGCCATTTGAACCATTTTTTTCTGCCTGTACCAACAAAAGCTGATACTGAGCCACCGTCCAACACGGGCGCTCAAAACGGAAGACTGCGTCTCCCCAGCGCTGGCTTCTCAACAAGGCTCGGCTCCTCACCATCGTAATTCCGGAAACGAATCATATTCCCGAAACCACGGCATATTCTCCCTCTCTACAGATTCTTCCGAACGCCGACCAACCATGTTTTCGTCTTTTGTCGTCCAGCGCTGAAAGTTTGCGAGGAAAAACCTATACTCAAACAATGGTATGGTTCTGAGTAAAAATCCTTGGAAATAACTCATCCTTCGTTGCTCGCAACCGCGTCCAAAATTTGCAGAGTTCGGAAGTATTATCCGGTTATCCTCCCGGTTCTACTACAATACGGCCGATAGCGGCCGGTCGCCCCTGTATTGTGTCTTCGCGCTCAGCAGGTGTCACGACGTCCGTCTAGCTACCTCCTGTGTTTAAGCAGGATCAACACACCTGTGCAGGCCTTCCATCCAGGCCTTGAGTTCCGCCTGCCGTTTCATCCCCACTGGCGTTCCAACCTCTACTAGCATAGGCAATCATTCATTACGCTTCTTCGTTGCTCGCAACCGCGTCCAAAATTTGCAGAGTTCGGAAGTATTATCCGGTTATCCTCCCGGTTCTACTACAATACGGCCGATAGCGGCCGGTCGCCCCTGTATTGTGTCTTCGCGCTCAGCAGGTGTCACGACGTCCGTCTAGCTACCTCCTGTGTTTAAGCAGGATCAACACACCTGTGCAGGCCTTCCATCCAGGCCTTGAGTTCCGCCTGCCGTTTCATCCCCACTGGCGTTCCAACCTCTACTAGCATAGGCAATCATTCATTACGCTGTTCTGATAATAAAGACACTCCGTCACCTTTCATACAATAAGCGTTAACAATTATTAACAAGGCGTACGTGACAATGTCAGTCTCCTTTATGTATTCATATATACGATGTACAACGTATCAAATGGTACCTAATTGTGTTTGTAGATCACGGCAAAGCATGTGCATGGGTGCTTGTAAGGTGCGAAATTATAGCCACCTTACACTACATACGACGGACTGTTTCATCCGCAATATTGTCCGGCCACACCACACTTCTGCCATTTACCACAGTCAAGTTGCAACAGTGTCATTGACAACACTATTGCCACCACAGATTGTCGTCAAGTATAGCCAATGTAAGCAGATTAAAACAGTGTATCGGTGGGGACGGCAGAAAATGAAGCATTGAGAGCTTGTGTTGAGTCGTGCCTGGATAGCGCAGTCGGTAATCGTCCGCATCTCGTGGCCTAGAGGCTAGCATTGCTACCTCTGAATCACAGGGTCGTGGGTTCGGTTCCCGGCCGGGTTGGGGATTTTCTCTGCCTGGGGACTGTGTGTTGTCATTCTCATCATTCGTGACAGTAGCTAGATTGGACTGTGTGAAAAAACGGGACGTTGTACGGATGATGATTACCGCGCAGTTGAGCGCCCCAAAAACCAAACATCATCTTCAGTCGTTAAGAGTACTACTAAATTGTAATTTATTTGTCAACATTGAGGGTTATTTCCGATTGGAATGGGATCTGAGAAACAACTGAATAAGACATGAGAGGTGGGAGTGGACTGCATGTTGCAAAGATTGTTCGGAAACAGCACTTGTGAAAAGTGCAAATTCAGAATGGAGAAAGTATAGTCTTACGTCGAAGAAATTGTCGTTTTGCTTGTGAAACGAAAGAAAGTGAAAGAATATTACAACAGCGAGTATAGAATTACAGGAACACAGGCTGCAATCTTCATAAAATGGTGAGATGTGCTATGAATGGCAGAATCAGTTTGTGAATTCTAAAAGCAGTTTGTGTTTCAGTGCCGAAATAAGTAGTGTAGCCTGCAGAAAACGTGCATAGTGGGGGAAGAGTGGCGACAGGAGGGGAATCCTGCTGCCCTTTATCACTCAAATTGTCAAATTAGAAAATTAACATGTCGATCCCGTGAAGATAGGGGATACAGACCAAGAAAAAGGAGAAACATCGACGTCACTAGAGACGTAATAACAGCTTTGTTCCAAAGGAATGAAAAAGAAAAATTCGCTTTAATATTGCTGTAGAATCAATTTTGCAATTGACAGTACACGATTCAGTACTTTCTTTATTTAACTGGAAGACAATTACTAGTTTTATTTTTGGTATTAGACGATTACTACTTTTATTTTTGCTGTTACCGGTTTCAAGTGTCATCCAGAGCCATATTCATGTCGGTGTTACATTATAAGAAGCTTCGTAGCTCAGTGGCTCATGGGTTAGAGTACGAAAACACATGAGCCTCTGTGTTAAGAGGCTTGTTGTGTTTTGCTACACCGCCCCGAAGATGACTGTAGATGACAGCTGAAAAAGTCAACAGTAAAAGTGAAACGAATGGCATTAAGAAAAAACACATTTTTGTTATTCACGGCTTTCCTTAAGTCGTTTTCCAGGAAATCTTATTCATCATATCCAGGGCATCGTCATGGCCAAGCAGGGTTTTGAGCCACAGACGACACGAAAAAAATGTTAGTGCATAAGCCGTTTTTCTCCGTGGCATTTCTAAATATTGGACAACAGACTTTTCAGGCACAGTCATTGCATTTCAGTTATTAAACCACTTACCTCAGACGCGTTCGGCAGAATAACTAACATTACAAACAAAATTGATGACTACATGAAGTTTTTAGTACAAGATAAGTTTTCATGCTACATGACAAAGCTCGCCAAAAGTAGCGAATTATGTCAAAAGCCTAAAATGTATCAGCAAAGGTTACAGGTTACAGCTGAACGCTTTTTAGGAAGACTATTCGGCAATCAAAAGGTCGCGGCTTCGATTTCCATCATTGGCAGCCGAAGCAATTTATTCTGCATATTCGTGGTCGTCACGAGGTGATGATTTGTTTTCTGATAGAGGGTTTGCGCGATGATATAATAACAAAAAAATGGCTCTGAGCACTATGGGACTTAACATCTATGGTCATCAGTCCCCTAGAACTTGGAACTACTTAAACCTAACTAACCTAAGGACATCACACAACACCTAGCCATCACGAGGCAGAGAAAATCCCTGACCCCGCCGGGAATCGAACCCGGGAACCCATGCGGGGGAAGCGAGGACGCTACCGCACGACCACGAGACGGGGACGATATAATAACATACGAGTGTGTGTGAAGACACACACACACACACACGCGCGCGCGCGCGCTTTACTGTGGTAACAGTGTTTAGGCTGGGAGCCTTGGTCTTTACTTTCAGCATATTTTAGATATGTTTGCGTGAAAAAATGGCACTGTAAGCACTATCAGCTATACGATACGGAATGCCATTCAGATACTGTTAAATCAAGTGAAATATTCTATTCAAATATATCACACTTATTGAATTATGTATACACAAAATTGTTGAGAGTGTTAATCATACGTTTTTTGTGAGATTACCACCGATTGTTGTTGATCATACAAGAAAGGTTCAAGATGATTTGACATAAATCTTGTTTGGATACCTTGTAGTAGCTATTTTACGTGATTGTACACATATATCTACCATTGTAGGGATGTTAAGTGTATTTATTGTATAATTTTTATTTTTTGTGTTTTTATGTCTGAATATGGAAATTAAAGGGTTAAACTTGATGCCAGTATGCATGATCTACTCTTTCCTGATGATTATTTGGAATCTAGTCCATAGTGAATGTTGATTCAGCGAAAATGAATACCTTCAAGAGATTATATTGTCCTGAGGTTTCCGTATTTATCAATTTTGTGAAAATAGGAGCCATTGGTTAATAAATACGTGAATAATTACGGGATGTAGTTTCAGTGTCACGCACTGTCAAGTGGTCTTATTATTGATTATATCATTTTTAGAATATGCTTTTGCCTGGGAGTGAGTTTGGATAGTTTTCAGCACTACCCGAACATTAGTGAAAATCAGGATTTAAATATAGATCTGACCATCCTGTTTGTGTTTTCCTAATGTTTGCCTAAATCACTCCAGCCGTGTGCTGGCATCTTTCTATGGCGACACTTGTGCAAATGAAGACGAACACACCTCTCAAAAACCTTGATGTAGGTCATTGCTATACTGACAGGATCTCAAGCCTCGTTCGAGAGTCCCCTGGCAGGCGCTTTTGATGACTACCTTGGTGATGGAACAAAGAACCTGGGTTTTCATTTATTAGAAAGGTAAACCAAAATTAAGTTCTCTTCTTTATTATCTGAAAGGCTTAGGAAGAAGACTACAAAAAAAAGGCTACTTTTATAGCATTCTGAAAGTTCCAGATTTAATCCCTAAAATTATTCAGATGTTTGTCAAGATGCGAAGTAGAGAGGTTTGCCTTTGATAAATTACGTCGTGTGCATTAATCTCATCTGATACGGATATTCATTCACATCAGAGCCACGAGGCGTGGAACAAACAGGACGCACATCACGACTGCAGCGAAAGTTGATTGCCGCATTCAGTCTCTGTACTGCGTTAATTTGAGAGTTTTTTTTTATTGGTCCTATCTGAGGTGGTTCAAGCAGGTTCCTTGTGTGAAGACGCGCACGCTGGCCCTTGTGCAGCTGTCACCGCGCCAAGATTCCACCTCTCGGAGCTCTGCACCTGTGCGTCATTTGTCTGCAAACTAGTAGATACAAAGTTGCAGTGCGCCTCTTTCGCTTATTTCTGATCAAAGCGTGCAGGTGCAGGAGAACTTATTTTCGTCGTACACTCACAGGTGTGGCGCCGAAAGAGCGGCTCGCCTCGTTTCAAATGGAACGGCGGGCGAGACAAGCGCTGCAGTCACGCCTGAACTGCGTAAGAACCACGAGACTTTGGAGACGGGAAGCGATTTTATGCGCGCGATCCTGTCCGTTCAGAAATTTCTGCACGAATATTCAGGCCTCTAATTCTGACGCTTGTTGATTCGTCGATCAGATAGAAATTCGAATCACAAGCGAGAGACGGCGCTGCTATGCTGGTCGGATATCCGCGCGGACAGGATGTCCTCGAGGGCGGATAACATACGACGCCACGCTTCACGGAATAGGAACTGAATGGGGTCAGTAGGACGGGCGCTGTTTCTTCGTCATCAAAGTATCTGTTGCTTTAGCCGAAGAGCTTTCTACCTTTCACGGAAAACAGTGGTTCAGGATGCGTCACCATAACAGTTGTGTTTCACTCTCAGTCAGATGCTCGGCGGTTTTTTCTTCGCGTAAAAGACGTTGTCAATACTGTAGATTGGTTTAGTATTTAGCATCAGCAATGCTGTGGAAAATGAGTGATCCCACAGCATTACGTGGTAAGAAATGGAATCCGCTTCGAACGAATGTTTCTAGCATTGATGCAGAGGAATTTTTCTACATTTCGTATGGTCAAAGATGAGTCTTATATATGTTTGACATTACATCAGTTTGCGGACGGTCTGAAAGTTAATATATCATTCAGGATCCAAGTTAGCCAAGATAGCTAGCAGTTCCCTTTATTACCCGTTTCGATATAACTACGCTGTCATCGTCGGATCGGGAAGTTACAAAAACATACATCCCAAGTGAAGGTGGCTTTAATATATGTGACTTCATGTAACCACTGTGTACACTATTTCTGTGGTGTCACCGCCAGACACCACACTTGCTAGGTGGTAGCCTTTAAATCGGCCGCGGTCCATTAGTATACGTCGGACCCGCGTGTTGCCACTGTCAGTGATTGCAGACCGAGCGCCGCCACACGGCAGGTCTAGAGAGACTTCCTAGCACTCGCCCCAGTTATACAGCCGACTTTGCTAGGAAAAGATCACTGACAAATACGCTCTCATTTGCCGAGACGATAGTTAGCATAGCCTTCAGCTACGTCATTTGCTACGACCTAGCAAGGCGCCATTACCAGTTTATATTGAGATTGTTATTAATGTATCAACAAGAGCGATGTTCTCCAATTATGGATTAAAGTTAAGTATTCCAGCAGCAACGTACCTTATTGGCTATATTAATTACATTGTCCTGTTCCAGACCTCACGCCAGTTTGCGTGAGCTTAAACGCGTGCATTTCGGCCTCCTCTAGCTACACGGTGTTGGCTCTTCTGCCAACACATCAATTTCAATGTTAGAACGTACCTTGTAAGACTATTAGTTGAACACGATTATTACAGTACTAAAAATCATATAATGATGTTGCGCCAAATAAAATGTAAATGGATGACAACATATATTTTATTGTAAATTTTACTTAAAGAATGACACTATGTTTTCAGAACACAAGGTTACTTTAAACTTTCGAAGTTACGTAAATCGTCTTGAAAATAATTTTAATGGCACTGGAGAGAAGACATAATTACAGTTTGGCATTTGTATCGAGAATTTATCGATTATCGACACCACTATGTAATTAACTGTATATTTCCTTATCTGTGAAAATATTGTACTATTATGGTCTCAAAATGGTTCAAATGGCTCTGAGCACTATGGGACTCAACTGCTGAGGTCATTAGTCCCCTAGAACTTAGAACTAGTTAAACCTAACTAACCTAAGGACATCACAAACATCCATGCCCGAGGCAGGATTCGAACCTGCGAGCGTAGCGGTCTTGAGGTTCCAGACTGCAGCGCCTTTAACCGCACGGCCACTTCGGCCGGCATTATGGTCTCAAGCGATTAAACTATTCTGGGAGAACAGCACAACTCATTGTAAATTTTAATTGAGTGTTATTTTATTTGTGACATGTTGATGTTCCCTACCACATTTTGTTTGATGCAACATCACTATGTGACCTTCAGTTCTGTAACAAGCATTTACAACTAATAATGTTATAAGGTACGTTCTAACACTGAAGTAATGTACGCAGTGGTTACATGATATCGTATACCTTTAACTACCTTCAGTAGTGATTTGTGTTTTTGTAACTTTCAAATCCGATGATAAGAGCGTCGATCTGTCGAAACCAGTCATAGTAATAAAAATAATTGCTAGCGATCTCGGTTACCTTGATTCTTCAGCAATAATATACAGTTGAATCTATCTGTATGTCCGTATATCACTAATAATAAATACAACGGAGTGTCACTAGTGACAATACCTACTTAAATTAAGCACGGGACTGTGAGAACTCCAGGACTCTGACTGGAAACAAACTTTGTTGATATCGTTAAAACCTAACGTGGTAGAGAGAAACGGTTTTTATATTTGAAATCAGTATGAAAACAACAGTAAGAAATTAAAGATTATATAATGTACCTACAGTTTGTTTGTCATTGTTATCTCTGTACGGACGAGACATTCAAATCCAGACTTCCTTAACACACTTGCACGTTGAACCACATAGTGAACTCTGTGAGGGACATTGTTCAAAATTGCAAAATCCGACATTCAGGATCGCGCAAAAAAGACTTTGTTTGAGGAAGACATGGTGGCAGTTGTGATCTTCGTTTAGGAAGGGCTGCTAATAACTTGTCGTTGATGTTTTTCATTTCTCCGGCAACATGAAAATTAACTCTGTAGCATTCATGAAATACTGTGGTATGGAATCAACATGGTGTTGATAAAATGTATATTCTCAGCCAGACTAACACGTATGCTGTCCTCTGCATTCTGTTTGTTACCATTTCTTTGTAGTTTTCGCGTTGTGAATGGGAAGAGTTTCATGAACACAACCAGTTCTAGTATGTTGCCTCCACTTGTTCAGCAAAGCGTTATTACCAATGGATGGAGATGAAACCACTAAAAACTAACCATCCCGTCATAGCACCTCGACCAGACTTGGTAGCTGGAACAGTGGAGAGTACCATGATTCGTCACCTTAATGCTCTTTTATCTGTTCTAGAGTTCAGCTGCTGCTTGTTTGTCCACTTTATTGCAGGGCGGGGGCATTTGTAATTGGTGAATTCTGGTTATCTAGCAACAGCTTCGTTATTGAAATCCATGTGTGTACACTTCTAGAACAATATTTCAGCTCCTGGCACGAGTTCTACGAGTTTATGGCAACAGGAAGTTTCTGACCACGGTTACCGGTTGGACTACACCGCAAGCCACAGATATCGATAGTTCCTCTCTAATAATGTTTCTGGTTTTCCTGGACGGGGACAATGTGTTATACGTGCCTGGATATTGCATTTGAGCAATACAGCAACCGCTGCTGAAAATTACATTTGCAATTTATGAAACAAATATTCACGAACTTCTCCTTCCAGACACAATGAAGTCTCGACGTATATTACCAGCATTGTAGAACTTTGTAACTGTCAAGGTTGTAGGCTCTCTGCAGATACCTATAAAGCACATACGTAATTGTGCGTCAAGTAATTTCCATTGTTCAGGAACAGTCATATACAGAGTGTTTCGAAAAGATTCATCTGTTTTCACAATATCTTCTACACGAATAAAGAAAATACCTTGGGATGAATTTTAACTTACATATAGAATTGCAAAGTATTTATTGCCAGTAAGAATCAACCGATCGTACAAATATATGTCTCTTACATTGATGCGCTTCCAAAGTTGGAGTGGTTTTTATATTTGCGTGTGAGATTAAAGTTTTCATTTACCTTTCACGAATGTACCTACGACAGACATCCAGCGGATACTCAGACTCGTCCCAAAGCCGAACACAGATCAAGCATGAAAACAGGGAAAAGGTGTACTGAACTATGTAAAAAGAAGAAAAATAAAAACAGTGAACGGACCAAGCTGAAGATGTGCAATATCGAGCAAATTGCACGAATCGTGGCGTCGTGATTGTGTGGTCACGGTATCGGATTTCAGAACGGGAGGCCCCTGTTTTAATCTCCTTCGTGCCCCATTTTTTTTTCCACAAAATTACGAACTTTCCATCCTTTCATTGACGTGTCTCTTCTTCTTCGGTAGTCTTGACAGATGTCATACTATACACTGCTCATAGAATATGGGTCATGAGGTAAGAATATATTGCCGTCGCAGGTAATTGTGATGAATAGTGACAGCAGGCGAGATGCGGCATAGACCTTTAACAAAAATGAAAACAGTGATAAACGGATGTGAAATAGGTTACAACAAAGGAATTCAAGAGTCAAGACTTCCAATACAGAACGCAAGAGTCATAACATGTGGTACTTGTGTAGAATAATAGGAGGTACATACGCCTGGAGGTCCCTTACTTACATCACGCTGTTGCAAACGTTACACAGACACAAATTTGAGAACAGCGACAGACACATCAGTGACTCGACGGAGAGTTCATAACCTGGTGAAAAAAAAAATGGTGGTGTAAGGGAGACTTGACTCGGATCTCCCCCTTTAGAGTCTAACACCGTGGCCAAGTAACTATGGCGCAACGGCTATTTAGATTTGTTCGACGTTGCACATCTTGAGCTTGGACCGTCCACTATTTCGGTTTTGCCTGTTTTTTTCGCAGTTCAGTACACCTTCTTCCTCCTTTCATTTTCGATCTGTGTTCAGATTTTGACGGCGTGTGCACTGTGCCATCTTACCACTGAAGTGGGTGGGATGCGGAGTTTCCCCTGTACGCATTATTAGTTACCAGTGACTTACCTCATTGTATCAGCGTTCAAGACTGTTTGTTTCTATCAAATAGATCATTCTCATTTTATAAAACTCAGCACCAGAAAATGACCCTACGGGATATTTTAGGAGACATTATTAATGCAAAACAAAATTTTGTATAGAAGCATTTATGTATGAATAAAGACATGAAAGTATCTAAGAAGGAAACCAAAACAGTTGGCTACCACGATGAAAACTCGCCTAGGTCACAAATTGTTATTCACAACAATATCTTTGACCATGTCTAGGAGTTCACATATTTGATATTTTGCATTACTTGTCGCAAATCACGGGATGTCAACATGTGATTCCAACATTTATACGTTCGTCTGAACAGCACAGCAAACATTGGGCATAGTCAGGAAATAATAATTACTTAAGTTAGGTATGGTAATTTCAAAGCATATTTACTGTGTTGGAGTGAAAACTGGAATTCATTATCTTCCTAACTCAAATAAATAGAAGCGACCCAACTGAAATTCTTGAGAAACATACATGCCCAGAAAGAAGTGAAACTTAGACCTCAGAACATTGCTGATATAATACATCTAGTTACAGAATTTGCAGCACATGCCTGAATAGAGGATAACCAAAATGGATAGGCAATATAAAGACAGGAATCAACAAAGGTAGGGAAGCACTGAAAAACTTCGCAAAACCAGTAAGGAGCCCGAAAGGGTCCCAAGGCCTGGTACTAAAGATGATGCCTCAATCATCTCGGTACAACGCAAGTTCCTTGCGTCGGATTATGTTGTGACTAGATTAGAATTATTCTAAAGCCAAGGTCGCACAAATATTTCTTTATTTAAAACGACCAGTTTCGACAGACTTGCCGTCATATTTCGGTTTTAAAAAATCATCTTGTTATGAAACATGTCCATTTAAGTTGGACTTCATGAGGTCCAACTTAAAGTGAACACGTTTCATAGCAAAAAGGTTTTTTAAGACCTGAAGATGACAGCAAAATCTGTCGAAACCGGCTGTTTTAAATAAAGAAATATTTATGCGATCTTAGCTTTGGAACGTTTTTAGCAAGTAAATCAGATCGCTCCTGCTGTCTTCTCAGAGTGAGAAAATTCAATCCATATTCAGTGGGTTTCTTCCACTTATTAAGATAACAGTAGACACTACGATTCCACATCCGCCATCAAAGTCTCCTTGCAATATGTGTAGACATAAATTGCGAAGTATTCCCCGTTGCATCACCAATGAATGCCCGAAATATCTCACTGCTCTAAAATGAGTACTTCACCCTGCTCGCTGCTGTTGATGCCAATCATGCTACTGAATACGGCACTTGCAAACTGTTACGACGATGGATTGGGAATCAGTGGATCTCAACAACCAGGTTGCCGAGCATAAAGCTTGACCTTAAGGATTCGTAGTGAAATGGTTATGGTAGAGACGTGGGTTCTTGAGACACAAGCCTTGTGTAGAGCAATAGGTGCAAGATCAGCAGATGTACTTCTCTGCATCCGACAAGATACTAATATTCCTTGTATTTATTACTCCTTTCACGTCCTTCACGATGCAGACACACACGTCTGTTTCTTTGGTAATATCGTCCCGCGGTTGTGTGGTCATACTTTTTACTTCGCTCATCGTACTCTGGGTGACAATTTGTTATGCCTCAAGCCCCGATGTACCGCCTTTCTTCATCGTAATCACTTAAACGATGCTATTAGACTAAACCATAACGAGACTCTACAGCGTACGCGACATATGTGTTCGCCTCCTTTATCGCCCCACCTTTTTCATTTTGAATTGCCCTCAACTAACTGATAAACTCTAACAATCATCAAAATCTCAGTTTACAGTCTTAAGGCATTACAATGTTTCGTTAAATTTTTCGCTGTCAGAGGTTATTAAAAAAAGTTCTGAAAACTTGCGCTATAGTACTTAAATAATGTCATTCTTGAAGTAATAGCTTTTTCTGTTTTTAACATGTTGCACCTTCCATATATTTCTCTACGGTAAGTTTAGATCGTTGGTCAATGAGAAACCAATGATAGGTTAGTGGATGCTCTTTGCTCTGTAAAGGAAAACATCGAGTGTAAAGCACATGTGTGAAGCTCAAACTGACATAAAGAATATTTGGAAGTACGTTTTACGTGATGCAGTGAGATGTTTAGATTGTTCTGTTCACAATGCAACAGCTCGTGCATTGGCATGACGAAGCGCCGTCCACTGGAGCATACTGTATGTAAGTGTTGTTACATGGCAGATTTTCTCTTAAATTGCACGCAGTATATTTCAGAGTTTTATATGCTCAATCCCTTAATCAATATAATCATTCTCTCACGCTGCTTCGTAATTGCATACCAAATACAGTAGCACCATTGACTGTCCTTTTTATTGCCTTCTTTTCACTACTCTTTTATTACACAATTAAAAGGAAAGAGCACGATGGTAAACAGTTTAGGCCAGGACTGAGTTTCAGCTTCAGGTAGCCAAGACAGCATCATGTACCCCCATCCACCACACTCCAGGCAATACAAGGGGACAGCTATCTGCCAAAGAAAAACACATAATTCTTCGAAGAATCCTTTTATAAAGATAAAAAACGTAGCTAGATATCACGTCGCAGAGGCGAGCATGAGAACCATCCTTATCTCAGCGGTCGTGCTGCGGATTAACGTTCTGTTCAGATTTCTGAAACAAGCGTTTCTATTGGTTCATACACTTCCTGCAGAGCGCGCACTTTTTCATGTGTGTCATCGTGGGAACTCTCTTATTTGTCAGCTTCAGAATCGTATCATGGAATGAGAGGAGTTTCCTCGCTTCTTTCTCGCGCCACAACACTGTTGATCAATAATAAAATCCGTGAGAGTAGGAGTTTGTTCAGCGTTATTAGCAAATTCTCACTAAATGGTACTCGCGATGGTTACTTCTGATTGATCGGGCACATTCCTGCTCTGAAAGAAGCAACGAAGTCTCAAAGCACTAAGATAGAACCACTTGCGGTTAGGCAACAGAAAAGAGAAGACCTGCCACTAGGAACGGAGGAGTAAACACATGCCTCTAGGAAATCATGGAATAAAGACTTTGTTATATTGCTAGAGAAGGCCGAAATGCACGCTATAAGCTCACGCAGGATGGCGTGAGGTCTGAAACAGGATACGTAATGAATGCTATAAAGAAAAGTACGTAGCTGCTGGAATACTTAACTTTAATCCATCATTTGTATACATCGTTCTTGATGAGACATGCTTCATACGATAACTATCAATTGCTATGGCGCCTTGCTAGGTCGTAGCCATTGACTTAGCTGAAGGCTATTCTAACTACCTTCTCTGCAAATAAACGAGGCTTCGTCAGTGTTGCATCGCTAGCTAAGTCGTCCGTACAACTGGGGCGAGTGCTAGTAAGTCTCTCGAGACCTGCCGTGTGGTGGCGCTCGGTCTGCGATCACCGACAGTGGCGACACGCGGGTCCGACATGTACTAATGGACCGCGGCCGATTTAAAGCTACCACCTAGCAAGTGTGGTGTCTGGCGGTGACACCACAGACTTGTTATCGGATGACTGATGAGGTGAGCCTGGCATTTGTACAGAAGGATGTCGTCACTTCAGCTCTGCTTGTGAGTTCAGAGAGACAACTGATCTCAGAATCTCCAGCCGCCACTGCCGTCGCCTTCCTTATTACGCTTCGCGCATTTGGTAAGATGAGCCAGAATTGCAAAGACCAGTGCGGTAGGAACGAGAAGTTAGCTCAGAACCTTCAGAAGCCAATTGTCCAGTTTTAACGTTTTGCATCCCTCGAGTTGCTCCCATTATGCACTTTAGTGAGCTTTCTGGTGTTCGTACCTATTTTTCTGCGTTCTTTCAGTAATCAACTAACCACTCTTGCAGTCAATGGTCGTATTCGCAAAATACACTCGTAATTACACTTTTACGATGCCCACCCATCTGTGCCAAGGTTAGATACTACGATTATGATCCCTTATCCAGCTACTAAATGTTCATTCAGTTATATCAGTGGGCAACCCATATGCTGATGTTTACGATAACAAACGTGGCTGTTACGGTGACCATTTCTTTCTATAATAGATAGATGATTCCACCTCTCATGAATATATCTATGTGCACCCATTTTTTCATTCGTGATTGAGCCACCACTATTAACTATGGTTTCAGTAAGACTTTTCCTTTTCTGTGAGATTATCGTTTTCTTAAAATTAATTTGCTTTATTTGATGGGGTGCTTCTCATCTCTGTCACTAGACATTGGTCTGTAGCAACTATGGGTATTCTAAAGAACACTATCGACACCACATAGTTTATACAACATAGTGTATACGACAACAACACCTAATATATACATAAATGTAGGCTCACTAGCACTTTTTTTTATATCGACACAACTTATGAATGTCGCTAAATATTCAAACGTTCTTAACCAGTTCTGGGCCTGACGACATGTTGCTAATGAAAACATTTATATAACTGGGAACGTTAGACGTCTAAAGATTAACATGAATGCCCTCAACACGTTATGGCTCTGAAATAAAAGCATTTTAAAAGCATTTATGGGTTGTTGTGTTATTCACCAAGAATCATTAATGACCACAGAGTTCATAATGTCTACATCTACATCTACATTTATACTCCGCAAGCCACCCAACGGTGTGTGGCGGAGGGCACTTTACGTGCCACTGTCATTACCTCCCTTTCCTGTTCCAGTCGCGTATGGTTCGCGGGAAGAACGACTGTCTCCGTAACGCTATCACGGTTACCAAATAACCCTGTGACGAAACGCGCCGCTCTTCTTTGGGTCTTCTCTATCTCCTCCGTCAACCCGATCTGGTACGGATCCCACACTGATGAGCAATACTCAAGTATAGGTCGAACGAGTGTTTTGTAAGCCACCTCCTTTGTTGATGGACTACAATTTCTAAGGACTCTCCCAATGAATCTCAACCTGGTACCCGCCTTACCAACAATTAATTTTATATGATCATTCCACTTCAAATCGTTCCGCACGCATACTCCCAGATATTTTACAGAAGTAACTGCTATCAGTGTTTGTTCCGCTACCATATAATCATACAATAAAGGATCCTTCTTTCTATGTATTCGCAATACATTACATTTGTCTATGTTAAGGGTCAGTTGCCGCTCCCTGCACCAAGTGCCTATCCGCTGCAGATCTTCCTGCATTTCGCTACAATTTTCTAATGCTGCAACTTCTCTGCATACTACAGCATCATCCGCGAAATGCCGCATGGAACTTCCGACACTATCTGCTAGGTCATTTATATATATTGTGAAAAGCAATGGTCCCATAACACTCCCCTGTGGCATGCCAGAGGTTACTTTAACGTCTGTAGACGTCTCTCCACTGATAACAACATGCTGTGTTGTCCAGCAAGACTAAAGCAAAATTCAAAGTGCTTACCCAGGAAGTCAGAACAGTTAATACATTCATTCAAAACTGCAAAATGAAGATTATGAAGGAAGTAGTGGCTATAATGCTTAACAAAACGCGTGTCGGTTTTAATGTAATGCCTAATTACATTTAAATTAACATAAAGAGCAAAAGTAAATATGCACGAATTGGCGAGTGTAAGTGCGAAATAATTTGGTTAAAAAGTGAAATCAGGTAACTCCACCGGCAAAAAGGATTCAGAAGAAACAAATATATATTAACTGCATCTCAAACTCAGTAATCAAATGCATCCTCCACATTCCTTGCACATCTTAGATAACAATAATAGACAAATAAACGAAGAGCAGGTAATCATGTCCACAAGACATAAAAAGAAACCTCAGTTACTTATTTCAAACTAAACATTTGTATTTCTGACCTTCCCAACACATCGGAAGTTGAGTTTTGTGATGGAGTATCAAACTCTACTAACATTTTGTTTGATGCTCATCTTAGTTTACTGAATAAATGGCTCAGACATATTATTTCACCCAAACTACACACAAGGTCAGCATAAAAATTATCCGTGACATACCAAAACTAAGCCCAAATGAACAAAGCTTACAGAATTCAAAAGCTAAAGGTGAGTTATTGCAAGAAATCTGCAATCAGTAAATAACTCAGGGAAAACTAATTCAAAAACAATCAGTGGCATTGATAAAGACCTTCCCCTTAACAAAGACGTTGTTGAAAAGTAGTAAAGGTAACAATGCAGTATTGGTGTATTAAGATGATTACATCATCAAAACCCACAATCTTTTATTGAAAATGGGATAAAAGAGCTGAAGACTACATTCGCATTTAAATATCAAGCTCAGCTTATGAAATAAATTAAGAAATCCATCTACCTTCTATCAGATGCCGGTGTCCTGCATAGCATAAGCATAAATCTCTTGCCATCTAAACTAAGTTTGTAAGTAGGCTGTTTAGGTTTTTATGTTGGTAACGCCACGTAGCGCTCTGTACGAAAATCACTGACTGTGCTGTGTGCAGTCTGTGGCTGGTTTGCATTGTTGGAATATTTGCTATTGTAGTGTTGGTCAGTTGGATGTGAACAGCGCGTAGCGTTGTGCAGTTGGAGGTGAGCCACCAGAAGTGGTGGATGTGGGGAGAGAGATGGCAGTTTTGAGAGCGGACGATCAGGACGTGTGTCCGCCAGAAAAAGGAAAATTGTAAGACTGGATGTCATTAACTGATATATATATATATATATATATATATATATATATATATATATATATATATATATAATGACTTTTGAACACTATTAGGGTGTCCGCAGCTCGTGGTCGTGCGGTAGCGTTCTCGCTTCCCACGCCCGGGTTAGATTCCCGGCGGGGTCAGGGATTTTCTCTGCCTCGTGATGACTGGGTGTTGTGTGCTGTCCTTAGGTTAGTTAGGTTTAAGTAGTTCTAAGTTCTAGGGGACTGATGACCATAGATGTTAAGTCCCATAGTGCTCAGAGCCAACACTATTAGGGTAAATACATTGTTTGTTCTCCACCAAAATCTTTCATTTGCTAACAGTATAGTTAGTGCCTTCAGTAGGTACAATCTTTTATTTAGCTGGCAGTATTGGCGCTCGCTGTATTGCAATAGTTCGAGTAACGAAGATTTTTGTATTTTTCTAAGGGGATGTTTCAGGGTCTCAGCCAAAAACTCGTAAACCTCATTTTCAAATATACCTCATTGTTAATTTAAGAAATCTCTAAGAAGCTGAAAGACATCCTCAGCAACTTTTACACATTTCAAACAACTTTTCCATCAGTTATTACCAAGAACCTATTAATGACGTCACTGATGTGAACATACGAGACAATACCTGATTTGCATCCGTGGACATTGTGAACCTGCACACAAATATTTCTATCTATTAAACTATTCAAACAAATTAGGTACAATTTAGTAAAAAAATAAACAAGTTTATAAGGCAGAGATGTTAAAATTAATTCTAATACATAACTATTTCTTATTCAAGGGGAAAATCTGTATGCAGCAGATGGCCTTGCAATGGGGAGCAGTTTTGAGGGTCTTTTAGCAGACATTAAGATTAACCATTTGTAAAATAAATTTTTCAGTGCCAATATCCACTTAAAAGATAAATTGATTTTTTACAAAATGTATGTTGATGACACAGTCACCCCACTCAGTGATATAGTGGATGAAACTGAATCATTTACAAATGCCACAAGTAACATGCGTCCTAATATCACATTCACTATTAAACATAGGATAGATGAGAGTAAGAGTTTTTATGATCTTAGAACAAAAATGTTAAATCGGAGACATGTATGTGAAATTCATAGAAAACCCGCCATCACAGGTGTAATTGTACAAAATGGTTTATCTCAGGTTCACCATCCGTGTAGTGGAGGGGGGGGGGGGGGATTGTTTTGCATTCTACATTTGTGCTCAGCAGCTATCATTATCTGGGCTGGATGGAGAGTCGCCCAATCTAAAAGGTCTTTAGGCGCTCCTCGCAGTCATCAGGCTCTGATATATAGTTTAGATAAGAGCAGTCGTCTATGTGGTGGATGCCTGTGATGTGTAATGTTTATAGGATGACCATACAGGCAACAACCTTGTGGTACAAGTCATGTAAGTCTCCGCCTGGCTTGTCACAGAACCTCTGACTCAAGTCTTCCACAGGGCTCAAAACCAGGAGGCCACCATCTGTACTGGGGACAGTACTGCAGATTACGTAAACTTCGTTGAAATTTCGTAAGTAAGGCTGGTGTTCAAAAATGGTTCAAATGGCTCTGAGCACTATGGGACTTAACATCTGACGTTATAAGTCCCCTAGAAGTTATAACTACTTAAACCTAACTAACCTAAGGACATCACACACATCCATGCCCGAGACAGGATTCGAACCTGCGACCGTAGCAGTCGCGCGGTTCCGGACTGAAGCTCCTAGAACCGCTCGGCCACAGCGGCCGGCAAGACTGGTGTTCTCAACTTTTTCTGCCAGTCGTTGGAATTATCTACGCCGTCTACAAACATACGCCGCAAGCCACCATACGGTGAATGACGGTTGGACCTTGTACCAGTACTAACCATTTCCTTTTCT
Organism: Schistocerca piceifrons; assembly: GCF_021461385.2. NCBI lineage: Eukaryota > Metazoa > Arthropoda > Insecta > Orthoptera > Acrididae > Schistocerca > Schistocerca piceifrons. The sequence goes on from NC_060143.1 coordinate 36,731,248, forward strand.
ATTACACTCGCAAATGAGCAGAGGAAAAACTGAAACGTCCCCTTAGAACAATTATACAAGACTGTGCTTAAACTGACACACAATATTTTAGGCGCAACGCAATCTGACTTCCAAAAATCCCTACAAAAGAATGGCCCTGACTAACATTAACCTATACGCCTCACAAATCACTTACCTCACAAAAATCTTCGTTACTCGAACTACTGCAATACAGCGAGCACCACTACTGCCAGCTAAATAAAAGATTCAAACTACAGAAGGCACTAACTACTGACAGGCATAGTTAGCAAATGAAAGATTTTAATAGAGAACAAACAATGTATTTACCTTAATAGTCATAATATATATAGCAGTTCATGACATCCAGTCATACAAATTTCAAAACTCCGCCATTTCTCTCCCCACATCCACCACTGCTGGCGGCTCACCTCCAACTGCGCAACGCTATGCGCTGTTAACATCCAGCTGCCCAACACTACAATGGCAAACAACAATGCAAACTAGCCACAGACTGCACACAGCACATCCAGTGATTTTCATACAGAGCGCTACGTGGCATTACCAATAAGAAAACCTAAACAGCCTAGTTACGAAACGACTATCTCTATGCTGCCGCACGAGACCTAATTTATCTTCTCTTCGTAGTTCTTACGCGAAATATACGTTGGTTGCAGCAGTATCATTCTGTAGCCAGCTACAAATGTCGGTTCTCTACAATTTCTCAATACTGCTACGCGAAACGAACGCCATATTTCTTCCAGGGTTTCTCATTTCAGTCCACGAAGCAGTTCCCTAATACTCGCCTTTAGATAAACCTGCCGGTAACATATCTGACAACACGTCTCTGAATTGTTTTGATGTATTCCTTTAATTTGATCTGATAGCAATCCGGAGCACTCGAGAAGTACTCAAGAATGGGTCATACTAATGTTCTTTACGTGGTGTCCTTCATAGATGAGCTACACTTTTTTAGACATCTCCCGATAAACGGAAGTAAACCACTCATCTTCACTACTACTGACATATTTGGTCGTTGCATTTGACATCGCTTTACAATGTTACGACTAGATACTCGATCGACGTTGTGTAAAGCAGCACACCACTTATACTGCTTTCGAAAATTACAAAATTGTGTTTCCTGCTCATGTGTGTTAACTTACTGTTGTGGGTTGGCAGGAGAGCCAACACCAGGTTACATGAGGAAGCCGAAAGACACGCGTTTTAGCTCACGCAGGCTGGCGTGAGATGTGGAACAGGACAAGGAAATTAGAATTTAGAAAAAACGGACGTAGCTGGTGGAATACTTAACTTTAATCCATTAATGAAGAACGTCGGTCTTGACGGTACATTATGCACAGTATCAATAGTAACTGGTAATGGCGCCTTGCTAGGTCGTAGCAAATGACGTAGCTGAAGGCTATGCTAACTATCGTCTCGGCAAATGAGAGCGTATTTTGTCAGTGAACCATCGCTAGCAAAGTCGGCTGTACAACTGGGCGAGTGCTAGGAAGTCTCTCTAGACCTGCCGTGTTGCGGCGCTCGGTCTGCAATCACTGATAGTGGCGACACGCGGGTCCGACGTATACTAACGGACCGCGGCCTATTTAAAGGCTACCACCTAGCAAGTGTGATGTCTGGCGGTGACACCACACTTACATTTTTCTACATTTAAAGCAAACTGTCATTCACAGCACCAAATACAACTTCTAAGTCATCTTACAGTTACTCAGCGATGACACTTTCCCGTAAATTGCGGCGTCAGCGCAGACTAGCAGACTGCTGCTCACCCCATCTGTCAGATCGTTTATGTATATAGTAAACAGGTGCGATTCTGTCACGTTTGCCTGGAGCACTCCTGGCGACAGCCTTTTCCTTGACGTACGCTGGCCGTCCACGATGACGTACTGCATACCATGCGTAGTAGTAAAGATTCGTACGTATGTAAAAACATTATGCGCTACGCAGCTAGCTCTTTATTCCCATGAAGTAATGAGTGCTGTCGACAAGGGATCTCAGATCTATTCCATATTCCTAGATTTCCAGAAGGCTTTTGATGAAGTTCCTCACAAGCGACTATTAATCAAATTGCGTGCATATGAAGTATCGTCTCAGTTGTGTGACTGGATTCGTGATTTCCTCTCAGAGAGGTCACAGTTCGTAGTGATAGACGGTAAATCATCGAGTAGAACAGAAATGATATCTGGCGTTCCGCAAGGTAGTGTCATAGGACCTCTGTTGTTCCTGATTTACATAAATGATCTAGCTGATAATCTGAGCAGCCCCCTTAGATTGTTTGCAGATAGCGCTGTAATTTACCGTCTAGTAAAATCATCAGACGATCAATTCCAATTAAAAAATGATCCAAAGAGAATTTCTGTATTGTGCGAAAAGTGGCAATTGGCACTAAACAAATAAAAGTGCGAGGTCATCCACACGGGTACTAAAAGAAATCCGATAAATTTTGGGTATACGATAAATCGCACAAATCTAAGGGCTGTTAATTCGACTAAATACCTAAGAATTACAATTACGAGCAACTTAAATTGGAAAGACACATAGATAATATTGTGGGGAAGGCGAAACAAAGACTGCACTTTGCTGGCAGAACACTTAGAAGATGCGACAAACCCACACAAGAGACAGCCTACATTACTCTGCTGGAATATTACTCCACGGTACGGGATCCTTACCAGGTAAGATTGCTGGAGGACATCGAAAAAGTGCAAAGAAGGGCAGCTCGTTTCGTGATATCGCGCAATAGGGGTGAGAGTGTCACTGATATGATACGCGAGTTGGGGTGGCAGTCACTGAAACAAAGGCGGTTTTCTTTGCATCGAGATCTATTTACGAAATTTCAATCACCAACTTTCTTCCGAATGCGTAAATATTTTGTTGACACCCACCTACGTAGGGAGAAATGATCATCATAATAAAATAAGAGAAATCATATCTCGAACGGAATGATTTAGGTGTTCCTTTTTCTCACGCGCCATTCGAGAGTCGAATGGTAGAGAAGTAGTACGAAAATTGTTCGGTGAACACTCTGCCAGGCACTTTAGTGTGAATTGCAGAGTAACCACGTAGAAAGATGTAGATGCAAACAACAACTACCACCGTTACACCTTAGCAAAAGGTCTGGCAGAGAACCCGAGAAAATTCTCGTCCTACGTAAAATCGCTAAGTTGGTCTAAGGCTTCCATTCAGACGCTTGTTGACTGAAAACTGCAAAACGAAAGCTCAAGTTTTAAATGTCGTGTTAAAGAAATCGTTCACAGATACCGTCATTTGACCATCGGCAAGACTCCCGTATGGACGATATAGCAGTAAGCATCCCTGGCGTAGGGAAACAACTGAAAGAGTTGAAACCAAATAAACCACCAGGTCAGGGTGGAACCCTATCTCGATTTAACAAAGAGTACTCTACGACTTTGCCCCCATACCCTAGCTTCCATTTATCGTGAATCTCTCTCCCAGACACCAGTATATAAGAGGGTAAAAGAACGGACTCGCAAAATTACAGACCAATATCTCTAACTCCTGTTTGCTGAAGAATCCTTGAACGTATTCTCAGTTCGAATATACACTGAAGCGCTGAAGAAACTGGTACAGTCATGTGATATTCAAATACATGGAAACAGGCACAACACGGCGCTGCGGCCGGCAACACCAACATAATACAACAAGAGTCTGGCGCAGTCGTTAGGTCGCTTACTGCTACTACGAGAGCAGTTCAATAAGTAATGCAACACATTTTTTTTCTCGGCCAATTTTGGTTGAAAAAACCGGAAATTTCTTGTGGAATATTTTCAAACATTCCCGCTTCGTCTCGTATAGTTTCATTGACTTCCGACAGGTGGCAGCGCTGTACGGAGCTGTTAAAATGGCGTCTGTAACGGATGTGCGTTGCAAACAACGGGCAGTGATCGAGTTTCTTTTGGCGGAAAACCAGGGCATCTCAGATATTCATAGGCGCTTGCAGAATGTCTACGGTGATCTGGCAGTGGACAAAAGCACGGTGAGTCGTTGGGCAAAGCGTGTGTCATCATCGCCGCAAGGTCAAGCAAGACTGTCTGATCTCCCGCGTGCGGGCCGGCCGTGCGCAGCTGTGACTCCTGCAATGGCGGAGCATGCGAACACACTCGTTCGAGATGATCGACGGATCACCATCAAACAACTCAGTGCTCAACTTGACATCTCTGTTGGTAGTGCTGTCACAATTGTTCACCAGTTGGGATATTCAAAGGTTTGTTCCCGCTGGGTCCCTCATTGTCGAACCGAACACCATAAAGAGCAAAGGAAAACCATCTGTGCGGAATTGCTTGCTCGTCACGTGGCTGAGGGTGACAATTTCTTGTCAAAGATTGTTACAGGCGATGAAACATGGGTTCATCACTTCGAACCTGAAACAAAACGGCAATCAATGGAGTGGCGCCACACCCACTCCCCTACCAAGAAAAAGTTTAAAGCCATACCCTCAGCCGGTAAAGTCATGGTTACAGTCTTCTGGGACGCTGAAGGGGTTATTCTGTTCGATGTCCTTCCCCATGGTCAAACGATCAACTCTGAAGTGTATTGTGCTACTCTTCAGAAATTGAAGAAACGACTTCAGCGTGTTCGTAGGCACAAAAATCTGAACGAACTTCTCCTTCTTCATGACAAAGCAAGACCTCACACAAGTCTTCGCACCCGAGAGGAGCTCACAAAACTTCAGTGGACTGTTCTTCCTCATGCACCCTACAGCCCCGATCTCCCACTGTCGGATTTCCATATGTTTGGCCCAATGAAGGACGCAATCCGTGGGAGGCACTACGCGGATGATGAAGAAGTTATTGATGCAGTACGACGCTGGCTCCGACATCGACCAGTGGAATGGTACCGTGCAGGCATACAGGCCCTCATTTCAAGGTGGCGTAAGGCCGTAGCATTGAATGGAGATTAGGTTGAAAAAAAGTGTTGTGTAGCTAAAAGATTGGGGAATAACCTGGTGTATTTCAATGCTGAATAAAACAACCCCTGTTTCAGAAAAAAAAAGTGTTGCATTGCTTATTGAACTACCCTCGTACAAAGGCAGCTTATCAAGAATTAAGTGAGTTTGAACGTCGTGTTATACTCGGCGAACGAGATATGGGACACTGCATCTCCGAATGAGAGATGAAGTGGGGATTTTCCCGTACGGCCATTTCACGAGTGTACCGTGAATATCAGGAATCCGGTAAAGCACCAAATCGCCGACGTCCGCAGCTCGTGGTCGTGCGGTAGCGTTCTCGCTTCCCGCGTCCGGGTTCCCGGGTTCGATTCCCGGCGGGGTCAGGGATTTTCTCTGCCTCGTGATGACTGGGTGTTGTGTGATGTCCTTAGGTTAGTTAGGTTTAAGTAGTTCTAAGTTATAGGGGACTGATGACCATAGATGTTAAGTCCCATAGTGTTCAGAGCCATTTTTGAAATCGCCGACATCGCTCCGGCCGGAAAAAGTGTTGTTGGCTGGCAGGAGAGCCAACCCACTAAATTTAGAGGAAGCCGAAAGGCACGCGTTTAAGCTCACGCAGGCTGGCGTGAGGTCTGGAACAGGACAAGGAGTTTAGACTTTAGAAAAAAGGATGTAGCTTGTGGAATACTTAACTTTAATCCATTAATGTTGAACGTAGCCCTTGTCTGTACATTATTTACAATATCAATAGTAACTGAACATGGCGCCTTGGTAGGTCATAGCAAATGACGTAGCTGAAGGCTATGCTAACTATCGTCTCGGCAAATGAGAGCGTATTTTGTCAGTGAACCATCGCTAGGAAAGTCGGTTGTACAACTGGGGCGAGTGCTAGAAAGTGTCTCTAGACCTGCCGTATGGCGGCGCTCGGTCTGCAATCACTGATAGTGGCGACACGCGGGTCCGACGTATACTAACGGACCGCGGCCGATTTAAAGGCTACCACCTAGCAAGTGTGGTGTCTGGCGGTGACACCACAAAAAGATCCTGCAATAACCGCACCAACGACAACTGAAGAGAATCGTTGAACGTGACAATGTGAAGTGCAACCCTTCCTCAAACTGCTGCGTATTTCAATACCACCAGAAAGCATCAGCGTTCGAATCATTCAACGAGACATCATCGATACGGGCTTTCGGAACCAAATGCCACTTGATGACCTCGCGACACAAAGTTTTAGGCCTCGCCTGGGCCCCTCAACACCAACATTGGAGTGTTGATGACTGGAAACATGTTGCCTGGTGGACGACTCACGTTTCAAATTGTATCGAGAGGATGGACGTGTGCGGGTATGGAGACAGCCACATGAATCCATGGACGCTGTATCTGAGCAGGGGACTGTTCAAGCTGATGGAGTCTCTGTAATGGTGTGTTTTGGGGGGCGGGGAGTGGGTCAGATGGAGTGATGTGGGACCCCTGATACTTCTAGATACGACTCTGACAGGTGACACGTACGTAAGCATCCTGTCTGATCACCTGAATCCATTCATGTCCATTGTGCATTCCGACGGTCTTGGGTAATTCCAGCAGGACAATGCGACACCGCACACGTCGAGAATTGCTACAGGGTGGCTCCTGGAAAACTCTTACGAGTTTAAAAACTTCTGATGGCCACCAAACTCCTCAGACATGAACATTATTGAGCGCATATGGGCTGCCTTGCGATGTGCTGTTCAGAAGATATCTCCTCCCCGTCGTACTCTCACGGATTTATGGACAGCACTGCAGGATTCTTTATGTCACTTCCCTCCAGCACTACTTCAGACTTTAGTTGAGTCTGTGCCACGTCATGTTGCGTCACTTCGGCGTGCTCGCGGGTGCCCTACACGATATTAGGCAGGCGTACCAGTTTCTTAGGCTCTTTAAGTGTAACAAATCTTGGGCCTGAGAATCCTACGCTCACGAATCAGCGTGGAAAAGAAAGCATCGCTCTTGCGAAACTGAGCTTTCCCTTTTCTCACATGATATCCTACGAACTATGGATGAAGCTCAACAGGCAGACTCCATATTTCGAGGTTTCCGGAAACCATTTGATACGGTGCCCACCACAGGCCGTCAACGAAAGTACGACCATATGGAATAAGTTCACAGATACGTGAGTGGCTCGAATACTTCTTTACCAACAGAACCCAATATGTTGTCCTCGACGGCGAATGTTCGTCAGAGACAAGGGTATTGTCAGGAGTGCCCCAGGGAAGTGTGATAGGACCGCTGTTGTTCTCTATACACATAAATGATTTGGCAGACAGGGTGGGCAGCAGCCTGCGGTTGTGCCTGGGCTGTGTCCGGCCAGAACTCTCGCTAGTGTCGTCAGTCACCGAGGGCGGCGCCACTGTGCATCCTGGGGCGGCCCTAGTTTCGCCGTCCTTGCCCAGAGCCGTGTAAACTGGGCGACGGCAGATAACGCCATCCCCCGGGACGACTATCTGATGCCGGCCACCGCAGCCGCCGACACGTGTCTTACGTAACGCCGCGGTATACAGGAGCACGGGGAAAAAAAAAAGACACTCGCTTTCTCGAGAGAACAACAGAAACAAGCGGCCGCTCGCTTGAGTTTCCAAGCCGCCTTCCAGATACGCCTCTGAGACACGTACTGCGCATAAGTGGTCTGCAGATAACAGCGATTAAAGTACAGATAATCACTGCCGTCATACACGCCACATTAAGCGCGCCTGACAAATCATTATAAAAAAATATGCAAGTGGAGAATGACGTTACGTTGTTAAAGCGCACAATCAGATTCTCTGAGGAGAACCTACAGTTGATCAACACGTGGTACGGAAACATCAGCTGACCCTGAAATATGGAGACGTAATCTCTATATAAATAAGCAATGACTCCCGCCGTTGATTACATCATACTCAGTTATCAGTGAAATCGCTCATAGCCGTCAAATATGGCTTGAGGTGAGCGAACCGTCAAATATGGGTTGACGTGAGCGATCACATGAAGTGAGGGGAAATTAGATATTTGATTCATTTGAAGAATCCTTTTGGGGTGCAGTTTATCCCTTAAGGAAGTCATTTAAAAGCTCTTGGAATACTATTCGCCATTTTAGGGATAAACGAAAAGAAGAGGAGAGAGAGAGAGAGAGAGAGAGAGAGAGAGAGAGAGAGAGAGAAGATTCTAAGACAAGCTACGAGATTGCTTACAAACATTCTAAAGAATCTGCAATGGTAGTCACTGAAGGCAGACGTAGAGTGTCGCGTAAAAGCGTACTATTAAAATTCCCACTATATACTTTCCAAGAAACGCTATGAAACATACTACTTATTCTTGCAAACATCTCTCGCAACGGCTCCGATGATAAAATTTGAAAAATTCTAGGCTGTACGGAAGAGCGCCGCAGTGTTATCTCATGCCACTTGCAAGTAAAATACAAAGCAAGTGAAATGATAGTGGAACATCATACAGTGGACTTAGCAGTAAATATGTAGATTTATTTAAGCATGTAATGGAAGAGCTGATGTTAGTCAAGGCTACGCTGGGAGTGGGAAGATTTTCGTACGGTTAAGTCTTGCTGTTTACCACCGCTGCGGTTCTACATCTACATCTACAATTATACTCCGCAAGCCACCCAACGGTGTGTGGCGGAGGGCACTTAACGTGCCACTGTCATTACCTCCCTTTCCTGTTCCAGTCGCGTATGGTTCGCGGGAAGAACGACTGTCTGAAAGCCTCCGTGCGCGCTCTAATCTATCTAATTTTACATTCGTGATCTCCTCGGGAGGTATAAATAGGGGGAAGCAATATATTCGATACCTCATCCAGAAACGCACCCTCTCGAAACCTGGCGAGCAAGCTACACCGCGATGCAGAGCGCCTCTCTTGCAGAGTCTGCCACTTGAGTTTGTTAAACATCTCCGTAACGCTATCACGGTTACCAAATAACCCTGTGACGAAACGCGCCGCTCTTCTTTGGATCTTCTCTATCTCCTCCGTCAACCCGATCTGGTACGGATCCCACACTGATGAGCAATACTCAAGTATAGGTCGAACGAATGTTTTGTAAGCCACCTCCTTTGTTGATGGACTACATTTTCTAAGGACTCTCCCAATGAATCTCAACCTGGTACCCGCCTTACCAACAATTGATTTTATATGATCGTTCCACTTGAAATCGTTCCACACGCATACTCCCAGATATTTTACAGAAGTAACTGCTACCACTGTTTGTCCCGGTATCATATAATCATACAATAAAGGATCCTTCTTTCTATGTATTCGAAATATATTACATTTGTCTATGTTAAGGGTCAGTTGCCACTCCCTGCACCAAGTGCCTATCCGCTGCAGATCTTCCTGCATTTCGCTACAATTTTCTAATGCTGCAACTTCTCTGTATACTACAGCATCATCCGCGAAAAGCCGCATGGGACTTCCGACACTATCTACTAGGTAGGTTGTGCTGTAGGTCAAAGAGCAAATCGGAAAAACTAAGAAAATTTGAGAAGTAAGATAAGGTATTAACTAAATTGGACAACTTAATATCAAGTGAAGCTAAATAAGGAAAAATCTAGCTGGCTCTAATCATTATGGGACTTAATATCTGAGGTCATCAGTCCCCTAGACTTAGAACTACTTAAACCTATCCAACCTAAGGACATCACACACATCCACGCCCGAGGCAGGATTCGAACCTGCTACCGTAACAGCAGCGCGGTTCCGGACTGAAGCGCCTAGAACCGCTCGATCACAGCGGTCGGTCGTGTGGCGGGTGGGTGGGTGGGGAAGGGTTCGGTGAGGGGGGGGGGGGCGGAGGAGGTGCAGAATAATTGTGGATAACGACTTAAAATTGTGAAAAACACGCTAAGATAGGTAAAAGGCTTATATATAGTCGTCCTCAGACTTTCCATGTTGGAACCCATTACTTTCGATATCGATCCATCTCATCTTTTGCCGCCCTTTTCTCTTCGCGCCTTACATCTTCCCCAGAATTAACATCTTTTCTAGTGAATCATGTCAAAAGTGCCCAAAGTAGGTCAGTTTTTTTTCTGAATCAGAGCTTCCAAACAGCAGTATGGTTTTATTTGCTGTAATACTTACCTGTTCGATCTCTTTGTGGTCCATCAAACTCCAAGAATTTTCCGCCAACGCCACAGTTCAAAAACGCCTATTCTATGTCGTTCAGCCTATCTTATGATACATCTGCACCGTACATCTGCATCTGTACATCACGACTGGGAGGACCGGATCTTTGTTACTCAATTTATGACTTTATCTCGTAGAACATTGTCCAGGTTGGACATTATCTTTCTTCCAAGTAACAAGCGTCTCTTGGTTTAGTGTCTGCATTCATCATCAGCAGAAATCTGGAAAATGAGCCAAATGAACGTAGAAACTACCTTTATTGTTTCTCCTCCTGCATACCATGAAGTGGCAGGTGAGGTTACCATAATTTTTCGTTTTCTTCAAAATCAGCAATAGATCAGCCTTTGCTACTTCTTCTTTCACATTTCTCTGCCTCGTGATGACTGGGTGTTGTGTGATGTCCTTAGGGCAAACGTGTGGGAAAGAGGCCGTGAAGCTGTATTTTTTTTCCATTTTCTGCCAATTAACTTTAAGTCTCTGATTGGTCAAATCGGTATGCAGTGCAAAAACCATTCACCGAGCTTAGAATGACGGGCTCCAGCTTGTGATTGGCTTGTGTGAAATTGGGGGAAGTCGAAAAAGAGAAATGTGCTTTTGGAACCGAGCTGAGGAGGAAACACAGAGGAAGGGAGATTGGCACTCTTGTACAAGTCTCTTGTACTGGCGTTTCACTAGTAAAGAACTGCAAGTCTCTACCTAAACGGTGAGACTTGTGTCCTTTGCTAGGGTGCGACTTAGAGCCTTAGGCAGTCACCTTCTGAACCGTCAGAGGTACTGCTTATATCATCATAGTCACAGCGAGTGACGCGTGGGTGTGCTTATTTGTCCTGAGTCGGCCGACTAAACATTTGACGTATTCCGACACGCACAGTCGTGGCACGGAGTCAAATTGGTTTGGCAGACCAGCAAATTGGTCCACCTGCACACTGGAATCCATCGGGGTTTCAGAGGCTCTTAGGGAAGTACCTGTGTTCTGAATTAACCGAACGCGAGACCGCGTACTTGCATTTTTCGGGAACGCGCATTTGATAACAGATTGCTGCCGTCCATGACCAGTCGCCGAATGCATCGTAGTGTGGCGCCTTGACCAGTAGGATGGTAAAGTATTTGCTGCTGCGACGTAGGGCTATAATATCTACTTCTCAGCACCCTGTTCTTTCGAACCATATTTTTCCTTTTTCTGTACGGTAGAATGTAGATGATTGGTGGTGGCGTAGTTTGATGCCATAACATGGATTCACGCGTATGAAGTGAGATAGAGCGAGAAGTGTTCTGGTTAGTGTCGTGTGGCGATCCCCAGCAGAGCACTTTGTCCACCATAGATCCCATTTCAGTAAGGCTTTTGTTAAATAAATATTTTTGTACGATGTTTCTTTGGTAATTTTGTTGTCTTGTCTTGTTTAAGAGCAATAAATCGCTTGTGAATTAGACTGCAACTTCTCCCTTAGTTCTGATTAACAGTTCCTTCGCATTTTTATGGCAGTCTAGATCAGAAACATAAGGAGTAGCTTTTTCATTTGGTGTCTACTGCGTGGATCTTTTATTCATTAACCATAATCTTCTTTCAACATTTCACATGTTGCAGTTTGGTCCGCCTTCTCCCAGAGCAATCAAAGAACCAAAAGTTATGGCCGGACGAAAGTAGTTTTGTCTGGTCACAACATTAGTATTTTATCCCTTTTATCCCTTTGTAAGTTAGAGTCCAGCAAACTTTGAGCAATTTAAAGTGTAGTTCAGTTATAAACCTTCATTATTAAACTGTATATCGCGTATTACCTATAACTGTTTGGCGTCGCTAAACTATTCTGTTCACTGTGTAGAAGTAATAAACGCTTCAAATGACTTTAAATTTTGTGGATACGAAAGATTATTGGAGAAAATTGGCCGTTTTTCTCGTGGTGGAATGTGTACAGCAAAGAGGATTGCCGGCAGGGAGAAAGACGACAACAGTGGCAGGTGAGCTACAAAGACAATCCAACAAACAACAAAACCATACACCGCAGAATTATTGCACATCAGTGGCAAGCTGTTGTGGAAGATGAAATAAGTAACAAGCATTTGAAAATGCCGTTGTATTCGATTTGTGCTACCACGAATCCCACATTGCAGATGTATGAGAGGCGACCAGCACGATGATGTATTCGGCCTGCAGGAGGTTGGCCAACATCTGTTAGACGGAGGGCGGTGTTTTAGTGCCCACAATAAAAAAAACCCTGTGACCAAAAAGCTTATTGTAAATAGTCGACTTATCTATTTTAAAAACGAAGGCGCATTTATTTAAACATAAATTCAAATGCACGCGTAACACAAGTTATTCAACTTTGGATAAAGCAGTACTATAAACTAAATGGTGACTGCATTGTAAAAAGCAGTACTGATAACCAAAAATATGGCTCTGAGCACTATGGGACATAACGCTGAGTCATCAGTCCCCTAAACTTAGAACTACTTAAACCTAAGGACATCACACACATCCACGCCCGAGGCAGGATTCGAACCTGCGACCGTAGCAGCAGCGCGGTCCGGACTGAAGCGCCTAGAACCGATCGGTCACCACGGCCGGCTACTGGTAACCGCCACACAGTTTTCTTCCATTTTGTTCTACATCTACATTTACATTTATACTCCGCAAGCCACCCAATGGTGTGTGGCGGAGGGTACTTTTCGTGCCACTGTCATTACCTCCCTTTTCTGTTCCAGTCGCGTATGGTTCGCGGGAAGAACGACTGTCTGAAAGCCTCCGTGCGCGCTCTAATCTCTCTAATTTTACATTCGTGATCTCCTCGGGAGGTATAAATAGGGGGAAGCAATATATTCGACACCTCATCCAGAAACGCACCCTCTCGAAACCTGGCGAGCAAGCTACACCGCTATACAGAGCGCCTCTCTTGCAGAGTCTGCCACTCGAGTTTGCTAAACATCTCCGTAACGCTATCACGGTTACCAAATAACCCTGTGACGAAACGCGCCGCTCTTCTTTGGATCTTCTCTATCTCCTCCGTCAACCCGATCTGGTACGGATCCCACACTGATGAGCAATACTCAAGTATAAGTCGAACGAGTGTTTTGTAAGCCACCTCCTTTGTTGATGGACTACATTTTCTAAGGACTCTCCCAATGAATCTCAACCTGGTACCCGCCTTACCAACAATTAGTTTTATATGATCATTCCACTTCAAATCGTTCCGCACCCATACTCCCAGATATTTTACTGAAGTAACTGCTACCAGTGTTTGTTCCGCTATCATATAATCATACAATAAAGGATCCTTCTTTCTATGTATTCGCAATATATTACATTTGTCTATGTTAAGGGTCAGTTGCCGCTCCTTGCACCAAGTGCCTATCCGCTGCAGATCTTCCTGCATTTCGCTACAATTTTCTAATGCTACAACTTCCCTGTATACTACAGCATCATCCGCGAAAAGGCGCATGGAACTTCCGACACTATCTACTAGGTCATTTATATATATTGTGAAAAGCAATGGTCCCGTAACACTCCCCTGTGGCACGCCAGAGGTTACTTTAACGTCTGTAGACGTCTCTCCATTGATAACAACATGCTGTGTTCTGTCTGCTAAAAACTCTTCAATCCAGTCACACAGCTGGTCTGATATTCCGTAGGCTCTTACTTCGTTTATCAGGCGACAGTGCGGAACTGTATCGAACGCCTTCCGGAAGTCAAGGAAAATAGCATCTACCTGGGAGCCTTTATTTAATGTTTTCTGGGTCTCATGAGCAAATAAAGCGAGTTGGGTCTCACACGATCGCTGTTTCCGGAATCCATGTTGATTCTTACAGAGTAGATTCTGTGTTTCCAAAAACGACATGATAAGCGAGCAAAAAACATGTTCTAAAATTCTACAACAGATCGACGTCAGAGATATAGGTCTATAGTTTTGCTCATCTGCTCGACGACCCTTCTTGAAGACTGGGACTACCTGTGCTCTTTTCCAATCATTTGGAACCTTCCGTTCCTCTAGAGACTTGCGGTACACGGCTGTTAGAAGGGGGGCAAGTTCTTTAGCGTACTCTGTGCTGCTGTTTTTGACCTTTCAAAATTTTTCATGTGGTGTTACTTTTTGTTTGTGCTACGTTGGCCGGTTATTGAGTATTTTTTTTGCACTGTGTGTTGTCTACATGTAACACATGCTAATGCTTATTTACATGATCTGACTTGAACTTATCTGCGATGAGAAAATGCGGAGCGCAAATATTAGAAACATCTCATTTACTGCAAAAGTACTAATATTATTGCCGGCCGTAGTGGCCTTGCGGTTCTAGGCGCTACAGTCTGTAACCGAGCGACCGCTGCGGTCGCAGGTTCGAATCCTGCCTCGGGCTTCGATGTGTGTGATGTCCTTAGGTTAGTTAGGTTTATTTAGTTCTAAGTTCCAAGCGACTGATGACCTATGATAAGTCGCATAGTGCTCAGAGCCAACTAATATTATTATTATTAACAATAAAGTGGGAACGAATCCATTACAAGTCTGCACCTGTCTCGATCCTTCTTATCGAGTCTCTAAAAGCGTGCAAGATCGTGAAATAGCGAAATTCTTTCTTCTCTGTGTTGACTTTACAGTCATCTCAAATCGATTTCACTAACAGACGGAAGAGAAACTGAGACAACTATGCAGAGGTAATTGGCAGTTACGTGGTTGATATTGCCTTTCTGTAAATCGCATGAAGCAGTCTAATGCAGTCGAATTGAAAATGTCTGTGCGGGAAGCTGAATAATTCAAGTCGTCGGGGTGTAACTAAATTCTCTTTACAGACTTTGAGAACAGTTTCGTTACACCAAAACAAGAAAAATCTCTATTAAACATGGGCTCTAAAACTCATACTTTAAAAGCCATAAGCTCTTGCTCACCTTGGCTACTGCAAAACACATCTCTTCCTTTGAAAAAGTGCTCATAACTCTTAAGGTATTCATTTTAGAGTCCATGTTTACTGGACTTTTTTTCCTTGTTTTGATGTATACTGCATCCTCCCAGAACATGAAAAGCAAAGAGCCTGCAACAGCAAAGATGTGTTTCATGATGTGGAAGATGAACAAGTGCTCACAGCTCTTAAAGTATACGTTGTAGAGCACCTGTGTACTAAATATTTTTCCTTGTTTTGGTCTAACAAGGGAAGCTCCCCATCGCACCCCCCTCAGATTTCGTTATAAGTTGGAACAGTGGATAGGCCTTGAAAAACTGAACACAGATCAATCGAGGGAACAGGAAGAAGTTGTGTGGAACTATGAAAAAATAAGCAAAATATACAAACTGAGTAGTCCAAGCGAAGATAGCCAACATCAAGCACAGTTTGAGCTCAGGAGCGCCGTGGTCTGAAAAAATAAGCAAAATATACAAACTGAGTAGTCCAAGCACAGTTTGACCTCAGGAGCGCCGTGGTCCCGTGGTTAGCGTGAGCAACTGCGGAACGAGAGGTTCTTGGTTCAAGTTTCCCTAGAGCGAAAATTTTTTCTTTATTTTCGCAAAGTTATGATCTGTCCATTTGTTCATTGACGTCTTTGTTCACTGTAATAAGTTTAGTGTTTGTGTTTTTCGACCGCACCGCAAAACCGTGCGATTAGTAGACGAAAGGACGTGACTCTTCAATGAGAACCGAAAACATTTGATCACAAGGTCATAGGTCAACCGATTCCTCCACAGGAAAACACGCCTGATATATTCTATACGACACTGGTGACGGTATGTGCGTCACATGACAGGAATATGTTGTCCACCCACATAACTTGTACACTTGGCGAATGGGTAAAAACATTCTCCTACGTTGCCCGATTTAGGTTTTCTTGTGGATATGATAATTACTCCCAAAAAAGTGATGAAAACATAAGAGTTTGTCACATAAACTGCAACAAATGAATCCAACAGTTTCACAGTCGCTCACTTTTCCTTGTGCTCTGTCAAAACATATGTTTTTAACGTTTTCAAATTTTTCCGTGTGTAGGCCGACAAATACTGCATATGTCCAAGCAAATCTGAACATGTCCTGGAATTTTGGAGAGCGAAGTTGATTATGTGTGAGTGCCTGAACTTTGATAATTGTCTGAAAATAAAAAATTAAAACTTTCGCTCGAAGGAAGACTTGAACCACGGATCTCTCGCTCCGCAGCTGCTCACGCTAACCACGGGACCATGGCGCTCCTGAGTTCAGTCTGTCCCAGATGTTGCATATCATTCGCATGGATTACTGAGTTTGTATATTTTGCTTAATTTTTCAGAGTTCTACACAACTTCTTCCTGTTTTCTCGATTGATCTGTGTTCAGTTTTTCAAGGCCTATCCACTGTGCCAACTTATAACTAAATCTGAGGGGGGTGCGATGGGGAGGTTCCCTTGTAAGGAACGTGTCGTCAAAGTCAGTATAGGGAATTTAGGTATACCCTATATATTTCAAATGCTTGAGAAGATTCTGCGGAGAACCACTCATTTCTTCTAAATTTTGAGCATCTTTATATAACAACGTATCTAAAACTCGTGGATTCTCATCTTTTCCGATTTTCCTACAGTGTGGTAGTCATTTACAGACGATGCTGTGCTCCAAACGCTTATTCACAAAAATTCCTCCTAACTTAAGGCCCGTGTTTGATGCCAGCAGACGTCTGTTGGAGAGGAGTGCTCCTTTCTCCAGCGTCAGTCTTCTTCTTGCTTCCTCCCTGCTTTGGCCATCACGGTTTATTTTGCTTCCAGCGTAAGATAGTGTATTTCCTTCGTCTACTACGTCATACCAGTTTTGACGTTAAGGTTGTCGCTAATGTCATTTCTACTGCTCCTTAACCCTTTGATATCCTTTCCTCATATAATTTTAATACTACCTGACATTTGTTCTATTTCCTTCATTGTTTCTTCAGTACGCAGGTTAAACGGCGGGAGAGATGAACTGTACGTCTGTCTTACGCCTTTTTTAATCTGAGCACTTTTTCCTGGGTCTTCCATTGCCGTTGTTGCTTCTTGGTTCTTGAACGCATTGTAAATTATACGACTCTATCTACAGCGTCCACCTACCTATTTTTCTGAGAACTTCAAACATTTTGTATCACTTTACTTATAAATGAAATAATTCCTTCAAAGTTTCAAAAGTGAATACGGTTAAATAGATCATGTAACTAACTGGTTAGACACCTTTTCCACTATTAAGTAACGTTATATGAAACACTACAATCCTGCTCATTATTTGATATTTCGTTTCTAAAATAAAGACGAACTTTCATGAAGCTCCTCGCTAGCTTTTTCTGTCTTCCTTTTCTTTTCGAAGGACTATAAATTCACAATAGTTATTTAATTGGTTGCTTACATGACACCGACTCGCGCACGTGATTTCACTTCGAGTGCACTTGAAAGCGAGACAACAACCAGGTGAGAAGACTCTGGGAGAGGCCAGATGTGTGTTACTACGTGTGCTTGGGATTCCACAAAGGGAAATCTGTGACGACGCATCCCGTGTTATTTCGGAGAGAGAAAGAGTTTGGGAATAGTACTATAGTAGAACGTCAGCCAGACTTGAGGTCTTCTAAATTCTGTCGTGGAACACTGCCGAACGTGAACTATACGTCAATTACAGTTTACTGTTTATCTCATACAAAATAAGTCACAAAATTTTAGTTGCGACACACTTTTTTTCTAGAGTTTACCCACAAAAATAGAGCACACACATACACACACACACACACACACACACACACACACACACACACAGTCACGCAATTGGCGCCGAGTGAGGTGACATTGTGCCAAAACACTTGACTCGCATCTCTATGGACTGCGGTTCAAATCCCCGTCCTAGCAATCAGATCTATCAGATTTTCAGTGGTTTTCCTAAATTACGATTTCCTTCCCCATCGTTCCGGAATTCGAACAGCTGCTTCGTATCTAACGCCCTCATCGTCGACGGGATGGCAGGCCATAATTTTCCTTCCTTTTCTGTATTTGGTCATCCTCAAGTGCACCGCACTGGAACTGCATTTCTGATTTTCTGTGTTTTTTCCTAAATCAGTTAAGGCAGTTGCTGGAAAGGTTCCACTGTAAGGATCATGGTAATAATCCTAGCTTGGAAAGACAAGTGCAATGCACACCAAGCAGGGTTGTGTCCAGTGACACACAGATGATGGAACTTTTGCAACGTGGTCATCTAGTGCTTACGTAAGAGTCAGTGCGCACACCAAAAGAGTAGCCGGCATAAAAACCACTGATGATGGCTGAAATGACTGGGTGAAACATGTTTTGTTAAACACAATAATAAGCATTTAGTTAAAAAGGTGGACAATATTTATTCTTATCTGCATACTAAACATAAATAACAGTTTTACACTCATGCTCATAAATTAAGGATAATTGCAGAATGTGGTGCCACACAACGTGGCACTACACAAAACTGGCGCTAATAGCATAGGCACAAAGGGAACACACATTACACAGGTCTGTGAGTCCACGGTACTGGTGATAAGTTGAGAAAACCATCCCGAAACACATCTGCTACAAAACGCCACTGTTTCCTGCGCAAGTACCCCGACATCAATATGATATATGATCACCATGTACACGTACACAGGCCGCACTCTGGATCAGGTGGTGGAGCAGCTGCTGGGGTATAGCCTCCCATTCTTGCACCAGTGTCTGTCGCAGCTCCTGAGGTGTCGTAGGGGTTTGAAGACGTACAGCGATACGTCGAGAGCGTCCCAGACGTGTTCGATGTGGTTTCGGTATGGAGAACAGGCAGGCCATTCCATTCGCCTGACGTCTTATGTTTCAAGGTACTCCTCCACGATGGCAGCTCGGTGGGGCTGTGCATTATCATCCATCAGGAGGAAGGTGGGACCCACTGGACCCCTGAAAAGGCGGACATACTGGTGCAAAATGACGTCCCGATGCACCTGACCTGTAACAGTTCCTCTGTCAAAGGCATGCAGGGGTGTACGTGCACCAATCATAATCCCACCCTACACCATCAAACCACAACCTCCATACAGGTCCCTTTCAAGGGCGTTAAGAGGTTGGTATCTGGTTCCTGGTTCACGCCAAATGAAAACCCGGCGAGAATCACTGTTCAGACTACACCTGGACTCGTCCGTGAACATAACCTGGGACCACTGTTCCAATGACCATATACTGTGTTCTTGACACCAGCCTTTACGGGCTCTCCTGTGACCAGGAGTCAGTGGAATGCACCTTGCAGGTCTCCGGGCGAATAAACCATGTCTGTTCAGTCGTCTGTAGACTGTGTGTCTGGAGACAACTGTTCCAGTGGCTGCGGTAAGTTCTCGAGCAAGGTTACCTGCAGTACTCCGTGGTCGTCTGTGGGCACTGATGGTGAGATATCGGTCTTCTTGTGGTGTTGTACACTGTGGACGTCCCGTACTGTAGCGCCTGGACACGTTTCCTGTCTGCTGGAATCGTTGCCATAGTCTTGAGATCACACTTTGTGGCACACGGAGGGCCTGTGCTACGACCAGCTGTGTTTGACCAGCCTCCAATCGCCTCATATTCTACCCCTCACAAAGTCATCAATATGTGTTCTCTGAGCCATTTTCAACGCAGTCACCATTAGCACGTCTGAAAACGTCTGCACACTTACTCGCTGCACCGTACTCTGACATGCACCAACACACCTCTGCGTATGTGGACTGGTACCAGTGCCACCGTGCGACGACCGCAGGTCAAATACACCGCATGGTCATACCCCGAGGTGATTTAAACCCGCAAACCAGAGCGTTGTTTCACCATCTATCAGTATTATCCTTAATTTATGAGCATGAGTGTATTTGACTGCCCGGAATCGCAAACGTTGCACAAATGACCGTTTTCCGATTCCTACATAATTCATTTTCAGATTCATCCTGTTTGAATAGTAGTTTACTATATAGAGCTATGGATATAGCTGATAGTATACGACGTGCGATCGAGGCAAATGACAGTACAGGGTGTCATGCTAGAGGCATGCAAAAATATTTTTTTATGTTTCAGTACCTATAGAGGTTTATAACATTATGGTTTATAACTATTTGTTCAGCATTGTGCAGAGGAGCTCAAACATTTTTATGCATGTTGGTACACTTAAATGTGGGCTCCCTCCGTAGCTCGACAGGTATCGAAACTATACTCCATTCTTTGCCATATGTTCATAAGTATGGCCTGTACTGCGGCGTAGATCCGTTGTTTCAAATATACCAGATATTGAACTCTTGTTCTGTAAACAATGTTGTTGATAAACCTCATGCAATGGAATCCAGCGGAGTCAGACTGGGAGACCAAGGGGCCGGGTAATGGGACACCCCCCTCCCACCCAACGCTCAGGAAACGTCTCATGGGGAAATGTGCTAACATCCCCATGACAGTGAGAGGGCAGGGCGTGGGATGGGGGTGGGGGTGGGGGGTGAGGGGGCACCATCCTGATGGAAAATTACATCGCGAGCATCTGTGGAACTGCATAGTTCGCCAGCATGTCGAGATAGGTGTAACCTGTCACTGGCGCGCAAGCGCCATGCGACTCAGCGCTGTTCATTAAATGGGAGTATCACACCATGGAGAGGGTTTCTATCGATTGGGTATTTACCAACGACTTAAAATGTCCAGTTGTTCCGTTATAAGGAATTGTTTGTGTATACCTCTAGCCCGAACACCCTGTGTAATACTGTAGTTGCGTACAGCATTCTTCAGTCACGTAGGGTCAAAATTAAACAACTGGTAGAGAATTCTGAACTAAATACTTTGATATAATGAAGTACTAATTGAAATGAATATACAGTTTTATTAACGCAGAAAGGTTAAATGTGCTGAAGTGCAACTACAACTGATTAAGGTTGTAATCTACGCATATAAGACTAATGCTGAATGCACAAACGCAACGGACTAGTAAGGAGTATACATACGCATAATGAATATGCATCTGGCTACGATGAATACCTAAGACAACGATACTAATTTAGCGTTTCTTAAACATGCATGGTCACACGGATAACGTTTCCGACTGCTTAAGACCATCCTAATATTTTTTCTACAGTACTGCGGCTAACCACACTTAACCATTCTTTGCCTTGTAAAGATAGCGTACAGTTATCAATTACGTGTCATCTTGATTGCAGTGCACTTCATAGTGGAACAGAAAGCTTAAAGCAAGCCATGCTGTGCTACACCTTGTAACCAGTAACCGTGTTACGAATTAACTTGGTTTGGACCATATGATGTCCGCTTCCGGTAGCTGAGTGGTCGGCGCGACAGCATGTCGATCCTAAGGGCCCGGGTTCGATTCCCGGCTGGGTCGGAGATTTTCTCCGCTCAGGGACTGGCTGTTGTGTTGTCCTGATCATCTTCACTTCTTCCCCACCGACGCGCAAGTCGCCGAAGTGGCGTCAAATCGAAAGACCTGCACCCGCCGAACGGTCTACCCGACGGGAGGCCCTAGTCACACATTTCACGACCACATGATTACCAAAAAATTTGTATCTTCTAGTGCAGACCAGCTGGTCATAACTCACTGTGCGTAATCGTTTATTATTAATAAAGAAAATATGTAGAAAACGAATCAAAGCAGCTGGCAGAAGCGACACGTGATGAACAAGTGCGAAACAAATCAATAAAGGCCAATAAACCACAAGAGGAGTGCATAATAAGCACGCAGCGAAGTTCATACTCTAAATACTTTAAACTGGAGGCACACGTGTTCATCACATCTCGGAAATTGTTCGGCCCATGATTAAATCTCAAGCTAAAAGTCACAAAGTCTGTTTCCACTTACATTTTGCGTCCCCCATAAATGGCTTTAACAACAGAAATTACACACCACATATATACTGCTAATACCGAGTGATTATAATCAAAGTGCAGTCACTTACAGAAGTCCAGTGTAGGCTGTAATTATCATAGGGCAGTGAGACCTAGTAAATATGAGCAAGCGCACCCACATACAGAAGTCCAATGTGGGTTGTAATTACCGTACGCCAGCCGGTGTGACCGAGCGGTTCTAGGCGCTCCAGCATGGAACCGCGCGACCGTTATGGTCGCAGTTTCGAATCCTGCCTCGGGCGTGGATTTGTGTGATGTCCTTAGTTAGGTTTAAGTAGTTCCAAGTTCTAGGGGACTGATGACCTCAGATGTTAAGCCCCATAGTGCTCACAGCCATTTGAATTACCGTAGGGCAGCGAAACTTGCCAGATATTCTAATGCGTTAATGAGAAACCGATTTATCCTGAAAAAAAAAAAAAACGCTTAGTTCCAATATTGGGAACCAAGTACAAATGAGGCACAGTGAATACAAGAAAGACATATTGCACAATTTCGATTTGTAATGGATTAGGAACGGGACATGGGCAGAAAACGGAAACAAGTGACAAAGGCATAATGTTGATGTTATTATTAAAAGTCACTTACACAGTTTGTTCAAAACGAGCGCCGGAGACGTCAACGAGATGCTGCATCCGTAAAACGACTTGACCAACAGTTTCTCACTGCAGTTCCGATGTAATCTGAGTAACGTGCTACTGTATACTGGCCTTCAGTTCAGGTAGAGACCAAACGTGCCCTGGTAAATGCGATCTCATAGTTTTCCCACAGCCAAAAGCCACATAGATTCACGTGAGGTGATCTTCCAGTCCATGCATCCGGAAAACTTCTGGAGATAACACGTTTGTGGTAGGTCGCATTAAGCAGACCTTTCGCTGGGCGAGCGACATGAGGTGTCGCCCTAGCTTGCATGAAAACTTTGGATTCCACACAGCTGCGCTCTTCCGAAGCTCGACTCACATACTGTGCAAGAAGGTTTCGATAACGTGCAAACGTCGCACTATAAAAAATGTGTGTGAAATCTTATGGGACTTAACCGCTAAGGTCATCAGTCCCTAAGCTTACACACTACTTAACCTAAATTACCCTAAGGAGAAACATACACACCATGCCCGAGGGAGGACTCGAACCTCCGCCGGGACCAGCCGCACAGTCCATGACTTCAGCGCCTGAGACCGCTCGGCTAATCCCGCGCGCCATCAACGCACTACTCCTGGCAGGCCATCTGGGTGTATACTCTTCAAAGAAAAACGGGCCGAAAATAAATGTGCTTGTGAAATCACTCCATACAGTCACATACGGCGAGTAGAGTGGATCTTTGAGTACAACACGTGATTTAACAGTACCCCAAATTCGGCAGTTCTTTGTATTCTCTGGACCCTGTAGTGTAAACTGTCTCGTCATTCCATAGAATATTTCCCGGCCACACGTCATCAACTTCAATGAATTCGAAAGTAAAGTTCTATGTACTGACTTGGTAGAAAATCCTAAGAAATTTTGGTCTTATGTCAAAGCGGTAGGTGGATCAAAACAAAATGTCCAGACACTCTGTGACCAAAATGGTACTGAAACAGAGGATGACAGACTAAAGGCCGAAATACTAAATGTCTTTTTCCAAAGCTGTTTCACAGAGGAAGACTGCACTGTAGTTCTTTCTCTAGATTGTCGCACAGATGACAAAATGGTAGATATCGAAATAGACGATAGAGGGATATAGGAACAATTAAAATCGCTCAAAAGAGGAAAGGCCTCTGGACCTGATGGGATACCAGTTCAATTTTACACAGAGTACGCGAAGGAACTTGCCCCCCTTCTTGCAGCGGTGTACCTTAGGTCTCTAAAAGAGCATAGCGTTCCAAAGGATTGGAAAAGGGCACAGGTCATCCCCGTTTTCAAGAAGGGACGTCGAGCAGATGTGCAGAACTATAGACCTATATCTCCAACGTCGATCAGTTGTAGAATTTTGGAACACGTATTGTGTTCGAGTATAAAGACTTTTCTGGAGACAAGAAATCTACTCTGTAGGAATCAGCATGGGTTTCGAAAAAGACGGTCATGTGAAACCCAGCTCGCGCTATTCGTCCACGAGACTCAGAGGGCCATAGACACGGGTTCACAGGTAGATGCCGTGTTTCTTGACTTCCGCAAGGCGTTCGATACAGTTCCCCACAGTCGTTTAATGAACAAAGTAAGAGCATATGGACTATCAGACCAATTGTGTGATTGGATTGAGGAGTTCCTAGATAACAGGACGCAGCATGTCATTCTCAATGGAGAGAAGTCTTCCGAAGTAAGAGTGATTTCAGGTGTGCCGCAGGGGAGTGTCATAGGACCGTTGCTATTCACAATATACATAAATGACCTTGTGGATGACATCGGGAGTTCACTGAGGCTTTTTGCAGATGATGCTGTGGTGTATCGAGAGGTTGTAACAATGGAAAATTGTACTGAAATGCAGGAGGATCTGCAGCGAATTGACGCATGGTGCAGGGAATGGCAATTGAATCTCAATGTAGACAAGTGTAATGTGCTGCGAATACACAGAAAGATAGATCCTTTATCATTTAGCTACAAAATAGGAGGTCAGCAACTGGAAGCAGTTAATACCATAAATTATCTGGGAGTACGCATTAGGAGTGATTTAAAATGGAATGATCATATAATGTTGATCGTCGGTAAAGCAGATGCCAGACTGAGATTCATTGGAAGAATCCTAAGGAAATGCAATCCGAAAACAAAGGAAGTAGGTTACAGTACGCTTGTTCACCCACTGCTTGAATACTGCTCAGCAGTGTGGGATCCGTACCAGATAGGGTTGATAGAAGATATAGAGAAGATCCAACGGAGAGCAGCGCGCTTCGTTACAGGATCATTTAGTAATCGCGAAAGCGTTACGGAGATGATAGATAAACTCCAGTGGAAGACTCTGCAGGAGAGACGCTCAGTAGCTCGGTACGGGCTTTTGTCAAAGTTTCGAGAACATACCTTCACCGAAGAGTCAAGCAGTATATTGCTCCCTCCTACGTATATCTCGCGAAGAGACCATGAGGATAAAATCAGAGAGATTAGAGCCCACACAGAGGCATACCGACAATCCTTCTTTCCACGAACAATACGAGACTGGAATAGAAGGGAGAACCGATAGAGGTACTCAAGGTACCCTCTGCCACACACCGTCAGGTGGCTTGCGGAGTATGGATGTAGATGTAGATGTAGAACTTGGATTCTTGGCAGAAACGAAAGATCAAAATCAGAACACTCATGCGGATCATGAGTTTTCAGTCGTTGCACCGTCTGGTACTTGTACGGTTACCAGTGTATAATAGACCACAAAACTTACCGTACCGTGAGATGGAAAATTCCCGTGAAAACACTACCACTACTCGGGGCACGTGCTACATAGTCGGTTACAGCAACAGCAACCTCGTCAGTGACCTCCGTCGAAATAGGAAGCCTCCCTGTTCCACGCGACACGCCAAGCTCAGCCGCGTTTTCAGGTTTCGTTGTCATCTTTCTTAAGCCATTTAATGACATCGGTCGTGTCCTCAGATCATTCGGTCGGCGATACTCTCTCAATGAAGCACCGTAATTGCTGCCATTCACATAAAACAGTTTTACTAATATCGCACGGTCTCCCTTGTCGACAGCCATACTGTTCACTCGCATTACGGCTTGTCAGATGGCAGCGTGGAAGTCTTACCGTCATACAGTGTACAGCGCCAAATCTACACCTGGTGGCCACAGTTTGAACTAAACTGTTTTCTAGCATAATCGGATCCCCATTAATGCGTTAGTATATTTACCAAATTTCGCTGCCATACGGTAATTACAGCCCACACTGCATCTCCATGAGTAGCTGCACTTTTAATTGTAGCCACCCGATGCCGTAAGCCGACCATTCAGACATTTTCGCATTCTACACAGATCTCGCCAACATGGTCGCTGTTTCGCACAACAAAAATAAAAACAAAAACATCTGGTTCAAATGGCTCTGAGCACTATGGGACTCAACTGCTGAGGTCATTAGTCCCCTAGAACTTAGAACTAGTTAAACCTAACTAACCTAAGGACATCACAAACATCCATGCCCGAGGCAGGATTCGAACTTGCGACCGTAGCGGCCTTGCGGTTCCAGACTGCAGCGTCTTTAACCGCACGGCCACTTCGGCTGGCAAAAAACATCTGGAAGCTACCTCAGACAATCATACCATGTGAGAGAGCATCGTTATTTTGTAAAAGCCGCACGGTTTCTGTACTCCGACAAATTCTCAAATAGCTACGAAATACGCGACCAAAAAGCAACAACATGTGAACTCATGAAAACGAATATGGCAAGAAACTTTGAGGATCGTCTTGCACGCTAATTTCCAAACTATTGCATGCACGGAAACACATAATACACTTGGAAGACAAAGCATCGTGTAAGGAAATACAAAATCTGACCTTTTTTTTTGCTGAGCGTCTGGCGGGCTCTAAAAAAAGAGATTTTATAAATTTCGTGAGCTTAAATTCTAGAATTGCTTCCAGTAAATACACTGAGAGGAGATATGCAATGACAAAAATGATATCGAGTTAATTCTCACTCTCTCGCGCTAGCAACGTGTTATCCGACACGGTGGCGATGCCCATCACGAGCAGCATCCCAATTACACGACAGCGACGGATGCAGTATGTGGAAAACACCAATTAGAAGAAGGCACAGGATGAGGAGATGGGTTGCGACGTTAGGTAGTAGCTTCCATAGTATCAGACGACACTAAAGAGACAAGAATTAAAGAAACAGAGATTGTAATTTATACAACACTTAAACTAACAAGAAATGGATATCTTGAGAAACTAGAGAAGGTCGAAAGAAGAATTTTAAGGAAAATACTGGGAGCTAAAACAAACGATAATGCTGAATACAGGTTAAGACCAAACAGAGAGCTATATCTGAAAACGGAGAAACTAACTGATGTAATGAGGAAGAGGAGACTACAGTTTTTTGGACATATATTCAGAATGAATAACAACAGACTAACCAAGCGGATATTCACATTACTCAATAGCTACAAATCCAAGCCAGCATGGTTCATAGAGACTGAAAAGGACATTGAAAATGCTGGAGTTACAATAGACACAATAGAAAACAGAACACATTTCGCGAAAGGCAGTTCAAAAGGCAGAATTTCAGGAGAGAAAGAAAATAACTAGACGAAAGTGGACTCAAGAAGAAAGGGAACAACACTCTAAAAGGATGAAGGAAATTTGGAAACTGAAGAAATCTAATACAATGAAGAGTAGCCAAAGTTGATTCATCGTACCCTCCAAATGGGTTATTCGAAAGAAAAAAAAAGAAAAACAACAAATAACTGAGATGGTTGGGTGTATCTGATGCTCTGAGATGAAGAGAATGACTCAGAAGAGCAAGTCGTGGAGGCCCGCATCAGACCAGTGAGAAAACTGATGATACAAAAAGAAAAAAAAATAGCATTTAATTTCCTCTCTCTCTCTCTTTTTTGCAAATTTGTGTATGTTATTAAAACTTTCTACGAGAAGCATTCAGTATGTAATACAACACATTTATTTTCTTAAAACAGGTTGGTTTTATTCAGGATTGCAATACACCATACTATTCCCCACTTTTTTGGCTACAATGTGATGGCCTTACGCCACTTTGGTGGGAGGGCCCGTATGCCCGCATGGTACCATTCTACTGGTCGACGTCGGGGCCAATGTCTTGCTGCATCAATAGGCTCCCCACCACCAACTTACCGGAACCCTTGGAGTGCATCACCGAGCAAGGTGGGGCAACGGTTAGCACACTGGACTCGCATTCGAGCGGACGACGGTTCAAACCGCGGCCGGCCATACCAATTTAGGTTTTCCGAGATTGTCCTAAATCGCTTCAGGCAAATGCCGGGATGATTCCTTTGAAGGGGAATGCCCATCTCCTTCCCCATTCTTCCCTAATCAGAGCTTGTACTCCGTTTCTAATAACCTCATTGTCGACGGGACATTAGTCTCCTCCTCTTCCTCGGAGTGCATTCTTCATTGGGTCAAACAGATGAAAGTCCGAAGGTGCGGGATCCGGTATGTTGGAAGAGCAATCCAGTGAAGTTTTGTCAGCCTGTCTCGTGTCCGCAGACTTGTGTGATACTTTGCATTGTCATGGAGAGGAAGAAGTTCGTTTGCATTTTTGTGGCGACGGACATGCTGATGTCGTTTCTTCAGTTTCCTGAGGATAGCACAATATACTTCAGAGTTGATCGTCGCACCATTAGAGACAATATAAGACAGAATACCCCCTTTTAGAGTCTCAGAAGACCGTCCCCACCACTTTTCCAGCTGAAGGTGCAGCTTTGAACTTTTTGTTCGGAGCAGAATTGGTGCGGCGCACTCTATGAATTGCCATTTTGTTTCCGGTTCGACGTGATGAAACCGTCTCACCGCCTGTGACGACGTTCGATAAAAAATTGTCACAATCTTCATTGTAATAAAAATGGCTCTGAGCACTATGGGACTCAACTGCTGAGGTCATTAGTCCCCTAGAACTTAGAACTAGTTAAACCTAACTAACCTAAGGACATCACAAACATCCATGCCCGAGGCAGGATTCGAACCTGCGACCGTAGCGGTCTTCCGGTTCCAGACTGCAGCACCTTTAACCGCACGGCCACTTCGGCCGGCTTCATTGTAATACGCAAGCATTTCCGCACAGGTGGTCCTTCGTTGCTCTTTACGGTCATCCGTTTGTCGTTGCGGAACCAAACGGGCACGCATCTTTGAGTACTCCAACTGACGGACGAGTGTTCAGAGACCACTTGAGCGGCGAGGTGATTGATTGTGATCCGTCGACCACCTCGAATGAGAGTGTCCGCATGTTCCAACGATGCAGCAGTCACAGCTGTGTGCCGCCGCCCGGCACGGAGGAAATCGGACGGGTTTGTTCGACGTTCTTGTGATCATGACAGATACCTCTCCCAACGGCTCACCGTGCTTTTGTTCACTGCCAGGTGACATTATGCAGGCGCATATTAATATCTCCTATGTTCTGGTCTTCCGCCAAAAGAAGCTCAGTGACAGCTGTCTGCTCGGAACGCACCTCAGTTACACACGCCATTTTGAAAGCTACGAACAGAGCCGCCACCTACTGTAACTTCACGAGGCTATAGGGACTGATGTGGGAATATTCCACTATGCTGTAGGTACACCTTTACTCCTCGGAGTCTTCGCGATGGCACGTCTGATTCGGTTTTCAAGCGGCGTCGTTTCGAATAACACTCTCGATCGTTCGCCAGATCTAAAGTGACGACATTGTTAGAAACGGAAAACCAAGGTCAAGGTGATAGTAAATAGGCAAGAAGACAGCATGAAACCCATGATGTTCACTGACAACCAATTAAGCTATAAGGTAGTGAGGACGACCTGAAAAGGATAATATTCTGCCCAGACCAGATATGCGACGACTACAGTTTCTACATTTCTCAGAAAAAGATTTAAGATTATCGCTTTTAAAGGAAAAGACCATTAATGCAGCAAATTAGCGCTAAATTGTTGTGGTTTAGAGTAAGTTACATATTTTAACTTCTCAGATTGTGGCATAAGCTACTAGCTCGAAAATGGCATAACTCTATAAATAAATTAAATAAATGTCACGTGATGTGTGGTACAAAACAACACAACACTGGACAGCAAACTGAGGAAATAAACAAAAATAAATTTTTGTAAATTAATGGCTACACTTGTTCGAGATGTGTCTATGTGTTGTGCACAATATCAACCTAGGACTAAACGCGTAAACAGGCTACTGAAATGGCCAGCTGCTGTGACCGAGCGGTTCTAGGCGCTTCAGTCTGCGCGCCTGCTACGCTCGCAGGCTCAAATCCTGCCTCGGGCATGGATGTGTGTGATATCCTTAGGTTAGTTAGGTTTAAGTAGTTCTAAGTCTAGGAGGCTGATGACCTCCGATGTCAAGTCCGATAGTGCTTAGAGCCATTTGAACCACCTGAGCTACCGAAATGAAATTTATGGGGCACGCGAAAGGCTGCAGCCTGGAACATCAGATACGGAATGAAGACATGAGAGCTGAGTTGTGAATTTATTCATTTAGCGAATTAATAATACAAAAGATAATGAAATGGCTAGAATTCGTAAATAGGATGCCATAGGATGACTAACAAAACAAGTATTGGCCTACAAACCACAATCGAAACGAGATTCCGGAAAACCTCGGAAGAGAGAGCTAATTGAAATCAGTACAAGTTGGGGGAGGCGGGGGGGGGGGGGGGACACCTACTCCTTGAAGTAAAGAAGAAGTAAGAGAAGAAGACAGAAGGCCAAAGTCAGAATGGCGATGTAGGGACTTGCGTTCCGCTTCCCAGAATATGATACCAGTTTCTTACCAACAGAGTAGCACTGCTGGCTCGATTAGTGTAGGTCCGCTTTATAGCCATTAAAAACAGATTTTCTGCACATTGATAATATTGAACCCAGTTAAAGGTCAGGCGCTAGAGGTCGCAAAGCTTGTTTAAACCGGAGAGAAGGCGACACTCGGCTCTGGAGTGCCGTTACGTGGCCGAGGCGCAGGCAAATACGTGTGTTACCCGGTAATCGCGGTCTTTAGAGCCGGAAGCGAGGGAAGGCCCTCGCCGTAATATTAGAGGTCGTTATCAGCAAGTCGAAGCCATCAACAAAAAACAGGTTGGGGTATCGCAGCAGTTCCGTTCCTTGCTGCCAACTGAGTCGGTATGGGTTTAATAGTACACAACGTAGCAGACACATGCTGGCACACACTCACATTCACACTTAGAGGAATTCACTATCTGTTTAAGAACAGCGGGACAGCAATTAGTAGACATTACTATAGCGTGTGTCCACCCTTCGCCTTTATGACTTATTGAACTCTGTTCGGCTCTTCCCGGCGGAGGTTCGAGTCCTCCCTCGGGCATGGGAGTGTGCGTTTGTCCGTAGGATAATTTAGGCTACGTAGTGTGTAAGCTTAGGGACTGATGACCTTAGCAGTTAAGTCCCATAAGATTTCACACACATTTGAACATTTGAACTCTGGTAGGGTTACTTCCGATGATGTGTCTGAATCTCTGTGGAGAAATGGTAAGACATTTTTCCCTAAGTTAATTCTTATCTTAATAAAACAGACTTTCCACATTCGAGAAATTTTTGAAGAAATTTACATTGTTAATTTTTTGCTTATCATTTAGCTACCTGTTACCATGTACTGTGCCACGAATGAAAATGTCTACTTATTCCCAAGTGTCCATTTAGTGTCCCTCATCTATTTTATGTAATATATGAATATGTTGGGATGGGTGGCCGGTATCCTTAATGTGGGTGGCTATTGTTGATTCAGCATAAATGGTTCAAATGGCTCTGAGCACTATGGGACTCAACTTCTGAGGTCATTAGTCCCTAGAACTTAGAACTAGTTAAACCTAACTAACCTAAGGACATCACACACATCCATGCCCGAAGCAGGATTCGAACCTGCGACCGTAGCTGTCTCGCGGTTCCAGACTGTAGCGCCTAGAACCGCACGGCCACTTCGGCCGGCTCAGCATAAATGTTTGTGTGGTAGGTATTTATGTGTTCATGGTATCTTATTTGGTAGTCTCTTCCAATCATTTCCATATAACAAGGATGAACTTAAGGGTAAATCGTATTCGCTCCAGAATTAGTCTCCACCGCACACCGAGAGATGGTTTGCCCTAAACTACTGAACTCCCCTCCCCCCTCCCACCCCCCTTGAAGTGGAGTCACTTGTCTCTTGGTTCTACTATCTCCGGAACTCTGGTGGGACCAACCGTAAACAGTAATTTAGGCTTCAGCGACTCTGTAGCGGAATGCACACGCCTTCTCTTGTTGCTTATCAGTCCTTCATTACATGATTTGACAATGGAGAAAGATTTCACATTGTGTTACATGTTTCGTTATTTCTCCTAGATATTGACAGGTAAGGTGTTCAACCTCTATGCGTCTTGAATGGTAAGGTTTAATATTTACGATCAAACCGTTTCATTTAGACGTTTGGCTAAAACTTTATTTTGTTAACAAAATTTAGGCTACAGTTGTGTGAACTGGACCCCCTTCAGATACCTAAACCGTACTTTTTGCTTTTTCATGTTTTAAGTCTGCCAGTACTTGTATGCAGTTTTATTCTCTACCAGTTCTATTGTAGATTTCAAAAGATAATGGGGGAAGTTGATCAAAGAATTCGCGGTCCGTCTAAAATCACTAAAGCTGTTGTAGCAGTTCAGATGAAGAAGATGGGTTGGAAGAAGACGAGTAAAATGCTTAATGCTTATTCGAGGCATTTGGTTATGTCAGTCAGGTGCAACAGGCACATAGGCTAAGACCAATGAGGGTACTTATTGCCACAGTATACAGTAGCTATTCGTGCCTGTTGGCACCGCATTGTTTAAATAACTTGTGGTTAATAATGTGTGACTTGAGAAAGGGCGTTTCAGCCTAACACCGGTAAGTACTGCAA
The DNA here is from genome assembly GCF_021461385.2 of Schistocerca piceifrons. NCBI lineage: Eukaryota > Metazoa > Arthropoda > Insecta > Orthoptera > Acrididae > Schistocerca > Schistocerca piceifrons. The sequence goes on from NC_060143.1 coordinate 36,763,594, forward strand.
CAGAATTTTATATCAGTGCAACTGAGACGATCAAAATTGTAAAAGTTATCCAGTTTCCACAAAGAGTTAATTTTTCAAAAAAACAAAACTTATGAAACTGTCCAACACGAAGTACACCTGAAGAAGCAGCAAAAACAAAAAGGGACAGACTTACAATTTTGGGTAAAGATACTGAAGAAGAGCTGGTTTAGTACCTGTCTTGGTATGGAAGCTTCTTTTTTTGGACTTACTCGTAATAACTTGCGAAGAATGGCCGCACAACTGACAGGTAAAAATGACATTGAACACCCTTTCAGGGATAAAACTGCCGGGAAAAAATGGATTAGTCCTTTTCTTAAACACCAGAAAACTAAACACTCAGGAAGAAAGCCTGCAGGAACATCCTATAGCAGCACTCTCGAAGAAAACAGAGAGAAATTCTATAATGCTAATGATATATTAGTTACTCAGCTCTTTATATGGGTTTTACTGCGTAAATCACAATTACATCACTTTGGCATATTGCCAACGTCAGGTGTTCCGTAAATACGTTACTAGGTGATAATCGTAAACTAATCGTAAACTATGATCGTAAAGGTGTTATACATTCGATTGGTGTATTTATCTTACTTGCCATACCAATGCTATCATAAGCTGTATTTGTTTGAATTTGTATTTAGACGTTACTTGGACGTTCGTTTTAGAAGTACCCTTATACTTGTTTCTTTTTTTTTTTTTTTTTTTTTTTTAGATGCAGATTAGTCAGTTTTTGTGAGTTATTGTTCCTCCTGACAGTTGGGACAATAGTAGTTCAGCGATATTACTTGTTTACGTAGTTACCACTGGAAGTAGGTGATGTATGGAAATTCCATTATTATTTTGATTATTTTCTTGGGTTTGGTTCTGATTATGTTTTTACCGGAAATTTCGTCTCGTTTGTGTTGGGATTATTATTTTTTATTTTTGCGCAAAAAAGAAGAAATTCTTTAACCTTCTGGACTATGTTTTATTATATTTGATATATTTTATCAATTTTGTTTAGTGAAGTTTTGATTTTTCATTGAAGGGGTCCGGTCTGGCAACTATTTTCCGAACACGCTAATTATGATGTGTTTGAAAACAATATACTCCGTAAAAATTTTTGATTATACGAGGGTTGCCCAGAAAGTAATGCACCGCATTTTTTCCTCCAACAATTCTTTATTGAACATAATTAGAATGACACACATGAAAGACTGGTGTTTTATCTACACACTCTATATTTCCACGTAATCACCGTCCCGTTGTATGGCCTTCGTCCAGTGCACAATGAAAGAAGGCAGACTTAAGCTACTTTTTTATAATTTTTATATTAGTCGGAGTACTCTGAAAGCTGCTTATTATTTATGTCATTATCTGGAATATTGGCACTTGAGCGTATGTCAGTTACTGACTCGTAACCCATCCCCTTTTTAAGAATCTAACGTTTGTCGGGTTTTATTTCATCGCTTTTTATTACTGTAATGCCTCTTACACTTTCTAAGCCCACTATAGACTTTACTGATTGTTTCCCCGTTTATTTTACGTTGTACAACTAATCATTGAAGAGTACGTGTATGCCTACAGTAGCCAAATGTGGTGAACTTGTAACACAAACATTTTGCGGCTACTCAAAAAATGGCTCTGAGCACTATGGAACTCAACTGCTGAGGTCATCAGTCCCCTAGAACTTAGAACTACTCAAACCTAATTAACCTAAGGACATCACACACATCCATGCCCGAGGCAAGATTCGAACCTGCGACCGTAGCGGTCGCGCTGTTCCAGACTGTAGTTTGTGGCTACTGTAAGGCAGTTTGTTTCGAACAGTACAGCTGCTGACAAGATGGCTCTTGCATATGCTGTTATTTATATACATTTGACGATGCTGGTGCTGATTTTGTATTTAACATTTGACGATGACATTATGGCTCCAGTATATTAGGACGTATTTTTATAAAACAGGTGTGCGTCTTCATACTTAAAGCGCATAAATGCACATGCACTAGTTGCTCAAAAAGTCTCTCCGCAGTGTAGCCGCGCGTGCCGTATGATTGTTCGCCTGCCTGGGTTACTTCCCTTCAAGTGGACTCTCCCTACATTCCACTGTTTCACTTACCTCAGCCTGTGTCAGTAGCATCGTTGGTGTATGTCTTTACGTGTTGATGTGAACGTTCTAGTTCCTTTGTTCGTTTATTTCTTTTTGTCACTGTTAAAATGCTAACCATTGAAAACGTGTGAGTTTCAGATCGTCAAACATTTAATTCAGTTTTCCCGGAGACAACACTCCTAGCCGGCCGAAGTGGCCGAGCGGTTAAAGGCGCTACAGTCTGGAACCGCACGACCGCTACGGTCGCAGGTTCGAATCCTGCCTCGGGCATGGATGTGTGTGATGTCCTTAGGTTAGTTAGGTTTAAGTAGTTCTAAGTTCTAGGGGATTTATGACCACAGCAGTTGAGTCCCATAGTGCTCAGAGCCATTTGAACCATTTTTGACAACACTCCCACATCGCGATACTGTGCGAGATTTGATTAACAAATTTCGAAGTACTGGTTCAGTGACAGATGCACCGAGAAGTGGTCGTCCTAGCGTTTTGTCTGAGGATAAACTACTCGATGTTTCCGATAAAATGCCCATGTGCCGGAACAAGTCAGTAAGAAAACTCGCCCAGGAAATCGAGTTTCATTTCGGTGTATTCACTGCGGCATACGGCACGAGCGGCTAACAATCATACGGCACTGCGGAGAGACTTTTTGAACACCCCGTAGTAATTTTTGTGTTAGCAGAAGAGCCAACACCGTGTTACGAGTGGAGGCCGAAATGCACGCGTCTTAGCTCACGCAGGCTGGCGTGAGGAGGGAAGAACTATACTGACGTGAGTTCTGGAACATGACAAGGAATGAGAATTCAGAAAGCGGACGTAATTAGTTTGATACTTAACTTTAATCCATTAATGATGAACGTCGCTCTTGACGGTACATGATTCACAATATTATCTGTTCAGAATACATTCTTGAAGATAGTACTTGTAGTAACTGAATATGGCGCCTTGTTAGGTCGTGGCAAATGACGTAGCTGAAGGCTATACTAAACAGTCGTCTCTGCAAATGAGAGCGTATGTAGACAGTGAACCATTGCTAGCAAAGTCGGCTGTACAACTGGGGCGAGTGCTAGGGAATCTCTCTAGGCTAGACCTGCCGTGTGGCGGCGCTCGGTCTGCAATCACTGATAGTGGCGACTCGCGGGTCCGACATATACTAACGGACCGCGGCCGAGTTATAGGCTACCACCTAGCATGTGTGATGTCTGGCGGTGACACCACAGTACTTTTAATTATGATCTATTTTATTGTTTTCAGCTGTAGACAATATGCTTGTGTATTTATGTTTTTCCCATATTTTACTACAGGTCTGAAGATGGTCGTCATAGACCGAAACCGGTAGATGACAAAAATTTGTGACCATAGCCGTGAAGTAAATGAGATTTAAGTGCACTGTATTTCGCTGATACCGTGATCCTGCCCGACACACGGCACCGTTTAGGCGTGCAGTCGGTCGCCGACGGAGACGGCTGCTAGAGCGCTGCTGGCCAGAGGTTTTCCCCGGCTCAAGGCGAGCACGTTACCGTTAGACCGCCTAGACGCTGCGCCGTTTCACTCTGCTCTCTCTTAGTCACCATAATACCACGGGCTGCCCGCCTGACACCACCGAAAAACTCGAGACAGAGGCACCGCTCGCCGACACGGTCAGCAGAAAGGCCGATATTTGCAGAGTGCGTGCCGGGCGTCGGGGTACGCTCCGGGAATTGGAGAGGCGCTGCGGAGGCGGGTGGGGGCCGGCGCAGCCCACACAACTTTCCCTTTCGTCCGAGGCGGGCCACGGACCGTGCCGCCGCGTCGCTGGCTTACCTCGCTCTCCCGGGGGCCCCCCGGGTCGAGGGTTGCCGGCAGCTTCCGTCCGCTTAGCCCTCCCGCTCTTCTTTCTCGCACCTACCTTCCACCTCTTGTAAGCACACTGGGCGAAGAACTACTTACTCCTGGGAGACACGGTACCTCACTGCAGACTTTTAACGAAGGCATCAGCGTAAGGATACCGTATTTACGCGAATCTAGTGCGCATTTCATTTTTTATCATACTAGGGTTATAAATACAAAATCAAATAGGGGTAATGCAGGAGTAGGTTTAATAATGAATAAAAAGATAGGAGTGCGGGTAAGCTACTGCAAACAGCATAGTGAACGCATTATTGTGGCCAAGATAGACACGAAGCCCATACCTACTACAGTAGTACAAGTTTATATGTCAAATGGCTCTGCAGATGATGAAGAAATTGATGAAATGTATGATGAGACAAAATAAATTATTCAGGTAGTGAAAGGAGACGAAAATTTAATAGTCATGGGCGACTGGAATTCGAGAGTAGAAAAGGGAGAGAAGGAAACGTAGTAGGTGAGTATGGATTGGGGGAAAGAAATGAAAGAGGAAGCCATCTGGTAGAATTTTGCTCAGAGCTTAACTTAATCATAGCTAACACTTGGTTCAAGAATCATGAAAGAAGGTTGTACACGTGGAAGAACCCTGGAGATACTAGGAGGTATCAGATAGATTATATAATGGTAAGACAGAGATTTAGGAACCAGGTTTTAAATTGTAAGACATTTCCAGGGGCAGATGTGGACTCTGACCACAATCTGTTGGTTATGAACTGCAGATTAAAGCTGAAGAAACTGCAAAAAGGTGGGAATTTAAGGAGATGGGACCTGGACAAACTGATTAAACCAGAGGTTGTGCAGAGTTTCAGGGGAGCATAAGGGAACAATTGTCACAAACGGGGTAAAGAAATACAGTAGAAGAAGAATGGGTAGCTCTGAGGGATGAAGTAGTGAAGGCAGCAGAGGATCAAGTAGGTAAAAAGACGAGGGCTCGGAGAAATCCTTGGGTAACAGAAGAAATATTGAATTTAATTGATGAAAGAAGAAAACATAAAAATGCAGTAAATGAAGCAGGCAAAAAGGAATACAAACGCCTCAAAAATGAGATCGACAGGAAGTGCAAAATGGCTAAGCAAGGATGGCTAGAGGACAAATGTAAGGATGTATAGGCTTATCTCACTAGGGGTAAGATAGATACTGCCTACAGGAAACTTAAAGAGACCTTTGGAGAAAAGAGAACCACTTGTATGAATATCAAGAGCTCAGATGGAAACCCAGTTCTAAGCAAAGAAGGGAAAGCAGAAAGGTGGAAGGAGTATATAGAGGGTCTATACAAGGGCGACGTACTTGAGGACGATATTCTGGAAATGGAAGAGAATATAGATGAAGACGAAATGGGAGATACAATACTGCGTGAAGAGTTTGACAGGGCACTGAAAGACCTGAGTCGAAACAGGGCCCCGGGAGTAGACAACATTCCATTAGAACTACTGACAGCCTTGGGAGAGCCAGTCCTGACAAAACTCTACCATCTGGTGAGCAAGATGTATGAGACAGGCGAAATACCCTCAGACTTCAAGAAGAATATAATAATTCCAACCCCAAAGAAAGCAGGTGTTGACAGATGTGAAAATTACCGAACAATAAGTTTAATAAGCCACAGCTGCAAAATACTAACGCAAATTCTTTACAGACGAATGGAAAAACTAGTAGAAGCCGACCTTGGGGAAGATCAGTTTGGATTCCGTAGAAATGTTGGAACACGTGGACTTAGAGAAAGCTTTTGACAATGTTGACTGGAATACTCTCTTTCAAATTCTAAAGGTGGCAGGGGTAAAATACAGGGAGCGAAAGGCTATTTACAATTTCTACAGAAACCAGATGGCAGTTATAAGAGTGGAGGGGCATGAAAGGGAAGCAGTGGTTGGGAAGGGAGTAAGGCAGGGTTGTAGCCTCTCCCCGATGTTATTCAATCTGTATATTGAGCAAGCAGTAAAGGAAACAAAAGAAAAATTCGGAGTAGGTATTAAAATCCATGGAGAAGAAATAAAAACTTTGAGGTTCGCCGATGACATTGTAATTCTGTCAGAGACAGCAAAGGACTTGGAAGAGCAGTTGAACGGAATGGATGGTGTCTTGAAGGGAGGATATAAGATGAACATCAACAAAAGCAAAACGAGGATAATGGAATGTAGTCGAATTAATTCGGGTGATGCTGAGGGAATTAGATTCGGAAATGAGACACTTAAAGTAGTAAAGGAGTTTTGCTATTTGGGGAGCAAAATAACTGATGATGGTCGAAGTAGAGAGGATATAAAATGTAGACTGGCAAGGGCAAGGAAATCGTTTCTGAAGAGGAGAAATTTGTTAACATCGAGTATAGATTTAAGTGTGAGGAAGTCGTTTCGCCCGCATCTCGTGGTCGTGCGGTAGCGTTCTCGCTTCCCCCGCACGGGTTCCCGGGTTCGATTCCCGGCGGGGTCAGGGATTTTCTCTGCCTCGTGATGGCTGGGTGTTGTGTGCTGTCTTTAGGTTAGTTAGGTTTAAGTAGTTCTAAGTCCTAGGGGACTGATGACCATAGATGTTAAGTCCCATAGTGCTCAGAGCCATTTTTGAAGTCGTTTCTGAAACTATTTTTTATGGAGTGTAGCCATGTATGGAAGTGAAACATGGATAATAAATAGTTTGGACAAGAAGAGAATAGAAGCTTTCGAAATGTGATGCAACAGAAGAATGCTGAAGATTAGATGGGTAGATCACATAACTAATGAGGAGGTACTGAACAGGATTGAGGAGAAGAGGTGTTTGTGGCACAACTTGACTAGAAGGAGGGTTCGGTTGGTAGGACATGTTCTGTGGTATGAAGGGATCACCAGTTTAGTATTGGAGGGCAGCGTGGAGGGTAAAAATCGTAGAGGGAGACCAAGAGATGAATAAACTAAACAGATTCAGAAGGATGTAGGTTGCAGTAGGTACTGGGAGATGAAGAAGCTTGCACAGGATAGAGTAGCATGGAGAGCTGCATAAAACCAGTCTCAATACTGAAGACCACAACAACAACAACAACAACAACTAAGTATTCAAAATTGGGGCTCATTACATTAGATTACAAACTTGAACCGTTCACTGGTATTTCTTGCTCTATGTGAGCTGAAGTAGCAAAACATTTGTTCAACTATAGCAAGAAAATATAGGTACGGTATCTGTGAATTAAAGGAAGGAAGACGTTAATCGTGTCAGAGGTTATCGATTTAAAAGAGCTTGTATATATTTCCAGTTATGAATTCTGTTCGCAGGCGTCAGAACAAAATCCATTACTGACACGAGAGGAAATTTTGTTCAGTCGTCTTTTCTTTTTTGTTTGTTTTTTATTTGCTCGTACAAATTTAGGTACTGTCCCATACATTACAACGCATTGTTGTACTTCTCAACCTCGTTTCATTATTGTTAGCCTACTACAGTACTTCGCATTGTGTTTGCTTTAGGTATTCACGAAATGGTAGGCAAGCAGAGAAGAATATCGCATCAAGCTACTGTCAAGCGTAAAGTAATTCCTTGTGCTGAAAAATATGCCGCGCTGGGCAACCGCCCGGTCTCAGACGTTTTGTCACGGTTCGCTTGACTCCTCTCGTCGGAGGTTCGAGTCCTCCCTCGGGCATGGGTGTGTGTGTCGTCCTTAGTGTAAGTTAGTTTAAGTTAGATTACATAGAGTGTAAGCTTAGGGACCGATGACCTCAGCAATTTGGTTCAAAAATGGTTCAAGCGGCTCTGAGCACTATGGGACTTAACATCTGAGGTCATCAGTCCCCTAGCATTTAGAACCACTTAAACCTAACTAACCTAAGGACATCACACACATCCATGCCCGAGGCAGGATTCGAACCTGCGCCGTAGCAGCCGCGTGGTCCCGGACTGAAGCGCCTAGAACCGCTCGGCCACCGCGGTCGGCCAGCAATTTGGTCCTATAGTACTTACCACAAATTTCCAAATTTCCTAAAAAAAATATGGTAACACGTCGAGATGCTGCGCTGTGCGGGGAAAAGGAGGTCCATCACGATATTAGAAGGTGTTGCATGATTTCACGTCCGTGTAAATGATCTGGCGGACAGTGTGGGCAGCATATGCAGTTGTTTGCTGATGAAGGTGTGGTGTACAGTAGTGTGTCGAGTGACTGTAGGATGATACAAGATAACTTAGACAAAGTTTATAGTTGGTGGTGTGGAAACTTGATCTAAATGTAGAAAACTTTAAGTTGATGCGGACAGGTAGGGGGAAAATCATAATATTCGGATACAGCATTAGTAATATCTTGCTTGACACAGTCACGTCGTTTGAATATCTGGGCATAATGTTGCAGTACGTGAGGACTGTAATAGGAAAGGCGAATGTTAGGCTTCAGTATAATGGGAGAACTTTGGGAAAGCGTGCTTTACCTGTAAAGGAGACCGCATATAGCTTCCTAGTGTGACCTAGTCTTGAGTTCTGCTCCAATGTTTGGGATCCCTACCAGGTCAGATTAAAGGAAGAAATCATAACAATTCGTAGCTGGGCAGCTAGATTTGTTACCGGTAGGTTCGAACTACACACAAGTGTTATGGAGATGCATCAAGAACTCAAATGGAATCTCTGGAGGGAAGGCGACGTTCTTTTCGAGGAAGACTATTGAGAAAATTTAGAGGACTGGCATTCCAAGCTGACTGCAGAACGATCCTATAGCCGCCAAAGGATCACGAACATACGAGAAATTAGGGCTCGTACTGAGACATATAGACAGTCGCTTTTCCCTCGCTCCATCTGTGAGTGGCATAGGAAAGGAACCTACCTGTAGCGGTACAAGTCACCCTCCGCATGGTGGCTTGCGGCGTATGTGTGTATGTAGATGCAAATGTAGAAGTAGAAGAGACGAACAACAATACTGTTTTGCTCCCAAAAAATGGCTCTGAGCACTATGGGACTTAACATCTGTGGTCATCAGTCCCCTAGAACTTAGAACTACATAAACCTAACTAGCATAAGGACATCACACACATCCATGCCCGAGGCAGGATTCGAACCTGCGACCGTAGCAGTCGCGCGGTTCCGGACTGCGCGTCTAGAACCGCTAGACCACCGCGGCCGGCGTTTTGCTCCCGTTTCTGAGTATAATCGCTATTACAGACAGTTTCTTTTTTCACAATTGAAGTAAAGGCTTGTTTACAAGTACACCATCCTCTCCCTCGTAGTACCACCTGTGGTTATTATCACACTTGACAGTCATGTTTAACATGATTAAAAACCTAGGTTGTTTCTACTGTCTGAACTGATTCCCACTTTTTAAGATTCGTCAAGGCACCTACCCTAGTTATTCGAAATCCGTTGTCTTTCTAGTACTTGCAACTTTTTAGGTTGTAAAGTAGTTCAATGTTAACCAGAGTTAGATAATACTAACCAAAATATATTAATAAGAAACGACCGCGCGGTTTGGGCGTCTTGTCACGGCCCGCGCGGCTCCCTCCGTCGGAGGTTCGAATCCTCCCTCGGGCATGGATGTGTGTGTTGTCTTTAGCGTAAGTTAGATTAAGTAGTGTGTAAGCTTAGGGACCGATGACCTCAGCAATTAGGTCCCATAAGATCTTACCACAAATTTCCTGGTAAACAGGTTGGATGAGGAACCGACTCAAAATCCAATGCATGCACTTTCGCCATTGTTATTGGTGATTTGTGGGATGAAGCTTCGTCCTGGTGAAAGAGCACCTTTTGCGTGCCAGCCTTGGTCTTTTTTCAGCCAATGCAAGTTTCAAACGATCCAACAAAGAAGTATTGTAGAGTCAAGTTATGTTTCTGCCCTTTTCTAAGTAATCAATGAGGATTATTCCTTGGTAATCCACTCCCCCCCCCCCCCCCCCAAAAAGGAAAAGAAAACAGCACACCAACTGCAATACGGTCTTTGCCTTCTTCGGTGCACTTTGTCTACTGTTTCGACTCATGTGTGTAATGATGGATCCAGGTTTCACCAACAGCCACAAATTGGGGCAAATAAGTCTTGTGGATTCCGATTAAACATCGCCAGACATTGTGCCCAAATGGTGGGCAGGATGCGCTTTTGTTCGACTGTGAGCAATAGCGGCACCCACCTCGCACACCGCTTCTTCGTAGCCAATTCTCCCTGCATGACATGCGCTCATTCAGCTGAGGTGCCTGCAGTCTCACAAATCTCACGGATTTGTGTTCTGCAGCCTTTCATTACCATATCATGGATTTTGTCTGTGGTTTCCTTTGCGGTGACCTGAAATGGACGACCGGAGCGCGCTTCATCTCTGGTGCTTGTCCGATCACGTTGAAATTCGTTAATCCAAAAGTAAATATTCTGTTATGTGTCCAGTTCACTTGAACTTCATCCAGTTCTATTTTGATTTGTGCTGCAGTTGAGCCCTTCAAACAAAAATGTATATCAGCAGGAACGACATTAACCTCCATTTTCAACGCACCAACCTATTCGGGTTGTTACCGATAATTAACTGTAATTAACACATCATTGACATTCTTTCTACGATCCTTAGTCTAATCAATCTTGCCAACCATGAATGCTCATCAAAAGTTTACCGTATTTTCAGATGTTTGCTTCTATAGTAACTCGTGATAGCAGACGACTGCGAGAAGTAATCCTGTATGACGTTTAATATCAGGCACTTCGAAATTACTAGCTGTTTTCTGCTCTATTTTAGCTATCTGTGTGAAACAATAAATCATATTGGAGTGAAATTCAGTTCAAATGATTTTTCGAATGCTGTTGCCAAGTAGTTAATGACATAGTTCGCTCTCTCTATGTTGATTGTTTGCATCCTAGTTTCATATCTGTAAAGTTCATTCTCATAAAAGATTCAATAGCAACACCGTCATTTCTTGTCGCCGCTAATGTTCGTCAAAGTCGAGGGAGGTATCAGAGAAGACGACGTAGCCTTACTGACGCTGCAATAAAGTCTGCGACCGCCGTAGCACCTACACAAATTTTTGGACAACATGGTTGTGGAGATGAAGCAGCGATTAGTATGATTAATCAATTATTCAAAAGCAGTCTTAATCGCATTTATTATTATTATACCGCCAACCGGTTTCAACCCGACGTAGAGGCCATCTTCTGGGTGTTTACACCATTGGTCGACTGCTGGTGGTGTCACTACTGTCAACATAACGGCAGAAAAAATGGACGATCGCGGTAATGACGATGTTCGGTATCCGTAAACGGCAGATTAAAATTCGGCGTTATAGGATTTTACGCTGTAATGTCTCGATTCGAACATCAAGATCGTTTATCTTTAAAACGTTGGCCCTGTGCAAAATCGATATTTGAAGGTTAAACGATCTAAAGACTACAGAAATAAAAGTCGTAATAGCGTGTAATGGACAGCTACGTTTTTGAACAGTAGAAACGCCATATCAGGCTTCTAGTCTGGCCTATTGTACACTCCCAAATGGACCAAGCGTAGGTGATGTTGCATGAGCGATATTTCGTCATCCTTGTTATCTTATATACAAAGAACTTTCTTCAACGAGATGCTGATCGTTGTCAACATACGCGTAGGAAAGATCTGGTTACGAAGTTGTTATTCCTGTTGCATCTTTTGACAATGTAGTTACTGTGGCTTTCTATGATGGATTTCTACAGCGTGGCTGGACTGAAAAATCATGTAGTACGTCATTAGTGTGTGTATATAACGTTTCATTCCTCACTGTCCTAATCACTTAACTGAAACCCCACACGTGCATTTCGATGGAGAATATGGTGCGAACGTACGACAGAACAGCAACTTCTGTTTTGGGAAATATGACAGTATTGCATGTCTTAACGTACACGGTCGAGTCACATTAATGTGACCACCTCTTACGTTCGACGTCAACGTGCAAGAACGACTCACAGACGGCAGGTGCTGCACTAGCAGTGGAATGTATACAGGGTGTTACAAAAAGGTATGGGCAAACTTTCAGCAAACATTCCTCACACACAGAGAAAGAAAATATGTTATGTGGACATGTGTCCGGAAACGCTTACTTTCCATGTTAGAGCTCATTTTATTACTTCTCTTCCAATCACTTTAATCATGGAATGGAAACACACAGCATCAGAACGTACCAATGTGACTTCAAACACTTTGTTACAGGAAATGATCAAAATGTCCTCCGTTAGCGAGGATACATGCATGCACCCTCCGTCGCATGGAATCCCAGATGCGCTGATGCAGCCCTGGAGAATGGCGTATTGTATCACAGCCGTCCACAATACGAGCACCAAGAGTCTCTACATTTGGTACCGGGGTTGCGTAGACAAGAGCTTTCAAATGCCCCCATAAATGAAAGTCAAGAGGGTCGAGGTCAGGAGAGCGTGGAGGCCATGGAATTGTTCCACCTCTACCAATCCATCGGTCACCGAAGCTGTTGTTGACAAGCGTACGAACACTTCGACTGAAATGTGCAGGAGCTCCATCGTGCATGAACCACATGTTGTGTCGTACTTGTAAAGGCACATGCTCTAGCAGCACAGGTACAGTATGCCGTATGAAATCATGATAACGTGCTCCATTGAGCGTAGGTGGAAGAACATGGGACCCAATCAAGACATCACCAACAATGCCTGCCCAAACGTTCACAGAAAATCTGTGTTGATGACGTGATTGCACAACTGCGTGCGGATTCTCGTCAGCCCACACATGTTGACTGTGAAAATTAACAATTTGATCAAGTTGGAATGAAGCCTCATCCGTAAAGAGAACATTTGCACTGAAATGAGGATTGACACATTGTTGGATGAAGCATTCGCAGAAGTGTACCCTTGGAGGCCAATCAGCTGCTGATAGTGCCTGCACACGCTGTACATGGTACGGAAATAACTGCTTCTCCCGTAGCACTCTCCATACAGTGACGTGTCAACGTTACCTTGTACAGCAGCAACTTCTCTGACGCTGAGATTAGAGTTATCGTCAACTGCACGAAGAATTGCCTCGTCCATTGCAGGTGTCCTCGTCGTTCTAGGTCTTCCCCAGTCGCGAGTCATAGGCTGGAATGTTCCGTGCTCCCTAAGACGCCGATCAATTGCTTCGAACGTCTTCCTGTCGGGACACCTTCGTTCTGGAAATCTGTCTCGATACAAACGTACCGCGCCACGGCTATTGCCCCGAGCTAATCCATACATCAAATGGGCATCTGCCAACTCCGCCTTTGTAAACATTGCACTGACTGCAAAACCACGTTCGTGATGAACACTAACCTGTTGATGCTACGTACTGATGTGCTTGATGCTAGTACTGTAGAGCAATGAGTCGCATGTCAACACAAGCACCGAAGTCAACATTACCTTCCTTCAATTGGGCCAACTGGCGGTGAATCGAGGAAGTACAGTACATACTGACAAAACTAAAACGAGCTCTGACATGGAAATTAGGCGTTTCCGGACACATGTCCTCATAACATCTTTTCTTTATTTGTGTGTGAGGAATGTTTCCTGGAAGTTTGGCCGTACCTTTTTGTAACACCCTGTATGAAGCGCGTCGCGTAGACGTGTTGTGCAGTCGTTTGTCGTAAAGCGGAAACCAGGCGATTTATATGCCGTCCAAAAGGCGCTGATCATTGACTTTCTGGCGAAGGGTGGAAACATTTCCGAAACAGCTGTTCGTGTGCCGCCGTCGTTGAAGTGTACCGTAAATGGAAAGTGGCGGTCTCCAAAACCGGCGCCGAGGCATCTGCGGTGCACCACCGGCCGTAGATGACAGCAGTGAACGGCAGCTGCAGAGATGTGTACGGGCGATTAGACGTGCAACTGTTGAGCAACTGAGGGCCCAGATGAACCAAGGAGTTACCAACAGTGCCTTCTCAACGACCGTTCGCTAAAGTTGTTGCGTACGGGCCTCTGCAACAACTGTCTGGCTCGTGCCCTCACGTTGACTGCTGTTCATTGGGACGAAGGCTGGAATTTGCATGCCAGTGTCGCAAGTGGAGTCCACTAAGTGGCGAAAGGTGGCCTTCTTAGATGAATCGCGTTTTATTCTCCATCGGACAGATTGCAACAATCATCGGAAGGAGTCCAGTTCGCAAATCATTTCCTCAGTCATGTGAAAGACACAATGAACCAATACGAGTATTCTTCTACCTGTGGGGATCACGTTTTACATGCAGTTTCGTTTTCCTTGACGCGATGGTATCTACCAGCAGGACAATGGAACATCTCATACAGCTCGTTGTATACATGCGTAGTTGGAAGAGCAGCAGTATGAGTTTACCGCACTCCCTTGGCCACAAAACTCCCTGAAATTAAACCTAATCGAGAACCTGTAGAACTACCTCGATCGGGCGGTTCGTGCCATGGATCCTCAACAGAGAAACCTGGCGCAGCTGGCGACGGCATTGGAGTCGGCATGGCACCAAATCCCTGTCTGTACCTTGCAGACCCTCACTGTCCGTCTTCCCTCAGAGTTCGCAGCGATCTGCGCTGGAATAGGTGGTTAACTAGGCTTTCGATAGGTGGTGACTGGACAGTGTACCTTTTTTGCCAAATAATACCTAATTTATAGCTCTTGTGAACATGGTTGTAATAATCGTGTGTTACACGGTCTCAGCGACTTGTGCTTCTGTACTTTTCGTGTTCGTTAAGCTCCAAGTGTCGACTGTACACAAATTCGAAGTTTTGCTGATAAATGGCCTTCGAGACAGTTGTTGCAGAGACTATTTAGGAATCATTTTTATTCGGTTTCACCCGTTCCACCGGCGATGCTTCTCTTTTAAGATATGACCCCTTTCATGGAGACGCGCAGATGTGTGAAGTCGAAAACGTCCAATTCACTTTGTGAATGCGCGGTTCCGGTCGTACTGTTATTCGAACGGCACAGCGTTATCGGCACGAAATATGAAATTTCGTATTTAAAACGAGGACATTAAGATAGCATTATGTTTATTATTAGTAGATTCATTGCAGCGTTTTTGGCATTACATCGGCAGAAACAATCGCTCGTTTTGCTCGTTTTGGTGTGATCCCCTACGCGATTTGAAATGCAAAGATTTGTTTGTTCTAACGCACATCAAGGTCATTTACCCGTAAAAGTCCGTATTGGTGTACAATCTGGTTGAAGGTAATCGAATCTGCACTCTAGAGGAGCCCAATTCGCTGAAGAAACAGTAGCGGACAATTTTATCAGAGTCACAAGAGACATAAATGAGGTATTGTTTGCCAAAAATTTGAATATTTGCTTGAAACAATATGCAGTACTTGTAGAGTCCTTTTACCAAAGTAAAAGTTGCCGTGCTGTCGTCCCTTTTTCCCTCAGTCCTCATAGAAGGGCAGATGTGGCGTTTCAGTGGAATGATTAAAACACTACGCTGTCGACTGTTATGTACACTTGCAAATGACAACATGTTGACATGCCACAAATTTTTCGTTGTATCTGTGCTACTTTGGCCCAATAACGAGTGATGCAACAGGAATGTCAACAACGTAACGTAGCTCTGTATCTTGTTACGGAAAGTTACTTGTAGAATACAAAATGGTTCAAATGGCTCTGAGCACTATGGGACTTAACATCTGTGGTCATCAGTCCCCTAGAACTTAGAACTACTTAAGCCTAACTAACCTAAGGACATCACACACATCCATGCCCGAGGCAGAATTCGAACCTGCGACCGTAGCAGTGTAGAATACAGAATAAAGATGGATGATGAAATATCGATAGTGTAAAGTGACTTGCTGTTTGCCCATTTGCTAGAGTACAAAATCAACAAGTCTGGCTTGGCGTTTGTGCTGTCTAAAAAAATTCAACTGTTTGTTACACGCTACTGTTTGTTCAACGAGTGATACTTGTGTTGTTTTTGGATTAGTTATCCTTCAAATAACGACATAAGGCTACTAACATTTGTGAAATATGCAGTATGCAGACCTCCCGACTCAGCAGCATTAGTGGCAGAACAACTGAGAGAAAATTTGGAATACATTTCACATAAATTTTCTCAGCATGTTATAGTCTTAGGTGGAGATTTCAATTTACCAGATATAGACTGGGACACTCAGATGTTTAGGACGGGCGGTAGGGACAGAGCATCGAGTGACATTATACTGACTGCACATCCGAAAATTACCTCGAGCAATTAAACAGAGAACCAACTCGTGGAGATAACATCTTGGACCTACTGATAACAAACAGACCCGAACTTTTCGACTCTGTATGTGCAGAACAGGGAATCAGTGCTCATAAGGCCGTTGCAGCATCCCTGAATATGGAAGTTAATAGGAATGTAAAAAAAGGGAGGAAGGTTTATCTGTTTAGCAAGAGTAATAGAAGGCAGATTTCAGACTACCTAACAGATCAAAACGAAAATTTCTGTTCCGACACTGATAATGTTGAGTGTTTATGGAAAAAGTTCAAGGCAACCGTAAAATGCGTTTTCGACAGCTACGTGCCGAGTAAAACTGTGAGGGACGGGAAAAACACACCGTGGTACAACAACAAAGTTAGGAAACTACTGCGAAAGCAAACAGAGCTTCACTCCAAGTTTAAACGCAGCCAAAAACTCTCAGGCAAACAGAAGCTAAACGATGTCCAAGTTAGCGTAAGGAGGGCTATGCGTGAAGCGTTCAGTGAATTCGAAAGTAAAATTCTATGTACCGACTTGACAGAAAATCCTAGGAAGTTCTGGTCTTACGTTAAATCAGTAAGTGGCTCGAAACAGCATATCCAGACACTCCGGGATGATGATGGCATTGAAACAGAGGATGACACGCGTAAAGCTGAAATACTAAACACCTTTTTCCAAAGCTGTTTCACAGAGGAAGACCGCACTGCAGTTCCATCTCTAAATCCTCGCACAAACGAAAAAATGGCTGACATTGAAATAAGTGTCCAAGGAATAGGAAAGCATCTGGAATCACTCAACAGAGGAAAGTCCACTGGACCTGACGGGATACCAATTCGATTCTACACAGAGTACGCGAAAGAACTTGCCCCCCTTCTATCAGCCGTGTACCGCAAGTCTCTAGAGGAACGGAAGGTTCCAAATGATTGGAAAAGAGCACAGGTAGTCCCAGTCTTCAAGAAGGGTCGTCGAGAAGATGCGCAAAACTATAGACCTATATCTCTGACGTCGATCTGTTGTAGAATTTTAGAACATGTTTTTTGCTCCAGTATCATGTCGTTTTTGGAAACCCAGAATCTACTATGTAGGAATCAACATGGATTCCGGAAACAGCGATCGTGTGAGACCCAACTCGTTTTATCTGTTCATGAGACCCAGAAAATATTAGATACAGGCTCCCAGGTAGATGCTATTTTTCTTGACTTCCGGAAGGCGTTCGATACAGTTCCACACTGTCGCCTGATAAACAAAGTGAGAGCCTACGGAATATCAGACCAGCTGTGTGGCTGGATTGAAGAGTTTTTAGGAAACAGAACACAGAATGTTGTTCTCAATGGAGAGACGTCTATAGACGTTAAAGTAACCTTTGGCGTGTCACAGGGGAGTGTTATGGGACCATTGCTTTTCACAATATATATAAATGACCTAGTAGATAGTGTCGGAAGTTCCATGCGGCTTTTCGCGGATGATGCTGTAGTGTACAGAGAAGTTACAGCATTAGAAAATTGTTGCGAAATGCAGGAAGATCTGCAGCGGATAAGCACTTGGTGCAGGGAGCGGCAACTGACCCTTAACATAGACAAATGTAATGTATTGCGAATACATAGAAGGAAGGATCCTATATTGTATGATTATATGATAGCGGAACAAACACTGGTAGCAGTTACTTCTGTAAAATATCTGGGAGTACGCGTGCGGAACGATTTGAAGTGGAATGATCATGTAAAATTAATTGTTGGTAAGGCGGGTACCGGGTTGAGATTCATTGGGAGAGTCCTTAGAAAACGTAGTCCATCAACAAAGGAGGTGGCTTACAAAACACTCGTTCGACCTATACTTGAGTATTGCTCATCAGTGTGGGATCCGTGCCAGATCGGGTTGACGGAGGAGATAGAGAAGATCCAAAGAAGAGTGGCACGTTTTGTCACAGGGTTATTTGGTAACCGTGATAGCGTTACGGAGATGTTTAACAAACTCAAGTGGCAGACTCTGCAGGAGAGGCGCTCTGCATCGCGGTGTAGCTTTGCTCGCTAGGGTTCGAGAGGGTGCGTTTCTGGATGAGGTATCGAATATATTGCTTCCCCCTATTTATACCTCCCGAGGAGATCACGAATGTAAAATTAGAGAGATTCGAGCGCGCACGGAGGCTTTCAGACAGTCGTTCTTCCCGCGAACCATACGCGACTGGAACAGGAAAGGGAGGTAATGACAGTGGCACGTCAAGTGCCCTCCGCCACACACCGTTGGGTGGCTTGCGGAGTATAAATGTAGATGTAGATGAAATTCGATTGACCGTGGAAGTATGAAAGCAGTTTTGTGACGGAGGTCTACTTTCTGGGATTAAATTTTTCCCGTTTCCTTTACAGCTTCCGTCCGCAGCTCGAGGTCTTGCGGTAGCGTTCTCGCTTCCCACGCACGGGGTTCGATTTCCGGCGGGGTCAGGGATTTTCCCTGCCTCGAAATGACTGTGTGTTGTGTCGTCTTCATCATCATTCATCCCCATTACGGTCCGATGCAGGCGATGGCAAACCACCTCCTCCAGGACCTTGCTTAGTCAGCGGTGCGGGTCTCCCGCATCGTCCCCTATGCTCCTCGGAGTATGGGAACTCATCACCATCTGCAGCTTCCTGGTGAACATTATACGCGCTTTGTAGACAGTTTACGGCTTATCACATCGCGCAGTTTTGCATATTTCTGCGACAAGTTGCTCTGTAAGCAATGCAAGATGTAGTGAAAACAGTGTGCATGCTTTTCATTAAGACAGTACGATTGAAGTTCCGTCGGCGATGGAGTTATTAGGAAGGGAGCGCACGTTCAAGAAAAGAAGGAACATCGGCCGTATCCTTTTCAAAAGAGATCGTTTGGTAATTTAACTTACACGATTCACGAAAACCATTTCAATTCTTGCGAGTCCAAAACCTTAACCTTTTGCTACCTACATGGTAAAGTAAGTCTCAAAATGTGTGGTTCCTGGCTCTGGCGTGTCGTACTGCGTCTGCAGCAGCAATATGAGCAGCAGTTGGCACCAAAGTGACAGAAGCAACTGTTAGGAAGTGGTTACTCCAAGGACAGCTCCGAGGCAGGTGCCCTGAAGGATGCGATCCGCTGATCCCAGACCGCCGCCATTTCCAGATCGGTAATGTCATGCGAGAGCTCATTGGAGGGCAGGGCGGAGGTCTGTTGTGTTTTCTGATGTCTACATCTACACCTACATCTACATTTATACTCCGCAAGCCACCCAACGGTGTGTGGCGGAGGGCACTTTACGTGCCACTGTCATTACCTCCCTTTCCTGTTCCAGTCGCGTATGGTTCGCGGGAAGAACGACTGTATGAAAGCCTCCGTGCGCGCTCTAATCTATCTAATTTTACATTCGTGATCTCCTCGGGAGGTATAAGAAGGGGGAAGCAATACACTCGATACCTCATCCAGAAACGCACCCTCTCGAAACCTGGCGAGCAAGCTACACCGCGATGCAGAGCGCCTCTCTTGCAGAGTCTGCCACTTAAGTTTGTTAAACATCTCCGTAACGCTATCACGGTTACCAAATAACCCTGTGACGAAACGCGCCGCTCTTCTTTGGATCTTCTCTATCTCCTCCGTCAACCCGATCTGGTACGGATCCCACACTGATGAGCAATACTCAAGTATAGGTCGAACGAGTGTTTTGTAAGCCACCTCCTTTGTTGATGGACTACATTTTCTAAAGACTCTCCCAATGAATCTCAACTTGGTACCCACCTTACCAACAATTAATTTTATATGATCATTCCACTTCAAATCGTTCCGCACGCATACTCCCAGATATTTTACAGAAGTAACTGCTACCAGTGTTTGTTCCGCTATCATATAATCATACAATAAAGGGTCCTTCTTTCTATGTATTCGCAATATATTACATTTGTCTATGTTAAGGGTCAGTTGCCACTCCCTGCATCAAGTGCCTATCCGCTGCAGATCTTCCTGCATTTCGCTACAATTTTCTAATGCTGCAACTTCTCTGTATACTGCAGTATCATCCACGAAAAGCGGCATGGGACTTCCGACACTATCTACTAGGTCATTTATATATATTGTGAAAAGCAATGGTCCCATAACACTCCCTTGTGGCACGCCAGAGGTTACTTTAACGTCTGTAGTCGTCTCTCCATTGAGAATAACATTCTGTGTTCTGTTTGCTAAAAACTCTTCAGTCCAGCCACACAGCTGGTCTGATATTCCGTAGGCTCTTACTTTGTTTATCAGGCGACAGTGTGGAACTGTATCGAACGCCTTCCGCAAGTCAAGAAAAATAGCATCTACCTGGGAGCCTGTATCTAATATTTTCTAGGTCTCATGAACAAATAAAGCGACTTGGGTCTCACACGATCGCTGTTTCCGGAATCCATGTTGATTCCTACATAGTAGATTCTGGGTTTCCAAAAACGACATGATACTCGAGCAAAAAACATGTTCTAAAATTCTACAACAGATCGACGTCAGGGATATAGATCTATAGTTTTGCGCATCTGCTCGACGACCCTTCTTGAAGACTGGGACTACCTGTGCTCTTTTCCAATCATTGTGAACCTTCCGTTCCTCTAGAGACTTGCGGTACACGGCCGTTAGAAGAGGGGCAAGTTCTTTCGCGTACTCTGTGTAGATGGTTGAAGGTTGGTACTGCTTCTGTGCCAGTAATGGGCGTGTGTTGAGGACCTGCAACCAACCCGTCAGTGTGCTAGACACACTGGACCTACACTTGGAGTTATGGTCTGGGGTGCGGGTTCGTGTGGCTGCTAGAGCGCTCTCGCGGTTATTCCACGCGCCCTGACTGCAAATTTGTACGTCAATCTGGTGATTTGATCTGCGGTGCTGGCATTCATGAACAGCATTCCAGGGGAGGTTTTCCAACAGGATAACTTCCCTATGTACCATTGCTGTAAGCCAATATGCTCTACAGAGTGTCAACACTCCATCACCAGGCCTCTCTCCAATCGAGCACATACAGGACATCATCGAATGACAACTCAGGTGTAATCCACGCTACGGTCGCAGGTTCGAATCCTGCCTCGGGCATGGATGTGTGTGATGTCCTTAGGTTAGTTAGGTTTAAGTACTTCTAAGTTCTAGGGGACTGATGACCACAGATGTTAAGTCCCATAGTGCTCAGAGCCATTTGAACCATTATTGTAATCCACAAACAGCATTTACCGTCCCTGTTTTGACCGACCAAGTGTAACGGGCATGGACATCCATTCCACAAACTGACATCCACCACCTGTACAACACGTTTTCGTGGTTACATTCAATATTCTGGCGGTGACACCTGTTATTAATGTGCCAGCAAATCGCATTTGGAATGGCGTATCTCGAGCTTACATTAACCTATGATCCTGCAATGTTAATCACTTAAATATGTTATCCAGACAAATATATTGCCTGCCGGAGTGGCGGTGCGGTTCTAGGCGCCACAGTCTGGAACCGAGCGACCGCTACGGTCGCAGGTTCGAATCCTGCCTCGGGCATGGATGTGTGTGATGTCCTTAGGTTAGTTAGGTTTAAGTAGTTCTAAGTTCTAGGCGACTGATGACCTCAGAAGTTAAGTCGCATAGTGCTCAGAGCCATCTGAACCATTTGAATGAATGTATTCCTGAAATTTCATTACTCTGCATTAATTATTTGTTGCTGCGATGTTGCGATTTTTTCCGTCAGCATATATTTTTGCGTTGTTTTTTGAAACCTAAGTTTTACCGAAGTGCACACAACGTTATTGTCCTCAGCACGCAGTAAGTGCATTTTCATGAAACTCCGTTCTTGCCCTTGTGATGTCTCTGTATTCCATCAAATACTTTTGTTCATCATTATACTTTCTGAACCAAAGACGAAGTGAGCGGAGAAGACGATGAACGAGGTCTCAGAGCGAGAATAATTTTTTTTTTCCACGAAGATGACTCTGTTGAATACTCTCCTTTGTCGTGCTACCAAAGTACAGTTCTACGCACTAAGTTTCTTTAAAAAAACGTCAGATTCCTTAATTTACGCTTTTATTTACATCCCTTTCTTGTAGAATCAAAACATGTGCTCACATTTCCAATTCTACTGAAGTTACTGCACTGTTGATACGGAATACAGTCGTTTAGTAAATATCACAAGCTTTTGTTGTCATTTTGTGATGATGCACAAAACTTACGATATTCCTGAGTTCTCCACTGTTGGCCAGATCAATAAAAAGTCTTCAGTACGTTCGTTGCGTCAATTTTAGTGTGTTGTCGAATGTCTTTTCGCCCTTTATGCACACCAACCGAAGTGGCACTACACGTGTGCTCTTGCTACTGCTTTTCGCTCAGTACCAAGACACGTCAATGCACTGTTCCCCAGAAGACTGAAACCGCACGTGATCACGCGATATCGCACGGAAACACAGAACATTCCGCTGTCGCTGAACTACAGGCATGTTACAGCGTACCTGCGGCAGCAAACCTATGAGGCAGGCGAATCACGGCGCTTAACGCTGGCGGGCTGCAGGGAACGGTTGTGGCCTTGAGGTGTCTAATTTCGTGACGGCCACTCTGCTAGTAAACACCGATTATAGGTTCTGGCTTTCTTGAGTTTGACAGCCTGCTGAACTCCCGATCTTTGTAGAATAGTGTGGAGAAGGACAGGTGCCAATGCTCGCCTTTGGCGTGCAGTGCCACAAGGGTTTATCAGGGTGCGCCTGTAATGCTCCGACCCAGTATCACGTACGGATGTCGGACACCTCTCATGAATATCATAGATATGAAACTTCCTGGCACATTAAAACTGTGTGCCCGACCGAGACTCGAACTCGGGACCTTTGCCTTTCGCGGGCAAGTGCTCTACCATCTGAGCTACCGAAGCACGACTCACGCCCGGTACTCACAGCTTTACTTCTCCCAGTATCTCGTCTCCTACATTCCAAACTTTACAGAAGCTCTCCTGCGAACCTTGCAGAACTAGCACTCCTGAAAGAAAGGATATAGCGGAGACATGGCTTAGCCACAGCCTGGGGGATGTTTCCAGAATGAGATTTTCACTCTGCAGCGGAGTGTGGCTAAGCCATGTCTCCGCTATATCCTTTCTTTCAGGAGTGCTAGTTCTGCAAGGTTCGCAGGAGAGCTTCTGTAAAGTTTGGAAGGTAGGAGACGAGATACTGGCAGAAGTAAAGCTGTGAGTACCGGGCGTGAGTCGTGCTTCGGTAGCTCAGATGGTAGAGCACTTGCCCGCGATAGGCAAAGGTCCCGAGTTCGAATCTCGGTCGGGCACACAGTTTTAAACTGCCAGGAAGTTTCATATCAGCGCACACTCCGCTGCAGAGTGAAAATCTCATTCTGGAAACTCAGAATTTCCCTCGATCGGCTCTTTGGTTTAAATATAGGCCGTAGTATTGTACTAAGACATTAACTAGCTGTCGTTTAAAATTTGTCCTGCTGTTATATTGCCTTTCCTTTCTGGTTTGTACCAGATCGTTAATGTTCTAATGAATCAGCTCCTTGTCGTAAATACAGCCGGAACAATTGTACTAAGGCTCAGGTTGCTATTAAACAAAAGACTGATCTTGTGGTTAGATTTAGATGTTAATCGGTTCGATTCCTTGATTGTAATAGCATTTTTTCAGTCATTAGTTATAATCTGAACAACCTGTTGTACTAAGTTGTGCGTTCCTGTGTTTGGAAGACCGGGTCTTTATTGGTGTATTTTTAGCTGGATCTTGTGTTTCTGCCTAGTGAGTTCTCTTGTAATAAGTGATCACAAGTAATGTTTTAAGACGTTCCTTCAGAGCGGTCTTAATAACTGACAATCAGTTTAACTTCGAAAATATTAACAGCCAACTGTCACCAGGGCTTTAGTCAAAATAAAACCGAGCGAGGTGGCGCAGTGGTTAGCACACTGGACTCGCATTCGGGAGGCCGACGGTTCAATCCCGTCTCCGGCCATCCTGATTTAGGTTTTCCGTGATTTCCCTAAATCGCTTCAGGCAAATGCCGGGATGGTTCCTTTGAAAGGGCACGGCCGATTTCCTTCCCCATCCTTCACTCACCCGAGCTTGCGCTCCGTCTCTAATGACCTCGTTGTCGACGGGACGTTAAACACTAATATCCTCCTCCTCCTCCTCAAAATAAAATTGTCAGAAGGGACGGGTTGGGATGCAGTCGCACCTTAGTTGTCGATTGAAATTAAGAAGTTGGTTGCTTTGAAGTAAGCAGTATGATTGTCATAATTGTTTCCTAATCTGTTTAACCTTTGAGCACGGGTGCGCATCTTAACCCCGTACCTTTCGGCATGCAGCTTTCAACTTAAAAGTTACGTCATCTGTTTGAGTAATTGAAACTCTATTGTTATCAACGGTGCTTATATGGTTTTCATGTGTTGCATAAGGACATTTAATAAGAGAAACTGTGTCCAGCGCGGTAGTAAAAACCGCTGTTTCGCCCGATAACGGGCGGGCTGCAGGTCCGATCGTCTCGTAATTATTGTCATGTTGTTTGTTGTTTTGATTTCTCTTGCAAACGCTTATTCACTTCACAGATTTGTTCATTTTGTCCTCGGGCATGGATGTGTGTGATGTCCTTAGGTTAGTTAGGTTTAAGTAGTTCTAAGTTCTAGGGGACTGATGACCTTAGAAGTTAAGTCCCATAGTGCTCAGAGCCCTTTCAACCATTTTTTGTTCATTTTGTAAAAAAAAAAATACAAAATTTATGATTACGTATTGTTAAATAAACAGGTTGTGTGGAAAGAAAATTATAGTGGTAGGACCTCCCTTCCATGTTTTCCTTGCCCGCATCTCGTGGTCGTGCGGTACCGTTCTCGCTTCCCACGCCCGGGTTCGATTCCCGGCGGGGTCAGGGATTTTCTCTGCCTCGTGATGGCTGGGTGTTGTGTGATGTCCTTAGGTTAGTTACGTTTAAGTAGTTCTAAGTTCTAGGGGACTGATTGTAAGTAGGCTGTTTAGGTTTTTTTATTGGTAACGCCACCTCTGTATGAAAATCACTGGCTGTGCTGTGTGCAGTCTGCGGCTGCTTTGCATTGTTGTAATACTCGCCATTGTAGTGTCAGGCAGCTGGCTGTGAACAGCGCGTAGCGTTGCGCAGTTGGAGGCGAGCCACCAGCAGTGATGGATGTGGGAAGAGAGATGGCGGAGTTTTGAAATTTGTCATGAACTGCTATATTTTATATATGATGATATCAAGGTAAATACATTGTTTGTTCTCTATTAATATTTTTCATTTGCTAACTATCCCTATCAGTAGTTAGTGCCTTCCATAGTTTGAATCTTTTATTTAGCTGGCAGTAGTGGCGCTCGCTGTATTGCAGTAGCTTGAGCAGCGAAGATTTTTGTGAGGTAAGTGATGTGTGAAAGGTATAGTTTAATGTTAGTCAGGGCCATTCTTTTGTAGGGAATTTTGAAAGTCAGATTGCGTTGCGCTAACAAAAATATTGTGTGTCAGTTAAAGCACAGTCATGTATAATTGTTTAAAGGGGACGTTTCATATGTGTCTTGACTTATTTGAGAAAACGGTGAGGATCCAAAACCTGAATCTACAGTATTTGCGAGATTGTTTCCTGTCATTTCGGATTCCTGAGGCGAGCTGTTGCCGACCGATCGGTCGATAATGCTTCCCTGTTCTCTAATTGTTTCACTGTCTACACCATTGTTTGCCGCCCGCTCCATTTCCCTATGCACAATTACCAAATTACTACTTTGAACATTAGTTAATTCATTACTCTGCGGCGCTAACACACTGCTTTGGTCTTCACTGTCATTTCTCAATTTACTTTGGAGCCCAGTATTACGTTTTTCACACGCCATTATTGTCACAATATTTCACGATAACACAGAAAAGCACAATTTGAAGAGCAAAAATAAGAGAACACATTAACATAACACTGAAAATAATACCTAGTTAATTGCAGCTGCGAAATACTTGGAGCAAATCTACATGCATGCTACCACTGTTTTACTGTACAACAATGAAAGACTGCAACTACAAAGGAGATTTTCTAAAAAAAATCAGAAGATTCCAGTGAGGTATCCTCGGCTAAGGGTCGACATATGAAACGTCCCCTTTAAACAATTATACATGACTGTGCTTTAACTGACACACAATATTTTTGTTAGCGCAACGCAATCTGACTTTCAAAATTCCCTACAAAAGAATGGCCCTGACTAACATTAAACTATACCTTTCACACATCACTTACCTCACAAAAATCTTCGCTGCTCAAGCTACTGCAATACAGCGAGCGCCACTACTGCCAGCTAAATAAAAGATTCAAACTATGGAAGGCACTAACTACTGATAGGGATAGTTAGCAAATGAAAAATATTAATAGAGAACAAACAATGTATTTACCTTGATATCATCATATATAAAATATAGCAGTTCATGACAAATTTCAAAACTCCGCCATCTCTCTCCCCACATCCACCACTGCTGGTGGCTCGCCTCCAACTGCGCAACGCTACGCGCTGTTCACAGCCAGCTGCCTAACACTACAATGGCGAGTATTACAACAATGCAAAGCAGCCGCAGACTGCACACAGCACAGCCAGTGATTTTCATACAGAGGTGGCGTTACCAATAAAAAAAACTAAACAGCCTACTTACATGATGACCATAGATGTTAAGTCCCATAGTGCTCAGAGCCATTTGAACCATGTTTTCCTTAATTCCAGTAAGTACCACATCTCATAATGCGCTGCCCCCACCTCATGAAACGCTTCCTACAGGAGTCGGAAGACAACTGAATGAGCGGCCGAAGGTGTCTGCTGACGTGAGTGTACTTGGGACACGTCGCAGCTTAAAGTACGTCGTGGCAGGAACTCTCCCCCACACACTGGATGACGGAAGGCCTCCGTCGAACACTGCAACAGGCTTGAGCTCTATAACGTCTCGACTGCTTGTCTACGGCGTGCCAATAAGGATCAATATACCGGCACATGAGATGAGGTGCACGTTCGAAAACAAGCGTTTGTATTCGCCACTGATTTGTTTTTATTGCACATTAAAGTTTCATAAGGTTTCGTTTTGTATTCTCTGAGCCCACACACGTTCTCAGATGCCAGTAAACCTCCAGTTCTTTCAAGAATCAAACTTTCGTGAATAAAGCAGTTTCAAAAGTCTGAATGAGTTAATGTGTTAAATACAGGGTGATTCAAAAAGAATACCACAACTTTAGGAATTTAAAACTCTGCAACGACAAAAGGCAGAGCTAAGCACTATCTGTCGGCGAATTAGGGGAGCTATAAAGTTTCATTTAGTTGTACATTTGTTCGCTTGAGGCGCTGTTGACTAGGCGTCAACGTCAGTTGATGCTAAGATGGCGACCGCTCAACAGAAAGCTTTTTGTGTTATTGAGTACGGCAGAAGTGAATCGACGACAGTTGTTCAGCGTGCATTTCGAACGAAGTATGGTGTTAAACCTCCTGATAGGTGGTGTATTAAACGTTGGTATAAACAGTTTACAGAGAATGGGTGTTTGTGCAAAGGGAAAAGTTCTGGACGGCCGAGAACGAGTGATGAAAATGTAGCACGCATCCAGCAAGCATTTGTTCGCAGCCCAGGAAAATCGACTCGCAGAGCTAGCAGAGAGCTGCAAATTCCACAATCAACTGTATGGAGAGTCCTACGAAAAAGGTTAGTTATGAAACCTGAACGTCAACTACCCGAGGCGATGGATCGGCCACCAGGCAGCCCGTGACAGAGCACTTCATCACTGGCCTCCAAGAAGCCCTGATCTTACCCCCTGCGATTTTTTCTTATGGGGGGTATGTTAAGAATATGGTGTTTCGGCCACCTCTCCCAGCCACCATTGATGATTTGAAACGAGAAATAACAGCAGCTATCCAAACTGTTACGCCTGATATGCTACAGAGAGTGTGGAACGAGTTGGAGTATCGGGTTGATATTGCTCGAGTGTCTGGAGGGAGCCATATTGAACATCTCTGAACTTGGTTTTGAGTGAAAAAAAACCTTTTTAAATACTCTTTGTAATGATGTATAACAGAAGGTTATATTATGTTTCTTTCATTAAATACACATTTTTAAAGTTGTGGTATTCTTTTTGAATCACCCTGTATTTGACCATAAGCACGTAAGTGAGAAAAAGATTTGAAAATATGCTCAAAGTTTGTTGGAAGTCACTAAGTGATCTCATTATGAAACACTGGACGACTACTGTCTGTGTAATTTGCACTCAATTTTAAGCAAAAGTAAGTTTTGCAGGGAAATTTCTACTCGTGTAGGACGAAGTGTTTCGGCACTGCAACAGGTGTGTGCGTAATGGTTTACAGAAGGCCGTAGACCACGACGAGATGGGTCAGTTCTGACCTCCCAGACAACCCCCCGAGAAGATCGACACCACATCAGAATGGCTTTGCAGGAAGTTCTGCCTCCTCCTCGGCAACAGTGTAACACATCGTACACTTTCAGGAGTGACAGTCTGTTGTCGGTTAGTACGGCGTGTGCGTCGTCCACTTCCACGCTTGCCTTCGACGAATGTGCGGAATCATGCTAGTCGGCAGTGGTTTATGGAACGACGTCACTGGAGACAGGAATGGATAGATTTAGGTTATGTTTGTTTGAAAATGATGCCTCCATTTTGATTCGGCGCAGACGGTGGTAGCGGCATCACAGTGACTGGGTTTGCGCAAGACGCACAGTGCCAACTACAGGCCTTATGGTGCGGGGTGCTATTGAGTACAACCAAAATTGACAGTTGGTGCGTCTCTAGGGCACTGTGTCCAGTGTGACCATGCGTATGACATCCTGCTACCCGTAGCCATACGCTTTCTGCACAGCACTCCAGACTTCAATTTTCAGCAAGACAACGCACGACCGTGTGTTGCTGCACGAACAAGGGCCTCCTTGGTGTGACGGGATGACAGCCTTTTGCCCTGGCCCGCCAGATCACTACACTTGTCGCCAATTGAAAGTGTGTGGGATGTGGCGAAACCAAGGGTGCAGTACTGTGACCCCATGCCAACTGCCACAGATGAATTTTGGAACCAGGTGAATCCAGCATGGATGGCTGTACCACAGGACGCCATTCGCGCTTTGTATGTGTCGATGCTATCACGCGTGGAACAAGTAATCGGCGCCCGGACCCCTGTCTACTAGGCTACTAAGAACCGACTTAACTGAAATGTTAATCATTTCTGCAAAACATATTAATGTACATGTCCTGTGAATATAAACGTCCTATCTCTAGTCATTCAATGTGTTTTTTTTTCTGAACATGAGTGTAGTATACCTCTTAATGAGTAGATTATGACAGTGTTTGAAGTTTTTAAATTCGCTCTATACTTACATGAAACATTGAGACTCGAATGTTTGTTCCCCCTGGTAGCCGTTAGATAGGCAACCCACAAATGAAAGTGGATTAAGGTTTCCAGGATAGTCGCTTGGTAATATAGATGCCAGTAGTGCAAAATTTTGAACAGTTTTAGCTTATCCATTAAGAGCATTGTAGGAGTTGCCACTGTGTATGAATAGAATGTGAGTAAAGATAACTGCAAACAGTCACTATTTATTTCCATAAACTAGGTTTGAGCCTTTTCAGGCTCTCGTAGAGAAGATGCATATAGAAGTTAGACATTTATTTTTGTTGCTTTGTCCTAGGTAGTGGCTTATGGATGTGCGGGTGGTATTGTTAACATCCACCTGACAGCTTCCATTCTCATTGCCCATCGGCCACAGAATTAATATAATGAATAGTGATCAGTTCTGTTGTTAGGTGACCATATCTTTGGAAACGTTCGTTGCCATCTCAAAGCTTTTTAACTGAAAAATAACTGAAACTTTTGTTTAGGTAAATGAGTGATTAAATTCAACCTGAACTCAGTCCGAGTATTATGCAGAAGTTTCAAGAAAAGGCACTGGCAGGAAAAGGGGATCATTTGGAAGAATATTGTTCTCCTCGCCAAATCACGTGAGGCCATGCGGTGAAATTGGTGAAAATCATAACGTGTGACACAGGGACGCTGCGAGAGAAACCGAGGTAGCGTCATGACGCATAAGAAGAATGGCCGAACACATCGAGAATGCTGGATGTTAAGAGTGGACGATGGCGAAAGATGTAGGAGTGCTGTATAACTGAGGACATAGGATCAGCGCGAACACTGAAAAAAATTATCAGACAAGTTTTAACGAGGTAGTGAATACAGTGAAAGAATGTGGTGCAATCTAGTGTAATGTCATACAGACGGTAACAGCGTGTGCCTCAAAACAAACTGCAAATGATAATAAGTCAAAAGGAATAATAGTAGGTGGATCACTATTACAAGGACGTTGGACATGTCATGGCATAACATAATTAAGAACAAGATAAAAATAAGGAATTCATATTTACAGGAATGTACATTCTTACAGGTATAATTTGACAAGGATAGGACTTAGTCTTATGATAGGAACTATCCTAGCATTTACCTGTAGGTTTCACTTTTAACGTAATATATTCTTTGTGGGACACCCACAACCGTTGCTAAAATTTTTTATGAGTAATAAATCCGCTGCATTTGTACCTGACAAATCCTTTACTTCTATAAAACTGTACACACGACCCGGGTTTTAGGATGTAAATCCCATCTTCAGGCACTACAGAAAAGGCGGTCTGTCGACAGATCTTGCTGGGCTTCCGCAATATGCGGAGGGATGGTCACTTACATGCTAAGCTACTTCTGAGGTTCACATATTGGCATTCTACGGCTTTTATAGCTTCACTTTAATTTCTTAAAGTTGTTCGCAATTTGTTCATTGGCTTTAGGCCGACAATGTGTGCTTATTTGCTGTTACATTCATATTTTTTGGGTTAGGCCGCGGTTACCTAGTTAACGAAGAGAAATTTTTCAGGCCTCACCCGTAGAGGATGTCGCATACTACTTGAAAAATCTGCTGGATTTTTTTACATCTCTGGTACGACTTCCTCATCAGAAATCAAAATTCACATTTGTATGGGCCCTTTTAACGTTAAGTAAATTTATGAAGAATCCCGTTTGGTTTTCCATGTTTCCTATAGCGCCTGAAGATGAGATATACAACCTGAAACCTCGGTCGTGTGTAGGATTTTATCCAAATAATGGATTTGTAGATTCAGAAGGATGTGGGTTGCAGTAGGTACTGGGAGATGAAGAAGCTTGCACAGGATAGAGTAGCATGGAGAGCTGCATCAAACCAGTCTCAGGACTGAAGACTACAACAACAACAACAACAACAACAACAATGGATTTGTGAAGTGCAACTGGAGCTGATTTATCCATAATGAAAAATAATTTTGAACAGTTAATTTTCTTTGATTCCGGGACCACGGCACGAAATTTTTCAGTGGCTCCACGGTTCTGTTACTGTTAGTAAATAAAATATGGGACGATAGCACGATCAGTTTTAGCAATTTTACCCCAGTTGTTCTGTAATTCCAACGCCAGCCAGTGACACAGCAGAATGTTTCCAGAATGAGATGTCCTAGTGAAGCGGAGTGTGCGCTGATATGAAACTTCCTGGCAGATTAAAAGGTCCCGAGTTTGAGTATCGGTCTGGCACACAGTATTAATCTGCCAGGAAGTTTCATATCAGCGCACACTCCGCTGCAGAGTGAAAATCTCATTCTGGAAACATCACCTAGGCTGTGGCTAAGCCATGTCTCCGCAATATCCTTTCTTTCAGGAGTGCTAGTCCTGCATGGTCCGCTGGAGAGCTTCTGCAAAGTTTGGAAGGTAGGAGACGAGGTACTGGCGGAAGTAAAACTATGAGGACGGGGCGTGAGTCGTGCTTGGGTAGCTCAACTGGTAGAGCATTTGCCCGCGAAAGGCAAAGTTCTCGAGTTCGAGTCTTGGTCCTGCACACAGTTTTAATCTGCCAGGAAATTTCGACGCAGCAGAATGATTCCCATTTTATGTATCGTCGCTGAATCACCCCTCCACTACTTTGCAAGCACCACATACTCGACTGCGAATGCAGATAGATGACTGTGCAGTACGTCCATTCGGTCATATACACCAAAGTATACCAGACAGCATCCTATACCGATGCAGTTAGGTTATCTACATATTTCTAGCATATCGATCATAGGCACTGTGGAGCTATTCAGAAATATTTTACTACTCGAATACTCCTTGCCAGATCACACACTGAAAATGCAGGTCCAGACTAGTCGATCGTTTTGATTGTCAGATGTGGGAGGAAGCTGTGTGGAAGGAGAGTGAGAACCTGCCGGTGACGAGGCAGATTGGCGAGACTAGGGGAGGTGGGCGTTTCCGGGCCATAGCGCCCCCCTCGCGCTCCCCCCCCCCCCCTTCCAGGGAGCCTCGGCTGTGCCCCCCCCCCCTCCCGACCCCGCGGCGGCGCCTTGCCTTCCACGGGAAACCGGCGGCGTTTTCGCCGTCCGCGCTGCACCGCTGAAAGGGAAAGTAGGTCGCTTTCCCGGCGCGACTCCCACCTCCGGCCGCCCCCACCCGCTGCGTGCGTGCGTAGCGCCACGCTTGTGCGTGAGGCGGAGGCGTCACGCGTGAATTGTGCGTCGGATGGCGCGCCGAATGTCGCCGAGTGTGTCGTATCGGCGTACCGTGGCATAGCGTTGCGGTTATCTCGCGGCGCGTCCGCGCTCTGATGACTTAACACTGTTACGAGACGCGATGAAATCCGTTATTACTCCCGCTCTGCCCTCGTCTGCAGCATGCCGTTGCCGTCAGCTTCCTTCCTCTGCCTTCCTCTCTTCTTGCGGATATTCTCGGTCGGGGAAAGGTCGTTTCACACCGGACGCGATTGTGGAGGTGTGTGTTAGCGCTAGAAGGAACTTCAACACAACTTTACTTCTCTCAGCCCAGTATCCTATGACGCGAGAGACGTTATGACATATCCGTCACATAAAATGTCGGAAGTAGCAGAACTACGGAACTTGGCAGCGACACAGTAGCTTTTGTTAATGGCTAAAGCAAAAATCATGACGGTTGTTCTTGACGAAGGTTGTACGATACATTTTCAGTACTACTGCCAAATGAAAGAATAGGAAAGCTTACCTTCAAACTTTTCGAAACATTGACATTTATTTGCTCGAGAAAATATACACATTCAAATACGAGGATCGTTCGATAAGTAATGTCCTACATTTTTTTCTCAGAACATATTTATTGTTAACAGTCAGAATTTGGTGACAATATGCATCAACATGTCTTGCCCATGTCCTGTTTTTCTACGTAGTCTTCATCTCGTTCTATGGCCGCACGTAAGCGTTGTGGAAGAGCATGTATTCCCTGCTGGTAAAAGCTCTTGTCCTGTAGGTGTAGCCATGCTTTCAGGGCGTGACTGACACTATCGTCATCTTCAAACTGTGTTTCCCGTTGAGAGTCTTTAAGTGGCCCAAAGAGATGGAAGTCCGAGGGTGCCAGGTCTGGGCTGTGGGGTGGATGAGTCAGTAATGTCCAACCCAATTTGGCGATGTGTTCCCGTTTTCTCATTCTTGTGTGTGGGCGTGCATTAACGTGTTGGAGCAAGATTTTTGCTGGACTGTAGAGCAAATGGTCGAGTTGTGATGCGCCGGTCGGCACGAATAATGGCATCCGCACGCTTCAACATGTCTCGAGCAGTGGCTGTGACAGGACGTCCCAAGCGTGGCTGATCATGCATTTCATTAGGCTGTAATTTTCTTTACCCGTCGCCCAACTGTATTGCTATCAACTGCAGCATCACCATACACTGCACACAAACGTTTATGGGTGTTCACCACGGTTTCTTTTCCTGCAGACAAGTATTCAGTAACAAGCACGCTGCTTGTAACGTGAGTCGTATGTAGACGCTGTACTACGGCTCTGCCATGTGCCAGAACGGTTCGAAACTTCACCGGCGCGCAGAACAAACATCACATGTGAAGCACCAACAAGGACATTTGTCTATGTATATTAATGGCTTATTAAAAAAAAAAATGTGGGGCATTAATTATTGAACCACTCTCGTACTTCACACAATATTTGGAAGGCAATACATCGTGCCTCTTTACATTACCCTTTCTGAACATTATCTTGACACAGGTGCCAGATCCCAGACTGCTATTTTAGTACAACAAGCTAGGAAAATATAAGTATAAATTGCAGCTTTAATTGCCCCGTTGAAACTCAGGTTGGTCAGAAACAGTCTGAGAAGCTGGTAAGAGTGTTGCAGGGTGGATTGTGCTGAGAAATAATTGTTAAGAAAAAATTCTATACCTTGCGCCGTTTATGATTTAAAATGTCGTGTGACTAGGGCCTCCCGTCGGGTAGACCCTTCGCCGGGTGCAAATCTCCCCATCTGACGCCACTTCGGCGACTTGCGCGTCGATGGGGATGAAATGATGATGAATAGGACAACACAACACCCAGTCCCTGAGTGGAGAAAATCTCCGAGCCAGCCGGGAATCGAACCCGGGCCCTTAAGATTGACATTCTGTCGCACTGACTACTTTCTTTTAATTTTTTGTTGATCTCATTTTGTTCGTAAATGTTCGTTGTATTTGTTCGAAGCGGACGTCCCATGACGCTAGTTCAAGGTCATCGTTGATCCAGTAACTCAGTTTTTTTGTTACAGAGCGCAGCTAACCCTCTGACCGAACACGCTGAGCTACCGTGCCGGCAGCGACTCAGCTAGCACTGAAGTTGGACAATGAGGTAGCTGCGCTCGCAAATACAAGCCAGATATAATTAGTATCAGTTGTTTTCATACGAAACTGCTCAGCCTTTGGCTCGAGTTCGTTCCTTACTGCCCTCCCAAGTCTGATTTTTGTATCGCTGACCTGTTCGGTTTCAGGAAACCAAACGAATATCGTGTTTGGCAACACTGACTCTGGCGGGCCGCTTGAAATTGCGCGTACGACGGCCTGATGACTAACTTCAGTGGTAATTAATTCTGAAACGAAGCAACGTATCGAATTTTTTTCTTAACAGTCATTTCTCAGCACAGCCTACACTGCAACTCCTTACAAGGTTTTCAGGCTGTTTCTGACCATCCACAGATGGATCGAAAATTCAGAAAGAGGACTGTACCGAGCGAGGTGGCGCAGTGGTTAGCACACTGGGATCGCATTCGGGAGGACGACAGTTCAAACTCGCGTCCGGGCATCCTGATTTAGGTTTTCCGTGATTTCCCTAAATCGCCTCAGTCAAATGCCGGGATGGTTCCTTTGAAAGGGCACGGCCGATTTCCTTTCCCATTCTTCCCTAATCCGAAGGGACCGATGACCCCGCTGATCTCCTCCCCCGCCCCCCTCCCCAAACCAAGCAACCAACCGAAGAGGACGGTACTGGATGTGCTTTTCTATGCCCTCACATATAAGTCAGTAAAGCCTTCAAGTTACCTGAAAGCGTTTCATTTTTGACGGCGGAGGTAGTGGAACTTTTGGAAACAATCAGTATTGTGTCTTCAGATCTATTAACCGTGTCCGACTCCTAGAGTGTCCTTAGAAATATTCAACACCGGAAATGGAATAAAACAACCAACCGTTAACATATTGGATGTCGTACCGGAATGTGCCTAAGTAAATGTAGGTGGCAGAGAATACATCTGCCGTGGGTGCATACCCACATTGGCATCCGCTAGAATGATAAAACCTTAGCGAAGCAAGCTACACCGACAACAGCTATCCTCTATCTGAAAACGCCGTATAAAGACTACTTACGTGACGGCAAGAGCCACGGAAAGCATCAGTGGCAAGCTATGTGGAACGTATCATCACAAAATTATTTTATTTAGCTACCAGTTTCGGTGATTTACGAAGCCATCTTCAGGCCCATGACCGATGTGTAGCAAGATTCCACCTCGGTTCCGCTCAGAATAGGGGCTAGCATTCAAATGCTGGTATGTGCCATTACAACCTCTCATTCCTGCAAGCCCGTGGTTTACAAGGACTCATTTAGACCGATAAACGGTTTCCATCATCATTCGATTCTTCTTTAACCACTCCCCTTTTCCTCTGCATCAACTTGAAATCAACATTTGTGGTTCTGCATGTCAGTGTGATTCTGCGTCAGAAGCTGGAGTAAACCACATCTTGTTTTTGGGTCCCAAGTTTGTCAAAGACAAGAATTTGTGAAGACATCGATCAATGTGGGATACCACCTCTCTCATTCAGCTTTTTCTATTCTGTTTGCTACTTTCCTTTAAGAGTACATGGGAAAATTTGTAGTTTTTGGTTCAAATGGCTCTGAGCACTACGGGACAACATCTGAGGTCATCAGTCCCCTAGAACTTAGAACTACTTAAACCTGACTAACCTAAGGACATCACACACATCCATGCCCGAGGCAGGATTCGAACCTACGACTGTAGCAGTCGCGCGGTTCCGGACTACATCGCCTAGAACCGCATGGCCACCGCGGCCGGCTTGTAGTTTTTAATAGCGTTTATATTTTCAGTTCTCTGTATCACTTAATGGTTAAATCTATGAAATAATGTGAATTGGCCGCTTATGAGGATGAACACTTACGGAAAAAAAACATTCCAGCCCTTATGGAATCTTCACGGAGTGCCAGGAAAAGAAAGTAAATCATAGAATAAAGACTAAGAAGAGAAAAAAAGCACAAAATCTGCTGCTGTTACGTGAGTGAGTAATGCAAGAATAGCTTGAATTATAATTTTAGCAGACGACGCCACTCATCCGCACAAAAATAAACGTCAAACGTTTCGTCCCAAGGTATCTTAACGATCAGGATTTGAAATCAAACACCTTTCATCCGTCTAATTTCCAAAATTAGCTTTATTTGGCTATCAGTTTTGGTGATTTCCTAAGCCATCTTCAGGCCCCTGAGCGATGTATAGCAATATTTCACCTCGGTGCCGGTCAGAATAGGGGCCATCATTCAAATGCTGGTATCTGTAGACTTCTGTTTGCTGTAACGATCACTTCAGCCATCTGCCGACTGAGATCTAACAATTTGCAAAGTTTTTCTGTGAAACTCTAGTAAATAAACCTGGGAATAAGCGCACAGCTCATCTTCTCCACGGCTATGCAGCCCTGATGATTCCAAAAGCACGAAACACCCGATTTCATTCTGTATCCTTCCCGAATATACGCTTTACATCCATCTCTTAGGAAATTGTCGTCGGTGGTACGTCAAATCCTCGTCTTCCTTCCTTGCTTTCAATTTGAATTCTCCTCTGTGAACACAAACAAGTAATGATCGAATAACATTTAAGAATTGGTCGAACGGGGTTTTTCTAAGCGACCAGATCCGCGTGCCAATTTCACTTCATTCATATTCTTCCAGTGAATCTGAGCCTCAAGTTCCTTCTCCAGGGCTCTGAGTAAATCTGATCCTATTCCAAGCTCAGTGTCATCAAATTTCGTCAGCTGCTCAACAATACATTTGACGCTGACTTAGGCGTAGCAAAAGCGCATCCTGAATAAAGTTATTCCCGACTGATGGTCAACATTAACAACATTAGCTTCCGCAGCCCCATCGCGTAACGTAATAATTCCTCCTTTCTTTGAGTCGTCATTCTTCTGACTGGTTTGATGCGGCCCGCCACGAATCACTCT
This sequence comes from Schistocerca piceifrons, assembly GCF_021461385.2. Classification (NCBI taxonomy): domain Eukaryota; kingdom Metazoa; phylum Arthropoda; class Insecta; order Orthoptera; family Acrididae; genus Schistocerca; species Schistocerca piceifrons. The sequence goes on from NC_060143.1 coordinate 36,801,110, forward strand.
CCTGTGCCAATTTCTTCATTTCAGAGTAGCACTTGCAATCTACGTCCTCAATTATTTGCTGGATGTATTCCGATCTCTCTCTACAGTTATTGCTCTGTAATGCTCCCTCTAATACCATGGAAGTCATTTCCTGATGTCTTAACAGATGTTCTATCATCCTGTCCCTTATCGTTGTCAGTGTTTTCCGCGTGTTCCTATCCCCTCCGATTCTGCGCAAAATTCCCGACCATTTATGCATTTTAAACATTAACTGATAAGCGGCGCTAGTAAAAAATTTTTAAGCTGATATTTTGTAAAGGAAAAGGTGTTTTGCAACACTGCTTCTGTAGTTGTTGTGTAAAGAAGTTGAAAAAGCTGCTTGAAAGTTAGGGAAGAGCTATTAGGGGAAATAAATTGGATAGTGAACATAATGTTTTACATCTTTAACGAGGTCAGCTCTTGGTGTAGGACATAATAAAAAAAGAAATTAGAACTCAAATTCAAAAGGAATTTTTAAATAAAGTATAGTTTATGTTAAGTAGGTAGCCTGTAGGTGGTACTTTTACTTATACTATACTACTGCAAAAAAAGTTTATGCATAATGATTCTAATTAGGGATGTGTCATGTGCCGATTTCACGATTCCAAGAATTGCCGATTCTGATAGGAATTGACTAGTATCGAAATCGAACAATTCCAGCATCTTGGGCATCGAGTCTTTGTTGTTAAATCTTTTTTATGTTAGTATTCTCATTTTATCTTCACAGCAATACAGTCATACGATAGCAGCAAAAGAAGGAAGCAGAACGGAAAACTATAGTCTGTCTCAAATGTCGCTACATTTGACAATAAAGCATTTATTCTGTTTATGACAAAAAACTATAACATTTAATAATACACTCCTGGAAATTGAAATAAGAACACCGTGAATTCATTGTCCCAGGAAGGGGAAACTTTATTGACACATTCCTGGGGTCAGATACATCACATGATCACACTGACAGAAACACATGCACATAGACACAGGCAACAGAGCATGCACAATGTCGGCACTAGTACAGTGTATATCCACCTTTCGCAGCAATGCAGGCTGCTATTCTCCCATGGAGACGATCGTAGAGATGCTGGATGTAGTCCTGTGGAACGGCTTGCCATGCCATTTCCACCTGGCGCCTCAGTTGGACCAGCGTTCGTGCTGGACGTGCAGACCGCGTGAGACGACGCTTCATCCAGTCCCAAACATGCTCAATGGGGGACAGATCCGGAGATCTTGCTGGCCAGAGTAGTTGACTTACACATTCTAGAGCACGTTGGGTGGCACGGGATACATGCGGACGTGCATTGTCCTGTTGGAACAGCAAGTTCCCTTGCCGGTCTAGGAATGGTAGAACGATGGGTTCGATGACGGTTTGGATGTACCGTGCACTATTCAGTGTCCCCTCGACGATCACCAGTGGTGTACGGCCAGTGTAGGAGATCGCTCCCCACACCATGATGCCGGGTGTTGGCCCTGTGTGCCTCGGTCGTATGCAGTCCTGATTGTGGCGCTCACCTGCACGGCGCCAAACACGCATACGATCATCATTGGCACCAAGGCAGAAGCGACTCTCATCGCTGAAGACGACACGTCTCCATTCGTCCCTCCATTCACGCCTGTCGCGACACCACTGGAGGCGGGCTGCACGATGTTGGGGCGTGAGCGGAAGACGGCCTAACGGTGTGCGGGACCGTGGCCCAGCTTCATGGAGACGGTTGCGAATGGTCCTCGCCGATACCCCAGGAGCAACAGTGTCCCTAATTTGCTGGGAAGTGGCGGTGCGGTCCCCTACGGCACTGCGTAGGATCCTACGGTCTTGGCGTGCATCCGTGCGTCGCTGCGGTCCGGTCCCAGGTCGACGGGCACGTGCACCTTCCGCCGACCACTGGCGACAACATCGATGTACTGTGGAGACCTCACGCCCCACGTGTTGAGCAATTCGGCGGTACGTCCACCCGGCCTCCCGCATGCCCACTATACGCCCTCGCTCAAAGTCCGTCAACTGCACATACGGTTCACGTCCACGCTGTCGCGGCATGCTACCAGTGTTAAAGACTGCGATGGAGCTCCGTATGCCACGGCAAACTGGCTGACAGTGACGGCGGCGGTGCACAAATGCTGCGCAGCTAGCGCCATTCGACGGCCAACACCACGGTTCCTGGTGTGTCCGCTGTGCCGTGCGTGTGATCATTGCTTGTACAGCCCTCTCGCAGTGTCCGGAGCAAGTATGGTGGGTCTGACACACCGGTGTCAATGTGTTCTTTTTTCCATTTCCAGGAGTGTACATTTACTATCAAGAAACGCATACCAGCTGTTTAATACATTCAGTAATAATTTTATTATCAATAATCATCCTTAAATAGTATTCAGAGATCTGACACGGAAATGGTAAGCAGCTGCCAGCATCACGCGCCCTTCCTTGCTAGAAAAAAAAAAAAAGAAAAAAAAAACATGCTTATTTCCTTTCGTTCATAGTAATAAAGGCAATGAATGACACGCGTATGTTTCATTGTTAACATTTACTAACTTTTAATATCGAGAATATCGTCCCATCCCTTACTTTAATCAATAAATTATACACTCCAATAGTAAAAACTTTGAAAAGTACTTTTTTATAAATGCCCAAATTCTGGGCATTTAAAACTGCTTTGGTCAAATTCCTGGGCAAATGTCCATTTATAAATGTCCTGCCCAGAACTGCGTATTTGCCCTGCCCACGTCAATATCTCCACCTACATTTGGGTAGTGAATCTGTTAGCCGGCCGATGTGGCCGAGCGGTTGTAGGTGCTTCAGTCCGGAACCGCGCTGCTGCTACGGTCGCAGGTTCGAATCCTGCCTCGGGCATGGATGTGTGTGGTGTCCTTAGGTTAGTTAGGTTTAAGTAGTTCTAAGTCTAGGGGACTGATGACCTCAGATGTAAGTCCCATAGTGCTGAGAGCCATTTGAACCATTTTTTCAATCTGTTAGTTTTACTTCAATCGAGGGTTGTCCCCTTCCTGCCTTACATTACTCGTGTTCCTGTAGTTTGACGTTCCTGCATGTACATCGCCGAATCGTGTCGGATTTGTTGTTTACAGTAGCTACAGTCAGCCTGTGAATGGACATGGGTCCCTAGTTGGAATGGTCCTCGCAGCTGGTCAGGCAGAAAGCTCGTCCAAGACGCAGACCTCAGGAAACAACCTGAAAATTATCCTCTTTTAAACATAGCCCTTAACTAAGAGAATATCTTACCATTTTCGATTTAATCTTCTTGCTGCTTTATTCTCTGTAAGTTAGTGGACAAATGCCGGAATTTATACCGTGTGGTTATAATTAAGCTGACGGTGTCCAGAGTGCAGCAGGGCCTGCTGCATATACAGGGCTACTACAAATGATTGAAGCGATTTCATAAATTCACTGTAGCTCCATTCATTGACATATGGTCACGACACACTACAGATACGTAGAAAAACTCATAAAGTTTTGTTCGGCTGAAGCCGCACTTCAGGTTTCTGCCGCCAGAGCGCTCGAGAGCGCAGTGAATGGCGACAGGAGCCGAGAAAGCGTATGTCATGCTTGAAATGCACTCACATGAGTCAGTCATAACAGTGCAACGACACTTCAGGACGAAGTTCAACAAAGATCCACCAACTGCTAACTCCATTCGGCGATGGTATGCGCAGTTTAAAGCTTCTGGATGCCTCTATAAGGGGAAATCAACGGGTCGGCCTGCAGTGAGCGAAGAAACGGTTGGACGTGTGCGGGCAAGTTCACGCATAGTGATGTGAAAGATTCAGTGTTTAAACCTCCTCTACCAAGAAACGTGCCAGAACTGCGAGCTCGCATCAACAATGCTTTCGAACTCATTGATGGGGACATGCTGCGCCGAGTGTGGGAGGAACTTGATTATCGGCTTGATGTCTGCCGAATCACTAAAGGGGCACATATCGAACATTTGTGAATGCCTAAAAAAACTTTTTGAGTTTTGTATGTGTGTGCAAAGCATTGTGAAAATATCTCAGATAATAAAGTTATTGTAGAGCTGTGAAATCGCTTCAATCATTTGTAATAACCCTGTAGTGCAGGATGCTGAAACATCGTAGGTGTGTTCAGTTACCGGTGCGCTCGCGGAGTGCACGGCAAAAAATAGTACTTCCACTTTGTGCCTCCAATTGAAGATATGGGCTGTAAGCAGTCATAATGTGCTGTGTGTGCAGGAAAAAAGGGAGGAACGGTCGAACACACGATAACGGTGGTTCTGTCATGTTAATTACGATGTGGGCACGAATTACAACATGTGTTCAACCTGGCTTCCCAACTCAGCAACATGCTGCATCCGCATCGCGTCACGGCTGACAGTTGCTATCAGCATATCCGGAGTAATCAGCGTGATACGTCGTAACATGCTATCATTTGGATCAGGAAGAGTTCGGATACATCCTTGATAAATACGATCCATCAGATATCCCCACGACCAGAACTCAAATGGATTTAGGTCGGGAGGTCTGAAAGGCCATAAATCTTGGAATTGCCTTGAGTTGAAGCGCTCGTTACCGAAGGTTTCTCGAAGCACATTTTTCACCTGGCCAGCGATATGTAATGTCACACCACCTTGCATGAAAATACAGGGCTATTACAAATGATTGAAGCGATTTCATAAATTCACTGTAGCTCCATTCATAGACATATGGTCACGACACACTACGGATACGTAGAAAAACTCATAAAGTTTTGTTCGGCTGAAGCCGCACTTCAGGTTTCTGCCGCCAGAGCGCTCGAGAGTGCAGTGAGACAAAATGGCGACAGGAGCCGAGAAAGCGTATGTCGTGCTTGAAATGCACTCACATCCGTCAGTCATAACAGTGCAACGACACTTCAGGACGAAGTTCAACAAAGATCCACCAACTGCTAACTCCATTCGGCGATGGTATGCGCAGTTTAAAGCTTCTGGATGCCTCTGTAAGGGGAAATCAACGGGTCGGCCTGCAGTGAGCGAAGAAACGGTTGAACGCGTGCGGGCAAGTTTCACGCGTAGCCCGCGGAAGTCGACGAATAAAGCAAGCAGGGAGCTAAACGTACCACAGCCAACGGTTTGGAAAATCTTACGGAAAAGGCTAAAGCAGAAGCCTTACCGTTTACAATTGCTACAAGCCCTGACACCCGATGACAAAGTCAAACGCTTTGAATTTTCGGCGCTGTTGCAACAGCTCATGGAAGAGGATGCGTTCAGTGCGAAACTTGTTTTCAGTGATGAAGCAACATTTTTTCCTAATGGTGAAGTGAACAGACACAATGTGCGAATCTGGGCGGTAGAGAATCGTCACGCATTCGTGCAGCAAATTCGCAATTCACCAAAAGTTAACATGTTTTGTGCAATGTCACGGTTTAAAGTTTACGGCCCCTTTTTCTTCTGCAAAAAAAACGTTACAGGACACGAGTATCTGGACATGCTGGAAAATTGGCTCATGCCACAACTGGCGACCGACAGCGCCGACTTCATCTTTCAACAGGATGGTGCTCCACCGCACTTCCATCATGATGTTCGGCATTTCTTAAACAGGAGATTGGAAAACCGATGGATCGGTCGTGGTGGAGATCATGATCAGCAATTCATGTCATGGCCTCCACGCTCTCCCGACTTAACCCCATGCGATATCTTTCTGTGGGGTTATGTGAAAGATTCAGTGTTTAAACCTCCTCTACCAAGAAACGTGCCAGAACTGCGAGCTCGCATCAACGATGCTTTCGAACTCATTGATGGGGTCATGCTGCGCCGAGTGTGGGAGGAACTTGATTATCGGCTTGATGTCTGCCGAATCACTAAAGGAGCACATATCGAACATTTGTGAATGCCTAAAAAAACTTTTTGAGTTTTTGTATGTGTGTGCAAAGGATTGTGAAAATGTCTCAAATAATAAAGTTATTGTAGAGCTGTGAGATCGCTTCAATCATTTGTAATAACCCTGTAGTGTTGTGGACATAGTTGCGTTCTTGCAAGGCTAGACTCACCTATTGCACGAGAAGGTCCCTATGACGTGCAGATACCACTGCACACCTAATATGCCAGCGAGTTGTCAACTCCTCGCAGAAAAACGGACTAAGAATGAAGGAGCTTATGAAACCACTCCACCGAGTGACATAACCGGAGTGCAGAGGGTGTTCCTGCACAACATGTGGCGGAGTGGAACCCCGTAAGCGACAGTTCTGTGCATTCGCGACACCATGCAGCGCGAAATGTGTCTCTTCCATCCAAAGACTGTGCTCCAGCCACATCTCATCCATCACCATGCGTGCCAAAAAACCAAGGGCAAAGTCACAGCGTTATAGCCTATCTTGGGGCTCCATTTGGTCCTCATGCTGAACCTTGTAGGGATACAAGTGTAAAATGCACCACAAAATCTTGGAGCTGTTGACCAGGGAAGAGAAAATTCGCATGACACAGCTCGAGCACTGGCTGCATAATTGGAGGCTACAGCTACAGCAACTTCCTCAACAACTGCCAGGCGAATGTGTTGCCTCCCTTTGCCTGGTGCATCACCTAATACACACATTTCTTCAGAATTCATGCTCATATTCTTTAGCCCATTTATTGACATGGGGCTTCTTCTCAGCTGTTTTTGGCGGCGATACTTCCGCAATGAAGCGCTGCTATTGTTCTGATGAAACAACTTTACCAGTAATGCACGGTCTTTCTTCTAAATAGCCATTGCATCTCATAGAGAAAACCTAAACCTTTTCAACCCTTTACACCAGTAGTCACTTTACGAAAGAAATTAACATGCTTCGCCAAGCGACATACAGCATACTGACGTCATAACAAGAAACATTTTACATTCTGACTGCTTACAGAGCCATATTTTCACCTGGTGGCAGCACGTCTAACTATTATTTTTTTCAGCATAATCCGTGAGCCCATCGACTGAAGAACATACCGACGATGTTTCAGCGTCCAGCGATGTATATGACCCGCACTGCAGCACTGGGAACACCGTCAGTTTGATTACACACATCAATAAAAGCTTTGCATCACCCTGGTTCAAGAATTCCTGAAGATAGACGTTGACTGTGGATACTGTATGACGGACACAGTCTCTTTGACTGTTCAGAGATGTCACTATCTGAGACGCTACTCCAAGGAGGGTGTAAAATGAATATGCGCAACGCGAAAATGAAGATTTGGCCCGGTCTGACCACCCCCTGAAGCACATCTTAGGATCTGTTAGTGGTGATATTTTCCTTCTTGCTCTTTAACATATAAATTACATCATAAACATAAATGAATGATTAAGGGAACTAGTAACTACAAATGATAAATGCTGTTTCCGGGTACACATTTATTGTGGATTAAAACCCCTTTATGTGTTACAAATGTTTATATATCAATGTCCAATGGACATAAAGAGATACAAATGGATGTCTTAACTAATATGATTGATCAATTGCCCAAATCTGACCATTTTTATGGCTATGCGATCTAATATAAATAATGCGAGATGACTGACATCATCTACGTACCAAACACTAGAAGGCAATACTTTCAGAGATGATCTACAGCGCTGTACAACCTTATTGGAAATAAAATTTACGTGGTCACAATTGTTTAGCTTTATAGCACTAATAAGCCGAAGCAGTTAGCAATATCACCGTATGTACTGCATCCGGTGCATCGGAGTGTTAGTTCTCGTACACATCTCTGACGACGGAAGAACTCCAGCCACAAAATACAGAGTTATAACAAATGATTGAAGCGATTTCACAGCTCTACAATAACTTTATTATTTCAGATATTTTCACAATGCTTTGCACACACATACAAAAACTCAAAAAGTTTTATTAGGCATTCACAAATGTTCGATATGTGCCCCTTTAGTGATTCGGCAGACATCAAGCCGATAATCAAGTTCCTCCCACACTCGGCGCAACATGTCCCCATCAATGAGTTCGAAAGCATCGTTGATGCGAGTTCGCAGTTCTGGCACGTTTCTTGGTATAGGAGGTTTAAACACTGAATCTTTCACATTACCCCACAGAAAGAAATCGCATGGGGTTAAGTCGGGAGAGCGTGAAGGCCAACACATGAATTGCTGATCATGATCTCCACCACGACCGATCCATCGGTTTTACCAATCTCCTGTTTAAGAAATGCCGAACATCATGATGGAAGTGCGGTGGAGCACCATCCTGTTGAAAGATGAAGTCGACGCTGTCGGTCTCCAGTTGTGGCATGAGCCAATTTTCCAACATGTCCAGATACATGTGTCCTGTAACGTTTTTTTCGCAGAAGAAAAAGGGGCCGTAAACTTTAAACTGTGAGATTGCACAAAACACGTTAACTTTTGGTGAATTGCGAATTTGCTGCACAAATGAGTGAGGATTCTCTACCGCCCAGATTCGCACATTGTGTCTGTTCACTTCACCATTAAGAAAAATGTTGCTTCATCACTGAAAACAAGTTTCGCACTGAACGCATCCTCTTCCATGAGCTGTTGCAACCGCGCCGAAAATTCAAAGCGTTTGACTTTGTCATCGGGTGTCAGGGCTTGCAGCAATTGTAAACGGTAAGGCTTCTGCTTTAGCCTTTTCCGTAAGATTTTCCAAACCGTCGGCTGTGGTACGTTTAGCTCCCAGCTTGCTTTATTCGTCGACTTCCGCGGGCAGGCGTGAAACTTGCCCGCACGCGTTCAACCGTTTCTTCGCTCACTGCAGGCCGACCCGTTGATTTCCCCTTACAGAGGCATCCAGAAGCTTTAATCTGCGTATACCATCGCCGAATGGAGTTAGCAGTTGGTGGATCTTTGTTTAACTTCGTCCTGAAGTGTCGTTGCACTGTTATGACTGACTGATGTGAGTGCATTTCAAGCACGACATACGCTTTCTCGGCTCCTGTCGCCATTTTGTCTCACTGCGCTCTCGAGCGCTCTGGCGGCAGAAACCTGAAGTGCGGCTTCAACCGAACAAAACTTTATGAGTTTTTCTACGTATCTGTAGTGTGTCGTGACCATATGTCAATGAATGGAGCTACAGTGAATTTATGAAATCGCTTCAATCATTTGTAATAGCCCTGTATATAAAAAACCTCATTCAAACACTTGGACGGCAGAAGACGGTCCGCTGACTAGTATAATCTAACACTGTCTTCTTTTCTCTGTGTTCTACAGATAAGAAACGCGAACTCCCAGCCTTAAGGGCGTAGTTCAGATAACGTCTCAACGTGAGTGTAGACAGAAGAAGTGCTCTCAATCACTGAACACTGTGTACTCAGCGATGACCACCTACTCGGAGGCGAAGTCCGGAATCGTATAAGTTCGCAACAGTACAGTGCCTAAGCGTCCTAACTATAAGATCTCCTGAGTGCAAAGACAGCAAGTCCATCTGTACCAACAAAAGCTGATACTGAGCGACCGTAAAACACGGGCGCTCAAAACGGAAGACCATTTCTCTCCACCACTGGCTTCCCAGAAATGTTCGGCTCCCGTCCCTCGTAACTGCGTAAGGCGAATCGTATTCTCGAAACCACGGAATATTCTCCCTCTCTACAGATTCCTGCGAATGCCGACCAACACATTTTAGTCTTTTATCGTCCAGCACGGAAAGTTTGCGAGGAAATACATATACCCGTTAGTTAGGAATTCATACAACGGTACGCTTCTCATAGTAAATGTGGTGTCACCGCCAGACACCACACTTGCTAGGTGGTAGCTTTAAATCGGCCGCGGTCCATTAGTACATGTCGGACCCGCGTGTCGCCACTGTCAGGGATCGCAGACCGAGCGCCACCACACGGCAGGTCTCGAGATACGGACTAGCACTCGCCCCAGTTGTACGGACGACTTTGCTAGCGACTACACTGACGAAGCCTCGCTCATTTGCCGAGCAGATAGTTGGAGTAGCCTTCAGCTAAGTCCATGGCTACGACCTAGCAAGGCGCCATTAGTAACATTGCATGTATCTAAAGAGTCTCACTTGTATCGCCACAATCTCCAGATGTACCAAAAGGATGGATTAAAGTTAAGTATTCCAGAAGCTACGTACTTTTCTTTATAGCTTTCATTACGTATCCTGTTTCAGACCTCACGCACCCTGCTTTGGTTTAGCGCGTGCCTTTCGGCTTCCTCTCATTGTGTCTAGGCTGTCTTGTCTAGACACAACAGTAAAAATCCTCGGAAATAACCCAGCCTGCGTGATTTCCGAGGTAGCTCTTCCTCGTTCCTCTCTGGAATGTCAGTCTTCTTTAAATATTCATACATACGATGTATAACCTATCAAATGATACCTAATTCCGGTTGTAAATCACGGCAAAGTATGTAGATGAGTGCTTGTAAGGTGCAAAATTATAGCCACATTACAATACCCCCACCTAATGAACTATTTTGTACTAGGATGGGTAATTCTTATAGTATTTTAGAACTTTAAAAAAGAAGAAATCACGGAACAATAAAAACGACGAAATAATAGGATATTTTAATCCAAGTTATGACAGCCAGTGCGGCAGAATATTGTTATTCAAAAGATTTATATCGGCTCTGCACTCCGTCACAAAAAAATGATATAGGTATCGTGTCTGGTAGGTCGAGCATGTAGCATGTTGATTCGTAGTCGTATATATATATATATATATATATATATATATATATATATATATATATATATACACTTGCCGAAAAATATTTCCGACTTTTGCTGCACTGGACCATTGAAATAACTCAATGGCGACAAATGAAAATTTGTTCTGGACCGGGATTCGAACCGGGGTTTCCCTCTTTATGTCAGAGACCGCCTTCATCTGCATCTAAATCCACATAAATACTCTGCAAATCACACTTAAGTGCCTGGCAGAGGGTTCATCGAACCATCTTCACAATAATTCTTTAATTATTCCCTCTCGAACAGCAAGTGGAAAAAACGAACACCTGTATTTTTCCGTCCAAGCTCTGATTTGCTTATTATGATGATTGTTTCTCCGTATGTAGGTGGTCGTCAACAAATTCTTTTCGCATTCGGAGGAGGAAGTCGATGACTGATTCCGCCTTTGTTTTAATGATGTCTACCACATGTCCTGTATCATGTCAATTACACTCTCTCTCCTATTTCGCGATAATACAAAACGTGCTTCTCTTTTTTGAACATTCTGGATGTACTCCATTAATAATATCTTGTAAGGATCCTACACCGCGCAGTAGTACTATAAAGGGGACGGACACGTAGTCTCTTTAGTAGATCTGTTACATTTTCTAGGTGTTCTACCAATCAAACCAGCCTTTGCTTTACCTTTCCCACAACATTTTCTATGTGTTCTTTCCAGGTAATTTATTCGTAATTGTAATTCTTAGTTATTTAGTTGAATTCGCGGCCTTTATATTTGACTGATTTATTATATAACGAAAGTTTAACGATTTCCTTCTAGCACTCTTGTGGATGACCCAACATTTTTCATTATTTAGCGTCAATTACCAATTTTCGCACCAAACAGGTATCTTTTCCAAATCGTTTTGCAATTTGTATGGCTCTTCTGATGACTTTACTAGACGATAAACGAAAGAATCATATGCAAAATAACCTAACACGGCTGCTCAGATTGTCTCGGAAATCGTTTATATAGATAAGGAAGAGCAAAGAGCCTAATAACACTACCTTGGGGAATGCCAGAAATCACTTCTGTTTTACTCGATGACTTTCCTTCTATTACTATGAACTATGACCTCTCTGACAGAAAATCACGAATCCAGTCGCATAACTGAGACGATATTCCATAAGCACGTAGTTTCACTACAAGCCTCTTGTGTGGCACAGTATCAAAAGCCTTCTGCAAGTCTAGAAACACGGAATCAATTTGAAAAACCTCGTCAGTAGCACTCAACACTCCGTGTGTGTAAGATCTAGTTACATATATCACAAGGACGATGTTTTCTAGATCCGTGTTGACTGTGTGTCAACAGACCATTAACTTCGAGGTAACCCATAATGCTAGAACACAGTATATGTTTCAGAATCCTGCTGCATAGCAACGTTAACGATTTGGGCCAGTAATTTAGTGGATTACTCCTACTACCTTTCTTGAATACTGGATTGATGTGACAGCTTTGCAGTCTTTGGATACGGATGTCCCGTCGAGCGTGCGGTTGCATATGATTGTTAAGAATGGTGCTATTGGATCAGCTTACTCTGAAAGGAACCTCGTTGGTATGCAGTCTGCACCGGAAAACTTGCTTTTATTAAGTGATTTAAGTTGCTTCGCTACCCCGAGGATATCTACACTACTGGCCATTAAAATTGCTACACCAAGAAGAAATGCAGACGATAAAAGGATATTCATTGGACAAATATATTATACTAGAACTGACATGTGAATACATAATCACGCAATTTGGGTGCAAAAATCCTGAGTAATCAGTACCCAGAACAACCATCTCTGGCCGTAATAACGGCCTTGATACGCCTGGGCATTGAGTCAAACAGAGCTTGGATGGCGTGTACAGGTACAGCTGCCCATGCAGCTTCAACACCATACCACAGTTCATCAAGAGTAGTGACTGGCATATTGTGACGAGCCAGTTGCTCGGCCACCATTGACCACTTTTCAATTGGTGAGAGATCTGGAGAATGTGCTGGTCAGGGCAGCAGTCGAACATTTTCTGTATCGAGAAAGGTCCGTACAGGACCTGCAACACGCGATCGTGCATTATCCTGCTGAAATGTAGGGCTTCGCAGGGATCGAATGAAGGGTAGAGCCACGGGTCGTTACACATCTGAAATGTAACGTCCACTGTTCAAAGTGCCGTCAATGCGAACAAGAGGTGACTGAGACGTGTAACCAATGGCACCCCATACCATCACGCCGGGTGATACGCCAGTATGGCGATGACAAATACACGATTCCAGTGTGCGTTCACCGCGATGTCTCCAAACACGGATGCGACGACCATGATTCTGTAAACAGAACCGGGATTCATCCGAAAAAATGACGTTTTGCCATTCGTGCGCCCAGGTTCGTCGTTGAGTACACCATCGCAGGCGCTCCTGTCTGCGAAGCAGCGTCAAGCGTAACCGCAGCCTTGGTCTGCGAACTGATAGTCCATGCTGCTGGAAACGTCATCGAACCGTGCAGATGGTTGTCGTCTTGCATCTGTTGACTCAGGGGTCGAGACGTGGCTGCACGATCCGTTACAGCCATGCGGATAAGACGCCCGTCAACTCGACTGCTAGTGATACGAGGCCGTCGGGATCCAGCACGGCGTTCCGTATTACCCTCCTGAACCCACCGATTCCATATTCTGTTAACAGTCATTGGATCTCGACCAACGCGGGCAGCAATGTCGCGGTACGATAAATCGCAATCGCGATAGGCTACAATCCGACCTTTATCAAAGTCGGAAACGTGATGGTACGCATTTCTCCTCCTTACACGAGGCATCACAATAACGTTTCACCAGACAATGCCGGTCAACTGCTGTTTGTGTGTGAGAAATCGGTTGGAAACTTTCCTCATGTCAGCACGTTGTAAGTGTCGCCACCGGCCCCAACCTTGTGTGAATGCTCTGAAAAGCTAATCATTTGCATATCACAGCATCCTCTTCCTGTCGGTTAAATTTCGCGTTTGTAGCACGTCATCTTCGTGGTGTAGCAATTTTAATGCCCAGTTCTTAATCGTTTCGGCTATCCGAACACTGCCCCTTCTCTCTTACACTTTTATGTAAAGTTGGATATCGGGAAGTGGTCGTGGGAGCGGTTGTCGCCTCCCCGGCCCCTTCCAGCTGGTGCCGGAACTCGGCCGGCGGGACGTGTCTAGGCCGTGTGGGCGTGGTGTGTCGGGCCGGGCCGCCGCTGGAGCCGGTATGCGCGCAATGCGGCAGCCCGCCTCAGCCAGAGCCGGCCGCAGCCTTGCCACAAGGTCACCGGCGCTGGGCCGCGCGGCGCCGGAGATCTGCCGGGACGACACGGCGGACGTGGCCCGCGCTGACGTCACGGGTCGCTGCGCTTGCGCTGCAGGGGGCGACACCCGTTGCTTCAGCGTGTAGCCAACCACTCGAGGCGCGGACCCGGCAGGGGAACGCGGGGTGGGGGTGGGGGGGGGGGGGGGGGGGGGAGGCTGATCGAGCACCACACAAAGCGCATTTGGGTAATTGTAGTAACAAATAGTACTGTCACACTTCATACATAAATCACGTAGAATTAGAATCACAACATACGAGGGTTGGAACTTAAATAGTGGCAACTACGAGAGGCGTTTGAAAAGTCCTCGCAATAATAAAAACTGCATACGTGTTTGGGGTAAAGCTTTTTTATTTTTCGACGTAGACTCCTTTCAGACTTATACACTTCGTCCACCGCTGTTCTAATTTGTTGAACCCTTCCCAATAATAGGAATTGTCCAAGTCTGCAAAATATCAATTAGTTGCTGCAATCACCTCCTCGTCTGAATAAAACCTTTGTCCCGCCAGCCATTTCTTCAAATTGGGGAACAAATAATGGACCGAGGGAGCCGAGTCTGGAGAATAGGGGGCATGTGAAACGAGTTGGAATCCTATTTCCAATCATTTTGCGACCACAACTGCTGAGGCGTGTGCTGGTGCATTGTCGTGATGGAAAAGGGCTTTTTAGCGGTCCAGTCTCCGGCGTTTTCCTTGCAGCTCGGTTTTCGAACGGTCCAATAACGCTGAATAATATGCACCTGTAATAGTTTTACCAGACGATGAGGAGTATCATTTGCGAATCCCAAAAGATCGTCGCCATAGACTTTACGGCCAAAGGAATGGGCTTTGGCATTTTTGGTGCCGATTCTCCCTCGGTAACCCATTGTTTAGATTGTTGTTTGGTCTCAGGAGTATAGTAATGCATCCATGTTTCATCCACAGTGACGAAACGACGCTTAAAGTCCTGCAGATTCTTCCTGAACAGCTGCAAACAATCCTTGTAACACTTCACACGATTCCACTTTCGGTCAAGCGTGAGCAATCGCCCAACCCACCTTGCGGATAGTTTTCTCATGTCCAAATGTTTATGCAAAATATTATGCACCCGTTCCTTCGAGATGAGCACAGTACTAGCAATCTCACACACCTTAACTATTCTGTCATCCATCACCATATCATGGATTTTATCAATGATTTCAGGAGCGGTAACCTCCACAGGGCGTCCAGAAAGTTCACCATCACTTGTGCCCATATGGCCATTCCGAAAATTTTGAAACCACTCATAAACTGTTCTAATCGAGGATGTAGAGTCGCCGTAATGTTTATCAAGCTTATGTTTAGTATCCTGAGGTGTTTTGCCTGTCATAAAGTAATGTTTAATCACCACAGGGGCCGGCCGTTGTGGACCAGCAGTTCTAGGCGTTGCAGTCCGGAACCGCGCTGCTGCTACGGTCGCAGGTTCGAGTCCTGCCTCGTGCATGGATGTGTGTGATGTCCTCAGGTTCGCTAGGTTTAACTACTTCTAAGTCTAGCCTCAGATATTAAGTCCCATAGTGCTTAGAGCCATTTGAACCATTTTTGAACCTATCACCACAGGAAATTCTTTTTCGTCCATTTTTTGACAATCGCTCGACTTCTTTGATTCACACGAATGCCAGACCAAAGAAATATATCAATATGGCTGGAACTTGATGTGTGTTCTTTCCAAAGATACTACTAACTAAACATGACCTCCAAACGCGCCGGTGGTGCCATCTCTCGGACTTTTCACACGCCCCTTGTATTTATTCACAACCGATAAAAAAGAGTTACATGCTTGCACCTGTTACTGTCCTTCAAAATAGTCACCAGTGTTGTGTAGAACACGTTGCCAGCGATGTGGAAGGCGTAGTATACCGTTAGCAGAGCCTGTTCTGTTGATGGTGCGAATGGAGCGCTCTACTGCCTGTCGAATCTCTGGATCAGTTCTGAAGCGAATGGCACAAAGTGGTTCCTTCATCTTCGGAATCAAATCAAAGGCACAAGGACTTAAGTCCGGGAAGTGAGATGGATGTTACAGTACTTCCCAGTCCCATCGACCGAACACAGCAGCCACAGCTTGCGCTGTATGCGCCCGCGCGTTGTCGTGCAAAATGATGGGTGGGTTGCGCAGGAAGTGTCGCCGGTTCTTTCGCAAAGCTGGTAGCAGGTGGTGCTCCAAAAACGAACTGTAATACTGTGCACTGACGGTCTGCGTTAGCATAACACCAACATAGTCGTGCACGAGAGTCACCTTAACTTTGGATCACTCCATTCGCACCATCAACAGAACAGGCTCTGCTAACGGTATACTACACCTTCCACATCGCTGGCAATGGGTTCTACACAACGCTGGTGACTACTTTGAAGGGCAATAACAGACGCAAACATGTAACTCTTTTGTATCGGTTGTGAATAAATAGTTGCCACTATTTAAGTTCCAACCATCGTACATAAATTTGAAACGTCCCCTTAGAACAATTATACATGACCGTGTTTAAACTGACACACAATATTTTTTTAGCGCAACGCAATCTGACTTTCAGAAATACCTACAAAAGAATGGCCCTGACTAACATTAACCTATACCTTTCACAAATCACTTACCTCACAAAAACCTTCGTTACTCGAACTACTGCAATACAGCGAGCGCCACTACTGCCAGCTAAATAAAAGATTCCAAACTACGGAAGGCACTAACTACTGATAGGCATAGTTAGCAAGTGAAAGATTTTAATAGAGAACAAACAATGTATTTACCTTAATAGTGTTGAAAAATCATAATATACATGGCAGTTCATGACATCCAGTCTTACAAATTTCAAAATTCCACCATTTCTCTCCACACATCCACCACTGCTGGCGGCTCACCTCCAACTGCGCAAAGCTACGCGCTGTTCACATCCAGCTACCGCTGCCCAACACTACAACGGCAGACAACAATGCAAACTAGCCACGGACTGCACACAGCACAGTCAGTGATTTTCATACAGAGCGTTACGTAACGTTGCCAATAAGAAAACATAAACAGCCTACTTACACATTTTGTAGTATCTATAGTAGAACAGAGTATGGTAATTCAGGTGAGACAGGCTTGAAGTGTTTACCGAAACCCTCCCATTTGAAACAGCTAGGTAAAGGGACCTCTTTTGATACCTAAATCTTTCATTTCGTGTATTATTTTCTTCTTAAGAATATAGTAATCTTTTTTCCCAGTTCTACTTTATGTATGGTATGTTGTTTTTTAATTAACAATTTAATTACATAAAAAAATGGTTCAAATGGCTCTGAGCACTATGGGACTTAACTTCTGAGGTCATCAGTCCCCTAGAACTTAGTACTACTTAAACCTAACTAACCTAAGGACACCACACACAAACATGCCCGAGGCAGGATTCGAACCTGCGACTGTAGCGGTCGCGCGGTTCCAGACTGTAGTGCCTAGAACCGCTCGGCCACTCCGGCCGGCGTAATTACATAAAGAACAAGAAAAGTTCTGAAATACACTCCTGGAAATTGAAATAAGAACACCGTGAATTCATTGTCCCAGGAAGGGGAAACTTTATTGACACATTCCTGGGGTCAGATACATCACATGATCACACTGACAGAACCACAGGCACATAGACACAGGCAACAGAGCATGCACAATGTCGGCACTAGTACAGTGTATATCCACCTTTCGCAGCAATGCAGGCTG
Source organism: Schistocerca piceifrons (assembly GCF_021461385.2). Classification (NCBI taxonomy): domain Eukaryota; kingdom Metazoa; phylum Arthropoda; class Insecta; order Orthoptera; family Acrididae; genus Schistocerca; species Schistocerca piceifrons. The sequence goes on from NC_060143.1 coordinate 36,818,733, forward strand.
CTATTCTCCCATGGAGACGATCGTAGAGATGCTGGATGTAGTCCTGTGGAACGGCTTGCCATGCCATTTCCACCTGGCGCCTCAGTTGGACCAGCGTTCGTGCTTGACGTGCAGACCGCGTGAGACGACGCTTCATCCAGTCCCAAACATGCTCAATGGGGGACAGATCCGGAGATCTTGCTGGCCAGGGTAGTTGACTTACACCTTCTAGAGCACGTTGGGTGGCACGGGATACATGCGGACGTGCATTGTCCTGTTGGAACAGCAAGTTCCCTTGCCGGTCTAGGAATGGTAGAACGATGGGTTCGATGACGGTTTGGATGTACCGTGCACTATTCAGTGTCCCCTCGACGATCACCAGTGGTGTACGGCCAGTGTAGGAGATCGCTCCCCACACCATGATGCCACGTGTTGGCCCTGTGTGCCTCGGTCGTATGCAGTCCTGATTGTGGCGCTCACCTGCACGGCGCCAAACACGCATACGACCATCATTGGCACCAAGGCAGAAGCGACTCTCATCGCTGAAGACGACACGTCTCCATTCGTCCCTCCATTCACGCCTGTCGCGACACCACTGGAGGCGGGCTGCACGATGTTGGGGCGTGAGCGGAAGACGGCCTAACGGTGTGCGGGACCGTAGCCCAGCTTCATGGAGACGGTTGCGAATGGTCCTCGCCGATACCCCAGGAGCAACAGTGTGCCTAATTTGCTGGGAAGTGGCGGTGCGGCCGGCCGAAGTGGCCGTGCGGTTAAAGGCGCTGCAGTCTGGAACCGCAAGACCGCTACGGTCGCAGGTTCGAATCCTGCCTCGGGCATGGATGTTTGTGATGTCCTTAGGTTAGTTAGGTTTAACTAGTTCTAAGTTCTAGGGGACTAATGACCTCAGCAGTTGAGTCCCATAGTGCTCAGAGCCATTTGAACCATTTGTGGCGGTGCGGTCCCCTACGGCACTGCGTAGGATCCTACGGTCTTGGCGTGCATCCGTGCATCGCTGCGGTCCGGTCCCAGGTCGACGGGCACGTGCACCTTCCGCCGACCACTGGCGACAACATCGATGTAGTGTGGAGACCTCACGCCCCACGTGTTGAGCAATTCGGCGGTACGTCCACCCGGCCTCCCGCATGCCCACTATACGCCCTCGCTCAAAGTCCGTCAACTGCACATACGGTTCACGTCCACGCTGTCGCGGCATGCTACCACTGTTAAAGACTGCGATGGAGCTCCGTATGCCACGGCAAACTGGCTGACACTGACGGCGGCGGTGCACAAATGCTGCGCAGCTAGCGCCATTCGACGGCCAACACCGCGGTTCCTGGTGTGTCCGCTGTGCCGTGCGTGTGATCATTGCTTGTACAGCCCTCTCGCAGTGTCCGGAGCAAGTATGGTGGGTCTGACACACCGGTGTCAATGTGTTCTTTTTTCCATTTCCAGGAGTGTATATGAAAACAAGAAACGTACTAAAATTCTGAAAACTGTCTAGTTCATAGTAGCAAGCGACCCACAGTAGTTACCAAGGTGAAGGGCCACTCTGTAGTGTTAATAAATAAATAAATAAATCAATTATTCAGGCAGAAGTGTTATATTTTTATTTATTCAGGGTGTTCGGAAATTTCTGTTTAAAACTTCCGTTTAAAACTTCAAAGGAGGAGTACATAATATAGGGTGCGCCTGTGCGGCGCTGTGGATGTCGGGCAGCGAGTTCTCCGTTGCCCAGTGATTAATTGTCCAACGATTAGTTGCCGTGTCGCCCGTCTACTGATGTGGTACGACATGACCACATTTAAAATATAAGCAAATAAATTTTGTAGTAACCCATGTCATGCAAATAGATGCTGGAATTGCCTGCCGTTATTTTCCACCCATTTCTGACATCTACTCAAATGGTTCAAATGGCTCTGAGCACTATGGGACTTAACATCTATGGTCATCAGTCCCCTAGAACTTAGAACTACTTAAATCTAACTAACCTAAGGACAGCACACAACACCCAGCCATCACGAGGCAGAGAAAATCCCTGACCCCGCCGGGAATCGAACCCGGGAACCCGGGCGTGGGAAGCGAGAACGCTACCGCACGACCACGAGATGCGGACATCTACTCAAGAAATTACTAATGACACGATGTAATTCTCTCTGAGATATTGAATTCATTGATTCATGGATATTATCCTTGAGTTCTTCTGTCGTGTGGGGATTTTCTGTGTACGCTTTGTCCTTCAGCGCACCCCACAAATAAAAATCGCGCAGAGTTAAATCAGGGCTTCTAGCAGGCCAGACACTTTCATCGAAAACATCGTGAATTGCGTGCAAAGAAACATTGGCCGTATGAACCCTTGTCGAATCATGTCGAAAAAGTGCGAAGCTTCGTTCTCTTTCACACAGTTAAAAAAAAAAAAAAAAACTGGGCCTATTATTCTGTCACCACTAACTGCGCAGCACACCTCTATCGTCTGATCATGAATCACAACAGGTCTATCTCAAAAATTTTGGGAATTAACTTACCAGTGTAAATGGAACCAAGCCTCGTCTGCAAACAGAATGAGGTAAGGACCCATTTCACCGTCAGGCACTTGTTTCAAAACCCATTAGCAAACCTTAACTCTGTGCACAGGATCATCAGGTCGAAGTTCTTGTACTACTGATACTTTGTAGGGCCTTAGCCCAAACACCTTAGTACCTCTTTGTACAGAGGTGTGCGATATTTGTATTTGCTGCGAAAGACGTCTAAGAGACTTTTTAGGGGAATTTTCCGGGGTTTATGCAATGTCATCGAAACGAGCTTCTGTGAGCGCCGTACATCATCGTTTACGCTTCTTGTCTTGAACACTTTCTGTTTCACGAAATTTATTCACTAATTTGTGAACTGCATCAGTTCGGTTCAAACAATCTCCGAACTATATGAGCGGACTCGTAGGTAAACACTCGTTGTGGAATTGAATAATTCACTCTTGCCGTTGTTGCGTTCGCAAATTTCACTGTAGCACTCGTGGTGCCTATTCCACTACTCGAATGACAGCAGCCGACAAGACTCGTATGCATGTACGGCCAACGGGCTAAAAACCGCAATAAAAGAGGGTCCTAGTGCGGTCCTGCGGGACACATTCAACCAGCAGGCGCGGCTTCCGTTACGGGCCTGAAATAACCCGCGCAGGCGGTCATCAGAGAAGTGGAACACTCTGTGTTTTAAATAGGAACCCATGCCCGGAAAGGTACCTTTTCCGTGCTGCAATAATTTGAAAACATGCATACGTAGGAAAATGGTTTTTCTCAATCTCTACAAGAATGTTGGCAATGATTTAATTTAATTTTGCAAACAGGAACCTCATAGCTTAAAATAATCGAATCATGGTAGGAGAGTCTGTTGCATCCTAATAGTATTATCTGCAAAATACAGTGAGCGAAGAGGCGCAACGGTTAAGACATTGGATTTGTTTACAGAGAAAAACGATTTTAAATGAATGCATTTTTTAAAATTCCTTTTTAAGCAGTGAAACGTCCCCTTTTGAACAATTACACATGACTGTGCTCAAACTGACACACAATATTTTTAGCGCAACGCAATCTGACTTTCATTAATCCCTACAAAAGAATGGCCCTGACTAACATTAACCTATACCTTTCACAAATCACTTACCTCACAAAAATCTTCGTAACTCGAACTACTGCAATACAGCGAGCGCCACTACTGCCAGCTAAATAAAAGATTCAAACTACGGAAGGCACTAACTACTGATAGGCATAGTTAGCAAATGAAAGATTTTAATAGAGAACAAACAATGTATTTACCTTAATAGTGTTGAAAACTCATAATATACATAGCAGTTGATGACATCCAGTCTTACAAATTTCAAAACTCCGCCATCTCTCTCCCCACATCCACCGCTGCTGGCGGCTCACCTCCAACTGCGCAACGCTACGCGCTGTTAACATCCAGCTGCCCAACACTACAATGGCGAGTATTACAACAATGCCAACCAGCCACAGACTGCACACAGCACAGCCAGTGATTTTCATACAGAGCGCTACGTAACATTGCCAATAAGAAAACATAAACAGCCTACTTACAGCAGTTTGAAATCTATTCTACGTGTTTTTAAAAAGAAACTCTTCGTAGCAATGTGCTGTTGGTGGACCCTCTGAGGGTTATAGTTTTTGGAGATAGTCCAGACTCTGTGACTCTACATCTAGTGAACGACGGACATACACTTAAGTTGCTTTTTTTCATTGTAAGATAGCTGATTACCCATTGCGCCCGGCTGTTTCTTTATCCCAACTTATCAGAAAATAAGGCGACTGGAAAATGATTTCTTACATTATTACTCCTTCTAGAACGTTCTACGCATCTTATACAATAAACTAACGAAACTGGCCAGTTGCCAGTCACACTGGTGTCTCCGATTAATGCTAATCGATTCGAGTAATGGTCTTTTTTCATTGTTATTAAAAGCTGCCCTCATACTTCCTACTACCGGCATGAAGTGCCATTGGAACTGTCACCAGTCATAATAGAGACCTAGAAATTCCGTAGTCGAAAATACAAGGGGCACTTAAACGAAAACGAGACAAATGGAAAAAGCAAGTAAACTGCTTATTATTTCAAAGTAATCGGCATTAAATACATTTGTCCCACTGCGAGAAAAGACGATCAGTGTCTTCACGGAAAAATGTTTGTGGTTGCCTACGGAACCGTGATTACACCCAGGTGTGCACCTCGTCGTCCGAAGCAAATCGACTGCAACGAATGCCTTTCTTCGGGCCTCCAAAAATACAGAAATCACGAGAGGAGGGATGTGGACTGAATGGAGGACGTGTAAGGGATTCCCAGCGAAATTCTGCAGCGCAGTAGAAACAATTTTGGCAAGAAGTGGATGTTAGTGATTAGTACGTGTACCAAGTTTGGATGAAATTTTTTGAGGTATTCCAAAGTTCCTACCCCTATGGCAATGTCTTACACAAACAACAGACATGCACCTACTGTATAATTCAACAATTAACAAGTCATGACAGGAAGGCTTGGAAACGTGTTATATTTTAAAATAGCTCTCCCTGAACTAAACTGCCGTTTCGGCCACGCTTACAGAGGCCTTACTCCGTGTCTACTGTATTGTCCAGGATAGATTACACTTTGTCATTACCTATTGGGCTTAACGTCGCGCTACAAAAGCGTTCTATTAATGGTGTTTCGGGGTGGAAGGAGTGGGAACTTTGTTAAATTGGTTTTATTTGATGTAACGTATGGGTGATCAAATTATTTTACAAATTAACGATTAGCTAATTTCGCCCTCTTGTGGGCGTTTTCAACTATTTCTGTTACTTGCTTTACAGTAAAGTGTGTGTGTGTGTGTGTGTGTGTGTGTGTGTGTGTGTGTGTGCGTAACCTTGTATCCAAGGGGGCGAAACTAGTTAGTAGCTTAATCATGAAATAAAGTGACTATATTCAAAATAAAGCAGCCTTCGCGGAAAAATGACTTCCCTCAGGAAATTCACAGCGGCTGAGGACCTACACAAACAAATCACTGACGTTGTAGTAATTCACGTTTCAAATGTGTCACTAATCGTATTTAATTTGGTTTTGACTAGTTGGGTATCTGTGGCAGTCACAATGTGTCATAATACACGTCGTAACTTATTTAAAGAAAACAAAACAGAATAATTAAGCGGGGAACTATAAACTGTCATAATGAGAATAGTACGGATATCGAAACTAATAAAAATAGCAATTACCATAATATGTCATTAGATTTTATTTCTTTCTGTAAGTCTTAACAGTGGTCTAGGAAACGGGAAGCTATCGCATCGACTACATAAACATATAAATACTTAGTGAACATTTTGCTTTGATTTTCATATTTAATCGGGAAACTGCAGTGATAACTTATGACCTTGATCCACTTGTGAGTGGAGGTTCTTTAGTCTTACTGTCACTAATTAGTTTTTGCGTTGACTCACACTGCTAGAGGAACGAGTACCGGTATATTTGCCTTCCTTTTTGCTTTTTTACTTTAACCTTCAGAGCGCCACTTGAAACGCAAGGTCGACCAGACTGCCATCTTTCTGGTGCTGTACACCGCATGTAGCGGCAGCGGGACTTCCATACCGCCGTACCTTAGAATCAGCAGTCTCCGTCCTTGCTTCTTGGGAAACAACGTGTATGGAGTTATCTGGTACTGAAATCTGTTGCATTACTTGATCAGCCCACGGTATTCAAGTTTACGCCTCAGATCACTTGAGATTATGGTTCAAATGGCTCTGAGCACTATGGGACTCAACTGCTGAGGTCATAAGTCCCCTAGAACTTAGAACTACTTAAACCCAACTAACCTAAGGACAACACACACATCCATGACCGAGGCAGGATTCGAACCTGCGACCGTAGCGGTCGCACTTGAGATTATTTCAAGTATGTTGTTATAACTGGAAACACGATTTGACAGAACTATTGCCGGCCGGTGTGGCCGTGAGGTTCTAGGCGCTTCAGTCTGGAACCGCGTGACCGCTACAGTCGCAGGTTCGAATCCTGCCTCGGGCATGGATGTGTGTGATGTCCTTAGGTTAGTTAGGTTTAAGTAGTTCTAAGTTCTAGGGGACTGATGACCACAGATGTTAAGTCCCATAGTGCTCAGAGCCATTTTTTTGTTCGGGAGGACGACGGTTCAATCCCGTCTCCGGCCATCCTGATTTAGGTTTTCCGTGATTTCCCTAAATCGTTTCAGGCGAATGCCGAGATGGTTCCTTTGAAAGGGCACGGCCGATTTCCTTCCCAATCCTTCCCTAACCCGAGTTTGCGCTCCGTCTCTAATGACCTCGTTGTCGACGGGACGTTAAACACTAACCACCACCACCACCATTTTTTGACAGAACTATTAATGCGTAAATACAGGCAGGCAAATACCTGTACAAAGTTTTGTGCCTGATGCGTGTATTATCTAGAATCCTGTCTGTCAGCTAAGTCGACGACGACTGGCAGAGTGGTGAGCTGACCCTATGCCACTCCAACCCGTATCCAGTGACGCCATTGCCAGAGGATGACACGGCGGTCGGACGGTCCAGATTGGCTCACCGGGGTCAGGACGCAGAGCTATGATATTTCCTTTGTTCATATGTCCAAAATTATGCTCCTCAATGCCATTGTAATCTCATCCTAGATAAGAATATCATTTGTACAAATAATCTTCCCCAGTCTTTCTTCTCCTCTTATGAAGCGGACACATACCCGAGCGGAGCAAGTATTAAAGCCCCAGCTGGCCACCATGAATGAATCTTTTCATGTTATAGTGGTTCCAGGATGATTCCTTCGAGAAGGACAGGGTGCGTCGTTTGTGGGCTATACTTAGGTACAGTTACGTGTCTTACCCTTTCCCAGGCAAGAATACTTTGAAATTGTGGTTAACAAATTGTGGGCCATTATCAGTTAATCTATGATTAGACTTTAGATGGGAGGTGTGGAATACGAAAAAATGGCAACGTGGGTGGGGCCTTTTACGTTTTGGCTCCGCGGCTTGGAGGTGGCTTGACTATCAAGGAGCAATCACTCTCTCCAACAATGAAAAAGGACAAATAAATTATACTGTAATCTTGGATGACATGTTGAGCCTTCAACGCGTATATCTTATGAAAAGTTGTATTCTACCCTAATTCACGAGTCACTCTAATGATCTGTACACCCCTACAACGAAATACAAGTTTGTAAAAGTGGACGTGCTTGTTCATGATATGAGAAGAAGTTATCTTCTTTTGCTCCAATAAAAGCTGCTGAGTGTGAAGAAGTCAAGCGTTTTCTCGGATACACACGGGATTTCAAAGACACCAATTAGCAGAAGCTCTACTTCAACAGAATTAACTATGGCGATCAGATTAAAAAAAAAAACAAATAAAAAAGTAAATACGACAGATATTACGTCGGGTAACAGGTCTCATAAAGGGTGGTGACTCGGCTTTAGCTACAAGCAGTCAGCCAGCAGCTACATAAAACCCTAAACCAACAAGAAAAATACTTCAAATTGAGCTTTGGATGATGGAGATTGTTGTTGTTGTTGTGGTCTTCAGTCCTGAGACTGGTTTGATGCAGCTCTCCATCCTACTCTATCCTGTGCAAGCTTCTTCATCTCCCAGTACCTACTGCAACCTACATCCTTCTGAATCTGCTTAGTGTATTCATCTCTTGGTCTCCCCCTATGATTTTTACCCTCCACGCTGCCCTCCAATACTAAATTGGTGATCCCTTGATGCCTCAGAACATGTCCTACCAACCGATCCCTTCTTCTGGTCAAGTTGTGCCACAAACTCTTCTTCTCCCCAATCCTATTCAGCACCTTCTCATTAGTTATGTGATCTACCCATATAATCTTCACCATTCTTCTGTAGCACCACATTTCGAAAGCTTCTATTCTCTTCTTGTCCAAACTATTTACCGTCCATGTTTCACTTCCATACATGGCTACACTCCATACAAATACTTTCAGAAATGACTTCCTGACACGTAAATCTATACTCGATGTTAACAAATTTCTCTTCTTCAGAAACGCTTTCCTTGCCATTGCCAGTCTACATTTTATATCCTCTCTACTTCGACCATCATCAGTTATTTTGCTCCCCAAATAGCAAAACTCCTTTACTACTTTAAGTGTCTCATTTCCAAAACTAATACCCTGAACATCACCCGACTTAATTCGACTACATTCCATTATCCTCGTTTTGCTTTTGTTGATGTTCATCTTATATCCTCCCTTCAACTGCTCTTCCAAGTCCTTTGCTGTCTCTGACAGAATTACAATGTCATCGGCGAACCTCAAAGTTTTTATTTCTTCTCCATGGATTTTAATACCTACTCTGAACTTTTCTTTTGTTTCCTTTACTGCTTGCTCAATATACAGATTGAATAGCATCGGGGAGAGGCTACAACCCTGTCTCACTCCCTTCCCAACCACTGCTTCACTTTCATGTCCCTCGATTCTTATAACTGCCATCTGGTTTCTGTACAAATTGTAAATAGCCTTTCGCTCCCTGTATTTTACCCCTGCCACCTTTAGAATTTGAAAGAGAGTATTCCAGTCAACATTGTCAAAAGCTTTCTCTAAGTCTACAAATGCTACAAACGTAGGTTTGCCTTTCTTTAATCTTTCTTCTAAGATAAGTCGTAAGATCAGTATTGCCTCACGTGTTCCAGTATTTCTACGGAATCCAAACTGATCTTCCCCGAGGTCGGCTTCTACTAGTTTTTCCATTCGTCTGTAATAATCATCCATAACTTCTCCGTCCCTCTCTCTGGTATAGTTTAGGGTCTTCTTTGGCATCCGACTGATTTATTAAGGACTCTCCAATACTAATAATACTGTCCTTGTTGTTGGGTCTTCAATCCGAAGACTGATTTGCAGCAGCTTTCCGTGCTGCTCTTTCCTGTTCAAACCTCTCCATCTCCGAATACCTACTGTAACTTACATCCTTCTCAATCTGCTTACTGCATTCATCTCTTCGTCTCCCTCTACGATTTTTACCCCCTCCCCCCCCCCCCCCCTGTTTCCCTTCAGTACTAAATTGGTGATTCTTATGTATAAGCATGTGTCCTACCAACCGATCCCTCTTTCTAGCCAGGTTGTGCCACAAAATGATTTTCTCTCCTGTTCTGTCCAGTACATCATTAGTCACGCGATCTACCCATCTACTCTGCAGCATTTTTCTATAGCATCACATTTCAAAAGCTTCTATTCTCTTCTTGCGTAAACTGTTTGTCGCCCGTCTTTCACTTCCATACGTGGCTACACTCCATACAATTACTTTCAGAAAAGGTTTCCTGACACTTAAATCTATACTTGTCGTTAACAAAGTTCTCTTCCTCAGAATCGGGTTTCTTGCCATTGCCAGACTACATTTTGTATCCTCCCTACTTCAGTCATCATCAGTTATTTTGCAACCCAAATAATGAAACTCATATACCACTTAAAATGTCTCGATTCCTGATGTAATTCCGCTGCACTCCATTATCCTCGTTTTGCTTTTGTTGCTGTTCATCTTATGCCCTCCTTTGAAGACACTGTCTCTTCTGTTCAGCTGCTTTTCCAAGTGCTTTACCGAGCGAGGTGGCGCAGTGGTTAGACACTGGACTCGCATTCGGGAGGACGACGGTTCAATCCCGCGTCCGGCCATCCTGATTTAGGTTTTCCGTGATTTCCCTAAATCACTCCAGGCAAATGCCGGGATGGTTCCTTTCAAAGGGCACGGCCGACTTCCTTCCCCGTCCTTCCCTAATCCGATGAGACCGATGACCTCGCTGTCTGGTCTCCTTCCCTAAACCAACCAACCAACCAAGTGCTTTGCTGTCTCTGACGGAATTACAATGTAATCAGCAGACCTCTAAGTTTTTATTTTTTCCCCGGGGCTTTAATTTATACTCCAAATTTTCCTTTGGTTTCCTTTACTGCTTGCTCAGTGCCCAGATTGAATAACATCAGGGGCAGTCTTCCTGTATTTTATCCCTACAACCTTCAGAATTTCGAAGAGAGTATTCCAGCCAACATTGTCAAAACTTTCTCTAAGTCTACAAGTGCTGTAAACGTAGGTTTGCATTTCCTTAATCTATCTTCTAAGATAAGTCGTAGAGTCAGTTGTTGTTGTTGTTGTGGTCTTCAATCCTGAGACTGGTTTGATGCAGCTCACCATGCTACTCTATCCTGTGCAAGCTTCTTCATCTCCCAGTACTTACTGCAACCTACATCCTTCTGAATCTGTTTAGTGTATTCATCTCTTGGTCTCCCTCTACGATTTTTACCCTCCACGCTGCAAAAGTAAGTCAGTATTGCCTGCAAAACTGTCATAGAGGATTTGTGGAGACCTTATCATTTCCTGTATTAGGTTTAGTAGAGGAAAGAAAAATGTTCTGTATAGATACTCCTAACCAAACTATAACAAAAAATCAATTCGTGCGCACAGACACACACACACACACACACACACACACACATACACACACACATACACACACACACACATACACACACACACACACACACACACACAAATTCGTTAGTTGGCGATAGCATTCAACAATTGACAGTAACATCCAAAACACCATGAAGTAAAGAAGTGTTCAGTTCCTGGTGCTGTGCGATTGAAATTTCGAATGGCGATAACAGAGCAGACATAAAACCGGAGGAAGAACACATACAGAGCAGCATCAAATAAATTTGTGAGTGGAAGTTCTAACTACTATTACATTACAAAAAATCAGAAAATTTATAACCTCAATATACAATGTCCAATATGCAAAAGAAAGTAGTCTTAAGTAGCTACATATTTAAGACCACTGATGATGGTATCTTTCAAATAATAATGGCAAAACGCATATGGCACGAAAAATTCGTTTCATTATGTTGTGATCAGACGAACCCAATGTGATAATTATTAACAGAAACAGACTAACAGATTTTAAAGCTTACAGAGGTGGACAGCGGCAACTCTGTGCTGTTGCCTTCACACTGCCGCCGTGCTTTCCTCTGCCAGTGGCACCATTCGTATGCGGTATGGAGGGGCGTGGAATCAGCACGCTACTCTCCCCTTCGTAGACGGTGGATCCGCTACTTCTGCCTCCAGTAGCTCCTCAACTGTTATCCAGAGGCTGATTGCACCCATCCCAGTCCGCTAATTAAGTTAATGTCCGTAGCAGTGACGGGAATTGAATTCGGGCCCTTTGCCTGCCAGACTCCTGGACACTCAGCTACCGAGGCGGACCGCTGTCTAGTACGCACGCTACAAGGGGGGACCCATACATCGACGACAGTTGTTTCAGGTATGTCAGGACGCAAGCTCATGAATCAGATATCTCAGTTGCGTTTCCATATTACTTTGTACAGTTCCTGTTGGGCCTCCGCTCGATGTAGACAAGGCGATGAAATACTCTCCTTCTCTTATCACTGACCGAAGGATGAGATGCAGTGCTGTTTGGAAAATATTGTGAACATCTCCTAGAAATATAGAGCTGAATAAAGGTTGCTACTACTCTTTTAATTTATTTTCCATCAGTTTCGAAGCAACTGCGATATTATCTGCAAGTACTGTAACACTGTGATCGTGTGATACCCTGTAGCAAGTACGAGGTGCATTCAAGTTCTAAGGCCTCCGATCTTTTTTCTCCGGACTGGAAAGAGATAGAAACACCCGCATTGTTTTAAAATGAGGCCGCGTTCATTGTCAATACATCCCATAGATGGCAGCACCATACGGCAGATGGAATTTTACCGCCAGCGGCGAGAATGAGAACTGTTTTAAATACTTAAAATGGCGACGTTTTCCTTTCTTGAAGAGCGTGCAATCATTCGTTTTCTGAATTTGCGTGGTGTGAAACCAATTGAAATTCATCGACAATTGAAGGAGACATGTGGTGATGGAGTTATGGATGTGTCGAAAGTGCGTTCATGGGTGGACAGTTTAATGAAGGCAGAACATTGTGTGACAACAAACTGAAACAACCTCGGGCTCGCACAAGCCGGTCTGACAACACGATCGAGAAAGTGGAGAGAATTGTTTTGGGGGATCGCCGAATGACTGTTGAACAGATCGCCTCCAGAGCTGGCATTTCTGTGGGTTCTGTGCACACAATCCTGCATGACGACCTGAAACTGCGAAAAGTGTCATCCAGGTGGGTGCCACGAATGCTGACGGACGACCACATGGCTGCCCGTGTGGCATGTTGCCAACCAATGTTGACGCGCAACGACAGTATGAATGGGACTTTCTTTTCGTCGGTTGTGAGAATGGATGAGACATGGATGCCATTTTTCAACCCAGCAACAAGGCGCCAGTCAGCTCAATGGAAGCACACAGATTCACCGCCACCAAAAAAATTTCGGGTAACCGCCAGTGCTGAAAAATGATGGTGTCCATGTTCTGGGACAGCGAGGGCGTAATCCTTACCCATTACGTTCCAAAGGGCACTACGGTAACAGGTGCATCCTACGAAAATGTTTTGAAGAACAAATTCCTTCCTGCACTGCAACAAAAACGTCCGGGAAGGGCTGCCCGTGTGCTGTTTCACCAAGACAACGCACCCGCACATCGAGCTAACGTTACGCAACAGTTTCTTCGTGATAACAACTTTGAAGTGATTCCTCATGCTCCCTACTCACCTGACCTGGCTCCTAGTGACTTTTGGCTTTTCCCAACAATGGAAGACACTCTCTGTGGCCGCACATTCACCAGCCGTGCTGCTATTGCCTCAGCGATTTTCTAGTGGTCAAAACAGACTCCTAAAGAAGCCTTCGCCGCTGCCATGGAATCATGGCGTAAGGGTTGTGAAAAATGTGTACGTCTGCAGGGCGATTACGTCGAGAAGTAACGCCAGTTTCATCGATCTCGGGTGAGTAGTTAATTAGAAAAAAAATCGGAGGCCTTAGAACTTGAATGGGCCTCGTACATTCTGTAATGTCACACTGCGTCCCCTAGCGTAGTAACTACAGGACTGCTGTGTTATTAATTACCACCCTTGACGATTGTATACAACATCGAATATACTGCAGTCTCATCTCCATAACAATATGTTTCACTGTTGTCTTCTCCAATTTTCAGCGCTATGGAAGCAACAAGAAGGAGCTGAAACATACTGTCCATAAAAAAATCATTACTATGTGACTAAATAATGACGAACATCAACTCGATGTTCACAAAAAAAGGCTCAAAAGACCAACAAGTATCATCAACAAATCTATAACAGTCATGAACAAAAATATGTTGTCCCTAACAAAATTCCGTTAGCACAGAGTCTTGAAACCACTAATGTTCATAAACTCTTCGTCATCAACAATAGACACATCATTCTAAAACTTCACTCCCATACTCAACAGGTATACTTGATAAATTTGCTTCCAGATGTGTACTCCGAGCGATGTAACGCAGTGGTTAGTACACTGGACTCACTTTCAGGAGGTCGACGTTTCAAACCGGCGTCCAGCTTCCTGATTTACGTTTTCAGTGATATCCCTAAATGGCTTAAGGCAAATGACGCGATGGTTCCTTCGAAGGCACGGCCGCTTTTTTTCTCCATCCTTCCGTAATCAGAGCTTGTACTCCGTTTCTAATGACCTCGTTGTCGACGGGACGTTGAACACAAATTTCCACCCCCTCATATGCAGGTGGGTACACCATATCGATATAGGTTTCAGATGGAAACATTGTCCATTACGGGCTGTAAAGGTTTCAAATTTATTTGTTTTTGGACAATTTCAGTGTTTTATTGAAAAATAGTTCAAATGGCTCTGAGCACTATGGGACTTAACATCTGACATCATCAGTCCACTAGAACTTAGAACTACTTAAACCTAACTAACCTAAGGACATCACACACATCCATGCTCGAGGCAGGATTCGAACCTGCGACCGTAGTGGTCACGCGGTTCCAGACTGAAGCGCCTAGAACCGCACGGCCACATCGACCGGCGGTGTTTTATTCATTATCAATAAACATCATTCAGGTAATCTCTGTATAACATGTCGCAATATATTTACAGCAAGTAAATCATTACACCAGGCCACTTGTAAACACTAACGTTATCTGGATTGTGTACGAGACACAATATAGGCTATACATTAAAACTGCTGTTTTCAACTTTAATCTGCATGTGGACATTCCACGAGAATAATTCTGATTTTATTGCCTGAAATGATGTGGATTATCAGTGGTTTGTTGTTCACTACCTACATATGTACACAAAAAAAGAAAAGAAAATGGACTGTAAACATCCTGTTCCTATTTCACGCAGGTCACGATGGTATTTATAAGTGGCCCTAAAAGTGCGCTGCAGGATTGATCTGAAAACTACATGTGCTGCGATAAGTTACATAGAGTTACATAGAGTTTTGCTTGATAATGGCTACAAAGTCGAAATTAGCCTGTAGCAAATAAGTTAGAAAATTGTACAGGCACTGAAAGACAATCTACGTCTACATCACACTCGGCAAGCCATTTAATGGTGTGTGGCAGAGGGTTCTTTCGGTACCACGATCTGATCCCTCCAACCCTGTTCCACTCGCGTATAATGCGTGGGAAGAATGATTGTCGGTAAGTCTCTATATTGGCTCTAATTTCTCGAATGTTACCCTCGTGGTCAATACGCGAGATGTATGTGGGTGGAAGTAATATGTTGTCCGACTCCTCCTGAAAAGTGCTGTCCCGAAATTTCAGTAGTAAATCTCTCCGTGATGCGCAACGTCTCTCTTGTAACGTCAGCCAGTAGAGTTTATTTAGCATCTCCGTAACGCTCTCTCGCCATCTAAACGATCCCGTGACGAAACGCGCCGCTCTTCGTTGGATCTTCTCTTTCTCCTCTATCAGTTCTATCTGATAGGGATCCCAGATAAGTGAATAATACTCAAGAATGGGGCGAACAAGCGCCTTATAAGCCACTTCCTTCGTGGGTGAGTTACATTTCCTTAAGATTCTTCTGATGCATCTAAGTCTTGTGTCTGCTTGTCCCACTATCTGTTTTATATGGTCATTCCAATTAAGGTCGCTCTGGATGTTTTCAATTGAAAGATAAATATACAAATCATAACACGCTTCGCGAAGGATGTCACTGTCTGCGGAAGAAATTTGCTGACATAACGTCTTTGTTTCGCTCTGAGCACTATGGGAGTTAACTTCTAAGGTCATCAGTCCCCTAGAACTTAGAACTACTTAAACCTAACTAACCTAAGGACATCACACACATCCATGCCCGAGGCAGGATTCGAACCTGCGACCGTAGCGGTCGCGCGGTTCCAGACTGTAGCGCCTAGGACCGCTCGGCCACCCCGGCCGGCTGTCTTTGTTTCCAAGCTAATAATGGTTCAAATGGCTCCAAGCACTATGGGACTTAACATCTGACGTCATCAGTCCCCTAGACTTAGAACTACTGAAACCTAACTAACCTAAGGACATCAAACACATCCATGCCCGAGGCAGGATTCGAACCTGCGACCGTAGCAGCAGCGCGGTTCCGGACCGAAGCGCCTAGAACCGCTCAGTCACAGCAGCCGGCGCCAACAATGACACACAAATTGAAAATTATCAATTGTTCTATTATGTGTATTTCGCAAAGCAGTACTTCCTCAAGCATATGGCTTGAACACCACTTATATGGTTCAAATGGCTCTGAGCACTATGGGACTTGACATCTGTGGTCATCAGTCCCCTAGAACTTAGAAGTACTTAAACCTAACTAACCTAAGGACATCACACACATCCATGCCCGAGGCAGGATTCGAGCACCACTTATAAAGTGGAAGGAAGCTACAACAAAATGATGCAATATCGAATTTTTATGATCGAAGCTATGTTGCCTTGGCTCATTCAATTTCACTCTCATTTGCGTTAACTCTCGTGTAATGAGAGATAATATATGCAAGTCGTAATTCTCTCTTGTCGTTGCATAGTAAAAACAGAAATATTATCTTCTTCGGCGGCCATCAGATATAGAATGGCGAGAGCTACTGCCATCAGACACACCTCAGAGACGAAAAAAACTTAAAGTACACAAAGAAAATTCAGTTAGCACATTATTTACACACCACGAAAGACCAATAAATTAATTTCACGGTTAATGTAAATAAGACGGAGTGACTGGTTGAGTGCTAACGTAAATGTATGTCACACCGAGCTGACTTTTATGTTCTCGTCCCTAAGCAGTCGTCGGCGGGCGCCTTCTCTCTCGGAAACGTAATATCCATTCTCCCTGCAGACAGCTCGTCATTATACGGCAGCGTCTGCCTGCCTGAGCGGCCGTCAGTCCAGTCCCTTACGTGACATTTCGTGGCTGCACACGACACTTTCTCTCCTGCTGCGTGTTGTCGCCCACTTAGCAAATGGCCATGCTGTGTTCGACGTGGTTTATCACTCTCGCTTTCTGTGGTCTCCTCTCTATCTCTCTCTCTCTCTCCCTCCCTCCAACCCTCCCACCCTCCCTCCCTCTCTCTTTGTCTCTCTTCGTGTGTGTGTGTGTGTGTGTGTGTGTGTGTGTGTGTGAGAGAGAGAGAGAGAGAGAGAGAGAGAGAGAAATGGAATGTAGTGAAGGACGACTGTTACCAAATGTATTCGAAGACAGTACGGAAGAAATTAAGGACCTTATTTATGAAAAAAGGTGGCAATTTTTCTCTGTGTCAGGAAATCCATCTAAGCTTAGTGCTGCCGCGTGTCGTAGCGAGCGTATAAAGAAGAGCTGTAGGAACGGTTACAGAATCCCTTCGAAAACAAAGATGGGAAAAAATTAGAATGAGGACGACGTGAACCTGCTACTTTTCTCTTGACAGCTCATGACACTATAAACGACGCTACAGCTTCTACACTGCAGCCAAGTCTCCGTATATGGTATATAATACCTAAAGACTGAATCTATAAATATTTGATATTTAACTGTGACAGACACTACCAAAACGACGCGGTTTTGGTACATCATCATTGTGCTGTAGCACTGAAACGATATACTTTTATAAAATGGGTTCAAATGGCTCTGAGCACTATGGGACTTAACTTCTTTATTTATTTTTCTTTATTTATTTATTGTTCCGTGGGACCAAATTAAGGAGAAGTCTCCATCGTCATGGAACGAGTCAATACATGAAATTGTAACACGATATTAGAAACAGATAAAATGAAATATAAAAAAACATATTCGGATGACAACTCGTAAAATTAAACAAAGAAAATCAACAATGTAACACTGGAATTTGCTCAATTTTTTAGCTCATCCAGGAGCTCCTCGACAGAATAGAAGGAGTGAGCCATGAGGAAACTCTTCAGTTTAGACTTAAAAGAGTTTGGGCTACTGCTAAGATTTTTGAGCTCTTGTGGCAGCTTATTGAAAATGGAAGCAGCAGAATACTGCACTCCTTTCTGCACAAGAGTCAAGGAAGTGCATTCCACATGAAGATTGGATTTCTGCCTAGTATTAACTGAGTGAAAGCTGCTAACACTTGGGAATAGGCTAATATTGCTAACAACAACCGACATTAAAGAAAATATATACTGTGAGGGCAATGGCAGAATTCCCAGACTATTGAATAGGGGTCGACAAGAGGTTCTCGAACTTACACCACATATAGCTCGAACAGCCCGTTTTTGAGCCAAAAATACCGTTTTTGAATCAGAAGAATTACCCCAAAAAATAATACCATACGACATAAGCGTATGAAAATATGCGAAGTAGACTACTTTTCGTGTTGAAGTGTCACTTATTTCAGATACTGTTCTAATGGTAAATAAAGCAGCATTTAGTTTCTGAACAAGATCCTGAACATGGGCTTTCCACAACAGCTTACTATCTATCCGAACGCCTAGGAACTTGAACTGTTCCGTCTCGCTTATAATATGCCCATTCTGTCTGATCAAAATATCGGTTCTTGTTGAATTGTGAGTTAGAAACTGTAAAAACTGAGTCTTACTGTGATTTAGCATCAAATTATTTTCCACAAGCCACGAACTTATTTCATGAACTACATTATTTGATACTGTTTCAATATTACACACAACATCCTTCACTATCAAGCTGATGTCAACAGCAAACAGAAATATTTTTGAATCACCTGTAATACTAGAAGGCATATCATTTATATAAATGGGCATCAGTCCCCTAGAACTTAGAACTATTTAAACCTAACTAACCTAAGGACATCACACACATCCATGCCCGAGGCAGGATTCGAACCTGCGACCGTTGCGGCCGCGCGGCTCCAAACTGTAGCGCCTAGAACCACTCGGCCACTCCAGCCGGCATACTTTTATAGCGGACACGCTACAACACTGAAAATATCAACTACAGGAAGCCTTTAACATTTTATTATAACAAATCGTAGCTAAAACGATGCATTTTCGAGAGATCCTCAATTTAGTGATGCTTCGAAACAGCTTATATTCATATCTAGTACTCTATGATAAAGGAGATCAACCAATACAAGGTTTTAACTTCACACAATACGGCAGCTTCTGCGTTCTGCTTGCGACGTGGAAACGATGTTGCACCTAACTCACCACGTTCCTCTCCTTGAGGTAAGAAACTGACACACCAGATTCATCATTTCACACTCTGCATTGAAGTGGAACGTGGAATTCCATGCTGTGGCGTCACCAGCTCCTGGTCTTCGTGCGTTTTCAGGTCCCGTGCGCGGACAGCTATAGGGAATTTTTTGCTAGTACCTTAAGTATAGAATTTTTCATTTAAGTTACATGAATCTACATCTACATCTACATTACATCCATACTCCGCAAGCCACCTGACGGTGTGTAGAGGAGGGTACCCTGAGTACCTCTATCGGTTCTCCCTTCTATTCCAGTCTCGTATTGTTCGTGGAAAGAAGGATTGTCGGTATGCTTCTGTGTGGGCTCTAATCTCTCTGATTTTATCCTCATGGTCTCTTCGCGAGATATACGTAGGAGGGAGCAATATACTGCTGGACTCTTCGGTGAAGGTATGTTCTCGAAACTTTAACAAAAGCCCGTACCGAGCTACTGAGCGTCTCTCCTGCAGAATCTTCCACTGGAGTTTATCTATCATCTCCGTAACGCTTTCGCAATTATTAAATGATCCTGTAACGAAGCGCGCTGCTCTCCGTTGGATCTTCTCTATCTCTTCTATCAACCCTATCTGCTACGGATCCCACACCGCTGAGCAGTATTCAAGCAGTGGGCGAGCGAGTGTACTGTAACCTACTTCCTTTGTTTTCGGATTGCATTTCCTTAGGATTCTTCCAATGAATCTCAGTCTGGCATCTGCTTTACCGACGATCAACTTTATATGATCATTCCATTTTAAATCACTCCTAATGCGTACTCCCAGATAATTTATGGAATTAACTGCTTCCAGTTGCTGACCTGCTATTTTGTAGCTAAATGATAAGGGAACTATCTTTCTATGTATTTTCAGCACATTACACTTGTCTACATTGAGATTCAACTGCCATTCCCTGCACCATGCGTCAGTTCGCTGCAGATCCCCCTGTACTTCAGTACAATTTTCCATTGTTACAACCTCTCGATACACCACAGCATCATCTGCAGAAAGCCTCAGTGAAGTTCCGATGTCATCCACCAGGTCATTTATGTATATTGTGAACAGCAACGGTCCCATGACACTCCCCTGTGGCACACCTGAAATCACTCTTACTTCGGAAGACTTCTCTCCATTGAGAATGACATGCTGCGTTCTGTTATCTAGGAACTCTTCAATCCAATCACACAATTGGTCTGATAGTCCATACGCTCTTACTTTGTTCATTAAACGACTGTGGGGAACTGCATCAAACGCCTTGCGGAAGTCAAGAAACACGGCATCTACCTGGGAACCCGTGTCTGTGGCCCTCTGAGTCTCGTGGACGAATCGCGTGAGCTGGGTTTCACACGAACGTCTTTTTCGAAACCCATGCTGATTCCTACAGAGTAGATTTCTGGTCTCCAGAATCTGTTGTATCATAGGTCGAGTCCACCCGCACCGACATCTCACTGTTTGCAACGGAAACGTATGTTCCCGACAGACGCCGACAGCGGTCGCGCGGGTACCTGGTGGATCCAATGACGCGCACCCGCTGTGCCACGGCCTCAGCGGCTCCAATTATGAGCGCTCATGCTACTCAGTGTCCCAGCCGACTCCAGCTCTACACTTTGCAAGCAACTGTTGGTGCACTGCCGCCACGATGTACGAGGGCAGTTCAATAAGTAATGCAACACATTTTTTTTCCGAAACAGGGGTTGTTTTATTCAGCATTGAAATACACCAGGTTATTCCCCAATCTTTTAGCTACACAACACTATTTTTCAACCTAAT
Organism: Schistocerca piceifrons; assembly: GCF_021461385.2. Taxonomy (NCBI): domain Eukaryota; kingdom Metazoa; phylum Arthropoda; class Insecta; order Orthoptera; family Acrididae; genus Schistocerca; species Schistocerca piceifrons. The sequence goes on from NC_060143.1 coordinate 36,839,509, forward strand.
CTCCATTCAATGCTACGGCCTTACGCCACCTTGAAATGAGGGCCTGTATGCCTGCACGGTACCATTCCACTGGTCGATGTCGGAGCCAACCTCGTACTGCATCAATAACTTCTCCATCATCCACGTAGTGCCTCCCACGGATTGCGTCCTTCATTGGGCCAGACATATGGAAATCCCACGGTGCGAGATCGGGGCTGTAGGGTGCATGAGGAAGAACAGTCCACTGGAGTTTTGTGAGCTCCTCTCGGGTGCGAAGTCTTGTGTGAGGTCTTGCGTTGTCATGAAGAAGGAGAAGTTCGTTCAGATTTTTGTGCCTACGAACACGCTGAAGTCGTTTCTTCAATTTCTGAAGAGTAGCACAATACACTTCAGATTTGATCGTTTGACCATAGGGAAGGACATCGAACAGAATAACCCCTTCAGCGTCCCAGAAGACTGTAACCATGACTTTACCGGCTGAGGGTATGGCTTTAAACTTTTTCTTGGTAGGGGAGTGGGTGTGGCGCCACTCCATTGATTGCCGTTTTGTTTCAGGTTCGAAGTGATGAACCCATGTTTCATCGCCTGTAACAATCTTTGACAAGAAATTGTCACCCTCAGCCACATGACGAGCAAGCAATTCTGCACAGATGGTTCTCCTTTGCTCTTTATGGTGTTCGGTTAGACAACGAGGGACCCAGCGGGAACAAACCTTTGAATATCCCAACTGGTGAACAATTGTGACAGCACTACCAACAGAGATGTCAAGCTGAGCACTGAGTTGTTTGATGGTGATCCGTCGATCATCTCGAACGAGTGTGTTCGCATGCTCCGCCATTGCAGGAGTCACAGCTGTGCACGGCCGGCCCGCACGCGGGAGATCAGTCAGTCTTGCTTGACCTTGCGGCGATGATGACACACGCTTTGCCCAACGACTCACCGAGCTTTTGTCCACTGCCAGATCACCGTAGACATTCTGCAAGCGCCTATGAATATCTGAGATGCCCTGGTTTTCCGCCAAAAGAAACTCGATCACTGCCCGTTGTTTGCAACGCACATCCGTTACAGACGCCATTTTAACAGCTCCGTACAGCGCTGCCACCTGTCGGAAGTCAATGAAACTATACGAGACGAAGCGGGAATGTTTGAAAATATTCCACAAGAAATTTCCGGTTTTTTCAACCAAAATTGGCCGAGAAACAAAATGTGTTGCATTACTTATTGAACTGCCCTCGTAGGATGGCCGGAGGCGCAACACGACCAGCCATAGCCGCAGTCTTCGACGTTCTTCAGTCTTGGTCAGTCTTTCACAGCTTGCTAGTGCCTTATTAGAAGGAGCCTCACAGTGCACGGCGTTCTTTAGTTTGCTCCTTGTAATAGCTAGACTTTATTGCTGTTTGTTTCTTTGTATTCTTAGCGACGCTTGAAGAAAGCTATAAGAAAAACTTCTGTTTACTGTATTTACATGTTTGCTAATCTCTGCTGCTGTCTAGCTTTCCTATGATGACAGCTACTGCGCCTCTCTGTAGCTCACCACTCTTTATCATTGTGTACGAACTAGTACACAACAGAACGTTCGACGCACACTCCGCTGGATGCACAACCATTGGCGTGACTACATTCACTGCCGTTTCATGTGGCGTCACGATTCACCCAAAGCTGTTACTAAGGGAGACACATTGAAACGTCCCCTTTTGAAAATTATTAATTTGTGCTGGTAAACTTCTACGTTATTTGATATTTTTTTTAGCGCAACGCAATCTGACTTTCAATAATACCTACAAAAGAATACTGCCAGATAAATAAAAGATTCTAACTAATGAAGGCGCTAACTACTGATAGGCATAGTTAGCTTTTGATAGAGAACAAACAATGTATTTACCTATTTATCTTAATGAGGTTCAAAAGTCATCATATATATATATATATATATATATATATATATATACAGCGTTATTACAAATGATTGAAGCGATTTCACAGCTCTACAATAACTTTATTATTTGAGATATTTTCACAATGCTTTGCACACACATACAAAGACTCAAAAAGTTTTTTTAGGCATTCACAAATGTTCGATATGTGCCCCTTTAGTGATTCGGCAGACATCAAGCCGATAATCAAGTTCCTCCCACACTCGGCGCAGCATGTACCCATCAATGAGTTCGAAAGTATCGTTGATGCTAGCTCGCAGTTCTGGCACGTTTCTTGGTAGAGGAGGTTTAAACACTGAATCTTTCACATAACCCCACAGAAAGAAATTGCATGGGGTTAAGTCGGGAGAGCGTGGAGGCCATGACATGAATTGCTGATCATGATCTCCACCACGACCGATCCATCGGTTTTCCAATCTCCTGTTTAAGAAATGCCGAACATCATGATGGAAGTGCGGTGGAGCACCATCCTGTTGAAAGATGAAGTCGGCGCTGTCCGTCTCCAGTTGTGGCATGAGCCAATTTTCCAGCATGTCCAGATACACGTGTCCTGTAACGTTTTTTTCGCAGAGGAAAAAGGGGCTGTAAACTTTAAACCGTGAGATTGCACAAAACACGTTAACTTTTGGTGAATTGCGAATTTGCTGCACGAATGCGTGCGGATTCTCTACCGCCCAGATTCGCACATTGTGTCTGTTCACTTCACCATTAAGAAAAAATGTTGCTTCATCACTGAAAACAAGTTTCGCACTGAACGCATCCCCTTCCATGCGCTGTTGCAACCGCGCGGAATATTCAAAGCGTTTGACTTTGTCATCGGGTGTCAGGGCTTGTAGCAATTGTAAACGGTAAGGCTTCTGCTTTAGCCTTTTCCGTAAGATTTTCCAAACCATCGACTTCCGCGGGCTACGCGTGAAACTTGCCCACACGCGTTCAACCGTTTCTTCGCTCACTGCAGGCCGACCCGTTGATTTCCCCTTACAGAGGCATCCAGAAGCTTTAAACTGCGCATACCATCGCCGAATGGAGTTAGCAGTTGGTGGATCTTTGTTGAACTTCGTCCTGAAGTGTCGTTGCACTGTTATGACTGACTGATGTGAGTGCATTTCAAGCACGACATACGCTTTCTCGGCTCCTGTTGCCATTTTGTCTCACTGCGCTCTCGAGCGCTCTGGCGGGAGAAACCTGAAGTGTGCGGCTTCAGCCGAACAAAACTTTTATGAGTTTTTCTACGTATCTGTAGTGTGTCGTGACCATATGTCAATGAATGGAGCTACAGTGAATTTATGAAATCGCTTCAATCATTTGTTATAGCCCTGTATATGTGTGTGTGTGTGTGTGTGTGTGTATCAATTCATGACCTCCATCTTTACAAATTTCCTTTATTTCCTCTTTCTGGCGGACACAGTCCAAGTCGTCCGCTTATAGTGACGTCTCAAAACTCTGGCATCTGTCTCTCCACATCCACCACTGCTGGCGGCTCACCTCCAACTGCCCAACGCTACGCACTGTTTCCATCCAACTGCCCAACACTACACAAGCGAATATTCCAACGATGAGTCCAACCAGCCACAGACTGCAAACAGCACAGTCAGTGAATTTTCATACAGAGCACTGCGTGGCGTTACAAACATAAAAACCTAACACATCCTACTTATAAAATAAACGGAGTCTTTCACAATCCTCCAAAAAAGTTAATGTACCCAGACACAGGCGACCTTGTCAGCCGGTAGTGCAGTGCGAAATCTGTACATGCCTTACGGCTGAGCTATCACTGAGGCAGGTCAAAAAGTGCCAGTCCGACAGTGGTCTGGCCTGTTCAAAAGTGATTTTTTTTTAAATTTTCTCGCAAATGGAAAAAAAACCGAAAGCGGCAGCATATTCACGTACATTTCAGAAAAACTGCTGAATGTGTCTTGAAAGTATGCTGCTGACCATAGTAGAAATAATAACGTTAAGTTGCATTGTGGGTGATAAATCAGGAATGGTTTTTTGGTATTTTTTTTCAGATAGATTGATTCCCATTTTGCAAATACGTATTGACGGCAGATTTTTTTAGATGTGAAGAAAATGTAAGAGCCCCTCAAGAAAAAGCGAAATATTTTCAGTGACCGCAGTGTAATGACAAGAATTACAGATTAGTAGATCCCCGACGAACGACAGGCGCGTGGGTGCGCACGAATTCTCGGCGAATATATGCGCAGTTCCGTGTTCCATGCCATGCTCCATAGCAGGGGCAGCATCACGTCTCCTGCCTGGTACGCCCGTACTGCGGGAGGGGGGGGAGGGAGTGATATCCATGAAGGTACTACCCAGATAACTGACAAGAAGCTGCCGGTATCAAAGAGCCATTCCTTTAGTCTAAGGAAGCCCAATAGTCGAGCACTTCCTTTGTACCGTCTCGGCAAAGATAAAAACTAGAAGTCCTTCGATCCACGTCACGCTGTGGATCTTCCTAGATGGAAAATACGTGTCTTCCGAGCAAACTGACATCCGCAGCTCGATCGCGTGTGGCGTTGTTCGAAGATAAATGCCAAGGGGATCCTCCGTAGCAGCAGCGACATGTCTGTAGAGTGGTCCACACATTAGTTAATGCTCGTACGTGCCCCTCAGTCGACAACACTGCGAGTAGCGATGGGGGGGGGGGGGGGGGAGAGAGCCAAACTGACACTGTGCCACTTCGGCTACCCGAGCACGCCCCCAGGACTAATACAAACTTCCATATATCCACAACACTCAACGCTTGCACATTTCTTGATTCGCGCACCTGGAGAGAGAGATATTTTACTGTCACTTTAGCCCGCCGAATAGGGAGATACAGACACCGTATAAACACAGGCACTGTAATAATCAATTATGCATTTTTTCTTCTCTCATTTTCACTCATGAGAAGTGACCTTTTCCGAAAAATATAGCATAAGGCTGGGAGCTGGGCAGAAGGGTTTCCAGTTGGCAGGGGACTATTAATTCCGGCAAGATAAAACGCCGGAAACCTTGATCAGAACCGGGGGTTTGGAACTATTTTATTTCTGGGGCGGTGTTGTCCATTGTCCCATTTAAAAATTACTTTTATGTTTGTGTGTATATTTCTACGTGTGTGTGTATGTATGGATGTAGGTATGTCGTTGTTGGGTCCCGCAGACTATGAACGTATTCAATAATTATTGTGTTCGTATATGAAAGTGATTGGGGAAAATTCATCCACGTTACTGAATACAGAAGTCCCAAAGCGTAAAAAATTGTGCTGCAATTCTTCCCTTTTATATAAAAAGCATAAAAAGCGCGGGAAGGTAGACATCGCTTCAAACGAAGTGTAACGCTCCACAGTCGCTTTAACATAAAAAATTATTATTGTTGCTAATATGTTTTTTATGACACTGGAGCTCTAAGTTTAAGCAACTGTGCTTCTTGGAAAAGTTATGCTTTTATGCAGACTCTCCAAGAAAAAAATTCTTTCAACAATATTGATTTTTTTAAAGAGGAGCTTCGTCCATAGACGTTTTTTCCTTGCCTGCCCCCGAAACTGTGCTGCTTCGCCTTAAACTCATACATATAGCGACACTAACGAACCCAGCATACTTGAGTGTGCTACGAATGGTACGGAAGGTGGCGGGAGGCTGGCAGCTCGGCGGTTTGGCGCACATCCTGCCCGTCTGGGCGCGAGGATCCGGAAGCCTTGCCTGGGGCCCTGAACTCTCTTATCTTATCGGAGCAGTCACTGCGTTGTAGGCACGTACTCAGCTAAGAAATCAGCGCGGACTAGCGCGTGCAGGAACACGCCGGCACCAGGTCATTACGCTCTCTGTACTGCGCTGCTCTACCGTTAAGGCTCCATACTATTTTGTAGCTCAAAGCCTGACAGAGGCAATGTGTTGTTCCGGCTTTGTTGGTAAAATAGCCACTGGAGAGGCGATTGCTATTATCGGTTTTTAGGGAGCGGAGAAAACACGAGGGCTTATTGTTTTCGAACCAATGCAGCTAATTATGGATACTACAATTGCGATATTCTATACTTTATTCTTGTTTCGGTCGACAGTCCATCTGGTTAGATGCATCTCTCTAAGCTAGCGAAAGCAGCTGGAATCACTCAACAGAGGAAAGTCCACTCGACCTGGCGGGATACCAATTCGATTCTACACAGAGTACGCGAAAGAACTTGCCCCCCTTCTAACAGCCGGGTACTGCAAGTCTCTAGAGGAACGGAAGGTTCCAAATGATTGGAAAAGAGCACAGGTAGTCCCAGTCTTCAAGAAGGGTCGTCGAGCAGATGCGCAAAACTATAGACCTATATCTCTGACGTCGATCTGTTGTAGAATTTTAGAACATGTTTTTTGCTCGAGAATCATGTCGTTTTTGGAAACGCAGAATCTACTATGTAGGAATCAACATGGATTCCGGAAACAGCGATCGTGTGAGACCCAACTCGCTTTATTTGTTCATGAGACCCAGAAAATATTAGATACAGGTCCCAGGTAGATGCTATTTTTCTTGACTTCCGGAAGGCGTTCGATACAGTTCCGCACTGTCGCCTGATAAACAAAGTAAGAGCCTACGGAATATCAGACCAGCTGTGTGGCTGGATTGAAGAGTTTTTAGCAAACAGAACACAGCATGCTGTTATCAATGGAGAGACGTCTACAGACATTAAAGTAACCTCTGGCGTGCCACAGGGGAGTGTTATGGGACAATTGCTTTTCACAATATATATAAATGACCTAGTAGATAGTGTCGGAAGTCCCATGCGGCTTTTCGCGGATGATGCTGTAGTATACAGAGAAGTTGCAGCATTAGAAAATTGTAGCGAAATGCAGGAAGATCTGCAGCGGATAGGCACTTGGTGCAGGGAGTGGCAACTGACCCTTAACATAGACAAATGTAATGTATTGCGAATACATAGAAAGAAGGAACCTTTATTGCATGATTATATGATAGCGGAACAAACACTGGTAGCAGTTACTTCTGTTAAATATCTGGGAGTATGCGTGCGGAACGATTTGAAGTGGAACAATCATATAAAATTGATTGTTGGTAAGGCGGGTACCAGGTTGAGATTCATTGGGAGAGTCCTTAGAAAATGTAGTCCATCAACAAAGGAGGTGGCTTGCAAAACACTCGTTCGACCTATACTTGAGTATTGCTCATCAGTGTGGGATCCGTACCAGATCGGGTTGACGGAGGAGATAGAGAAGATCCAAAGAAGAGCGGCGCGTTTCGTCACAGGGTTATTTGGTAACCGTGATAGCGCTACGGAGATGTTTAACAAACTCAAGTGGCAGACTCTGCAAGAGAGGCGCTCTGCATCGCGGTGTAGCTTGCTCGCCAGGTTTCGAGAGGGTGCGTTTCTGGATGAGGTATCGAATATATTGCTTCCCCCTACCTATACCTCACGAGGAGATCACGAATGTAAAATTAGAGAGATTAGAGCGCGCACGGAGGCTTTCAGACAGTCGTTGTTCCCGCGAACCATACGCGACTGGAACAGGAAAGGGAGGTAATGACAGTGGCACGTAAAGTGCCCTCCGCCACACACCGTTGGGTGGCTTGCGGAGTATAAATGTAGATGTAGAAGCCTATCGCACTCCGCATATTGACTATAACCTGAAGCAGTTTTAATCTGAGCCTTAATTCCGCTCTGCGAGCGGCGTTCAGTATGTAATGCAACACATTTTTACTCCAGATTCCATTACACCATATTATTTCCCACTCTTTAGGCAACAAAACCCTATTTTTCAGCAGGCCGAGGTGCACGAGCGGTTCTAGGAGCATCAGTCCGGAACCGCGTGACTGCTACGGTCGCAGGTTCGAATCCTGCCTCGGGCATGGATATGTGTGATGTCGTTAGGTTAGTTAGGTTTAAGTAATTCTCAGTCTAGGGGACTGATGACCTCAGATGTTAAGTCCCATAGTGCTCAGAGCCATTTGAACCTATTTTTCAACATAATCCCCGTTCAATGCGACGGCCTTTCGCCACCTTACTGGGCCGCGTGGTACCACGCTCATGGTCGTTGTCATAGTTAACGTCTTGCTGCATCAATAACCCCCCCATCTTCCACGTACTGCTTCCTGAGGAATGCATCCTTCACTGGACCAAACAGGCAGAGTAGTTGTTGTTGTTTTTGGGGAAGGAGACCAGACAGCGAGGTCATCGGTCTCATCGGATTAGGGAAGGAAGTCGGCAGTGCCCTGTCAGAGGAATCAACGCGGCATTTGCCTGGAGTGATTTAGGGAAATCACGGAAAACCTAAATCAGGATGGCCGGACGCGGGATTGAACCGTCGTCCTCCCGCAAACAGACAGAGGTCGTATGGTGTTAGATCTGCGCTTTAGGGTGGATGAGAAAGAAAAGTCCAATGAAGCTTGAGGTTGTTTTTGGGGAAGGAGACCAGACAGCGAGGTCATCGGTCTCATCGGATTAGGGAAGGAAGTCGGCAATGCCCTGTCAGAGGAACCATCGCGGCATTTGCCTGGAGTGATTTAGGGAAATCACGGAAAACCTAAATCAGGATGGCCGGACGCGGGATTGAACCGTCGTCCTTCCGCAAACAGACAGAGGTCGTATGGTGTTAGATCTGCGCTTTAGGGTGGATGAGAAAGAAAAGTCCAATGAAGCTTGAGGTTGTTTTTGGGGAAGGAGACCAGACAGCGAGGTCATCGGTCTCATCGGATTAGGGAAGGAAGTCGGCAATGCCCTGTCAGAGGAACCATCGCGGCATTTGCCTGGAGTGATTTAGGGAAATCACGGAAACCTAAATCAGGATGGCCGGACGCGGGATTGAACCGTCGTCCTCCCGCAAACAGACAGAGGTCGTATGGTGTTAGATCAGCGCTTTAGGGTGGATGAGAAAGAAAAGTCCAATGAAGCTTAAGGTTGTTTTTGGGGAAGGAGATCAGAGAGCGAGGTCATCGGTCTCATCGGATTAGGGAAGGAAGTCGGCAGTGCCCTGTGAGAGGAACCATCGCGGCATTTGCCTGGAGTGATTTAGGGAAATCACGGAAAACCTAAATCAGGATGGCCGGACGCGGGATTGAACCGTCGTCCTCCCGCAAACAGACAGAGGTCGTATGGTGTTAGATCTGCGCTTTAGGCTGGACGAGAAAGAAAAGTCCAATGAAGCTTTGCGAGTTCCTCTCGGTTGAGCAGGCTCGTGTGAGGCCTTGCGTTGTCATGGGGTAGGAAAAGTCCGTTTGCCTTTAAGTGGCATCTAACACACTGAACTTGTTTCTTCAATTTCCTGAGGTTGACGTAGCAATGAGCGGCCGGCCGGTGCACGTGAGTTCGAACCGGTTTGCGCGCCATTTTTGCGATGTTGACAGGCGCTTCGCCCAACGACTCACCGTGCTTTTGTTCACTGCCACGTATCGGAACTTCATGATACTATAGGGGCTGAAGCGGGAATAATCGGCTATGTCGCACAACAAATACTGCATACCTTCAGTCGAAATTGGCTGAGGATAAAATATGTTGCATTGCTTATTGAACGCCCCTCCTGCTTTACTGAAATCTTCAGTTCCAACAATTAAGGTGACAATATGTTTACAGTGCAAGCGCCACTCTGGGACTGTTCAGATCACATTTAAGTACATATAGATGTGTGCAGAAGTTAGTTTGGCTCATAAATTAGTTACTTAGTGCTTTACTACCCCTTTTTCTTACATTTTTAAGCAGCTTTATAGATGACTCAGTAATTAATTTAAACCGCTAAAGATACCATTTCTTTGACCAAAAACTAAAGCATGTAATAAGAAAGTAAAAACAAGCAACGAGACTTGATATGAAGGGCTTATTTCAATAGTGGTACGAGTCCAATTTTGGTCATTCTGAGATACAGGGTCCTAAAGTTAAATGAGCGCTTAAAAACCTGCAGTTGAGATACCAGAAATATTAACGTATGTATACTTGTATATTTATGGTATCTCAGCTGCAGATTTTTCAGCGCCCATTTAACTTTACGACCCAGTATCTCAGAATGACCAAAAATGGACTTGTACCACTGTCGAAATAATCCCTTCATATAAGGTAGTCGCTTTCGTAGAGACGAGAAAATTACTAGACCCTGATACAATATTTAATGCTTATTTTAAAGACTCCATAGTAGGAAATGTAACTTTATTGCGATATATTTTAATATATTCTCAACTAGGCAGAGACATAATTTATTGTTTACTCTCTTATCGAGTAACTGTCTTTCTTTCCGCGAGGCCGTGGACATTATCCGAGATTAGTTCTGTATTCCGTAGCAGATTAACGCTTCATGTAGTAAGCCAAGACGCCATTTTCTTGAAGCATAATATTGTTAATTCTAACGGTTGCTTCTAATGTACGTAGCACTTAAAAAAGTAGCGTATATGAATCAGTGCATGTTGGCAATCGATAGTATATGGGAATCGAAAGAAGAATGAAAAGGATACCATTAAAGTTAAAGAAAGCTGAGTAATTTAATAGCTGCTATTAATCCCCTCAGATTTCCATTGTACGCAGAAACAGCTGCCGGACAGTTATGAGATTGAAGAAAAAATAAACTGTTCTTTTATCACCTAATTTAAACTGCCATGACCATAATAATAACGTCAAAGAGACTTAATTTTAATATTATATTCATTAATTAGAATCCCAGACTTTGTATTTAATGAGACTGGAAAAATCATGACTGATGTTGAAGACCGTCGTTCCTGTTATTTTAAATTCTTTATCGTTGCTTCAGGTTTTAATTTTCCTACAGTCGTAACGTAATGTTATAGATGCTGATTTTATTTATTTGAGTATTTGTCAAAGAATAAATATATTCGGGCCAGGTGAAATCATACAGATGGTCATGCAGTTGGATTTTTTCCGCAAAAATGATTTTTATCCCAAACTTTACAAAAGAAAAGGCAACGGCCTTGCCGCAGTGGATACACCGGTTCCTGTGAGATCACCGAAGTTAAGCGCTGTCGGGCATGGTCGGCACTTGGATGGGTGACCATCCAGCCCGCCGTGCGCTGTTGCCATTTTTCGGGGTGCACTCAGTCTCGTGATGCCAATTGAGGAGATACTCGACCGAATAGTGGCGGCTTCGGTCAAGAATACCGTCTTACGACCGGGGGAGCGGTGTGCTGACCCCACGCCCCTCCCATCCGCATCCTCCACCGAGGACGACACAGCGGTCGGATGGTCCCGGTGGGCCACTCGTGGCCTGAAGACGGAGTGCTTCTTGACAAAAAGAAATAGCTTAGTGCTTTGTTTTGGTTTTCCTTAGTGCCATGTCCTTGCAATACTATTCAAATAAACTTTAATTTAAATTCGCGGTTTTAAAAAAATATCGACTTTTGTTTATCATATTTTTATGATTTCATGTAGCTATGGAGGTTCTGTGCGTACAAAATGGATGCAAAAGAACAGAGGCACTTATCGACATTTTGGCAGGCGAGCACTGTTCAAACTTGTGGCGATAGTATGGTTCAAATGGCTCTGAGCACTATGGGACTTAACTACTGAGGTCATCAGTCCCTTAGAACTTAGAGCTACTTAAACCTAACTAACCTAAGGACATCACACACATCCATGCCCCAGGCAGGATTCGAACCTGCGACCGTAGCGGTCACGCGCTTCCAAACTGACGCGCTTAGAACCGCACGGCCACACCGGCCGGCGTGGCGATAGTAACTATACCACCGAAAGTATGACAAGAGGTTTCAAGAAACGTTTCCTCATTTAATAGCTGCATTGGACATTCGGCAGCGTAAGCAGAAACCAGGCATCGCATATGAAGTACCGCTAACATAAAGGAAATTTAACTCGATCGAAGCGTCTAAGAGTTTTTCAAAGAGTTTAATCAACTGTAATGACTATCCCCTGTCTTAGCTTCATTATTCTTTGGAAAAGCGCTTAGATCACTGGATAGTTGCTAAGATCTTTGATTAATTTAAACTTCTGTTTTGTTTATTTTCTTCTTGTGCATTATGTCTTGTATATCAGCTAACGCACCCATATTTCTGGTAACAATTTTTATTTTCTCGAAAATGGCAAATCTTTGCCCTCTTACATGCCAGGGTCGAGTACATTTGCAAAGCGCTTCTGTTTCCTGCCTCTGTGAGTATTCTGAGTATCTTCTGTGTGCTTGATATGGATCAGCAGTCAATACAAATTGATCTGATGTTGCGACTGCCAATACAAACTCGTCTTATCGTTTTGTGTCACCGTCCCTCCCTGTCGCTTGCGTTCTGTTCATCTTCTCTGCCTAGGACAGTCCGACCGCTTTGTTCTACCAGTGGCTTGTATTATCACTTTACCAGTTTCCAATATTTTAGATTGCGATTTGTGATAATTTCAACAAATATGTACTACGCAGAGAAGGCTGACAGCCTTGGATTCCCTGTTTCCTTTTTTGTGGAGGAGAACCATGACAGCGTTGTTTTGCCCTTTAAGGGGAATGTCTTCTTCGAAAGTCATTCTGCAAAAAAAAAAAAAAAAAAAAAAAAAAAAAAAAAAAAAAAAAAAAAATGAGGAATTCTGCTCATACTACTTTTGTAATTTCCTAGAATCTTTCTTTCTCCGTAACTTGAATCTGTTTGGGCATCTCATTTGGTATTTTCATTATCCGCTTAACATCTTGAACCGAACAAACGTTTAAATAACAGTGGAACACGTAGGTAATTTTCTCTCTGTTAGTAGTCACTATGGCGGCTCGTGTCTTAAATGATGACTTGAAATTATCCAGCATAAGTCTCTGTTTTGTTTACAGTTGTTTCTCTTATAAATTTCAAAAATGGTTCAAATGGCTCTGAGCACTATGGGACTTAACATCTGTGGTCATCAGTCCCCTAGAACTTAGAACTACCTAAACATAACCAACCTAAGGACATCACACACATCCATGCCCGAGACAGGATTCGAACCTGCGACCGTAGCGGTCACGCGGTTCCAGACTGAAGCGCCTAGAACCGCACGGCCACACCGGCCGGCTCTTACAAATTTCAATTTGTATCCTATTCGTAGTCGTTTTAAGATATAGAGTTCAGTGTATCCTATTATGGTGCTGTTATCGTTCCTTCGAAACACTTACCTTCCCTTGCATAGTTGCCTAGATTCATTTTAGCTTTTCTTTCCCCTTTTTTTCGCGTTTGCAACATATTTTTTTTTTCATGACTACCTTGGTTAACTGTGTTCATACAACCCGACAAAAAGTCAAGCACCCAGAGAGGTAGGAGGAAACGAAATGAAGCTTAGAGGGTTGGAAGGGTATGTGAAGTTACTGCAATGATTACAAATTCAAGTCGTATGTACAAAAAGCTGCACCCCCTCTGGCCTGGATGTAAGCACTCCTTCGGCTGGGAAGGGTACCATGAAGCTGTTGTATCCTTTTCTGAGGCATGCTGACCCACAACTGCTGTAACTGGTCCTCGACATCCTGGACAGAAGTGACGTGTAGTACCTCAACATCAGGCACGTAAAGACACGTACCGTGCTTGGACGAGCATTATCCTCTTGAAAAATGGCACCACAACTGCCTCATGCGAGGCAACACATGAGGACTCACGACGTCCGTTGTGCCACCGGAGTTCCCTCGAGTGCTACCAGCCGTTACCTCGAGTCATACGCTGCGACGCTTTCATTAGCAGTCCATGCTTTCCGGTCAGGGTACAGCTTCAGAGGCAGCCGTTCGTGTTGTGGCCTCATGCTACCAACAGCCTACACATGGACTGTAATTTCAAAAAATGGTTCAAATGGCTCTGAGCACTATGGGACTTAGCATCTATGGTCATCAGTCCCCTAGAACTTAGAACTACTTAAACCTAACCAACCTAAAGACATCACACAACACCCAGCCACCATGAGGCAGAGAAAATCCCTGACCCCGCCGGGAATCGAACCCGGGAACCCGGGCGTGGGAAGCGAGAACGCTACCGCACGACCACGAGATGCGGGCGGGACTGTAATTCCCTAGCCTGGCGGTCGCTAGTCTCCATCGAGCGGTGCGGATGACACAAAAGTGCGTTACTTGCTCTCAGAAGGCAGGCTCAGCTGTGGGGGGGTTACGACGTACACTGTGCACAATTTGGCACAATTCGTCGATCCCCATTTGTGGTCGTCAGATGTGGGTGACTGGAACCTCGAACGACGGGGACGCCTGTTTCCCCATTCCAATGCCGTACAACGTTGGGTCATTGTCACATTAGAATGCTCCATGAATCTGGATATTGCACGATTTGATAATACGGCAAAATGGAAACCCACCATGAGGCTCCTTTCAAACTCTTTCAGATGCTGATAACGCTGTCTCACACGTGTACGCCTCACTTCCGTATTCTGCGCAGTGATCACTCAACATATGACACTGTCCACACCGCTTATATACCTCCCAGCCCTGGCAACAACACTAATGGACTCTCGTGCCGTTCTACTTATCACAGAGCTATAATCACTGACATATCCGCCGATTGTGTGTGTAGGCGTACGAAGTTACAAAGACATCTGACCAGGACTTGTGGGTGCTTAACTTTTTTTGGTCAGGCGCTGTAAGCACTACTTCAAGATGACATACAGCACAGTCCAAATGAAACATGCAGCTGCAACAGTCATTAAGACAACTCATTGCTAGCTTCTGTGTATAGAATCCCTCAATGTTCCAGACACGTCAGCTACCATTTAAAGATTATTCGAAGATAAGAGTTTCGTTACAACTGCAATTAACTGCTTTCTCGCGCTATAGCGGGCAACTCCTGCACTCCTGCATATGGACACAAGTCAGTGTCGTTAGTGAAACGTGTTGCAGAGAGCAAGAAATGCGTGGACTGATACTGATTACGTTATTTACGGGCATCAACACAACCGCTTATCTAATTTCAATTTTGGAGAAAAGGAAGGAATCATCGTTGAAACGTTGGGCTCAAGCTCGGGGAGTATTTAAAAAAAAAATGGTTCAAATGGCTCTGAGCACTATGCGACTCAACTTCTGAGGTCATCAATCGCCTAGAACTTAGAACTAATTAAACCTAACTAACCTAAGGACATCACAGACATCCATGCCCGAGGCAGGATTCGAACCTGCGACCGTAGCGGTCACGCGGTTCCAGACTGAAGCGCCTTTAACCGTACGGCCACACCGGCCGGCGGTATTTTAAAGTGCGAATGTTTAATACGCAGTAAGAAAATTCGGAAGTGGTTTATAGTTATCTTATCTGTGAAAATCTGATACCACGCTTAACTCGATCATATACAGGGAACCAAAACTCCGTCTGCTTACGAACAGCGCAATTTCATCACATCTGTTACATATTGCATCCAAAAGCGCAAGCCGAAAATTACGTCAGCCGCCTTTTTCTCTTGGAAGCTGTACGCACAAGATAACATATGCCTACGTAGACTGCATGACTCAGTTCCATAAAGCACTCACCTAGAGTCAAGTAACGTAAACAATGTGAAGGTGCTCGAAGTGCTACTGAATAATTCGTAAATTTAGTGTACATGTTACATTTTTCGTAAATGTGTTTTCCCGTTAATAAGAGGCGCAGTGGTGGCAGCCGAATAAAAAAGGGCTACCCTCAAAGGTTCCTAGTGAACGTTATTTCAGAACGTAAATCACACAGTCGTGTAGGTATCTATCCACCTGGCAATGAAGACAGTCGGCACACCGACGCTCAACCACATTTGGAAACGTGGAGGATGGTGGATCAGAGAACAGATTTCGCTGAGAAACACGAGGAACCGCTTTATTCCCCTACCAGTGAGAGGCAAAGGGGCGAATGGCACCGAGGGAGTTTTGCATTTAATCTTGCTGGTGGAATACATGATTGTTGTACACAAGACACGTTCAGAAAGTAAGTGCACTAGATACCATTTTTTTTTTAGAAAAACCGTATTGAAAACGAATTACGGGATATTGTTGACACACTTGTAGACTATTTTTCCACATAATCGCCATCCCGTTCAATGCAAGTGGCGAGCCGTAGCACTAGCTTCTTTATGCGCTCGTCGAACCCTACCGACATCTCCATCCCCTGCTTCAGAACCTCTTTCTGCACCTGTTTGCCGGTTGAAAATTTAATTCCATTCATGTGTGCCTCCAGGGAGGTGAAAAGACGAAAAACTGAAAACGATAAGTCAGGGGAACAGGGGGAGTGTTTCAAAACATCCCAACCAAATGACTGCAAGAGCCCCTTGGTGGCTAAGCGTTGGCGAAGACGGGCATTGTCGTGCAACAAGCGCACTCGTCTCGTCACAATTTCACTCCTTTTGTTCTGAGTGCTCCTTTGGAGTTTTTTAGTATCTCAGAACATCGTTATGCATTCACGGTCTCCCCCTGAGATAGAAATTCGACCAAAATGATGCCTTTTCGATCGCAAATCGCTGAACGCATGATTTTTTGGCCCCAAAATTGTAGTTTCGATTTTTTTTTTTTTTTTATTTTTTTTTTTTTTTTATTTTTAGCAAAGGGGGAGTTGGTGCGACTCTCCTCTGTGACGACTGTCCTTTTGCCTCAGGTGCGTAACTAGCCACCCACGTTTCATTTGATTGATGGTTCAAATGGCTCTGAGCACTATGGGACTTAACATCTATGGCCATCAGTCCCCTAGAACTTAGAACTACTTAAACCTAACTAACCTAAGGACAGCACACAACACCCAGTCATCACGAGGCAGAGAAAATCCCTGACCCCGCCGGGAATCGAACCCGGGAACCCGGGCGTGGGAAGCGAGAACGCTACCGCACGACCACGAGCTGCGGACCACGTTTCATTTCCAGTCACAATAAAGCTTAGGAAAGTCACACCTTCGTATTCAAGTCCCTCAAGAAACTCACAGGCGCCATTGGCCCGATTTTTCTTGTACTGCCCTGTCAGCTTTATTGGTACCCATCTAGCGCAGTTTCTGGTACCCAGCGTTTCTGTTGAGTGTCTGGTATAAGAGAGTTCTGGAGAGTTGTGGAAACACTGCAGAAATTTCATCCACTGTCTATCTCGATTTTTTGCCCGAACTCGTCCGTCAAAATGGAAGGTCTGCCAATCCTTTGTTCGTCATGAACATTTGTTCCGTCTCCTCTGAACTCTCAACACCACTTAAACACACTCGTTCTGTTCATAATACCTTGACCATAAAACGTTTCGATTCGTGAAGAAATTTCAGTGGGTGCTAGTGGCTCGCACTTGGCTGGATTTCTTATCGACATCTTTCACGCAAATGGACACTACAACTTGAGTTTACGCACTAACGTGTTCCTGAGATACTCGCTAGGTCATGTCACCCATCCCACTCTGTCAACAGCCACCAGCAAAGAGAAAACCACACCCCGTTACGGTCAGAGCACTCTTACTTTCTCAACATGCCTCTATTTTACCTGTTGATTTCAACTACAGTTGTCTGTAATTATTTTAGGAAAAAAAAGGAGTCTCTCTCTGTCTCTCTCTCTCTCTCTCTCTCTCTCTCTCTCTCTCTCGCACACACACACACACACACACACACACACACACACACAACGACCGATACAACACAAACGGTATTCCTATTTACAACTGTCGTTTAAGTATTTAGCACTGATAATATGCATCCTATGAGTGTATTTGAGTAGTCATGTATAACAAAGCTAAGGAACTTCCTGTTAAGAAGTGTCGGTGTAATTTATAATTATAATAAATCGCCAATTCTTTCTTCGATTTTTCGAGGGCTTGGTTACGCAGACACGCCAGAGCACAGCTTAAACTGCTACATTTACATCTACATTTATACTCCGCAAGCCACCCAACGGTGTGTGGCGGAGGGCACTTTACGTGCCACTGTAATTACCTCCCTTTCCTGTTCCAGTCGCGTATGGTTCGCGGGAAGAACGACTGTCTGAAAGCCTCCGTGCGCGCTCTAATCTCTCTAATTTTACATTCGTGATCTCCTCGGGAGGTATAAGTACGGGGAAGCAATATATTTGATACCTCATCCAGAAACGCACCCTCTCGAAACCTGGCGAGCAAGCTACACCGCGATGCAGAGCGCCTCTCTTGCAGAGTCTGCCACTTGAGTTTATTAAACATCTCCGTAACACTATCACGGTTACCAAATAACCCTGTGACGAAACGCGCCGCTCTTCTTTGGATCTTCTCTATCTCCTCCGTCAAACCGATCTGGTACGGATCCCACACTGATGAGCAATACTCAAGTATAGGTAGAACGAGTGTTTTGTAAGCCACCTCCTTTGCTGATGGACTACATTTTCTAAGCACTCTCCCAATGAATCTCAACCTGGTACCCGCCTTACCAACAATCAATTTTATATGATTGTTCCACTTCAAATCGTTCCGCACGCATACTCCCAGATATTTTACAGAAGTAACTGCTACCAGTGTTTGTTCCGCTATCATATAATCATACAATAAAGGATCCTTCTTTCTATGTATTCGCAATACATTACCTTTGTCTATGTTAAGGGACAGTTGCCACTCCCTGCACCAAGTGCCTATCCGCTGCAGATCTTCCTGCATTTCGCTACAATTTTCTAATGCTGCAACTTCTCTGTATACTACAGCATCATCCGCGAAAAGCCGCATGGAACTTCCGACACTATCTACTAGGTCATTTATATATATTGTGAAAAGCAATGGTCCCATAACACTCCCCTGTGGCACGCCAGAGGTTACTTTAACGTCTGTAGACGTCTCTCCATTGCTGCGAGTCATTTGAATGTGTATTAAACAAAATAGATAATGTTTTATCACTGAGAATTATTTACATACAGTACGTCGTGAAATAATGGCAGAAAGAAACAAAGGAACAAAGATTGTGCCATGACCATTCTGTTTACGGTATATTATCCAAAATGGAGTACAGTGGATGTCTGCTTTGAGAAGCGACATTATACATCCTATTGTTGATGGTAGACCATAATGTACTGTCACAAACAACGGACTGCCCAGAGTGCCATGTTCCACGGATCATCTTGCTGAATGCGGAGTCATTGCGTTAGTGGCACTGACAGAAGGCGCAAAAGGATAGTTACACGGTCAATATGGAATGCACGTTCACGTGATGCGCGCGGATCGGTACTTGATTAGGTAATTCGCGACTGACGAACAGAAAAATCTCTGACTTCTGCGCCATGTGTTACCCTAACACTAAATTTTGGCTCCTCTAAGCGTACAGTGACTGACTGGTTTTCTTCCGCTGAAAAGTATATATATATATATATATATATATATATATATATATATATATCAAATGCGCGATTAACAATTGACATTAGTTGTGCAGGGGCGGAGGACGAGACAAACAGTCGTCGTCTAAATAGACGAGGCTAAATTTGAAACTTTTCACAGGCCTAAAAATACGTCGGACAACGAGTGTTCTGTGGAATTAAGCGAGGGTCGAAAAATTCTTCCTTGTGCCCACTAAAGAATTATCCAAGGAAGCCTTGATAAGAATAACCAAAGGATAGATCCTCCCTGACACAACGACCGTTAGCGGCTGCGGGAAGTCATATGACGCTCAAAGTAGCGAAGATTTTTAGCATCTTAGAGAGCTCGGTAGATCCGACAGATCGTTCCGTTCACACACAGAATGTGGCGAGACGCAATGGCAGAAAGAGCGGACATTTTGTGGGTTACCTAGGTGAGTAGGCCTACATGTTCTGTCAAGAAAATTGCTCGAAAAAAGTGTTGCGTCACTTTTTCGTAAAGGCGGGTGAATTTTACCCGCCCAGTGGAACTGTATTGTAATAATTCCTTCGAATAAATATGTAGGCATTACTAGCTACTGCAATTCCTTGCCTTTTGGCGAAAACGGAGCCTTCCTTTTCCTCACCATTAAAGGTATGTGAAATCCTAGCTTTGGCTGCTTTATTACTTTGAGAGATAAGCCATTCGTATTTTATGTATATGGAAATGGTATCTGTTCTTTCGGACATGGAAAAATGGAAATGAAGTCCCACGCTTTTTTACGGAGCATAGGGGAACGATGCGGGAGACCCGCACCATATATATATATATATATATATATATATATATATATATATATATATATATATATATAAGGCTCACCGGCCATTTGACCATCTCCTTCTGTGCCGATGCACAAAGAGTGCCCGAATTCTTACGGGAATCGGTAGTAAATCCGCGAGTAATGTGTATAATGGGCAGGGACACTATGAATACCGTATGGGACAATAAGTTGCTAATGTGTGTCTGACGGGAGGCGTGCCAGAGACAAATCCCTGCAGTCGCACTATTCCTCTGTGCCCTCGGTGGCTCAGATGCATAGCGCCTCTGCCATGTAAGCAGGGGATACCGGGTTCGAGTCGCGGTCGGGGCACACATTTTCAACTGTCCCCGTTGACTTATATCAACGCCTGTAAGCAGCTAAGGGTGTTCATTTCATTGTAATTTTATACGTACTGCACGCTTCATGTTTGCCATAGTGTCTATGTGTCCGCGCGAGGAAAACGTGAGGTAGTCATTGGCTGACTATATTACGTGCCCTGTGTTAAATTCTGTGCTGTGATCGGGCCTGCGAGATCACGTGCTCTGTGCTCTCACTGGCCGACATACGCAAATTGTGCAGCGCAGTCTCGCTCTAAGAGCCTCCGAAACTAGAGTGTCGTACTGTATTTCGTATTTATAATTGAGTATTACGAAAATATGTAGTTTGAATAACACACCGACTTAAAGATCTCTAACTAAGGACTCGTCGAATCCATGCTAAACTGAATCGAAGCCGTACTGCCTTCCACAAATGGACCAACAAATGATTAGGCAGGTGTTCATAAACTTTCAACTCATCAGTGTGTAATTCTAATGACAAAACTAATACTGCTGGAATACTTCTGTTTCTCTTCAGCTTGAGTTTACGTTCCATTTCGCATTAGGATGAAAACAAACTGACAGAAAAAAATCGCAACACCAGGAAGGAGTGGTGCGACATAAACGAAAGCTGGAAGCCGTGTTTCCACACTTTGTAAGTAGGTTGTTTAGATTTTTATATTGGTAACGCCACGTAGCGCTCTGTATGAAAATCACTGACTGTGCTGTGTACAATCGGTGGCTGGTTGGGATTGTTGGAATATTCCCAATTGGAGTGTTGGGCAGCTGGATGTGAACAGTGCGTAGCGTTGGGCAGTTGGAGGTGAGGCGGCAGCAATGGTGAGTGTGGGGAGAGAGATGGCAGAATTTTGAGAGCGGACGATCTGGACGTGTGTCCGTCAGAAAAAGAAAATTTGTAAGACTGGATGTCATGAACTGCCTTTTGAACACTATTACGGTAAATACATTGTTTGTTCTCTATCAGAATCTTTCATTTACTAACTGTGCCTATCAGTAGTTAGTGCCTTCAATAGTTAGGATCTTTTATTTAGCTGGCAGTAGTGGCGCCTCTGTATTGCAGTAGTTTGAGTAACGAAAATTTTTGTGAGGTAAGTGATTCATGTAAGGTATAGGTTATTGTTAGTCAGGGGCATTCTTTTGTAGGGATTATTGAAAGTCAGATTGCGTTGTGCTAAAAAGAAAGTATTGTGTGTCAGTTTACTGTGAAGTGTTGGCAGAAGAGCCAACACTGTGTTGCTAGAGGAGGCCGAAATGCACGCGTTTAATTACACGCTGACTGGCGTGAGGTCTGGAACAGTTAAGGGAATTAATAGTAGCAAATAAAGTACGTAGTTGATATAATACTTAACGTTAATCCACAATTGTAGAACATCTCTCGTTACGGTACATGCTTCGCAATATTCATTATCAAATGCTATGGCGCCTTGCTAGGTCGTAGCAAATGACGTAGCTGAAGGCTATGCTAACTATCGTCTCGGCAAATGAGAGCGTATTTGTCAGTGAACCATTGCTATGAACGTCGGCTGTACAACTGGGGCGAGTGCTATGAAGTCTCTTTAGACCTGCCGTGTGGTGGCGCTCGGTCTGCAATCACTGACAATGGCGACACGCGGGTCCGACGTATACTAATGGACCGCGGACGATTTAAAGGCTACCACCTAGCAAGTGTGGTGTCTGGCTGTGACACCACATACTGTTGATCAGAATAAGTAGAGAGAGAAATGTCTGAGTACGTTCAGTTTTGCTCAACTGCTTGAAAAACAAATAATGTAAGAGGTTTACCTACCAGCACAGTCAAACTTAATTTTTATAAGGGGATGTTTCAACCTGAAAGATGATGCACTTTAAATAAACGCTGTAACTGTCACGGGCTTTACTTACCTTTGAGTTTGGAGATGGTGCTAGTCAAGAATGTCTTCAAGACGGCAGTAACGCCACTATCAACACCTCAATTTTGAACGAGGTCGTGTAATAGGGCTACGAGAAGCTGGGTGCTCCTTCTGCGATGATGCAGAGAGACTTGGTAGGAATGTGGCCACTGTACATGACTTATAGCAGCGGTGATCACGGGAAGAAGACCTGGCTCCAGACGGCCACGTGGCACTACCGAGAGGGAAGACCATCGTGTTCAGCGTATGGCTTTGGCGCGTAGTACTACATCAGCAGCAGCAATTCCAGGAGCAGTCGCAGCCACAGTGACTATATGAATGTGAGGTCCATGGAAACCTCAAATAAATGCTACCACAGTGACACAACGAGCTGTTACAAATCTATTACTTGCAGGACAGCTCCGAACCTGACGCCCTGCAGCATGCGTTCCACTGACCCTAAACCACCGCCATTTGAAAACTTCAGTGGTGTCAAGCGAGAGCTCTTTGGAGGCAGGGCGGAGATTCGTTGTGATTTCTGGTGAAACCTGTTTCTGCCTCGGTGCCAGTGATGGCCGTGTATCGGTTAGAAGGGGAATAGCTGAGCGTCTGCAACCAACCCATCTGCATGCTAAACACACTGGAGCTATACTTGGAGTTAGGATCAGGGGTGCGATTTTGAATGACAGCAGCCGCACTGCCGTTGTTATCTCATGCTCCCTGACTGCAAATACAGGGTGTTTCAAAAATGACCAGTATATTTGAAACGGCAATAAAAACTAAACGAGCAGCGATAGAAATACACCGTTTGTTGCAATAGGCTTGGGACAACAGTACATTTTCAGGCAGACAAACTTTCGAAATTACAGTAGTTACAATTTTCAACAACAGATGGCGCTGCGGTCTGGGTAACTCTATAGTACGATATTTTCCACATATCCACCATGCGTAGCAATAATATGGCGTAGTCTCTGAATGAAATTACCCGAAACCTTTGACAACGTGTCTGGCGGAATGGCTTCACATGCAGATGAGATGTACTGCTTCAGCTGTTCAATTGTTTCTGGATTCTGGCGGTACGCCTGGTCTTTCAAGTGTCCCCACAGAAAGAAGTCACAGGGGTTCATGTCTGGCGAATAGGGAGGCCAATCCACGCCGCCTCCTGTATGTTTCGGATAGCCCAAAGCAATCACACGATCATCGAAATATTCATTCAGGAAATTAAAGACGTCGGCCGTGCGATGTGGCCAGGCACCATCTTGCATATACCACGAGGTGTTCGCAGTGTCGTTTAAGGCAGTTTGTACCGCCACAAATTCACGAAGAATGTCCAGATAGCGTGATGCAGTAATCGTTTCGGATCTGAAAAATGGGCCAATGATTCCTTTGGAAGAAATGTCGGCCCAGACCAGTACTTTTTGACGATCCAGGGACGATGGGACTGCAACATGGGGCTTTTCGGTTCCCCATATGCGCCAGTTCTGTTTATTGACGAAGCCGTCCAGGTAAAAATAAGCTTCGTCAGTAAACCAAATGCTGCCCACATGCATATCGCCGTCATCAATCCTGTGCACTATATCGTTAGCGAATGTCTCTCGTGCAGCAATGGTAGCGGCGCTGAGGGGTTGCCGCGTTTGAATTTTGTATGGATAGAGGTGTAAACTCTGGCGCATGAGACGGTACGTGGACGTTGGCGTCATTTGGACCGCAGCTGCAACACGGCGAACGGAAACCCGAGGCCGCTGTCGGATCACCTGCTGCACTAGCTGCGCGTTGCCCTCTGTGGTTGCCGTACGCGGTCGCCCTACCTTTCCAGCACGTTCATCCGTCACGTTCCCAGTCCATTAAAATGTTTCAAACAGATCCTTTATTGTATCGCTTTTCGGTCCTTTGGTTACATTAAACCTCCGTTGAAAACTTCGTCTTGTTGCAACAACACTGTGTTCTAGGCGGTGGAATTCCAACACCAGAAAAATCCTCTGTTCTAAGGAATAAACCATGTTGTCTACAGCACACTTGCACGTTGTGAACAGCACACGCTTACAGCAGAAAGACGACGTACAGAATGGCGCACCCACAGACTTCGTTGTCTTCTATATCTTTCACATCACTTGCAGCGCCATCTGTTGTTGAAAATTGTAACTACTGTAATTTCGAAAGTTTGTCCGCCTGAAAATGTACTGTTGTCCCAAGCATATTGCAACAAACGGTGTAATTCTATCGCTGCTCGTTTAGTTTTTATTGCCGTTTCAAATATACCGGTCATTTTTGAAACACCCTGTATGTACGTCATGCACATGATTCGATCTTTCCAACAGGGTAAGCGCTACTGTAACCCAACCCGCTCTACAGGGTGTCTACACGTTACCCTGGCCTGCTCAATCACCAGATCTCTCTTTCCAATCGAGCACATATGGGACATCAATGGACGACAACTCCAGCGTCATCCACAAGCAGCATTACGCGTCCCTTCATTAATCGAACAAGTGCAACAGGCATGAACACAATTACGCACACTGGCATGCAGCACCTGCGTAACACAATGCATGGACGTTTGCGTGCTTGCATTCAACATTCTGCCGCTTCCACCGATTATTAATGCACCGTCATTTCAAATTTGCAATGGCTTACCTCGCGCTTACATTAACCTGTGATCTTGTAATGTTAATCATTTATACAGGGTGTTACAAAAAGGTACGGCCAAAAACTTTCAGGAAACATTTCTCACACACAAAGAAAGAAAATATGTTATGTGGACATGTGTCCGGAAACGCTTACTTTCTATGTTAGAGCTCATTTTATTACTTCTCTTCAAATCACATTAATCATGGAATGGAAACACACAGCAACAGAATGTACCAGCGTGACTTCAAACACTTTGTTACAGGAAATGTTCAAAATGTCCTCCGTCAGCTAGGATTCATGCATCCACCCTCCGTCGCATGGAATCCCAGATGCGCTGATGCAGCCCTGGAGAATGGCGTATTGTATCACAGCCGTCCACAATACGAGCACGAAGAGTCTCTACATTTGGTACCGGGGTTGCGTAGACAAGAGCTTTCAAATGCCCCCATAAATGAAAGTCAAGAGGGGTTGAGGTCAGGAGAGCGTGGAGGCCATGGAATTGGTCCGCCTCTACCAATCCATCGGTCACCGAATCTGTTGTTGAGAAGCGTACGAACACTTCGACTGAAATGTGCAGGAGCTCCATCGTGCATGAACCACATATTGTGTCGTACTTGTAAGGCACATGCTCTAGCAGCACAGGTAGAGTATCCCGTATGAAATTATGATAACGTGCTCCAATGAGCGTAGGTGGAAGAACATGGGGCCCAATCAAGACATCACCAACAATGCCTGCCCAAACGTTCACAGAAAATCTGTGATGATGACGTGATTGCACAATTGCGTGCGGATTCTCGTCAGCCCACACATGTTGATTGTGAAAATTTACAATTTGATCACGTTGGAATGAAGCCTCATCCGTAAAGAGAACATTTGCACTGAAATGAGGATTGACACACTGTTGGATGAACCATTCGCAGAAGTGTACCCGTGGAGGCCAATCAGCTGCTGATAGTGCCTGCACACGCTGTACATGGTACGGAAACAACTGGTTCTCCCGTAGCACTCTCCATACAGTGACGTGGTCAACGTTACCTGGTACAGCAGCAACTTCTCTAACGCTGACATTAGGGTTATCGTCAACTGTACGAAGAATTGCCTCGTCCATTGCAGGTGTCCTCGTCGTTCTAGGTCTTCCCCAGTCGCGAGTCATAGGCTGGAATGTTCCGTGCTCCCTAAGACGTCGATCAATTGCTTCGAACGTCTTCCTGTCGGAACACCTTCGTTCTGCAAATCTGTCTCGATACAAACGTACCGCGCCACGGCTATTGCCGCGTGCTAATCCATACATCAAATGGGCATCTGCCAACTCCGCATTTGTAAACATTGCACTGACTGCAAAACCACGTTCGTGATGAACACTAACCTGTTGATGCTACGTACTGATGTGCTTGATGCTAGTACTGTAGAGCAATGAGTCGCACCTCAACACAAGCACCGAAGTCAACATTACCTTCCTTCAATTGGGCCAACCTCTCGGTGAATCGAGGAAGTACAATTCATACTGACGAAACTAAAATGAGCTCTAACATGGAAATTAAGCGTTTCCGGACACATGTCCACATAACATCTTTTCTTTATTTGTGTGTGAGGAATGTTGCCTGAAAGTTTGGCCGTAGCTTTTTGTAACACCCTGTATATGTTACCTAGACAAAAGTATTCCCGAAATTTCATTACTCTACATTGATCATATTTTGGTGTCTATTTCATGATGCACTGCTCTGTATTCCCTTCTGTAAGGAAACATTAACAAGGGCTTTCGGTGTTTGTAGCAACGAACGTAATGAATATCATTTGGACTGGCCCCTTGTGTTTGTCTCTGGAGACACAGAACTACTGATCTGATGTGCCAACAAACAGTTTGGCTAGTTCCGTCTCAGTAAAATTTTCCTCTCAGCTCGTTGTGCTGTTTTTGAGGAGCTGTTTGGGAACCAGGCGCCAAACTAAACATTAGGAGGCAATTGATTTACGCAACACAAACCCTGTGTATCACATTGGATGGTGAATACCAACAAGCAGCGGAGGAGGAAGTACTCCGAAGCGCCAAAGAAACTGGTATAGGCATGCATATTAAAATGCACAGATATGTAACTCGGCAGAATACGGCGCTGCCACCGGCAGCGCCTATATAAGACGACAAGTGTCTGGCGCAATTGTTAGATCGGTTGCTGCTGCTACAAAGGCAAGTTAACAAGATTTAAGTGAGTTTGAACGTGGTGTTATAGTCGGCGCAAGAGCGACGGGACACAGCATCTCCGAGGTAGCAATGAAGTGCGGATTTTCCCGTATGACCGTTTCATGAGTGTACCGTGAATACCAGGAGTCCGGTAAATCATCAAATCTCCGACATCGCTGCAGCATGAAAAAGGTCCTGTAAGAACGGGACCGACGATGACTTAAGAGAATCGTTCAACTTGACAGAAGTGCAACCCTTCCGCAAATTGCTGTAGATTTCCATGTTGGGCCATCAGCCGGCCGCTGTGGCCGAGCAGTTCTAGGCGCTTCAGCCCACAACTGCGCTGCTGCTACGGTCGCAGGTTCGAATCCTGCCTCGGGCATGGATGTGTGTGATGTCCTTAGGTTAGTTAGGTTTAAGAAGTTCTAAGTTAGGGGACTGATGACCTCAGATGTTAAGTCCCATCGTGCTTAGAGCCACTTTTGAGCTGGGCCATCAACAAGTATCAGGGTGCGAACCGTTCAACGAAACATCATCGATAAGGGCTTTCGGAGCCAAAGACTCACTCGTGTACGCTTGATTACTGCACGCCACAAAGCTTTACGCCTCGCCTGCGCCCTTCTACTGGGCTATCGATAACTGGAAACTGATCAGACAAGTCTCGTTTCAAGTTGTATCGAGCGTATGGAAGTGTATGGGTATGGAGACACCCTCATGAATACATGGACCCTGCATATCAGCAGGAAACGGTTCAAGCTGGCGGAGGCTATGTAATGTCGTCGGGCGTGTGTAGTTGGAGTGATATGGGACCCCGAATAAGTCTAGATACGACTCTGGCAACTGACATGTACATAAGCATCCCGTCTGATTACTTGCATTCATTCATGTCCATTGTGCTTTCCGATGGACTTGGGAAATTCCAGCAGTACAGTACGACACGCCACACGTCCAGAATTGCTACAGAGTGGCTCCAGGAACACTCTTCAGTGTTTAAACACTTCCACTGGCCACCAAACGTAGTTGAGTCCATGCCACGTCGTGTTGCGGCACTTCTGTGTGCTCGCGGGCAGCCCACACGATTTTAGGCAGGTGTACCAGTTTCTTTGCCTCTTCAGTGTAGAATGAAAGAATGAAATACTGTCTGCGCTGATTTATCCGTTGTGCGGCCTGATGCTTCTTGATGCTCCTTCAGGAGTACACTGAGTGTATCGATACTGTGGTTTAGCCCTTCCATTTTTAGGGTACCGTACATCACTTGCTAAACACGGAGACAGCCTGTCTGCCGGTCTGTCCGCCTGCTCAAAACCCTTTTTGTCAGGAATGGTTAGACGTATCAAGTTGAAATTTGTGTTACATGTTAAGGTCTACTGTCCCTTCTCGATGTAAAAAAAGTGGAGCTTCTAAGGCAGTGCAATCAAAAGATAAGGCCGTTTATGTCACATAGTTTGACACCCGCAAACTCAGTCATCAAAACCTACTGGATGCTTGCCACTGGTCTAGAATCAAGAAATATGGCAAGAAACACTGTATCAATGCTTGAATAAAGCAAAACATCCGATAGTTGTGAATTTATAAGTGTACCACACGATTTTTTTGTCATTTGTTATCACACTGTCTGTTTGCAAGTCCGTCTGTCAAGGCCCCTTTTCTCAGGAACGGGTAGACTTAGCACGATGAAATTTATGTCACATACTAAGGTCTATGGTCCTTGGTGGTGCAATAAATATTATCTTTTAAGACAATGCTGTCAAGAAATACGGCCATGGAAGTCACATATTTTTAAACTCGCAAACTCACTCATCAAAACCTGTAGGGTGCTTCCGGCTGGTCTAGATTCATGAAATTTGACAAGAAGAAAGATTTTACAGTACGAGTAAGCGTAAAATAAAAAGTTGTTAATTTATAACTATATCACACGAAACAAAATTTTCACTTGTTTTCGGACCGTCCGTCTGTTAAGACTGCTTTTTCTTGGGAAGGGATAGACGTATCACGTTAAAATTTTTGTCACCTACTAAGGTCCATAGTTTGTTGGCAGTGTGGTGTCACCGCCAGACACCACACTTGCTAGGTGGTAGCCTTTAAATCGGCCGCGGTCCGTTAGTATACGTCGGATCCGCGTGTCGCCACTGTCAGTGATTGCAGACCGAGCGCCGCCACACGGCAGGTCTAGAGAGACTTCCTAGCACTCGCCCCAGTTGTACAGCCGACTTTGCTAGCGATGGTCCACTGACAAATTACGCTCTCATTTGCCGAGACGATAGTTAGCATAGCCTTCAGCTACGTCATTTGCTACGACCTAGCAAGGCGCCATGTTCAGTTACTATTGATATTGTAAATAATGTACAGACAAGAGCTACGTTCAACATTAATGGATTAAAGTTAAGTATTCCACCAGTTACCTCCTTTTTTTCTGAAGTCTAAATTCCTTGTCCTGTTCCAGACCTCACGCCAGCCTGCGTGAGCTAAAACGCGTGCCTTTCGGCTTCCTCTAAAAATCCTGTGGGCTCTCCTGCCAGCCCACAACAGGCAGTATAATACAGTCATGATCATAAATTAAGGATAATGCTGATACATGGTGAAACAACGCTCTGGTAAGCGGTTTGCGGGTTTAAATCACCTCGGGGTATGATTATGCGGTGCTTTTGACCTGCGGTCGTCGCACGGTGGCGCTGGCAGCAGTCCACATACGCAGAGGTGTGTTGGAGCATGTCAGAGTACGGTGCTGTGAGTCAGTGTGCAGACGTTTTGAGAAGTGCTACTGGTGACTGTGTGTTGAAAATGGCTCAAAGAGCACATATTGATGACGTTATGAGGGGTAAAATATTAGGGCGATTGCAGACTTGTCAAACACAGCAGGTCGTAGCACGGGCCCTCCGTGTACCACAATTGTGATCTCAAGATTATGGCAACGATTCCCGCAGACAGGAAACGTGTACAACAGCATAAGAAGACCGATATCTCACCATCACTGCCTGTGGGCGGCCACGGAGTACTGCAGGTAGCCTTGCTCGGGGCCTTACTGCAGCCACTGGAACAGCTGTCTCCAGACACACAGTCTACGGACGACTGAACAGACATGGTTTATTCGCCCAGAGACCTGCAAGGTGCGTCCCACTGACCCCTGGTCACAAGAGAGCAAGTAAAGCCTGGTGTCAAGAACACGGTACATGGTCATTGGAACAGTGGTCCCAGGTTATGTTCACGGACGAGTCCAGGTATAGTCTGAAAAGTGATTCTCGTCGCGTTTTCATCGGGCGTGAACCAGGAACAAGATACCAACCCCTCAATGTCCTTGAAAGGGACATGTATGGAGGTCGTGGTTTGATGGTGTGGGGTGGGATTATGATTGGTGCACGTACACCCCTGCATGCCTTTGACAGAGGAACTGTAACAGGTCAGGTGTATCAGGACGTCGTTTTGAACCAGTATGTCCGCCTTTCCAGGGGTGCAGTGGGTCCTACCTCCCTCCTGATGGATGATAACGCACGGCCCCACCGAGCTGCCATCGTGGAGCAGTACCTTGAAACAGAAGATGTCAGGCGAATGGAGTGGCCTGCCCGTTCTCCAGACCTAAACCCCATCGAGCACGTCTGGGCTGCTCTCGGTCGACGTATCGCTGCACGTCTTCAAACCCCTACGACACTTCAGGAGCTCCGACAGGCACTGGTGCAAGAATGGGAGGCTATACCCCAGCAGCTGCTCGACCACCTGATCCAGAGTATGTCAACCCGTTGTGCGGACTGTGTACGTGCGCATGGTGATCATATCCCATATTGATGTCGGGGTACATGCGCAGGAAACAGTGACGTTTTGTAGCACGTGTGTTTCGGGACGGTTTTCTCAACTTATCACCAGTACCGTGGACTTACAGATCTGTGTCGTGTGTGTTCCCTATGTGCCTATGCTATTAGCGCCAGTTTTGTGTAGTGCCACGTTGTGTGGCACCACATTCTGCAGTTATCCTTAATTTATGAGCATGAGTATAGATGTAAGGTTCTAAGCGAAGGCAGCCAAAAGATAGGACCATTTATGCCGCACATTTTGACACTCGCAAACTCACTCATCAAAGGCAACATGGCGCTTCCTATTGACGTAGAATCATGTTTGCCGAGAAACAAGGCTTACACTACAACCGCAGGAAAAATAATTCGAAAAATAGTTAATTTGAAATTATATCATAGGAAAACATTTTTTGTTGTTTGCTGACGGTCTCTCTTTCGTCCACCTGTTAAGACGTCTTTTTTTCATTAACGGGTAAACGTATCAAATTGAAATTTATGTTACATACTAAAGCCTGTGGTGCCTTGGCGGTATAATAAACGTTAGGTTCTAAGTCAATTCAATCAAAATATACGGCCATTTATGTCACTTACTTTGAAACTCGCTAACTCACTCATTAAAACCTATAGACTACTTCCCCTTGGTCTAGAATCATGCATTTTGGCGAGAAGAAAACTTTCATAGTAAAAATAAGGGAAAAATCTAAAATTGTAAATTTGTAATTATATCACACGAAAAAAAAAATTTCTTTCGTCATTTGTTATCCGCTTTAAACTTGAAAGTAAAACATTCTCGAAAGTTTTGGAATCCCTGGAACCGTTATATTGCTAGTAACAATGTCGATAACAGGCAAAAATCGTCTGGATTCTCGATTCCCGGGATGGATGAACTGTCCATATACGTAATTAAGTTTGTACGGAACCCTTAGTGCGCGAGTGCTATTCGCACCTGTCTAGTTTTTTTTTAATTTCTTCAACAATTTAAACCCTTTGCAGTGCTCTGTAACGAATCGCAGTTATATGCCTAGAGCAGTATACATATAGGAAAACAGCACATTTCTAAGGAAGGCAAACAGTTTGCAGTACTGTTGTCACCAACGCTCACTGGCTTTGAAAGCGGCCACATTTACTGAATTAAAGAATTAATACTATCGTGCTACAATTTAAATAGTCCGAAATACGCAAAGGAAAGCATGGAGTCATTTGAAACAGATTACCAGCAATATTGTACGTAGATATCATGATATCGTAGAGAAAAGACATGACATGTTCGTTGAATTTCACACGCCGAAGATAATAATGTTATGTTTCGAAGAAAAAGATACTTAGTAAACATGAAGCTAAAAAGAGAACCGACGTGTAGCGGATCTAGAGGTAAGGCTTTGAGTAAGACATAAGTTATCACGTGACGACAGAAAAATAGTTAATCAGTTTCCCCGTAAGCCCGCCAATTAATACAAATTAATTTCCAAGCGAATCTGAATGCAAGTAGTAGCTGTGATCAGAATGCCATATAACGATTTTTCAAATGTTTATCGTGGCTGCCAATCCATTACGTAAGAAAACAGAGGAAAAAGAAACATGGAAACAGAGGAGAAACTATATATGTAAATGATGTCACCACCACCACCACCGTCATCATCATCATCATTATCATCTTCGTCATCACCATTATCATAAACGAAATGAAATCTAAAGGAATCACAGTAGTACGCGATGCGATAATAACGACATAACGCGACCTCACTCCAGTCTTCACTGTTGATAATTTTTGTGAATAAAGCTTTTTCAAATAATCTTATTTCACTTAAACGTTAGCGATTTCAAAGTAACAGTAAAATACTATCGCAGTACTGGAGTATGGCAGACAAGAAATCGATAGATAAAGTTACAAAAGCACATAAAATTAAGTAGTACAACTGGGTAAGAACAAACTACGATAACCCACCAGATTCAATGATTTCAACAGTTATTTTAAATACTCATTTCAAAACTTAGTTGTTATTGTTGTAGCTCAAAAATGTTTGATTAATTAGCAATGACACAAACTTCAAACTTAAGAAAAATTTGGTTTTATTTTCTAGCAAAGTTATTGCCCTTTACATTAATAAATTTTTTCATTCACAATATGACACTCGGAACATTACATGACTCCTGTTTCAGGCAATAATGACTTGCTAATGTCACTCAGAAAAAAATGAGCAAGTCAATGACGCGTTGGTACCTCTCTGGCACTGTTTGACAGAGTGGTTGGTTGTCCTTCTGAGGAACATCGTGACAAATTCGGTCCAATTGGCGGATTAGATCGTCGAAATCCCGAGATGATTAGAGGGCCCCGCCCATAATGCTCCAACCGTTCCCAACTGGGAAGACACCCGGCGACCTCGCCGGCCAAGATGGAGATTGGAATCTCAAAGACAAGCGGTAGACACTTTTGTCGTGTGCGGACGGGCATGATATTGCGGAAATGTAAGACCAGCGTTAAGGGCAAGTAAACATGGCGTAGAATATCGTCGACGTACCGATGTTCTACAAGGGTGCCACATGTAGCAACCAAAGGGGTCTTGCTATGAAAAGACATGGTACCCCAGGCCATCAAGACATAGCGCCTGTAACGTCTAGTAAGAAACAAAAACAACATATTATGTAGTAACGAGAAAATTATATGTATCATATTCTGTTATTGTATAAAATTATGTATTTTTTTATTATTTATTTTTGAGAATATCTGCGTCGGCGAGTAATGAAACCGCCACAGACGATAAATGTCGAACAAAGATTAAAATGAGTAACTAGTATATAATACGTGACGAATATCAATTTCTTTGTCTTCTTCATCTGGGAGTCGAGCGAGTAAGATATCCTGCGTCGTAGTAGCGAACGCTAGTGTAGCATTCTTTTGTCGAGACTAAGAGATGTACGCCATTACGTGTGAATTCATAAAGGTGTGTAACAATTGAAATATTTAAATGTTTTAATAGAGTTATGTAAATGAAAACTTGCATTATTAATTGTTAAAGCTTGCTTGCCTATTATCCCATCCTGTTGAGACATTTTTCAGTTATATAAATATTATCTGTGGTGCTGAGCTGCGTGGCGAACGAAAGAGCCGCTGCCGCGGCGTATTCAAACGACTTCCAATATAGTCTATCATACCGCAAGGAAGCGGTAAAGTAACAATAAAATAATATTATTTCTTTTAGCTTCCAGACTTGCAGTGCAGATCAGCAGATTTTATGATGTGTTGCAGGTTGACGCGGGCTGCTGATAGTACATAACTCACAGTACAAATAAGTTAATGTACCGTCAAAATCTAATAGGAATCTTGCTGTGCTCCGTTCTGGTCTGGCAAACTTTATAGTGAAAACGTATTTTTTTTAATAAGAGTCTCATGTTCTTGTGCTAGTCGTGGCATTGAATGGTGTTTACCGAGAAACAAAATCCACTGCAAAATTTTGTTGTTGAACGATCATACGAACTGTAACATCAGTGTTCATAACCAAGTAATTTCAATTTTCAACAACTATAAAGTAGGGAAGATATGTTGATTTTTAGAATGAGTTACAGTCACGAAAAAACGTTCCTTTAATTGTAGGCCACATACAGAACAATAAGATCTCAATATATATATTTTGCTTTGTTAAAAGGTAATGATGATAAAGAAATTCAAAGCACGGCATTATTAACAGATATTTCGCGGCTCTTTTCGTATATGCGATATTAAAAAACGCGAAACGCCCCAGGCCATCAGCCCTGATTGACGGTTGATAGCCCACTGCTGGCTGGGGCCTCTCCACACACGTCTCCTTTGGAATCTCGTTGGCTGGAGTAGAACTGTCTTCAGAGATAATTACCGCTATGAACACGCCCCAATGACCAGCGCAGACCTCTCCGGAGACGCCCTGGAGGGTGGTGGGATACCAACCCGACTATCACCCGCCATACGGCCCGACAACCATGAATGATGGTCTAGGCGCCATTGGTTTCCATAGCAAGACCCCTTTGCTTATCCAGCAAGGTAATGGCTGCCCGGAAATGACGAGAGTTTCTACAAATGACGGGAGTTTCTACAAATGACGAGAGTTTCTACACCTTTGGCCAGCAACGTCGCCGAGTCTGAACCCAATTGAGAACTTTTGGATCATTATGGACAGGGCCCTCCAAACAGCTCGTGATTTTGACAGTGTTGTTGTTGTTGTTGTTGTTGTGGTCTTCAGTCCTGAGACTGGTTTGATGCAGTTCTCCATGCTACTCTATCCTGTGCAAGCTTCTTCATCTCCCAGTACTTACTACAACCCACATCCTTCTGAATCTGCTTAGTGTATTCATCTCTTCGTCTCCCTCTACGATTTTTACCCTCCACGCTGCCCTCCAATGCTAAATTTGTGATCCCTTGTTGCCTCAGAACTTGTCCTACCAACCGGTCCCGTCTTCTTGTCAAATTGTGCCTCAAACTCCTCTTCTCCCCAATTCTATTCAATACCTCCTCATTACTTATGTGATCTATCCATAAAATCTTCAGCATTCTTCTGTAGCACCACATTTCGAAAACTTCTATTCTCTTCTTGTCCAAACTATTTATCGTCCATGGTTCAAATGGTTCAAATGGCTCTGAGCACTATGGGACTCAACATCTGTGGTCATAAGTCCCCTAGAACTTAGAACTACTTAAACCTAACTAACCTAAGGACATCACACACATCCATGCCCGAGGCAGGATTCGAACCTGCGACCGTAGCAGTCGCGCGGTTCCTGACTGAGCGCATAGAACCGCTAGATATCGTCCATGTTTCACTTCCATACATGGCTCCACTCCACACAAATACTTTCAGAAACGACTTCCTGACACTTAAATCTATACTCTATGTTAACAAACTCCTCTTCTTCAGAAACGCTTTTCTTGCTATTGCCAGTCTACATTTGATATCCTCCCTACCTCGACCATCATCAAGTATTTCGATCCCCAAATAGCAACACTCATCTACTACTTTAATTATCTCATTTCATAATATAATTCCCTCAGCATCACCTGATTTAATTAGACTGCATTCCTTTATCCTCGCTTTTCTTTTTTGATGTTCATCTTACCGCCTCCTTTCAAGACACTGTCCATTCCGTTCAACTATTCTTCCAGGTCCTTTGCTGTCTCTGACAGAATTACAATGCCATCAGTGAACCCCAAAGTTTTTATTTCCATGGATTTTAATACCTACTCCGAATATTTCTTTTGTTTCCTTTACTGCTTGCTCAATAAACGGATTGAATAACATCGGGGAGAGGCTACAATCCTGTCTCACTCCCTTCCCAACCACTGCTTCCCTTTCATGCCCCTCGACTCTTATAACTGCCATCTGGTTTCTGTACAAATTGTAAATAGCCTTCCGCTCCCTGTATTTTACCCCTGCCACCTTTAGAATTTGAAAGAGAGTATTCCAGTCAACATTGTCAAAAGCTTTCTCTAAGTCTACAAATGCTAGAAACGTAGGTTTGCCGTTCTTTAATCTTTCTTCTAAGATAAGTCGTAAGGTCAGTATTGCCTCACGTGTGCCAACATTTCTACGGAATCCAAACTGATCTTCCCCGAGGTCGGCTTCTACCAGTTTTTCCAATCTTGTGTAAAGTATTCGCGTTAGTATTTTGCAGCTGTGACTTATTAAACTGATAGTTCGGTAATTTTCACATCTGTGAACACCTGCCTTCTTTGGGATTGGAATTATTGTATTCTTCTTGAAGTGTGAGGGTATTTCGCCTGTCTTATACATCTTGCTCACCAGGTGGTAGAGTTCTGTCAGGACTGGCCCTCCCAAGGCCGTCAGCAGTTCTAATGGAATGTTGTCTACTCCCGGGGCCTTATTTCGACTTAGGTCTGTCAAACTCTTCTCGCAGTATCTTGTCTCCCATTCCATCTTCACCTACATGCTCTTCCATTTCTATAATATTGTCCTCAAGTATATCGCCCTTGTATGGAACCTCTATATACTCCTTCCACCTTTCTGCTCTCCCTTCTTTGCTTAGAACTGGGTTTCCAGCTGAGCTCTTGATATTCATCCCAGTGGCTCTCTTTTCTCCAGCAATAGTATCGAAGGAAATTGACGGAGATCCGAAATGTGAAATAATTTGGGTGAAGGTCACGGTTAAAGCAGGCCCAGACATGGTAATTGGATGTCTCTATAGGCCCCCTGGCTCAGCAGCTGTTGTGGCTGAGCACCTGAAGGATAATTTGGATAATATTTCGAGTAGATTTCCCCACCATGTTATAGTTCTGGTTGGAGATTTTAATTTGCCGGATATAGACTGGAAGACTCAAACGTTCATAACGTGTGGCAGGGACAAAGAATCCAGTGAAATTTTTTTAAGTGCTTTATCTGAAAATTACCTTGAGCAGTTCAACAGAAAACCGACACGTGGCAATAACATATTAGACCTTCTGGTGACAAACAGACCCGAACTATTTGAAACAGTTAACGCAGAACAGGGAATCAGCGATCATAAAGCTGTTACTGCATCGATGATTTCATCTACATCTACATCTACATCCATACTCCGCAAGCCACCTGACGGTGTGTGGCGGAGGGTACCTTGAGTACCTCTATCGGTTCTCCCTTCTATTCCAGTCTCGTACTGTTCGTGGAAAGAAAGATTGTCGGTATGCCTTTGTGTGGGCTCTAATCTCTCTGATTTTATCCTCATGGTCTCTTCGCGAGATATACGTAGGAGGGAGCAATATACTGCTTGACTCTTCGGTGAAGGTATGTTCTCGAAACTTTGACAAAAGCCCGTACCGAGCTACTGAGCGTCTCTCCTGCAGAGTCTTCCACTGGAGTTTATCTATCATCTCCGTAACGCTTTCGCGATTATTAAATGATCCTGTAACGAAGCGCGCTGCTCTCCGTTGGATCTTCTCTATCTCTTCTATCAACCCTATCTGGTACAGATCCCACACTGCTGAGCAGTATTCAAGCAGTGGGCGGACAAGCGTACTGTAACCTACTTCCTTTGTTTTCGGATTGCATTTCCTTAGGATTCTTCCAATGAATCTCAGTCTGGCATCTGCTTTACCGACGATCAACATTATATGATCATTCCATTTTAAATCACTCCTAAAGCGTACTCCCAGATAATTTATGGTATTAACTGCTTCCAGTTGCTGACCTGCTATTTTGTAGCTAAATGATAAAGGATATATCTTTCTGTGTATTCGCAGCACATTACACTTGTCTACATTGAGATTCAATTGCCATTCCCTGCACCATGCGTCAATTCGCTGCAGGTCCTCCTGCATTTCAGTACAATTTTCCATTGTTACAACCTCTCGATACACCACAGCATCATCCGCAAAAAGCCTCAGTGGACTTCCGATGTCACCCACAAGGTCATTTATGTATGTTGTGAATAGCAACGGTCCTATGACACTCCCCTGCGGCACACCTGAAATCACTGTTACTTCGGAAGACTTCTCTCCATTGAGAATGACATGCTGCGTCCTGTTATCTAGGAACTCCTCAATCCAATCACACAATTGGTCTGATAGTCCATATGCTCTTACTTTGTTCATTAAACGACTGTGGGGAACTGTATCGAACGCCTTGCGGAAGTCAAGAAACACGGCATCTACCTGTGAACCCGTGTCTATGGCCCTCTGAGTCTCGTGGACGAATAGCGCGAGCTGTGTTTCACATGACCGTCTTTTTCGAAACCCATGCTGATTCCTACAGAGTAGATGTCTTGTCTCCAGAAAAGTCTTTATACTCGAACACAATACGTGTTCCAAAATTCTACAACTGATCGACGTTGGAGATATAGGTCTATAGTTCTGCACATCTGCTCGACGTCCCTTCTTGAAAACGGGGATGACCTGTGCCCTTTTCCAATCCTTTGGAACGCTACGCTCTTCTAGAGACCTACGGTACACCGCTGCAAGAAGGGGGGCAAGTTCCTTCGCGTACTCTGTGTAAAATTGAACTGGTATCCCATCAGGTCCAGCGGCCTTTCCTCTTTTGAACGATTTTAATTGTTTCTCTATCCCTCTGTCGTCTATTTCGGTATCTACCATTTTGTCATCTGTGCGACAATCTAGAGAAGGAACTACAGTGCAATCTTCCTGTGTGAAACAACTTTGGAAAAAGACATTTAGTATTTCGGCCTTTAGTCTGTCATCCTGTGTTTCAGTACCATTTTGGTCACAGAGTGTCTGGACATTTTGTTTTGAGCCACCTACCGCTTTGACATAAGACCAAAATTTCTTAGGATTTTCTGCCAAGTCAGTACATAGAACTTTACTTTCGAATTCATTGAACGCCTCTCGCATAGCCCTCCTCACACAACATTTCGCTTCGCGTAATTTTTGTTTGTCTGCAAGGCTTTGGCTATGTTTATGTTTGCTGTGAAGTTCCCTTTGCTTCCGCAGGAGTTTCCTAACTCGGTTGTTGTACGACGGTGGCTCTTTTCCATCTCTTACGATCTTGCTTGGCACATACTCATCTAACGCATTATGTACGACGGTTTTGAACTTTGTCCACTGATCCTCAACACTATCTGTACTTGAGACAAAACTTTTGTGTTGAGCCAACAGGTACTCTGAAATCTGCTTTTTGTCACTTTTTCTAAACAGAAAAATCTTCCTACCCTTTTTAATATTCCCATTTACGGCTGAAGTCATCGATGCCGTAACCGCTTTATGATCGCTGATTCCGTGTTCTGCGTTAACTTTTTCAAATAGTTCCGGTCTGTTTGTCACCAGAGGGTCTAATATGTTATCGCCACGAGTCGGTTCTCTGTTTAACTGCTCGAGGTAGTTTTCAGATAAAGCACTTAAAAAAATTTCACTGGATTCTTTGTCCCTGCCACCCGTTATGAACGTCTGAGTCTCCCAGTCTATATCCGGCAAATTAAAATCTCCATCCAGAAATCTACTCGAAATATTTTCCAAATTATCCTTCAGGTGGTGAGGCACAACAGCTGCTGAGCCAGGGGGCCTATAGAGACATCCAGTTACCATATCTGAGCCTGCTTTAACCGTGACCTTCACCCAAATCATTTCACATTTCGGATCTGCGTCAATTTCTTTCGATACTATTGCACTTCTTATCGCTATAAACACGCCTCCCCCTTCACTGTCCAGCCTGTCTCTGCGGTATACATTCCAATCTGAGTTTAGGATTTCATTACTGTTTACGTCTGGTTTCAGCCAACTTTCTGCCCCTAGTACTATATGGGCGTTGTGACCGTTTATTAATGAGAGCAGTTCTGGGACCTTTCTGTAGACGCTCCTGCAGTTTACTATTAGCACATTAATATTGTTATTCCCTGTTGCATTTTGCCTACTTCTACCTTGCCGCGTCTCAGGAGGCGTCTTGTCGGGCCTAGGAAGGGAAGTATCTAACCTAAAAAAAACCCATGTGCATTCCACACGTACTCCGCTACCCTTGTAGCCGCTTCCGGTGTGTAGTGCACGCCTGACCTATTCAGGGGGACCCTACATTTCTCCACCCGATAGCGGAGGTCGAGAAATTTGCACCCCAGATCTCCGCAGAATCGTCTGAGCCTCTGGTTTAAGCCTTCCACTCGGCTCCAAACCAGAGGACTGCGATCGGTTCTGGGAACGATACTACAAATAGTTAGCTCTGATTTCACCCCGCGAGCGAGGCTTTCCGCCTTCACCAATTCCGCCAACCGCCTGTACGAACTGAGGATGACCTCTGAACCCAGACGGCAGGAGTCATTGGTGCTGACATGAGCAACAATTTGCAGTCGGGTGCACCCAGTGCTCTCTATCGCCGCCGGTAGGGCCTCCTCCACATCTCGGATGAGACCCCCCGGCAAGCAGACAGAGTGAACACTGGCCTTCTTCCCCGACCTTCCCGCTATTTCCCTAAGGGGCTCCATCACCCGCCTAACGTTGGAGCTCCCAATAACTAATAAACCCCTCCCCCCGTGTGCCTGCTCGGACCTTGCTGAAGGAGCAGCCACATGTCCACTCACAGGCAGAGCGGGCGATGCCACACGGCCAGCCTCCACATTGACCCTCCGCCTCGTGCGCCGCGAACGCCGCGAACCCGCCACTCCCCTTGGGGAGAGGGTGGCCCAACCGCGCCCAGTACACGCGAAGATGTCTCGACAGCAGGGACAGTGGGTGACGCATGTAACACCCGGGGTGTACCTTGCGACGCGCCAGACTCCCCACTGCCGCTACACTCCGAGGCAGCAGCCTGAAGGCGGCTGACCGCGGCCATCAACACGCTCAGCTGTTCGCGAACAGTGGCCAGCTCCTTCTGCGTCCGTACACAGCAGTCACACATCCTATCCATCCTAAGGAATCAATTTACTGAAGAGAGTTAATCGACCTTTAACTAGACTGCTAATTCACTAAAGGCGGCTCTTTATTCACTAAACTGTGGTTGCTAGGCACTTCTTGTAGAAAACAATGAAAATAGCACTACCTGTCTCTGGACTGTATTGCAAACAAACAATAGCACTACTGGCACTATGATTGACTAAAGGGACTCTCTGACTGTGTTAAAAAAAAAAAAAAAAAAAACACGAAATCTATGGAACTATTAATAGCACTCGACAATTAAAGCTTCCTAAAAGCAAATACACACGGAAGAAGAAGAGACAAGTAAGAAAAATACAGTTAATACTTAAATTAAGGTAGCTCACTGCACAGCAGACGTGAAACAGACGGCAGTTACGACGACACTAAATAGAAATATTAAAAAAGGTAGGAAGATTTTTCTGTTTAGCAAAAGTGACAAAAGGCAGATTACAGAGTACCTGACGGCTCAACACAAAAGTTTTGTCTCAAGTACAGATAGTGTTGAGGATCAGTGGACAAAGTTCAAAACCATCGTACAATATGCGTTAGATGAGTATGTGCCAAGCAAGATCGTAAGAGATGGAAAAGAGCCACCGTGGTACAACAACCGAGTTAGGAAACTGCTGGGGAAGCAAAGGGAACTTCACAGCAAACATAAACATAGCCAAAGCCTTGCAGACAAACAAAAATTACGCGAAGCGAAATGTAGTGTGAGGAGGGCTATGCGAGAGGCGTTCAATGAATTCGAAAGTAAAGTTATATGTACTGACTTGGCAGAAAATCCTATGAAATTTTGGTCTTATGTCAAAGCGGTAGGTGGCTCAAAACAAAATGTCCAGACACTCTGTGACCAAAATGGTACTGAAACAGAGGATGACAGACTAAAGGCCGAAATACTAAATGTCTTTTTCCAAAGCTGTTTCACAGAGGAAGACTGCACTGTAGTTCCTTCTCTAGATTGTCGCACGGATGACAAAATGGTAGATATCGAAATAGACGACAGAGGGATAGGGAAACAATTAAATTCGCTCAAAAGAGGAAAGGCCGCTGGACTTGATGGGATACCAGTTCGATTTTACACAGAGTACGCGAAGGAACATGCCCCTCTTCTTGCAGCGGTTTGCCGTAGGTCTCTAGAAGAGCGTAGCGTTCGAAAGGATTGGAAAAAGGCACAGG
Organism: Schistocerca piceifrons; assembly: GCF_021461385.2. Lineage (NCBI taxonomy): Eukaryota > Metazoa > Arthropoda > Insecta > Orthoptera > Acrididae > Schistocerca > Schistocerca piceifrons. The sequence continues at coordinate 36,881,639 of NC_060143.1, forward strand.
TCATCCCCGTTTTCAAGAAGGGACGTCGAACAGATGTGCAGAACTATAGACCTATATCTCTAACGTCGATCAATTGTAGAATTTTGGAACACGTATTATGTTCGAGTATAATGACTTTCCTGGAGACTAGAAATCTACTCTGTAGGAATCAGCATGGGTATCGAAAAAGACGGTCGTATGAAACCCAGCTCGCACTATTCGTCCACGAGACTCAGAGAGCCATAGACACGGGTTCACAGGTAGATGCCGTGTTTCTTGACGTCCGCAAGGCGTTCGATACAGTTCCCCACAGTCGTTTAATGAACAAAGTAAGAGCATATGGACTATCAGACCAATTGTGTGATTTGATTGAAGAGTTCCTACATAACAGAACGCAGCATGTCATTCTCAATGGAGAGAAGTCTTCCGAAGTAAGAGTGATTTCAGGTGCGCCGCAGGGGAATGACATAGGACCGTTGCTATTCACAATATACATAAATGACCTTGTGGATGACATCGGAAGTTCACTGAGGCTTTTTGCAGATGATGCTGTGGTGTGTCGAGAGGTTGTAACAATGGAAAATTGTACTGAAATGCAGGAGGACCTGCAGCGAATAGACGCATGGTGCAGGGAATGGCAATTGAATCTCAGTGTAGACAAGTGTAATGTGCTGCGAATACATAGAAAGATAGATCCCTTATCATTTAGCTACAAAATAGCAGGTCAGCAACTGGAAGCAGTTAATACCATAAATTATCTGGGAGTACGCATTAGGAGTGATTTAAAATGGAATGATCATATAATGTTGATCGTCGGTAAAGCAGATGCCAGACTGAGATTCATTGGAAGAATCCTAAGGAAATGCAATCCGAAAACAAAGGAAGTAGGTTACAGTACGCTTGTTCGCCCACTGCTTGAATACTGCTCAGCAGTGTGGGATCCGTACCAGATAGGGTTGATAGAAGAGATAGAGAAGATCCAACGGAGAGCAGCGCGCTTCGTTACAGGATCATTTAATAATCGCGAAAGCGTTACGGAGATGATAGATAAACTCCAGTGGAAGACTCTGCAGGATAGACGCTCAGTAGCTCGGTACGGGCTTTTGTTAAAGTTTCGAGAACATACCTTCACCGAAGAGTCAAGCAGTATATTGCTCCCTCCTACGTATATCTCGCGAAGAGACCATGAGGATAAAATCAGAGAGATTAGAGCCCACACAGAAGCATACCGACAATCCTTCTTTCCACGAACAATACGAGACTGGAATAGAAGGGAGAACCGATAGAGGTACTCAGGGTACCCTCCGCCACACACCGTCAGGTGGCTTGCGGAGTATGGATGTAGATGTAGGTGTAGATGAAAGGTCTCTTTAATTTTCCTGTTGGCAGTATCTATCTTACTCCTAGTGAGATAAGCCTCTACATCCTTACATTTGTCCTCTAGCCATTCCTGCTTAGCCATTTCGCACTTCCAATCGATCTCATTTTGAGACGTTTGTATTCCTTTTTGCCTGAATTATTTACTGCATTTTTTATATTTTCTCCTTTCATCAATTAAATTCAATATTTCTTCTGTTACCCAACGACAGTTGCGTGGGGGCTTAATTAAATAAAATGCAAATATTTTTAGTAGCTGTCTGTCCGATTACGCAAGTCTCGTAAACGGTTGGCCCTGACTAGTATTATTACGCAATCTGACTGCATAGAATAACAACAAAGAATGAAATGAAAATTTTCGTTAACACAATTAATTAATTAAGTCCCCAGCAACTATAAAACCTACGAAACCAAAGCACAAGTGTAATTGTTCTGTGTGTGGAAATATGACTCAACGTACACATCTGGCACGGTTCTTCTTCAATAAGACAAGAAATTTTAAATATCATTTATACTGACGTGATAAAAAAATAGAAATACTATAATTGCGTAAGGAAAGCAGAATTACACTCTAATACAAGAACACAAGCCAGATGCTTTGTTGACTGAACCTGTAGTGACACATTATTCAGGACATTGAAATAATGAGAAAAGAAAAGAAAAGTAGTTTGTTACCTTAATTTATATTGATGAAAAGCACTCTAAACATTACAATCTCTCCACACCGACTCGCTACTACCACATCTCAACCAGAACTCTCCAATATCACACCTCAGCAAGCACTGCCAACAAACACTCTACTACGAGCTCTCCCCAAGAACTGACTACCACGAGTCCTCGACAGGCACTGACTACTACGAGCTCTCCCCAAGCACCCCGTGGAGGCGGCTGAATAATACTCTTTGGTGCAATTCCTGGCGCTGTGGCTCAGTGTAGCCACCTTTCACAGTACAACACGCCAATTGGAAGAATTTGCACGATATCGTACAACTCTGTCAATCAATGTCAGGCAGAATATCTGCTCCTACAGGGGCCAGAGGTGGACCAACGCCTTACTGACCTGCTTAATTTGTGAATATCCGTGTCGTAGGTAAAGCACCCTATTTTTCTGGAATTATAATCATTTGCTTTTTCTCTTCATGTGTGTGACATCTACCGATATCCGTCACACTCGGACAATTCATTCGTGGTGCGTAGTTTTTTTTTTTCCCTTGAGAGTGTACTTGCTGTGGCTGGATAGTACTCTTCGTTTTCATCCTCTCGGAGAGCCATTTAAAATAACCTTTGCAACTTGTGTGCCTCTCGCAGCCACAAGAAATTGCTGCACGCGTATTCGCTGCGTCACAGCCACACATTCTTCCATCCTTCGTCACTCGCATTTCCACCGCGTTTATTTACTGCCCACTGCTGTCGTCAGAAAGCTCGTCCGCACTCCAAAGAGTTTCTGTTAATCAATTAGACTGTTTCGATGACTCCATATAAAACAGAGTCTTTGATACGGGCAGTATTAAGTATAGATTATTGTTAACTGTTTCAGAACATATACCATTTATGGCAAACATATTTCTCATTTTTAATTTGCGGCGTTTACTCAATTCTGAATTTGATAATAATAATAAAGAAGTGAAACCACGACATTCGTGAAAAAGAACAAATATTTCGAAAGGAATGCTGTGTTATAGTGTCAAATAGTGTGTCGTAGTTATGAAAGTGTGTTATGAAAGTCTCATAGAATACTTACAGGCATTGAACCGACACCGCTTGTGATATTGTCTGATATACGGACTGGATTTGAGTGTCGAATTCATGTGCTGATGGCTATCAACAACGCTTGTGGTGTTATTTAGTGCTGAGCACAACTGTTGTTCATTAAACCTGGTTGGCTATAGAATACTTCGATAGCATGCTGACACCATGGAAGAGCGACAGATGCAAACTGGCATTGTGTTGCATTATCCAGTCTTCTCTGGAGGGTCAACACATATTTATCACGTGCAAGACAGTTCACTTTAACATCTTTGGAAGTTTATCTGGCTGTTTGAAATGTTCTTGTTCCAATTTGTGTGCTTCAAAATCAACCAATATCGGCTTTTGCAGACGAGCTTACTGAAACACCTGTACTTTGTGTACTCTGATTTTTCACATTCCTTACATGGCCTTTCTTTAGGTAATGACTTATTATCGGTGTTGGTTTAATGGGATCAGTATTTGTTGAATGTCCAGGTTCTTAATGTCCTGGTTCTTCATTTTGATCTACCTTACGTTCATCAGGAGATTCATTTCGAGTTTCTGTGACTAGGCCCACGGATACCAGAATATACAGCAAGGAGCACGAGTAGCAAGCCGTGCTGCTGACGTCAGAGTGAACCCAACCAGCAGTCAGTAGCTCGCAATTGCCAGAATGTACTGTGATGTAATTGCGTTTACGAGCGAAAACAAGGATGTTTACAGAAATCTGAATTTTTATATATGGGCGATTGGGTTCAGAGTTCTGCCATAATTATCAGCATATTGAGGGATTTTTTAGAGTAAGTTTTAAAGTGAAAAACAATGATTTGTGGCGCAATCACCTGTTGTACTAACCAAAGCAGGAAGTTCACTAAATTAAGATGTAAGTTTCATTTATTTCCTAAAAACAAGGAGACAAAATGAAAATATGACTTGCTACTCTATATTCGTGAAGATGCAAAGTTAGTTCTTTTTGCTGATGATACAAGTATAGTAATCACACCCAACAAGCAAGAATCAGCAGAAGAAATTGTAAGTAAGCTCTTTCAGAAAATTATTAAGTGATTCTCTGCAAATGGACTCTCACTAAATTTCGAGAAAACACAGTTTATACAATTCTGTACAGTAAATAGCATAACACCATTGATAAATATAGACTATGAAAAGAAGTCTGTTGCTAAGACGGAATATTAAAAATTCCTGGGTGTGTGCATTGATGAGAAATTGAATTGGAAGAAACACATCGATGATCAACTGAAACGATTAGGTTCAGCTACTTATGCTATAAGGGTTATTGCAAATTTTGGTGATAAACATATCAGTAAATTAGCCTACTATGCCCATTTCGATGCACTGCTTTCCTACGGCATCATATCTTGGGGCAATTCGTCATTAAGAGAGAAAGTATCCATTGCACAAACGCGTGTAATCAGAATAATAGCTGGAGCCCACCCACGGTCATCTTGCAGACATTTATTTAAGGAACTCGGGATATTCACAGTACCTTGGCAATACATATATTCACTTATGAAATTCGTTATTAATAACCCATCCCAATTAAAAAATAACAGCGAAGTGCATAGCTACAACGCTAGACGAAAGGATGATCTACACTATTCTGGATTAAATCTCACTTTGGCACAGAAAGGGGTGAATTACGCTGCCACAAAAATTTTTGGTCATTTGCCAATAGCATTAAAAGTACGACAAATAACCAACGAACATTTAAAAGCAAATTAAAAGAATTTCTGAATGACAAATCCTTCTGCTCAATAGAAAAATTTTTAGATATGAAGGAGTAACTGAAAAAAAAATTAATTCATTCATTTGTGCAAAGAAAACTTATGTTAAAGTGACACATTCCACATCATTACGAATGTTCGAATGTGTATGAATTCCTAAGGGACAAAACTGCTGAGGTCATCGGTCGCTAGACTTACAAAGCACTTAAACTAACTAAACTAACTTATACTAAGAACAACACACACACACACACACACACCCATGCCAGAGGGAAGATTCGAGCCTCCGGAGGGAGTGGCCGCGCAATTCGTGACATGGCGTCTGTAACCTTGCGGCCACTTCGCGCCGTACATCATTACGAAATGTATTCATGATCTATGGAAAAAGGATTAATGTTTGTATGGACACATTAAATGCTCGTGAACATGCAGATTCGTTTTCAATTGAAAATGCTCGTATCTGCTTAATACATTTCTCTGATTCGAATATGAAAGGGATTTGAAAAGTGAAATGCTGATGAAATGTTGAATATTCTTTAGAAACGCAAGTAGAAGACTGATGCTGTTCCAACTGTAAATCTACCATCCTCCAGTGCTGTTTTTGGCCGTAGTAATAAGCCTAATAATGAAAGAATTCTTAGAGCACGAAAACGAAGTTACGTAAAGAAGGTATTTTACAGGTAAACATATAACCAACTATCGAAAAATTTACTGCTAAACAAAGCATTAACCGTGAAAACAAACACTGGTGTAAATGCAACAATGCGTGCTGACACCAACAATTAGAAATTCTGGAAAAAGAAATAAAAGACCATAGACAAAAGAATGCAGATTTACAGGATCGGCTCTCTCGATTTACACGAAATTAAAACATTTAGAAAACAAAATGATATTGTTCCAATATAGCCAGCCCTCATCTCTCGTAAATTTATTCTTTTCACTTGTCGTGTGAATATCACTGAGATTATATTCATTTTCAATTTTTATTATCTGATACTGTTTTACAGTGAAAAATGAAACGCATAAAGTGATGCTTAATCACGCACACAGATCTACTGCAATCCTCTGAACACGAGCAAAGGTTTCGAAGTTGAGAGTGGCAATAAGCAATTAAAGTATTTGAACATCTCACTAGTTTAGTAGATTGGCAGATGTTGACAAGTGACTTGTGAACAAAAATCAGTGGCATTTGTTATCAAGGGAGGTCTTATCGTACACAATTTGTGTAAAAGTCTATAGAAAATAAAAACAATAATAATGAACAATATGTGACGCTGGTTGTAAGCTCTGGGCGGAACTGCTCTGCTATGAGAAGAAGCGCTGGAAGAAACAAAACCGTAAAGGAATTCGTCATTTGTCAATGTTGGAAGAAGACTACGTCCACGAAGTTTCCAATTGGGTCCCTACCCGATCAATAGCTTGCAGCTCTATGGTCGCATGGTGTCTGAGTTATTATACATCTATATCTATATTCTGCATGACACCTTATGGTGTGTGGCAGAGAGAATTTCTCTTGCCAGTGTGTTTTTCCCATTCTATGTTCCATTCGACAATGGTGCAAGGGGAAAATGACTATCGGGAAACATCCGAATGAGCTCTGATTTGTCTGCCTTTTCTCGACGTGGTCAGTTCGCAAGACGTATCTAGGAGAAACTAATATGATGCTCGTCCCTTCTGGAACGTACGCTCTCCGTAGTTTTAAAAGTAGACCTCTCCATGATGCACAATGCTTCTGTTGTAGCGTATGCCACTGGAGTTCGTTGATCGTCACCGTAGCTCTCTCGTGCCGATTAAACGACCCCGTGAAGAAACGCCCCGCTCTTTGTTGGATCGTCACTACCCCTTCTCTTAACACATGGGGGTAAGGGTCTCAAGCTAACGAGCAGTGCTCATCACATTGTCTTACAAGTTACAGTTACTTCTTTCACTGATGAATGATATTTCTTCAAGATTCTCCAATTGACCCCAGTCTAGCATCTGCTTCTCCTACACGTTTTGTATATGTGCTCATTCCACTTCGTCACTCCGTATGGTTGCCCCGAGATATTTTACGGTAATTATTGTTTCCAGTGATTTGCCTTCAATACTACATCTCCATCTACTTGACTACTCTGCGATTCACAGTTAAGTGCCAGGCAGAGGGTTCATAGAACCCAAATTCAAGCTATTTCTCTACCGTTGGGTTGGGTTGGGTTGTTTGGGGGAAGAGACCAAACAGCGAGGTCATCGGTCTCATCGGATAAGGGAAGGATGGGGAAGGAAGTCGGCCGTGCCCTTTCAAAGGAACCATCCCAGCATTTGCCTGGACCGATTTAGGGAAATAACGGAAAACCTAAATCAGGATGGCCGGACGCGGGATTGAACCGTCGTCCTCCTGAATGCGAGTCCAATGTGCTACCACTGCGCCACCTCGCTCGGTCTCTACCGTTCAGCTCTCGAATAGCGCGCGGGAAAAACCAACACTTAAATCTTCCCGTGCGAGCTCTGATTTCTACTATTTTATTACGATGATCCTTCCTCCCTATGGAGGGGGGCTCCAACAAAAGTCTTTCGCATTCAGAGGAAAAAGTTGGTGACAGATTTCGTGAAAAGATCCTGCCGAAGCGAGAAACGCCTCTGTTTTGGTGATTGCCACCCCAACTCGCATATGGTATCCGTGACACCCTCTCCCCTACTTCACGGTAATACGAAACGAACTGCCCTTCCTTGAACTCTTTCGATGTTCTCCGTCTGTCCCGATGCGGATCCCACACCGTGCAGCAGTATTCTAGCAGAGGACGGACAAGCGTAGTGTAGGCATTGTCTTTAGTGAATTTATAAGTGTTTTTTTCAGTAAAACACAGTCTCTAGCTCGAGTTCCCCGCAGCATTATCTAAGTGATAGTTCCAGTTCAATCGCTAAGTATTTAGGTGACTGGTCACCTTTAGAACTGTCATGTAAATGAAATTCAGCAGGTTCCCTTTTAGCGCTCATGTGAATGGCCTAACGCTTTTCATTAATTAGTCAATTTACATTTTTAGCACCACATAGATACGTTAGGTTTTGATCATTTGATGGCTTCACAAGACGGCATCGTCTGCAAACTTTCTACGAGTGCTGCGCAGGTTATCACCTAAATCGCTTTTATAGATCAGGAACAGCGGAGTTCCTGTTAACACTTATTTGGGAAATCCCAGTTATTACTTCTGTATTACTTGATGACTCTCTGTCAGTTACTACGACCCGTGACCTTTCTGACAGGAAATCGCGAATCCAGTCGCACGACTGAGACAGCGCGCCATAGCCACACAATCTGATCAGAAGTCGCTTGTGAGGAACGGTGATAAAAGCCTTCTGGAAATCCAGAAATACTGAATCAATGTGATAGCACCAGTTACTTCGTCTGAATAAAGAGCTACTAGTGTTTCACAAGAATCATGTTTTATGAATCCGTGCCGGCTATCTGTCAATAAAACGTTTTTTCTAGGAAATTCAGAATGTTAGAACACCGTCTATTTTCCAAAATCATACTGCAAGTCGAACTTAGTCATATGGGTCTGTAATCTAGCGAATTACTTCTGTTCTTCGGTTAGTATGAACTGAGCAACCTTTCCATCCTTAGATACGGATCTTCCGTCGAGCGAGCGGTTGACTATGATTACTAGGTATGGAGCTACTGTAGCAGCAAACTCTGAAATGAACGTAATGAGTATACAGTATCAAGCTGCTCTGCTACACCGAGGATATCTACTTGTAATTTACGCATGCTGGCAGCTGTTCTCTGTAATCGAACAGCAGTCGATTTCTTCGCCTGTTGTTGTTGTTGTGGTCTTCAGTCCTAAGGCTAGTTTGATGCAGCTCTCCATGCTACTCTATCCTGTGCAAGCCTCCCCCCCCCCCTCCCCCCCACCCCCACACACACTTCCCTCCAATAATAACCTGGTGATCGCTTGGTGTCTAAAAGTGTGTCCTATCAGCCGGTTCCTTCTTTTGGCGAAGTTGAGCCACAAATTTCTTGTCTCCCCAATTATATTCAGTACCTCCTCAGTACCTACGCGATCGACCTATGTAATCTTCAACATTCTTCTGTAGCACCACATTTCGAAAATTTCTATTTTCTTTATCTCTAAACTGTTTATCGTCCACGTTTCATTTCCATACATGGATACTCTCCAGACAAATACTCCAGACAAGTATTTTCAGGAAAGACTTCCTAGCAATGAAATCTATAATCTATGTCGGCAAATGTCTCTTCTTCAGAAATACTTTCCTTGCCATAGTCAGTCTACATTTTATACCCTCTTTACTTCGGCCATCATCAGTTATTTTGCTGCCTACATGGCAAAACTCATCTACTACTTTAAGTGTCTCGTTTTCTTTTCTAATTCACTTAGCGTCACCCGATTTAATTACACTAAATTCCATTATCCTTGTTCTGCTTTTGTTGCTGTTCTTCTTATATCCTCCTTTCGGGACACTATCCCTTTCGTTCAACTGCTCTTGCAAGTCCTTTTCTGTCTCTTACAGAATTACAATGTCATCTGAAAACCTCAAAGTTTTTATTTCTTCTGCATGGACTTTAATTTCTTCCCACAATTTCTCTTTGGTTGCCTTTACTGCTAGTTCAATCTACTGATTGAATAACGTCGCGGACAGGCTACAGATTCGTTTCGTTAAGAACAAGTTGTCTATTTCTGTCTGTAGGGGAGTCCTGAATCTGACCACAAATCAGATCCTTCAATCGATAAGATCGTATTTCACTCTTTGAACATAGCTGCATTCACTATGAACGTATGAATGTGATCCGAGTCCTGTGACGTAATTGAGACTCCTTGTTCCGTTTCCGAGAGTAATGTGGTTCAACTTGGCAACAGCGAGATGTTGTTGCTCCTTATCTCTGCATTCATCAGGAAGACGACAAAGGAAAGACACTCCGTAAACAAGTTAGGCGAGTCATATCGGCGTGTAATTAATGCAGCGGGCTCGGCCATTAGGTGGGTGCGTGCACGCTTATTGCACGTCTCCCTGGTTGCTGACAAGCTGTCGTCTAATTGAGAGGAGCACGGTTAACAGGCAGAGTAGGTGGCAGACGTATTAGACGGGGAAGCGGTAATCAGGCGTGCTCCTTTGGCAGCAGTCCTGGAAACGTGTTTTGCTTCCTGGAGCAGTAATCGCCTTAGCGAAGGCAGTATTTTTCACGCGTCCCCCAAACGCGGAACCAGTTCTGCCTTTATGACTTATTTATTTCGTGGTCTGAGGAACGCCTAGCAGCAGCGTGTAATCTTGGAGCAGTCGGTTCGCTGTGGGAAGAATACAGTGTTTCGTGACTTCCGAAATTTAGTATAGTGATAAAGAACGACAATATTTATTGCAGTAATAACGTAGCTCCATGTATTACTAATTCAGAGAACTTTTCCAAAGAGTTTAAATTATACTATTATTAAACCCGCTTGCAAGAAAGGTGATGGAAGTGAGGACGGTTATCATACTGTTCATTGTTAACAATATTCTCTGTTCTTTTGCTTTCGAGAATAGTTTCCTACATTAGTAATAATTGTATCTTTAATAAATCATAATTTCGTTTTCTCGGTAGAATTTCAACAGATAGTGCCCAACTTACAGTAAGATATATAAGGCATTTGATTATCTAATTCATATCTTTTTTACTGGAAAATAAGGTTGCAGTTAGTAAATAGTTACGTCACACATAGCGGAAAGACTGCAGGAAGATTTTCTGTGAAATTAAAAACCTCGAGATGCAGGACATATTTTTCGACTGCGAATAAGTCATTAACGGAATTGCATCAAATTTTATCTTTGTCCCACTATTCTTTCTAAAATATGCGGATTTGCAGACTCACATTTAAAATGATGTTCTTTATAGCAAATGCTCAATGTGTCACTATCAATTGTCAACAACACCTGTAGTAGAGAGATACACGTTGTGAACAGCTCTGCACAGCGTATCAGTAGCTGTGGTGAGAAACTGAAGTCAGACGTTGTCTTTTAGCATCCCTAGCAAGGTCGGACGATTGTGGTAGACTTGCGACTTCAGGTAACCCCACAACAATAGTCACACAGATTGAGATCTGGGGACCTGGGAGGCTAATCATGACGGAAAGTGGCGGCTCAGCACGCGATCCTCACCAGACGATGCGAGAAACCTTTCACTCGTGTAGTGATATGGGTTGGAGCGCCGTCCTCCATAAAAGTCGTATCTTCCAGCGGATGTTTATTAGCCATGTTTCGATTGATACGATTCTGTAAAATATCGGCGTACTTCGCACCCATCACGCTGACAGTTTGAAGTGCAGCACCGTGCATTTTCTCGAAGAAAAAGGGTCCGATCATGGTTGACGTAGTAAAAACACACCACAACGTGACTATCCCGTCACGTAATGGGTTTCCATGACAGTTATAGGATTTTCTTAGTCCAGATTCTGCAGCTGAGTGAGTTGACAGTTCCTCGGAGTGTGAAATGAGCTTGGTCGGTCCAGCGCCATCTATTGACTTGTTTTTGCTCTCCCGATTTCAGACATGTGTGTCAGTTTTTACTTCTCTGTCTGTATCATTCCGTGAATTATGCATTCTCAAACGTTAACGGGCTTTTGGGTCACTCTGTATTAAGATGTAACCCATAGAAACCAGAATTCTTACTCCAGATGACACAAATTCAGTAATTAATACCATTGAGCTTGGAGAAAAAGAAGGATTTCAAATGTCAAATTTTCAGCAAATGATTTAAATGTGTATTTAAAGGCACAGATTTGTTGAATTTGCTTTTCACTTATCACCTGCGCCCGTCCTGTCCACCTCTTTCCCACCCTCACCTACATTCGACTCACCTAGATCCTTCATCTCTGCTCTATCCAATCCAAAGCCCACAACCGCCTCTGACTCCTTAAACTCCTCTCTAGCCGGATATGGAGGTTGAACCCCTCTACCATCCTCCACACCTACAAATCCTTAATCTGTCCCATCCTCGGCCGGCCGAAGTGGCCGTGTGGTTAAAGGCGCTGCAGTCTGGAACCGCAAGACCGCTACGGTCGCAGGTTCGAATCCTGCCTCGGGCATGGATGTTTGTGATGTCCTTAGGTTAGTTAGGTTTAACTAGTTCTAAGTTCTAGGGGACTAATGACCTCAGCAGTTGAGTCCCATAGTGCTCAGAGCCATTTGTCCCATCCTCTGTTATGCCACCCCTCTGCCACGCCTTCACTGTTGTGTCCCCCCTACCCTCCACCTTTACACCCTTTCATACCTTTTCTCAAGGTGGCTTCCATCAACTCTCCCTCCCAGATGATGCCCGCTCTCCCTCCATTTATCCCTCCTATCAACTCTGATCCTCACCTCCCCCTCCATCCCTCTGCCCTTTTCCCAGGCTCCCTCTTCCCCTCCTTCCATCCCGTTTTTTCCCCACCTACCCTCTCTGTGACTGCCTTCTCACTCCCGAGTCCTTTTGCTTTCCCCTCCACTGCCTTCCCCACTCCTCACATACGCCCTGCCCCGTTTTTCTATGTCCTCTCCCTCCATCAGCTCCCCCCTTTTTTTCTTTTCCTCAACTCCCTCCCCTCATCAGTCCGGGTCCTCCTCCCACCCCCATCTGCCGCCATGTCACCTGTATAATGCTGTTTAAAGTGAATGTTCAGTGTTGTGTGTCCCCCCATCAGTGTTGCAAACAGCCACCATACTGTCGCTAGTTGTGTTTTTTATCTCGTGCGAACTGAAACCAGACTGCCGCTGTGTTTCTTTAATTGTGCCTATCCACTTACCATGTGTCTTCATCGGCATCGTCAACGCCAATTTTTTATATTTTAAATTCCACAACATTCATCCATTTTACAGTTTTTTTAAAATGTCACCGTTTTATCACATGTTTTTATTGTTTGTTTGTATTCTCATTATGTTTTTCAACTTTTCTGTCGGCTGTAAAGCGGCCTATTACAGTGCTGCCGCCCCCTCCCCCCCCCCCCCCCCCCCGAGGGGGAGATGTGAGGGGGGCAATCTAAATGCAATAAGAAAAAAATCGAATCTGCTCACTAAGGAATTAATTTCGTACAAGAATGTACACTGAAGTAACAGAAGTCATGGGATGCCCCCAAATATCTTGCTGCACCTCCTTTTACCCAGCGTACTGCAGCAACCTTGATGTAGTATGGACTCAGCAACTCGTTGCAAGTTACCTGCAGAACACTGGGCCACATTGCTTCTACAGCCGTCCATAACTGCGAAAGTGTTGCCGGCGCAGCATTTTGTGCACGAACTATCCTCTCGATTATCTCTCATAAAGGTTTGATGAGATTCATGCATGGCGATGTGGGTGGCCAAATCATTCGCTCGAACTGTCCAGAATGTTCTTCGAACCAGTCGCGAAGAATTGTGACCCAGTGGCGTGGGGCACTGTCGTCCATTTTAAATTCCATCGTTGTTTGGTAACGTGAAGTCCGTGAATACAAATGGTCTACAAGTAGCCGAACACAACCATTTCCAGTCAACGATGGATTCAGTTGGAGCGGAGGACCGAGTCCTTTCCATATAAACACAACCCACACCATTATAGAGCCACCATCAGCATCTGTAGTGCCTTGGGTCCATGGCTTCGCGGGGTCTGCGTTACACTCCGACCGTACCATCGGCACTAGAAAAACTGAAATCGGGACTCATATGACTAGTGCACGGTTTTCCAGTCGTCAAAGATCCAACCGATATGGTCACGAACACGGGAGAGGTGCTGCAAGCGATATACCGGGCTATTACAAATGATTGAAGCGATTTCATAAATTCACTGTAGCTCCATTCATTGACATGTGGTCACGACACACTACAGATACGTAGAAAAACTCATAAAAGTTTTGTTCGGCTGAAGCCGCACTTCAGGTTTCTGCCGCCAGAGCGCTCTAGAGCGCAGTGAGACAAAATGGCGACAGGAGCCGAGAAAGCGTATGTCGTGCTTGAAATGCACTCACATCAGTCAGTCATAACAGTGCAACGACACTTCAGGACGAAGTTCAACAAAGATCCACCAACTGCTAACTCCATTCGGCGATGGTATGCGCGGTTTAAAGCTTCTGGATGCCTCTGTAAGGGGAAATCAACGGGTCGGCTTGCAGTGAGCGAAGAAGCGGTTGAACGCGTGCGGGCAAGTTTCACGCGTAGCCCGCGGAAGTCGACGAATAAAGCAAGCAGGGAGCTAAACGTACCACAGCCGACGGTTTGGAAAATCTTACGGAAAAGGCTAAAGCAGAAGCCTTACCGTTTACAATTGCTACAAGCCCTGACACCCGATGACAGAGTCAAACGCTTTGAATTTTCGGCGCGGTTGCAACAGCTCTTGGAAGAGGATGCGTTCAGTGCGAAACTTGTTTTCAGTGATGAAGCAACATTTTTTCTTAATGGTGAAGTGAACAGACACAATGTGCGAATGTGGACGGTAGAGAATCCTCACGCATTCGTGCAGCAAATTCGCAATTCACCAAAAGTTAATGTGCTTTGTGCAATCTCACGGTTTAAAGTTTACGACCCCTTTTTGTTCTGCGAAAAAAACGTTACAGGACATGTGTATCTGGAAATGCTGGAAAATTGGCTCATGCCACAACTGGAGACCGACAGCACCGACTTCATCTTTCAACAGGATGGTGCTCCACCGCACTTCCATCACGATGTTCGGCATTTCTTAAACAGGAGATTGGAAAACCGATGGATCGGTCGTGGTGGAGATCATGATCAGCAATTCATGTCATGGCCTCCACGCTCTCCTGACTTAACCCCATGCGATTTCTTTCTGTGGGGTTATGTGAAAGATTCAGTGTTTAAACCTCCTCTACCAAGAAACGTGCCAGAACTGCGAGCTCGCATCAACGATGCTTTCGAACTCATTGATGGGGACATGCTGCGCCGAGTGTGGGAGGAACTTGATTATCGTCTTGATGTCTGCCGAATCACTAAAGAGGCACATATCGAATATTTGTGAATGCCTAAAAAAAACTTTTTTGAGTTTTTGTATGTGTGTGCAAAGCATTGTGAAAATATCTCAAATAATAAAGTTATTGTAGAGCTGTGAAATCGCTTCAATCATTTGTAATAACCCTGTATTGCTGTTAGCAAAACTCGCGTCAGTCATCCACTGCCATTCCTCTACAAACGCCAAACTTCTCCGAACTGTCCTAACGGATACCCTCGTCGCACGCGCAACTCTGATTTCTGCGGTTATTTCATTCACTAAGTGTTGCTTGTACAGCGCCAATGCAAACGCTGCTGCTCTCGGGCGTTAAGTGGAGGTCGTCACCCACTGGGTTGTCCGTGGTGTGAGGTAACGTCTGAAACGTGGTACTCTGGGCACACTGTGGATCTCGGAACACTGAATTACAACGATTTCCGAAATCGAATGCTCCAGCGTTTACCTCCACCTATCATTCCGCTTTGAAAGCCTGTTACTTCCCGTCGTGCAGTCATAAACACGTTGGAAATCTTTTCAGATGAACCACCCGAGTACAAGTGACAGCTACGCCAATGCACTGGCCTTTCACATCTCATATACGCGATACTACCGCCATCTGCATACGTGCTTATCGCTGTCCCATGACTTTTGCCACCTCAGCGTATATTTATATCAGCATCGGCAGAGTCGCTCGGCGAGATTTGAAACTGGAAACGGACGTGTTTTGTTGGAGAGTGTTAACCAACTCTTTTTGCACTTCATTTCTGAGCCACGCTCGGATAATATCAAATAAAGAGGTTAACATGAGGATGAATTATTAGTGAGATGAGATACGCTGATTGTACAGTAGCTACTTTTGTGGACTGGCAAGACAGCCAATCCACTAGGACGGGAAGCCGATAGGCACGCGTTTAAGCTCACGCAGGCTGGCGTGAGGTCTGGAACAGGACACGGAAATGAGACTAGTAAAAAACGTACGTAGCTTCTGGAAAACTTAACTTTAATCCACAATTGGTGAACATCGCTCTGACGGTACATGCATCACAAGATAAATAGCAAATGATAATGGCGCCTTGCTAGGTCGTAGCAAATGACGTAGCTGAAGGCTATGCTAACTATCGTCTCGGCAAATGAGAGCGTATTTTGTCAGTGAACCATCGCTAGCAAAGTCGGCTGTACAACTGGGGCGAGTGCTAGGACGTCTCTCTAGACCTACCGTGTGGCGGCGCTCGGTCTGCAATCACTGACAGTGGCGACACTCGGGTCCGGCGTATACTAGAGGACCGCGGCCGATTTAAAGGCTACCACCTAGCAAGTGTGGTGTCTGGCGGTGACACCACAGCTACAACCAAAATCGAGAAGAAGACAAGGATTAAAAGATACGAAGTAGTGAGTAGCTGACACAGGGAGAGAACACAGCGTGGAAACTAATATGGAAAAAGCAAAGATCGTGGGGTTGTTTCGTAAAAATATGCCTATACATACATAAGTGAGATTTGGATTTAATGTCTCGTGTCATACATACTACATATTTAAATGGTGCAACCCTTCCCACGATTTTTGACCGTTTAGTTTTAAGGCAAAAAAGCTACTTGTTCCAGTGGTTGTTACAGGTGATTTACAGGTAAATTTTGGAAATTTGTGCTAAGTTCCTAAGGGAACCTCCGACGGGGGTGATTTACAGGTGACTGTTTCTACGTCTCGTCCCGAGTACCTTACAGCATGCTGCGTGGGGTAGCCGCTCGGTCTTCGGCGCCTTGTAAGGGTCCGCGTGGCTCCTCCCGTCGGAGGTTCGAGTCCTACCTCGGGCATGGGTGTGAGTGTTGTCCTTAGCGTAAGTTAGTTTAAGTAGTGTGTAAGCTTAGGGACCGATGACCTCAGCAGTTTGGTCCCATAGGCTCTTACCACAAATTTCCAATTTCCTTACTGCATGAAACTTCCTGGCAGATTAAAACTGTGTGCCCGACCGAGACTCGAACTCGGGACCTTTGCCTTTCGCGCGCAAGCGCTCTACCAACTGAGCTACCGAAGCACGACTCACGCCTGGTACTCACAGCTGTGAGACCGGGCCTGAGTCGTGCTTGGTAGCTCAGTTGGTAGAGCGCTTGCCCGCGAAAGGCAAAGGTCCCGAGTTCGAGTCTCGGTCGGGCACACAGTTTTAATCTGCCAAGAAGTTTCATATCAGCGCACACTCCGCTGCAGAGTGAAAATCTCATTCCTTACTGCATGTTTGAGATAGTGCCGCTGTGACTATTTCAAGACTGCGTACTTCAGTCGGGATTACTTTGTAAGCCTATCTGTCCTCCTATTAAGACCTCTTTTTTCTCAGGAACGGTTAGGGGTATCAAGTTCAAATTTACCTAAGATACTAAGGTCTTTAGTCTCTTAGCAGTGTAACAAATTTAAGCTTCTAAGTCGACGCCGCCAGAAGATACAACCATTTATGTGATACATTTTGATATTCGAAAACTCACTCATCAAAACCTATAGAGTACTTAAGATTGAACTAGAATCATGACGTTTGGCAAGATAGAGGTTTCACAGTGTAAGTAGAGGGAAAAAATCTGGACATTGTTAATTTGCAATTCAATCGCACGAATATTATTTTGTCATTTGTTGTCTGCTTGTCTCTCCGTCTATTAAGATCCATTTTTTCTCAGGCATGGGTAGAGGTATGAAGTTGAACTTTATGTCATGTGCTCAAATACTACGGTCTACCGTCCCTTGGTTGCATAAAAAGTTAAAAACTATAACCTTATATGTCAGTGCAAACAGCAGATTTGGCCATTAACATCGGTTCAGCATGTGTGGAACACTCACTTCGCACGTCCTACCCGCACTTTCCGTTTCTCTCTTCTTTTTTTTTTTCGTCCTTTCCTCTTTTTATCTTTTTTCCCCGTCTCAGAGAAGCATTTGCACATGACGTCTTTAGTTATTTGTTGAATATTTTCCGTCTTCTCATACAGTTTTTATCCTCTGTAGCTCCTCAACTACCATGGAAGTTACTCCTTGACGTCTTAACAGATGTCCCATTATCCTGTCTCTTTTTCTTGTACGTCTTTTCCATAAATTCCTATCTTCCCCTGTTCTGCACAGAACCTCCTCCTTTCTGACCTTATCAGTCCACCTAATTTTCAACATTATTCTGTAGTACCACATCTCAAATGCTTCGATTCTCTTGTGTTCCGGTTTACCCACAGTCCATGTTTCACTACCATACAATGCTGTGCTCCAAACGCACATTCTCTGAAATATCTTCCTCAAATTGAGGCGTATGTTTGATACTAGTAGACTTCTCTTGGCTTGGAACGCCCTCTTTGCCAGTGACAGTCCGCTTTTTATGTCCTCCTCGCTCCGTTCATCATAGGTTATTTTGCTGCCTAGGTAGCAGAATTCCCTAACTTCGTCTACTTTGTGATCCCCAATGCTGACATTAAGTTTATCGCTGTTTCTTCGTGTCAGTCTCAATCCATAGTGCGTTCTCATTATACCATTCGTTCCATACAACGGATCCTGCAATTCTTCCTCCCTTTCACTGCGAACAGCAATGACTTCATAGAATTATTAACACCATAACACATCCTTGTAAGTTATATGTTTCTGCGCCAAAAACTTTCCTCGTACTACGTCAAACTGACACATCGATTACGAATCTTTTGAAGCACATTCTGAGTGCGAACGATACTTCCTTACCTCCAAATGCTTATCATATTTTATGTTTGCAACGGTGAGTATTCAACATTTTATCTAAATTTCATTACATCTGTATTTAAGGTTTTATCTTTGGTTTGTGAGTACCAGCGTAGTTGATATATCTAAACTTTATCTGATAGGAAATGAAGTCAAATAAATTGAAGTGTGAAGCAGCCGATATACGGGGTTAACCCGAACTACGACAGAATTTTGCATTGTTTCTCAGGGATATTTTCTGAGTATTTTGGTACAAAGAAGCGGCGGTAGGTGTTCGCTTGCTGCAGAGTAAATGCATTTTGTTTGATTTCTTGCACCCTATTACACTTATATTTGCATCTTTGTTGCATTGTAAATGGTTGGTTGTTTAGTTAGTTGGGTTGTTGTTTAAAGAGAAATGATTTTGAAAGTAAAACGTTGTCAACCGACCAAAGTAAAAATCCTAAGAGATTTTGGTCGAATGTAAAATCAGTAAATGGGTCAAAATCATTTACTCATTCTCTCAGCGACCACAACGGCACCGAAAGTGAAGATAACAGAGAGAAGGCCGGATACTGAATTCGGTCTTCCGAAGTTCTTTCACCGCGGAAGATCGCAACACTGTCCCCACTTTCAACTGTCGTGCGAACGCTGAAATGACAGATATTGAGATAACCGATCGCGAAATTGGATAAGCAGCTACAATCGCTTAGTAGTGAAAAGGTGTCAGGACCAGATGAAATACCTATAAGATTCTATAAAGATTATGCAAAAGAACTTGCTCACCTTCTAGCAGTAATTTATCGTAGATCGCCTGAGTACCTAACGACTAGAAGAAAACGCAAGTCATTCCCGTTTTTAAGGAAGGCCCTAACGCAGACCCCCACAATTATAGACCTATATGGTTGACGTCAATCTGTTGTAGAACTGTGGAATATGTTTTATGTCCAAGAACTATGACGTTTTTAGAAAATGAACATCTCCTCTATAAAAACCAACATGGATTCCGCAAACAGAGATCCTGCGAAACTCAGCTCGCTTTGTTCCTCCATGAGATCCACAGCGCATTGGACAACGGCGCTCGGTTTGATGCCGTGTTCCTTGACTTCAGTAAGGCACTTGACACCGTCCCGCATTGACGTTTAATGAAATAAATACGATCTTACGAAGTATCGGAGCAGACTTGCGATTGGATTCAAGACTTCCTAGCAGACAGAACTCATCACGTCGCTCTTAACGGAATAAAATCGACAGATGTAAAGGTAATATCCGTAGTACCACAGGGTAGTGTGCTGCTTATAATATATACAAATGATCTAGTAGAAAGCGTCGGATGCTTTTTATGGCTATTCACAGATGATGAAGTTGTCTATACCGAAGTAGCAACGCCAAAAGATGGTAAGAATTTGCAAAACGCCCTGCAGATAATTGACGATTGGTGCAGGCTCTGGCAGTTGACCCAGAAAGTAAACATATTGCGCATACATAGGAAAAGAAATCCACTACTGTGCAGCTACATTATTGATGACAAACAGCTGGAGACAGCGTCTGCCGTAAAATATCTGGGCGCAGCTATCCAGAGCGACTTTAAGTGGAATGACCGTATAAAACAGATAGTGGGAAAAGCAGACACCAGACTCAGATTCATCGGAAGATTCTTAAGGGAATGTAACTCATCCACGAAAGAAGTGGCTTATAAGGCGCTTGTTCGCCCGATTCTTTTGTTCATCTGTACAGGATCCCTATTAAGTAGAGCTGATCGAGGAGATAGAGAAGATCCACAGAAAAGCGGCACGTTTCGTCACGGGATCGTTTAGCTGGCGAGAGAGCGATGCGGAAATGCTAAACAAACTACGCTGCCAGACATTACAAGAGAGGTGTTATTCACCACGGAGAGAGTTACTATTGAAATTTCGGCATAGCACTTTTCAGGTGGAGTTGGACAACATATTACTTACCTACCTCACCCCCCCCCCCCTCACATACATCTCCCGTATTGACCACGAGGAGAAAATAGGAGAAATTAGACCCAATACACTTACCGACGATCATTCTTCCCACGCACTATTCGCGAGTGGAACAGGGTTGGAGGGATCAGATAGTGGTACCGAAAGTACCCTCCGCTACACACCATTAGGTGGCTTCGGAGTGTGATGTAGATGTAGACTAAACTACTAAGGTCTTCAGTCCCTACTGTAAATGTCACACAACAGTAAAAATGTCGACGCTATGTGATACGTGTCTGTCAGGTAAAAAGGTTATTCCATTCATTTGTCGTAGTTATTTTTGACAGCAGTAACGCCCATTTTAACCCTCGTCCTGAAACTTGCATCCAACACTCCCCGGTTCTTTCTCAGGTTGCATTTCCGGCAGTATTAGTTGTACGTTACAGTGATACAAAACAGTGTGGACAGGTTTGGTGATGAGAGTTGGGCGATATGCATCTCATGAGTACAGGATTTGGAGACAGATATGGAGACACTTTGAGAAATGCTTGCTTTAACATAAATGCAAGCGTGCGGGTTGAACTGTTGTATTTGGCCACGACCGGTGTGGTGTCACCGCCAGACACCACACTTGCTAGGTGGTAGCCTTTAAATCGGCCGCGGTCCGGTAGTATACGTCGGACCCGCGTGTCGCCACTATCAGTGATTGCAGACCGAGCGCCGCCACACGGCAGGTCTAGAGAGACTTCCTAGCACTCGCCTCAGTTGTACAGCCGACTTTGCTAGCGATGGTTCACTGACAAATTACGCTCTCATTTGCCGAGACGATAGTTAGCATAGCCTTCAGCTACGTCATTTGCTACGACCTAGCAAGGCGCCATTATCAACTGCTATTTATCTTGTGATGCATGTACCGTCAGAGCTATGTTCACCAATTATGGATTAAAGTTAAGTATTCCAGAAGCTACGTCCCTCTTTTTTACGAGACTCAACTCCTTTAACTGTTCCAGAGCTCACGCCAGCCTGTGTGAGCTTAAACGCGTGCCTTTCGGCTTCACCTCATAGTGGCTTGGCTGAATTGCCAAGTCACAACAACCGGCATCTGCGCAGCGCCCTCATGATGTTGCAGTATTCTATGTACTTGTGAGTGCACTACGTCACAAGTGAATTAGAACTTGGGAAAATTGTCGGTGCTAGCATGGTGGGTGCTTCCGAAAACAAGGCAGCTGAATTAATTGGTGTTTCAGGCTCTACACTGCA
This sequence comes from Schistocerca piceifrons, assembly GCF_021461385.2. NCBI lineage: Eukaryota > Metazoa > Arthropoda > Insecta > Orthoptera > Acrididae > Schistocerca > Schistocerca piceifrons. The sequence goes on from NC_060143.1 coordinate 36,903,253, forward strand.
CACAAGAAAAGCTAAGTCACAATGCCGATGTCGTGTGATCGTGACAGTCATTAAAGAGAATCTGTGACGGGAAAGGAGGCTACGACAGTTGCAAGATTCACTGCAGAACTGAATGTCGTACTCGCGAACCTTGTCAGTACCAAACAACATGGAAGGAGTTCCATAAGCAGAGAAATGCAGGGCCAGCAGGAATACGAAAACCACTCATCGCTGATAGAATGCCCTTAACGGGGACGCGTGGTGCTGAAGCTGCAAAACATGGACTGTGGAGCAATGGAAGAATGCCATTTGGTCGAATGAGCCTTGTTTTACTTGTTTTACACTGTTTCCAACTTCTGGTAGATTTTACGTGCGATGAGTGAAACTTGGTGGTGGTTCGATGAACTTTTGCGCAGCCATGTGGTGGTTTTCCATGAGCCTCCATGGACACTCTGCAAGTTCGCATCACTGCCAAGGGTTATGTGGCGATTTTGAGTGGTCATTTCCGTCCCATGGTACACTGTCTGTTCTATAATGGTGATGCCGTGTTCCAAGACTATAGCGCCAATGTTCGCACAGCTCGCTTAGTCTAGGATGTTTGTTCTCCAGTGGTGATGCTGTGTTCTAAGACGACAGGGGCCCTGACACACAGGACATCGTCCAGGACTGGCTTTATGAGAACGAAGACGGAATGTTGCGTCTCTTCCAAGGGTGAAACACGGCAGGAATTCGGTGTGTTTTTGGGCAGCCATATCGTGGCACTCCGTGGGCACCAGGGTTAGTTTGCAATTTCGCTTTACTGCCAAGGGTTATGTGAACGTTTTAACTGATCAGGTTCATCCAATGGTACAATGTTTGTTCTCCAGTGGTGATACTGTGTTCCAAGACTACAAAAGACCTATTCACGCAGCTCGCATCGTCCAAGATTGATTTTGAGAAAACGAAGACCAATTGTCGTATCTCCTCCGTCACCACAGTCACCAGACCATGTTCAAATTAAGCTTTTGTGGTCTAGTTTGGGGACAAGGGTGCGTCATCGCTCTCCACCTTCACTATCGTGAACTGAATTTGCCGCTACGCTGCAGTAGCGATGATACAACACTGCATTGAAAACCATAGAGGACCTGTATTTATCCATTTCGGGACGACTGCAAGCTGTTATGAAGATACACCGACCACATTACACTTATTTGGCTTATACACATACAGTAAGAGTATACGAGAAATGGGATCGTTTCTTGGTTGAATGTATTGCATATTACACGATTCTTCACTGTTGTGGAGATATTCACAGAAATAAAGTAGCTGGCGCAACAAATCGAATAAATTTTAATTGCCTGATTAATTTGTAATGAGCCACCATGGCTCCCTTATACCAGAATACTCAGAAAACATTCTTGGGCGATATCAGAAATTTCGTTGATAAGTTCGAGTTCAAACAAGTGCTTGCATTTCGTTACTAATGCTGAGTAATCTCATTCGTTAATACTGAAATTCATTACGACACTCAGTTGCGCCTAGTCGAGAGAGGTGTACTGAAAGCACTGTCGAACTGTCACATACTTCCAGAATTAGATTTTCACTCTGCAGCGGAGTGTGCGCTGATATGAAACTTCCTGGCAGATTAAAACTGTGTCCCCGATCGAGACTCGAACTCGGGATCTTTGCCTCTCGCGGGCAAGTGCTCTACCAACTGAGCTACCGAAGCACGACTCACGCCCGGTACTCACAGCTTTACTTCTGCCAGTCTCTCGTCTCCTACCTTCCAAACTTTACAGAAGCTCTCCTGCGAACCATGCAGAACTAGCACTCCTGAAAGAAAGGATACAGCAGAGACATGGCTCAGCCACAGCCTGGGGGATATTTCCAGAATGAGATTTTCACTCTGCACCGGAGTGTGCGCTGATATGAAACATCCTGGCAGATTAAAACTGTGTGCCCGACCGAGACTCGAACTCGGGACCTTTGCCTTTCGCGGGCAAGTGCTCTACCAACTGAGCTACCGAAGCACGACTCACGCCCGGTACTCAACAGCTTTACTTCTGCCAGTATCTCAGACGAGCTCAGTTGGTAGAGCACTTGCTCGCGAAAGGCAAAGCTCCCGAGTTCGAGTCTCGGTCGGGCACACAGTTTTAATCTGCCAGGAAGTTTCATGTCACATACTTGTTTTACGCATTCAGTGTCTGACTTTAGTTCTTTTACTATCAGTTTTACTCAAATACAGAAGGTAACCACATCCCATCTATACCACCGACTTATATGCTACTGTAAAGTCTGCTATTGGACGTCAGCAGCTTCTGTACCGCGGTACGTTATTCACACATATACTCTTTGCCGTGCTGATCTAGTAACGATGCCCTCGAGGAAGAAACATTCTGCGCGTCACTTCTCGTGAACGATGCTGTTTTGTTGCGAAGTTCCGGTTCCTACAGTCTCATTTGCTGCGAAACTGCGATGTCACCGAATCTGCCTCGTACGCTGCCGGCTTATCAGTCGCGCAGACAGCGGAAGTTTGACGGATCGTAGCAGGAAACCAGCATATGCGACTGGAGAGTTGCGTTGACATCGCTAACTGCTGGCAGCGTTTCGATTGGTCGGGCTTGCAGGAAACCGAGGCAGCTTCCTGGGGATGGGCTCTGCAGGCTGCAGCAGCGGCTGGAAAAACGCCAGCTTCCCTGCGAGTGAATATATCGTGGTCGGCAGTATTAACAGCAGCAACACACAGGGAAGGTACGTCGTTTGACAGAACCAGGGCTTATTACTTGTGGCATACCTTAGTATAACACGGCGGAGAAGTGGGAAAACGGAAAGGAAGAAATTCGTAGGGTATTGCGGAAGTTTGTCAAAAATTAACAACATGAAGGAAGATTTGAACATGGCTGCGTGGTCAGCGACCGTTTACAAAGTAAAATTAAAGCAATAGCAGCCCTCGGTCGCAAAAAAGATTTTATCCTAGGTTTCGGTACTGGTATGAGTGCCTTCATCAGAAGTAAAACACTCAAACTGGCATGTCACGTATAAAACAAAACACCAAGCGACAAAGCTTTAGTCACAAAATTCATAGCAGTGCCGAAACCTAGGTAAAAAAGACGTGCCGGCCGGAGTGGCCGTGCGGTTCTAGGCGCTACAGTCTGGAGCCGGGCGACCGCTACGGACGCAGGTTCGAATCCTGCCTCGGGCATGGATGTGTGTGATGTCCTTAGGTTAGTTAGGTTTAATTAGATCTAAGTTCTAGGCGACTGAAGACCTCAGAAGTTAAGTCGCATAGTGCTCAGAGCCATTTGAACCATTTTTTGAACCAAAAAAGACGTCTTTTTTGTGACCGAGGACTGCTATTGCTTTAATTTTCACGTGAAGGAAGTGTGTGGAGAGGTTGGTGGTACTGAAATAAAAAAAAGCAAGACTCTAGGAGATACACAGAGTGAAGTTAGAGCACACGTTTTTTGGGGGTTGATTGTGTCGCATATTGAGCAATCTAGAGATTGAGTTGTCGTATCTCCTCACGTTGCAACACACGGTCCTGCGTAACGATTTGGCTATCAGAAATTGTGTGCTTCTGTATTTCCATCTGTCACTGAACAGTACCAATGATGGTCTTTCAACGCTGACGATGCCTTTCTCGTGTAATTCGTATGTGGAGAGAGGTTGTTGTTGTTGTGGTCTTCAGTCCTGAGACTGGTTTGATGCAGCTCTCCATGCTACTCTATCCTGTGCAAGCTTCTTCATCTCCCAGTACCTACTGCAACCTACATCCTTCTGAATCTGCTTTGTGTATTCATCTCTTGGTCTCCCCCTATGATTTTTACCCTCCACGCTGCCCTCCAATACTAAATTGGTGATCCCTTGATGCCTCAGAACATATCCTACCAACCGATCCCTTCTTCTGGTCAAGTTGTGCCACAAACTTCTCTTCTCCCCAATCCTATTCAATACTTCCTCATTAGTTATGTGATCTACCCATCTAATCTTCAGCATTCTTCTGTAGCACCACATTTCGAAAGCTTCTATTCTCTTCTTGTCCAAACTATTTACCGTCCATGTTTCACTTCCATACATGGCTACACTCCATACAAATACTTTCAGAAATAACTTCCTGACACTTAAATCTATACTTGATGTTAACAAATTTCTCTTCTTCAGAAACGCTTTCCTTGCCATTGCCAGTCTACATTTTATATCCTCTCTACTTCGTCCATCATCAGTTATTTTGCTCCCCAAATAGCAAAACTCCTTTACTACTTTAAGTGTCTCATTTCCTAATCTAATACCCTCAGCATCACCCGACTTAACTCGACTACATTCCATTATCCTCGTTTTGCTTTTGTTGATGTTCATCTTATATCCTCCCTTCAAGACACCATCCATTCCGTTCAACTGCTCTTCCAAGTCCTTTGCTGTCTCTGCCAGAATTACAATGTCATCGGCGAACCTCAAAGTTTTTATTTCTTCTACATGGATTTTAATACCTACTCCAAATTTTTCTTTTGTTTCCTTTACTGCTTGCTCAATATAGAGATTGAATAACATCGGGGAGAGGCTACAACCCTGTCTTACTCCCTTCCCAACCACTGCTTCCCTTTCATGTCCCTCAACTCTTATAACTGCCATCTGGTTTCTGTACAAGTTGTAAATAGCCTTTCGCTCCCTGTATTTTACCCCTGCCACCTTTAGAATTTGAAAGAGAGTATTCCAGTCAACATTGTCAAAAACTTTCTCTAAGTCTACAAATGCTAGAAACGTAGGTGAGAGGTATATTGTTGAAATATACGTTTTACAGCGTTCTCCTGAGACCCTGCAGATGGTTGCGAGTATTACGGAAGTTTCTTGATTCGCTTCATAAAGAAATATGTGTGTTGCTATCGTATACACTGCAGGATGTGATCTGTAAGATGTCTCGAATTTCATCATCTTGCGGTTGAAGATCTTTTCTTATCCGCGTTTGCTTCCTCATATGTAATAAGGAAATGAGGGTCTGCCTTGAGCAAACGCAATTTTTCTTGTTGTAGTGCCCAAATATGTTTCGAAGGAGTTTCCCCACCTTCAGTGGGTTCATTTATTCTTTTAGTATTACATTCTGATATTTGCAGCACAGTTATAATTCATTATAGCCACCATATTCATCTCGAGAGAATTAGAAACCATACAGATATTTAAGATAATTCTCATTTATTGGTCAGCCTTAGTTGCACATGTTTCGATCACTCAGGATCTGCGTCGGCAACCCGTCTTGTCTACTCAGAACCACAGTACAGTACTCCACTAAGTGGTTCTGAATAGAAAAGACAGGTTGCTTATGCAGCTGCTAAGATCTGATTGACCGGAACATGTAATCTAATTAAAACTGTGCATCTGAGACCGAACAAAAATGAGATCTTAAACAGCTGTAATTATTGCCTTCCAGCTTACCATTTTTTATAGACGTCGCGTTTTCATGATTCTACAGGGAGGTGGAGAGGAGCTTCCTAACCCACACTTTTTCATTATGAAACAGTATGTGTTAGGAAGCTTCGATCGGTTATTCTGTAGCAGCATAAAAACGTAATATCTACGAAAAATAACATACTCGAAGGCAATAATTATAGCTGTGCTGAAAATATCAAAAAGCCACGTGGATGCCAACATGTTTTCATTTATTTATTTATCGTATGGCAGTACATATACAAATGTTACAAAACTACTACATGTCAACATTTAAGCACAGTTCTCCAACATAAAATAATACAAATGACAACAACTATATATTGAAAGCAAGGTCTTTTATGCCAACAGACTTGCCGCAGTGGTAACACCGGTCTCCGTCAGATCACCGAAGTTAAGCGCTGTCGGGCTGGGCTGGCACTTGGATGGGTGACCATCCGGTCTGCCGAGCGCTGTTGGCAAAGGGGGTGCACTCAGCCCTTGTGAGGCAAACTGAGGAGCTGCTTGATTGAGAAGTAGCGGCTCTGGTCTCTGATGTACGGCCGAGAGAGCGGTGTGCTGGCCACATGCCCCTCCATATCCGCATCCGGTGACGCCTGTGGGCTGAGGATGATATGGTGGCCGGTCGGTACCTTCGGACCTTCATGGCCTGTGCGGGAGGAGTTAAGGTCTTAATTTATAACATCACTCGTGGCTCTCAGGAAATTTTTGAAAGGATTCTTGTAGGCAAGTGCGGGACATATCGATATAACATGAGCAACTGCCTGTCGTCCCGTACCAGCCACACGATGCTGAAGAAGATGTGCCCCATTTGTAGAGAGTGTCTGCGCATCGTCCGTGGCCCGTTTGGATTTGGTTCAAGGTACTGCAAATTTCCCGAAGCTGATCGAATTTAGGGGATTTCTTCTGGAAGCAGGGCAGACTCAGGCATTTTGGAAAACAGTTCTGTTGCCAGTGAATTCATTTTCTGTGAGAGTCCTGGCTGTGATGAGAGTGAGATATCTTGATATTAGTCTGTTTCACTCCACAGGAAACACGCCATCCATTATTGTAAGGTCGGTGTTATTTGCAGTCTTCTTGCGTTTAGGCAGTAGAACGCTCTGCCGTCTGATATCAGGAGGTGGAATGTGGCTCAAGACAGGTAGCCAGTATGTGGAAGTAGATTGTATTGACTCACTAACAATACACGTGGCTCCATTAAGTTGTACGTCTTTGTTTTTTACGTGTGAACTATTAAGCCAGACAGGCGCACGATAATCTGCTGTTGAGTATACCAATCTGAGTGTTGATATTCGAAGAGTGTCTGCTGACGATGACGAACGAGGGCCACAGAGTTTATGGAGAATGTTGTTTCTAGTTTTGCACTTAGCAGATGTTCACGTCAAAAGCTCCTTAAAAGAAAGTGTCCCATCTAACGCGACCCCAAGATATTTTGGAGGGATGTTACGATGAAGTTTTTCTCCCTCAAATAGATGACAAGGTCTCTTGTGTGCCAATCTACTGGACAGATGAAAATGTTTATTTGAGTTTGGCTGTAACCCCCACGACGACAATAGTGGCTTAAGATGTTTAGGTCAGAAGTTAGGATTTCTTCAGTTGTTTCAAAGGTTTTGTGTTGGGTAGCTATTGCCCAGTCTTCTGCATAGCCAAACGTTCTAAACTGTGTTGGAGGAATATCAGCTATTAAATTAAACAAGAGAGGTAAGACGTTATTCAATACTATTGGGCAGCTAATGTCTTTATCTGTAGTTACTGTAAATGTCCTTCCAGCTAACAGTGTGTCAATTAGTTTTGTTGTCCGTTTGCATGGGACCAGTTGTAATAATTTATAAAGCAGCTCAAATGGTTCAAATGGCTCTGAGCACTATGGGACTCAACTGCTGTGGTCATAAGTCCCCTAGAACTTAGAACTACTTAAACCTAACTAACCTAAGGACATAACACACATCCACGCCCGAGGCAGGATTCGAACCTGCAACCGTAGCGGTCGTGCGGTTCCAGACTGTAGCGCCTTTAACCGCTCGGCAACTCTGGCCGGCTTATAATGCAGTCCATACCTCCAAATCTGCCATATGCTTCACTTAGATCAACGACAGTAACTGACGTTTTCGGCTTTACTTGGTATCCTGCTCCAATAAATGGTGTTAAAGGTAAGACTTGATCAGCACAGGCCGTCCTGGTCGGACTCCAGCTTGCTCAATAGGAAGGTTCTGAAAGATTACTGGACTCATGGACTGTCCAGCTGGTCCCAGCAGAGGTTTGAGTCCTCCATCGGGCATGGGTGTGTGTGTTTGTCCTTAGGCTAATTTAGGTTAAGAAGCGTGTAAGCAAAGGGACTGATGGCCTTAGCAGTTAAGTCCCATAAGATGTCACACACCATTTGAACATTTTGATTACTGGACTAATCTGGTTGTGTAGAATTCTGTCAAGGAACTTAAAAATATTGCTCAGTAGTGTGATTGGGAGATAATTCTTAGGCTGGTCTAATGCGCTGCTGAGCTTGAGTATTGCTATGATTTTTGACTGCTTCACTTTTTCTGGGACTGAACCAGATGGCAGAATGTCAGAGAAAAAATCCGCCAGACATGTTTTTGCGTAGTTCCCACCACGAAGAAGAAATTCGGGGTAGATCCCATAATTTTCCGGTGCCTTTCCCGGTTTTAGTGTGTTAAGGGCAGCAGAAATTTCATATATAAAGATCTTGAGAAGTCAGTTTGTTCATTAATGTTCTTTTTGAGTAATGTAAGTTTGCGTCTGATGTATCTTGTATGAGGTTTATCCCTTGGTCCTCTTGACGTGGACAGTAAATGTGATGCGGTCCTATTAGCTGATGTATGAGTGTTGTTCCTTACTTTAATTTTGTTTCCATCCAACTTTCTAAGTAATGACTATGTTTTTCTACTTGATGTTTGAAAAGTGAGTGACTCAACAGTCTCTCTCCACCTAATACGTCTGGCTGTATCGAGCCTATGAGGTAGGTTATCCGCTATTTAAGCATCCCGCGTCCCGCTTTTTAGAAATTCGTCATATTGTTTCTCAGTAGTTTCATTCCAGCCCCTAGTAATTCAGAGCCAGGAATTTTTTCTCTCTCATTCATTTGCTGTCCATTTTCAGTACGTGTTTCCTGAACAGCAACAACATCAATGTTATATTTTGATAAAGTCTTCTTTAAGACTCGGTCTTTGGATTTACTTATGTCTTTAATTTTGATGTAACTGCAAAAAGGTGGGAATTTAAGGAGATGGGACCTGGATAAACTGAAAGAACAAGAGGTTGTAGAGAGTTTCAGGGAGAGCATAAGGGAACAATTGACAGGAATGGGGGAAAGAAATACAGTAGAAGAAGAATGGGTAGCTCTGAGGGATGAAGTAGTGAAGGCAGCAGACGATCAAGTAGGTAAAAAGACGAGGGCTAATAGAAATCCTTGGGTAACAGAAGAAATATTGAATTTAATTGATGAAAGGAGAAAATATAAAAATTCAGTAATTGAAGCAGGCAAAAAGGAATACAAACGTCTCAAAAATGAGATTGACAGGAAGCGCAAAATGGCTAAGCAGGGATGGCTAGAGGACAAATGTAAGGATATAGAGGCTTGTCTCACTAGGGGTAAGATAGATACTGCCTACAGGAAAATTAAAGAGACCTTTGGAGAGAAGAGAACCACTTGTATGAATATCAAGAGCTCAGATGGCAACCCAGTTATAAGCAAAGAAAGGAAGGCAGAAAGGTGGAAGGAGTATATAGAGGGTTTATACAAGGGCGATGTACTTGAGGACAATATTATGGAAATGGAAGAGGATGTAAATGAAGACGAAATGGGAGATAAGATGCTGCGTGAAGAGTTTGACAGAGCACTGAAAGACCTGAGTCGAAACAAGGCCCCGGGAATAGACAACATTCCATTAGAACTACTGATGGCCTTGGGAGAGCCAGTCATGACAAAACTCTACCATCTGGTAAGCAAGATGTATGAGACAGGCGAAATACCCTCACACTTCAAGAAGAATATAATAATTGCAATCCCAAAGAAAGCAGGTGTTGACAAATGTGAAAATTATCAAACTATCAGTTTAATAAGTCACAGCTGCAAAATACTAACGCGAATTCTTTACAGACGAATGGAAAAACTGGTAGAAGCGGACCTCGGGGAAGATCAGTTTGGATTCCGTAGAAATGTTGGAACACGTGAGGCAATACTAACCTTACGACTTATCTTAGAAGAAAGATTAAGAAAAGGCAAACCTACGTTTCTAGCATTTGTAGACTTAGAGAAAGCTTTTGACAATGTTGACTGGAATACTCTCTTTCAAATTCTGAAGGTGGCAGGGGTAAAATACAGGGAGCGTAAGGTTATTTACAATTTGTACAGAACCCAGATGGCAGTTACAAGAGTCGAGGGGCATGAAAGGGAAGCAGTGGTTGGGAAAGGAGTGAGACAGGGTTGTAGCCTCTCCCCGATCTTATTCAATCTCTATATTGAGCAAGCAGTAAAGGAAACAAAAGAAAAGTTCGGAGTAGGTATTAAAATTCATGGAGAAGAAGTAAAAACTTTGAGGTTCGCCGATGACATTGTAATTCTGTCAGAGACAACAAAGGACTTGGAAGAGCAGTTGAACGGAATGAACAGTGTCTTGAAAGGAGGATATAAGATGAACATCAACAAAAGCAAAACAAGGATAATGGAATGTAGTCAAATTAAATCGGGTGATGCTGAGGGAACTAGATTAGGAAATGAGACACTTAAACAGTAAAGGAGTTTTGCTATTTAGGGAGTAAAATAACTGATGATGGTCGAAGTAGAGAGGAAATAAAATGTAGACTGGCAATGGCAAGGAAATCGTTTCTGAAGAAGAGAAATTTGTTAACATCGAGTATAGATTTAAGTGTCAGGAGGTCGTTTCTGAAAGTATTTGTATGGAGTGTAGCCATGTATGGAAGTGAGACATGGACGATAACTAGTTTGGACAAGAAGAGAATAGAAGCTTTTGAAATGTGGTGCTACAGAAGAATGCTGAAGATAAGGTGGGTAGATCACGTAACTAATGAGGAGGTATTGAATAGGATTGGGGAGAAGAGAAGTTTGTAGCACAACTTGACTAGAAGAAGGGATCGGTTGGTAGGACATGTTTTGAGGCATCAAGGGATCACAAATGTAGCATTGGAGGGCAGCGTGGAGGGTAAAAATCGTAGAGGGAGACCAAGAGATGAATACACTAAGCAGATTCAGAAGGATGTAGGTTGCTGTAGGTACTGGGAGATGAAGAAGCTTGCACAGGATAGAGTAGCATGGAGAGCTGCATCAAACCAGTCTCAGGACTGAAGACCACAACAACAACAATAACATGTTTTGATAACAGGTCCAAAGTTTATAACTGGAGGGTCATGAGAAGAACCGTGAGAGCCGAGGTCTTGTGACAAATTCATCTTAGCCACGAGATCTGTGAGGTTCTCTGTTGCCTCTGCACCCTGGCTTTAGATATTTGTCTCGAAGTGTCTGTTCTTTAGCACCACTCAGTGGACACCTATGACTAAGTCACAGACGTGAACAGTCATTGTGCCCCATCCACATGCAATACTAAGAGAGTAAATGAACTCGTTGAAATGGAGAAATATGTTTGGGCACCAAAACAAGAATAATTTTGTTCACTCAAGGCAGAACCACACATCCTTATTACGTGTTTCGAGCATATTTTCTCTCAGGTGCTTTTCAAGGAGTCGAAACGAAGTAGTAATGGTTGTCGCCAAGATCTGGATTGTAAGTGGGATGGTGCACTGGCTCTCAGTCCAAGACTACCAAACACTTAATTTAACGTCGGAGAGAAGGGAATGGAGGACAGTCAGTGTAATGAATAAATCAATTAGCTCTAAGACAGAGAGGTACAAGCGCCACTTAGGCACGGCTTGGCTACCTTTGATTAACGGAAACGACGTTGGGACATGGCTGCCTTTGCGAGTGGAGAGTTCAGCGTTACTGGATGCTCCGTGTGTTACTAGAACCCTGTTGTTAATATATATGTTGCCGGCAAGTTGTCAAATCAAGGCACTATATAGATTGCTTAGGCAACGTAATGTAGAACGCCGAGAAATTGTTGGCAAGGAGATTAATTTGTTATTTTAACACTTTTCCCAGGAAATGTAATATATAAAGTGTCTAGGTACTTTATAAAATACGAAAGAATAAAATTACAATAAAATAACAAGTTCAAATTATATATATATATATATATATATATATATATATATATATATATAATGAAGGTTAAATCAAAAGATGAAAATTATCACAACTGTGTTTGCCCGAAAATTGATTTATTCTGAAGCAGATGTGTTTTAATAGTTTTTTAACAATTATTAAATACGTAAAAAGCAATTAAAAACAATTTCAACCATCATTACAAATACATATTAAACAATAATTGAATCTAAACTTCGAATTTTTATATAGTCCGAAGCAGCACTTTTATATGCTTTATTTATTGCTGTAAGTAGAACTGAAATAGCATTTGGGATTTGCAAATAACTTTTTAAATAAACAGACCTGAAGTTCTGGCATTTATTTTTGCACTTGCACTTCACAAATCCTTGTCCTATCCCTGTAGACTGCTGGGCTGCAGCTGACCTGAGAGATACTTCTTTAAGCTTATTACGGATATTTTAGAACCCGTGACTGTCAATTGAATGTAATTACATAAAACTGCAACCAGTCACGTTTTTGAATAATTATTTATTATTCCACAGCTATTGTATAGCACATGCTGAATGATGGCAAAATTTCGCTGTTACAGTGGAAATTAATGTTCATTGTGTAAAAGTGTGTGAAGTGATATACCAACTGGCCATCAAAATGGCATTATGCTAGAAATAATGATGTAGCTTCCAGAAACCGTCTGAAGATGAACCTGGAAAGGTTCGAAAACTGTTTCATGGAATAATAAATGATTATTCAAAAGAGTGACTGGTTGCCGTCTTATGTATGTACAGATACTTCTTCGTCCATCATAACACCTTCAGACTTCTCGAGAGCTTTCTTGAGTGCTGTAAACTGCGACCTTGCGTACAACTGCTTTAGAACACTCTGACAACTGAACTACAACCAAACCGGACCGAAACTGTTACAACAGTGATTGCTATGGATCTTGTAGCTGCCAAGATATTTAAATTATCTTTCTTTCATACACCGCGTTAAACGTAACCGGCAGTTGATTAAATGCCTAGACAAAGTATTAAATAAGATGCAATTCATACCCTGTGTAATGATTTTTAGTTTCTTATATATTGCCCACGCATACCATCAAACGCCGGTTTCACAGTTTGTCTGTAACAACATATCGCATCCCGCCGCGTGAAGAAAAGTGACACAAGTCTAAAAACGGCGATTATTTGTTTATGAAATTACAATGAAATCCGGACCATTAGCTGCTTACAGGGACTGTTGAAAATGTGTGGCCCGAGCGGGACTCGAACCCGGGATCTCCTGCTTACATGGCAGACACTCTGTCCGACGGAGCCATCGAGGAAACGGAGAACTGTGCGACTGTAGGGACGTATCTCTGACACGCTTCCCGTGAGACCTACATTTCAAAAAAAAAAAAAAAAAAAAAAAAAAAAAAAAAAAAAAAAAAAAAAAAAAAAAAGGTTCAAATGGCTCTAAGCACTATGGGACTTAACATCTGGGGTCATCAGTCCCCTTTCCAACTTACTGTCCACACACTACATTTGTAGTGCTCCTGCCCACTATACCCATTACTCGCGGCAGTCAGTCTGCCGATTCCGGTAAGAGTTTGAGCAATGTGAGTGCATCCGCACTGAAGAAGACAACAAACGTCAAATCTCTATCTCAAAATTTGTCAACTTGAGGACATTTGAGTCAGTTTTGATGTAGGTTGCTTCATGTTTCACCGGGACAAGAGCTCAAAGAGAAAATAACTGAACATTTCTGCAATGCAGTAAGCTGCAGTGTACAATGAAAAAAAAAAAAAAAACATGAATTTGTGCCATAAAGAAAGCTCATATGGAATCCCTTTTCTCGGCGAAATGTATTCGTACATTATATAACCCCATTAATGATTTTGTATTTTGGTTAATTGCGTTCCATAAATTGTACCTAATTGAAGTTTCTCACTAAATTCTATTAATCTCCATAAACTATAGTTTTGTGTTTTCTATTTTTCTAACTGAACGACTTCAAGTTTTTTCATTTTATTCCAAGTTACGTATACTAATTACGCTTGATGGAGGTTTGAATGTCGTACTATGTTAAAGTAAAAAAAAAAAAAAAAAAAAAAAAATGAAAAAATTTGGGAGGAAAAGAGCCAAAATTTTAATATTAGGGGCAATAACAAAAACGAAAAAGATTTTTGAGCGAAGCAAGAAAAGTGATTTAACTCAGAGAAATAATTAATAACTACGTCATAATACTTCACATTCGACGAGAACAGAACTACATGTCCATATTCCTGTGGTATAGAGTGTAATGGAATTTACTGCCAAAAATACTTACTCGAAATTTGTAGGAAGTTTATACTATTTCAGTACAAGTTTTATAGAATTCTTTAAGCCGACTTTTCTCAAGGATTGCCGTGTTACTGTTCTTGCCGAGGTGCTATATATAGGCTAGAAAAGAAATACATAATTTCGACACAGCTGAATTATTGCTCCGCTCTGCCTGAGATGTATGAGACGTCACGAGCTTTTCGAGAACATTTCCGTAACATATGAATGCATATGAAGCGACGATCGATAATGATTACTTATAATTTTAACGTGATGTGTTGGCTGATGTCTCCTAGGGTTACTAATTGTTCTCCGGTGTACTTAATACTTTTTAACACCGTATAGTATCTCGCGTAATGACCACAACGTTGAAATGAGGGAATTTGCGCCCTTACTGAGATGTATCGTCAGTCTTCCCGCGTGTAAAAAAATGGTTCAAATGGCTCTGAGCACTATGGGACTCATCTTCTGAAGTCATTAGTCCCCTAGAACTCAGAACTAGTTAAAACTAACTAACCTAAGAACATCACACGCATCCATGCCCGAGGTAGGATTCAAACCTGCGACCGTAGCGGTCTCGCGGTTCCAGACTGCAGCGCATAGAACCGCACGGCCACTTCGGCCGGCTCCCGCGTGTAATTCGAAAATAAAATAGGTGGGTGGTGTTGGGGGGACTGACTTGCAGAGTTGTTGTTGTTGTTGTGGTATTCAGTCCTGAGACTGGTTTGATGCAGCTCTCCATGCTACTCTATCCCGTGCAAGCTTCTTCATCTCCCAGTACCTACTCCAACCTACATCCTTCTGAATCTGCTTAGTGTATTCATCTCTTGGTCTCCCCCTACGATTTTTACCCTCCACGCTGCCCTCCAATACTAAATTGGTGATCCCTTGATGCCTCAGAACATGTCCTACCAACCGATCCCTTCTTCTGGTCAAGTTGTGCCACAAACTCCTCTTCTCCCCAATCCTATTCAGTACCTCCTCATTAGTTATGTGATCTACCCATCTAATCTTCAGCATTCTTCTGTAGCACCACATTTCGAAAGCTTCTATTCTCTTCTTGTCCAAACTATTTACCGTCCATGTTTCACTTCCATACATGGCTATACTCCATACAAGTACTTTCAGAAATGACTTCCTGACACTTAAATCTATACTCGATGTTAACAAATTTCTCTTCTTCAGAAACGCTTTCCTTGCCATTGCCAGTCTACATTTTATATCCTCTCTACTTCGACCATCATCAGTTATTTTGCTCCCCAAATAGCAAAACTCCTTTACTACTTTAAGTGTCTCATTTCCTAATCTAATACCCTCAACATCACCCGACTTAATTCGACTACATTCCATTATCCTTGTTTTGCTTTTGTTGATGTTCATCTTATATCCTTCCTTCAAGACACCATCCATTCCGTTCAACTGCTCTTCCAAGTCCTTTGCTGTCTCTGACAGAGTTACAATGTCATCGGCGAACCTCAAAGTTTTTATTTCTCCTCCATGGATTTTAATACCTACTCCAAATTTTTCTTTTGTTTCCTTTACAGCTTGCTCAATATACAGATTGAATAACATCGGGGAGAGGCTACAACCCTGTCTTACTCCCTTCCCAACCACTGCTTCCCTTTCAGGTCCCTCGACTCTTATAACTGCCATCTGGTTTCTGTACAAATTGTAAATAGCCTTTCGCTCCCTGTATTTTACCCGAGCCACCTTTAGAATTTGAAAGAAAGTATTCCAGTCAACATTGTCAAAAGCTTTCTCTAAGTCTACAAATGCTAGAAACGTAGGTTTGCCTTTCCTTAGTCTTTCTTCTAAGATAAGTCGTAAGGTCAGTAGTGCCTCACGTGTTCCAGTATTTCTACGGAATCCAAACTGATCTTCCCCGGGGTCGGCTTCTACTAGTTTTTCCATTCGTCTGTAAAGAATTCGTGTTAGTATTGTGCAGCTGTGGCTTATTAAACTGATTGTTCGGTAATTCTCACATCTGTCAACACCTGCTTTCTTTGGGATTGGAATTATTATATTCTTCTTGAAGTCTGAGGAAATTTCGCCTGTTTCATACATCTTGCTCACCAGATGGTAGAGTTTTGTCATGACTGGCTCTCCCAAGGCCGTCAGTAGTTCCAATGGAATGTTGTCTATTCCGGGGGCCTTGTTTTGACTCAGGTCTTTCAGTGCTCTTCACGCAGTATCATATCTCCCATTTCATCTTCATCTACATCCTCTTCCATTTCCATAATATTGTCCTCAAGTACATCGCCCTTGTATAGACCCTCTACATACTCCTTCCACCTTTCTGCTTTCCCTTCTTTGCTTAGAACTGGGTTTCCATCTGAGCTCTTTATGTTCATACAAGTGGTTCTCTTATCTCCAAAGGTCTCTTTAATTTTTCTGTAGGCAGTATCTATCTTACCCCTAGTGAGATAAGCCTCTACATCCTTACATTTGTCCTCTAGCCATCCCTGCTTAGCCATTTTGCACTTCCTGTCGATGCAGAGTTCACGTGTAAAAATTCAACCTTCCCGTTGCCCTCAGCGACCACCAATATGGAGACTGCGGTTGTTGTACCACGGACTGATAAACTTTCTTGACAGAGCTGAGTGCCTACTACGTAATAGCCGTGACATTATGCGGACCAACAGCGTCGGAAGAAGAGGCGATAGCGGCCTTTGAGCCCGTCCCACTGACCCGGTTGTCCCCAATTCCTGGGAAGGCGGGCAACTGCGTCGCCCATTGACGCCCGCGTATCCGCCGGGAAGGCCCGCTCGCGACGCCGCATCCACGTCAGGGGCCCGGCCTCCGTGAGCGGCAAACAGGGTCGCGTTTCCGAAGTGGTGGACACGTTGCACAATGCCAGAGCCGGCCGCGTCCTGGGATCGTAATACAGCTTTCCCTTTCGTCAGCCAAACGGTAGAACTTGCCGTCGTGGGTAGTGCGTGGTCTGGCAACTACGCAGCTACATTCTAGAAACTATGCACTGACGTGACAGAAGTCATGGGATACCTCCCAACATCGTATCGGAGCTCGTTTTGCCCGGCGTAGGTCAGCAGCTGTACGTGACGTAGGTTCAACAGGTCGTTAGAGGTCCATTGCAGAGATGTTGACATATGCTACCTCTATAGCCGTCCATAACTGCGAAAGTGTCACCAGTAAGCTGCGCGGGGTAGACGCACGGTCTAGGGCGCCTTGGCACGGTTCGCGAGGCTCCCGCCGTCGGAGGTTCGAGTCCTCCCTCGGGCATGGGTGTGTGTGTTGTCCTTAGCGTTAGATAGTTTAAGTTAGATTAAGTAATGTGTAAGCCTAGGGACCAATGACCTCAGCAGTTTGGTCCCATAGGAACTTACCACAAAATAAAAAAATAAAAAAATAAGAAAAAAAATTGTCGCCAGTGCAGGATTTTGTGCGGCAAATAACTTGTCGATTACGTCCCACAAATGTTCCATGGGATTCACGTCGGGGGATCCGCGTTGCCAAATCGATGGCTCGAACTGTTCAGAATGTTTGGCAAACCAATCACAAACAACTGGGGCCGGGTAACATGCGACACTGTCATCCATAAGAATTCCATCGTTGTCTGGGAACATAAACCCGTGATTGGCTACAAATAGTCTCCAGGTAAGTAAGCACTCCGTCTTCGCGACCATCCGACCGCCGTGTCATCCTCAGATAGTGTCGGATGTTCCAAGCGGCTTTTCGCGGATGATGCTGTAGTATACATAGAAGTTGCAGCAATAGAAAATTGCAGCGAAATGCAGGAAGATCTGCAGCGGATAGGCACTTGGTGCAGGGAGTGGCAACTGACCCTTAACATAGACAAATGTAATGTATTGCGAATACATAGAAAGAAGGATCCTTTATTGTATGATTATATGATAGCGGAACAAACACTGGTAGCAGTTACTTCTGTAAAATATCTGGAAGTATGCGTGCGGAACGATTTGAAGTGGAATGATCATATAAAATTAATTGTTCGTAAGGCGGGTTCCAGGTTGAGATTTATTGGGACAGTCCTTAGAAAATGTAGTCCATCAACAAAGGTGGTGGCTTACAAAACACTCGTTCGACCAATACTTGAGTATTGCTCATCAGTGTGGGATCAGTACCAGATCGGGTTGACGGAGGAGATAGAGAAGATCCAAAGAAGAGCGGCGCGTTTCGTGACAGGGTTATTTGGTAACCGTGATAGCGTTACGGAGATGTTTAGCAAACTCAAGTGGCAGACTCTGCAAGAGAGGCGCTCTGCATCGCGGTGTAGCTTGCTCGCCAGGTTTCGAGAGGGTGCGTTTCTGGATGAGGTATCGAATATATTGTTTCCCCCTACTTATACCTCCCGAGGAGATCACGAATGTAAAAGTAGAGAGATTCGAGCGCGCACGGAGGCCTTCCGCTAGTCGTTCTTCCCGCGAACCATACGCGCCACACACCGATGGGTGGCTTGCGGAGTATAAATGTAGATGTAGATGTAGCTCAGGATGCGGATAGGAGAGCGCGTGGTCAGCACACCGCTCTCCCGGTCGGTACGATGGTTTTTTGTGACCGGAGCCGCTATTACCCGGTCGAGTAGCTCCTCAATTGGCATCACGAGACTGAGCGCACCCCGTAAAACGGCAACAGCGCACGGCGGCTCGGATGGTCACCCATCCAAGTGCCGGCCACACCTGACAGCGCTCAATTTCGGTGATCTGACGGGAACCGGTGTATGCACTGCGGCAAAAGGCCGGTGCCCTATGGTCTCCAAGTAGCCGAACATTACCATTTCCAGTCAATGGTCGGTTCAGTTGAACCAGAGGATACAGTCCATTCCGAGTACACTTGGAAACACAACCCACATCATGGAGTCACCAACAGCTTGCCCAGTGCGGTATTGACAATTGGGCTCCGTGGCTTCGTGGGGTCTGCGCCACACTCGAACCCTATCATCAGCTCTTACCATGAGAAGTCGGGACTTATTTGGCCAGGCCATGCTTTCCTAATTGTCTAGGGTCAAACCAGTATGGTCAGGAGACGAGGAGAGGCCCTGCAGGCGACGTCGTGCTGTTACCAAAGTCACTCGCGTCGGCCGTCTACTGCCATAGCCCATTAACGCCAGATTTCTCCGCACTGACCTAATGGATACGTTCGTACGTCCCACATTAATTTCAGCAGTTATTTCAGGTACTGTTGCTTGTCTGTTAGCACTGACAATGTTGTGGCTTGGCGAGACAGCCAATCCACTATGAGGTAGCCGAAAGGGCACGCTTTTAAGCTCACGCAGGCTGGCGTGAGGTCTGGAACAGTTAAAGGAGTTGAGTCTAGTAAAAAAAGTACGTAGCTTCTGGAATACTTAACTTTAATCCATAATTGGTGAACATCGGTCTGACGGTACATGCATCGCAAGATAAATTGCAAATGATAATGGCGCCTTGCTAGGTCGTAGCAAATGACGTAGCTGAAGGCTATGCTAACTATCGTCTCGGCAAATGAGAGCGTAATTTGTCAGTGAACCATCGCTAGCAAAGTCGGCTGTACAACTGGGGGCGAGTACTAGGAAGTCTCTCTAGACCTGCATTGTGGCGGCGCTCGGTCTGCAATCACTGATAGTGGCGACACGCGGGTCCGACGTATACTAGCGGACCGCGGCCGATTTGAAGGCTACCACCTAGCACAGGGCCGGCCAAACGCTGCACAGTGTGCAGACGTGCGGAAGTGCTGCACATGTGCGCACGTGTGCGACAGCGACATCTGTTATTAGACATGTCTCCTAAATGAACGGCGGCGGCTCCACTTCCCTGTTTGCCGGCCGAAGTGGCCGCGCGGTTCTGGCGCTGCAGTCTGGAACCGCGAGACCGCTCCGGTCGCAGGTTCGAATCCTGCCTCGGGCATGGATGTGTGTGATGTCCTTAGGTTAGTTAGGTTTAACTAGTTCTAAGTTCTAGGGGACTAATGACCTAGCAGTTGAGTCCCATAGTGCTCGGAGCCATTTGAACCATTTGAACCACTTCCCTGTTTATGTGGTACAAGCAAGAGGAAAATTGGTCATTAAACCGATTGTTTCAGTGTATACTTACATTTAGGGTTTTTTTTAATGTGTGAAGGGCTACGCTCAGCTGAAGTCGGTAAAACATAACATTCATCTAACTGTCGGTTATTATGCAGATTTCAGACGGAACTGATGAAAGATATAGCAATAATGGTATCGAAATAACAGGTGATCATCGAGAGGGCTGCGGTTATCATTCTGTTCAGAGGTCAGTGAGACAGAAATTATGTGGGTGTAACTGAGAGCACCGACAATTAGTTATAGAAAACCTTGCATTAGTTTAATGTTATTTGAAATCGTGAATAAGGTTCGTTAGAAGTCGCTAAGTGCTCTCTTTCTTAAATACTAGCTCAAAAACATTACGCGTATTTACGTGCCGTCACTGCATTAATAAAAACCCACGTTTGTTAACTGTATTACATGTCCTACTGGGTTAAACTGTTAACATAAAAGTAAATGTCTCAATGAGTAGACTGTGACAGTATTTTAAATGTTTAATACTCGAAATACCTTCCCATGGTTGTCAGTCAAGCTGGCTCAATAAAAACCCACGGTTGCTAACTGTATTACTTGTTTTGCTGGGTTAAACTGTTAACATAAAAGTAGACGTCTCAATGAGTAGACTGCGACAGTATTTTAAATGTTTAATACGCAAAATACCTTCCCATGGTTGGCTTGCAAGCTCTGGAAAGAGCATTAGAATGCGCCGGTACAGAGTATCCCAGCAAGTGGATAAAGCGACATCTGTGTGTATAAACATGCACTACATGAACACTGACGGCTGCGGCGTGCACGCTGTGACCCGGAAGTTGCACACGTGCACGAGCACCGCACGCGTGCAGAATTTCTGGCCGGCCCTGACCTAGCAAGTGTGGTGTCTGGCGGTGACACCACAGACAACACGTAGACGCCGCTGCTTTCGGTCGTTAAGTAAAGGTTGTCGGCCATTGAGTTGTCTGTGGTGAGAGGTAATGCCTGGAATTTGGTATTCTCGGCACACTCTTGAGACTGTGGATCTGGGAATATTGATTTCTCTAACGATTTCCGAAATGGTATGTCCGATTTCAGAGCCTGTTAATTCACGAAGTGCTGCCATAATCACGTCGCAGATCTTTTCACACGAATCACACAATACAAATGACAGCTCCGCCAGTGCACTGTCCTTGTATATACCTTGTGTACACAAAACGACCAGCATCTGTACATGTGCGTATCGTTAACTCGTGAATGTTGTCAGCTCAGCATATTTCAGACGTTGGTTCCAAATACAACTTTGGTCGTCCACACCGCTGACATTAAAATAAAACACCGTGAAGGCGGAAGGCACCAAACGGCAAACTTAAGTGTGCTGCTTGCTTGAATATGCAAACGATTAACATTCCAGCGCAACTGCACAGAGAAAGAGTACGGCCATACACACCACGTAAGGGAAAAATGAAATGAGCATGTGGTATTATTTCTCCTAGACATTGGCAGCTAAGCCATTCATCTTGTATAGCGAGTCACAAACCTTTTGGTTCAGATTCAAACAGGTGCTAGTGGGTCCACAACCGGATATACTGAGATAGGGAACCAATGGTCGGAAATGCATATTTATTATGTTACCAAATGGTTCAAATGGCTCTGAGCACTATGGGACTTAACTTCTATGGTCATCAGTCCCCTAGAACTTAGAACTAGTTAAACCTAACTAACCTAAGGACATCACACACATCCATGCCCGAGGCAGGATTCGAACCTGCGACCGTAGCGGTCACGCGGTTCCAGACCGAAGCGCCTAGAACCGCACGGCCACACCGGCCGGCATTATGTTATCGACATACACAGCGTACACTACACAACAACGACGTAGATCATAATAATTGTTCAAAGTGACGACGTCCAGTCCTCCACAAGTGGCAACGGTGCATGAAGTTCTGCTACATTCTCTCGAAGATCTCTGGTGTCTGTTGTACCAAGAGACAGGCAGTTTGCACCCTAGCAAACAGTTCTGCATCCGTTTCTACTGGGGTGTAATACTTGTTCCACCACTATTTACCGCACTGTATCTTTCTAAGAGTGTGTTTCGCGGAGAAGTTGACGGGTCCTTATTCGTGGGCGGTCAGTCATAGGCTCGTCGTATCCCCAGAGGAAAAGACAAGAAGTGTGAGATCCAGCGATTACGCTCCTCTTCCAAACCAACGATGAGAGTAGCTGTTGTTTAGATGCTCGCAGGCATCAACATTGAAGTGGGCTGGTGCACGTCGCATTTAAACCACATGCTTTCGCGGATAACAAGGGGCGCAGTGTCCAAGAACTGTGGTAGCACATCTCGCAGAAACACAAGGTAATGTGGACCAGTCAAACGGGTAAACAGAAAATAATGTCGTATTAGATGACCTTGGGCAGTTCAAATGGTTCAAATGGCTCTGAGCACTATGGGACTCAACTGCTGCGGTCATTAGTCCCCTAGAACTTAGAACTAGTTAAACCTAACTAATCTAAGGACATCAAAAACATCCATGCCCGAGGCAGGATTCGAACCTGCGACCGTAGCGGTCTTGCGGTTCCAGACTGCAGTGCCTTTAACCGGACGGCCACTTCGGCCGGCACCTTGGACAGTGCCCGACCATACGTTGACAGAGAACCATTGTTGCTGGCCTTAGATGTGGGTGGCGTGGGGATTGTCCTCACTCCAGACATGGCCGTTGAGACTATTGGAAATACCATCACAGGTGAATGAGGCCACATCCGTTAACAATACAAACTGTAGCGAGTTTTGCACTGCAGCACTGTGGTGGGTAATCCATTGACAGAAGTGACCGCGGGGCTCAGAATCTGTTGGTCCCAGTGCTCACGCACGTTCTTTATGATAGGGGTGTAATACTTGTTCCACCAGTATTCACCACACTGTACCCTTCGAAGTGTGTGTGTTTCGCGGGCTAGTTCACGGATGCTTATTGCTGGGCGTTCGGTCATACGATCCAACACAAGTCTGGTGTTTGGACAAGTCTTTGGCACTAACCCCGGCCGACTCTCTGTGGCGTGAGCGACCCCGTCTCTCGGAAGTTGATATCCACAGAGAAAAACTTATTCCAATTAGGATGACGCCTGTTGGGGAATCGTTCTCTGTACACGCATGCTGCTTTATGGCCACTACACACTGTTGTTGTTGTGGTCTTCAGTCCTGAGACTGGTTTGATGCAGCTCTCCATGCTACTCTATCCTGTACAAGCTTCTTCATCTCCCAGTACCTACTGCAACCTACATCCTTCTGAATCTGCTTAGTGTATTCATCTCTTGGTCTCCCTCTACGATTTTTACCCTCCACGCTGCCCTCCAATGCTAAATTTGTGATCCCTTGATGCCTCAAAACATGTCCTACCAACCGATCCCTTCTTCTAGTCAAGTTGTGCCACAAACTTCTCTTCTCCCCAATCCTATTCAACACCTCCTCATTAGTTATGTGATCTACCCATCTAATCTTCAGCATTCTTCTGTAGCACCACATTTCGAAAGCTTCTATTCTCTTCTTGTCCAAACTAGTTATCGTCCATTTAGATGCATGTCGGCCACCTCTCGTGACGAATAACATTCCATCTCTGACTACGCGTCATGCATTGTACACAGCAACACACCACACCATGGACACATCACAAGCTGTCTAATGCAATGGAGAACTGACACCAGAGATATGCGTGCGGCACATGTTAATGCGCCGGTGCGATGCATACGGCCGTCTTGTGACGCACGTGCTGTGAGATAAGATGTGTACATTATGTCTGTGGTGGTCAGGGGCGTACGCTGCTCATCAGCCGCTGTCTGTTTCAGTGTACAACAGACACCCGGGTTCTATGTGAGAGGGCGGCAGAACTGCATGCGGCGTTGCAATACATGTAGTGGGACTGGCGGTCTTCGCTTCGAAGAATTACTGTGAACTACGCTGATGTTATACAGTGTACGCTGTGTATGTCCCTAACACAATAAATACGATATTCTGACCATTGCTTCCCATCTCAATATAATCAGTTGTGGATCCACTACCAACGGTTTCAATTAAATCCAAAAGGTTTGAGACACCCTGTAAGTGTTCTTGAATAGTAAGGTTAAAGGTTAACAAAATGTAGGCAGTAATTGCGCAATTCTCAGTTGCTTGAACCAGATCACTTGCTTTTTCGAGTTTAAAGTCTGCCTGCATTAAGACACACTCTCAATCTGTTGGACTTCTACAGCAGATTCGAAGAAGATAATTGGGAAGCTTCATCAAAGAATGTGCAGTGCTTCTAAGGTAACTATAGCCCGCATCTCGTGGTCGTGCGGTAGCGTTCTCGCTTCCCACACCCGGGTTCCTGGGTTCGATTCCCGGCGGGGTCAGGGATTTTCTCTGCCTCGTGATGGCTGGGTGTTGTGTGCTGTCCTTAGGTTAGTAAGGTTTAAGTCGTTCTAAGTTCTAGGGGACTTATGACCACAGCAGTTGAGTCCCATAGTGCTCAGAGCCATTTGAACCATTTTAAGGTAACTATAGCTATTGATGCAGTTCAGAAAAAGAAGGTGGGTTGGAACAAGGCCAGTAAACAATTTGATGTCCCAAAAACAACACTTCTGAGGTTGTCCTACATGAAGTACAGTACAGGGCGGATCTAGAATTTTGGGTAAACGTCTTGAAGAAGAGCTGGCTTAGTGTTGTCTTGTTATGGAAGCTTCTTTTTTTGGCTTTCTCCTCCTAATAACTTGTGAAGAATGGCCTTACACTGAATACCTTTCAGAGACGAAAATGCTGGTGAAAAACGGGTTAGTCTTTTTCCTAAACGTCACATGACCAAATTGTCGGAAAGAAAACCTACAAAAACATTCTATAGCAGGGCTGTCAGCAACGGAAACACATGGAAAACCTATAACCTTCTGGAAGATGATGTATTGTACAACAATAAAACTAGATTATGTTTTCTCTAATTTAATACTTTTTTCAAATTTGTTTCGTGCTGTTTTGCTTATATCTTTTAGAAGGAGTCGGAGTTTGGCAACTAGCTTTGAAGATCATTAAGTGTACGTTTTTTGAAAATAATTCTTTTTCATAATAACTTTTAATTATTTTTCTAAGAGTAAGATGTAAATGGTGCATAGCTTTGTAGAGCTTTTAAAACATACCGCAATTTTTTATTATTTCCTATTCTTTATAATCAAAACAGAACGGGAGCCCGGTTTTGGCGACATTTGTCTACCATGGTATCCGTACGAAAGTTTCGCACTTCTATAGTTTTAAATAATGACAGTATTTGGAATAAGTGTAGTCGTTGGGATAAGGGTAGTTGTGGGGATTAAGAGAAAACGTCCTTACAAATGTACGGAACGACATAGAATAATAATTATAAATTTATGATACGTTCTTGTATATACATTTCCATGTCTCCAAAAATGTGTTCTGCATTCGAAATGTTTCTCCAGGCTTGTACGACGGACAGAGATAATGGACTACCGCAATGGTCAGGTTTATTTTCTGTGACAGTGCTGTATACAACTTACCCAGGTAATAAGTACTTCAAAACAAATAAAATCACATTTGCACTAAGATAATATGAAAAGAGAGACTCTTATCACTGGTTAATAAGTTAGTTTCGTAAAATATGGGTATGAAGCTGGGAATCCATTATACCCTTCTGGCTGTGTTAGTTAAAATTTTCCACGAATCGTCTTTTAGGGCAAAATCTGCACTGATGTGTCAAAAGCCGCTTAAAAACTTTTGAACGATACGTCATTCATCCCTGTACTATTAGTATGTGTTGCGAAAAAGGGGATGTTGACTCTAGAGATAATATACATGGTGGTTTGTTTATGAGAAGATGGTGTTATGCCTCCTGCAAGAGGGGGAAGCGTGTTGCAGTGCCCGTCGGAATTCGAGTGGCAGGATAGTGGCTTAGCGCCTCTGCCACTTATCGTCATTGCTGCTCGCGTTGGTCAGGATCTCATGACTTTGACGCGAACGTAGAACTGATGGCTTCAGGACGGTCACACACAAAACCATCATCTCAAGCGACTAGCGCCAGAGAGGACAGATCGTTCAGTCCGTTCGATCGTGCGGGATTGTAGATCTACATCACGTACTTCGAGTCAGAAGGAGGACTCGCTTGTAGCAAACATGTTATCCACAAGGGCAGTGCGAAACGTTGGGGCATCACGGACTGCCTGGGTGAAGCGGCAGTAGAGAAAGGCGCGTTGTTCGTTGTGTGCTCAGTGGCAGCACTGGGCGCACGGGTGACTCCATGTCATCTTTTCTGACGAGTCCCTGTTCAGCGTAAGTTGCCACTTTGCTTTCGTCACAGTCGTACAGGGACAGCACCAGGAAGAAACGTGTGGGGTGTCATTGCATACACTACGTGATCACATGTGATTTGTTTAGCCGGTAATTTGGATAACAAGAGCTGTGTTTCTGACGTATTAAGGCTGGTAGCTTTGCCTCGCTGACGTATTCTAGCAAGATAACGCAAGACCGCATGTTGCTTCTGCTTTCCTGAACATTCCCTCAGCCATGGTAAACATCTGGTCATTGGCTGCGAGAGACTAGAATGTCATGACTCGCCAGCTGCTAACGTTGATGATCTCTAGAACAGAGATGATAGACGTAGCATGGAATGACGTATCTTCCATCGGAGCTCAGTTCTACACGATGCTGAGCCGGATTAGAGCCATTTTGCTGGAAGAGGTGGTCGCTCAGTTTAGTAAATTATGCGCTCTTTATACCATCAAAACCTAACGGTCTTGCCGCAGCAGTAACACCGGTTCCCGTTCAGATCACCGCAGTTAACCGCTGTCGGGTTTGGCTAACACTTGGATGGACGACCCTCCGATCTGCCGAGCGCTGTTGGCAAGCGGGGTGCACTTAGACAAATGAGGAGCTACTTGACTGACAAGTAGCGGCTCCAGTCACGAAAAATGACAACGGCCGCGGGAGTGGTGTGCCGACCACACACCCCTCCATATCCGCATCGACGCCTATAGGCTGAGGAAGACACGGCGATGCGTCACTATCGTTAGGGTCTTCCGATACCTGTTCGGACGGAGTTTAGTTTGGTTACACCAGCAAATTATCTACAAATTTAATCATGTATTCTTCCTAGAATCGACAAGGAGCAAAACATGTGTAAAACATTGACAAATTGAAGGGTCAGGCTGATAGAATAACTACCATGATATCTGAGAGAAGCGTACAGGGTAGAAACTGTAGGGTCGGACTGGGACTAGAATATATCAAACAAATAATTGAAGATTTGTGTACTAATGGAGTTCTGAGATAAAGTTATTGGCACAAGAGACAAAATTGTGGCGGCCCGCATCAAAGCGGTCAAAAGACTAATGACCCTCTCCACACCTTCACAGGAAGTGCAAAATGGCTAAGCAGGGATGGCTAGAGGACCAATGTAAGGATGCAGAGGCTTATCTCACTAGGGGAAAGATAGATACTGCCTACAGGAAAATTAAAGAGACCTTTGGAGAAAAGAGAACCACTTGTATGAATATCAAGAGCTCAGATGGAAACCCAGTTCCAAGCAAGAGAGGGAAAGCAGAAAGGTGGAAGCAGTAAATAGAGGGTCTATACAAGGGCGATGTACTTGAGGGCAATGTTATAGAAATGGAAGAGGATGTAGATGAAGATGAAATGGGAGATATGATACTGCGTGAAGAGTTTGTTAGAGCACTGAAAGACGTAAGTCGAAACAAGGCCCCGGGAGTAGAACTACTGACAGCCTTGGGAGAGCCAGTCCTGACAAAACTGTACCATCTGGTGATCAAAATGTATGAGACAGGCGAAATACCCTCAGACTTTAAGAAGAATATAATAATTCCAATCCCAAAGAAAGCAGGCGTTGACAGATGTGAAAATTACCGAACTCTCAGTTTAATAAGTCACGCCTGCAAAATACTAACGCGAATTCTTTACAGACGAATGGATAAACTGGTAGAAGCCGACGTCGGGGAAGATCAGTTTGGATTCCGTAGAAATGTTGGAACACGTGAGGCAATACTGACCCTACGACTTATTTTAGAACCTAGGTTAAGAAAAGGCAAATCTACGTTTCTAGCATTTGTAGACTTAGAGAAAGCTTTTGACAATGTTGACTGGAATACTCTCTTTCAAATTCTAACGGTGGCAGGGGTAAAATACAGGGAGCGGCAGGCTATTTACAATTTGTACAGAAACCAGATGGCAGTTATAAGAGTCGAGGGACATGAAAGGGAAGCTGTGGTTGGGAAGGGAGTGAGACGGGGTTGTAGCCTCTCCCAGATGTTGTTCAATCTGTATATTGAGCAAGCAGTAAAGGAAACAAAAGAAAAATTCGGAGTAGGTACTAAAGTCCATGGAGAAGAAGTAAAAACTTTGAGGTTTGCCGATGACATTGTAATTCTGTCAGAGACAGCAAAGGACTTGGAAGAGCAGTTGAACGGAATGGACAGTGTCTTGAAAGGTGGATATAAGATGAACATCAACAAAAGCAAAACGAGGATAATGGAATGTAGTCGAATTAAGTCGGGTGATGCTGAGGGAATTAGGTTCAGAAATGAGACACTTAAAGTAGTAGATGAGTTTTGCTATTTGGGGGGCAAAATAACTGATGATGGTCGAAGTAGAGAGGATATAAAATGTAGACTGGCAATGGCAAGGAAAGCGTTTCTGAAGAAGAGAAATTTGTTAACATCGAGTATAGACGTAAGTGCCAGGAAGTCATTTCTGAAAGTATTTGTATGGAGTGTAGCCATGTATGGAAGTGAAACATGGACGATATATAGTTTGGACAAGAAGGCAATAGAAGCTTTCGAAATGTGGTGCACAGAAGAATGCTGAAGATTAGATGGGTAGATCATATAACTAATGAGGAGGTATTGAATAGGATTGGGGAGAAGAGAAGTTTGTGGCACAACTTGACTAGAAGAAGGGATAGGTTGGTAGGACATGTTCTGAGGCATCAAGGGATCACCAATTTAGTATTGGAGGGAAGCGTAGAGGTTAAAAATGTAGAGTGAGACCAAGAGATGAATATACTAAACAGATTCAGAAGGATGTAGGTTGCAGTAGGTACTGAGAGATGAAGAAGCTTGCACAGGATAGAGTAGCATGGAGTGCTGCATCAAACCAGTATCAGGACTGAAGACCACAACAACAACACCAGAGGGACCAATCTTCTGGAATAGATTGCAGCCAGTTTAATTCATTAATTTAACGATGAAATTCATAGTGTGCATTTTTGGCGTAAATTTAGGAGGCTCAGAATTTCACTACTTTTAGACGTCGAGTGGTATGAAACGACACAGAGACGCTATAATTGGGCCGAATGGCCCGGGGTAGCCGCGAGGTCAAGGGTGCCTCATAACAGTCCGCGCGGCTGCCTCCGACGGAGGCTCTTGTCCTCCCTCGGGCATGTGCGTGTGTATAGTCCTCAAAGTAAGTTAGTTTAAGTTAAATTAAATAGTGTGTAAGCTTAGGGACCGATGACCTCAGGAGTTTGGTCCCTTAGGATCTTACCACAAACTTCCAAAACATGGGCCGAATGTTCACGACTAATCTTGAAATCCGATGTTATCGCGTTCTTTCTCTGTGTAACAGGCATAATGTTTCATATACTCACATTTAAAGAGTGCTGTCATTCATTGTACCAAGTGGATATTTTTCTGCGTTTTCTGTAAACATAAACTTTACTGAGAAGAGTACTTCACATAACAGTTAAGTCATATGTGAGGCTTCCGCTTTGCTTCGGTAATGGATTAGGTGCACTGGTATCTGTCCCAGTTGTTGTCCCAGTCTTAACAGTGGGAGAGTCTCCATTTGGCCCCCAGCCAAAATGGTTAAGATATTGAAAATCAACATATTGTTACATCACATAAAAAAACTAAGAAAAGATGAGCTGTATGTATACTTCAGAATGACAAACGAAGAATATTGAACCCATTAACAGTGACCGTGAAATATTCGTGCCTAAAATACATAAGTTTACGTCGAAAGTTCCGAAGATTTTCGTCTCTGAAGACATCGTAGAGGTAATTGCAAACGAAAGAAATCACTATTGGGTTCGGAAAAATAAGGGTACCATACACAATTCAGAAGGAACTGGAGTAGCCGAACTACATTGTGTGTGTGTTTTTTTTTCCGTACCATTTTTAATGACGCGCAATAAGTAGTTGTCTTTAGCAGAGTAATGGAGTGGAGAAAAACTGCTTGGTAGCAATATTTTTGGAGAAGTAATGACTAGAGGTAGCTATTTCAAACTATTACCAATGCTAAATTTCAGCCATGATGTCGGTTCAACCAATGATCGTTTGTACAAAATACAGAATGTCATCGACTTATCACGAAAAAAATTTAGTCAGTCATTTCATCCATTCCAAAAGCTGTGCATAGACGAAAGTTTACTGAGAAAAAGCTTGAATAATCAACGGAAAATTAACGTTCTACGAGTCGGGGCGTAAACGTGGTAGGGAAACTAGAAAATATGAAAAGGGAAATGCAAAGGCTCAATATTGATATAGTAGGGGTCAGTGAAGTGAAGTGGAAAGAAGACAAGGATTTCTGGTCAGAGGATTATAGGGCAATATCAACACCAGCAGAAAATGGTGTAACAGTAGTAGGGTTCGTTATGAATAGGCAGGCAAGGTACGGAGTGCACTTTTGTGAACAGTTCAGTGACAGGGTCATTCTCATCAGACTTGGCAGCAAACGAACACCGACAACGATAGTTCAGGTATACATGTTGACATCGCAAGCTAAAGATGAAGAGATAGAGAAAGTGTATGAGGATATTGAAAGAGTAATACAGTATGTAAAGGGGGATGAAAATCTAATAGTCATGGGGGACTGGAATGCAGTTGTAGGGGAAGGAGTAGAAGAAAAGGTTACAGGAGAATGTGGGTTTGGGACATGCAGTGAGAGAGGAGAAAGACTAATTAAGTTCTGTAACAAGTTTCAGTCAGTAATAGCGAATACGCTTTCCAAGAATCACAAGAGGAGGAGGTATACTTGGAAAAGATTTCAGTTAGATTACATCATGGTTAGACAGAGATCCCGAAACCAGATCTGGATTGTAAGGCGTACCCAGGAGCAGATAAGTTTCAGATCACAATATAGTAGTAATGAAGGGTAGGGTTAAGTTTAAGACATTAGTCAGGAAGAATCAATACGCAAAGAAGTGGGATATGGAAGAACTGACGAGATACGCTTGAAGTTCTCTATGGCTATAGATACAGCAATAAGGAATAGCGCAGTAGGCAGTACAGTTGAAGAGGAATGGACGTCCCTAAAAAGGGCCATCACAGAAGCTGGGAAGGAAAACGTAGGTACAAAGAAGGTAACTGCGAAGAAACCATGGGTAACTGAAGAAATAATTCAGTTGATTGATGACAGGAGGAAGTACAAAAATGTTTCGGGAAAACTCAGGAATACAGAAATACAAGTCGCTATGGAATGAAACAAATAGGAAGTGCAGGGAAGCTAAGACGAAATGGCTCCAGGAAAAATGCGAAGACATCGAAAAAGAAATGATTGTCGGAAGAACAGGCTCAGTATAGAGGAAAGTCAAAACAACCTTTGGTGACATTAAAAGCAACGGTGGTAACATTAAGAGTGCAACGGGAATTCCACTGTTAAATGCAGAGGAGAGAGCAGATAGGTGGAAAGAATACATTGCAAGCCACTATGATGAGAAAGATTTGTCTGATGTAATAGAAGAAGAAACAGGAGTCGATTTAGAATAGATAGGGGATCCACTGTTAGAATCAGAATTTAAAAGAGCTTTGGAGGGCTTAAGATCAAATAAGGCAGAAGGGATCGATAACATTCCATCAGAATTTCTATAATCATTGGGGGAAGTGGCAACAAAACGACTATTGACGTTGGTGTGTAGAATGTCTGGTGACAGACCATCTGACTTTCGGAAAAGCAACATCCACACAATTCCGAAGACGGCAAGAGCTGACAAGTGCGAGAATTATTGCACAATCAGATTAAC
Source organism: Schistocerca piceifrons (assembly GCF_021461385.2). Taxonomy (NCBI): domain Eukaryota; kingdom Metazoa; phylum Arthropoda; class Insecta; order Orthoptera; family Acrididae; genus Schistocerca; species Schistocerca piceifrons. The sequence goes on from NC_060143.1 coordinate 36,935,134, forward strand.
AGCTGATGCATCCAAGTTGCTTACGAGTACAAGACTAATATACAGAAGAATCAAAAAGAAGATTTAGGATGCACTAGATGATGATCAGTTTGGATTTAGAAAAAGTAAAGACACGAGAAAGGCAATTCTGACGTTGCAGTTAATAATGGAAGCAAGACTAAAGAAAAATCAAGATACGTTCATAGGATCTGTTGACCTGGAAAAAGCGTTCGACAATGTAAAATGGTGCAAGATATTCGAAATTCTGAAAAAAGTAGGGGTAAGCTATAGGGAGAGACGGGTCATGTACAATACGTAGAACAGCCAAGAACGAATAATAAGAGTGGGCGACCAAGAACGAAGAGCGCGCATTAAAAAGGGTGTAAGACAAGGAAGTAGCATTTCGTCCCTACTGTTCAATCTGCACAGTGAGGAAGCAATGTTGGAAATAAAAGAAAGGTTCGGGAGTGGAATTAAAATCCAAGGTGAAAGGATATCAATGATACGATTCGCTGATGACATTGCTATCCTGAGTGAAAGTGAAGAAGAATTACATGAGCTGCTGAATGGAGTGAACCGTCTAATGAGTACACAGTATGGACTGAGAGTAAATCGAATAAAGACGAAGGTAATGAGAAGTAGTAGAATTGAGGACAGCGTGAAACTTAACATCAGGACTGATAGTGACGAAGTAAATGAAGTTAAGGAATTCTGCTACCTAGGCAGTAAAATAACCGTTGACGGACGGAGCAAGGAGGACAAGAGAAGTCTACTAATATCAGATATCGGCCTTAGTTTGAGGAAGAAATTTCTGAGAATGTACGTCTGGAGTACAGCATTGTATGGTAGTGAAACGTGGACTGTGGGAAAACCGGAACAGACGAGAATCGAAGCATTTGAGATGTGGTGCTACAGACGAATGTTGAAAGGTGGACTGGTAAGGTAAGGAATGAGGAGGTTCTACGCAGAATCGGAGAGGACAGGAATATGTGGAAAACACTGATAAGGAGAAGGGACAGAATGATAGGACATCTGTTAAGACATGAGGGAATGACTTCCGTGGTACTAGAGGGAGCTGTAGAGAGCAAAAACTGTAGAGGAAGACAGAGACTGGAATACATCCAGCAAATAATTGAGGACGTAGGTTGCAAGTGCTACTCTGAGATGAAATAAGGATATTGGAAAGTCGGAAGCAATAGCTGAAGCACTTATGAAGCCCTATTTAGGAAAGAGTCATACCGTTTACGTAGATAATTGGTATTCCAGCCCAGATTTATTTAGAATACTACACAATTATCACACAAATGTGTGCGTAACCGTAAGAAGGAGAAGGAAAGGAATGCCAAAAATTGATGAAAAATTGAAAAGAGGTCAGGTAACCTATCGATCATGCAAAATGTAATACTCATAATGTGGATGGATAAGAAAGAAGTCTATGTGCTTTCTACCATGCACTCGGATGAATCTGATACAGTAATCAAGCACGGTGGGAAAAAAGTTATTCAAAAACCTGTATGCGTATTGGATTATAATAATTCAATGGGTGCAGTTGATAAAGCTGACATGAATATAAGCACTGTGGAATCAACACGCATTTCTTTAAAATGGCATTGCAAATATTTCTTTCACTTGTTGGACATTTGTGTGTGGAATGCCTATTGCCTTTATGAAAACAAGAGGAAAGAACCGATATCCACGGCAAAATTTTAGCTGACGTTAATTAGGGAAATACTGGAAGAGTATCATCTAAGTATTTCGCCAACATCCAATAGGCAATAATCATCAACTGATATTAACAGAAACACATTTTCCTCCAATATATTATTATGTAACACTTAAGTAACGTAACCTGCACGCCAGCTTACCGGCGTGCAACGTGCGCAGTTCGCGGCACGCTGCACCGATCAGTGGCGCCACTGCAGCGGAGCAGACTGCCGTAACGAAAGAGTTAATTTGACTACTTTCCATTATCCTCATTGTGCTTTTTTATTGTTCATCTTATATCGTCCTTTCAAGACACTGTTTGTACCGCTGAACTGCTCTTCTAAGTCCTTTGATCTCTCTGACAGAATTCATTGTCATCGGCAAACCACAAAGTTCTTATTTCTTCTCCGTGAACTTTAATTCCTACTCCAGATTTTTCTTTGGTTTTCTTTACCATTTGTTCAACGCACAGATTTAATAACATCAGGGACAGGATACAACCCTGTCTACTCCCTTCTCAATGACTGCCTCCTTTTCATGCACCTCGACTCTTATAATTGCCGTCTGGTTTCTGTAAAAATTGCAAAAATTGTAAATAGCCTTTCGCTTCCTGTGTTTTATCCCTGCCGCCTTTAGAATTTGAAAGAGAGCATTGCAGTCAACATTGTCAAAAGCTTTCTCTAGGTCTGAAAATACTATAAATGTAGGTTTGTCTTTCCTTATCTTCTGCGAGAAGTCGTATTGCCTCGAGTATTCCTACATTTCTCTGGAATCCAAACTGATCTTTCCCGAGGTCAGTTTCTACCACTTTTTCAATTCTTATGTAAATAATTCGTGTCAGTATTTTGCAACAGTGACTTCTTAAACTGATAATTCGGTAATTTTCACACCTGTCAGCACCTGCTTTCTTTAGGATTGGAATTATTGCTTTCTTCTTGACGTCTGAGGGTATTCCGCCTGTGTCATACATCTTGCTCACAATATGGAAGAGTTTTGTCATGGCTGGCTCTCTCAAGGCTATCAGTAGTTCTAACAAAATGTTGTCTACTCCCGGGGCCTTGTTTCGACTTAGGTGTTTAAGTGCTCTCTCAAATTCTTCACACAGATCATCTCTCCCATCTCATCTTCATATACGTCCTCTTCTATTTCTATAATATCTCCCTCACGTTCATCTCACTTGTATAGACCTTCCAAACACTCCTTCCACCTTTTGTCTTTCCCGTCTTTGCTTACAACCGGTTTAGCATCTGAGTGCTCGATATTCATACCGGTGGTTCTCTTTTCTCCAAAGGTCTCCTTAATTTTCCTGTAGACGGCATCTATCTTTCCCCTTGTGGTACATGCATCTAAATCCTTAATTTGTCCTCTAGCCATTTTTGCTTAGCGATTTAGCACTTCCTGTCTCGTAAATTGCATTCGCTATATACTGTGACGCTTAACTACGATTGTTTGCACTTAGCCACTGAGGGTCTTTTTGTGTTATATTATAAGCAGTGTCGCAGACTTCATTTTTTCAACAAGTCTCAGTGATGAGTAAACCTTTTTAACTCTTTTATGTGACTTTGTTACTAATTTGTTACCTGACCCTGGGGCGTAGCTGCGTAATAGTGGCAGGGAGAAATTGTCTTAACAGTGTATTGCACCAGAAGCCGCTTCACGAACTCACAAACTTGGCCTATCGTAAAAACAGTGCCAATTCGGTCTTCGCAGAAGCGACGAGATCTTCACAAAACTGGTGACGTGGATTTACAAAAAACAGGCTATTACATGTAAGGGAAATCGAGATATGTTCCTTTTCTTTTGTCTTCGCCCTCACAGAATTGGTGTCTTATTGTCAAGTAACGTATGAATCACCTCGCTTAGCTAGGAAACTACTTTCAAAAATACCTTGCAAGTTCATGACTGCTTTCAGTTATTTTGCTCTGTAATTTGGCATGCAGTGTTCTTGCATAAAAGTGGACAGTGAGCATACATTATTACTTCCCATCATAATACATGTGCTTCTACACTGAAATAGCTGTTAGAGACTGTGAAGTGATTTAGTTCCCGGTATGGTGATAAGGCGTTTCAGAGAAGTCCCAGAGATTCCTGTTTTACAGTTATTTTCGATCTCTTAGCATTTTAAACCTGTTTTAGGAGTGGTATTAATATTAAATGTCTCTTGAACTGAAATTCTTACTAGTAGACAGTAAAGATTAGAACGATGAAAGGAGCAACCATTTCTGACGCGGACAAGGTTAACGATGTGATTGATGTGAATAACAAGGAGCGATAGATTTGCAGCCAAAGCAACCCTAATATATAGTCGTAGTCGAAGCAATATATATATATATATATATATATATATATATATATATATATATATATATATATATATATATATGTTGTTCAGACTAGATAAACACATAATAAGCATGTAAGTGCTACTTGTTTGAATGACTAGTGACATTTTTTTTAAATTTTAGATTGGCAACCTGTCCGTAAAATCTGCTTACTGGTTTTATACTGATGTAGCTGATTGACTGATGTACCACATCGTTTGATGTCCTGTCCCTTAGCTCTGCGAAACTCAGCATCTCCTTGAGAAGACACAATACATTTGTCCTGCAAATAAGAGTCTGCAAAGGTAGCTGCGATGTATTGGTCGGGAGACAATAGAAAGCCAAACGATGGGAAAGACCTGTGGCGGACTTTTCCCTAAGCGTTTAAATAACACAGCTGACTGGGGTTTACCCAGGGTGAAGAGTACGTTTAAAGTTTCTCCTAGGTGAGTCAAACGGAAAGACTACTGACGGTCGGAATTTCTCCGACACTTATAAGCAGGAAAAGTGTAGAGAGTTTTGGGTCACGCACTTACAAGAAGAAAGGGGAAATTCTATCCTATTCTAGCCCATATTCGAATGTTTACGTTGTGCAATATTTTAAGCGATTTCCCGACCTGCGCAAGCAAGAGCTACTAGGACACAAAATCTGCATCAGGAAAGAGAAACACGATTAAAATTTTAGTAGTTAACAACGGACGATTCAGACCCTCATAAGGTAACGTTAATATTGTGCAGGACAGGTCGTGTCATACCTAAATACTTGTCGGTTGTTCAATGCTGTACGACAGTGTTCACTGGAGAACGGATTTAACTTTTTCTAAAGTTACTGAGCATATAACTCAGTATGGCTGATTTGTCACACATTTAGGGTAAACTTACAATCGCGAGAATCTGAAAAACCTGTTTGTACTTAAATGAAATTTGCTTATTTTATATCGGCTCAGACAGAGAATGTGTATGTTAAATAAGCACAGATAAGTGTATAATTAGTAATAATTGGTAATTACATCCAATTACGACAAATATGAAAAGAGATAAACAACGCTACACTGAGAAATCCGTATGTTTGAGAAATAATTACACGACGTCTCTCCAAAGACGGACATACCATACCAAGCACATTAAACTCAAAAGCTATTGCCGGCCGCTGTGGCCGAGCGGTTCTAGGCACTTCAGTCTGGAACCGCGCGACCGCTACGGTCACAGGTTCGAATCCTGCCTCGGGCATGGATGTGTGCGATGTCCTTAGGTTAGTTAGGTTTGAGTAGTTCAAGTTCTAGGGGACTGATGACATCAGATGTTAAGTCTCATAGTGCTCAGAGCCATTTGAACCACCAAAAGCTATTACAGATCAAATAAACATGATGTAACTTTGTGTGGGTCACCAAACTGAGTAATAATAAGAAAACTTGAATTTTTATGGAAATTTAGAAATATTTTGAAATTATAATACATATAAGGAGTAACGGGAGTACGATTCTTTATAGATAGGAAGTAGGGCACAGAGCGATAGGCGTATTCTTAGTAGAGTGGAGAGGAACTCATGCCACCAACAATAGCTCAAGAACTCATACCGACGCTGAACATGGAGAAATAGAGAAAACATGTGGCTAACTCAGTAAGTAATAAGTAGCCGGTAATCTAATAACCATATGGCATTGGAACGTGGTGGTAGGGGAAATAATTTGTGGATGGTGTTATGGGAGCATGTCGGCTTGGTAGTAAAAATGAGAGATGACAAAGAGTAATATTCTGTAGTTAAGTTCAGCTAGTAACTATTCAAATTTTACAACTTTAATAAGGCATGGAGACGAAGGAGATGTCAGCTAGTATAGTCACAGGAATTCTGAACACGGATACTGGATTGTAAGACGTACCTAGGAAAAGATACTACAGACGAGTAGAAACACGAGAAAGACATCACTGTTTAGTAATGATGAAGAGTAGGCTGAAGTTTTAGAGAATCTTCCAGAAGAATTAATACGTAAAGAAGTGAAGAGGTCGCCAAAGAAATGGAAGGACTGATTCAGCATAGAGAAAAGTAAAACCAGCCTTCGGCGAAATAAAATGCACTGCCGTTAACCTTAGGTTCAAAAATGGTTCAAATGGCTCTGAGAACTATGGGACTTAACATCTATGGTCATCAGTCCCCTAGAACTTAGAACTACTTAAACCTAACTAACCTAAGGACATCACACAACACCCAGTCATCACGAGGCAGAGAAAATCCCTGATCCCGCCGGGAATCGAACCCGAGAACCCGGTAACCTTAGGATTGCAATAGGAATTCTGCTGTTAAACGCAGAGGAGAGAGCAGATAGATGGGAAGAATAGACTGATGGCCTCTCCGTGGGAAAGGACTTGTCTGACGACGTGACCGAGAAAGAAATATGAGTCGTTAGGGAACCCTCAAAGTTCAACAGCGCTTTGGAAGACTGGATATGAAAAAGCCAGAAGGGGAACACGACATCCCTTCTGAATATCTGATATCATTGGCCGGCCCGTGTAGTCGAGCGGTTCTAGGCGCTTCAGTCTGGAATCGCGCGACCGCTACGGTCGCAGGTTCGAATCCTGCCTCGGGCATGGATGTGTGTGATGTCCTTAGGTTAGTTAGGTTTAAGTAGTTCTAAGTTCTAGGGGACTGATGACCTCAGAAGTTAAGTCCCATAGTGCTCAGAGCCATTTTTTGAAATCATTGGGGGAACTGGTAACCAAAAGACTATTGAAGTTGGGAAGTAGAATCTATGAGACTGCCGAAATGCCATCAGACTTTCGGAAAAATATCATCAACACAATTTCGAAGCTAGCAAGTACAGATAAGGGAAAGAACTGTGCACAATCATCTTAACAGCTGAAGCATCCAAGTTGCTGACAAGAATAATATACAGAAGAAAGGCAAAAAATCAAGATGTTAGATGGTAATCTGATTGGATTTAGGAGAGGTAAGGGCAACAGAGAGGGATTCCGACATTGCCGATAATGGAAGTAAGGCAGAAGAAAAATCAAGAAACGTTCATAGGATTTTTTAAAAGGATAGAAGCGTTAGACAATGAAAAATGCCACAAGATGTTCAAAATTCTGGGGAAAACAGGAGTAAGTTACAGATAAAGACGGGTAATATACAATATGTACAAGACACAAGAGGGAACAATGAAAATGGAATAAAAACATCGAAGTATTCGGATTAAAAAGACGTCTGACAGGGATGTAGCCTTTCGCCCCTACTGTTCAGTCTGCGCAGCGAAGAAGCGAGGATAGAAACAGAAGGAAGGTTCAGGAGAGGGCTTAAAATTCGGGATGGAAGGATATCAGTGACAAGATTCGCTAGTGGCTTTGCTACCCTCAGTGAACGTGAAGAATTACAGGATCTGTTGAATGGAATAAACGGTCTAATGAGTACAGAAAATCGATGTAAGGTAAATCTAAGGGAGGAAAAAGTAATTAGAAATACTAGAAGTGAGATTAACGACGAACTTAACATCAAAACTGGTGGTGGAGTAAAGGGATTCTGCTACCTTGGAATCAAAATAACAAATGGCGTAAAAAACAAGGACATAAAAACCAGACCAGTGCAGGCAAAGAGGATATTCCTGGGTGAGAGGATTCTGCTAGTATCACACATCGGCCTTAATTAAAGAAAGAAATTTCTGAGAATGGTCCGTTCGGAGCACAGAATTGTATGATAGTGAAACATGGACTGTGGGAAAACCGGAAAAGAAGAAGTCTGAAGCGGTTTGGAGGTGGTACCATGGAAGGATGTTGAAAATTAGGTGGGCTGATACGGTAAAGAATTAAGAGTTTCTCCGCAGAATCGGTAAAGACAGGAATACATGGAAAACACTGAAAAGACGAAGGGACAGGATAACAGGAGAAGTGTTAAGACGTTAATGAGAAATATCTGTGGTACTAGAGCGTGCTGTAGAGGATAAAAACTGTAGAGATAGACAGAGATTGAAAAACATCCAACAAATAATTAAGGACGTGGGGTGTAAGTGCTACTCTGAGATGAAGAGAGGAACTTACTGTGATTGCACCTAAAACAAACTCAAATGAATCTCGGTAATTCTGGACTTCACAGGAGACTTTATTTCCGTTAATGATTATAGTGACCATTTACATCATAAGATGAACGTAGTTTTACACGGGAATTTTCTGGAATTTTAGCATGGAAATATTTGTAAACTGTAGGCCTTCAAATCTCAATCACGTCGTATTTTAGTTACCTCAATTTGCACTTGACTGGACACACATTCTTACTGTTTAACAAAAAAAGGGAAGCATAAAGAAAAGTTGTCTTTTAAAATGTCTAAAATCTGTAAACCTTGTTTCAAATTCATCCTCATGCTCACAATTTTCCCGCATATTTCTGGTGAGATACAAAGTCGCCTGAAATTGATGTACCGCGTTGCTCATCGGAACTTGATTCTTTGACTATTTCCTCAACAAATTTTTTTGCCTTAACTTAGCCACCACATCCGTAACGATGGATCTTCTCCTTGCATTCTAAATTTAAATTCAGCAAATGTTTTTATATCATTAATGAAGGATAAATCCTGAAGCCACATGGATAAAAAAAACCGTGCTTATGTCTTAACTTTGGACTATCAAGAACTGACATTATGTTTCTTTCAATTCCCTTGCTTAAGAATTTTGGAGCTGGATAGTCAATGTGCCTCTTTGTATAGAAAAAAAGCTGGAATACTCGCTTCCTAATCCACTTACGAAAGTAAAGAACTGTGGTTGGACGAAACGGCGATATTTATTGAATTTAATTGTTTTGGCAGGTGGCAAAACATTTTTCATGCGATTTTCTTTGTCGCACAATACTTCTGTGCATAGGACGATGTTTTGCTTCATCATATATCAAATTTATTTGTTTTCCAGTAATGAAACATAAGTATTATTTATTCGAGCCACAGGACCACAATCTGGAGGTACCGAAACTAATTCTGATATAAACAGAATGAAATTTTGCAGATATTCGTAAATACAGTTAAATATGTCTTCTCCTGTATTTGTGTTTTTCGTTACCGGGCGATACAGTGTTTAGCTTTCGGGACGACGACGGTTCAGACTCGCGTCCGGCCGTACAGACGTAGGTTTTCCATGATTAAAGCAATTGCCGGGATGGTACTTTTGATAGGGCACTGCCGATTTCCTTCTTCATCCTTCCCTAGCCCGAGCCTATGGTCCGTCTCTAATGACCCCGTTATCAACGGGACATTAAACTGTAATCTCCTCCTCCTCCTCGCTCCTCTGGTGTTACACAATGGTAAAATTTCGAATAATTCCTAAAAATTTTAGGTTTGTAAATTCATAATTCGTCAAAAGTGTTGATCTGTTAATGTCACCAGCACGAATAGAAATATAGTTAATGAATTTAGCCGCCAGTGTCCGCACTCTCCATGAGCACTAGAAAAAGCTTCTAAACCTTATTCCCTGATTTGAACTCTTAAATTGTGAGCTAAATCGTCGATTCTTTTGCGACTGCATTTAGAGATAAATACATCGTCAGAATAGTCTTCAGATTCGCCGGGCAAATAATATCCGCAGATTTAGTTACACATTCCTCAACAAAATCATCTCCAGTAAAAAATTTCGAAAGTTTCAAATGTCTGCGAGTCGTGTAGCTGAGGCGGAACGTGGGGACCAGCCCAGTATTCATCTAGTGGGATGTGGAAAACCGCCTAAAACCCACATCCAGTCTGGTCGGCATACCGGACGTCGTCGTTAATGTACCGGGCAGATTAGATCCGGGGCCGGCGCGCCTACCCGAGTCCAGGAAGCAGCGCAATAGCGCTCTCGGCTACCGTGGCGGGTCAGACGAAACTAATAGTCCAATTGCTTAAAATCGATTAGTCACACGCTCACGGTATAAAGCCAGAATAAGGATAACACTAACTTGCTATTATAATAGAGTAATAAAAGGGTTGCTATAAAGTGTTTATCAGCTGACGGCCCCATCTTCCAGCAGCGTTGAAGCCGCAAGACTGCTGGCGCGCAAGTCGCGCTACGCGGAAGCTGCCGCTTTAGCGGAGAGTGTGGGCTTTCCGGACCGCGGACGGCGTACGGTGATCGCCGGCGTGGCCCGCCGCACGTACGCAGAGCGTATCTGGCCAGCGTCAGCGCGCGTGCACTGCCGGAGGCTGGCCGGCGTAGCCGCAGGTGTGTGGGAGACAGCAGACCGGTTTAAAGCCCCGTACAGGAAAAGTACGTACAGTTGGCTGCCATTCGCCATTTTCGGCACTACCCATTGCTACTCATACATAATTTTTTTACTCGTTTTACAGGCCAGCAAAGGACCATGTCACATTCATAGTCGTTTCAGGAACATATACACTTACGCAGTTAACAAACATCCGTGCATGTCAGGTTACCTTCCATTAGGATCGTGGGTTTGCTCAAGGACTGTGATATGACTTTCAAATGATGGAGCACAGCAATCAGTCGTCCTCCTCTTGCAGGTTTTATTCGGCAAAACTAGATTTCGGCTAGAGCGTAGTCATTATCTGTGGTGTCACCGCCAGACACCACACATGCTAGGTGGTAGCCTTTAAATCGGCCGCGGTCCGGTAGTATACGTCGGACCCGCGTGTCGCCACTATCAGTGATTTCAGACCGAGCGCCGCCACACGGCAGGTCTAGACAGACGGCCTAGCACTCGCCCCAGTTGTACAGCCGACTTTGCTAGCGATGGTTCACTGACAAATTACGCTCTCATTTGCCGGGACGATAGTTAGCATGGCCTTCAGCTACGTCATTTGCTACGACCTAGCAAGGCGCCATTATCAATTGCTATTTATCTTGTGATACATGTACCGTCAGACCGATGTTCACCAATTATGGATTAAAGTTAAGTATTCCAGAAGCGGTACATCAATTTCAGGCGACTTTGTATCTCACCAGAAATATGCGGGAAAATTGTGAGCATGAGGATGAATTTGAAACAAGGTTTACAGATTTTAAACATTTTAAAAGACAACTTTTCTTTATGCTTCACTTTTTTCGTAAAACAGTAAGAATGTGTGTCCAGTCAAGTGCAAATTGAGGTAACTAAAATACAATGTGATTGAGATTTGAAGGCCTAGAGTTTACAAATATTTCCATGCTAAAATTCCAGAAAATTCCCGTGTAAAACTACGTTCATTTTATGAAGTAAATGGTCACTATAATCATTAACGGAAATAAAGTCTCCTGTGAAGTCCAGAATTACCGAGATTCTTTTGAGTTTGTTTTAAATGCAATCACAATAAGTTCCTCTCTTCATCTCAGAGTAGCACTTACACCCTACGTCCTTAATTATTTGTTGGATGTTTTTCAATCTCTGTCTATCTCTACAGTTTTTATCCTCTACAGCACGCACTAGTACCACAGACATTTCTCATTAACGTCTTAACACTCTTCCTGTTATCCTGTCCCTTATTCTTTTCAGTGTTTTCCATGTATTCCTGTCTTTACCGATTCTGCGGAGAAACTCTTAATTCTTTACCGTATCAGCCCACCTAATTTTCAACATCCTTCCATGGTACCACCTCCAAACCGCTTCAGACTTCTTCTTTTCCGGTTTTCCCACAGTCCATGTTTCACTATCATACAATTCTGTGCTCCGAACGGACAATTCTCAGAAATTTCTTTCTTTAATTAATTGCTAGTCTCAATTACTTTACCTGTTCCAGGCCTCACGCCAGCCTGCGTGAGCTTAAACGAGTGCCTTTCGGCTTCCTCTCATAGTGGCTTGGCTGTCTTGCCAAGTCACAACATTATCAATGCACCATTTCATTGTAGTCTTGAACGAACTGTGACAGAAGTCCGAACAACAGGGCACCGACATACTAGAGCATCCAACGATACCATGACATGGGTGCATTGATAATGGCTAGGCACTAGGCGAAATCTAGATTTTCCGAATAATACATGCAAGGAAAGGACGACTGATTGCTCTGTTCTATCGTTTGAAAATCGATGTATGCTACAAAAATGTATGTATCTGTGTGCGTGAGTGTGTGTGTGTCTGTGTGTGTGTATGTGTGTGTGTGTGTGTGTGTGTGTGTGCGTGTGTGCGTGTGGCCGGCCGGAGTGGCCAAGCGGTTCTAGGCGCTACAGTTTGGAACCGAGCGACCGCTACGGTCGCAGGTTCGAATCCTGCCTCGGGCATGGGTGTGTGTGATGTCCTTAGGTTAGTTAGGTTTAAGTAGTTCTAAGTTCTAGGGGACAGATGACCTCTGAATTTAAGTCCCATAGTGCTCAGAGACATTTGTGTGTGTGTGCGCTCCAAATCTCCTCCTAAACCACTGTATCTATTTCAACCAAACTTGGCACACATATCACTTATTCTGAGGCAAAAACCACTATGGGGGTAAAAACCACATACCTATCATAGTTCGCGAGATATGACGTCATAAACAAGGAGACCCGTGAAAAACTGCCACATCGTACACGACACGTAGTTCAGTGGTAGCCTAGGTGTAAAAGTTGTAACGTCCCCTTAGAAAAATTATAAATGACTATGCTGGTAAACTTCTACGTTATTTGATTTTCAAACAGCTGAGCAAAACTGTACTCAGTCTCTGAGCGAAACTGTTTTCAGACTTTTCTCTCTTTACTTATTCTGATCATCACTAATCTGACACACAATATTTTTTTGGCGCAACGCAATCTGACTTTCAATAATCCGTACAAAAGAATGGCCCTGACTAACAATAACCTATACTTTTCATGAATCACTTACCTCACAAAAATCTTCGTTACTCGAACTACTGCAATACAGCGAGCACCAATACTGCCAGCTAAATAAAAGATTCTAACTACTAAAGGCACTAACTACTGATAGGCATAGTTAGCAAATGAAAGAGTTTGATAGATAACAAGCAATGTATTTACCTTAATAGTGTTCAAAAATCATCATATATATGACATCCATCTTTAGAAATTTCCTTTTTCTGTCGGACACACGTCCAGATACCCCGCTTACAGTAACCTCTCAAAACTCTGGCATCTCTCTCTGCACATCCACCCCTGCTGGCGGCTCACCTCCAACTGCACGACGCTACGCGCTGTTCACATCCAGCTGGCCAACACTACAATAGGGAATATTCCAACAATGAGTCCAACCAGCCACAGACTGCACACAGCACAGTCAGTGATTTTCATACAGAGCGCTACGTGGCGTTAGCAACATAAAAACCTAAACAACCTACTTACAAAGTGACTTCGATTTTTGACACAGTGGTAAACAAACATTGATGAAACGATTAAATCTGTTGTCAAACAATAATCAAATAAAATCTTGTCTCATTATAATCTTACTGTTTCACCCTGAAAGGCTTTCACACCGTCGCAAAGTGTCCCGTTTCTAGCACAAAACTGCAAAACGCGCTGCAGATAAAGCTGAAGCCGAACGCCACAGACAAGCTGCCAAATGATCTGAGGGAGAGGCACGTGATTTTACAGACTAAGATGATGTAGGTTTTTGGTAAAACTTAACAACGGAGGTAACGGTGATTGTGGCCTCGGGGAACTTGCGATAGGACAAGTCACAACTTCGCTACCGCATTACAAGTCGATCTGCGTACTGTTCTTGTTCATTTTTTGTGTAGAGCTGTATTTATTTCATAGCTTCCACCACCTCCTGGTCGTGAGACAGATTTTTCTGCTTTGTTAGTTTACCGATTTTATTTCCTCTCTCCTCGTCTTTCATTATATTTTCCTTTTTGTTAAATGTATTCGTTGCATACGTAACACGCCGTTGGATAGATCGCGAGTGATTAGACACTGTGGTGTGTTCTGGGAGAATGAGACGGGTGCGGGATAATGTAAGCGACACCCATAATACCGAGACAGATGTTTACTCCATCTGTGTAAACAACATCCATTGAGCGAGCTGTAGTGCATGTTTTGTTTGCGATTTAGGACTCGTTAATAGCGGCATTAACCACTGTCATCTTTAGGACGGGACATCAGTTTACGTTTACTGGCTGGCTCTGAGCACTATGCGACTTAACTTCTGAGGTCATCAGTCGCCTAGAACTTAGAACTAATTAAACCTAACTAACCTAAGGACATCACACACATCCATGCCCGAGGCAGGATTCGAACCTGCGACCGTAGCGGTCACGCGGTTCCAGACTGAAGCGCCTTTAACCGCACGGCCACACCGGCCGGCTTACGTTTACTGGACTGTAATGCTATGGAATCTTGTCAGACCGACGCAACGCCATCCCGTACTGTGATAAAAGGTACGAATTACCTCGTGTATCTTTGCACGGCAAGAAATATTGTTTGCAATTATTGCTGTATATCATAATTCGCCTGCTGCTTCTGAGAACTGTGCATACGTAGGCACATACATAATAAAATTCACTCATAAAGCTAAAAACTAAATGCTAAAGTAGGAAAGTAGGAAAGAGAAATCAAACAAAAATTATCGCAGTTATGTGATCGACACTTTACAACAAAGTAATACGATTTTTGAAACACTAATTTCTGAAGTGTTCTAAGGACGTGTAGGAGATGTGGCAGTCCGTCGACGCTGGTGTAGGTTCGTCGCTGTTTCTCTTAAACTGCTACAGTTGTCCTTCGGAGGTCCACGCACGCGTCGAAGGTTCCAGCTGTCGGACGCCAGACGTCACAGTGATTGAGTATGCTAACAACCAGCTGTAAACAGGCGCGCGGCCCGTCGAGAAAACGAGAACAAAACGCAGTCGGCGAGGTCGTCGGAGACATAACATTACGCTTGTATTTGGGAGAGCACTCCTGCAGGTGTCCGCTCTTCGCAACGGCGAGAGGTCTCGACCGAACTGGCGCACGCAGGTGCTATGATATTTCGAGAAACTCCTGCCTTAAATAATCCTCTACATACATTAACTGTTGGTTTTGGACTACTGAAGTGTGTGGCATCAAAAGCGTGACAGTCCAGCTCTGGAATGCATTGCAGCAGGGAGTCAACGTGGATGGATACCACAAGTCCTTGATAACATTCGACAAGTCCGGACGTATTTGGCACCCGAGTAGTGAAGCAACTCAAATCACTTAATAAAAGCAAGTCTTCTGGTCCAGAATGTATACCAATTAGGTTCCTTTCGGAGTATGCTGATGCATTAGCTCCATACTTAACAATCATATACAACCGTTCGTTCCACGAAAGATCCGTACCCAAAGACTGGAAGGTTGCACAGGTCACACCAATATTCAAGGAAGGTAGTAGGAGTAATCCACTAAATTACAGGCCCATATCGTTAACGTCGATATGCAGGTGGATTTTAGAACATATATTGTGTTCGAACATTTTGAATTACCTCGAAGTAAACGGTCTATTGACACACAGTCAACATGGGTTTAGAAAAAAACATCGTTCCTGTGAAACACAACTAGCTCTTTATTCACATGAAGTGTTGAGTGCTATTGACAAGGGATTTCAGATCTATTCCGTATTCCTGGATTTCCGCAAGGCTTTTGACACTGTACCACACAAGCGGCTCGTAGTAAAATTGCGTGCTTATGAAATATCGTCTCAGTTATGTGACTGGATTTGCGATTTCCTGTCAGAGAGGTCACAGTTCGTAGTAACTGACGGAAAGTCATCGAGTAAAACAGAAATGATTTCAGGCGTTCCCCAAGGTAGTGTTATAGGCCCTTTGCTGTTCCTTATCTATATAAACGATTTGGGAGACAATATGAGCAGCCGTCTTAGGTTGTTTGCAGATGGCGCTGTCGTTTATTGCCTAATAAAGTCATCAGAAGATCAAAACAAACCGCAAAACGACTTAGAAAAAATATCTGAATGGTGCGAAAAGTGGCAGTTGACCCTAAATAACGATAAGTGTGAGGTCATCCACATGAGTACTAAAAGGAACTCGTTAAACTTCGGTTACACGATAAATCAGTCTAATCTAAAAGCCGTAAATTCAACTAAATACCTAGGTATTACAATTACGAACAACTTAAGTTGGGAAGAACACATAGAAAATGTTGTGGGGAAGGCTAACCAAAGGCTGCGTTTTATTGGCAGGACACTTAGAAAATGTAACAGACCTACGAAGGAGACTGCCTACACTACGTTTGTCCGTCCTCTTTTAGAATACTGCTGCACGGTGTGGGATCCTTACCAGGTAGAACTGACTGAGTACATCGAAAAAGTTCAAAGAAAGGCAGCATGTTTTGTATTATCGCGAAATATGGGAGAGAGTGTCACAGAAATGATGCAGGATTTGGGCTGGAAATCATTAAAAGAAAGGAGGTTTTCGTTGCAACGGAATCTTTTCATAAAATTCCAGTCACCAACTTTCTCCTCGGAATGCGAAAATACTTTGTTCACACCGACCTACATAGGGCGGAACGATCACCACGATAAAATAAGGGAAATCAGAGATCGTACGGAAAGATACAGGTGTTCATTCTTTCCGCGCGCTATAGGAGATTGGAATAATAGAGAATTGTGAAGGTGGTTCGATGAACCCTCTGCTAGGCACTTAAATGTGATTTGCAGAGTATCCATATAGTTGTAGATGTAGATACAGCTCAGGGAATTCCTGTAAATTACGCGCCGCTGGGTTGTGGCGCGGAGCTGGCAAACGATAACGACCCAGATGTTCCCCATCGGATTCGGATCAGGCGAATTTGTTGGTCAAGACATCAACATGAGATCAGTATCGTGATCCTCAAACCACTCACCACGACTCTGGCCATGCGACACTGACAGTTATGGTGCTGGAAGGTGCCACTGCTGTTGGGGAGACAAGCATAAATGGATGCGTGCGCACGGCAGTGATGTTCACGTAGCCCACAGCTGCCATGTCGCCTTCAGTTAATGCCACAGGACCGGTGGGAGCCTAGGTCAATATTCCTCATAACATAATGCTGCCCCCGCAGGCCTGCGTCCGTGGCGTGGTACATGTCTCGAGCAGCAGTTCGACAGGTTGACAAAGACGCGAAATTTAACCGACAGGCAGAAGATGCTGTGATATGCGAATGATTAGCTTTTCAGAGCATTCACACAAGGTTGGCGCCGGTGGCGACACCTACAACGTGCTGATATGAGGAAAGTTTCCAACCGATTTCTCAAACACAGACAGCAGTTGACTGCCGTTGCCTGGTGAAACGTTGTTATGATGCCTCTTGTAAGGAGGAGAAATGCGTACCATCACGTTTCCGACTTTGATAAAGGTCGGATTGCGGCCTATCGCGATTGCGGTTTAACGTATCGCGACATTGCTGCACGCGTTGGTCGAGATCCAATGACTGTTAGCAGAATATGGAATCGGTGGGTTCAGGAGGGTAATGCGGAATGCCGTGCTGGATCCCAACGGCCTCGTATCACTAGCAGTCGAGATGACACGCATTTTATCCACATGGCTGTAACGGATCGTGCAGCGACGTCTCGATCCCAGAGTCAACAGATGGGGACGTTTGCAAGACAATAACCATCTGCACGAACAGTTCGACGACGTTTGCAGCAGCATGGACGATCAGCTCGGAGACCGTGGCTGCGGTTACCCCTGACGCTACATCACAGACAGGAGCGCCTGCGATGGTGTACTCAGCGACTAACCTGGGTGCACGAATGGCAGAACGTCATTTTTCGGATGAATCCAGGTTCTGTTTACAGCGTTATGTCGGTCGCGTCCGTGTTTGGCGACATCGCGGTGAACGCACATTGGAAGCGTGTATTCGTCATCGCCATACTGGCGTATCACCCGGCGTGATGGTATGGGGTGCCATTGGTTACATGTCTCGGTCACCTCTTGTTCGCACTGACGGCACTTTGAACAGTGGACGTTACATTTCAGATGTGTTACGACCCGTTGCTCTACTCTTCATTCGATCCCTACGAAACCCTACATTTCATCAGGATAATGCACGACCGCATGTTGCAGGTCCTGTACGGGCCTTTCTGCATACAGAAAATGTTCGACTGCTGCCCTGGCCAGCACATTCTCCAGATCTTTCACCAATTGAAAACGTCTGGTCGATGGTGGTCGAGCAACTGGCTCGTCACAATACGCCAGTCACTACTCTTGATGAACTGTGGTATCGTGTTGAAGCTGTACGGGCAGCCGTACCTGTACACGCCATCCAAGCTCTGTTTGACTCAATACCCAGGCGTATCAACGCCGTTATTGCGGCTAGAGGTGGTCGTTCTGGGTACTGATTTCTCAGGATCGATGCACCCAAATTGCGTGAAAATGTAATCACATGTCAGGTCTAGTATAAAGTATTTGTCCAATGAATACCCGTTTATCATCTGCATTTCTTCTTGGTGTAGCAATTTCAATGGTCAGTAGTGTACTTAAACCTAACTAACCTAAGGACATCACACACATCCATGGCCGAGGCAGGATTCGAACCTGCGATCGTAGTGGTCGCGCGGTTCCAGACTGAAGCGGCTAGAACCGCTCGGCCACATCGGCCGGCCAAGATCGGGGCTATATGGAGAATGATCCAGTACTTCAAATTTGAGTTTCTGGAGCTTTTCAGCAGTGTGGACAACAGTATACGGACGGTCATTGTGTGCAGTCATAGAAATCCTCGGCGTTTGCTTCGAATTGCAGGCTTTAGCTTGGCAGTAAACATCTCACTGTAACGTACAGTGTTTATTGTTGTGCACATTTCCCCATAATGTTTCAGTACTTGTCCTTGTGCACCCCAAAAACCCGTAAGCATCAGTTTTCCTGCGGACGGTTGGGTCTTGAGCTTTTTCTTGCACGGCGAATTTGAATGTTTCCATTCCATACTCTGCCCTTTACTCTCAGACTCGTAACGATGGATCCATGTTTTGTCTCCAGTAATGATCCTGTTTAAGAAGTTGTCCACTTCGTTACCTTAGTGATCCAAATGCTTTTTGCAGATGTCCAAGCGCATTTGTTTATGCAACTGTGTGATTTGTTTTCGGGCCCACCTTGCACAAACTTTATGAAAACCAAGTCTGTTATGTATGGTTTCGTAGGCAGAAGCGTGACTAATTTAGCAGACGATGAGCCACTTGGTTAATAGTTAATCGTCTGTCTAAGAGAATCATTTCACGTGACGCTCAATGGTTTCTTCTTTGGGCCGGCTGCAGTGCACGAGCGGTTCTAGGCGTTTCAGTCTGAAAGCGCGCGACCGCTATGGTCACAGGTTCGAATCCTGCCTCGGGCATGGATGTATGTGATGTCCTTATGTTAGTTAGGTATAAGTAGTTGTAAGTTATAGGGGACTGATGACCTCCGATGTTAAGTCCCATAGTGCTCAGAGCCATTGGTTTCTTCTTTTGTGGCGGTAAACGGTCGTCCGGCTCCTTCATCGTGCGTAAGACTTGTGTAACCATTTCGGAATTTTTCAATCCATTCGTAGACACTCCGTTGTGGCAAAACACAGCTTCTGTACTGTACCGAAAGTCTTCGATGAATTTCAGGCCCTGATACGAATTCCGACCAAAAAACGGATCACTGAAAGTTGCTCTTCTATGGTGCAAATAGACAGCGGAGCAGCCACGATTAACAGCAACTGCAGCGACAACGAAACTAACCTAGGAGCTTGAAAACTGCAGAGATATAACAACAAATAAACAAAGCATGCGTCATCAACGTGAAACGACAGTACTACCAAAATAAACAAAAATATAACTAAATTGCGGATGATAATTGACTTGCCTTCGTATGTGTGGTGAACAGAGGGCTCCGAAACACTCATGTCTGCATCAACAGCTGTGTCGTCAGACCTGTCACAGGCCGCGGCCTGTCCTGTCATGCTTTACAGAATGCGGAAGCCTCTGACAAAATTCTGTGATTAGCGTTAGACCTGACAAAATTCTGTGATTAGAGTTAGACATCCAGCATCTTGTCGCCTAGTCGTGGTTTCACAATCCTTCAAGGACTTTCCATAGATATCACGACAGTAGCACGCAGTCAGCCTACTAGGTTCCACATTTCTTAGATAATGATTCCTAGGAGCCGGGCCATAACAATTTGCTGTTTGTCACAGTCACTTATGTCAGCGTATTTTCCCATTTTAGAACAGTTTCGTCGCCAAATACCTGTTCATCTCTGCTCTGCTGAAGGTAACTTGCCAGTGAACGGCTGGAAAAACAGTAAGAATTTTCATAAAGTTTATGAGGGACTAACTAGATAATGTGAACTCTAAATACAAAGAAATTTTAGGAAAATGAAAATGTTTTAGGGATGAAGGATTTGGTATAGAATAATCAGAATAGCTTTGATATAAACTTTATTATATAAACAATTACGTCGGTCAGTAATTTAAAATTTTTCCTGCCAGTCTAAGTTTGAAGTCTATAGACTTATTAACTACTTTTCTTAGATGTCTAAAACTTTTTGCACACATTTATGCCATTGTTCACTAAAAAGTAGACTACAATCAAATGATTTAAATCAATAGTTTTTTACTATAAATACACAAATTAGACAATCAAAATTAAGGTAATTTTTTATAATTAGTAAGGGTATATTTTTCCTCCTGGTGGTAGTAAGTTGGTGTCTGTAGTCTACATTTCTCCAAATGGTAGCCTGAAATATCACAAAAAATTTCAGACCTCTAGCTCAAATAGTTTTTTTTTTTTTTTTGCATAAAATAAACATCTCAGAAAATTTGATTCTTGGGAAATTCAGTTTAAAGGTACATTTCATCTGTTACTCACCTCTGTTGTTCTTAAAACCCTCCAGTTGCGTAATATTCTTGGTTTGTGTGTTCCTCATCTTCTCGCTCCCTTTTCTTGCTCCTCTTTGCTATTCTGGCCTCTTTAGTTGCCTTCGGCCAGTATCAAGCAATCAATTGCCACCAGTGCTTATCTCATATTGACACCAGGAGTTAGTGCCAACAACTCTAAAACGTCACATCTGCTAACTGCCCCGTCATTAAAGCAAATAACTGCATCTAATACACCTAATCGCATGGTATTGAAACCAGCAAACAGTTTTAGGCAGGTGTTCCCATATCACATGGTTGAAACATTCATTAACATTTTGTGTCTTTGTATGTAAGCACCGTGACAATAGTTTAGTGTCACTTACGTCCCTATATATGGGCTTCATTGCTTCCAATACCTCAAATGGCAGGGAGTGATGATGTGCATAAGTCTCACCCTTTGCTATTGCTTTTTTGTATCCACACCATGTGTATGCACCATTGTCGCAGAGAGCATGCTGTGGATGGTCATCGATAGAAGGTGTATGGAAAAAGGTAGCCCATACTGCTTTTTTCATGGCCTCAGTACTGTCTCGATTCCTTCTTGTGGCTAAACCATAATAGAGCTGCAGTTTGTCCACCTCTTCCTTAGTTAGACGACCCCGACTACCAATTGGTTTGCCATCACTGAGTTTTTTCCCCTTCATATCTTTTATTACCTTACGTAAACGTGTGCCCATCCTCTTTTGGACATGACCAACACACTCTAACTTTTCAATTTTTACAGTTCTTCCATAACGCATATTTTCAGACACATTTGCAAACCGTTTGGAGTCTCCGTCTCCAAGGTAATTGACACACCGTACACCATAATTCTCTTCTGACCTTTGAAATATTGTGAGAACTCCCTCTGATTCCATTCCACCACTGTACCCAGAAAAATTCTGGACGCAAACATGATCCTGGTTATTTCCATTGCAATCATGGCAGTACTTCGTCATACATTCTATGTCAATCAGCTTTCCGTTTTCTAGGGATGTTACGGTGACAACATATCCTATCAAAGGCTGTAGCTATATCAGTGTCATCTTTATTGCATAACATAGTTTCTTCTACTGCGTTCTTCATTGACACAGCACTCACTTGACCACGACTTTCAGGAAGTAACTGGGTGTACTTCT
Source organism: Schistocerca piceifrons (assembly GCF_021461385.2). Taxonomy (NCBI): domain Eukaryota; kingdom Metazoa; phylum Arthropoda; class Insecta; order Orthoptera; family Acrididae; genus Schistocerca; species Schistocerca piceifrons. The sequence continues at coordinate 36,956,939 of NC_060143.1, forward strand.
CAAATCTTGTAGGTGGGGGCAAATTCATGATAGCACATAATGTTTGAGCTGCCTTTCTACCCTTCTCAATACACCTCATTCCATATGCAAGTCTGATATTTGTGTTATAAACTCTTCCTTTGCACAATCCAGAAGCATACCCAGTTGTAGTTACCCCAAAGAAATCACAAAACTCTTGTAATTTACTAGCCATACCTTTCCTGGCTTCAAAATCTTCGACGATTTTAATACCATCTTTTCGACAAAGCGCACACACAGTAGCATTCTCTGGAAGCGAACATAAAGTACTCAATTCAGCAGTTATGGAAACACATTCTGTTACAGTGTTTTGATCGTATTTTATAGAAATGTCACTCTGGGTACTCAAATATTTTAGCTTCTGTCTTGAAGCACTTGGCGGAGTCGACATAACATCCATTTGATTTGTGGATGTAATTACACAGTCTCTACTTTCCAACGAAGTAAACAGATTACCATACGTTTTCCCGTTCCAAAACACTATTTTGGAGGCATAACTACTTCCGAGAATGACACAGCACCAAAAACTCAACAATGTACAGAAGACAAACAACTCTCAAAAACCACAGATATACAAAGGAAAACAAAGGAGCATCGGAAAGCGTGTATGCTAACAGGGCTGCCAACTCAAAGAGCGATTACACAGTGTATATTTTCGAAGTGGCAAAATAATAATGACGTCATTTGACACCCGACCGCAGCGGAAACACGGACGTGGCCGCATACTGACATATATTTAAATTCGTTTTTAAAGTTGTTCCCGATGTCCGAATCAATTAATTTAACTACCATTTTGTTCACAAAACTCTAAATATTGATTTAAGATGGGACAAAATTGAATTTTTGAACCAGATTCACTAGCAAGTGACCTTAAATACTCTCTTAAAGCCACCAGCCAGCATTCAATCCCGTGGTGGGCGCTGGTCATAATTTCTTGCTTCATCAGTGTAGTATCTGCACGAAGGCCATTTTCGGTAGTAGTTGGAACAATTTGCGACATGACGTGGTCCATACCTACAAGAGAGTAATAGAAATCGACAACAGAATCAGAACCCTACGCTCGAATGCTACTGGAGATTTAAATTATTGCCAAAGTCCTCAGATGGTCTGAATCGCACTCTCTTTTTTGTCATGAACTTCAAAGAGATAATATGAGTCCAAGGTGGGATGAAGAGTAATTTTTCGGCATGAAATCTCGTTCCTTATCCAAGAAACAAGGTCAAAAATGTCGTGGTTTGATACGGAAGCTGTAAATTGCTTTTTATGGTGGCTGGAGTGTTATCAGTGTTTTGGTTGGTTTCATGCGACCCGCCACGAATTCATTTCAGCATAGCGCTTACACTCACCGCCTTTTGTTGGAAATATTTCAATATCTGTCTTCCCTTAAAATTTTTACTCTCTGTGGCTTCCTCTCCTACCATAGTACCATGATGTCATTTTCTAATGTCATAACACATGTCCTATCATCCTGTACCTTCTTGTTGTCAATATTTTCCTCATATTCCCGTCCACGTCGATTCCGCAGAGAAGCTCTCATTTGTTGTCTTCACTTTTCAATATCCTCCACTAAGTCCACACTTCAAACGCTTCGATTCTCTTCTTTTACGACTTCACATGATTCACTTCCAAACAATGCTGTGTACCAGACGTACACACTCAGAAAGTTCCGTCTCAGGTTTAGATTTACGTTTTATAGTAGTAGAATTATTTAACCTAGAAATGCTCTCTCTACTTACACTAATATCTTTATTTACTTGTAAGTAAGAGATTTTGAAGCTGACTCCAATGTATGTTTAATGTTTTTTAACACACTGTAATTTTTTTGGTAGTATTCAAAAACTACACATCCTACTTCCGATATCATCTGTGGAACATTAAATTCTGTACCTGGCCCATGATATAAGGCTTAACAGTGCAGGGAATAGGTAGATAGCTCCCAAGAAGGAAAGCGCGCATCTCTAAGTCCTCACGCCCAACATTACAAGGTCGTGACGATAATCAAGCTATTCGTCCAAACAGGGGGACCCGGTGATTAGCCGTTGTGATTGCTTTGCCTACGACAATTTCCAGGGGCCTTTATTAAACGCAAAATCATGTTAGTGATGTATCCGTTACATGTTAGAACTAGAAAATGGTCGGAAATGCCTTCTTATTTCAAACTGTTCGTACTGTGGATGTACACGTAGTCGTCAATAATAATTTCGACTGTGACAGAGATGTGTACGACTTTTGTTAACCTGGCCCACTTAGAACAGCACTGGATTACGACTCTTCATTTTGTGTAATCTCTATAGTATACCACAGTAATTAGAATTAATCTTAATGTAATGGCATACACAGATGAATAAAAAAGTGTAACCATTCATTCTCTTTTTTGTTTACATAATCCTTTTCATTTTTAATGATGAGTCTATCAAGCGATAACATAGATATTTATTTTCTCCCAGTATATTCAGAACCCATAATTGAACTAGAAACTTTTATTTTAAAGTTTTCAAGGACTAAAACTTAAACTTCCTATTTTTATTGATGTAAATATATAATCTTCGGAACAATGTAATTTTTAGTTGTAAATTCTAAACACCTGAATATTTCCTTTTGTGGACTGGCAAGACAGCCAACCCACGAGGACGGGAGGCCGAAGGGCACGCGTTTAAGCTCACGCAGGATGGCGTGAGGTCTGAAAAATGACAAGGTCTTTATAGTAGCAGAAATAGTACGTAGCTTCTGGAATACTTAACTTTAATCCATAATTGGTGAACATCGGTCTGACGGTACATGCATCACAAGATAAATTGCAAATGATAATGGCGCCTTGCTAGGTCGTAGCAAATGATGTAGCTGAAGGCTATGCTAACTATCGTCTCGGCAAATGAGAGCGTAATTTGTCAGTGAACCATCGCTACCAAAGTCGGCTGTACAACTGGGGCGAGTGCTAGGAAGTCTCTCTAGACCTGCCGTGTGGCGGCGCTCGGTCTGCAATCACTGACAGTGGTGACACGCGGGTCCGACGTATACTAACGGACCGCGGCCGATTTAAAGGCTACCACCTAGCAAGTGTGGTGTCTGGCGGTGACACCACATTTCCTACAGTGCACTCACTATAATTATCCTCAAACGTAAAATTTCATGTGTAGCTACATTCTCTCAATCGACATTTTTCACAGAATATAATTAATAAATCCACACATGATTCTAACAAAAAAAAAAAAAGAGAAACATTTTGGTCTTCTTTCTACAGCATCAAGTAAATTTTGATGGTTCAGATCCTGATTATATGAACAATTTTATACTCTACAATTTGTAGCGAAGTATCTTTTTGTGTGATTCGTAGATTTTAAGTAATTGCAAAAAATATCCAAAAATTCCCAAGTTTTTATGATACCTTGGTTTTGGAACGCGCGAAAAATTGATATATGTTGCGAATAAAGCGTTTAAAACGATTTTTAGTTCTTTTCTCTACTTTGTTTCCAACCATGGTTCGCATGTTCCATAAATTAAGAAAGGGTGTGAGGTAGAAGCAATATTGGCCTTTTAGAAGCATCTGTTCTAACATTCACTGCAAGTTCAGGGCCCCCACGAAGATATTCCGAAGTCCATTGACTTAACGAATGTGTTATCTCGTTTTGTAAAAGCGAGCACTTCTGTCAACAACAACGATAAAGCATCATTTTACGTAAGTAGGAACCATTACGATAAAAAGTCGTGCATTCTTAGAAATACATTTTCGCCGATAGAGACCATTATCATAAAACGAAATTAAAATATTTAAGAGAGTTTGCATGGTAACATAATTAATAATTGGGGAGAAGTGAATGCTGTCCAAGGCAGCCCTCCAGCCATATGCCCCATCTATTTTACAACAATGATACCTGCCATATGTGTAACGTGTTCCTTTGGTCGACTTGCTGTGGTCTACCTTACAGACACTCATCCGGCGAAACAAAGAAGCCAAGTGAGACTTTTGATCACATGTCCAGGTGATTCGCTCTGTGAGTCAAAGTACGTCATTCTCACGTGTTTTCCTTCGTTGGCGGTATCTCCACTTACGTCTGAAACCGCATGTATGTGGTAAGTGGAACGTCATCATCTACTCACATTCCATTGTTGGAAGTCAACGATTTCAGGATTTTCCAGGAAACTGTCCAACTTAGTATCCAGGATGTTTCTCGTTCCTTAGCTTTTGCTAACGTATGCGAACTGTTCGTTGGAACGGAATTATTAGTAGTATATGTAAAAATGTAGAATAGGAAATGTGCTTTACCAATCCTAGTCAGATGAGAGCTCTAGTTCGACTCGGAAGAAAAAATATATAGCCTACTGTAGCTTCAAATGTACGGACAGTTAAAGCGTGCCGGTTGAGTAATAACAACACTAGAAAGGTGACAAAGAGGAGGCGGCTAGACAGAGAAATTGACAGGCCATGAATAGATAGCAGTGGAACATTTTGCCAGATTCCAAAGAGGCAGCGTGGTTGAAGTTGAAGCATGATCATCCATTCGTCCAACCATCAGCAGATGTGGTACCACAACTCACGAGTAATGAAAGTAACGAATTACACTGAAGAGCCAAAAAAATTGTGATCACCTACTTAACAGCTTGTTTGTCCGTCTTTGGAACGAAATACATCACTGATTCTGCGTACCAGGGATCCGACAGTTTATTAGTAGTAAGAATGAAGGCTTTCACGGCAGATGTTGTCATCACTTAACACTTCCGGGCTGAGAAGCCGTGGACCATACATAAAACTCTCCCGTGACGTTTCACCTTCGACTGCGGAAGGCTTCCTCCGAGTTCGCCGCTTGTCCTCGGAGGACGCAGGGGAGAGTTTTATGTATGGATCACGGCATCTCAGCCCGGAAGTGTTAAGTGATGAGTTTATTAGTAGTTTTGTGGAGGTATGTGGCATTAGATGTCTACACACAAGTCATGTAATTCGCGTACGCGGTGATGGCGTTCGATAGCGACCTAAATGGGTTCAATAGGACTTACATCAGGCGAATTTGGTTGCCGAGGCATCAACGTGAGTTCACTATAATGCTCCACAAATTACTGAAGCACGGTTCTGCGAGGGGCCAGGGCAAGCAGTGTATTTAACAATAAATTCTTCTAGCATCTTCATATGGAAATGATGCTCTAAGCCCCCCCTTTTGTAACTCCGACTTTTGCTGTTGCACATGGATTAAGAAGAAACGCGAACTGACTGTAATTGACCCTGCGAGTGGATTAGAAACGAGTTTGGCACCTGCAATAATTTAATTTGAAAGAAATTAATTTTATAAAGGGAAGTTTCATTAACGTAGTGAGAAATGAAAGGGTTGCTCTACCGATCTACAGAATGAAAGTTCTGTCCAAAATAACAATCTGATTTATTATGTCTAAACTCAAAATAATAAACAAAACACATGAAACATTTTAAAAAAATTGTTCAAATGGCTCTGAGCACTATGGGGCTTAACTTCTAAGGTCATCAGTCCCCTAGAACTTAGAACTACTTAAACCTAACTAACCTAAGGACATCACACACATCCATACCCGTGGCAGGATTCGAACCGTTGCGGTCTTGCTGTTCCAGACTGTAGCATGAAATATTTACAATACGTCAAATTGGACACTCAAATAAATGCTGTGAAGGTGAAGTTGTCTGTAAACTAGCTTGTGACATTTATGACCAAGTGGTATGTGGAGCCAATTCCTTGCAACTCAAGTCTTAAGAGAAACATCCAGCCAACCCAACATTAATTAATTACTATTAAAAACAGTCTTGATCACGATTTATTTAACAAGGTGACCGGTTTCGACCACTACTGTGGTCATCTTCAGACCATTGAGTAGGAACCTCTTTCTGTTGGAGAATCACTACTCAACACTACTCGATTCTGCAACAGAAAGAGGTTCCTACTCAATGGTCTGAAGATTACCACAGCAGTGGTCGAAACCAGTCACCTTATTAAATAAATCGTGATAAAGACTGTTTTTAATAGTAATTATTTATAAGACATTGATCACTGCTGTTCCCGTAATGCATTCAAAACCAACATTAATTGCTGCTACAGTAGTGAGAACTCAGACAATGAACACCCAAGACAGAACCACGTAAGAAAAGATGGGAACAGGCGCGCTCTGCTGAGCTCTGATCATCACTTAGCAAAATTCCCTAAACTGCCGTTGCTGCGGACATACATTACCAAGCAGTCTTCTTAACTGCAAGGACACGATCTGGCGTACTGGAGGCGATGGCTGGATGCTTCGACGTCCCATCGTGGTGATGATAATGTCGCGAGTATAGCCTGAAACAAATTATCCTGGTCTATCAGTACAAATGCGCCTCTGAGGGAGCCGAAGAAGACTCGCCACACAATCACTGACGGTACAGTGACTGATTTTAACAAGCGAAGTCACACAGTAACCCCGATACAGTCAACTTTAGCCAGAACTGCTCAAGACGGTCAACATAGGCCGCTTGTACGCAGAACGCTCAATTGCCAACTCGAAGTCGAAACTTCAGCAACTTCGTCAAACAGTTGCAAGTAAATGAAAGTAAATTAGACAGCCAACGGAAGGCAGGTTGTCCAGAGCAGCGAGAGCTCAGTCTTGTAACTTACTCCGACCGAAAGGAGAGACTCGGCTCAACCAGGAGCACCCGTACAAGCTGAACACAGAACATTACCGCCCCCACGAGAGTGGCCATGGTTAGACGTGCCAATCAGCAACTCGAAAACCGGCGGAAAATTCCACTCTATTGCCGAAGCGCTACTATTCCACCAATGGAGGTACTTGGCGCCGATTTCTGCGCCGATTTTGCTACGTCACAGAGCTATACCCTGAGCAAGCCAATCACAGTTATGATTTTGCAGAAAACGCGGGAATTTTCCCGCCAAGACTGCCTGGGAACACAAGTCATTCCCGCACCTCGCTCGTAGCCTGTCAAAAAGCGTTTTCACTAAGTTTCTACAAAGTAATGGAATCTCTAACCTCAGCCGCTCCTTCAGGCCCCTGTGGGCGTGTCGCCCCTGCTCTTATGACAATGTCGGCGTCTGGACAGCATCCACTCGGCTCCCTCACACCTGTCGGCATAACCCTTTCAAGATCAGCAGAACCCACCTGACACCTGACCACCCGGATGACGAGAGATGCTGCGTGGTATGTCCGTGTGTGAAGGAATAGCGACTTTTCACTGCATGCACTTAGAGAGGAAAATATTCATATCTTCTGAGTTCTCAATACTAGCCTTGTAATGACCATACTCGGCTATATTTCCCCAAATCGAATTACTCAGAGTAAGATAGAAATATGAGAGGGGGCAAGTCACTGTGTGCATCGTAAAGGCATGCCACCTCTCAAATGGTTCAAATGGCTCTGAGCACTAAGGGACTTAACAGCTGAGGTCATCAGTCCCCTAGAACTTAGAACTACTTAAACCTAACTAACCTAAGGACATCACACCCATCCATGCCCGAGGCAGGATTCGAACCTGCGACCGTAACGGTCGCGCGGTTCCAGACTGCAGCGCCTAGAAACGCTCGGTCACATCGGCCGGACCATGCCGCCTCTCAACACGAACAATTATACTGCTGAAAGATGGCATCGTCATCGGGGAAGACATCAAGCATGAAGGGATGCAGGTGGTTCGCAGCTGTCAGCGTGTCTTCGGTTAATACTACACGTCCCATGCAAGCACAGGACAATGTTTCCTATAGCATAACACTGCTCCCACCAGCCTGCGTCCGCTTGCGCGTTTCGAGTTGCCGTTCATCTCGATGATGGCGTTTGTAGAGACGACCAGCGACCTAGTGTAGCAGAAATGTCGTTCATCCGAAGAGCCGACACGTTTCCATTGATCGACTGTAGAATCCCAATGATCCTGTGACCAATGCAATCGTAATTGGCGATGTCGCTGGGTCAACAGTGAACACGAAGGGGCTGACAGCTGCGGAGTTCGATATTCTTCACTGTATGGTGAACGGTGTGCTCCGAAACAGTTGCGTGTGCACGAGCATTGCACTCTTTCAGCAGAGATGCCACAGATCATCAACTATCCTACTTTACAGAGCAGACAAGTTTACGAATCTCATGTTCTGTGAAGAGTCGTGGACGTCGAACCATTTACCGCCTAATGGTAGTTTCAGTCTCCTACCTCATTCCATTGATTTTCACGACAGTAGCACGTGAACATTCGATCAGCTTCTCTGTTTCCAAGATACTTGTTCACAGGCATTGCGTGCCCTTTGTCACAATAGCTTATCTCGATGGATTTCCCCATTTGCAGCCCGTATCTTCGCTAGGGTGATTCCCCATCCGTTTCTGCCTCGCTTACATACTTTTGCTACCGCTTCAGAAGCCCACAATGAATCCAGGTGGCATCCTACATCGCGATGGGCAGTGGTCATTACGTTCGGCTTATCAGTGAAGATAATCATCGATTTAGTTTCTTTCCCTATCTTTGGGCTTCGGCTCTCCTTGATTACTTTAAGCGACGTGACACCTAAACTGTAGGTCGATGTGGTTGGCGGCAGACCATTCCGATAGCTGAAGTCGAGCTGACTGCTCTTTCTAGTCCCTAATTAAAAACTGTCTAGATAACAAACCTGTTAATAAACGAAAGTGTGAATATTTTCTTGATCAATCTGAACTGGTCTTTTTGCAAATAGTTCAGAAGGAATCGCCTTATGATGTGATTTCTTTCACCGCCAATTTCACCTTACAGGGGGATCGCTTTTGGGTGATGCTGGCCCCTCGAAACGGGCTTCGTTTTAACGGAAATCGCTGTCTCGGCGCTAATTGATAGCTTATTATTGCCAATAGGTACTGAGCCGCAAAAATCGGAGGAACAAACCTGTATACCTGAGGAGCACCATTACATTATCATCATCACCTGGAAGACAAACAAAAAATTAACACTAGAGATTCAAGTACTTAATAAATAATTTTTCTTATATTAATTTTTAGCTTCGTTCGCTTCTTATACTTGTTTCTACTTGGTTATTAAAAACAAGCGTAACATCGGTACGTCTTCTGGGAGTGGCTTCACACGCCTTGAACAATTTAATGTATGACGCGTGAAACCTATTTACGAGTATATGGAAGTGATGTAATTGGAACAGGAAAGTTTGTTATTACCAACGCCGCCTCTGATTAAAGAAGGAAAAAGAACCGTAGCGAGTGTAGCACGGGAGTTTGGAGAAGGAAATCTGTCGGCTGACAGAGCGCAAAGAAATTACGTGTCGTTTACGATAGCTGTAACATCCACTTTCACTTAAGTCATTTATGAAGCGGAGTGCATGTAGACTATTGCGCAATCACACAGCTTTCGTTCAGTGCTTTGTGCAGTATTTGTGTATTCTTCATCATTAAGTTTTGCTTCGACTAAAGTAACATCAGGCCTACCAGTTTCATTTTCCACGTAACGAACACCGCCACTAGACATTATCGTTGAAACTGTCACATAGTACGTAGACGCATCTCGATTTTTTAGTCTCCGAAAAAGTTTCATCTGAATGACGTGAACTATCTGTGACTAATGCTGTTGCTGTTTTCAGCAGGTCACAGTAAATATTCTGCCTTCAATAATCTTACCGAATATTGTAGCATCTCTGTTTTTCGTTTCAGCCTCCATAGTTAACAAAATTCTTATCGATATACAAGGAGATTCAGCTGCCCCTACTGCTGGGTTTTATGCAACCAACAGCACCTTCAAGAGGCCTATCTCACTAGGGGTAAGATAGATACTGCCTACAGGAAAATTAAAGAGACCTTTGGAGATAAGAGAACGACTTGTATGAATATCAAGAGCTCAGATGGAAACCCAGTTCTAAGCAAAGAAGGGAAAGCGGAAAGGTGGAAGGAGTATATAGAAGGTCTATACAAGGGCGATGTACTTGAGGACAATATTATGGAAATGGAAGAGCATGTAGATGAAGATGAAATGGGAGATAAGATACTGCGTGAAGAGTTTGACAGAGCACTGAAAGACCTGAGTCGAAACAAGGCCCCCGGAGTAGACAACATTCCATTGGAACTACTGACGGCCTTGGGAGAGCCAGTCCTGACAAAACTCTACCATCTGGTGAGCAAGGTGGATGAAACAGGCGAAATACCCTCAGACTTCAAGAAGAATATAATAATTCCAATCCCAAAGAAAGCAGGTGTTGACAGATGTGAAAATTACCGAACTATCAGTTTAATAAGCCACAGCTGCAAAATACTAACGCGAATTCTTTACAGACGAATGGAAAAACTAGTAGAAGCCGACCTTGGGGAAGATCAGTTTGGATTCGGTGGAAATATTGGAACACGTGAGGCAACACTGGCCTTACAATTTATCTTAGAAGAAAGATTAAGGAAAGGCAAACCTACGTTTCTAGCATTTGTAGACTTAGAGAAAGCTTTTGACAATGTTGACTGGAATACTCTCTTTCAAATTCTAAAGGTGGCAGGGGAAAAATACAGGGAGCGAAAGGCTATTTACAATTTGAAACCAGATGGCAGTTATAAGAGTCGAGGGACATGAAGTGGAACGGTGGTTGTGAAGGGAGTAAGACAGGGTTGTAGCCTCTCCCCGATGTTGTTCAATCTGTATATTGAGCAAGCAGTAAAGGAAACAAAAGAAAAATTCGGAGTAGGTATTAAAATTCATGGAGAAGAAATAAAAACTTTGAGGTTCGCCAATGACATTGTAATTCTGTCAGAGACAGCAAAGGACTTGGAAGAGCAGTTGAACGGAATGGATGGTGTCTTGAAGGAAGGATATAAGATGAACATCAACAAAAGCAAAACAAGGATAATGGAATGTAGTCTAATTAAGTCGGGTGATGCTGAGGGAATTAGATTAGGAAATGAGGCACTTAAAGTAGTAAAGGAGTTTTGCTATTTGGGGAGCAAAATAACTGATGATGGTCGAAGTAGAGAGGATATAAAATGTAGGCTGGCAATGGCAAGGAAAGCGTTTCTGAAGAAGAGAAATTTGTTAACATCCAGTATTGATTTAAGTGTCAGGAAGTCATTTCTGAAAGTATTCGAATGGAGTGTAGCCATGTATGGAAGTGAAACATGGACGATAAATAGTTTGGACAAGAAGAGAATAGAAGCTTTCGAAATGTGGTGCTACAGAAGAATGCTGAAGATTAGATGGATAGATCACATAACTAATGAGGAAGTATTGAATAGGATTGGGGAGAAGAGAAGTTTGTGGCACAACTTGACCAGAAGAAGGGATCGGTTGGTAGGACATGTTCTGAGGCATCAAGGGATCACCAATTTAGTATTGGAGGGCAGCGTGGAGGGTAAAAATCGTAGAGGGAGACCAAGAGATGAGTACACTAAGCAGATTCAGAAGGATGTAGGTTGCAGTAGGTACTGGGAGATGAAAAAGCTTTCACAGGATAGAATAGCATGGAGAGCTGCATCAAACCAGTCTCATTACTGAAGCCCACAACAACAACAACAACGCAGCACCTTCAAATACCACATACAAGATTTTCACATTCTCCTGCTTCCTACATGCAAACTACTAGTCCTACAATCGAAATGAAAAGGACCTATTCGTAGGAAATTTAATGTAGTTAAATTTTGTACTGCGATACATTTTCGCCAAAGGCTACAGTTTTCGAATTATTCGAGAATAACATAAAATGTGATCTTCAAACACGTTTTTCTTGAATAACACGAAAACCGTGGCCTCCAGCGAAAACATATCCCAGTACAAATTCTAACTACATTAAATTTTCTTCGAAAGGATCTTGTTCATTCTTTTGTAGGACTAATAGTTTGGACACAACGAGCGAGAGAATACGTAAATCGTGTGCATGGTATTTGAAAGTGTTGCAGGCTGTATAAAATCCAGTGGTAGGGGCAGCTGAATTACTCTCTGTAATATTCAGCAGAGTTTGTCACTTACCCTAAAGTGGGATAATGATCTGCAAAACTCTCTACACATTATTTTTTCTCCCTCTTTTAGATGATGGAGACGATTCTAGAGAAGTTATTTATCGTTCGCCATTCACACCAGGAAAACGCTTTTTGTAATGAGTTCCACCCATTATCTGATATCCGCCATTGCAAGTGGAGTAATTATTGCGAAAGGAATTTGGTGTCCTTACAAATAAGATGCCTAGAGAAATGTTACGAAGAGCATACTAGGAACATTACTAAGCTCAGAGGACAATAAACGAGCCAAAACGTAACTTAAAACTTAGTTGTGTGTTATCTGCACATTATTAATGAACAAAATTATTTCCAAATAGCAGCCTGCACAGTACACGATTAAGCAACATTATATGGTACAAAACCAGGAAAAAAGGCGAAAGAAATCAGCAAAAGGAAAGACAAAGAATTTTATTAGCATAAAATATATTTTTCAAAGGGGTAGTTAACATCGAAACACGTAAATAAAATTATTGAATGAGGGTTTTGTGTATCTACTAGATCAGCACCTGCACCTTCACTCGCATAGGCTGTATGGTCTGCACAGATTTCTTTTGTTTTCTTTAATCGAATACTTTGTAAGCTTTCCGCACTAGTTTAGGCTACAGAAGTATTATCTTCTCAAAATTCACTTGCGACTAAAACGCGATTATGATACCTGGAGCCCAAACGTTTTGTTAATTATGCCTTTTGCGTTCTTGTGGCGATATTTCCATAGAAACGTTCATCCCCAGACACATATTTCTTTGTATATAACCGAGAAGTGAAATACCAGTTTTCATAGATTTAGCTTTAAAATTGTATTAATGTAACGAAATCTTTTCATAAAAATTTTCATACATCGTTTCACCCTCTTAGGGTTTTTTTTTTTAAATTTCCAGCTGAGAAGTCAAAAACCAATTTCCATAGATGTTGCCTTAAAAAGATTTAGTAGTTCTTTAATATATTTTCAAAATCCACTTTAGCCGCTATTTTTCCCCATTAGTGGCTGAAATTCCGAGAATGCTGAAACATGTATTTTTTTGAAACTTCTTGGCAGATTAACACTGTGTACCCGACCGAGACTCGAACTAGGGACCTTTGCCTTTCGCGGGCAAGTGCTCTGCCAACTGAGCTACCGAAGCACGACTCACGTCCGGTACCCACAGCTTTACTTCTGCCAGTATCTCGTCTCTTACCTTCCAAACATTACAGAAGCTCTTGTGCGAACCATGCAGAACTAGCACTCCTGAAAGAAAGGATATAGCGGAGACATGGCTTAGCCACAGCCTGGCGGATGTTTCCAGAATGAGCACTTGCCCGCGAAAGGCAAAGGTCCCGAGTTCGAGTCTCGGTCGGGCACACAGTTTTAATCTGCCAGGAAGTTTCATATCAGCGCACACTCCACTGCAGAGTGAAAATCTCATTCTGGAAACATCCCCCAGGCTGTGGCTAAGCCATGTCTCCGTTATATCCTTTCTTTCAGGAGTGCTAGTTCTGCATGGTTCGCAGAAGAGCTTCTGTAAAGTTTGGAAGGTAGGAGACGAGATACTGGCAGAAGTAAAGCTGTGGGTGCCGGACCTGAGTCGTGCTTCGGTAGCTCAGTTGGTAGAGCAATTGTCCGCGAAAGGCAAAGGTCCCGAGTTCGAGTCTCGGTCGGGCACACAGTTTTAATCTGCCAGGAAGTTTCATATCAGCGCACACTCCGCTGCAGAGTGAAAATCTCATTATGTATTTTTTTATTTCTGACTGAAAAACCATATACCAATTTTTGTAGTTGTAGTTTCAAAATTGGTTAGTAACGACATAATTTTGAAAAGCCTTTTATCCCCTATTTTACCCTCCACAGCCTCTCCAAATTTCCAGTACCTATCCTTAGCGAAGCTGGGCGATTATGAGTCAATGAATCAGTGTGGCCCTATTTCACCCACTTAAGGGGTTGTATGTCCAGAAACAGTGAAACACGTATATTTTCACTTCTAAATGACAAGCCAAATACCAATTTTCATAGATAAAATGCTTTCACATTGAAATGTTTTCGTAAAAAACTTCACGCACTATTTTAACTCCTTAGAGATTGAATTTGCAAAAACCACTGAAACACGTGTTATTTTATTTGTAACCGAGAAGTCAAATACCAGTTTTCACTGCTGTAGCTTTATGAATCATTAGTTTCTTAATAATTATTTCTTTTAAAAATGGCACCTACTATTTCACTCCTCCCCCAACGGTTAAACTTCCAAAAATACTGAAACACGTATTTCTTTATTTCTGCCCGAGAAACCAAATACCAATTTTCGTAGGTCTATTTTGTTCTTAGTTCTAGCTTCAAAACTTCCTTAATAGCTACATATCCCTAATTTTACCCCCTAACGGCTGGAATTTCGAAAAATGCGTTCTTAAATGACGCCTACAGTACAAAATCAGTACTCTCTCCAAATTCCAAGTTTCTAACCTAAGAGCTTTGGGTTGGGCGTAATGAGTCTGTGTGTGAGTGAGTCAGTCAGTCGGGTCATTGCCTTTTATTTATTAAGATCGGTAAAACTGAAAGCATTATCTGAAGCAGACATTGGAACGTCGAACGTGGAATGCAGCTGCCTATTCTTCGCGAATGTGTTTCCCGAAGAGAAAGTAAGAGGTGTTTTGTTTGCCGAGTATTTTCCTCCTGTAGATAACATGTGATTTTTTTGCGTCGAGTTCCTGCAGATGTATCTGACATTATCAGTGACGCTGAAAAACACATTTGCCAGAGTGAGCGATAAAGAGAGACCATTCGCGCCGCTTTGTCATTCCTCACACAGCCTGGTACTGTTGACAACGAAGGGCACTGCGGAGTGGCGGCTGCACTGGGAGAGCGAAGTTGCTGCACACCGAGATACAGCGATGGAAATTAATTTCATACGTACCATATTACCAAAGGTAGCATCGTGAATGTATCATTGTGATCTTGACACAGAATTATACAACATAATGGTAGTCCCAGCGCTTCTGAATTGCACTGATGTACAGGGCTATTACAAATGATTGAAGCGATTTCATAAATTCACTGTAGCTCCATTCATTGACGTATGGTCACGACACACTACAGATACGTAGAAAAACTCATAGAGTTTTGTTCGGCTGAAGCCGCACTTCAGGTTTCTGACGCCAGAGCGCTCGAGAGCGCAGTGAGACAAAATGGCGACAGGAGCCGAGAAAGCGTATGTCGTGCTTGAAATGCACTCACATCAGTCAGTCGTAACAGCGCAACGACACTTCAGGACGAAGTTCCACAAAGATCCACCAACTGCTAACTCCATTCGGCGATGGTGTGCGCAGTTTAAAGCTTCTGGATGCCTCTGTAAGGGGAAATCAACGGGTCGGCCTGCAGTGAGCGAAGAAATGGTTGAACGCGTGCGGGCAAGTTTCACGCGTAGCCCGCGGAAGTCGACGAATAAAGCAAGCAGGGAGCTAAACGTACCACAGCCGACGGTTTGGAAAATCTTACGCAAAAGGCTAAAGCAGAAGCCTTACCGTTTACAACTGCTACAAGCCCTGACACCCGATGACAAAGTGAAACGCTTTGAATTTTCGGCGCGGTTGCAACAGCTCATGGAAGAGGATGCGTTCAGTGCGAAACTTGTTTTCAGTGATGAAGCAACATTTTTTCTTAATGGTGAAGTGAACAGACACAATGTGCGAATCTGGGAGGTAGAGAATCCTCACGCATTCGTGCAGCAAATTCGCAATTCACCAGAAGTTAACGGGTTTTGTGCAATCTTACGGTGTAAAGTTTACGGCCCCTTTTTCTTCTGCGAAAAAAACGTTACAGGACACGGGTATCTGGACATACTGGAAAATTGGCTCGTGCCACAACTGGAGACCGACAGCGCCGACTTCATCTTTCAACAGGATGGTGCTCCACCACACTTCCATCGTGATGTTCGGCATTTCTTAAACAGGAGATTGGAAAACCGATGGATCGGTCGTGGTGGAGATCACGATCGGCAATTCGTGTCATGGCCTCCACGCTCTGCCGACTTAGCCCTGTGCGATTTCTCTCTGTGGGGTTATGTGAAAGATTCAGTGTTTAAACCTCCTCTACCAAGAAACGTGCCAGAACTGCGAGCTCGCATCAACGATGCTTTCGAACTCATTGAGGGGGATATGCTGCGCCGAGTGTGGGAGGAACTTGATTATCGGCTTGATGTCTGCCGAATCACTAAAGGGGCACATATCGAACATTTGTGAATACCTAAAAAAACTTTTTGAGATTTTTGTATGTGTGTGCAAAGCATTGTGAAAATATCTCAAATAATAAAGTTATTGTAGAGCTGTGAAATCACTTCAATCATTTGTAATAACCCTGTATAGATCCCAAAGGCCAACGACAGGAGCTATATTCAAGCCACAGAAATGAACTTCAGAAAAAACAATAATACTGATAAAAAGAATATGGTTGTGTCCTCAGATAGGCAACGAGGGACTAATAAATCGAGATAATGAATACCGATCAATACGCAAAAGTTGTTTAGAAAACCAGTGCAAGGAAACATGTACACAGGTTTTCGATGATAATGAAAATGCTGCAAAAGTTCATAAAAATCTGAAAGAGTAGCACATTTTGGTGGCACGGAACTACCTTAAAAGGAAAAAATAAAGACCATCTTGAAACATTCGAAATCTAGCGTAACAGCAGGATATTACAAAACGCGATAGATGTCAACGTATCAAAAGACGAGGTTTTATGAGACAGACAGTCGGATACCCAGCGTGCTGTGAATTCAAAAGCCGTCTTTGGCTTTACGCGAGTTTTAAGTCGCTTTGGAGGTGCAAACACTCTACAAGCACTGTTTTTATCTGATAGGGAAGAAACAATCTTTGGCTGCATAGGAAAGGCAAATCTGAACGCAGTACTTTTGAGACCGTATCCTTCTCACAAGGGAAACTCCCCATCACATCCATCATATTTAGTGGTAAAGGGCCCACTGGATAACCCGTCAAATACTGAAAAGAGATGAAGCATGAAAACAAGAAGATGGTGTATCAAACTGTCAAAAAAGAAACAAAGTAGAAACAGTGAGTGGTCTAAGCTTGTTGTTGTTGTTGTGGTCTTCAGTCCTGAGACTGGTTTGATGCAGCTCTCCATGCTACTCTATCCTGTGCAAGCTTCTTCATCTCCCAGTACCTACTGCAACCTACATCCTTCTGAACCTGCTTAGTGTATTCATCTCTTGGTCTCCCTCTATGATTTTTACCCTCCACGATGCCCTCCAATGCTAAATTTGTGATCCCTTGATGTCTCAAAACATGTCCTACCAACCGATCCCTTCTTCTAGTCAAGTTGTGCCGCAAACTTCTCTTCTCTCCAATCCTATTCAGTACCTCCTCGTTAGTTACGTGATCTACCCACCTTATGTTCAGCATTCTTCTGTAGCACCACATTTCGAAAGCTTCTATTCTCTTCCTGTCCAAATTGGTTATCGTCCATGTTTCACTTCCATACATGGCTACACTCCATACAAAGCTTAGGATATGCAATATTGAGCGAATGAAAATAAAGACGCTGTCGTGGTTGTGTGGTCACGGTGTTGGACTACAAAGCGGAAGATCCGTGTTCGAACCTTGCTTTTTCTGTTTACAGATTTATGAACTGATCGTCCGGCCATTGACGTGTCTGTTCTTCTCCTCTAGTCTTGTCATTTGTCATACTGCACGTTGGACTTAAGAAATGAGTCATGTGATAAGGCTATATTACCGTCGCAAGTAAATGTGACGAATAAGTGAGAGCAGACGAGATGTCTCATAGACCCCTCACAGAAAAGAAAACAACAAATAAACGGGTGTGCACTGCGTTGCAATGAAGGAATTCAAGAGTCGAAACTTAATGCAAGATGTATAACATGTAGTACTTGTGGAAGTCGCTTCGTTACACGTCGCTGTTGCAAACGGACGTTGCACCATCATGAATACACAAATCTGAATACAGTGAACAGACACGTCATTGACTGGAGACACAGTTCATAATTTTGTGAAAAAAAAAAAATTGCGCACTGGGGTGTTTGAACCTGGATCTTTTATTTTGCAATCCCCAGCGTGACCACATAACCACGACAGCACGGTTGTCCAGTGTAACTCCATGTTGCACATGTTGATCTTGGGTCTTTCTCTGTTTCTATTTTGTTTCTTTTTTGCACCGTTAGCCGGCCGGAGTGGCCGAGCGGTTCTAGGCGCCACAGTCTGGAACCGCGTGACATCTACGGTCGCAGGTTCGAATCCTGCCTCGGGCATGGATGTGTGTGATGTCCTTAGGTTGGTTAGGTTTAAGTAGTTCTAAGTTCTAGAGGACGGATGACCTCAGAAGTTAAGTCCCATAGTGCTCAGAACCATTTTTTCTTGCATCGTTCGGTACGCATTCTTCATGTTTTCATGCTTGATCTGTCTTCAGTTTTGACGTGCTACCCACTTTGCCATGTTACCACTAAATCTGGGAGGGGTTGTAAGCAAACCTGTAATAGAGTGGTTGAGGTTTGAGGTATAGTACCCATGTGGACGTAGATTCATGACGCACTTGTGGTCACTGACCGATGGGGTATGTCACATGAAGTAGACGCAGCCCGCAACTTTCATGGTTCTGTTTGTTATTATCCGACACCTTTGTCTAATGTTTTACGTCCCTGGACACTTCTACGCAGTAATGTACAGGAATTTATTGTGAGAACGTTGCCTGTAGATGCGCTTTGGTATAATACTCTATTTACATGATTTTCAGCTCTGAAGATATGCTTTCTTTGTGACGAAGTTTAAATCTGTTGCTCCGAGCAAGAGACTTTCTTCTATGTTGAAGAATCGAGATCGGTCTTTTGTTGACTCATCCGCGAATATACGTCATATATGTTACTACCTCACTCATTTAACGTTACTGATGCGATTAGAAATTATGTGGCGTTCCTTTTGTTCTATTTTTGATGATCTGTGGTAATGTATTCCACGTGGTTGCATGGAGAAGATATACAACTTTATTAGAGAATTTTCGTGCATGTTTCTTGAATAGTAATCAAGATTTGTTACTAATTCTCTTCAATTATTTGTCATCACGATGCCATTTCATTGTCACCTCCCACGTGCTCACTTACGTTTTATCTGAAGCGCGACTGATGCGAGCACACTCCTCTGAATATGATCTGCGTTCAGTGGAATCGTTAATCAGATGACCTGTCATCGACAGACATTACATTTAGTTGTTTGCACGCTTATTACAGCAAATATAAAGTAGTTCTGGGCTGCCTAGAACTTCTAGCAAGTCCTGATCGTGAATGACTGTTGTGATTAAATCTTTTTGCGAATAGGTTCAGAATGGATCAAATGGCTCTGAGAACTATGGGACTTAGCATCTGAGGTCATCAGTACCCTAGAACTTAGAACTACTTAAACCTAACCAACCTAAGGACATCACACACATCCATGTCCGAGGCAGGATTCGAACCTGCGACCGTAGCGGTCGCGTGGTTCCAGACTGAAGCGCCTAGAACCGCTCGGCCACACCGGCCGGCTTGTGAATGGGTGTTAGACTACATAACACGGAGTCTTCACCTTCACTGCATATATTTTGTCTATAAGAGAGGATGCGATATAATTTCCGCTTGTGTTGACAGGTTTGGACGTACTGAAAGTAATTTTACAGCACTTAAACATATGTCCAAATCCCCTACATTTACCATTCCGCTACGAAAGTTCTTCCTATTTCCAAATTTCCCATTAATAGAAGTGAAATCGCGTTATTATTCATTTACGGGTGAAAATTTTATATACGAACGGGAATATTTTCTTGGCATACTGGTTATGTACTCGGATCGAATTTAGAAAGGAGTAGAAGGCTTTTGAATTTACGAGAAGGGGTAGAATAAAACGTTAGAAGGTAAGTTTACACAAAGTGTTGACCGCCGCGGCTGATATTGGCACTTTCTTAACTAGGCAACATTGTTGGATGTGACAGTGAAGTGAGCAGGATCATATAAAAGCACTGCATGGCCGTAACTGTACGCTACATATACAAATGATGTAATGGATGACGAAAGAAGCTCTGAAATCCCGTTCACATACGGTGTTATCGTGTATAGGGAAGTTGCATCACCAGGAAAATGGAGTGAAATAGAGGAAGACCTGTAGAGGAATAGTACTTGATACTGTGAGTGGCAGTCGAGGCTCAACATAAACAAATGTACTTCGCATAAACAGACGGAAATACGCAACACTTTCTATTAACTTTGTGTGTGTATGTTTGTGCGTATGAGGGGAGGGAAGGGAGTGGGGGTTATATGTCCTCTGGCGCCTTCCCCTCTGCTAACTTCTTCACTCAGAGTGCTACTTGTACACGAGCAAGGTTATCAGTTACACTCTACAGTCACATTAATGTGACCAGCTGTCAAAGCCCTATAGCAGTGCCAGCCACTGCATGACGATGTCCTCCTACAGATTCTCGATTTTGTTTAAGTCCAGGGAATTTGGTAGTCAAGGGAGTGCGGTAAAATCATCCTGGGCTCTCCGAAGCATGCACACACACACACACTGTGAGCTGTGTGACACGTTGCGTTGTCCTGCTGGTAGATGCAGTCGTGCCGAGGGAAAACAAATCGCATGTAGGGGTCGACGTGGTCTCCGAGGATAGATGCATACTTGTATTGATCCATCGTGCCTTCCAGAACGACGAAATCACCCAGAGAATGGCACGAACGCATTCCCCAGATCGTAATGCTGATGCAGGGTGTTTGCTTTCACACTTTTCGCGTTGCACACTCCAACGGCCGTCTGTCCGATGGAGCATAAAACGTGATTCATCTGAAAAGGCCGCCTGTCTGCAGACGTCCAGTTGCGATACTGGCTGGCAAACTGCAGCCTTCGTCGCCAATGAACAGTAGTGAGCATGGGCGGAGGCCCATATGAAGCCATGTTCTCTGAACGGTCGGTGAGGAGACATTGTTTGCAGTGTCTTCGTTCATCGGGGCGGTCAGTTGCTCAACGGTTGCGCGTCTATTCGCCCGTACATTTCTCTGCAGTCGTCGTTCACCCCTGTCATCTGTGGCTCGTGGGCCGGCCGAAGTGGCCGTGCGGTTAAAGGCGCTGCAGTCTGGAACCGCAAGGCCGCTACGGTCGCAGGTTCGAATCCTGCCTCGGCCATGGATGTTTGTGATGTCCTTAGGTTAGTTAGGTTTAAGTAGTTCTAAGTTCTAGGGGACTAATGACCTCAGAAGTTGAGTCCCATAGTGCTCAGAGCCATTTGAACCATTTGTGGCTCGTGGTGCATCACAGTTGCCTCGACGCTGGTTTCTAAAAGCACCACGAATGCATTCCCCATACCGTAATGCTGATGCGGTAAGTAAACCGTTTACAAACTTACCGGTTTCCGAAACTCTTCCACCCCTGACCGAATGGCAATGATATGCCATTTTTGACGTCAGATAAATCGTTCCGTTTCTGCATTACGACAACGACTGCACCGTTTTTCCCCGACGCGCCTTATACAGGGTGAGTCACCTAACATTACCGCTGGATATATTTCGTAAACCACATCAAATACTGACGAATCTATTCCACAGACCGAATGTGAGGAGAGGGGCTAGTGTAATTGGTTAATACAAACCATAAAAAAAAGCACGGAAGTATGTTTTTTAACACAAACCTAGGTTTTTTTAAATGGAACGTTAGTTTTGTTAGCACATCTGAACGTATAAACAAATACGTAATCAGTGCCGTTTGTTGCATTGTAAAATGTTACTCACATCCGGAGATATTGTGACCTAAAGTTGACGCTTGAGTACCACTCCTCCGTTGTTCGATTGTGTGTATCGGAGAGCACCGAATTACGTAGGGATGCAAAGGGAACGGTGATGGACCTTAGGTACAGAAGAGACTGGAACAGCACATTACGTCCGCATGCTAACACCTTTTTATTGGTCTTTTTCACTTACGCACATGTACATTACCATGAGGGGTGAGGTACACGTACACACGTGGTTTCCGTTTTCAATTACGGAGTGGGATAGAGTGTGTCCCGACATGTCAGGCCAATAGATGTTCAATGTGGTGGTCATCATTTGCTGCACACAATTGCAATCTCTGGCGTAATGAATGTCGTACGCGCCGCTGTACATCTGGTGTAATGTCGCCGCAGGCTGCCACAACACGTTGTTTCATATCCTCTGGGGTTGTAGGCACATCACGGTACGCATTCTCCTTTAACGTACCCCACAGAAAGAAGTCCAGAGGTGTAAGATCAGGAGAACGGGCTGGCCAATTTATGCGTCCTCCACGTCCTATGAAACGCCCGTCGAACATCCTGTCAAGGGTCAGCCTAGCGTTAATTGCGGAATGTGCAGGTGCACCATCATGCTGATACCACATACGTCGACGCGTTTCCAGTGGGACATTTTCGAGCAACGTTGGCAGATCATCCTGTAGAAACGCGATGTATGTTGCAGCTGTTTGTCACAACACGCAACTGAACGTCGGAAGTTTCAAGTGTCAACTTTAGGTTACAATATCTCCGGATGTAATTAACATTTTACAATGCAACAAACGGCACTGATTACGTATTTGTTTCTATGTTCAGATGTGCTAACAAAACTAAGGTGGTTCCATTTTAAAAAAACGTAGGTTTGTGTTAAAAAACATACTTCCGTGCATTTTTGCATGGTTTGTATTAAACAATTACACTAGCCCCTCTCCTCACGTTCGGTCTGTGGAATCGATTCGTCAGTATTTGATGTGGTTTACGAAATACACTCCTGGAAATTGAAATAAGAACACCATGAATTCATTGTCCCAGGAAGGGGAAACTTTATTGGCACATTCCTGGGGTCAGATACATCACATGATCACACTGACAGAACCACAGGCACATAGACACAGGCAACAGAGCATGCACAATGTCGGCACTAGTACAGTGTATATCCACCTTTCGCAGCAATGCAGGCTGCTATTCTCCCATGGAGACGATCGTAGAGATGCTGGATGTAGTCCTGTGGAACGGCTTGCCATGCCATTTCCACCTGGCGCCTCAGTTGGACCAGCGTTCGTGCTGGACGTGCAGACCGCGTGAGACGACGCTTCATCCAGTCCCAAACATGCTCAATGGGGGACAGATCCGGAGATCTTGCTGGCCAGGGTAGTTGACTTACACCTTCTAGAGCACGTTGGGTGGCACGGGATACATGCGGACGTGCATTGTCCTGTTGGAACAGCATGTTCCCTTGCCGGTCTAGGAATGGTAGGACGATGGGTTCGATGACGGTTTGGATGTACCGTGCACTATTCAGTGTCCCCTCGACGATCACCAGTGGTGTACGGCCAGTGTAAGAGATCGCTCCCCACCCCATGATGCCGGGTGTTGGCCCTGTGTGCCTCGGTCGTATGCAGTCCTGATTGTGGCGCTCACCTGCACGGCGCCAAACACGCATACGACCATCATTGGCACCAAGGCAGAAGCGACTCTCATCGCTGAAGACGTCACGTCTCCATTCGTCCCTCCATTCACGCCTGTCGCGACACCACTGGAGGCGGGCTGCACGATGTTGGGGCGTGAGCGGAAGACGGCCTAACGGTGTGCGGGACCGTATCCCAGCTTCATGGAGACGGTTGCGAATGGTCCTCGCCGATACCCCAGGAGCAACAGTGTCCCTAATTTGCTGGGAAGTGGCGGTGCGGTCCCCTACGGCACTGCGTAGGATCCTACGGTCTTGGCGTGCATCCGTGCGTCGCTGCGGTCCGGTCCCAGGTCGACGGGCACGTGCACCTTCCGCCGACCACTGGCGACAACATCGATGTACTGTGGAGACCTCACGCCCCACGTGTTGAGCAATTCGGCGGTACGTCCACCCGGCCTCCCGCATGCCCACTATACACCCTCGCTCAAAGTCCGTCAACTGCACATACGGTTCACGTCCACGCTGTCGCGGCATGCTACCAGTGTTAAAGACTGCGATGGAGCTCCGTATGCCACGGCAAACTGGCTGACACTGACGGCGGCGGTGCACAAATGCTGCGCAGCTAGCGCCATTCGACGGCCAACACCGAGGTTCCTGGTGTGTCCGCTGTGCCGTGCGTGTGATCATTGCTTGTACAGCCCTCTCGCAGTGTCCGGAGCAAGTATGGTGGGTCTGACACACCGGTGTCAATGTGTTCTTTTTTCCATTTCCAGGAGTGTATATCCAGCGGTAACGTTAGGTGACTCACCCTGTGTGTGATGCACTGCTAGTGCTGCCCCTTGTCCTCTGTGAGTGATTATCGCACACTGAGGTTTATCTCATGCCGTGGTCGCATTAATGTGACTGGACCATATATTTGTTGCATATGTATTCCCCTAAATCTCTTATCCTGCGCACCCCACTCGTGTACAGTGTAACTCAAATGGTTCAAATGGCTCTGAGCACTATGGTACTCAACATCTTAGGTCATAAGTCCCCTAGAACTTAGAACTACTTAAACCTAACTAACCTAAGGACATCACACACACCCATGCCCGAGGCAGGATTCGAACCTGCGACCGTAGCAGTCGCCCGGTTCCGGACTGCGCGCCTAGAACCGCGAGACCACCGCGGCCGGCACAGTGTAACTCAATCCTTGATGTCTTAACACATATCCTAACATTCTGTCCCTTTTTCTTGTTAAATGCCCGCTGATGTGGCCGAGTGGTTCTAGGCGCATCAGTCTGGAACCGCGCGACCGCTACGGTCGCAGGTTCGAATCCTGCCTTGGGCATGGATGTGTGTGATGTCCTTAGCTTAGTTAGGTTTAAGTAGTTCTAAGTTCTAGGGCACTGATGACCTCAGATGTTATGTCCCATAGTGCTCAGAGCCATTTGAACCATTTTCTTGTTAATGTACTCCACATCTCCTCCGTGATACTGTGAAGGATCTTCTTATTTCTTATCCGTCCACCTAATTTCCAATACACCCATAGCAAACATCTCCAGCACTTCGATTCTCATCATTTCCCGTTCGTCCACAGTTTATAATACACTGAAGAGACAAAGAAATTGGTGCAACTTCCTAACATCGTGTAGGGCCCCCGCGAGCACGCAGAAGTGCCGCAGCGCGACGTGGCATGGACTCGGCTGATGTCTGAAGTAGTGCTGTCCATAAATCCGTAAAAGTGCGAGGAGTGGAGATCTCTTCTGAATAGCACGTTGCAAGGCATGCCAGATACATTCAGTAACGTTCATGTGCGGGGAGTTTGGTGGCCAGCGGAAGTCTTCAAACTCACAAGGATGTTACTGAAGCCACTCTGAGGCAATTCTGGACGTGTGGAGTGTCGCACTGTCCTGCGGAATTGCCCAAGTCCGTCGGAATGCTCAATGGACACCAATGGATGCACTTGATCAAACAGTATACTTACGTACGTGTCACCTGCCAGAGTCATATCTAGACGTATCAGGGGTCCCAAATCACTCGAACTGCACAGGAACCACACCATTACAGAGCCTCCACCACCTTAAACAGTCCCTCGCTGACATACAGGTCCATGAATTCATGAGGTTGTCTCCAAACCCGTACACGTCCATCCTATCGATACAATATGAAACGAGACTCGTCCAACCAGGCAACATGTTCCCAGTCATTAACAGTGAAATGTCGGTGTTGACGAGCCCAGGTGAGGCGTATAGCTTTGTGTCATGCAGACATCAAGGGTACACGAGTGGGTGGGCCTTCGGCTCCGAAAGCCCTTATTGATTATGTTTCGTTGAATGGTTCGCATACTCACACTTGTTGATGGCCAAACATTGAAATCTGCAGCAATTTGCGGAAGTGTAGCACTTCTGTCACGCTGAACGATTCTCTTCAGCCGTCGTTGGTCCCGTTCTTGCAGGATCTTTTTCCGGCCGCAGCGTTGTCGGAGATTTGATATTTTAGAATATAATAATTACAATCCCAAAGAAAGCAGGTGTTGACAGATGTGAAAATTACCGAACTATCAGTTTAATAAGTCACAGTTGCAAAATACTAAAGGGAATTATTTACAGACGAATGGAGAAACTGGTAGAAGCCGACCTCGGGGAAGATCAGTTTGGATTCCGTAGAAATGTTGGAACACGTGAGGCAATACTGACCTTACGACTTATCTTAGAAGAAAGATTAAGGAAAGGCAAACCTACGTTTCTAGCATTTGTAGACTTAGAGAAAGCTTTTGACGATGTTGACTGGAATACTCTCGTTCAAATTCTAAAGGTGGCAGGGGTAAAATACAGGGAGCGAAAGGCTATTTACAATTTGTACAGAAACCAGATGGCAGTTATAAGAGTCGAGGGGCATGAAAGGGAAGCAGTGGTTGGGAAGGCAGTGAGACAGGGTTGTAGCCTCTCCCCAATGTTATTCATTGAGCAAGCAGTAAAGGAAACAAAAGAAAAGTTCGGAGTAGATATTAAAATCCATGGAGAAGAAATAAAAACTTTAAGGTTCGCCGATGACATTGTAATTCTGTCAGAGACAGCACAGGACTTGGAAGAGCAGTTGAACGGAATGTCTTGAAAAGAGGGTATAAGATGAACATCAACAAAAGCAAAACGAGGATAATGGAATGTAGTCGAATTAAGTCGGTTGATGCTGAGGGAATTAGATTAGGAAATGAGACACTTAAAGTAGTAAAGGAGTTTTGCTATTTGGGGAGCAAAATAACTGATGATGGTCGAAGTAGAGAGGATATAAAATGTAGACTGGCAATGGCAAGGAAAGCGTTTCTGAAGAAGAGAAATTTGTTAACATCGAGTATAGATTTAAGTGTCAGGAAGTCGTTTCTGAAAGTATTTGTATGGAGTGTAGCCATGTATGGAAGTGAAACATGGACACTAAATAGTTTGAACAAGAAGAGAATAGAAGCTTTCGAAATGTGGTGCTACAGAAGAATTTTGAAGATTAGGTGGATAGATCACGTAACTAATGAGGAGGTATTGAATAGGACTGGGGAGAAGAGAAGTTTGTGGCACAACTTGACTAGAAGAAGGGATCGGTTGGTAGGACATGTCCTGAGGCATCAAGGGATCACAAATTTAGCATTGGAGGGCAGCGTGGAGGGTAAAAATCGTAGAGGGAGACCAAGAGATGAATACACTAAGCAGATTCAGAAGGATGTAGGTTGCAGTACGTACTGGGAGATGAAGGAGCTTGCACAGGATAGAGTAGCATGGAGAGCTGCATCAAACCGGTCTCAGAACTGAAGACCACAACAACAACAAACCGTATTCCTGATATTCACGGTACACTCGTGAAATGGTCGTACGGGAAAATCCCCACTTCATCGCTATGTCGGAGATGCTGCGCCCATCGATCGTACGCCGACTGTAACGCCACGTTCAAACTCATCTTGATAACCTACCATTGTAGCAGCGGTATATGCGTCAGACACTTGCTGTCTTATATTGGTGTTGCCGTCCTATTGCCATATTATACCTGTTAATATATCTCTGTACCTTAATACGCATGCCTATACCAGTTTCTTTGGCGATTCAGTGTAATTACGCTATTGACGATAAATTACTGTGAACAGCGATAAGAGTATCTAGAACAGTCTACCTAGAGCGATATAAAGAGGAACAACGAAATAACTCCAGTCGTAGGAAGACAATAAGCCAGGCTGAGAGACAGCTCCTGGCAGATGAAAACTCGAACCCAGAACATTGTACGTCGGCAGACGCCCTACCGACTGATTTATCTAAGTGCGATTCACGAATCATCCCCCCCCCCCCCCATTTTCCTCTCGGCCCACCCCTCTCTCCTTCCTTCATAGCTTTCCTTTCGCCTGTACCTTTCTCTTAATTTCCAAACTTCAAAGAAGTTCTCCTGCACGCTTTGTGCAGCAAGCACTCCTTCCAGAGGCCTACTATTTGTGAGTGCATAAGTGTTTTATTAAAACTGGATGTTTGCTAAGACATAACAAATTCTCAGGACCTCACAGTACAGCTGATGTCAAAGAGCGAGTGAGACAAACCATTGTGAACAGTCCTGCAAAATCGATCCGCTCTTCAAGAGCTGGGTGTACTGCATGTGACTGTCTGGCGTGTGTGTTGCATCTCTAACCACACAGGTTGACATAGTACAAGATCTCAAAGATCCTGATAGGCTTTCTCGTAAGGAGTTTTAAGTGGAAATGTTACACTGCTTAGATGAAGATGCTAATTTCGTTGGAAAGATTATGTTTAGTGATGAACCGCTTTTTAAGGACTGGTGAAGTTAATGAACACAACTTTAGGTTTTGGAGCAACGTAAATCCACGATAATCAAGTGGTTCAAATAGCTCTGAGCACTATGGGATTTAACATCTGAGGTCATCAGTCTCCTAGAATCTATAACTACTTAAACCTAACTAACCTAATGACATCAAACACGTCCATGCGCGAGGCAGTATTCGAAGCTGCCACCGTAGCAGTCGCTCGATGCCGGACTGAAGCGGCTAGAACTGCTCGGTCACAGCGGCCGGTTCCGCGATAATCCCTGGAACATGACCACGATAGCCTAAAATTGAATGTGTTTTGTGCACTGAGCAAAAGCAAAGGTTATGGAGCTTTTTCTTCCCAAGGGAAAACCATCGACCGAATAGTGTCTTTAGGAATGCTGGAAAACTTTTTAACCCTCCAGATTGACTGCGATGGGCAGGAAAACAGCATATTGTTTATCAGTTTATGCAAGATGACGCACTGCCACACTTTCTCTCTAACGTCTGGGATTTCCTTAATGTCCGCTTTCCGGGTAAGAGGATGGA
Source organism: Schistocerca piceifrons (assembly GCF_021461385.2). Classification (NCBI taxonomy): domain Eukaryota; kingdom Metazoa; phylum Arthropoda; class Insecta; order Orthoptera; family Acrididae; genus Schistocerca; species Schistocerca piceifrons. The sequence goes on from NC_060143.1 coordinate 36,985,586, forward strand.
TCGAGGCGCGCCAATTACATGGCTCTCCACATTAACCAGACCTGACACTCCTTGACTTCTTCTTTTGGGGAATCTTCAAGGATACCGTGTTTGTTCCAGCCTTACTGGCTTCTCTCCTATTGCTAGAATCTAATTCGCAACTGAGCATATCACGCTTAACGTGATGCAGCGACTTTGGCAACAAATCGAATTCAGGCAGGATGTGTGCCGCATAATCAACTGAAATCAAATTGAAACTGTTTAGGTACGAAGTAAAATCCTTGATATATTTTCTATAAAATGACACCAAAGCCATGTCTGTAAGCTAAATGAATAAACAAATACGAGTTTTCAAATTTGTAAAGTCCTTTTTACCTAGTAGTTAATAACTGAAGCTCCATGAGGCTATTCGCAGATCTACATCTACATTTATACTCCGCAAGCCACCCAACGGTGTGTGGCGGAGGGCACTTTACGTTCCACTGTCATTTTCTCCCTTTTCTGTTCCAGTCGCGTATGGTTCGCGGGAAGAACGACTGTCTGAAAGCCTCCGTACGCGCTCGAATCTCTCTAATTTTACATTCGTGATCTCCTCGGGAGGTATAAGCAGGGGGAAGCAATACATTCGATACCTTATCCAGAAACGCATCCTGTCGAAACCTGGCGAGCAAGCAACACCGCGATGCAGAGCGCCTCTCTTGCAGAGTCTGCCACTTGAGTTTGCTAAGCATCTCCGTAACGCTATCACGGTTACCAAATAACCCTGTGACGAAACGCGCCGCTCTTCTTTGGATCTTCTATATCTCCTCCGTGAACCCGATCTGGTACAGATCCCACACTGATGTGTTCGGAGAAGTGGCAGTGCAGATTGTAGCGGAATACAGGAAAACCTTCAGAGGATACACGACTGGTGTACGAATTGGCAGTTGACCCTCAATGTAAAACTTTCTACATTAGTGTGCGGAAATAGGCGGACAGACACGTTGTACAGGGTGATGTAAAGTGGAAACCACATAAAACTGCAGTGAATGCAGATGCCAAATTGGGGTTTTTTGGGAGAACACTCGGAAAGCGTAGTCCACTGCGAGATACTTGAATAATGCTCGTCAGTCTGTAACTAATACCACAAAAGATTGGCAAAATAAATAGCGAAGATCCAAAGAAGGCAAAGAAGTGCAAAAGCGTCACGGAAATGCTCAGCCAGTTCCAGCGCCAGATGTTACAAGAGAGGGGGGTGTACATCACATTGTGGTTTATTGTTAAAATTTCACAAGCGTACTTCCCTAGAAGATTCCTCCTATCTACACTCATATCTTGCGAAAAGACCATGAAGGGAAAGTCAGATGCATTAGAGCTCACACGGATGCTTTTTGTTTCAAATGGTTCAATGGCTCTGAGCACTACGCGACTTAACATCTGAGGTGATCAGTCCCCTAGAGCTTAGAACTACTTAAACCTAACAAACCTACGGACATCACACACATCCATGCCCGAGGCAGGATCCGAACCTGTGACCGTAGCGGTCGCGCGGTTCCAGACTGAAGCACTTAGAACTGCTCGGCCATAGCGGTCGCTCAACCTTTGCTTCCGCAGACCATTCGCAACTGGGAAGGGAAAGAGGGAACATGACAGTGGTATGGTAATCGAAAGTATTTGGACCCAAAAAGTGAACGTTTTTGTAGAATTCCTACCAAAGGCCAGTCAAAAAACAGAATTTCGCTCATATCACAATCAATACATATTATAAAAATGGGCGTATGTATGTTAGTGAGTGTATATACGTTCCACATCTGCTCCTAAACCACTAGACCGATTTCGACCGAACTTGGAACATACATAACTTACTGCAGGCAACAAACACTGTGGTGGATATTGTGGTGTCACCGCCAGACACCACACTTGCTAGGTGGTAGCCTTTAAATCGGCCGCGGTCCGTTAGTATACGTCGGACCTGCGTGTCACCACTGTCAGTGATTGCAGACCGAGCGCCGCCACACGGCAGGTCTAGAGAGACGTCCTAGCACTCGCCCCAGTTGTACAGCCGACTTTGCTAGCGATGCTACACTGACAAATTGCGCTCTCATTTGCCGAGACGACAGTTAGCATAGCCTTCAGCTACGTCATTTGCTACGACCTAGCAAGGCGCCATTACCAGTTTATATTGAGATTGTTATTAACGTATCAACAAGAGCGATGTTCACCAATTATGGATTGAAGTTAAGTATGCCGAGATCTTCGTACTTTATTTGCAATTCTCAAGACATTGTCCTGTTCCAGACCTCACGCCAGTCTGCGTGAGCTTAAACGCGTGCCTTTCGGCTACCTCCGAGTGGCTTGGCTGTCTTGCCAAGTCACTACAGATATAAACCACCTAACTACCAAAGGGGTGGGGAGAGGGCGAAAAAGAAGCTTAGCCAGCGACACTTAAATCCCAGACTTTATTCGCTCAGCATTTGGGGAATGAGAGCTCTTAGCGACTTGCAACAAGGTTTACATATAATTTCAGATCGTTACGAAATTTTTTCTCGCTGAAAACCACTAGAACATGATGAAAGGAAAAATGTTTACCGCTAGCTACTTTTCCGCTGTTCATCCAGTAAAAGTACCACGTGGAGCACGAAGTTATAACTTATTACTTCTTTGCTGCTCACTGTATTCATGACATATTTTGCAGACTATATGCACACACACGACGAAAAATGTAACTGCAAAATTATACCATTGCACCGCACGTAGTTCGGGACATATTACATCATAAACAAAGAGATGCGTGAAAAATTGTCGAATCATGCATGGCGTTTTAATTTATTACTTCCATGCTATTAACGTCCTTCGCAACACGTTCTGCAGACAGTTTCCACATATGCCACTGAATGTACCAACAAAATTATATTACTATACAACACATTGTTCGTGAGATATGAGGACATAAAGATTAAGCACAAGGCTAGACGCTGCGTGGTATGAGCGCGAGGCACAGCTGCAGCTAAATACCTGGGCAAAGCAGCGTTTTCTGCTAGTTTTCTTTCTTATTTTTTTATTTCGGAGACTTTTCTAGTACTTTAGATACGTTTCAGACCAAAGTCTTAATGTTGTATCTGTATAACAAATTACTGAATCAGGGGTTCAGCCGGCCGCGGTGGTCGAGCGGTTCTAGGCACTTCAGTCTGGAACCGCGCGACTGCTACGGTCGCAGGTTCGAATCCTGCCTCGGGCATGGATGTGTGTGATGTGCTTAGGTTATTTAGGTTTAAGTAGTTCTAAGTTCTAGGGGACTGATGACCTCAGATGTTAAGTCCCATAGTACTCAGAGCCATTTGAACCGTTCAGGGGTTCAATTAACCCCTGGGTTTGTTTAACTTGGACCCAGGCATAATTTTTCATGTAATAAACAGATTCAAATTGAATCAACTGCAAGTAGGACCTGGGATCTGGAAATAAGACACACTAATTTTAGTTTGAAGAATGTACATGTCATATGATACTAAATTTGCAAATGCACTGAAAATAAATAATAAATTGTGCATGGTTGAATGAAACACATTAGCACTCATCTACACGCTTGCAACCAGCCATAATAAGAGATTATAGTGCACAAGAACGTTTATTCACGTTACCACTGAAAACAAACCCCTTTAAATTAAAGTGGGTGGATTAATTTAAAAAAAAATATTAAACCACTTGTAGAACGATGCGTCCTTTTCACGTCCTTTTTCAGGCTTTTCTTCCAGTGTCTTTGCAGTCAACAATGGCAACTTCGTCGCTTAAAGTGCAATTAATGCATTATTCCAAGCAACAAGAGCAAAAGTGTATTCTTGTGAGGAACCTTTTACCATTTCTTCATCTTCTTCGTTTTCGACATCTGGCAGGTTATTAAGAGCGGGATGGACATGACACCAGAAGTTTCGAATAAAGTGGAAAAAGTTCATTTGTTGCTGTTTAAATTTCATCTTCAGAAAAAATGTAGCTCACTTTCCTCGGAATTCGTAATACAGCAAACATCATCAAATATTAATTTTACTCTGTCAGATGGTTATCAATCTAGCTAAAACTATTGATATTTTGTTAAGGAAATGTAGATTTCACTTTACGTTGCTTGTGATTAAAGTGTGCAGAATGGCAGAAATAGAAGTTCTGCGGTAGCAACAGTCTTTGCTTTTACCACAAAACAATATAATCTGAGTTGTCAGAAGACAGGAATAGCAGAAACACTGTGAAACGCATTGGACGCTAGCTGGTGAGTATCTCTCGGGGAAATGGTTAATTAGATGTATACGTGCATTACAGCAGATCCTGGCTTGATTTCAAACGTTTTTTGTTTGTTTTGAATCCAAGTAGGTGTTGATGTATACTGAAGATGTACCTAGGTGGCTGGTAAAACGAGAATTGCCCCAGAGAAAGGGATCAGACATGCTGTTTCACACGGTTTCCATCTCTGAGAAGCTTCAAACATTTGATTGCCACAACATCGACGGTTACAGATTTTCATTCGTTTGTTACTAGCAGGTGCCACATATAGAACAAATTTACAGCACCTGATATATCTTTTGCTTTCCTCTCGTCTTGTCTTTAGCCTCATGAGTCCCCGTGTTTCGATTACACGGATCAATAACGTTCACAGAGTTCGAAGTCTGCACAGAGAAGTGTTCGGTGTAGGCTAGGAAGAAGTTAAGGTTCCCACTGGATCAGATAAAGTGGTCACGACATGGACGGTGTGTCCAAAGTGAGAAATAAGCTCGCGACGACCAGCACCGCTGCTACTACGCCGTATTTCCGCACGCCGAGCGACTTGGCTCGTATCGCAACTGCAGTGAACGCGCGCCTTGGTCGCTCGACTTCTCACGGTAATTTCACTCATTGTCAGCCGGGCATTTTCTGCTCTCCTGCGTATGCTTTCGAGGCTGTTTGTTTGTCGGCGGCATCCCAACATATTTCCAAACACTGCAAACTCCGAGCCATTCTAAGAACAACGGAGAAAGAGAGCGTATGCATCAAGCAACAGGTATTAAAGTGACAGAACGTGTTGCCACGTGTCAGGGTCATCTGTGGAACAGTAGCTGCAAGGTCATCTTAGCTCTGTTTTTCAGCACTTACTCATCAAAAAGTGGTCTTCTCGTAAGTAGAACTGTCAGTATTTTATTCATTTATGGTGTATTCCGTCTGCACTTGGAGCGACATTTTTTTTTTCGGTCATCAGTCTTCTGACTGGTTTGATGCAGCCCGCCACGAACTCCTCTCCTTTGCCAACCTCTTCATCCCAGAGTAGCACTTACAACCTACGTCCTCAATTATTTGTTGGATGTGTTCCAATCTCTGTCTTCCACTACAGTTTTTGCCCTCTACAGCTCCCTCTAGTACCATGGAAATATTTCCTGTCCCTTATCCTCCTCAGTGTTTTCCACGTATTCCCTTCCTCCCCCATTCCATGCAGAACCTCTTCATTCCTTACCTTATCAGTCTACCAAATTTTCAACATTCGTCTGCAGCGCCACTTCTCGAATGATTCGATTCTCTTCTGTTACGGTTTTATCACAATCCATGTTTCACTACCACATAGTGCCATGCTCCAAATGTACATTCTCAGAAATTTCTTTGTCAGATTAAGGCCTACGTTTGATACTAGTAGACTTCTCTTGCCCAGCAATGCCCTTTTTGCCTGTGCTAGTCAGCTTTCGATGTCCTCCTTGCTCCGTCCGTCATTGGTTCAAATGTTCAAATGTGTGTGAAATCTTATGAGACTTAGCTGCTAAGGTCATCAGTCCCTAAGCTGACACACTACTTAACCTAAATTATCCTTAGGACAAACACACACACCCATGCCCGAGGGAGGACTCGAACCTCCGCCGGTACCAGCCGCACACAGTCCATGACTGCAGCGTCATTGGTTATTTTGCTGCTTAGGTAGCAAAATTCCTTAACTTCATCTACTTCTGACCATCAGTCCTGATGTTAAGTTTCTCGGTATTTTCATTTTTGCTGTTTCTCAATACTTTCATCTATCTTCGATTCACTCTTAGTCCATATGCTGCACTCGTTACACTATTCATTCCATTTAGCAGATCATGTAATTCTTCTTCACTTTTAATCAGGATAGCGATGTCATCAGCGAATCCTATCGTTGATGTTCTTTCAGCTTGAATTTTACTTCGGTTCCTGAACCTTTCTTCTATTTCCATCAGTGCTTCTTCGATATACAGATTGAACAGCAGGGACTGCCTTCCTGTCTTATACCCTTTTTAATCCGAGCACTTTGTTCTTGATCGTCCACTTTTATGATTCCTTCTTGGCTCTTGTACATACTGCACATTACCCGCCTCTCCCTATAAGTTTCCCCTATTTTTCCGTGCCATTTTACATTGTCTAACGTTTTTTCTAGGTCTACAAATCCTATGAACATCTCTTGATTTTTCTTTAGTCTTGCTTCCACAATTAACCGCAACGTCAGAATTGCTTCTCTGGTGCCTTCACTTTTCCTAAAACCGAACTGATCGTCAACTAACACCTCCTCAATTTTCTTATTCATTCTTCTGCATATTATTCTTGTCAGCAACTTGGACGCATGAGCTGTTCAACTGATTGTGCGCTAATTCTCACACTTGTTAGCTCGTGCAGTCTTCGGAATTGTGTGGATGATATTTTTCCGAAAGTCTGAAGGTATATTCCCAGACTCAAACATTCTACGCATCAAAGTAAATAGTTGTTTTGTTGCCACTTCCCCCAATGATTTTAGAAATTCCGATGGAATGTTATCTATCCCTTCTGCCTTATTTGATCTCCAAAGCTCTTTTAAATTCTGATTCTAATATTGGATCCCCCATCCCTTCTAAATCGACTTCTTTTTCTGCTTTTACCTCTCATAGAGGCCTTCAATGTACTTTTTCGACCTATCGGCTCTCTCCTCTGCACTCTCAATGTTACCACCCTTGCTCTTAATTTCACCGAAGATTATTTTGACTTTCCTGTATGCTGAGTCAGTCCTTCCTAAAATCATTTCTTTTTCGATTTATTAATATTTTTCATGGAGCCATTTCGTCTTAGGTTCCGTGCATTTACTATTTGTTTCTGTATTCCTGAATTTTCCTGAACATTTTTGTGATTTCTTCTCTCATCGATCAGCTGAAGTATTTCTTCTGTTACCGACGGTTTCTTCACAGTTACCTTCTTTGTAGCTATGTTTTTCTTTCAAACTTCTGCTATTGCCCTTTTTAGAGATGTCCGTTCCTCTCCAACTGTACTGCCTACTGAGGTATTCCTTATTGCAGTGTCTATAGCCTTAGAGAACTTCAAGCGTATGTCGTCATTCCTTCGTACTTCCGTATCCCACTTCTTTTGATATTGCTCCTTCCTGAGTAATGTCTTAAACTTTAGTCTACTCTTCATCAATACTAAATTGTGAACTGAGTCTATATCTGCTCCTGTGTACGCCTTACAATCCAGTATCTGATTTCGGGATCTGTGTCTGCCCATGATGTCATTTAACTGAATGGAATATTCTCGTATTACCCGATCTTTTCCAATTACGCCTCCTCCTCTTTTGATTCTCGAACAGAGTATTCGCTATTGCTAGCTGTACAACATAGACCTATTCTACATCTACATGGATTCTCTGCAAATCACATTTAAGTGCCTGCCAGAGGGTTCATCGAACCACCTTCACAATTCTCTATTATTCCAAACTCGTATAGCGCCCGGAAAATATATTAAAATCTGAAGTACACAGTATTAATGTTACTGAATAATATTCACTTAATATTTTGTTGTGAAGCAGCCTTCGGGTTTCTACACTGTCGCCAGACAACGTAAGATTGAACAGACAGTTCATGCATTAGCGAGAGCTTCTAGCTGTGCAAGGAGTGTGATTTTCAAGGATATTTCACATCTGCAGCTTATACATCTACACCAATAACACGAAGTTAGAATGCTTCAGTTTGACACGTTTAAGGAACCAAGATATGTTATGTAACTACGTACTCAGCGTTTTAAAGATGCGAGTAAAAATCCCAATATTTAGGTCAGTCAAAAATTGGGCTTACGGATATGAGCACAAATCCGTACGTACAACTAATGTTTAGCTCAGATAAACGTTGGGCTTACGGATTTATGCTCAAATCTTCAGAGTCCAAAACGTTCATTTCAATACATCGTTCCACAATATTTCTTGTTTGTGCCCATATCAAACTGAAGCATTCTAATTTTTTGTTTTTCGTTGAGAGGCATAATCTTTGTATGTCAAATAGATTCGGAAACAGCACTGTTGTGCAGCTAGAAGCTCACGCTAACATGTGGACTCTCTGTTCCGTCTTAAGTTTTCTCACGATTGCCTAGAAAGGCGAAAGCCTCTTCACAACAAAATATAAGATTAATATTATTCTGGAACATTAATATTGTGTATTTCAGATTTAACGCATTCGTTTGAACTGATCAGATTTTTCAGGACCTCTCTTACACTGGACCAGGAATTGAAACATACAGTCTTTATACATCTTAGTAAGGTAAGAAATGACAATAATATTAATATGATACTCGTGTATGGTAATAAATGATATTGATAGAATAAAAGTGAAATGAAGCAACATTTGAAAATGTCTAATGAAAATTTCATTGACTGTACTGCCTAAGAACTAACAGTGTTAATACAGCGGTACAACTTCTGCTGCTGCTAATAATAACAATAGTAATAATTAGATACAAAATAGTTTTTGGTAACCATTCCTCACTTGTGCCAACGAGTTCATCTTACAGTCGGAGATGCAGTTGCACCCAACGTTTATTTGTTGGATATATTCCAGGCTGTCTTACTCTACAGTTTGTAACAGAAGTGCCAAATCTTTTAGCTTCCCTGGGCCACATAATAAACTTACCAATAACATACAACCGCCAACGGAAAATAGGATAAAATTTGACACTTCTAGTCTTCATTGAAAATTTTATATGCAAGAAATTGAAATCATAGAATTAATTTGACATTTGATTTGAATTAGGGAAACTAAAGTATCAGTATCAGGTTCGACTGCAATTCACATGGTGGTCTTAAGATGTTGATCTGAGATTCTGCTTCTATTTTTATATCAGAGTTCCCTCAACTACCATGGGAGATATTCTCGATGTTTTAACACATGTTCAGTCACCATCACCATAACAATCCCCTAATTTTCAGCTTCCTCCTCTGGCACCACATATCAAACGCCTCGATTCTCTTCTTTCCCAGTTTCCCTACTCTCCATAATTCATGTCCATATATTGCTATGCTTCAGACGTATACTCTCAGAAATTTCTTCCTCAAATAAAGCCCGATGTTTGAAACTACTGTATTTAATTTGACCAGGAATGCCCTTTTCGCCACGGTTTGTCTGTTTTTCATATCGCCCTTGTTTCGTCCGTCATGTGTTATTTTGCTTCCCAGGTAGCAGAATTCCATCACTTAGTCTTGTTTGATATTTATTGTTAACCTCATTTCAGTTGTTTGTCTTTCTTCGGTTTACTCTCAATGTATAGTGAGTGCTAATTGGACTGTTCATTCCATTCAACAGGTCCTGTAATTCTTACTGTCTTGCACTGAGGATAAAAATATCGTCTTTAAATCTTATCACCGATATCCTTTCACCATGAATTTTCCTCCTGCTCCTGAACCTTCCTTTTGTTTTCTTAGCCGGCCGAAGTGGCCGTGCGGTTAAAGGCGCTGCAGTCTGGAACCGCAAGACCGCTACGGTCGCAGGTTCGAATCCTGCCTCGGGCATGGATGTTTGTGATGTCCTTAGGTTAGTTAGGTTTAACTAGTTCTAAGTTCTAGGGGACTAATGACCTCGGCAGTTGAGTCCCATAGTGCTCCGAGCCATTTGCACCATTTTTTGTTTGTTTTCTTAATTGCTTTTTAGAGGTCTGAGTAGATCAATAGGGACGAAAGACTACATCCTCGCCTTATACTTTTTCTAATTCGGGCATTTCGTTCTTGGTCCTTAATTATTATTGTCCTCCTCGCACATCTTGTACATATGGTATGTTACACGTCTTTCCTTGTAGCACAGCCTTATTTTTCTGAGACTCTCGGAGATATTCGATCATTTGACATTGTTGAACGCTTTTTCTAGGTCGACAAATCCTATGAAGGCCCTTAATTTTTCTTAAGTCTTGCTTCCATTATCAAGCGCAACGGAGAACTGCCTCTCTGATGAATTTACCGTTCTTAAAGCCAAACTGACGATCAGAGAACAGATCTTCAATTTCCTTTCCCAGTGTATTATTCTCTAACCGTATTTATGGTTCTACAAGAGTGATGTTTCGTAACATAGCAGTTCTCAGAGAGAGAGAATTTTAGGTAGACCGCGCTGGCTTGAGGCCTTGGGGAATGAGGAAGAACGGCGCGTAATTTTTTTTTAAAGGTGCGGGTGTGCCCGACTGTTGCCCTGGCTAGCACATTCTATCAGCCATAGTAAACATCTGGTCATTGGCTGCGGAGAGAGTACTCATTCAAGACTCGCCAGCCGGTATGATTGATGACCTCTGGCATAGAGCATGGGATGACGTACTCGTATCTGTCATCCAAGCTCAGTTCTACACGATGTTGAGCTGGAATTACAGCCATTTCGCTGGCAGAGGTGGTCGCTCCGCTTAGTAAATTGCGCACTCCCTATACCACCAAAACCCAACGGCCTTGCCGCAGTGGTAACATTGGTTCCTGTCAGCTCACCGAAGTTTAGCGCTGTCGGGCTGTTAATTATGATACATCCTGCGTATTTAACCTCTGATCCCTCAGACCATATGGGACAGTGGTGTTACCCTGGCAGCCCCATTTTGTGAGCCTTTAACTAAAATGACTACGGATCTTTAACGGGCGTCTCATATACAGGTGAAAATTATTAAATCTGACAAACAGTGAGAGGCGCACGGGACACAGAAACAAATATTTTTCTCTAACGTCGTATTTTCCTCTGAGGACTTTTTTAAACCGGTAGAGGAAGATTTCTCTGGATGAAAATTAATCAGACTATCAAACTTTGCGGGGGAGGGGTTGCATGGGACTATGAAAACATTTTTTCTTTTGTGTTTCCTACGAGGATTATAAGCAACACAAAAAATTCTAACTCGTTATTACGAAGAGGCAACAACATTAACCTAATACAATCACTTCAAATACAATAGTGTGTCAAAAATGCCCCCATTGACTAAACTGACGTTACACGGGTGGGTTATATTCTAACACGGTCAAAGGCTGCGAGAATGTCCCTAATTCCTACTGCTGCTACTACTTATCTGAGCAACCAGATCCTTTTCTGATTCAACAAGGGTTTTGTACAGAAGGCTGCAGATCTCCCGTTACACATAAACATCCAGAGGAGTCAGATCAGGGAATCGAGTAGGTCTTGGTACAGTACCACCTCTGCCAATCCTGTTTTCTGGAAACCATCGTACAGGACGAATGAAATACGAGGGCAGTTCAATAAGTAATGCAACACATTTTTTTTCTCGGCCAATTTTGGTTGAAAAAACCGGAAATTTCTTGTGGAATTTTTAAAACATTCCCGCTTCGTCTCGTATAGTTTCATTGACTTCCGACAGGTGGCAGCGCTGTACGGAGCTGTTAAAATGGCGTCTGTAACGGATGTGCGTTGCAAACAACGGGCAGTGATCGAGTTTCTTTTGGCGGAAAACCAGGGCATCTCAGATATTCATAGGCGCTTGCAGAATGTCTACGGTGATCTGGCAGTGGACAAAAGCACGGTGAGTCGTTGGGCAAAGCGTGTGTCATCATCGCCGCAAGGTCAAGCAAGACTGTCTGATCTCCCGCGTGCGGGCCGGCCGTGCACAGCTGTGACTCCTGCAATGGCGGAGCGTGCGAACACACTCGTTCGAGATGATCGACGGATCACCATCAAACAACTCAGTGCTCAACTTGACATCTCTGTTGGTAGTGTTGTCACAATTGTTCACCAGTTGGGATGTTCAAAGGTTTGTTCCCGCTGGGTCCCTCGTTGTCTAACCGAACACCATAAAGAGCAAAGGAGAACCATCTGTGCAGAACTGCTTGCTCGTCATGTGGCTGAGGGTGACAATTTCTTGTCAAAGATTGTTACAGGCGATGAAACATGGGTTCATCACTTCGAACCTGAAACAAAACGGCAATCAATGGAGTGGCGCCACACCCACTCCCCTACCAAGAAAAAGTTTAAAGCCATACCCTCAGCCGGTAAAGTCATGGTTACAGTCTTCTGGGACGCTGAAGGGGTTATTCTGTTCGATGTCCTTCCCCATGGTCAAACGATCAACTCTGAAGTGTATTGTGCTACTCTTCAGAAATTGAAGAAACGACTTCAGCGTGTTCGTAGGCACAAAAATCTGAACGAACTTCTCCTTCTTCATGACAACGCAAGACCTCACACAAGTCTTCGCACCCGAGAGGAGCTCACAAAACTTCAGTGGACTGTTCTTCCTCATGCACGCTACAGCCCCGATCTCGCACCGTCGGATTTCCATATGTTTGGCCCAATGAAGGACGCAATCCGTGGGAGGCACTACGCGGATGATGAAGAAGTTATTGATGCAGTACGACGCTGGCTCCGACATCGACCAGTGGAATGGTACCGTGCAGGCATACAGGCCCTCATTTCAAGGTGGCGTAAGGCCGTAGCATTGAATGGAGATAACGTTGAAAAATAGTGTTGTGTAGCTAAAAGATTGGGGAATAACCTGGTGTATTTCAATGTTGAATAAAACAACCCCTGTTTCAGAAAAAAATGTGTTGCATTACTTATTGAACTGCCCTCGTATGTCGGCACCCCGTCATGCTGAACTACGTGCGCCGTCTCGTGCGGAGTGGTACGTCATCCGGCTTAAGTAGGGGATATGACCCAATTAAACACATTCACGTAGATGCGCAATTCAAGAGGGCGAGTAAATGGTGATGATGTTTGGTTTGTGCAGCGCTCACTACGCAGTCATCAGCGCCCATACAAAGTGTCAATTTTTACACAGTTCAACGCCAATGTCACGGATGATGATGAAATGATAAGGACAACATACAAACTCAGTCTCCCGGCAGAGAAAACTCCCAATCCGACCGGGAATCGAACCCGGGACCCCGTGATCCAGAGGCAGCAACGCTAGCCATTTTTTTTTTTTTTGTTCTATATTGTTTGTTGAATTTGTTCGGGGCGGACGTCCGATGGCACCCGTTCAGGTTCTTTGTTGATCCGTTCTCTCAGGTTTTTTTTTTTTTTTTTTTTTTATTCCAGAGGGTAGCTAACCCTTTGACCGAACACGCTGAGCTACTGTGCCGGCATCCACTAGACCACGAGCTGCGGACCGAGCGAGTAAATGTGACCTGTGGATTAACCTCACTCAAAACACAGGAATTGTGGTTGTTGAAAATCTCATCACTCCCGCAGATTGCTTCATCTGTAAACAGCACACAGGAGGGTAATGTAGGACGCATTTCACACTGTTCTAAATATCACTGCGAAAACTGTGCTCTGAGTGGGTAATCATCTGGTTCCAGATTGTGTGCACGGAGTAGGTGAAATTGAAGACTCACGAAGGACATTTCTTACATACATCTGATTCTTTCCCATGTTATGCGCAAGTGTACGACTGCTGAGAGCGATTACGCCCTCAACCGGATTAAAAAATGCTCACAGGTAATTTCGACATCAAAGAAAAATGTTTGTTTTGGTGTCCCGTGCAATCCACCCAGAGTTTGTCGTTCCAAATATTTTTCACGCTGTTCTATTCATATTGAACCTCAAAGACAGTCTCAATTACGACTTACGGTACATGCTCGAAACATTGTATACAGGGTGGTCCATTGATCGTTACCGGGCCAAATATCTCACGAAATAAGCGTCAAACGAAAAAACTACAAAGAACGAAACTTGTCTAGCTTGAAGGGGGAAACCAGATGGCGGTATGGTTGGCCCGCTAGATGGCACTGCCATAGGTCAAACAGATATCAACTGCGTTTTTTTTAAAATAGGAACTCCCATTTTTATTACATATTCGTGTAGTACGTAAAGAAATATGAATGTTTTAGTTGGACCACTTTTTTCGCTTTGAGATAGATGGCGCTGTAATAGTCACAAACATATGGCTCACAATTTTAGACCAACAGTTGGTAACAGATAGGTTTCTTAAATTAAAATACAGAACATAGGTACGTTTGAACATTTTATTTCGGTTGTTCCAATGTGATACATGTACCTTCGTGAACTTATCATTTCTGAGATCACATGCTGTTACAGAGAGATTACCTGTAAATGCTACATTAATGCAATGCAATGCAATGCAGTGCAATGTAATGCAATGCTCGTTCCATGACCATGGAGACTTCTCCTTAATTTGGTCCCACGGAACAATAAATAAATAAATAAAATAAATAAATGCTCAAAATGATGTCCGTCAACCTCAATGCATTTTGCAATACGTGTAACGATATTCCTTTCAACAGCGAGTAGTTCGCCTTCCGTAATGTTCGCACATGCATTGACTATGCGCTGACGCATGTTGTCAGGCGTTGTCGGTGGATCACGATAGCAAATATTCCCCACAGAAAGAAATCCGGGGACGTCAGATCCGGTGAACGTGCGGGCCATGGTATGGTGCTTCGACGACCAATCCACCTGTCATGAAATATGCTATTCAATACCGATTCAACCGCATGCGAGCTATGTGCCGGACATGCATCATGTTGGAAGTACATCGCCATTCTGTCATGCAGTGAAACATCTTGTCCATTTTCCCACGGGTAATGTATCACGAAGCAAATACCGTCCGCACTGGCGGAATGTTACGTGATACCACGTACTTATACGTTTGTGACTATTACAGCGCCACCTATCACAAAGCGAAAAAAGTGGCCCAACTAAAACTTTCATATTTCTTTAAGTACTACACGACTATGTAATAAAAAATGGGGGCTCCTATTTAAAAAAAAAACGCAGTTGATATCCGTTTGACCTACGGCAGCGTCAGTTAGCAGGTTAACCAAAGCGCCATCTGGTTTCCCCCTTCAAGCTAGACGAGTTTCTTTCTTTGTAGTTTTTTCGTTTGACGCTTATTTCGTGAGATATTTGGCCTGGTCACTGTCAATGGACCACCCTGTATACTGGTGGTCCACGTGGCACAGAACATAAAGAAATTCGCCAGAGGAAGTATCCGCCGCTACCTTCAATGGGGAGCACTGTTGTCGTTCGCGAAGTCTGACCTTGTGCAAGGACAACCGCCGCCGGCTTACGTAATGCTGAGAGGGCCATCTGAGACGGCGTCCTCGCCTTCCTCCGCACACACCGCTGCCGCAGCTGCTTGTGCTCGCGTTGCAGGCCAAATTATGACGCAACTTCTCAAAAAGAGTTTGACAGTGTTGCCCTGGTTCTCACTTCCAGAAGGAAGACACTGGGGTGACAAGGGTCGTGGGGTAGCGATATGCACCTATACAGATTGCAGTATCAGGCATACACCGTATGAAAGGGCAGTGCTTTGGTGGAGCTGTCATTTCGACTCAAATGATTCATGTGAAAAGTTTTCCGACGTGAATACTGCCGCAAGGTGGGAGTTAACAGACTCTGAACATTGGATAGTAGTTGGGGCTAGATGCATGGGACATTCCATTTCGGCAAGAAAATGACTAATCTATACATAACGAACACGGATTCAGAAAATATCGTTCTTGTGCAACACAGTTAGCTCTTGATTCCCATAAAGTAATGAGTGTTGTCGAAAATGGATCTCAGAAGGCTTCCATATTGCTAGATTTCCAGAAACCTTTTGATACCGCTCCTCACAAGCGACTATTAATCAAATTGCGTGCATATGGAGTGTCGTCTCAGTTGTGTGACTAGATTCGTGATTTCCTCTCAGAGAGGTCACAGTTCGTAGTGACAGACGGTAAATCATCGAGTAGAACAGAAGTGATATCTGGCGTTCCGCAAGGTAGTGTCATAGGCCCTCTGCCGTTCCTGATTTATATAAATGATCTCGGTGATAATCTGAGCAGCCCCCTTAGATTGTTTGCAGATGACGCTGTAATTCACTGTCTAGTATAATCATCAGACGATCAATTCCAGTTACAAAATGATCTAGAGAGAGTTTCTGTATGATGCGAGAAGTGGAAATTAGCACTAAACAAAGAAAAGTGCGAGGTCATCCGCATGGGTGCTAAAAGAAATTCGATAAATTTCGGGTATACGAAAAATCGCACAAATCTAAGGGCTGTCAGTTCGACTAAATACCTAGGTATTACAATTACGAGCAACTTAAATTGGAAAGACCACATAGATAATATTGTGAGGAAGGCGAAACAAAGACTGCGCTTCGCTGACAGAACACTTAAAATATACAACAAATCCACTAAAGAGACGGCCTACATTACACTTGTCCGTCCTCTGCTGCAATATTGCTGCGCGGTATGGGGTCGTTACCAGGTGGTATTGACGGAGGACATCGAAAAAGTGCAAAGAAGGGCAGCCCGTTTCGTGTTATCGCGCAATAGGGATGAGAGTGTCGCTGATATGATACTCGAGTTGAGGTGGCAGTCACTGAAACAAGGGCGATTTTCTTTGCGGCGAGATCTATTTACGACATTTCAATCACCAACTTTCTCTTCCGAATGTGTAAATATTTTGTTGACACCCACCTACGTGGGGGGAAATGATTATCATAATAAAATAAGAGAAATCAGAGCTCGAATGCAAAGATTTAGGTGTTCCTTTTTCCCACTCGCCATTCGAGATTGGAAGGGAAGAGAAGTAATATGAAAATTATTCGATGAACCTTCTGCCAGGCGCTTAAGTGTGAAGTGCATAGTAACCATGTAGATGTAGATGTAGGAGTTAGGGAATTCAATATTCCGATATCCACAGTGTCATGCGTGTGCCGGGAATACCAAATTTCAGGCCTTACCTTGAAACACGTATGTATTCAGTAGCAGCGATGGCGAGGCATGACAGAATTTCTGACCAGAGGGTTATTTATCGTTGCTAGTCTGCGCTTGACCGCGCGAGAGTTCTGTTTCTAGTTGCACTCAGTCAGTGCTAGTAGCGCGCGCGAGACAGTAGTCGTGTGTGAGGAGTCGGCGGGCGTCGACATGGGTCTCTGGTCACGATTGAGGACGAGGTATATTGTTATCAAAGGTAATGAAGCAGCATTGCGCTCAGCCAATATCTGTTAATTGTAATTAATTTGTTCAAGAAATGCCCCAATAATAATTTTGTTTTCAAAGCAATCGTTTTTAAGAAAAGAATCATTCCAATTGAAACAATATTTTCTTTGCTTTTCCTCCCAGAATCAATTTATCAGATTAATTATTGCACAGGGCCTAAGGTCAGTGATGCTGCCCTTCAATTTATCAGATTAATTATTGCACAGGACCTAAGGTCAGCGATGCTGCCCGATTATTGTGGGTTTAATGATTAAATTTCATTTCTCAATTTTTGTGTCTAGTTTACATTTGGGTCATTATTATTCTATAATTTTTGTGGGGACCAAACATTTGGCTCGTTTTCATTATCATAGACTTTTCTTTTATTTTTGCTGGGAAGTCATACTTTGGGTCTATGCCCATTAACATTTAATTATTGTCATTTTTTTTTTTTTTTCAAAATTTTCACGGGGAGGTTACAACCTCTCACCGTGGGCATCGCAATGGCCGACATCCTTCACTTAACTACCGAGAGCAGCGGCGTTTCCGTAGAGTTATCACTGCTAATAGACATGCAACACTGCATAAAATACTCGTAGAATCCAAATGTGGACGCACGGCGAACGTGTCCGTTAGGACAGTGCCTCGAAATTTGGCGTTTATGGGCTATGGCAGCAGACGACCGACGCGCGTGCGTTTGCTAACGGCACATTGCCTGCAGCGCCTCTCCATGGTGACCGTATAGGTTGTAACCTAGACGACTGGAAAACCGTGTCTGGTCGGATAAGTCCCAATGTCAGTTAGTAAGAGCTGATGGCAGGGTTCGGGTGTGACGCAGATCCCACAAAGGTATGTACCCAAGTGTCATCAACGCACTGTCGAAGCTGGTGGTGGTTCCATAAAAGTGTGGGCTGTGTTTACATTGGATGGACTGGGTCCTCTTGTCCAACTGATCCAATCATTGACTGGAATTGGTTACGTTCGACTGCTTGGAGACCATTTGTAGCCATTCATGGACTTCACGTTCCCAAACGACGGAACTTTATGGATGACAATGTGCCCTGTCCTGGGGGCACAACTGCTCGCTACTGGTTCGAAGAACATTCTGGACAGTTCGATTGAATGATATGGCCACCCAGTTCTGCCCACAAGAATCCCATCGAAAATTTATAGGTCATAATCGAGAAGTTAGTTCGTGCACAAAATGCTTTACCGGCAGCACTTTCGCAAATTATGGGTAGCTTTACAGGCAGTGAGTGTGGCTCAGTATTTCTGCAAGGTACTTCCCAGGATTTCGTGATTCCACGCCACGTCGAGTGCTGTACTACGGGAAAAAAGATGTCTGACACGATATTAGGAGGTATCTCAAGTCTTTAGTCACCTCTTCATAGCATTGCAGTGACGAGGTGCATATTCTTTGACGGAGAAGTAAATAGCGCATACTTGACTGAGAAAGATGTCGTTACGTAACTGTCAAGCTTTATGAGCCAAAAAAAAAAAAAAACCGTTTATCGGAATAGACAAAGTCTGCATAAAATAAATTATTTAAAATATTTTTTTTCCAAAATTTTCGTTTAGGGCTTATATCCTACTTCCAGTTTTGAATAATGTCATTGATCTAGATATTAGAAGGATTAGATAACATTGGACCCTTTTCACTTCTTGACTTGTTAAAATTTTTTCATTACACTTGCGTGTATTACGGTCTTCAAATACTCGTGTAAGATTTTGTGGCTTCTGTTAATGTGGTGGGATGTCCATTAAACATTTTCTGCATATGCTATCAAATGCGTATACAGATTTTATAAAAGCAATTCGGCTTTCCTTATTGAGTTCCGTCTTTCCTCATTCATTTATTGTAGAATACGTACAGACATTATCTGTAGTGGATCATATTGCCTGTGGAGTTTTCACAACCTTTATGGAACAAAGGCATTGCTTCCGCTTTTTTCCATTCCTTACGCCTTCGAGAGCAGTGGTTTATTAACAGTATCAAAATCCGACATTCAGTTGTGCCGCTACATTTTAATAATATTGCGTTTATCTGATCTGTTCTAGCTGATATTCTGTTTTTTCTTTTATTTCAAATACCTTTGTAGTTGTTTAAACACGAGTGAAACTAATCAAGGTACTCGCCTTCTTTTGATTGTCTTCGTATTATTTCTGCTGGTGCCACAGGTCTTTGAACTGCCTGATATAACTGATCTTTAGCATGACATATATACTTTCTGTATAACTGTTCATTTTTGTGGTCTTGCATCTGAAGACTGGTTTGATGCGGATGCCCACGGAAGGTCCATTCTGTGCCAGTCTTTTTGTAGCTACATAATTAGTGCACTCTACAACCATTTGAACCTACTTACCGAAATCAAGTCTTGATCTCCCTCTACAATTTTTAGCCCCCACACATCCCTCAGTTATCTGACTGACGATTCCTTGATGTCGCAGGATGTCCTGTCAACCAATCGAAGAGTGTAACAAATTTCTTTTCTTCTATTATTTATCAGATCCACTCATCCAGTCTTCAACAGTCTCTTGTAGCATCATATTTCAAAATCTTCAGTTCTCTTCTTGTCTAAGTTGTTTATCGACCACTTTTCCTTTTCCATACACGGCTATACCATAGAAAAACAAACAAAGAATTTACTAAAAGGAGAAGTTTTACATGTACACACGTTTGGTACGCTATTTGCATGGTTTCTGTCCCAAATTCAAATAAAAGCATAAAATAACTAGTCACTGATTTTTAAATGTTTTATTTACTGTGTCGTTGGTTTTCCAGGAGTAGTACACTTATACTAGACACCAGAACTGCTGCCTGATGATCGAGTAAAACATCAGAAACGGGATGTTATTGACGCATAACCACTCCGCCACAGGCCGTGCATTATGAACAGGTGCTAGATCGTTTTGAAAGAGGCAATCGCCATCTCCGAATTGCTCTTCAACAGCTGGAAGCAAGAAGGTGCTTAAAACATCAATATAGGTCTGTGCTGTGATAGTGCCACGCAAAACAACAAGGGGTGCAAGCCCCCTCCAAGAAACAAATGACCACACTATAACACCACCGCCTCCGAATTTTACTGTTGGCACTACACACGCTGGTACATGACGTTCGCCGGGCATTCGTCATACCCACACCCTGCCATCGGATCGCCGCAGTGTGTACCGTGATTCGTCACCCCACACAACGTTTTTCCACTGTTCAATCGTCCAATGTTTACGCCCCTTACAGCAAGCGAGGAGTCGTTCGGCATTTACCGGCGTGACGTGTGGCTTATGAGCAGTCGCTCGACCATGAAATCCAAGTTTTCTCACCTCCCGCCTAACTGTCATAGTACTTGCAGTGGATCCTGATGCAGTTTGGAATCACTGTGTGATGGTCTGGGTACATGTCTGCCTACTACTCATTACAACCCTTTTCCGCCGGCCGCGGTGGCCGAGCGGTTCTAGGCGCTTCAGTGTGGAACCGCGCGACTGCTACGGTCGCAGGTTCGAATCCTGCCTCGGGCATGGGTGTGTGTGGTGTCCTTAGGTTAGTTAGGTTTAAGTAGTTCTAAGTTCTAGGGGACTGATGACCTCAGATGTTAAGTCCCATAGTGCTCAGAGCCATTTGAACCAACCATTTCAACTGTCGGCGGTCTCTGGCAGTCGAACATTCAGCTTAACAGCCCATGTTGCTGACAAGGGAACCTCCCCATCGCACCCCCCTCAGATTTAATTACAAGTTGGGACAATGTATAGGCCTTGAAAAACTGAACACAGATCAATCGAGAAAACAGGAAGAGGTTGTGTGGAACTATGAAAAAAATAAGCAAAATATACAAACTGAGTAGTCCATGCGCAAGGTATGCAACATAAAGGATTGCCTGACCTCAGGAGCGCCGTGGTCCCGTGGTTAGCGTGAGCAGCTGCGAAACGTAAGGTCTTTGGTTCAAACCTCCCTAGAGTGAAAATTTTAATTTTTTATTTTCAGACTATTATCAAAGTTAAGGCACTCAAACATAATCAACTTCGCTCTCCAAAATTCCAGGACATGTTCAGATTTGCTTGGACACGTGCAGGATTTGACGGTCTACACACGGAAAAATTTGAAAACGTTAAAAACATATGTTTTGACAGAGCACAGGGAAAACTGTGCGACTGTGAAACTATTGCATTCATTTGTTGCAGTTCATGTGACAAACTCTTATGTTTTCATCACTTTTTTGGGAGTGATTATCACATTCATAAGAAAACCTAAATCGGCAAGGTAGAAGAATCTTTTTACCCACTCGCCAAGTGTACAAGTTAGATGGGTCTACAACATATTCCTGTCAGGTGACGCACATGCCGTCACCAGTGTCGTATAGAATATATCAGACGTGTTGTCCTGTGGAGGAATCGGTTGACCTATGACCTTGCGAGCAAATGTTTTCGGTCTGCATTGTTGAGGCACGTCTTTTCGTCTACTAATCGCACGGTTTTGCGGTGCGGTGGCAAAACACAGACACTAAACTTATTACAGTGAACAGAGACGTCAATGAACGAACGGACGGATCATAACTTTGCGAGAATAAAGAAAGTAAAATTTTCACTCTTTGGAAGACTTGAACCAAGGACCTCGCATTCCTTTGCGAGAATAAAGAAAGTAAAATTTTCACTCTTTGGAAGACTGCTCACGGGACCACGGCGCTCCTGACCTCATAATATTCATAATGTTGCTTATGTTGCGCATGGACTACTCAGTTCGTATATTTTGCTTATTTTTTCGTAGTTCCACACAACTTCTTCCTGTTTTCTCGATTGATCTGTGTCCAGGTTTTCAAAGCCTATCCACTGTGCCAACTTATAACAAAATCTGAGAAGGGTGCGATGGGGAGGTTCCCTTGTGAGAAGAGTAATACACAGGAGAATGGAAAAGAAAGTTGAGGACCTGTGAGATGACGGTCAGTTTGACTTTAGGAAAGGTAAAGGCACCACAGAGACAGTTCTGAAGTTGTGCTTGATGATAGAGGCGACGGTTAAAGGCGCTGCAGTCTGGAACCGCAAGACCGCTACGGTCGCAGGTTCGAATCCTGCCTCGGGCATGGGTGTTTGTGATGTCCTTAGGTTAGTTAGGTTTAACTAGTTCTAAGTTCTAGGGGACTAATGACCTCAGCAGTTGAGTCCCATAGTGCTCAGAGCCATTTTTGAATAGAGGCGAGACTGAAGAAAGGAATCAAGACACCTTCATAAGATTCGTTGCCCTGAAAAAAAGAGTCGGACGATGTAGAATGGTCCAAAATGTTCGACATTCTGAGGAAAATAGGAGTGGGCTATAGGGAAAGTCGAATAATGTACTTGTGCAAGAACCAAGGAGAAAAGGTGAGACCGTACCATTTCCCAGGCGTCGCCATCGCTACTGCGGCAGGCCGGCGGCAACCCCTCGCCGCGGACGACGGCGTCACTGGCTCGGCCGGCTGCGCCGGTGTCCTTGTGGCTGCGGCCGCGGTGCCCCCGCGGGTCGCACGTGCCGGCTACGGCGCCGGCATTCGCAGCCAGGCCGCTCCAATTGGCGACGCAGCGGCTGCGGAGGCGCGCCGGGCGTCGGGTTTCCTGGCGCTCCGCCCCGCTGCGGGCCACGCCCCTGCCGTGACGTCACGGCGGCGGCACGTGCGCGACCTGCCCCAAACCGACCCGGGGCCCGGGGCCCGGGCCCACGGCTCCTTAAAGCCGACCGCCCTTCCAGCCTTACAGACCGCGTAACGCCCGCGGTGTCCCACCACCTTCCGGTCAGGCGCAGTGAAAGAGTACATGACCCCTGAAACAAAGCTTTACTAAAAGATATTACATTACATAAGTTGTGACTTGGCAAGACTGCCAAGCCACAAGGAGATGAAGCCGAGAGGCACGCGTTTAAGCTCACGCAGGCTGGCGTGAGGTCTGGAACAGTTAAAGGATTTGAGTCTAGCAAATAAAGTACGTAGCTGTTGGAATACTTAACTTTAATCCATAATTGGTCAACATCGGTCTGACGGTACATGCATCACAAGATAAATAGCAATTGATAATGGCGCCTTGTTAGGTCGTAGCAAATGACGTAGCTGAAGGCTATGCTAACTACACTCCTGGAAATTGAAATAAGAACACCGTGAATTCATTGTCCCAGGAAGGGGAAACTTTATTGACACATTCCTAGGGTCAGATACATCACATGATCACACTGACAGAACCACAGGCACATAGACACAGGCAACAGAGCATGCACAATGTCGGCACTAGTACAGTGTATATCCACCTTTCGCAGCAATGCAGGCTGCTATTCTCCCATGGAGACGATCGTAGAGATGCTTGATGTAGTCCTGTGGAACGGCTTGCCATGCCATTTCCACCTGGCGCCTCAGTTGGACCAGCGTTCGTGCTGGACGTGCAGACCGCGTGAGACGACGCTTCATCCAGTCCCAAACATGCTCAATGGGGGACAGATCCGGAGATCTTGCTGGCCAGGGTAGTTGACTTACACCTTCTAGAGCACGTTGGGTGGCACGGGATACATGCGGACGTGCATTGTCCTGTTGGAACAGCAAGTTCCCTTGCCGGTCTACGAATGGTAGAACGATGGGTTCGATGACGGTTTGGATGTACCGTGCACTATTCAGTGTCCCCTCGACGATCACCAGTGGCGTACGGCCAGTGTAGGAGATCGCTCCCCACACCATGATGCCGGGTGTTGGCCCTGTGTGCCTCGGTCGTATGCAGTCCTGATTGTGGCGCTCACCTGCACGGCGCCAAACACGCATACGACCATCATTGGCACCAAGGCAGAAGCGACTCTCATCGCTGAAGACGACACGTCTCCATTCGTCCCTCCATTCACGCCTGTCGCGACACCACTGGAGGCGGGCTGCACGATGTTGGGGCGTGAGCGGAAGACGGCCTAACGGTGTGCGGGACCGTAGCCCAGCTTCATGGAGACGGTTGCGAATGGTCCTCGCCGATACCCCAGGAGCAACAGTGTGCCTAATTTGCTTGGAAGTGGCGGTGCGGTCCCCTACGGCACTGCGTAGGATCCTACGGTCTTGGCGTGCATCCGTGCGTCGCTGCGGTCCTGTTCCAGGACGATGGGCACGTGCACCTTCCGCCGACCACTGGCGACAACATCGATGTACTGTGGAGACCTCACGCCCCACGTGTTGAGCAATTCGGCGGTACGTCCACCCGGCCTCCTGCATGCCCACTATACGCCCTCGCTCAAAGTCCGTCAACTGCACATACGGTTCACGTCCACGCTGTCGCGGCATGCTACCAGTGTTAAAGACTGCGATGGAACTCCGTATGCCACGGCAAAGTGGCTGACACTAACGGCGGCGGTGCACAAATGCTGCGCAGCTAGCGCCATTCGACGGCCAACACCGCGGTTCCTGGTGTGTCCGCTGTGCCGTGCGTGTGATCATTGCTTGTACAGCCCTCTCGCAGTGTCCCGAGCAAGTATGGTGGGTCTGACACACCGGTGTCAATGTGTTCTTTTTTCCATTTCCAGGAGTGTATCTTCTCGGCAAATGAGAGCGTATTTTGTCAGTGAACCATCGCTAGCAAAGTCGGCTGTACAACTGGGGCGAGTGCTAGGAAGTCTCTCTCTAGACCTGCCGTGTGGCGGCGCTCGGTCTGCAACCACTGATAGTGGCGACACACGGGTCCGACGTATACTTACGGACCGCGGCCGATTTAAAGGCTACCACTTGGCAGGTGTGGTGTCTGGCGGTGACACCACAACATACTTCATTTGTGTGCCCATAGTGTCCGTAGTTCCTTTACAATTCTAGAGGGTATTTTTGTTCTGTCGTTGCAACAACAAAAATGCGTATTTTTTTTCACCAGATGCGTTTCGCTTTATTGAGGTAAAGTGGTCTTTAATTAAATTATTTACATACATTTGCTTTTAGACTGAAAAACAGTTCATTCACAATATGTTGATTTGTGCTTACGGTGATATTCGCTTGATTTCCACTTACATCGTGAAATGCCGTCTTCTAGCACATCGTTGATGTTTTTCTGCATTAGACATTGATAATTTTGGTCTAATTTTCAGTTGTTCTGTAGACTACGCATTTCTTATGTTTTTCACAGCACACTTTTACGCATAGCACTGTTTCTTGATTGTTTTTGTATTTCCAAGTATGTGCTGTGTTTTGTCGCGTCGCCACCATGACCTTTTCACTAGTTTGTCTTTGAGCTACAAGATTTCTTTATGAGACTATTGTATGTGTGTAACTCTATTTAATTATGTTCTATGCATTTATATACTGTGCAAGTGTAGGGAAGGAATAGTGATGGAGGTCTTTTTTTTTGGGGGGGGGGGGGGGAGGGAGCCATGATGAGTGGACATAAGGGTATAATACTGTGATGAAGTGTGAGTTAGAGGAGAAGGTGAAGAGCAAGAAGTGAAATGAAGCTGTGTGGGGGATGGGGAGGAAAGGGGGGGAGGCGGGTTGTAGGAGAGTGGGAGGCGGTGAAGGATAGAAAAGGCTTCCTTTTTCATGTAATTTCATCAGTTATTTTATATAGAGTCTGGTTCCTAATATTTATTTGCTCATTGGGCAACTCTCTATTTTGTGTTCATGCTTTGCGTATGTGGAAATTTTCTTGGAAAGGAAGGAGGTGTCTGTCTTCACTGATTTTTATGATATTCATACCTTTTTCAATGTTACTTGGTTTATGGTGTTCTTGCTTTAGATGATCTACAAATGCTGAATGGTTTTTACCGTATTTAAATGCTCTGATGTCTTCTTTGTATCTCGTATCTTGAAGAAGATATGAACATCATAAGAATCAGTAAAGACAGCTTCTTCCCTTTCCAAGAAAATTTCCACATATACGAAACCACACGCACAAACAAAAAAAGACCAAATAAATATTGGAAGCCAGACTCAACATAAAATAATTCATGAAATTCATGAAAAAGAAAAAAGAAAACAGAATATTCCAGCCTTCACCCCCTCCCACAACATCCCCCTAACCTCACAATTTCGTTTCACTTTTTGCTCCTCATCTTGTCCTCTAACTCACTCCACATCACACTACTAAACACTTACGTCCACTCGTCATGGTGTCCCCCCCCCCCCCCATAAAAAAAACCCTCCATCACTATTCCTTCCCGACTGTTACTCAGTATGTAAATACACAGAACATAATTAAATAGAGTCACACATATACAAGAACCTCACAAAAAAGTTGTAGTTCAAAGACAGAATCCTGCCTCGGCCATGGACGTGTGTCACGTCCTTACGTTAGTTAGGTTTAAGTAGTTCTAAGTCTAGGGGACTGATGACCTCAGATGTTAAGTCCCATAGTGCTTAGAGCCATTTGAACCATTTGAAAAGGTGATTTGGCGACACTACAAAACACAGCACATACTTAGAGGTTCAAAGACCAACAAAAACAGTCGTGTGCGTTAAAAAGTGCTGTGATAAATTTAAGTAAAGCGTAGTGCTGAGAACAACTGAATATTAGACAAAAACTAATGCAGAAAAACATAAACGATATGTTAGCAGACGGTATTTCCCAATGTAAGTGGAAATCAAGCAAAAATCACCGTAAGTGCAAACCAACATATTTTTAAAGAACTGTTTTTCGACATAAAAGCAAATCAAAATATAAATAACTTAGTTACAGACCACAGATGATCCTTTACCCCAATAACGAGAAACGCGTCTGGTGAAAAAACTCCATTTCCTACTCATTGTAACATCTGCATTGATTTCGTTCTTCGAAAACGAAAATGTGAAGTTAACAAAATAAACAATATCGTGGATGATGTGTATACGATTATAATTGTCTTTGCAGATTATACCATTGTTGTTCACAAGAATGATGTTGACCTCCAATGATCACTTCAGGTGACGTCCATTAATTACGTGAGCTCAGAATTGGGCGGGGGAGGGGAGGGGGGAGGGGAGCGGGAGTGGGGTCCGGCAAAACATCTTGTGTACCCAGATGCGTTTCGCCTAAATTACAAGGCATCTTCATTGGGTGTCCTGAAATAGCACACAATTTTTTCGTTTGCACATACAGATTATCGTTTGCTCTTTAGTTTATGGATTTAAATAGTTCGTTGAGATATTTACAATAAAATAGAAAGGAGCTTACGGATCAGCGTCTAATTAAGTATTTCTCAGCCAAACACCTTTCTCTCTGGTGGCAAACTGTTTGAAAGTTTCCACTTTCCTTTTTATCACTGTTTTCAACGTATAGCGTTTCATCTGCCATTTTTGTGCGTATAGTGTCATTTGTTTCTGGAAGTGTTGCCAACTTTCTCAGGTTTTGCTTTCAACTGTTTTTTCTGTGCCGATGTGTACTGATTTAATTTCTCTGTGGATGTGCATGTGTGTGTAAGTGTGTATGTAGTTTTAGTTAATTTAATTTTCTTATTTTTTATTTTTATGTTTTATTTATTTATTCATTTTCTTCATACATTAATATTCTTGTGAGAAAAATTGTATTAATAAAGAGAATGTACATTATTGTAATGGATAAAGTTTGTTTTATGAAATTAATCCCGAGTAGAGACAACATTAAAGTGCCCACCAATATTCATAGCCTATCTAAACCGAATGCTTACACGTATAAATGCCCGGATTCCCCACTATGAAACAAGGATCGCACAAGTGTCAGATTTCATTCGCGTAGTTTAGGGACAAATCGCTGCGTGTCACTCAGTGAGTCAGACTTGATGTTGAGCAACGCATATAAAGCCGATAATACTGTGATCAAAATGAGTTTGTATCACAACTTCTACAATGCCTATGTCAAACAGCGTGCCTAAAAGTCGAAACAAACGTGTCAGCAGGAAATTAATCGTTCGTGGAAGAAAGCTAAGCTAATGTTCATCAACAAAATTCTCTTAGTGATCACATAAATCAAGAGACTGAAATGCCACCTAGCCGATCGTACAGTTCAAAGAAAGGTGCAAACAATGTTGTCTTTCATCTGCAAAGTAGGTAAAGGTTCAATGACATTTCGATGTGTATAGGCTGTTTGAAAATTCCGGTTAGCAACTTGAAACTTGTAGAGGGGAGTGAGTACATAATATTTTGAATAGGCACCATTGTCCGGAAACGTTCGGTTAGTTTGAGTGGTAGCATACGTGGACGGGCTACACATCCGAACTGAAACCGTCGTAGAACGGAAACGGTACGTTTACGGACGTGAGTTCCTGCTCAAAATATTATGTACTCACTCCCCTCTACAGTACCTAGATGTTTCTAAGGAGAATTTTTAAACCTCCTGCATAATATATCAGTAAATCAGAGGCTGAAAATACCACTTGAACCGTAATGTTGTTTTTATTTAAACCACGACCGGTTTCATGTAAGAGCCCGAAACCGGTCGTGTTTTAAATAAAAAGACTATTACAACTGAAGCAGTATTTTAAACCTCTGCTATAATGCTCAGTTGCGGAAGTCCCTCAGGCAGGATTGTTAGTTATATCAACAAAAGGTCAATTTTATAGGGATACTTCAAAATGGTTAATACTATTTTCATGGAGACTTTTTGTCTGACCGTCTGTCTCTGTCTACCTGTCCGCATACTACTCAGTATTGGCACGTTTAAAATAAAGTGTTGTTGATCACGTGATTAAACATGCTTAGCACACTTTCTAAATCAACATACTACATTTTTCTGTGAAATAAGAGGTGACAATGTTAACTATGTTTAAGATGCTCTACAAGGAGTTTCATTAAATTAACTGTCTTGAAAGCTACAAAATGGAAAACATTATTCAGAGAATATCCACTATTATAACGTATTGAAATTTTATTAATTAATTCAGGTCAGCCTAATAATTATTTTGTGCTATGAAGCAAAAACATGAACATACCAGATAAATATATTTAAACATTATAGGTAAATCTCATGTGGGAGGTGGGAGTACCACCACATCAAAAGAAATCTCACCAAGTGGAGGGAGAGGTCCAATTGTTAAAAGAAGCAAACCTCCCTTTACTAGCTGAACGAAGTACACTGGTGTATATGGACAAAAGTAACTTCCCCATAATGGTTCAAATGGCTCTGAGCACTATGGGACTCAACTTCTGAGGTCATTAGTCCCCTAGAACTCAGAACTAGTTAAACCTAACTAACCTAAGGACATCACAAACATCCATGCCCGAGGCAGGATTCGAACCTGCGACCGTAGCGGTCTTGCGGTTCCAGACTGCAGCGCCTTTAACCGCACGGCCACTTCGGCCGGCCCATAATGTGTCACTGCCAAGTAACATGATGAAACTTTGACCATATGTAGAGCTACACTATGTGATCAAAAGTATCCGGACACCTGGCTGAAAAGGACTTACAAGTTCGTGGCGCCCTCCATCGGTAATACTGGAATTCATTATGGTGTTGGCCCACCTTTAGCCTTGACGACACCTTCCACTCTCGCAGGCATACGTTCAGTCAGGTAGTGGAAGGTTTATTGGGGAATGGCAGATCATTCTTCACGGAGTGCTGCACTGAGGAGAGGTATCGATGTCGGCCGGAGAGGCCTGGCACGAAGTCGGCGTTCCAAAACATCCCAGAGGAGTTCTATAGGACTCAGTAAGGACTCTGTGCAGGCCAGTCCATTACAGGGATGTTATTGTCGTGTAAACCACTGCGCCACAAGCCGTGTATTATGAACAGGCCTTCGATTGTGTTGAAAGATGCAGTCGCCATCCGCGAATTGCTCTTCAATAGTGGGAAGCAAGTACGTGCTTAAAACATCAACGTAAGCCTGTTCTGTGATAGTGCCACGCAAAACAACAAGGGGTGCAAGCCCCCCTCCATGAAAAACATGCCGAGCAGTACTAGGCGCTTTAGTCCGGAACCGCGCTGCTGGTACGGTCGCAGGTTCGAATCCTGCCTCGGGCATGGATGTGTGTGATGTGTTTAGGTTAGTTACATTTAAGTAGTTCTAAGTCTAGGGGACTGATGAACTCAGATGTCAAGTCTCATAGTGCTTAGAGCCTTTTGAATCATTTTGAAAAACACGACCACACCATAACACCGGCCGCGCGGAGTAGCCCAGAGGTCTGGGGCGCCTCGTCACGGTTCGCGCGGCGTGTGTGTGTTGTCCTTAGCGTAAGTTAATTTAAGTTAGATTAAGTAGTGTGTAAGTTTAGGGACCGATGACCTCAGCAGTTTGGTCCCATAAGACCTCACCACAAATTTCCAAATTTATCATAACACTACCGCCTCCGAATTTTACTGTTGGCACTACAAATCCTAGCAGATGACGTTCACCGGGCATTCTCCATACCCACACCCTGCCGTCGGATCGCCACATTGTGTACCGTGATTCATCACCCTACAAAATGTTTTTCCACTGTTCAATCGCCAAGAGTTTGCGCTTCTTACAGCAAACGAGGCGTCGTTTGGCATTTACCGCCGTGATGTGTGGCTTATGAGCAGCCGCTCCACCATGAAATCCAAGTTTTCTCACCTCCTGCCTAACCGTGGTAGTACCTGCAGTGGATCCTGTCGCAGTTTGAGATTTCTGTCTCCATAGACGTCTGCCTGTTACAGATTACAACCCTCTTCAACTGTCGGCGGTCTCTGTCAGTCAACAGACAAGGTCGGGCTGTACGCTTTTGTGCTGTACGTGTCCCTTCACGTTTCCACTTCACTATGACATCGGAAAGTACAGATATATGACACAAGTGACACCCAATCACCTGGCTACGTCCGAAGTCCATGAGTTCCGCGGAGTGCCTCATTCTGCTCTCTCACGATGTCTAATAACTACTGAGGTCGCTGATATGGAGTACCCGGCAGTAGGTGGCAGCAGAATGCACCTAATATGAAAATCGTATGTTTTTTTGGAAGTCCAGATACTTTTGATCCCATAGTCTATTACTTAATTACCATTTGGGTTCACTGCTTCTACAAATTCGTACATGATGTGATCTTGCTTTCTGCTGTCGGAATTTCATTTTACTACTGCAATGTCGGTATAAAGCCATTTCAAAGCATAGGATTTTGACATGCAGGTTTACTTTAGGCAGAGTAAAAGTAAATGTCACAATCTCATGCTTGAAAATCGCGTAATGGCGAAATTACAATCGTAAAATAAAATTCTAGCAGCTGAAAACAAGATGACACCATTAAATAAAATAAAAAGAATTGTTACACTATAGTACAGAAGGTAACTGAAAGAATTGGGTATGCTAGTCCATTCGCCGAATATCCTCTCAGTCCAACAGCTCTGATACAGTCGCGCACATCCATTCAGTTTCGAAGATAATAAGACAAGTGCGATCACTGTCAAAAAATCAGCTTAACAGCTCATGCATCCAAGTTGCTGAGACGAGTAATATACAGGAGAATGGAAAAGAAAGTTGAGGACCTGTGAGATGACGGTCAGTTTGGCTTTAGGAAAGGTAAAGTCACCACAGAGGCAGTTCTGGAGTTGTGCTTGATAATAGAGGAAAGACTGAAGAAAAAAATCAAGACACCTTCATAAGATTAGTTGCCCTGGAAAAAGAGTTGGACTATGTACAATGGTGTGAAATTCTGAGAAAAATAGGAGTGGGCTATAGGACGATTAATGTACAACATATGCGAGAACTAAGAGGAAAAGATAAGACTGGATCACCAACAACGACGTGTTCAGATTAAAAAGGGGCAAGGCAGGTTTTGCATTCTTTCGATCCTGCTGTTCAATCTATACGCCAAAGAAGCACTGACGAAAATAAAACCTAAGTTCAACAGTGGTATTAAAACTTAAGATGAAAGATTATCAGTGATAGACTGATGACATTGTTATCCTGAGTGAAGGTGATGAAGAATTTCAGGACCTGTTGAATGAAATTTACCGTCTAATGAATACAGAACTGGATTGAGAGTAAACCGAAGAAAGATGAAAGAAATGAGAAGTAACAGAAATAAGAATAGCGGGAAACTTAACATCAAAACTGGTGATCACGAAATAGACGAAGTTACGAATTATGTTACCTCTGAAGCAAAATAACCCATGATGGGAGGTGTTAGGGCATAACAAGCTGATTAGCACAGGCAAAGAAGGACATTTCTACTAAGAAGGGCTGCTAGTATCAAACATAGGCCTTAATTTGAGGAAGAAATTTCTGTGGGTGTGTATTTGGAGCAGAGCATTGTGCGGTAGTTTACCATGGACAGTGAGAAAACAAGAACAGAAGAGAATTGAAGCATTTGAATGGTGGTGCTACAGAAGAATGTTGATAATTAGGTGGACCAGTAAGGAATGAGGACGTGCTCCGCAGAACCGGTGAAGAAAGGAACATGTGGGAAACACTGACAAGGTGAAGGGACAGAACGATAACACGTGTGTTAAGACTTCAAGGAATAAGCTCCACGGTACTACACGCAGCTGTAGACGAAAACAGAGATTGGAATGCATAAAACAAATTATTCAGGACGTACGGTGCAAGAGCTATAGTTGGCACGGCAGAGGGATTAGTGGCCGGCCGCATTACACACACCCTGCTTGGTCGCCTGCTCTTTTTGTGGAGATTTGCGAAAGAATCTTCTTGCCCTACGAAGAATTGCGATGACGCATAACAGCAACACTGAATGCAGTAGCTCCAAAGATGTCAATAAAAGTCTCGAACAGTTTTGGTTATCTTCTTTGCCGGTTAGTTGCTTAGTTGCGTCTTCCTGTTCCGTAAATCATTTGTGCAATTTCTCTTGTGGGCATTATGCCGTGCTAGTCTGATCAGAAAACAAGTATATCTATCACTTTTAACGTTAATGATTATATTATTTGTCAGTTACGCTCACGTAAGTACATATAAATATGATTTTTTTGTAGGTTACCAGTTTTTAAATAAAATTTTTTCGTGAAATAGTAGTAGTGCAGGAGGAATGACTTAAGGTTAGACTTAAAACTCAGTTCGTTATCTGTCAAACTTTTTTTATGTTGTTGAGCAAGAGATAAAAATTTTTTTACTGTTTGCGTACTAAACTTCCTTCTGAGCCACAGACCGTTTTAATAATGAGTGTTAAATTCAATTTTTTCTTGTAGTGTTGTTGGTATGCATATTGCTGTTTTTCTCAAACTGTAATGCATTATTTACGAGGAATTTCATTAGCTGACACATATATTGTGAAGGTGCAGCTAAAAATGAAGAGGTACTACCAGATGAGTGTGGGTTGTTGTTGTTGTGGTCTTCAGTCCAGAGATTGGTTTGATGCAGTTCTCCATGCTACTCTATCCTGTGTAAGCTTCTTCATTTCGAAGTAACTATTGCATTCTACATCCTTCTGAATCTGCTTATCATCTCTTGGTCTCTCCCAACGATTTTTACCCTCCACGCTGCCCTCCAATACTAAACTGGTGATCCCTTGATGCCTCGGAGCATGTGCTACCAACCGATCCCTTCTTCTAGACAAGTTCTGCCACAAATTCCTCTTCTCCCCAATTTTATTCAGTACCTCTTCATTTGCTACTTGATCTACCCATCTAATATTCAGCATTCTTCTGTAGCTCCACATTTCGAACGCTCCTATTCTCGTCGTGTCTAAACTATTTATCGTCCACGTTTCACATCCATACATGGCTACGCTCCATACAAATACTTTGAGAAAAGACTTCCTGACACTTAAATCTGTACTCGATGTTAAGAAATTTCTCGTCTTCAGAAACGCTTTCCTTGCCATTGTCAGTCTACATTTTGTATCATCCCTACTTCGACCATCATCAGTTATTTTGCTCCCCAGATAGCAAAATTCACCTACTACTTTCAGTATCTCATTTCCTAATATAATTCCCTCAGCATCGCCTGATCTAATGCGACTACATTCCATTACCCTCGTTTTGCTTTTATTGACTTTCATCTTACATTCTCCTTTCAAGACACTGTCCACTCCATTCAACTGCTCTTCCAGGTCCTTTGCTGTCTCTGACAGAATAACAACGTCATCGGCAAACCTCATATATTTTATTTCTTCTCTATGGATTTTAATTTCTACTCCAAATTTTTCTTTTGTTTCCTTTACTGCTTGCTCAATGGATAGATTGAATAACGTCAGGGATAGGCTACGACCCTGTCTCACCCCCTTCGCAACCACTGCTTCCCTTTCATGCCCCTGAACTCTTACAGCTGCCATTTGGTTTCTATACAAATTGTAAATAGCCTTTCGCTCCCTATATTTTATCCATGCCACCTTCAGAATTTGAAAGAGAGTATTCCAGCCAACATTATCAAAAGCTTTCTCTAAGTCTACAAATGCTGGAAACGTAGGTTTTCCTTTAGTTAATCTATCTTCGAAGATAAGTCGTAGGGTCAGTAACGCCTCACGTCTTCCAACATTTATACGGAATCCAAACTGATCTTCCCCGAGGTCGGCTTCTGTCAGTTTTTCCATTCGTCTGTAAAGAATTCGTGACATATTAAACTGATAGTTTGGTAATTTTCACACCTGTCAACACCTGCTTTCTTTGCGATTGGAATTATTATATTCCTCTTGAAGTCTGAGAGTATTTCACCTGTCTCATACATCTTGCTTATCAGATGGTAGAGTTTTGTCACGACTCCTTCCACCTTTCTGCTTTCCTTTCTTTGCTTAGAACTGGTTTCCCATCCGAGCTCTTCATATTCATATAAGTGGTTCTCTTTTCTCCAAAGGTAGGCAGTAGCTATCTTACCCCTAGTGATATATTCCTCTACGTCCTCACATTTGTCCTCTAGCCATCCCTGCTTAGCTATTTTGCATTTCCCGTCGATTTCTTTTTTGAGATGTCTGTATACCTTTATGCCTGCCTCATTTACTGCATTTTTATATTTTTTTTCATCAGTTAAATTCAATATCTCTTCTGTTACCCAAAGATTTCTACTAGCCCTCGTCTTTTTACCTAATTGATCCTTTGCTGCCTTCACTATTTCATTTCTCAAAGTTACCCATTCTTCTTCTACTGTATTTCTTTCTCTTGTTCTTGTCAGTCGTTCCCTAATGCTCTCTCTGATACTGTCTACAATTTGAGGTTCTTTCAGTTTATCCAGGTCCCATCTCCTTAAATTCCCACCTTATTGCAGTTTCTTCAGTTTTAATCTACAGGTTATAACCAATAAATTGCTGTCAGAATCCCCATCTGTCCCTGGAAATGTCTTACAATTTAAAACCTGGTTCCTATATCTCTGCAGTACCATTATATAATCTATCTGAAACCTTCCAGTGTCTCCAGGCCTCTTCCACGTATACAACATTATTTCATGATCCTTAAACCAATTGTTAGCGATGATTAAATTATGCTCTTTCATTGCTTAACCCCGTTCCATATTCACCTACTACTTTTCCTTCTATTGCTTTTACTACAATCGAATTACAGTCCCCCATGACTATTTAATTTTCGTCCACCATCACTATCTGAATAATTTCTTTTATCGCATCATGCATTTCTTCAATCTCTTCATCATCTGTGGACTAGTTGGCATATAAACTTGTACTACTGTGGCAGGCGTGAGCTTCGTGTCTATCTTGGCTACACTAATGCGTTCACTATGCTGTTTGTAGTAGCTTACCCGCGCTCCTATTTTTTTATTCGTTATTAAACCTACTCCTACTTTACCCCTATTTGATTTTATATTTATAACCCTGTATCCACCTGACCAGAAGCGTTGTTCCTTCTTCTACCGAACTTCACTAATTCCCACTATATCTAACTTTAACCTATTCATTTCCCTTTTTAAATTTTCTAACTTACGTTTTCGATTAAGGAACCCGATATTTCACGCTCCGATCCGTCGAACACCAGTTTTGTTTCTCCTGATAACGCCGTCTTCGTGAGTAGTCTGAGTAGTCCCCGCCCAGAGATCCGAATGGGGGACTATTTTACCTCCGGAATTTTTTTCCCAAGAGGACGGCATCATCATTTAACCATACAGTAAAGCTTCATGTCCTCGCTTCATGTTTCTCCTTGCTCTCAGCCGTTCGCAATACCAGCACAGCAAGGCCGTTCTGGTCAGTGTTACAAGGCCAGATCAGTCAACCATCCAGACTACTGAAAAGGCTGCTGCCCCTCTTCAGGAACCACACGTTTGTCTGGCCTCTCAACAGACACCCCTCCGTTGCGGTTACACCTACGGCATGGCTATCTATATCGCTGAGGCACGCAAGCCTCCCCACCTACGGTAAGGTCCATGGTTCATGAGGTTCATGTGGGTGTACACCACGTATTATTCATATTGCTCGCTCTTCTGCAATCAGTATGTTCTTTCACAGTTATGAGTTAACCTAGAAAATTTTCCCATTAGTCATTACGGACTGGAAAAATGCAAAATATCTTACAAGATTTGTGCGTTTGTTTGCTAGTCTACCAGTTATACTAAGAGCAGGTCTGGGCAGCTCTGTTCAAGTTTTCATAAAAATGGGGCATTCTGCCCTATTTACTGACTCATGTTCGTGATCTACCTCAATTGATAATATGATTCTACTTTTAATTTTACGAAGAGTCCATTTTCAGAGGCCCACTTAATAATTCTTTGAAAAACATCATTAGATATTTCTTCCGTTGCTTTCTTTGGCTCAAATGGCTCTGAGCACTATGGGACTCAACTGCTGTGGTCATCAGTCCCCTAGAACTTAGAACTACTTAAACCTAACTAACCTAAGGACATCACACACATCCATGCCCGAGCCGGCCGAAGTGGCCGTGCGGTTAAAGGCGCTGCAGTCTGGAACCGCAAGACCGCTACGGTCGCAGGTTCGAATCCTGCCTCGGGCATGGATGTTTGTGATGTTCTTAGGTTAGTTCGGTTTAACTAGTTCTAAGTTCTAGGGGGACTAATGACCTCAGCAGTTGAGTCCCATAGTGCTCAGAGCCATTTGAACCATCCATGCCCGAGGCAGGATTCGAACCTGCGACCGTAGCAGTCGCACGGTTCCGGACTGCGCGCCTAGAACCACGAGACCACCGCGGCCGGCTTTGCTTTCTTTCTGAAGCGATTTGTTATACTCGTAACGGTAACCGATTCTGCTTTATGAATGTTTAAGTGAAAGGTCATCTGCTTTTGGTTAGCGTGAAAGGCATATTGAACATTTGTGAAAGGTAAGGGGCAGTCAACTGAAAACCGAACAGCTACCACAACGGGGCCATGGAAAGGTTCCAGTCAATCGTAATCACCACACGTGTTAAGACATTTATCCAACTGTGAGACTAAGCGATCAGTTCTGTTTCGTTGATTGCGGTCGGCCGCTGATGGACCCACAACCACAGTTACTCTTGCACTCTCTCGTCCCACTGAAACCAACGTCAACGCGTCTCTTTCTTCTGGTCGCCAGAGATGTGAAAATCAAACAGTGAAAGATCCAGGCTGTAAGGCGGGCGCTGCAATGTTTCCCAAACACATGCCTGAAGCGTATCCTTCGACCGAGTGTCAATGTGGGGGCGAGGCTTATCGTGCAACAGGATGATTTCGTCCGACAGCATTTCCTACAGCCAGTTGTGGAAACGTCGCACAGCTCCCTTGAAAAAGAAACATAAAGCTGTTCACACAAGTTCCGGTAAGGTCATGATGACCTTTTCCGTCGACTGCAGGGGTCCTCTGTTCGTCGACTTCCTCAACCGTGGAACTGCAATCAATGCGCAGCGCTCCACTTTGCAGAAACTACGACGCCCTATAAAGTGAAAAGGCCCAGGAAAGCTACTACAGTTTCTATCTGCCAACAATATCCTTATCCCTGAACAATTTGGATTTCGTGCTGGGCATAGCACAACACAACAAGCCATTCGTCTGGTGGAGCACATCTGCACAGAGAAGCGCCAGGGCAATAGCACAGCTGCCATTTTCCTGGACATTGAAAAAGCGTTCGACCGGGTTTGGCATGGCGGCCTGCTATACAAGCTGTCGAAGATGAATTGCCCACTTCACCTGCTTAAAATAGTCCACTCGTTCCTGGTGGAAAGGACATTTTACAGTAGATCGAGCAGACAGCGAACTAAAACAAATAGAAGCAGGTGTCCCACAGGGATCTGTGCTTGGCCCCCTCCTATACTTACTATACACCAACGATCTGCCGAAGGAGCCGGGCGGTAACATTGCCCTATATGCAGATGACATTGCATTATACCACAGTGGCAGAAACATCAACTATCTAGCCTATCGCCTACAACGACACCTAGACAAAGTGACAAAGTGGTGCAATCTGTGGAAAATAAAGATAAACGCAGACAAATGCCAGACTATCTTATTCAGCCACAAAATCAAACGCCCCATAGTGAACATCACGCACAACAACCAGGTACTACCCTGGAAAGAAGTAGTCACCTACCTCGGGCTAAAACTGGATAAGAATCTGACATTTACGCATCACATTAAAGAGGCCAGAAACAAGGGCTCTGCCCGGCTCTTTCAGCTATACCCACTCCTCAAAGGCAGGGGACTCACAGTACCTGCCAAACTCAAAATTTGGAAAACGATAATCCTCCCAGCCATGCTCTACGGTTCAGAAGCGTGGAGTATGGCAGCAGACACCAATCTCAAGCAGTTGGAAATCATCCAAAACAAAGCCTTCCGAATCGTTGCAGACGCTCCGTGGTTCTCGAGCAATGAAGAGATCAGAGCAATGTTAGGACAGCCCTCATTCTACCATCTCATAAAACAAAAATCATTAAAATTCTACGAATCATCCAACGCATCACCACACCAACTCATCAACTCTCTGGGAAGGGACGAAAACCCTGACCAGAGAGCACCAATCACTACATTCCATCGCCAATTCAGGCGTTAGTCATATGAACCCATACGCAAACATACACTTACATCATCATCGCCGCCGCCTCCAGTAACATCATCATCGCCGCCGCCTCCACTAACACCATCTACCCAGGGGAAAAACGACCCCTAACCATTACCGTATAACCCCCGAATCCGCACCAACAAGGACCAATTCGAAAGACAGAGCGTTTTCAAGGACGCTGGTTCTTCATACACAACATGGGTATAGACCCAGCCATTTCACTTTCGGCGGGTGCCACTGATGGAATCATCCTGTTGCACCGCCAAAGGGTGAAAGCTACGCTCGCACTGTGACAGAGGGTTCATCGAACCACCTTCACAATAATTCGCTATTATTCCAATTTCAAGCAGCGCACGGAAAAAGCGGACACCTATATCTTTCCGTGCGAGCTCTGATTTCCCTTATTTTATTACGATGATCGTTTCTCCCTATGTAGGTCGGTGTCAAAAAATATTTTCGCACTGGGAGAAGAAAGTTGGTGGTTGAAATATTGTGAGAAGATTCTGCCGCAACGAAAGACGCCTTTGTCTTCACGATGTCCATCCTAAATCCTGCATCATGTCAGTGACACTCTCTCCCCTATATCGCGATAATTCAAAACGCGCTGCTCTTCTTTGAACTTTCTCGATATACTTCGCTAGTGCTGTCTGATAAGGATCCCAGACCGCACAGCAATACTCCAAAAGAGGCCGGGAAAGCGTAATGTAGGCAGTCTCTTTAGTAGACCTGTTACTTTTCCTAAGTGTTCTGCCAACAAGAGCAGTCTTTAGTTTGCCTTCCACACACCACTTTCTATGTGTTCTTTCCAATTTAAGTTGTACGTAGTTATAATTCTCAGGTATTTAATTGAATTCGCGGCATTTAGACTTGACTGATTTGTCCTGTAACCGAAGTTTAACGAATGCCTTTTGGTACTCACGTGGATGACCTCAGATTTTTCATTACTTTCAATTGGAAATTTTCCCACTATACGGACATCTTTTCTAAATCGTTTTGCAATCTGTTTTGGTCTTCTGATGACTTTACTAGACGATAAACGACAGCATCATCTGCAAACAACGTAAGACGGCTGTTCAGGTTGTTTCCTGTGTCATTGAAACTTCTCCTTTGAATGTAAAGAATGACAGTGCTGGTAAAACTCTTACATTATTTGATTTTCAAACAGCTGAGCAAAACTCAACGTACTCAAACAGTTTTCTCTTTACCTATTCTGATCGTCACTAAACTGACATACAACAGTTTTAGCGCAACGCAATCTGACTTTCAATAATCCCTACAAAAGAATGACCCTGACCTATACATTTCATGAATCACCTCACAAAAATCTTCGTTACTCGAACTACTGCAATTCAGCGGGCGCCAATACTGCCAGCTAAATAAAAGATTCAAACTACTGAAGGCACTAACTACTGATAGGCATAGTTAGCAAATGAAAGATTTTAATATATATATATATATATATATATATATATATATATATATATATATATATATATATATATATATATATAATTTTGTGACATCGAATTAAAGAAATTTCCTTTTTCTGACAGACACGTCCAGAACTTCCGTTCTCAAAACTCTGGCACATCTCTCCCCACACCGACCACTACTGGCGGCTCACCTCCAACTGCCCAATGCTACGTGCTGTTCACATCCAACTGCCCAACACTACACAAGCGAATATTCCAACAATGAGTCCAACCAGCCACAGACTGCCCACAGCGCAGTCAGCGATTTTCATAAACCTAAACAGCCTACTTACACCATTTATATACATAAGGAACAGCAGAGGGTCTATGACACTACATTGGGGACGCCAGAAATCGCCTCATTTTTGCTCGATGACTTTCCATCATTTAGTACGACCTGTGACCGCTTTGACAGGAAATCACGAATTCATTCACATAACTGAGATGGTATTCCATGAGCATGCAATTTCAATACATGCCACTTGTGTGGTACAGTGTGAAAAGCCTTTTGGAAATCTAGAAGTATGGAATCAATTTGCAATTCCCTGTCAATAGCAATCAACACTTCGCCTGAGTAAAGAACTAGTTGTGTTTCACAGGAACGATGCTTTCTAAATCCGTGTTGGCTGTGTGCCTATAGACCATTCTCTTCGAGCATGTTCGAACACAATATATGTTCCAAAATGCTGCTGCATACCGACGTTAATGATATAGGCCTTTAATTTAGTGGATTACTCCTAATAGTTTCCTTGAATATTCGTGTAACCTAAACAACTTTCCAGTCTCTGGACAAGCGATTTGATTGGGATGCAATGTAACATCCCCCGTACAGCTGGGATCTTTCAGCGAGTGATTTTCACATCTTTGGTGACCTGAGGGAAGGTATGCGTGGACGTCGTTTTCAGTTGAGCGAGGAAGTACAATAGTCAGCGGGCGACCGCGTTTTACGAAACACGAATTGATCGTCCCGCCTCCCAGTGGCGTAAATGTATTAAATCATGCCGTGATTACTTTTGAATGGAACCATTCCATTGTCTGGTTGTGGTGGGTGTTCGCTTTCCATTGGACTGCCCTTTATAGATCCTAAACATAGTCGTAAATTGTACCTCAAGGTTTTATGTGTACACTTGTAAAATCGGAGAGCTCCTTTGAAAATAAAAGCATTGTTGTGATACGCTTAAGTTACAATTTATACCAAGTTTTTACCTTCATTCGTGTGAGGGCAATAGACACGGGTTCCCGGTTCCCAGGTAGATGCCGTGTTTCTTGACTTCCTCAAGGTGTTTGATAAAGTTCCCCACAGTCGTTTAATGAACAAAGTAAGAGCATATGGACTATCAGACCAACTGTGTGATTGGATTGAAGAGTTCCTAGATAACAGGACGCAGCATGCCATTCTCACTGGAGAGAAGTCTTCCGAAGTAAGAATGATTTCAGGTGTGCCGCAGGGGAGTGTCGTAGGACCGTTGCTATTCACAATATACATAAATGACCTTGTGGATGACATCGGAAGTTCACTGAGGCTTTTTGCGGATGATGCTGTAGTATATCGAGAGGTTGTAACAATGGAAAA
This sequence comes from Schistocerca piceifrons, assembly GCF_021461385.2. Taxonomy (NCBI): domain Eukaryota; kingdom Metazoa; phylum Arthropoda; class Insecta; order Orthoptera; family Acrididae; genus Schistocerca; species Schistocerca piceifrons. The sequence continues at coordinate 37,027,446 of NC_060143.1, forward strand.
TTGTACTGAAATGCAGGAGGATCTGCAACGAATAGACGCATGGTGCAGGGAATGGCAATCGAATCTCAATGTAGACAAGTGTAATGTGCTGCGAATACATAGAAAGAAAGATCCTTTATCATTTAGCTACAATATAGCAGGTCAGCAAATGGAGGCAGTTAATTCCATAAATTATCTGGGAGTACGCATTAGGAATGGTTTGAAATAGAATGATCATATAAAGTTGATCGTCGGTAAAGCAGATGCCAGACTGAGATACATTGGAAAAACCCTAAGGAATGCAAACCGAAAAGAAAGGAAGTAGGTTACAGTACACTTGTTCGCCCACTGCTTGAATATTGCTCACCAGTGTGGGATCCGTACCAGATAGGATTGATAGAAGAGATAGAGAAGATCCAACGGAGAGCAGCGCGCTTCGTTACAGGATCATTTAGTAGTTTCGAAAGCGTTACGGAGATGATAGATAAACTCCAGTGGAAGACTCTACAGGAGAGACGGTCAGTAGCTCAGTAGGGGCTTTTGTTGAAGTTTCGAGAAGATACCTTCAACAAGGAGTCAAGCAGTATATTGCTCCCTCCTACGTATATCTCGCGAAGAGACCATGAGGATAAAATCAGAGAGGTTAGAGCTCACACAGAGGCATACCGACAATCTTTCTTTCCACGAACAATATGAGACTGGAATAGAAGAGAGAATCGATAGAGGTACTCAAAGAACCCTCCGCCACACACCGTCAGGTGGCTTGCGGAGTATGGATGTAGATGTAGATGTAGGAGATATAGTCTTCTGAAGTCGTATGAATCTTTCTGAAACACCCCCGTATGTCGATGCCGCCGTAAGGCCTCAAGCGTCAGTTGGAAGCACCAGAGATAGCGCAGTACCGAAAGAGTCACAAAGTTTCCTCCTGCACGGGAAACTGAACCGCTGGCAGAAAGTTGCTCCGTGTAACTAGCATCTAGAACGTTCGCATAGCTCTGTTTAGAGTGATTTGCATGCAGCGTTGAAGTTGAGTTGAGTTATGGGTGAGCAGTGTGTGGGTAAACTGCCGCACGTAACTGCATTACACGTGCGAGTCTAGGCCGACCGGCAGAACGAGTTTGCAGCGCCCCTGGGTGCCCGGCAACTTACGTATGCGACAGCGTAATACCTCGCTCTGACTCACATTTCTCAGCCTCGTTCGCTATGGCGCTGAACGACGTTGATTGTCGTTTAATCATTTCCGCACTCTAGCGAAACAGGGAGGTCTTTAAACACGGAACAATAAAAAAATAAAATGTGTATATCTTTCAGATTCTTTATGTATGTGCATTAGAGATGTTTACAAAAACAGGACTAAAACAGAATTGATACGATATGTCCCACGTTCTCCACAGTCGGAGTGAGAACTGTTTCTTTTTCATGCGGCGATGCCTACTTTTTCGCCTTAACTTCTATTAATAATCGTTCAGAATATGTGCAAAAGTTTCAGGTACAGTTCGAAAGTCCCTCACACCTTTCGCGTTGTATGCTATTCCTTCTTTGATACGACAATCTTTTCATAAATAGTGCACTTTCTGAGATTACTTCTAGTTAATACGAAATTACACGGTCCTTTCAAAAAATAATGATCATGAGTTTTTTTAGTCTTAATTTCTCACGCAGAATTTGATCTTGTTTTATTGCGTTAATGTGTAACAAGCACGCCGTACTAATTTCTTTGTTTGCACCCTTGTTTCCACCTGTGAGAGGCGGGTGAGCTGAGACATATTCATTATTGCCTACCGCTGCAGTGAATGTATCACGTGATGAATAAGAAGCGGCTTCAAGTTACTCTCTGTTGAAGAGACTTGGCTACGTTATTTTGAGCCCGAGAGCAAAAAGCAAAGCTCAGCGAGAAAATCTCCATTGTCACCAACACCAGCCCCCCCCCCCCTCCACATAAAAAAGTGGTTGCTTCAGTTGGGAAAGTTAGTCATCTCATTTTTTGATATTCGTGGAATAGTTTATTAGTGTGGTGTACCTGATCAATAACTGGACAATGCTGCAGGAAACCCTGAAAACTTTGAAATTCCATATCAGACGCAAAAGAGCACGTCTGTTAAACAGATTAAATGCTGCTCCACGATAATCCACGAAATTATTGAAAATCTTATTACTGTAACCTATTTTTTACGAAGATAAATGTGAAACGCATCCCTCCCAGGAGTACCCCTTTCTCCCTCCCCTCCACGTCACTCTCCCTCCCCTCATAGCCCAGATTCAGCGCCGTGTGACTTGTTTCTGTTCAAAACATGGTTTGCAGCATGTCTTTGATGACAGGCGGAAATGATCGAACGGGTGTCTCGTATTCAGAGGAGACCATCAAAATTACGAGGATGAGTAAAGGTATGTTGTAAAAGTAATTATGATCATTTTTTTATTGAACATCCCTCTTATCAGCGTTTTCAAGACAGTAGGCAGGAAGGAAGGACAGAAGATTCGGTGTAACATCCCGTCGACATCGAGGTCATTAGAGACGGAGCTCAAGCTTGGATTGGGTCAATGGGGAAGGAAATCGGCCGTGTCCTTTCAAAGGAACCACCCTGGCATCTCCCTGGAGCGATTTAGGGAAACATACATGTGCATGGCCGGAGGCGGGATTGAACCGTCGTCCTCCCGACTGCGAGACCAGTGTGCTAACCACTGCGCCACTTCGCTCGGTCAAGACATTATGATTTAAATAGCGATTTCATGTTAGTACCTTGTCAGTTGGGATGACGATGCAATGACAGGATATCTTTCTGTTATCTTGGCGAAGAGTACTGTCTTGCTGAGGCGCAACACAGCAGTTGTACACATTTTCTTCGTGACAAGGCAGATATCTTAGCGATTTTAAATCGATAACAGTTTTTAAAGATTAATAACGACAACAACGGATGCACGACAGCAAATCAGGCAATGTTGGTATGGTCAATGGACATATTCTGAACAACAATCTTCCATTCCGTCACTAACAATTGCATTTCCGTCGAAGACAGTGAGCCATATCATCTCAACACATCTACAAACGATACGGATCAATTTCACAATATTATTGAATGCGGGAACGGATAACACCAAATTGAACTTCGGAGTTTTTGGCCTAATTCGTCGCAGAAGAGCGTGCTTTATTTCCTTTCTTCAGGTACCGTAGAGTATGAAGACAGAGGTAATGTCCCTTTCTGCAGCATCAGACAGGCAATTACAATATAGACAAAACAGAAGCATTCGGACCACATGCATTTCCTGCTGTATTCTTCGAAGGACACGCGCTTCTTTCCATGTTCAGGGTTTATAATTTGTTCATTTTCGTCGACACATTCATTTAAAAGTTTTCAATGATCTTAGTTTACAATACTTAAACTGGGCATTGCTTTTCAAGTTTTTCAAAATTTTAATTGTAGACGGTGATATTTCGAACATTTTTGAGCAATCAATCTATGACTGGAAATGTGAAATAGAGTTTCTGCAGCACTGTGAGAATGACGATTCTTTTCCTGTTCTCTTTATAAACTTACTACCCATTTGGAAGGATAAAAGAAATACCAGAGTAGTTCGGAGAATTTGATTGACGATTAGGGACAAAAAAATAAAAAATTCAAATCTATATCCGCATAGCCTGAAAACCCAAAACGCTTTACAATAAATGTTCAAAACGGAGACCACCAACGGAGATCATGCCACGTCGAATCACCGCACTCTTCGCAAGAGTACATCTGGTACCACGATCATTTCATCCCATTCCTTTTCCATCCACGGATAGCAAGAGGAAACAATGATTGTCGGTAAAGCTCTGTATAACATCTAGTTTAACTCATTTTCTCGCCGTGAAATTTTGCTAGACCCGTGCAGGTGGACTCTGTTTGGAGGGTACGCTTTCGAAATTTCAACGGTAAAATTCTCCGTTATGCACATCGCTCTCTCTTGTAGCGCTGCCACTGGAGTTCGTTGAGCATTGTCGTAACAATCTCGCGTCGAGTGAACGACTCCAAGGCGAAACATTCTCTTCTTACGTTAGTTGGATCTTCGCTACCTCTTCTGCTAGTCCTTCTTGGTAAGTGTCCCATCTCATCTCCCTTTTTTAATAGCGAACGCAGTAAATATGCACCTATTAAGTGCATCTGCTGCTGTTACTGGTGATGACCATGCAGTGACCCTTACTTAAATAATAGGAGAGAGTTAGGATGGGTGAGGTCTGAGTAATGTGTAGGCCGAGAGACTGGGCATCCCCTTCTGATAACTCTCTCCATGAAAATATCCTACCAAAGTACCCTGTCGTACCATCTTGCTGGTACCACGTGCCGTAAGGGAACGTATTCCAGAAATTCCTGCAAGACGTTGCCCAGCAAATTCCAATAGCATGCAGCACTCAAGTAGTATGGTAAAATATGGTATACGCTAAGGTTATCACCACCAACTTAGGCTGAAAATTGTACTGAGGATCTCGCTTCGTAGCTTCTCATACGGCTAGGTCAGGGATATCACCAGCTGACACTTCGCCGTAGGTGACTTTAAAACTACTATCCCTTGTAAAAAAAATTACTTCTCAATAAACATTACGACTTCCGGATACTTTGGGACTGAAGTACACTGATGAAGGAAGCATAGTGAGCCGTATTTTACCATCATCAACAGCTCCGCCTTGTGACAAATACGGGTATGGTAGGCTTACTCCCGCACATCTCCCATTTTGCACTTCTCTCTTCGGTTTCACTTAGTTATCACTTTCCTAACCGGCACTGTTCGTTAGAGTATATCTTCTCCTTCCTTTCCCCTCTTTTCCTTTAGCATCCGACCAAATCCCTACCTGAGTAAGCTGTCTACTCAGGATACAGCTTAGACAATTTATCTTCATTCCCTCCAGTTTCTTCCATACCCACATGTTCACTGCCTTTAACCTTCGTCTCCCGTCTTTTCGTAATGCCTATAGCCTTGCTCCGTATAGAGCAATGCTCCGTATATAACGTTCGGTCAATCTTTTCCTCGGGTTGTTATTCAGTGGCTTGTACAACAATCTACTCCTTCTGTTGTTTTTGGCTGTCGCTTTCCTAGGTGTTATGGCACGTCGCAGCTGATTTCCTTCAATCTACCTGTGTCGTCACAATGCAAAATATCCGTGCTTTCCTTTGTTGTTGTTGTTGTGGTCTTCAGTCCTGAGACTGGTTTGATGCAGCTCTCCATGCTACTCTATCATGTGCAAGCTTCTTCGTCTCCCAGTACCTACTGCAACCTACATCCTTCTGAATCTGCTTAGTGTATTCATCTCTTGGTCTCCCTCTACGATTTTTACCCTCCACGCTGCCCTCCAATGCTAAATTGGTGATCCCTTGATGCCTCAGAACATGTCCTACCAACCGATCGCTTCTTCTAGTCAAGTTGTGCCACAAACTTCTCTTCTCCCCAATCCTATTCAGTACCTCCTCATTAGTTACGTGATCTACCCACCTTATCTTCAGCATACTTCGGTAGCACCACATTTCGAAAGCTTCTATTCTCTTCTTGTCCAAACTAGTTATCGTCCATGTTTCACTTTCATACATGGCTACACTCCATACGAATACTTTCAGAAACGACTTCCTGACACTTAAATCTATACTCGATGTTAACAAATTTCTCTTCTTCAGAAACGATTTCCTTGCCATTGCCAGTCTACATTTTATATCCTCTCTACTTCGACCATCATCAGTTATTTTACTCCCTAAATAGCAAAATTCCTTTACTACTTTAAGTGTCTCATTTCCTGGTTCAAATGGCTCTGAGCACTATGCGACTTAACTTCTGAGGTCATCAGTCGCCTAGAACTTAGAACTAATTAAACCTAACTAACCTAAGGACAGCACGCACATCCATGCCCGAGGCAGGATTCGAACCTGCGACCGTAGCAGTCCTGCGGTTCCGGACTGAGCGCCTAGAACCGCTAGACCACCGCGGCCGGCGTCTCATTTCCTAATCTAATTCCCTCAGCATCACCAGATTTAATTCGACTACATTCCATTATCCTCGTTTTGCTTTTGTTGATGTTCATCTTACATCCTCCTTTCAGGACACTGTCCATTCCGTTCAACTGCTCTTCCAAGTCCTTTGCTGTCTCTGATAGAATTACAATGTCATCGGCAAACCTCAAAGTTTTTACTTCTTCTCCATGAATTTTAATACCTGCTCCGAATTTTTCTTTTGTTTCCTTTACTGCTTGCTCAATATACAGATTGAATAACATCGGCGAGAGGCTACAACCCTGTCTCACTCCTTTCCCAACCACTGCTTCCCTTTCATGCCCCTCGACTCTTATAACTGCCATCTGGTTTCTGTACAAATTGTAAATAGCCTTCCGCTCCCTGTATTTTACCCCTGCCACCTTCAGAATTTGAAAGAGAGTATTCCAGTTAACATTGTCAAAAGCTTTCTCTAAGTCTACAAATGCTAGAAACGTAGGTTTGCCTTTTCTTAATCTTTCTTCTAAGATAAGTCGTAAGGTTAGTATTGCCTCACGTTTTCCAACATTTCTACGGAGTCCAAACTGATCTTCCCCGAGGTCGGCTTCTACCAGTTTTTCCATTCGTCTGTAAAGAATTCGCGTTAGTATTTTGCAACTGTGAGTTATTAAACTGATAGTTCGGTAATTTTCACATCTGTCAACACCTGCTTTCTTTGGGATTGGTATTATTATATTCTTCTTGAAGTCTGAGGGTATTTCGCCTGTCTCATACATCTTGCTCACCAGATGGTAGAGTTTTGTCATGACTGGCTCTCCCAAGGCCATCAGTAGTTCTAATGGAATGTTGTCTACTCCCGGGGCCTTGTTTCGACTCAGGTCTTTCAGTGCTCTGTCAAACTCTTCACGCAGTATCTTATCTCCCATTTCGTCTTCATCTACATCCTCTTCCATTTCCATAATATTGTCCTTTCCTTATCCTTATCTATTTATTTCCTTCCATCTCATCTACCAATTTTACCCTACTAATTCTTGCTCTTCCTCTCATCCCTCAGTTTCTTTCCCATATTTGATTCTTTCAGAACTGCTTCCACACTTCTCTGTTAGTTAAACTAAACTAAACTCCGCCCGAAAAGGCCATGAAGGTCCAACAGTACCGATCGGCCGCCGTATCATCCTCGGCCCACAGACGTCACCGGATGCGGATATGGAGGGGCATGTGGTCAGCACACCGCTCTCCCTGCCATATGTCAGTTTCCGAGACCGGAGCCGCTACTTCTCAATCAAGCAGCTCCTCAGTTGGCCACACAAGGGCTGAGTGCACCCCGCTTGCCAACAGCTCTAGGCAGACCGGATGGTCACCCATCCGAGTGCTAGGTGAGCCCGACAGCGCTTAACTTCGCTGATCTGAAGGGAACCGGTGTTAGTACTGCGGCAAGGCCGTTGGCCTCTGTCAGTTGTCATTCGGTAAGAATGTAATGAGAAAACTGCTGATCATAATAAGGGTGATATATCTTGAATTTCATATATTCCCTACTTTGAAAAATGGAAATGAAGTCCCATGCTCCTGTACAGAGCGTAGGGGAACGATAGGGAAGACCCGCGCCGCTTTACTAGGCAAGGTCCTAGTGGAGGTGCTTTGCCATTGCCTTCCTCCGACCGTGATGGGGATGAATTATGATGATGAAGACGACACAACAACAGCCAGTCATCTCGAGGCAGGAAAAATCCCTGACGCCGCCGGGAATCGAGCCCGGGACCCCGTACTCGGGAAGCGAGAACGCTACCGCGAGACCACGAGCAGCGGACATTCCCTACTTTACATACATGTAAAATAGTTGTATTACCTGTGTTATTATCAGTATATAGTGTATAACAGGTATATGTGCTACCTTAGTATGTAGGCTTACGCACATCAGTGTGCTCATTGCTTTTTCTATGCATCGAACAGTCTTGCCGTAAACATGACAAAAACTTTACGACCTGATGTTTCTTGCAGGGCCATAGCTACGCTCTAAGTGGAGTACGCATGTCAGTATAGACTACCGTTTTGCACCCGCAGGTCCACACTCCAACAGCTCTTTTGCTGCTTAGGGGAAAATTAGCATTAATGCCTTGCTCTTGCCGCATATGCCTGGAGATACCACCCAACCTCAAAGCATGTTACCTGTAATAGCTATAATTATTAGTTTGCAAATGATGTAAATATTGACGTAATGTTGTTCAATACACGCTGAATGTGCATATTGTAATATTGACTCACTAAGGACATCTGGTTAGATGTTAGAGAGAGTATATACATCCTAGCCTCGCCACATGAAAATGTGTCACCTTTTAGGCGATCCGTCATAATATTTTCACGTATTTGAATTTAACAACCTGCTGTAGTAGTTGTCCGTCTATTGCGATTTTGGCATTTACCAGTTACCGCCCAGTACCATGCTTTTCGTTCCTTTTAATTTTGTGTTCTTTTTGAATTCTTCACATTCGTGATCTACGTCCTCCGCCATTTTATTTTCCTGGATTCTGTCAGCTCCTACACGTCGTCAACAAGCCGTATAAAGTCCATATTTTGCCTCCTGCACACGCTCCTCTCATTGTAACATAATACTCTCCTATGGTCTGTCCTAGGTACGTATTAGTGTAGGTGAAACGGCCATATCCCTCTTCCTGCTCCCATTCATCTTCCTATTCGAATTTGATGCTTCCTGCTGAATACGCTTCCATCGGCCGAACGCCCGTACGATTACGAGTATCGTACGTTTTCTTATTAAGCGTAGACCTTATCAGTCTCTAATAAAGTTCACAACCTTGGTAGCTCATCGAGAAGGTGTAACAATCAATGGCTATAGAACGTATACGGTTCAAATGGCTCTGAGCACTATGGGACTTAGCCGGCCGCGGTGGCCGTGCGGTTCTAGGCACTTCAGTCCGGAACCGCGTGACTGCTACGGTCGCAGTTTCGAATCCTGCAGCGGGCATGGATGTGTGTGAGGTCCTTAGGTTAGTTAGGTTTAAGTAGTTCTAAGTTCTAGGGGACTGATGACCTCAGATGTTGAGTCCCATAGTGCTCAGAGCCATTTGAACTATGGGACTTAACATCTGAGGTCATCAGTCCCCTAGAACTTAGAACTACTTAAACCTAACTAATCTAAGGACATCACACACATCCATGCCCGAGGCAGGAGTCGAACCTACGACCGTAGCGGTCGCGCGGTTCCAGACTGTGGCGCCTAGAACCGCTCGGCTACACCGTCCGGCTATAGAATGTATAAAGAGACTTAAATGTGGCGATACATTAAGTCTCTAAAGGTCGGCTGAGGCACGAGCGCCAAGGCGCAAGAAAGGAACAGATAGCAGCGGGGTTTACATGTATGCGCCTCTGCGCTCTGACCTTGACCTTGACGTATCTCAGTCCGCAGAAGGCTGGCGGGAGAAGGGGCGGTGGGACTGAGGCGTTTTGGGACGGGCCGTTAGGGACGCGGAAGCTGCGGGTGCCCTGGGCCCCCGCTATATTCTCATTGGTACCAGATAACATCTGCGGACGCGAATAGTTTACCGCGGCGTTGCCAAGCGCGCATATTACCGTCTACTCCGAGTGCCCCGCTTCTAGCGGCCGGCGCTAAGCGTACAAGAGGAAGGCAATACTACAAAATTTTTACTGTCATCATCATCATCAACATTACGCGTCGTCCACTGGTGGAGTGCTGGATGAAGGCTGCAAAGAGGGACGCAACTTCATCAGCATGAAGAGAAATTACAGTGGGTTCAACCTTGGTCCACTGTTCTTCTTGCATTATGTTAACGATCTGCCATTTAATTTGAATCAGGAGGCAGAATTAGTCCTGTCTCGTGATGATAAAGGTGTTGTTGTGATGCTGAGCAAAGAAGCATCAACACAGATAACAGTAAATAATGTTTCCAGAAACAGATTTTCACTCTGCAGCGGAAGGCAAAGGTCCGGGGTTAGAGTCTCGGTCCGGCACACAGTTTTAATCTGCCAGGAAGTTTAATAAATGATGTATCCTATTAAGCGAATGTGTTGTTGTTGTGGTCTTCAGTCCAGAGACTGGTTTGATGCAGCTCTCCATGCTACCCTATCCTGTGCAAGCTTCTTCATCTCCCAGTACTTACTGCAACCTACATCCTTCTGAATCTGTTTAGTGTATTCATCTCTTGGTCTCCCTCTACGATTTTTACCCTCCACGTTGCCCTACAATACTAAACTGGTGATCCCTTGATGCCTCAGAATGTGCCCTTCTAGTCAAGATGATCCACAAATTTCTCTCCTCTCCAATTCTATTCAATACCTCCTCATTAGTTATGTGAACTTCCCATCTAATCTTGAGCATTCTTCTGTAGCACCACATTTCGAAAGCTTCTATTCTCTTCTTGTCTAAACTATTTATCGTCCACGTTTCACTTCCATGGCTACACTCCATACAAATACTTTCAGAAACGACTTCCTGACACTTAAATCAATACTCGTTGTTAACAAATTTCTCTTCTTCAGAAACGCTTTCCTCGCCATTGCCAGTCTACATTTTATATCCTCTCTACTTCGACCATCATCAGTTATTTTGCTCCGCAAATAGCAAAACTCATTTACAATAAAATAAGCCATGATGAACAGTGTTAGTGACATCGTTTGAATACTGTGCGCTTTAAATATGTCGAGGCATACGTGCTGTACAAAAAAAAAAAAAAAAAAAAAAAAAAAAAGTCCTAGTATACTGGAGTCAAAGTGGCATCGTCAAATGCTAAACAAAAATTTTGCACAAGCATCTGGTTATCTGGTTTTTCCAGTCTAAATTTCCATCTGTATGAGGACCTAAGAACTAATTTTTAACGTGTTTATTATTCATTACGGTACATTAGCTAGCAAGCAGTAAAGGAAACAAAAGGAAAATTCGGCGCAGGAATTAAAATCCACGAAGAAGAAATAAAAACTTTGAGGCTCGCCGATGACATTGTAATTCTGTCAGAGACAGCAAAGGACCTGGAAGAGCAGCTGAACAGAATGGACAGTGTCCTAAAAGGAGGATATAAGATATAACATCAACAAAAGCAAAACGAGGATAATAGACCGTAGTCGAATTAAATCGGGTGCTGCTGCGGGAATTAGATTAGGAAATGAGACACTTAAAGTAGTAAATTTACTACTTTACTACTTTACTACTTTAAGTGTCTCATTTCCTACTACTTTACTACTTTAAGTGTCTCATTTCCTAATCTAATTCCCGCAGCAGCACCCGATTTAATTCGACTACGGTCCATAATCCTCGTTTTGCTTTTGTTGATGTTCATCTTATATCCTCCTTTTAGGACACTGTCCATTCTGTTCAGCTGCTCTTCCAGGTCCTTTGCTGTCTCTGACAGAATTACAATGTCATCGGCGAACCTCAAAGTTTTTATTTCTTCTTCGTGGATTTTAATTCCTACGCCGAATTTTCCTTTTGTTTCCTTTACTTACAGCACGTATGCCTCGACATGTTGAAAGCGCACAGTTTTCAAATGATGTCACTAATACTGTTCATCATGGCTTATTTTATTGTTTTTAGCTGTAGACAGTCCACTAATTGTATTTGTGTGTTTCCCTATTTTGCTGAAAATCTGAAGATGGTCATTGCTAGGGTGACCAGATGCAATTGTTTAAAAAGGAGGACAAACAGCTTCAAAAAGGAGGACAAAGGGAGAAAAAAGAGGACACATCAAACGGGTCAACTACAGATGAGGATACCACCCGTCACCTTTGGACAAGTCACGTGACTGCGGGAATTACCGGTAAAACTAGTGGTTAATTGTTACTCATGGTCAGGTGGTGGTTAACTGAGAAATATAAAAAAAAATAAAAAACATTGATTGTGGTGACAGTGTGGCGTCAATTGTTGTGTTATGTCAACAACACGGAATTGTTTGCAAAGCGGAAAACGTAAGACCATTCACCTCCCTTCATTCGACGCACCGCTACCAACATCTACAATTCAAGCAGCAGCTGACGACATGTAAACTGAACTTTAACCTTCCGAATAAAAATAAATTGAAAGACTACGAAACAATGAAATAAAACCATGACAGTTACGTCGACTTATTTCTTACCTTTATTGGCCACTGAGACGTACGTTCCAGCTCCACGTATCTTACATTCCACTTCAAATTCATTTCTCCCTCTCTTCAAGCCGGATATTTGTAGGAAAGGACATCAAAAAATGTACACTTTCGTTTAGGTATAACCAAATATTTTACGTAACTCACTCGGTTAAAAATTACATTCACAAATCACACGTGCACTACAGGAAGCCAAACCATTACAAAGCGAAGATACGAAACTAATATTTTAAATAATCAATATTTCCATTCGCTTGTAGGTAGATCAACGATAACATCGACGATCCTGGTGTCACCTACTAACACCGCCTTCGTGCGTGTTTATCACGAAGGCTGTGCTAATAGTTAAAAGTATTTAAGAAAAGAGGAAATAGAACGGGACGAATTGTAAATTTAACTGTGTTACGCTCAACTTTGCGAAAAAGCCGGGCACTGTAAAAATCCACCCGGACCCCGGACAAATAGCTAAAAAGGACATGTCCGAATTAATCAGGATGATTGGTCACCCTAGTCATTGCTGACCGAAACTGGTAGTCTAAGGACCTATAAGTTTCTGACCATAGACGTGAAATAAAATAAATTTGTTCTACATTGTCAGGTCACTGTTGCATTCGCGACCATGTCGCAGCTTTTGAGACTCCTCACTCGAGAAAAAAGTATTCATTGCACAAAATAAAGTAATTAGCATTATAGAATTACTAGCTGACAAACCCGGCATTGACCGGGTACTAATTTTGCCAATTTTCTGTTACAAACGAAAAAAAGAACTGTTTTTGTAGTGAAGCATCGAAAAAATTTCATTTCTGTTTATTCGTGAAAACACCTTTGAAATTATAAAACACTTGTACAAAGAAATATGCGTAATGTACAATTGTATAAGTGCAGTATCCAAATCAAACATGATACCGGACAGTTTCCGTACGCTGGGCGCAGCTGCTTCGAGTGTCGACAACGAGTTTTTGTAAAAGTCTCTTTGGCAACGCCTCTTCGTAGCTCTATAGACGGCTACTGTTTTCGTCTACAGCCATTTGCTGTTTGCAGTTGATAGCTATCAAAAGCGCCGCCAGGTCCCAGGAATTTCCTTAAGTTCACTCGACTGGGGGAGTTGTGTTAGCAGTAAAGAACAAATGTATTAAAACTTCAGGCACAATACGGCATGTTTTCACGTTTCTTAGTGTTTATGAGGTCATACTGTGTGTCGTACAATGATATGTTTGTATAGAAACATTCAGCAGCATATTTGGATTCCTTCAGCGGGAAATGTTGGGAATAGATTCAGTAGCGAATAAGTAATAAACTTGAACGTCATGCCGTTTTTCATGCGTCTCAGTGTTTATGTCTTCATATCTCCTGATCTACGTGTCATGCAGTGATATAAATTTGTAGGTACATTCAGTGGTATACGTGAATACTGTGTGCAAAATGTGTTCAAGAGAAGTTAGTAGAAAAGAAGTAATAAATTTGAACGTAATGCACAATGCGACAGTTTTTCATGCATCTCAGTGTTCATTAGGTCATGTCTTCTGAACTACGCGTAGCACCATGATATATTTCTGTAGCTGCGCTTAGCGGCATTTGCGGATAGAGCGAGCGAAATTTATTGCGAATACAGTTGGTAGCACAGAAATAATGCAGTTAAACGGCATGTATTATGAGGCAGTTTTTCACGCATCGCATTGTTTATGATGTCATATATTCTGAGCCACGTTAGGTAGGTGGTTCTTAGCCCCACAGTGATTGTTGAGTACACACACACATACACACACACACACACACACACACACACACACACACACACATTTAGACACATCCATTTTAATAATATATATGGACGTATTGGGTCTAGACGGCCGGCCGCAGTGGCCGAGCGGTTCTAGGCGCTTCAGTTCGGAACCGCGCAACTGCTACGGTCGAAGGTTCGAATCCTGGCTCTGGTATGGATGTGTGTGATGTTTAAGTAGTTCTACGTTCTAGGGGACTGTTGACCTCAGATGTTAAGTCTCACAGTGCTCAGAGCCATTTGAACCATTTTTTTGGGTCCAGATGTGTACTGTACATCTTGCATGTGCCTCTTTTGGCAGTTGAGAATATTAAATATAACATCAAAGTACATACATTCACTTATGAAATTTGGTATCAGCAATGCATCTGTGTCATAGGTTAACAGAGATATTCACAACACTAGAAGGAAAAATGACCCCCATTGCCCCTTAATGAATCGAACTTTGGCACAGAAAGGGATGAAATATGCAGCTATAAAACTTTTTAACAGTCTACTCATGGAAATAAAATGTCTGAAGAAAGCAGAAGTATTTTCAAATACAGATCAAATGGGTTTCTCCTTAACAGCTCCTTCTGTACCATAGAGAAATACGCGAATGCAAATAGTTAATCATTTATAAAGGAAAAACCCTGGGAGTAGCCCACATCTAACTAGAAAAATTTTCTCACTTTTAATTTCTTTAGACATTTATTAAACGTTTGTTCTGTTGAAAATTTCAGCCTCATAACGTTTATCGACAATGTGATCAATTGAGAACATTACTAACTCTAGTCTTTTCCATGCACTGCCTTGTTCGTCTATACGCATCCACGTTGTTTCTGCGTGTTTCGCAAAGATTCTCCCCCTCTCACCTTATATCGACCTTCGTCTTTTTCTACTTCCGCCTCCTCCTCCTCCTCCTCCTCCTCAATCTTCTTCTTCAGTTGAAGTAGTAGACTACTCACCTGTCGACACTGGACTCGCATTTGGGAGGACGACGGTTCAATCCCGCGTCCGGCCATCCTGATTTAGGTTTTCCGTGATTTCCCTAAATCGCTCCAGGTAAATGCCGGGATGGTTCCTTTCAAAGGGCACGGCCGACTTCCTTCCCCATCCTTCCCTAATCCGATGAGACCGATGACCTCGCTGTCTGGTCTCCTTCCCCACAACAACCAACCAACCAACTCACCTGTCCCGTTCCTAGTCTGGCCATCTTTACCACGAGTTCCGGGATTGTTTTCAATGGGTCTTTACCCGTCAGTACATGCTTATTAGTCCTTTTGCATCCTATCGATAGGTTCTAGCAATTTTGCTCGCTTCTGATTTACTAATTCGTTATCCTAATAAATTACAACTCAGCTCTGACGTCTTCATTTTTTATCTGGTCCCTCAGACTCTAACCCTTGGTGTATTTTGAAATATTATCGTAGTGGCCCGTATACGCGTTTCGTCTTGCTGTCGTTAACGTTCAGGACTCTGAGCTGCATGTCGAAACAGGTGTAACGATTCCTTTCTAAAATTTTTTTTTTTTTCTTTCCTCTCTCCGTGTGTTGCATAGTTTTCTGTGTGCTGTACCACAAACCATCTGATACTTATTCAACTTAATTTGTATGGCATTTTCAGCCTAATAGTTTAAGTTGAAACTTAAGAAAACGCGAAACTTATGCTAAAACGTCATCATTTACAACTACACAGATGATCTTTTCCTTTAGAAACCATTGTTTTAGTCTTCTGCAAGAAATTGTAAAATTTCAATCCTCGCATATCTGGTCTTGACAACGCATTGGCCTTTCTATAGCTATTTGGTCGTCAGTGAACATCACGGTATTTGTCCAATTGTCTGTACTTAGTTTACAGCCTTGATTGACCTTGCCTTTCCATTGTGTAACAATATTGTCTGTATAGATACTGAAAAGTGTGAATGAGCTACACACATGTCCCACTATGTTACCTGTTACGGTTCAGTCTTCTCTATACACATGTTTATTGTGATTTTTGTTTTTAAATAAAAACTTTTAATGACTTTTCAAAAATAGCTCTGAGCACTATGGGACACTATGGGACATCACAAACATCCATGCCCGAGGCAGGATTCGAACTTGCGACTGTAGCGGTCGCGCGGCTCCAGACCGTAGCGCCTAGAACCGCTCGGCCACTCCGGCCGGCAATGGCTTTTATTAAGTGTTTTGAGTACCCTAATAACCTGTTAAATGTGTTGATTGACGTGGTCAAAAGTTTTGTCGTAGTCTGTAAAACCACCATGTGTTTCCGCAATAATATTCCTCCTTTATTCTACGGTTTGTGTTATCAGAGTATTGTTGCCGCCACAAAGCATTCCCTTTTTAAACTCCTGCTGATTTTCTAATTCGACGGGTTCCCTAATCTTTTTCATGATGGTCGTTGATTAGTTGCGTGTATTTCAGATTCTTTTAGAATCCAGGAATTCCGTGATTCATCTATCGTGTTTTCCACTTCCTAAATGTCGCACGCACGTTCATCTCAAGTAACTTGCGCTTGTCATTTCATCTTCCACTTTAGATTTTTTCCTGATACATTTTTTTTTGTTTTTCTGTCTTCTTCTAGTAATTCCCAGCATACCCATTGTTCTTTTTCGAAACACTTACTCATTAAACGTCCTTGCCACACTGCCAACACAGTTAATACGCACTGACTGCCAACCTTCGACTTGAGACACACTGGAAACTTGGTCTTGAGTCCACATTTTAACTTGTTTAACTACCTGCAAATTATCCATGGTGCTACAACCAATTCTGAAGCCATGTTGCTCCCCCGCTGAACTAAAATCTAATGTTATATATACAGGGTGTTACAAAAAGGTACGGCCAAACTTTCAGGAAACATTCCTCACACACAAATAGAGAAAAGAAGTTATGTGGACATGTGTCCGGAAACGCTTAATTTCCATGTTAGAGCTCATTTTAGTTTCGTCAGTATGTACTGTACTTCCTCGATTCACCGCCAGTTGGCCCAATTGAAGGAAGGTACTGTTGACGTCGGTGCTTGTGTTGACATGCGACTCATTGCTCTACAGAATTAGCATCAAGCACATCAGTACGTAGCATCAACAGGTTAGTGTTCATGACGAACGTGGTTTTGCAGTCAGTGCAATGTTTACAAATGCGGAGTTGGCAGATGCCCATTTGATGTATGGATTAGCACGGGGCAATAGCCGTGGCGCGGTACGTTTGTACCGAGACAGATTTCCAGAACGAAGGTGTCCCTTAGGGAGCACGGAACATTCCAGGCTATGACTCGCGACTGGGGAAGACCTAGAACGACGAGGACACCTGCAATGGACGAGGCAATTCTTCGTGCAGTTGACGATAACCCTAGTGCCAGCGTCAGAGTTGCTGCTGTACAAGGTAACGTTGACCACGTCACTGTATGGAGAGTGCTACGGGAGAACCAGTTGTTTCCGTACCATGTACAGCGTGTGCAGGCACTATCAGCAGCTGATTGGGCTCCACGGGTACACTTCTGCGAATGGTTCATCCAACAATGTGTCAATCCTCATTTCAGTGCAAATGTTCTCTTTACGGATGAGGCTTCATTCCAACGTGATCAAATTGTAAATTTTCACAATCAATATGTGTGGGCTGACGAGAATCCGCACGCAATTGTGCAATCACGTCATCAACACAGATTTTCTGTGAACGTTTGGGCAGGCATTGTTGGTGATGTCTTGATTGGGCCCCATGTTCTTCCACCTACGCTCAATGGAGCACGTTATCATGATTTCATACGGGATACTCAACCTGTGCTGCCAGAGCAAGTGCTTTACAAGTACGACACAACATGTGGTTCATGCACGATGGAGTTCCTGCACATTTCAGTCGAAGTGTTCGTACGCTTCTCAACAACAGATTCGGTGACCGATGGATTGGTAGAGGCGGACCAATTCCATGGCCTCCGCGCTCTCCTGACCGCAACCCTCTTGACTTTCATTTATGGGGGCATTTGAAAGCTCTTGTCTACGCAACCCTGGTACCAAATGTAGAGACTCTTGGTGCTCGTATTGTGAACGGCTGTGATACAACACGCCATTCTCCAGGGCTGCATCAGCGCATCTGGGATTCCATGCGACGGAGGGTGGATGCATGTATCCTCGCTAACGGAGGACGTTTTGAACATTTCCTGTAACGAAGTGTTTGAAGTGACGCTGGTACGTTTTGTTGCTGTGTGTTTCCATTCCATGATTAGTGTGATTTGAAGAGAAGTAATAAAATGAGCTCTAACATGGAAATTAATCGTTTCCGGACACATGTCCACATAACCTATTTTCTTCCTTTGTGTGTGAGGAATGTTTCCTGAAAGTTTGGCCGTACCTTTTTCTAACACCCTGTATACCACATTTGGGTTTTACAGTATCCAGATATATATATATATATATATATATATATATATATATATATATATATATATGACTGACCTTAATTCTAGTGAGTAGCTTGTTTATTATGGAGGGAATGATGGAAGATTATTGTTTTTATGTACTGCTTGTTTCCACTCTAGTTAAGGAGAAACAGTATTTTGTACCACTTAGCCTCAAGATTTAACAAATTCCGATAAAGCTGTATCATCTCCCAGAGTCTTCCATTTCTGCATACAGTAAACGGCTATCTGTAGACGCTTCATCCGCTAGACCTTCCGGAATGGCGCTATTTGCACAATCAGCTTTCGGTGTTTTCTACAAAAATGAGAAATAATATCTACCGGAAGTTGAGCCATACCACCTGAGAAGATGTCAACACGCACCTGCCACTACATGCCAACAACATACCTGCCGATCCCACACTGCTCCCGATCGTCGAACTACTATCGTGATACAACAGGTATCTCCTGAGCGGGCGAACGCTCACGTCACTGGTAATCCCAGCCACTGGACATGTGTAGAATTTGATATCTGAGCGTCAGTTATCTAAAGCGAGTAGTAAAAAGGAACAGTTACAGATGACTGCAGCAACTTTGGGATTATTATCGTTATTTTTGATTCCACATTGCAATCCAGCTCTTGCTGCGGTTTCTGAAGTCATCGTTAGATGTCGAGTGCAGTAATGCACTTGGTCTCAAACATTGGTCGATTATTTTTGCCGTTTTATCGGGATGTTGTTGCAAACGTTTCTCAGTTTCTAAAGCCTTCTTACTGTTTTGCTATTCATTAAACCGTTAAGATACAGGCTCCCAGATAGATGCTATTTTTCTTGACTTCCGGAAGGCGTTCGATACAGTTCCGCACTGTCGCCTGATAAACAAAGTAAGAGCCTACGGAATATCAGACCAGCTGTGTGGCTGGATTGAAAAGTTTTTAGCAAACAGAACACAGCACGTTGTTATCAATGGAGAGACGTCTACAGACGTTAAAGTAACCTCTGGCGTGCCACAGGGGAGTGTTATGGGACCATTGCTTTTCACAATATATATAAATGACCTAGTAGATAGTGTCGGAAGTCCCATGCGGCTTTTCGTGGATGATGCTGTAGTATACAGAGAAGTTGCAGCATTAGAAAATTGTAGCGAAATGCAGGAAGATCTGCAGCGGATAGGCACTTGGTGCAGGGAGTGGCAACGGACCCTTAACATAGACAAATGTAATGTATTGCGAATACATAGAAAAAAGGATCCTTTATTGTATGCCTTATATGATAGCGGAACAAACACTGGTAGCAGTTACTTCTGTAAAATATCTGGGAGTATGCGTGCGGAACGATTTGAAGTGGAATGATCACATAAAATTAATTGTTGGTAAGGCGGGTACCGGGTTGAGATTCATTGGGAGAGTCCTTAGAAAATGTAGTCCATCAACAAAGGAGGTGACTTACAAAACACTCGTTCGATCTCTACTTGAGTATTGCTCATCAGTGTGGGATCCGTACCAGATCGGGTTGACGGAGGAGATAGAGAAGATCCAAAGAAGAGCGGCGCGTTTCGTCACAGGGTTATTTGGTAACCGTGATAGCGTTACGGAGATGTTTAGAAAACTCAAGTGGCAGACTCTGCAAGAGAGGCGCTCTGCATCGCGGTGTAGCTTGCTGCCGGCCGAAGTGGCCGTGCGGTTAAAGGCGCTGCAGTCTGGAACCGCAAGACCGCTACGGTCGCAGGTTCGAATCCTGCCTCGGGCATGGATGTTTGTGATGTCCTTAGGTAAGTTAGGTTTAACTAGTTCTAAGTTCTAGGGGACTAATGACCTCAGCAGTTGAGTCCCATAGTGCTCAGAGCCATTTGAACCATTTGAACCACACCCGTCATCTGAAGCAAAGAGCTCTTCGCAACGAGAGTGGCGCATTGTCAGAAGAGATTACGTGTTCTGGGTTTCCCTTAGACACATTTCTAGTGCAGTACGGATAACAGATGCCTCACAGAGTGAACGTGAAATGATGCGACAACAGGAGACACACTGAAGTTGTAGTGTGCGGATTTTGGGCAAATCGTCTAAATTGCCCACTGATTTATCGTGAAAGACCAAATGCAATGTGGCGTTCAGCCGCAACGAAACCGTGCCAAAAATTTGATTAAGGCCGCACAGAGGTGGATAATGCTGATCGGGAAGGAAGGCCATTGGTATCGACCAGAGAGCACAACGTCCAGGCAGTCCAAAAAAGAGGAAGGAAGATCAGAGTTTAACGTCCCGTCGACAGCGAGGTCATTAGTGGTCGAGCATACAATCTCGAATTACGAAAGATTGAGGAATGTAATCGGCCGCGCCCTTTTTTGAAGGAACCATTCCAGCACTTGCCTGAAGCGATTTACATAAACCACGGAGTTAAATCTGGATGGCTGAAAGGTGATTTGAAACTTCGTCCTCCCGAATACGAGTCCAATGTTCGAACAGCTACGTCAGCTCCCAGGCGATAGAACAGCTTCGGAGGGAAAGAGATTTTCCAACGATAAAGACGATCACCCAACGGCTCTAGACCTTCCTGAGCGGAACATCGGATTTTTATCTTTGAGGAACTGAAGGACTGGTAGGACGCTCCGACCGTTGTGTACGGAGACTTGGTGACTATTTTGAAAAGTAGTGTCATGTACGAAATCTCTTCAGCAATGTTCGCAGCTTTGTCCATATAAGTTTTCTACGCTTACCTTTTACTTAGTGCTCTCCTCCACAATTGATACACCAACGCCGTTTCTAAAGTCTTGGTACGTATCTTGCTGGATCGCGCGAAGCGCCGTCTGCGAATTTTCTTTTATCTCGTCTATCGTTGCAAATCTTCGTCCTTTCGACGGGGGTTTCAAATTTGGAAGTAAAAAAACTCCGCAGGGGCCAGGTGTGGAGAATACGGAGGATGCCGTGCGGTTCTAAGCGCTTCAGTTTGGAACCGCGTGACCGCTACGGTCGCAGGTTAGAATCCTGCCTCGGGCATGGCTGTGTGTGATGTCCTTAGGTTAGTTAGGTTTAAGTAGTTCTAAGTTCTAGGGGACTGATGACCTCAGTAGTTAAGTCCCATAGTGCTCAGAGCCAATACGCAGGATGAGGCAGCACACTGGTTTTTTTCTTCTTATTCTTCCTTTTTTTTTTCAATAGTATCGCACCAACAGGGATGAATGTTCGGGTGCGTCATCGTCATGCAAGAGCCGTGAACTGTCTCGCCACATTTCAGACCGTTTCCTTCTCACATGTTCTCGTAAGCGTCGCAACACGTCCCGATAGTACGATCGATTAACAATTTGTCCCTCTGGCGCGAATTCATGGTGTACTAATCCTCCAAGGTCAAAGAAAGCTATCAGCATGGCTTTTGATCTTACCTAACGAGCTTGTATTGGTCTTGGAAAACCTTTCACGACCCATTGTGAAAATCTGAACCTTTACCTGAAGACCATAACCGTAGACCCACGTCTCATTGGCTCTAAGCACTATGGGACTTAACATCTATGGTCATTAGTGCCCTAGAACTTAGAACTACTTAAATCTAACTACCCTAAGGACATCACACGACACCCAGTCATCACGAGGCAGAGAAAATCCCTGACCTCGCCGGGAATCGAACCCGGGAACCCGGGCGCGGGAAGCCCACGTCTCATTCCAAGATATGATTCTCTTAAGGAACATCTCGTTCTCATTTCTGCAGTCCAAAAGCTCTACATTGATTACGAGGCGAAGGTCTTTCTGGTCTTGACTCATGAACGGCGGGACCAACTTGGCAGCAAAACGATGCATTTCAAGCTGCTGTGTTAGGATATCATGACAAGATCCAACTGTAATGGTACGGTCTTCTGCAATCTCTCGGACAGTCAGTCTTCGATTGGCGCGCACAATTTCGTTGACTTTCCTCACACGAGCGTCGTCGGTAGGCGTCGAAGGGCGTCCTGAACGAGCGTCATCTTTAACTTCCGTCCGGCCATTTTTAAACCGTGTGAACCGTACGTAACAGTGAGTACGGCTTAAACACTCGTCACCGTAGGCATCTTGCATCATTTAGTGTGTCTTTATAAAGGTTTTTGAGTTTGACGCAAAATTTAATACAGAGGCGTTGCTTCTCTAACTCTGCCATCTCGAAATTCGCAACCTGTGCGACATAACGTTCTACTAAATACAGCACTGAACAATAACTAACAGACATGCAACAATGAAGCTTCCGGCAGTTACACATTAAACATGTTGTGACTTGGCAATACAGCCAAGCCACTAGGAGGTAGCCGAAAGGCACGCGTTTAAGCTCACGCAGGATGGCGTAAGGTCTGGAACAGTTAAAGGAATTGAGTCTAGTAAAAAAAGTACGTAGCTTCGGGAATACTTAACTTTAATCCATAAATGGTAAACATCGGTCTGACGGTACGTGCATCACAAGATAAATAGCAAATGATAATGGCGCCTTGCTAGGTCGTAGCAAATGACGTAGCTGAAGGCTATGCTAACTATCGTCTAGGCAAATGAGAGCGTAATTTGTCAGTGAACCATCGCTAGCAAAGTCGGCTGTACAACTGGGGCGAGTGCTAGGAAGTCTCTCTAGACCTGCCGTGTGGCGGCGCTCAGTCTGCAATCACTGACAGTGGCGACACGCGGGTCCGACGTATACTAAAGGACCGCGGCCGATTTAAAGGCTACCACCTAGCAAGTGTGGTGTCTGGCGGTGACACCACAAAACACAGGCGTGTGCCTATGCCAACCGCATTTCGCTCCAACATACCACTGGCTCGAAATTACGTATGTTCCGGAATTTTTTGAACAGATTTCATATATGCGGCACTTTGAAGTGTAACGCATCAGTCAATAAAATTTACTTGGCCTGTCATAATAACGTGTAACTTAATTTTTCAAGTTCCCTCGTATGTCGACGCAGCATGCCTGTAATGGGTTACGCAGCGTCAATTTGCTTCTCGCTATCCACAAAGTTCGGACCGCAACGCCCTTTGTTGAATTGTCAATCGTCTATTCTTGGCCACAAGAATACTTTCTACCTTCTTCATCACTATATGACGGCTGTCTGGTGAGTGTGAGATTCCATTGTACCACGACTTACTTGTCACGTTTAATTAATGTTGGAGATGAGAGGGGGATTAATTACTCTTTGTGGTCGAGTGCGGCATGCTGAAGATCGTATTTCACTTTCTATGTCTTCCTTCTACATACCTTTCTCACGACTGATGGAACTGCATGTTTTTTTTTCTGAAGTAAGGGACATCTGTATTGTTCTTTTTCATGGTACCACATACGACTGCTACATTACTTTAAAGTCAGTAATTCCTTCCAGCTCAGTAAGCCTAAACTAACAGCATTTTATATTTTTGTACAGTCGTCACGTTTACCTATCAGAGCAGGATGCACTGAACATTTATAATCGGCGAATCGCTCTGACTTGTATGACACGTGGAAAATCCAAACCATGCATTCCTACAATGTCCTTGGAACGCATATCACATAAATGTACTTGCAAATGATCTTTTGGCTCTCGGTCATTAGCTTCCAAGCAGCCTCCAAACCTCGTCAGCATCCAACGACATAGCAACCTAAACACCTGCGCTGTGCCAATCTTATGGTCTTGGTAATTAGAAGACTACAGCACAATCAGCTGACCACATTTCTGCGTGCTACTCAGAAGGATATGGATTGCTCAGCCTGTAAAATTTTGATACGTCACTTGGTAACTCCTGTATGTATGTGGCTGAATACTGGTGCATCTATACATATGGCTGTAAAACCCAAATCTGGTTTTTGCATAATATCCGCATGTTATTTCTAGATTAGGTGTTCCAGCCTTTTAGCGTACTTGGGCCACGTTGGAAGAGGGCGAGTATTTTTAGGCGGCACATAATAAACTTAGCACTGACAATAACAGCTGGAAAAAGGGGTCGGAGGTATACAGTTGAAACATGTAAGTAATTTAGAATTTATTAATTTATGATTCTCTAGTCTAAAACAGCAAGTTGGAATTAATTTCTGTTTTATTTATGAGACTCAATTAATAACATTATCTAAAGGTACTTTATCACAACTGTAGCGAGATAACACAGGATTTCCTTGTATTTCCATAAATTAATTTCATTAAACGTCTCTAAAACTGTAGTTCCGCAGTTTCAGCTGAAGTAGCCATAAGCACGTGCGACGGGTTGGCCGGTTATAAGAACGGGACACTGGATCATAGAACTAATGTAACATTTGACTATATATATATATATATATATATATATATATATATATATATATATATATATATATCTGACGGGTAGGAGTGTTAAGAAGGGGATGGACAAAATCATAGAACTAATGTAACATTTGACTATATATATATATATATATATATATATATATATATATATATATCTGACGGGTAGGAGTGTTAAGAAGGGGATGGACAAAATCATAGAACTAATGTAACATAATATATATATATATATATATATGACGAATGTCTACGCACCAAGGGGAGACATGATTTGTGAACGTCCGACAAAGGTACATGAATGATCAAATTTTTCTTTTAGTTGGATACGAGACTGCAACTCTGTGTATTCCATCCGAAAATCTTCTGGCAACGTGTCTATATTGTCTGTAAAATTTTGATTATTTTATCGAAAATCCTGTGTCAGTATTTCAATTTCTTTTTTTGACCGCAGCATTTTGCTACATTCTGTATTATTTTACGGGTCTTACTGTGCGTAACAGGCCTACGAAGCGTCACTGGAATTACGGACAGCGGCTGACTTCCATTTGTGACCTCTCATCTTCAGTCACAGCTTGATCAAACATGGTGGTAACAGCGTTGCGTTGTCTACTGTTAGTTCACATTGGTTGACAGTACTTCAAACGGTGACTTCTGACATGTATTGGCAAGTAGCGACCAGAGACACGGTCCACGCTGTTGCGACCGGACGGTACAGTATAACCACGTTATAAAGAACTTTCTCTGCAGTGGATGGGCAGTGAGGAGAATGGGCCTGATGACCACTGCGAGGCGGCGAAGGGAAAGGGAAGCAGCTCGATCCGCCAAGTACAGTAAAGTAATAACACGTTTTGATTTGTACCGACCATCTGCTGTGATAGAAATTGCGCACGAAAGTTATGAGATTTCGTAGAAGCCTGTTACAGAGACGTTCGTGGTCAAATGGATTCTTATTTGTAGCAGATGGATATGATACCAAATTGAACCTGTTATGACAGAATTACGGTACTGTTAGATAGCAAACAACGACAGTAATTACAAGCACATGAAGGTACTAACTTTTATCAACTTATAGTGCTCAGAGCTACGGTGAAAGAGGGTCTTTATCACAACTGTACTGAAACAATGTGGAATTTCTTTGTCATTTAATAAATTAATTTCACTTCG
The DNA here is from genome assembly GCF_021461385.2 of Schistocerca piceifrons. Lineage (NCBI taxonomy): Eukaryota > Metazoa > Arthropoda > Insecta > Orthoptera > Acrididae > Schistocerca > Schistocerca piceifrons. Next base: position 37,053,031 of record NC_060143.1, read on the forward strand.
CAGTTGTAACTGAGACAGCCGTAAGATATTAGATCAGCGCTTCTGACGTATTGGCCGGTTACAAGAACGAGAGCCTGCTGGTTCAAGTAGATCACAGGCGGCAGTGTTAAGAACGGGAGGGATCAGTGAGAAAACATCCAATCTATCATCTGTCATCGAAATTTTATGGATTATTTTTTCCCGATCGTTTAATAGTAGAATGGGTGGGTGAGGATAGCTCAGTGACTTCGCTCGTGGCCTACTCTTTGGATGTCACCTGAGTAACAAATCTATCAGGGACATTTCAGCCGTTCTAAAGGTGTCCAGAACTGGCGGTGACGTTATTGTGCAGTGGAAACGCGAAAAAATAGCACAACTAAAGCAAGACCAGGCATCCGCAGCTCGTGGTCGTGCGGTAGCGTTCTCGCTTCCCGCGCCCGGGTTCCCGGGTTCGATTCCCGGCGGGGTCAGGGATTTTCTCTGCCTCGTGATGACTGGGTGTTGTGTGATGTCCTTAGGTTAGTTAGGCTTAAGTAGTTCTAAGTTCTAGGGGACTGATGACCATAGCTGTTAAGTCCCATAGTGCTCAGAGCCATTTGAACCAGGCAGATGTCTTGTACCGACAGACAGGGAGGACTGAGCATTGTGGTAGGTGGCTGTAAAGCAGCAGTCCAGCTTGCATAAAGACTATTAGTAAAGAGTTAAAAATAATGGGGTACAACGGAAATGCAGTGTGGCTAGGGCCTCCCGTCGGGTAGACCGTTCACCTGGTGCAAGTGTTTCGAGTTGACGCCCCTTTGGCGACTTGCGTGTCGATGGGGGTAAAACGATGATGAGAAGGACAACACAACACCCAGTCCCTAAGCGGAGAAAATCTCCGACCCAGCCGGGAATCGAAACCAGGCCGTCAGGCATGACATTCCGTCGCGCTGACCACACAGCTACCGGGGGCGGACGTGAGCTGCAATGATCAAGCGGCTCCTCAAATGGCGCTTTAGGTGGTGTAAAGAGCCACGCTACAGGGCAGTGGATGACGAAACGGGTGATTTGGAGCGATGAATCACGCTATATCCTATGTCAGTTCAGTGGAAGGGTCTGGATTTGGCGATTACCTGGACAGCCGTCATGTGTAGTGCCAACAGTTCAAAGTAAAGTATGTAGGAGTTGGTGTTCCGGTATTGGGATGTTTTTCGTGGTTGAGATGTGATCACTTATTTCGCTTAAAAGTGTTAAATGCAGAAGCATGTGAATGCATTTTGCAGCATTGTGTACTGCGAACAAATAGAGGAACAGATCTGAAATCTGACAATGCATGCCGGCCGGGGTGGCCGAGTGGTTCTAGGCGCTACAGTCTGGAACCGCGCGACCGCTACGGTCGCAGGTTCGAATCCTGCCTCCGGCATTGGTGTGTGTGATGTCCTTAGGTTAGTTAGGTTTAAGTAGTTCTAGGTTCTAGGGGACTGATGACCTCCGAAGTTAAGTCCCATAGCACTCAGATCCATTTTTCTGACAATGCATCTCTCCGTGAAGCAGCAGTTGTGAAGCAATGGTTTGCGGACAATAACATTCCTGAAATGCGCTGCCCTATCCATAGCACAGACATAATCACAGCGGACCACCTTTGAGATGAGTTAGAACGTGGACTTCGCTCTATTCTCCAGCGGCCTACATCACTAACTTCTCCGGTTCCGGCTCTTGAGGGAGAATGGGTGAAAAATGGTTCAAATGGCTCTGAGCACTATTGCGACTTAACTTCTGAGGTCATCAGTCGCGTAGAACTTAGAACTAATTAAACCTAACTATCCTAAGGACATGACACACATCCATGCCCGAGGTAGGATTCGAACCTGCGACCGTAGCGGTCGCTCGGCTCCAGACTGTAGCGCCCAGAACCGCACGGCCACTCCGGCCGGCCAGAATGGGTGATTTGGTGCGATGAATCACGCTACATCCTATGGCAGTTCAGTAGAAGGGTCTGGGAAATGGTAAAAGCTCAGGAGAAGACTCAGTCGATCCAGAGCTGTTTAACTTACCTAGTACCTCTGGGGAAATATGACCCCATACGCACATCGGAAATATTTATCTCCCTTGTTTCCAAAACTACACTACTGGCCTACACAGACACCTCACTGAAAGCGGCTCACTGAAAGCGTCCCCAGTACAGTTCAAGCCGAAATTCAGGACCAATTACTTGTATTTATGAGACCAGTTATACCTTCTGCTTGGGCTCTGCGGGAGCAGTATGTAGGCTAAAGGCTGTTGATAGTTCCCCACCTGTCGGTGTTCCTAGTGGAAGGTAGTACCGAATGCCGTACCGTATGCTGCACTACGGAGCGGAAGTACAGGGTTATTACAAATGATTGAAGCGATTTCACAGCTCTACAATAACTTTATTATTTGAGATATTTTCACAATGCTTTGCACACACATACAAAGACACAAAAAGTTCTTTTAGGCATTCACAAATGTTCGATATGTGCCCCTTTAGTGATTCGGCAGACATCAAGCCGATAATCAAGTTCCTCCCACACTCGGCGCAGCATGTCCCCATCAATGAGTTCGACAGCATCGTTGATGCGAGCTCGCAGTTCTGGCACGTTTCTTGGTAGAGGGGGTTTAAACACTGAATCTTTCACATAACCCCACAGAAAGAAATCGCATGGGGTGAAGTCGGGAGAGCGTGGAGGCCATGACATGAATTGCTGATCATGATCTCCACCACGACCGATCCATCGGTTTTCCAATCTCCTGTTTAAGAAATGCCGAACATCATGATGGAAGTGTGGTGGAGCACCATCCTGCTGAAAGATGAAGTCGGCGCTGTTGGTCTCCAGTCGTGACATGAGCCAATTTTCCAGCATGTCTAGATACACGTGTCCTGTAACGTTTTTGTCGCAGAAGAAAATGGAGCCGTAAACTTTAAACCGTGAGATTGCACAAAACACATTAACTTTTGGTGAATTGCGAATCTGCTGCACGAATGCGTGAGGATTCTCTACCGCCCAGATTCGCACATTGTGTCTGTTCACTTCACCATTAAGAAAAAACGTTGCTTCATCACTGAAAACAAATTTCGCACTGAACGCATCCTCTTCCATGAGCTGTTGCAACCGCGCCGAAAATTCAAAGCGTTTGACTTTGTCATCGGGTGTCAGGGCTTGTAGCAATTGTAAACGGTAAGGCTTCTGCTTTAGCCTTTTCCGTAAGATTTTCCAAACCGTCGGCTGTGGTACGTTTAGCTCCCTGCTTGCTTTATTCATCGACTTCCGCGAGCTACGCGTGAAACTTGCCCGCACGCGTTCAACCGTTTCTTCGCTCACTGCAGGCCGACCCGTTGATTTCCCCTTACAGAGGCATCCAGAAGCTTTAAACTGCGCATACCATCGCCGAATGGAGTTAGCAGTTGGTGGATCTTTGTTGAACTTCGTCCTGAAGTGTCGTTGCACTGTTATGACAGACTGATGTGAGTGCATTTCAAGCACGACATACGCTTTCTCGGCTCCCGTCGCCGTTTTGCCTCACTGCGCTCTCGAGCGCTCTGGCGGCAGAAACCTGAAGTGCGGCTTCAGCCGAACAAAACTTTATGAGTTTTTCTACGTATCTGTTGTGTGTCGTGACCATATGTCAATGAATGGAGCTACAGTGAATTTATGAAATCGCTTCAATCATTTGTAATAGCCCTGTACTTGACATTTAGATAGAGGTGGACCCGCTACGTGCCTTGTAGCTGACTGCGACGCTCGGACGACCCGAATCGTGCACAGCTCAAGGTTTTGCAGCGAAAGGCGGACAGCGAACGCTCCGTACGCACATTCCTCTCCGTGTGTCGAACCCCGCCGGCTGGTGCCGTGTTGACGGTTCAACAGCCGTCCGCCGTCTACCGCGCCGTTCTTCCAGGGGGCGTCGGCGCATGTTGGCGGTGGAGGCATCCAAGTCCAGCAGCACCACCTAGCGACCATGCCGGCCTCTCTTATGCCAGTCCGCTTGTTTAACGTGCCAAACAACACAACCTATGGTCTCAAACATGAGAGCCTCTTACAATCCAAATGTCAGGGGATGATTCAAGGGAAATCGTCTATAAGTATTAAACAAAATAAAAAAAAGTGGTAAAAGCTCAGGAGAAGACTCAGTCGATCTAGAGCTGCTTAACCTTCCTAGTACCACTGAGGTCAATATGACCCCATACGCACATCGGAAATATTTATCTCCCTTGTTTCCACAACTATTATTTTGAAAACATATGCCTTGCTCCCTCTTGCAAGGTGAACACGGCAAGTGCTATAACCCGATTTCCCAGAAACTTCGCTCAGTGGAAGAGGGGTCAAAGTAAGCGAACATGCGTCTCGCCTTATCCGTAGATACTCGTCCGTTTCCATGAGAACGACGGTCAAAGTTTTCGAGGTGCTGTATGTGCCTTTCAGTGAGTAATTAGTTCAGCCGACGCCGTGGCACAGTCGGCAACGGCGCAGCTTCACAGTCTTGCGCCACGAGTTCGAAATCCGATTATTATTTTTATTTTCGTTTTTCGTTTATCAATCCATAGTCTCAGAAGATTACTACACAAATGTTTCGACTGTATGCTGAAATAACGTCATCATTCGTCTGCTTATTGTATGTCTGTTGAATGAATTAAAAATTAAAGAAGAGAGAAAATTATCTAAAATTGTTTTAGGTGACATTTGTGTAGCGTATCTTGATTCATAACCAGCTGCAAGCGGCATATTTCGGTGAAGTGATCCGTTACGCGTGGTTTGGCGGTAAAATGTTGCCAACGAGTGAAATCATCAGCAATGTTAACACTTCTTTCCCGAATGTGATTCATGCGAAGAAATGTCGTTGTGACTCGCCTTCTCGCAATGCTCGTGGTATTGGAATTTCTATGATTCGAATGTTTCAACGATCGGTATCATCCTAGGGAATGCACCGAATCTCCCCGAAGAATAAACATATGAATAAAATGTAAGAATTTATATAAGAATTGATATCAGAATGAATTATAAGTGTTGTGGATTGGCAAGACAGCCAACCCACTATGAGAGGAAGCCGAAAGGCACGCGTTTTAGCTCACGCAGGCTGGCGTGAGGTCTGGAACAGGACAATGAAATGAGACAACAAAAAAACGTACGTAGCTGCTGGAATACTTAACTTTAATCCATAATTGGTGAACATCGCTCTTGACGGTACATGTTTTACAGCATCAACAGTAACTAGTAATAGCGCCTTGCTAGGTCGTAGCAAATGACGTAGCTGAAGGCTATGCTAACTATCGTCTCGGCAAATGAGAGCGTATTTTGTCAGTGAACCATTGCTAGCAAAGTCGGCTGTACAACTGGGGCGAGTGCTAGGAAGTCTCTCTAGACCTGTCGTGTGGCGGCGCTCGGTCTGCAATCACTGATAGTGGCGACACGCGGGTCCGACGTATACTAACGGACCGCGGCCGCTTTAAAGGCTACCACCTAGCAAGTGTGGTGTCTGGCGGTGACACCACAATAAGAATGTGAAAAATTAAACGATTCTTATCCCTAAAAATACCATACACACAGATATTATGTAATAAATCTATTATATTTATTGTGAAACCCGACTTCGATTTTACAATTAATTTAACGCTCTTGTACCTGCTAACTTGATAAGAAACATTCGTATAGATATGCGGACATGGACAGATGAAAAATAAATAAATAAATAAAACAATAATCGATTTCGAGCACTGGGATAAAAAACGACAAGCGGAAACACTACCCAGTGTTGCTGAAATAATTGCGCGCTAAAATGTACATACAGTACCCCCGAAAACACCGACCGTCGTTCTCACGGAAATGGTAGAATATCTACGGATACTCCGTGACGTGTACTCGCTTATTTTGACACCTCTTCCACTGAGCGAAGTTTCTGAGAAATCGGGTTATTGCCCTTGTCGTATTCTCATCGTGATTCAATTGTATCCAATAATGTTTCGTTCACTTTTAATATACAAAAAATTACAATTTATTGATCGTTTTTTGCATTCAGTACTACTGGGCTCAATTTTATCCAGTCTATATTTCTTTTTCTTTCTCGAGTTTAATAATTGTGAAAATAGAACGAAGACCGTTGTATCGAGTAACTGTATTGTATATTTTTATGTCAGTTCATTAAAATACTGCCAGTGTATCCCGTGTGAATTACTTTGGGGTCTACGTGTTCTCAGGTAGTCGGCGAAACAAAAATATACTGGTGGAAAGAAGGTTAAATGTGCTCGAAAGCCATTCACAGACAAATTCTGAAACTTCCTAAATGTTATCTGGCCAGGAGATACTACAACTATGATCTGAAATAACTGATTTGTCATTCGTCTCTTCAAACAATGATTTCTGAAAAATTGTGATAGCAACTTAGTAACAAGCTTGTTGAACTTGTCATGTAAAACTTCTGGCACTGTCATAAAAAATATATTGTACAAGCAGTATAAACCCATTATGGATGAGGAGCAAAATGGCTTTCGAGAAGCAAGATTATGCTGTAATGCCAACTTTTCCTTTACATAACTAAAAGATCAGTAATAATTTAATCTTGAAATTCTTATTGCCTCTGTCGGCTTCGAAATTACTTTTGACTAATTCAACAGAGATTGTTACCGATTCTGACAAATGACCACGTTCCCCACCTACTTATCGACAACATACGAGGGTTGGAACTTTAATACTGGCAACTATTTATTTACAGCTCATACAGAACAGTTATGTGTTTAAAAGTTTTACTGACCTTCAAAGTAGTCATCAGCATTGTGTATAACTCGTTGCCAGCGATGTGGAAGTCGTAGGATACTCTTAGCAGTGCCAGTTGTGTTGACAGTTCGAGCGGCGCGGTCTACTGCCCGACGAATTTGCAACAGTTCTGAAGCGAATGCCGTGAAGCGTTTCCCCCAGTTTAGAAATCGAATAGAACTCACGAGGGCTTAAGTCAGGGGAGTACAGGAGGTGGTACAGCACTCAGCAGTCCCATCAGTCAAACAAATCAGTAACAGATTGCACTGTAAGTGCTTGAGCATTGTTCTGCAAAATGATGGTCAGGTCCTGTAGAAGGTGTCATCACTTCTGTCTCTAAGCTGGTCGTAGGTTGTGGTCCAAAAATATATTTCAGTTTTATCACGATTTGGTATTATCTCACATATTGTATGTCAAGAAGGAGGGAAAATCGAATCATTTGGAACATTAGGTATAATTTCCGCCATATTATCAATTGGATTAATAGGATTTATTGTATAAACACACCATATATTTACAGTACGAATGGATGTTGATATACGGGCATACTTCACATCAGCAACAATAATTATTGCTATACCTATAGGTACTAAGGTGTTCAGATGACAACTTACATTATCTGGAACTAAATTCTAGTTTAACCCGCCGTTTCTATGAGCGCTAAGACTTATTTTCTTTTTCAGCATGGGTGGATTAAGAGGTCTAGTATTAGTAAACTCATCTGTTGATATTTTACCCCATCAAACTTACCTGTTCGTCTAAAATTGTGAGCCATATGTTTGTGACTATTACAGCGCCATCTATCACAAAGCGAAAAAAGTGGTCCAACTAAAACATTCATATTTCTTTACGTAATACACGAATATGTCATAAAAATGGGGGTTCTTATTTAAAAAAAAAAAAAAACGCAGTTGCTATCCGTTTGACCTATGGCAGTGCCATCTAGCGGGTCAACCATAGCGACATCTGGTTTCTCCCTTCAAGCTAGACAAGTTTCGTCTTTGTAGTTTTTTCGTTTAATGCTTATTTCGTGAGATATTTAGCCCGGTCACTATCAATGGACCACCCCAGGTCTCGAAATGTTGTTGACCGATTTTTACACGGGGCTCTGATGAACGTTCGGACCGACATAGGTTGTATATTTTTGTAATACATAACATATATAAATATATATGTTATATATTAGGGGGAAACGTTGTTACCAAAAACCTAGAAAAGATCTTGCGGAGTTATTGCATTTTTTATACGATTCCCTACTGAATATTCATACGGAATGGACATAGATAGTGGGGAGGGAAACATCGACCGAGAGAGGAAGGGAGGAGGCTATTTACAGAGAGATGGTGGGAGGAGGAGATGTACGGAGGTACTGAGCATTCAGACGGAAATGGACATGGAGAGGAAAGAGAGGGAGATGCACAAGGAGAGGAGGGTAGGAGGTTATTCACAGAGAGTTTGGGGTGGGGGGGGGGGGCTGGAAGATTTACGGAGCGAGAGAGGGGAAGAGGGGGGAGGCAACGAATTTAGGATGCATATGCGCTTCCCATACATATATAGCAACTTGAAGAATTGTCGGGTTCGTTAGTTCTGGATATACACTGAAGTGCCAAAGAAACTGGTGTAGGCATGTGTATTCAAATACAGAGTTTCGTAAACAGGCAGAATACGGCGCTGCGATCGGCAACGTCTACTTAAGACAAAAAATGTCTGGCACAGTTCTTAGGTCGGTTACTGCTGCTATAACGGCAGGTTATCAGGATTTAATTGAGTTTGAACGTCCACGCAACAGCAATCTCCGAGGTATTGACGAAATGGGGATTTTCCCGTACGTCCATTTCACGAGAGAAACGTATCAGGAATCCGGCAAAACATCAAATCTCCGACATCGCTGCGGCTGGAAAAATATCCTGCAAGAACGGGACCAACAACTACTGAAGACAATCGTTCAGTGTGAGAAGTGCCTCCCGCCGGAGGTTCGAGTTCCCCCTCGGACATGGGCGTGTCTGTGTGTTGTTCTTCGCATAAGTTAGTTTAAGTAATAAGTAAGTCTAGGGACCGATGACCTCAGCAGTTAGGTCCCTTAGGAATTCACACACATTTGTGTCAGAAGTGCAACGCTTCCGCAAACTGCTGCATATTTCAGTGCTGGGCTATCAACAAGTGTCGGCGTGCGAACCATTCAACGAAACATCATCGATGCAGGCTTTCGGAGACGAAGGCCCACTCGTGTACCCTTGATGACTGCACGACACAAAGCTTTACTCCTCGCCTGGGCCCGTCAACACCGACATTGGACAGTTGTTGACTGGAAACATGTTGCCTTGTCAGACGAGTCTGGCTTCAATTTGTATCGAGTGGATGGACGTGTACGGGTATGGAGACAACCTCATGAAACCATGGGCCCTGAATGTCAGTAGGGGACTGTTCATGCTGGTGGGGGATCTGTAATGGTGTGGAGCGCGTGTAGTTGGAGTGATATGGGACCCCTGATACATCTAGATGTAACTCTGACAGGTGACACGTACCTAAGCATCCTGTCTGATAACCTGTATCTATTAATGTTCATCTTGCATTCCGACGAACTTGGGCAATTCCAGCAGGACAATGTGATGCCCCACACTCCACAATTGCTACAGAGTGGCTCCAGGAACACTCTTCTGAGTCTAAACACTTCTGCTGGTCACCAAACTCCCCAGACGTAAACGTTACTGACCATATAGGACGCCTTGCAACGTGCTGTTCAGAAGAGACCTCCACCCCGTCATACTCCTATGGATTTACTGACAGTCGTATAGGATTCATGGTGTCAATTCCCTCCAGCACTACTTCAGAGATAAGGTGAGTCTATCAGGTCGTGTTGTGGCACTTCTGCGTCTTTGCGGGGGTCCTACACGATATTAGGCAGTTGTACCACTTTCTTTGGCTCTTCAGTGTACGAGTATTTGGGGTGACCTATCTTAACTGCCTCACCCTTATAGCAGACTCTTGGAGATAGGTTGTTATAAACATTTCTGTCCCTCTTACCATCAGGATAACATCGTCTTATTCAATACTAAACCTGTATAAGCTGGCGGTTTACATGTTGAAACGTCCCCTTACTTAGAACAATTATACATGACTGTGCTTAAACTAACACACAATATTTTTAGCGCAACGCAATCTGACTTTCAATAATCCCTACAAAAGAATGGCCCTGACTAACATTAACCTATACGTTTCACAAATCGCTTACCTCACAAAAATCTTGGTTACTCGAACTACTGCAATACAAGGAGCGCCACTACTGCCAGCTAAATAAAAGATTCAAATTACGGAAGGCACTAACTACTGATAGGGATAGTTAGCAAATGAAAGATTTTTAATAGAGAACAAACAATGTATTTACCTTAATAGTGTTGCAAAATCATAATATATATAGCAGTTCATGTCGTCCAGTCTTACAAATTTCAAAACTCCGCAATTTCTTTCTCCATATCCACCACTGCTGGCGGCTCACCTCCAACTGCGCAACGCTACGCGCTGTTCACATCCAACTGCCCAACACTACAATGGCAGACAACAATGCAAACTAGCCACAGACTGCACACAGCACAGCCAGTGATTTTCATACAGAGCGCTACGTGACGTTGCCAATAAGAAAACATAAACAGCCTACTTACAATGTTTTGAAACAGAAAAAAAGAAGATTGGAAAAAGAACTTCACAACAAATTTGAGGCTCTCAGTAAACACGCGATGTGGTTCAAATGGTTCAAATGGCTCTGAGCACTATGGGACTCAACTGCTGAGGTTATTAGTCCCCTAGAACTTAGAACTAGTTAAACCTAACTAACCTAAGGACATCACAAACATCCATGCCCGAGGCAGGATTCGAACCTGCGACCGTAGCGGTCTTGCGGTTCCAGACTGCAGCGCCTTTAACCGCACGGCCACTTCGGCCGGCTGTGGTTTTAAGTATTCGGATAAACAGAAAAGGCAGGTCGGTAAAATTTATCCCAAAAATGGAATGTTAGGAAATGAACTGAGGCTAAATCGGTAATTTGTTGTTTCCGTTATCTGTATTTCCTTCTGTCTACACTGCGGCGAAAATGAGGTAGATCGTGAGGAAGAGCCCAGCCATCGCGTGATGAATCACTGTACCACTTATGTGGAACGACGCAAGGATACCTGTGGAAGATTGATATTCGAACCACGTTTCTGCCGACTATCAGGTGCGCATGTTAAATTGAAGAGTCCGACTGATACTACGGCAGGAATGCAACAGCTGACTCAGTGGGTTTGCTATGACAATGACGCAAAACATTGTCATACGATCACTTTAACTGACACACCAGGAATTTCTTTGGCTACTTGTCAATAGTGAATAAGAGCGATATCATACTGCTGGATTCGGAGGAACACCATTGTAAAGCGCTCTAGTCTGCAAAATTAAATTTTAGATCTTCATAGAGTTTTATGTAACTTTTTCTTACGCGTTTTACCTTTAAGCTTATTTTTCGGCTGAGGAGTCAGTCTTTATGAAAACATAAAAAACACAAAGTCTGCTGGTTTCTCTTCGCCGACATAGTTTTAAGTGCCACTTCTTACACCTCTTTCGGACATAACATGACATTATTGTTCTATGTAGAAGATATTGAGATCTGCTATACGAATACTAAGCTTTTGAATATGCAGATTAATTTCTGGAATCGGATACTGTAAATAAAAAATATATTTGCAGCTGACGACTAAATTATATTCTGAAATTTCTTGTTTCGTTTTCCATGTCGTCCTACGAACTAAATGTTTTCGGTGCCCCAACGTATGACAATTTCCCATCACAGGACCAGAAACATACTGCCATTAGATTAGTCATTCACAACGGACCTTCATAGCCAAGATCCATAAGCACACCATTTTATGACCGCTCGGTACAGATATGGTGGTGGAGGGAAGATTCAAAAAATGGTTCAGATGGCTCCGAGCACTATGGGACTTAACATCTGAGGTCATCAGTCCCCTAGAACTTAGAACTACTTAAACCTAATTAACCTAAGGACATCACACACATCCATGCCCGAGGCAGGATTCGAACCTGCGACCGCAGCAGTTGCGCGGTTCTGGACTGAAGGGCTTAGAGCCGCTCGGCCACAGCGGCCGGCTCACAGGGAAGGAGGAGAGGGGGTTAGAGAGAGGCATCTATTTTCATGGAAGGGTGAAGGTTGTAGAAAAGAACCCCACATGTTTGCGAAAGAAAGGGTGTAAAATGCAAACTTCAATAGCAAGAAAACTGTTTGCAAAAAAAAAAAAAAAAAAAAAAAAAAAAAGAGAAATACTTTAATAAATAATGTAAATTTAAGCGTTAGGGAATCTTTTCTTGAAGGTTGCTCTGTACCGAAGTTAAACGTGGACGATAAACAGTTCAGACAAGAAGGGAATAGGAGCTTTTGAAATGCAGGGCAACAGAAGAATGGCAATGGCGCCACTTGCTCACAAGAAGTGATTGATAGGATTCATCCTGAGATATTGAGGGAATCGTGAAATTGTTAAGTGAAGGAAGTTTCGGGCGGGCAGGGGGTGTAGAAATTGCAAAGGGAAACCAAGACTTGAATATAGTAATAGGTAAGGGATGTAGGCTGCCGTTGTTGAGATAAAGAAGCTTGCGCAGTACTAGCTTGGGAGAGCTGCATCAAACATGACAACAACCACCTTTAAAATGGCACTGAACACATCTCAATTGCAGTTAGGCTATTTACTACCGCCCACTGTGGCCGAGCGGTTCTAGGCGCTTCAGTCCGTAACCGCGGTGCTGCTACTATCAACAGGTTCGAATCCTGCCTCGGGCATGGGTGTGTGCGATGTCCTTAGATTAGTTAAGTTTAAGTAGTTCTAAATCTAGGGCACTGATGACCTCAGACGTTAAGTCCCATAATGCTTAGAGCCATTTGAATTTTTTTTGCTTTTTACTCAGGAAATTTATAATTACGTTAAAATGTGTCTTTACTTTATGTTAGCGATTTTTATCGGGTGTTTATAATGAAAGCGCAGCCACTGACGGTGATTCAGTGTGCGCTGTAATGAGCATATGGCAGTGAAACTTGCTAAATATGATAACACGTAAATGCGGAACCGATTCACGATGTAAAATAAATTAGTTCCAATTGAGGACACCGGATGCAAATCTGGCGCTACTCACTGTTTGTATGGCGGTACGACATCCACGATGTTATTTGACGAGCCGTAAAGCGAGTAAACAGCATTGCCATCAAGAAGAGAGATTGTGCGCTGTTACTGGAACGGTTTTATGTGAGATGCAGCAGTTACAGTGCTGCACTGAAAGTATCCCTGACTGAAAGCCGGAAGACTTAGGGGAGGAGCGACGTCACTGAATGCTTTGAAGGGGGTAGGACGTCAAACGGGCCGACCTGGAGCTGGAGAGACATCTCAGGACATTTTAATTTCCACTGTCTATACTTTTACAAATAAATTCATAAAACGTCGTTGGCATCACCAGGAAGGATTCAGGATTCACACTCAAAAGTGGAAATCCGAAAACATACAAAATAATTTTTTTTACGTGCGAAATTTCATCATTTTTTTCACTTAGTAATGGCTGCATTTGTTGCTATAGGTACAATTTTCTTCATAACTTGGAGAGATTCTTCGATGAATTTTGTACAGTATGCATACCATACTTACAGGTGTATGAAACTCTAGAATTTATTTAATTTATGTAAAAATGAATGAGCTGTTACATTTTAAACTTCATGTTTAGAAAAAAACACACATTTTATAGTTAATTACCTCAAGTTTTGCCACAGTTTTTAATAGATTCGGAAAATTCTAGAGTTTCATACACTTTTAAGTATGGTTTTTATGCTGTGCAAAATTCATCGAAGCATCTCTCTTACTTATGAAGCAAAGTGTACCTATAGCAACAAATGCTGCCATTAGTAAGTGAGAAAAATGATGAATTTTCACATGTAAAAAAATTATATTGTTATGTTTTCGAACTTTCACTACTAAGAGTGTGAATTCTGAATCCTTCCTGGTCATGCTGACAAAGTTTTATGAATTTATTTGTAAAAGTATAGACAGTGGAAATTAATATGTCCTGTGGTGCCTCTCCTGCTCCAAGTCGGCCCGTTTGACGTCCTACCCCCCCGTTGAAGAAGATGATAGTGAAGTACGAAAACATGGCTGGGCTTGCTTGGTTTGGTAGCCGGCGCAGGAAGGCGTCCTAATACCTGTGGAAGTCAGTGACCAGGTTGATGTTGCTTAGGCGTCCTAATACCTGTGGAAGTCAGTGACCAGGTTGATGTTGCTTAGGCGTCCTAATACCTGTGGAAGTCAGTGACCAGGTTGATGTTGCTTAGGCGTCCTAATACCTGTGGAAGTCAGTGACCAGGTTGATGTTGCTTAGGTGTACTAATACCTGTGGAAGTCAGTGACCAGGTTGATGTTGCTTAGGCGTCCTAATACCTGTGGAAGTCAGTGACCAGGTTGATGTTGCTTAGGCGTCCTAATACCTATGGAAGTCAGTGACCAGGTTGATGTTGCTTAGGCGTCCTAATACCTGTGGAAGTCAGTGACCAGGTTGATGTTGCTTAGGCGTACTAATACCTGTGGAAGTCAGTGACCAGGTTGATGTTGCTTAGGCGTCCTAATACCTGTGGAAGTCAGTGACCAGGTTGATGTTGCTTAGGCGTCGTAATACCTGTGGAAGTCAGTGACCAGGTTGACGTTGCTTAGGCGTCCTAATACCTGTGGAAGTCAGTGACCAGGTTGATGTTGCTTAGGCGTCCTAATACCTGTGGAAGTCAGTGACCAGGTTGATGTTGCTTAGGCGTCCTAATACCTGTGGAAGTCAGTGACCAGGTTGATGTTGCTTAGGCGTACTAATACCTGTGGAAGTCAGTGACCAGGTTGATGTTGCTTAGGCGTCCTAATACCTGTGGAAGTCAGTGACCAGGTTGATGTTGCTTAGGCGTCCTAATACCTATGGAAGTCAGTGACCAGGTTGATGTTGCTTAGGCGTCCTAATACCTGTGGAAGTCAGTGACCAGGTTGATGTTGCTTAGGCGTACTAATACCTGTGGAAGTCAGTGACCAGGTTGATGTTGCTTAGGCGTCCTAATACCTGTGGAAGTCAGTGACCAGGTTGATGTTGCTTAGGCGTCCTAATACCTATGGAAGTCAGTGACCAGGTTGATGTTGCTTAGGCGTCCTAATACCTGTGGAAGTCAGTGACCAGGTTGATGTTGCTTAGGCGTACTAATACCTGTGGAAGTCAGTGACCAGGTTGATGTTGCTTAGGCGTCCTAATACCTGTGGAAGTCAGTGACCAGGTTGATGTTGCTTAGGCGTCGTAATACCTGTGGAAGTCAGTGACCAGGTTGACGTTGCTTAGGCGTCCTAATACCTGTGGAAGTCAGTGACCAGGTTGATGTTGCTTAGGCGTCCTAATACCTGTGGAAGTCAGTGACCAGGTTGATGTTGCTTAGGCGTCCTAATGCCTGTGGAAGTCAGTGACCAGGTTGATGTTGCCGTGACTGACCATGCAGCACGTGCCTCGGGTAGCGCTAATGCTCGAGCAGTGTCACAAGAATTGGCTATTTCGTTATCAACAGTATGGAAAGTTTCGCGGTCTATATTACACTGGTAGCCGTAAAAGATCCAGAGGGTGTAGCAACTGAAACCTCATGATCCGTAGCAAAGTTCAGAATTTGCTGTTCAGTTTCTGGCATGGATCGAAGTTGATGAGATGTTGTCGGACAGTGTTCTATGAAGTGACGAGTTACATTCTGGACTACAGTGTGTAGTGAATACGCAAAGTTTGCGGTACTGTTAAACAGCGCGTTGTGCGCGAAGAACCATTGCACTCTCCATATATGACTGTGTGGTGTGGATTCACAAGCGCCTTTATTCTCGATCTGATCTTCTGTGAAGATAATACACCCAGAGACCCTGTCAGATTTATTTATTTAATCGCATGGCTAGGGCCCCCCGTTCGCCGGGTGTCGGTCTTTCAATTTGACGCCACTTCGGCGACCTGCAGTCGTTGAGGATGAGAGGATGATGGTGAGGACAGCACAACACCCAGTCCCTGGGCGGAGAAAATTCCCTGGCCCAGCCGGCAATCGAACCCGGGCCCAGAGGATTGACGCTGACCATTCAGCTACCGGGAGCGGGCCTGGCAGATGTACTGTGACGTTGTCGAGACCTCCACGTACAGCATGTGACTCCTGCTCTGGAATACCGCAGCTGTGTCGAAACCACTGTTTTCATGCAAAATGCACCAACACTTCATGTCGCTCGTGCAGTGAAAGATCTGCTTCATGCAGCCTTCCACTAACGTGTTATCTTCGGAAGTTTTCCAGATGCATGGCCTCCAAGATCACCTGATCTAAATCCACGCTACTTTCGGCACTGGCTATACCTAAAAGAACGCGTTTACCTTGGACACGTTCGGTCTCTTAACAGATATGAAGGCCAGTATACAGGAACACGTTGATGCGAGCAACTGTTGATCACGTCAGTGTTCATACTGAACGAATAGTGTAACCTGCAATTAACAATAAAATGTCCGCCCCGACAGCTGAGTGTTGCCGGCACGGTAGCTCAGCGTGTTCGGTCAGAGGGTTAGCTGCCCTCTGTAATAAAAAAAAACCAACTGAATTAACCGATCAAAGACGAACTTAAACGGGTGTTTTACGACGTCCGCCCCGAGCACATACAACGAAAAAAAGTGGTTAGCGTGACGGATTGTTGTCCTACGGGCCCGGGTTCGATTCCCGGCTGGGTCGGGTATTTTCTGCGCTCAGGGACTGGATGTTGTGCTGCCTTCATCATCATTTTATCCCCAAACGGCGCGCAGGTCGCCCAATATGGCGTCGAATGTAATAAGACCTGCACCAAGGCGGCCGGACCTGCTCCGCAAAGGGCCTTCCGACCAATGACACCAAACTCTCATTTCCATTTCCAATAATAAAATCGACACTATGCCTTTTTCGTTCGTAATTTTCTGACGATGTCTCGTTCCTACTCCTTTAGATATGGAAACATTTCTATACATCTTTCTTGCATTCACTGTGCCAGATTTGCACTTCGTGGCTAAAATTTGAACTTTTTTTTTCAGCCTAAATAGGCTCCCCATTAACGTATTATGTACCAAGTTTCGCTGCCATACGATAATTATACCCTACGGTAGATCTCTGTGAGTAGCCCCAAAAATGGTTCAAATGGCTCTGAGCATTATGGGACTTAACATCTGTGGTCATCAGTCCCCTAGAACTTAGAACTACTTAAACCTAACTAACCTAAGGGCATCACGCACATCCATGCCCGAGGCAGGATTCGAACCTGCGACCGTAGTGGTCGCTCGGTTCCAGACTGTAGCGCCTAGAACCGCACGGCCACTCCGGCCGGCTGCTATGGTAGAATGAAACGCCACTAACTGCATGTCTCATACACATTTTCCTCGCAGGTATCACCTTACAATGATTTTAATGACAGTTGGTGCTGTCAAAAGCTTGAGGTACACTCAAATTACCTTGTTTTCCGCGAAAGTTGGCTACGTCAAACTGGTCATAAAACGTCATATGCATTATCTTGTTTATCCGGCGTTCGTTCCTTGTTTTCTTACGCGTATTCTTGGTGTAGGTCTGTAAACACAACACTCTACACGTCTGATAAGAATATTCGCAGAAGCGATTTCTGGAAGAGCAACAGGTATGTGAAAAGTCACGGAAAAAGCTGCCTGTTTTTAAGAGCAGGCGTAGTTGCTGTACATCTATTAGTAAGAAGAATTAGGTTCGAACGACTACTCCAAAGAAAAGGATCCATCTCGGTTTTAAACCTGCGTTTGGTTCACTCAGCAGCCTCAATCGGTGATATTAAAAAATGCTGTCATGTTTTTCATCTGGCACTGTTCATTCTAATCATTTAAATGCATGCTGTAAATTTGTTGACCACTGAAGAAGGTTAATCGAACATTTATTCAAGATAATGACTGACATTTATAAAGCTACAAAACTAATGGTACGACTTCGCCAGTACGTCACATGGAAGTGCTTTTCTCACGTCGATCAGGCATCTAACTTCGTTGGTTTGTCACGAAACCAAAATACTCGTATATCAGAATGATATCTCACCTTGTCTTAAGGCGCGAGATTCGATCCCGCAACCATTCGGATTACGAACCCGAGCGCTTACCGATGCGCCACGACGCTGTAGAAAATTATCAATCGTAGAGAGTATTTCACCGTAATGGTTTCTTTTAACTGTCGATTTTCTCGACAACGGCTGAGAAGTGCATCTTGGTGCTTTGCCACATTACACCTCTGGCCATGAGCTTTTATTATGCGCAGTATGAATCGAATCTGAATTTCACAATTGGCGGCCTCCCCTTGTAAGACGCACTGGCCCCACCCAGGTCTTATGGTCTGGAGTGCGATAAGCTACGACTCTCGTTCACCTTTCGTGTGTCTTGAGGGGATGCTAAACAACACTTGGTATGGGCAGAATGTTGTTAGGCCCGTTCTTTTGTCGTTCTTTCAGAAGGAAGATTATATGTTATTCCGACAGGGTAAGACTCTCCTACACGCTTCCTGTGGAACTCAGCGCGCCCTGCAAGAAGGGCAGCAACTTCCCTGGCCAGCATGATCTTTGGACCTCTCTCCAACGGAGCGTGTGTGGGATATGATGAGACGAGGAGTGACTCGTCAAGCAACAACTCTTACAGAACTACATGAACAGTAGGTATGGCACAATGTATCCCAGGGTAGTATTCTCTATCTGTACGCTCGAGTGGATGCCAGAGTCAGCGTATGGATTGCCGGCCACTTACATTACTGGCCATTAAAATTGCTGCACTACGAAGATGACGTGCTATAGACGCGAAATTTAACCGACAGAAAGAAGATGCTGTGACATGCAAATGATTAGCTTTGCAGAGCATTCACACAAGGTTGGCGCCGCGTAGCGACACCAACAACGTGCTGACATGAGGAAAGTTTCCAACCGATCTCTCATACACAAACGGCAGTTGACCGGCGTTGCCTGGTGAAAAGTTGTTGTGTTGCCTCGTGTAAGGAGGAGAAATGCGTACCATCACGTTTCCGACTTTGATAAAGGTCGGATTGTAGCCTATCGCGATTGCGGTTTATTGGATCGCGACATTGCTGCTCGCGTTGGTCGAGATCCAATGACTGTTAGCAGAATATGGAATCGGTGGGTTCAGGACGGTAATATGGAACGCCGAGCTGGATCCCAACGGCTTTGTATCACTAGCAGTCGACATGACAGGCACCTTATCCACATGGTTGTAATGGATCGTGCAGCCACGTCTCGATCCTTGAGTCAACAGATGGGGACATTTGCAAGAAAACAACCATCTGCACGAACAGTTCGACGGCGTTTGCAGCAGCATGGACAATCAGCTCGGAGACCATGGCTGCAGTTACCCTTGACACTGCATCACAGACGGGAGCGCCTGCGATGGTGTACTCAACGACGAACCTGGGTGCACGAATGGCAAAACGTCATTTATTCGGATGAATCCAGGTTCTGTTTACAGCATCATGATGGTCGATCCGTGAATGGCAACATCGCGGTGAACGCACATTGGAAGCGTGTATTCGTCATCGCCATACTGGCGTATCACCCGGCGTAATTGTATGGGGTGCCATTGGTTACACGTCTCGGTCACCTCTTGTTCGCATTGACGGTGCTTTGAACAGTGGACGTTACATTTCAGATGTGTTACGACCCGTGGCTCTACGCCTCATTCGATGCCTGCGAAACCCTACATTTCAGCAGGATAATGCACGACCGCATGTTGCAGGTCCTGTACGGGCCTTTCTGGATACAGAAAATGTTCGACTGCTGCCCTGGCCAGCACATTCTCCAGATCTCTCACCAATTGAAACCGTCTGGTCAATGGTGGACGAGCAACTGGCTCGTTACAATACGCCAGTCACTACTCTTGATAAACTGTGGTATCGTGTTGAAGCTGCATGGGCAGCTGTACCTGTACACGCCATCCAAGCTCTGTTTGACTCAATGCCCAGGCGTATCAAGGCCACTATTACAGCCAGAGGTGGTTGTTCTGGGTACTGATTTCTCGGGATCGATGCACCCAAATTGCTTGAAAATGTAATCACACGTCAGTTCTAGTATAATATATTTGTCCAATGAATACCCGTTTATCGTCTGCATGTCTTCTTGGTGTAGCAACTTTAATGGCCAGTAGTGTAATAATATGTGTCCATACCTGGTACCTTAGAACCGTTTGTGCTATAGGTCTGTAAATGTCATCATTTCATGTACTCTATATGCACTGTTGCAGCAATAAACCTTGAGTGAACTAGGACCGAGCAGGATTAGCCGAGCGGTCTAGGGCGCTGCAGTCATGGACTGTGCGGCTGGTCGCGGCGGAGGTTCGAGTCCTCCCTCGGGCATGGGTGTGTGTGTTTGTCCTTAGGATAATATAGGTCAAGTAATGTGTAAGCTTAGGGACTGATGACCTTAGCAGTTAAGTCCCATAAGATTTCACACACATTTGACATTTTTTAACAATTGAACTGGAAACTTGTAAAAGAGTGAGCTAAATTTTTTTCTTACAGAGTATATACGCAAATACTGCTTAACATATTTAAGTCTTGATCTCCCTTTACAGTTTGTGCTCCCTCCCTCACCCCTAATCCACTTCGACGCATAGCATGATTATCATAATCATCATCACCATAATCATGACCATCATATCTAGCTTTGGTTTAGGAATCATTGCCTATTCCAGTTTGAGGTAGACTGCAACTGATTTTTTCACCTCTTCTTAGGGCAGGCAAATCTTTCTGTTGAGGTGTATATTTGTATATTTAGGTATTCTTTGATCTGACATCCTTTGAATACGTCCACCCATAATATAATTAGCTATTCCTTCATGTGTCAGGGTGTGTCATTATGTCATAAAGCTTTCTTCGTGACATCTTGATTAGTTATCTAATTTGTAAATTTAATCTTCAGCATTTCACTGTAGGACTTAATTTTAAACATTTCTGTTCATATCTGTATTGTTTATTGTTCACATTTCGCTCCCATATTTGTTTATACTTCAGAAAGGTACTTTCAGAAAAGTGTGGTATCACATATCGATACCACCCCCTGACGTATCAAGGTTGATAACAGAATGGCAAGTTTCCATTTGATGCCAACAGCAGTCGTGGGTCTGATGGACATAATGGTGAGCGTCCGTGAACCACATCTCCCGAGGCTCTGTACCAAGAGCAGCCTCTGCAGCTGCGTTATAGAACAGCTGTCGACAGCTACGTGTCTGATTGCACCTGGAGCCATTTCACCACATGATGCAACACAGACGCTCTCAAGTTGAACTCCAACACCACAGTTTTTGCTTAGTACAGTTAGACTCTTCCTTGTTGACTTTGTAATAGCTGGACTCTGGTTCTTACTGCATTATTCGCAATCAGTCTTTGTAATCCTGGAGAAATCTTCTGTTTGTGTGTTATGTTATTCGCTAAACATTTCTGCTGCTGTCCAGCTTTCCTACTATGACAGTTGCCGTACCACTGTACAGTCCACCTCGCTTACGATTGTGTATGATGTACTCAGCAAACAGTTCGCATCATTCAGAGCTATAGATGAAATATGTTTACAGTCATGAATACGCCCAACCATCAGCTGTATAAGGAAATGACAACAATGAAAATGTATGCTGGAATGGACTCGTAACTAGGTTTCCCTCTTAATACGAGCGTTCACCTTAACCACTTTGGCTTCTGTAATATCTTCGCCTAAATTTTATTCATAATAATATTCACGACATCATAGTATGTGGAATGTGACTGAACTTTGATTCTGTTCTAGTAATAGTAATAAAAAGGACGTCATCGTTAATGAAATTATAAACAAATTGTCAACGACATAGTTTAATATTTTGTAAAAAATTATATCTCAGAGAATACCCATGTAAAAAGATAGTGAAAATCTCAATCTTTCGTTATCTATGATTTCTGTAGAAAAATCCTTCTTCTTGTTCGAACTGTTGTACTCATAGGATGAGACTGATGTCTCGTAACACAGGGGTCTGTAGAAAACTGTATTATGTTGCTACCCGATATTTGAAAATAGAGTTTATGTGTTGTTGAAGTGAACCTTCTCTGTTTGGGGTTTTATTTCATTGCAATTCTCGTCCTATATAAATGTTATGTTTTCTGCTCAGCTACAAAAGAGCACAGCCATTAGCGCTATTGATCTACAGTGCAGTTTATTAGTAAATGGTGAATCTTAAGTCTTGCAACATATTTTCGAATGTTAATGCATATAGTGAAGGTGTGAAAAGACTTAATATTTGTATTATTTATTAGGAGTAAACCACAGCCTGAACCAGAATCAATAAATGATTGCCTTGTATTAGCCGTTATCTTAGTGAAATATTGCAGCGGCAGTTTTAATTTGATTTTCTATACAAACGTTGTTGGTCATAATTGCGATAATAACTGTGTATTGGTGGCCGAAGACCAATTCTGACGTAATAAATTCCAGTTAGACTATGAATATAATGAACTAAGAATGCAAACAGCATCTTAGGTGATATAAATTCTTATCCGCTGATGTATGAAGCCTGGTTATTCCGTAACAACTTTTATGAAATATTTTGACAGGAAAATACGTTAGTGTTGTGTACGTGTGGTATTGTGTGAAAAAACTGTTAATTTTGCTTAAAGAAAAGTGTTGCCACCTCGAATAACAGTAGCTTCAAATTCGATAAACGATCTGCAGCTAGCAAATAGTATTTTTAAACAACAGCACTGAAATTACTAAAAATTATTACTCTTGTTTAGTTCAGATTACTTATCATATATTTAGCTTGTTTGTTGGTTATATATGATTACTTTTGTGTATGAACATAATGAAATTTATACTGCTTGACAGACAACATTGCTACACTGATTGCACTGATTAAATAAAACCTCTTGTTACATTAATAATAAGCAACTAGTTTTATTGTAATCTTGCTGAAATTACAACACACGCAATTACACCACACGCCACACTACCTATTCACGACTCACGATCAGATCAAAACTTCCATAAGTTGTCGTTCCTGCGTCACAACCTGTACTCTTACACTCATTATATAATTACTGTGCAGGGGAGAACATTTTAATCGAAACTCTCTGCGTGGTATCAGCTTGTGCTGTTAATAAGAATGATGCAATGTTGCATGTCTGATAGAACATTGCATCATCCTTCTTAATAACACTAGCACTGCAGTGTCATGTTTAAATTTACATTCTGCCTTTTGCTTCAATGTATTTTATTCACTTCTAGTTGCCAGAAGTCTAATATCATAATATGCAATTTTTGTGATGTCTCGACTTGCGGTTGAAATTTCGATGTTGTAATAGCTACCCATGTCTCAGATGTCGAAAATAAAGGAGAAGAGTCCTCATAAACTTGCATCGTTACTGAAAGAATTCAGCTGGTGGGAAACGGTCAAAATAAAACAATTGTATGATGACTCTCCGTTATAATTTACCCAAGTGAAAGAACACACACAACAGGACTACTTTAAATAGCAGTATGCTCGCAGATTTATTTAACATCTGACTTAGGTGGTATCAATGTAGAAAACTATCCACGACTTCAACGTCAGTCGCAAGACAAGTAGAGAAATTTTTTCCTTGTCCTAATACACACGAGGAAAGTTAACTAGCGTCACCGTGGACGAAAGTCGAACAGGTTTGCTGCCCAACAAGTACGTAATAATTCGTCTGGTAATTTGTCTGATAGGGCATATCGCAGGACGGCGAGTGGAAAGTAGGCCATCTCAAAAGTAGGAACACAGACGATAAGGCGAGTCTTGGGTAGCGATATCTGCCGTGGCTCGTGTTTGGTTTCGCAGATACGAGCGCGCATTCCTTTGTTTTTCTTCAGTTTGTTTACATCTTTCCCGAGACGATTATCTCCGATATCAGCGACGTTAAATGTAGGCTGCGCCGAACACCACGCAGGCGCTCCGCCGCCTGATAGCGGTGGGGAAGGTCACTCCAGGCTTGGGAGGTGTGTGTGTGTGTGTGTGTGTGTGTGTGTGTGGACTCCTTCCTTCTATTGCAGGTTCACGGGGAGACAATGTATCATAGAGTTGGCGAGCAATGAAAGATCTGTAACTACTGATTAACGCCATGTCAAAGCTCACATTGAATCCACAATGTTCAACAAGACATCTCGCTAGCCAGCACTCTTCTTGCAATGTACACCGAAGCGCCAAAGAAACTGTATAGGCACGCGTATTCAAATGCAGAGATATGCAAACAGGCAGAATACGGCGCTGTGGTCGGCAACGAATATACAGGTTGATTCAAAAAGAATACCACAACTTTAAAAATGTGTATTTAATGAAAGAAACATAATATAACCTTCCGTTATACATCATTACAAAGAGTATTTAAAAAGTTTTTTTTCACTCAAAAACAAGTTCAGAGATGTTCAATATGGCCCCCTCCAGACACTCGAGCAATATCAACCCGATACTCCAACTCGTTCCACACTCTCTGTAGCATATCAGGCGTAACAGTTTGGATAGCTGCTGTTATTTCTCGTTTCAAATCATCAATGGTGGCTGGGAGAGGTGGCCGAAACACCATATCCTTAACATACCCCCATAAGAAAAAATCGCAGGGGGTAAGATCAGGGCTTCTTGGAGGCCAGTGATGAAGTGCTCAGTCACCGAGCTGCCTGGCGGCCGATCCATCGCCTCAGGTAGTTGACGTTCAGGTAGTTACGGACAGATAAATGCGAATGTGGTGGCGCTCCATCCTGCTGAAATATGAATTGTTGTGCTTCTTGTTCGAGCTGAGGGAACAGCCAATTCTCTAACATCTCCAGATACTGTAGTCCAGTTACAGTAGCACCTACGAAGAAAAAGGGAACAAAAACTTTATTGGCTGAAATGGCACAGAAAACGTTCACCTTAGGCGAGTCACGTTCATACTGAGTTGTTTCCCGCGGATTCTCAGTGCCCCATATACAGACATTGTGACGGTTGACTTTCCCATTAGTGTGGAAAGTTGCTTCATCACTAAACACTCGTTCTCGGCCGTCCAGAACTTTTCCCGTTGCACAAACACCCATTCTCTGTAAACTGTTTATACCAACGTTTAATACACCACCTATCA
Organism: Schistocerca piceifrons; assembly: GCF_021461385.2. Classification (NCBI taxonomy): domain Eukaryota; kingdom Metazoa; phylum Arthropoda; class Insecta; order Orthoptera; family Acrididae; genus Schistocerca; species Schistocerca piceifrons. Next base: position 37,077,931 of record NC_060143.1, read on the forward strand.
GGAGGTTTAACACCATAATTCGTTCGAAATGCACGCTGAACAACTGTCGTCGATTCACTTCTGCCGTACTCAATAACACAAAAAGCTTTCTGTTGAGCGGTCGCCATCTTAGCATCAACTGACGCTGACGCCTAGTCAACAGCGCCTCAAGCGAACAAATGTACAACTAAATGAAACTTTATAGCTCCCTTAATTCGCCGACAGATAGTGCTTAGCTCTGCCATTTGTCGTTGCAGAGTTTTAAATTCCTAAAGTTGTGGTATTCCTTTTTGAATCACCCTGTATAAGACAACAAGTGTCTGGCGCCGTTGTTAGATCGGGTACTGCTGCTACAATGGCAGTCTGTCAAGATTTAAGCGAGCTTGAACGTGGTGTTATAGCATCTGCGAGGTAGCGATGAAGTGGGGATTTTACAGCACGACCATTTCACGAGTGCGCCGTGAATATCAGGAATCCGGTCAAACATCAAATCTCCGACATCGCAGAGGCCGGAGAATGATCCTGCAAGAACGGGACCAACGACGACTGAAGGGAATCGTTCAGCGTGGCAGAAGTGCAACCCGCCCGCAAATTGCTGCAGATTTCAATGCTGGGCCATCAACAAGTGTCAGCGTGCGGACCATTCAACGAAACATCACCGATATAAACTTTCGGGGCCGAGGGCCTACCCGTGTACCCTTGATAACTGCACGACACAAAGCTTTATGCCTCGCCTGGGCCCGTCAACACCGACATTGGACTGTTGATGACTGGAAAGATGTTGCCTTGTAGGACGAGTCTCCTTTCAAATTGTATCGAGTGGGTGGACGTGTACGGGTATGGAGACAACCTCATGAATCCATGGACCCTGAATGTCAGCAGGGGACTGTTCAAGCTGGTGGGGCCTCTATAATGGCGTGGGGCGGGTGCAGTTGGAGTGACATGGGGACCCCTGATACGCCTAGATACGACTCTAATACGCGACACGTACGTAAGCATCCTGTCTGATCACCTGCATTCATTCACGTCCATTGTGTATTATGACGGACTTGGGCAATTCCAGCAGGACATTGCGACACCCCACACGGTCAGAATTGCTACAGAGTGGCTCCAGAAACACTCTTCTGCGTTTTAAACATTTCCGCTGGGCACCAAACTACCCATACATGAACATTATTGGGCATATCTGGGATGCCTTGCAATGTGCTGTTCAGAAGAGATATCCACCCCATCGTACTCTTACGGATTTATGGACAGCCGTGCAGGATTCATGGAGTCAGTTCCCTCCAGCACTACTTCAGACATTAGTCGAGTCCATGCCACGTCGTACTGCTGCACTTCTGCGTGGTCGCGGGGGCCCTACACGATATTAGGCAGGTGTTGATCTTCAGCATAAAAGTCTGATAACCTTGTCGTTTCTAGCATCTCTTGCTCTTTATGATCAAAATACACTGGTGTCCGAAAGTAACTTTTGCATGATATGCCACCGCCAAGTAACATTTTTTGTTCCCACAAAAACAGTTACAAGGATGACTAGCTTACAATGAAATAATATAAATAAGGTGACAGTTACAGAATTCAGAGAATGAGGAATAAAATTCAAATTTAGCAATATGCCCCATTCGGGAGGCATCTTCACTGTCACCTTCAACTGGTTGCAGTTCAGCATACACACTTTCTTCTTCTCCAGCCTGAGATTTCTCTTCAATTCGCAGACCCAACTTAGTCATTCAGTAAATCTATGATGTATGCTCCTAAGTCTCCTCCAGGGTAAATCATGTGGACAGGAGAACAATCCCGAAGAGCAACAGCGCAAAGTCCTTCACTGCCTGGTCATTTTTGTCAGTTTCAGACTTCTAAGAGCATCCTTAAGGACTTCACGATCTTCCTTTATAACAGACACCAGACGTTTGCCGTCATATTCTTGTGTCTGCCGTACTACTCATTTATTTCTCATGTGTGATTTGTGGGGGAGGTTAGGGTCGGGAATGCGCCGGAGAAGTAGTGGGGCCTCTCCACGCCACTGTTTTTACTTCGTGGCCCAATCTATCCCTTCTCCACGAGAACACGTGTCCCTGACGTAACCCATTCTGTTGAAGACCATGGTACCATATTTCTTATTGTGGTTCGGATGCTTAAATATTTTCTTCGAATTCAATTTCCATATACATATTGTATTGAATATGTTCATCACTTCCAATATTTTTAAAAATTCAACTTGTACATTTAGCCGGCCGCGGTGGTCTAGCGGCTCTAGGCGCTCAGTCCAGAACCGCGCGACTGCTACGTCGCAGGTTCGAATCCTGCCTCGGGCATGGATGTGTGTGATGTCCTTAGGTTGGTTAGGTTTAAGTAGTTCTAAGTTCTAGGGGACTGATGACCACAGATGTTAAGTCCCATAGTGCTCAGAGCCATTTGAACCATTTGAACTTGTACATTTGCCCATTAGCCAAATCATTGAGTTATTTTTTTCTTGAGGTTTTTTTCTTCTGATCTGAAGAAAATGTTAATCGGTACATTGTTTGCGGAAATTCTGCTGCTCGAGAAATTTTCTCCCCGTTTCACCTCCAGTTGATAATCCATCTCTACGCGTATATCGATGAGGCACTGCATCAACGATCCTGCATTTACTGCAGAGGTTAGTGTCACTTAAACCGATGGCAAAGAGACGCCCTTTAGTGCTGATGTTATTGACTACCTTGAACCACACTGTTCTCACGTCAGACGAAAGAACACCACTACCGATGTTTTTCGAGACTACATTCTATGCTAATCCAGCAGACTTAGTTTCTATGTTACTTTTTCTTTCGTATTTTCTTCTCTCTGCTAAAATCGCCTTTGCTGTTAGGTTTTTGGGTTTTGAAAGATTTTTACTGAATTAGTTTCGTACAAGATAAAACTGCCTAATACGTTTTAGTTTAAAACTTATTTTTTGTATATTGATCGGTGGTTCTACACTTTCCGGCCTGACAAGGTTCTATAGTTTTGCTGCAATGCATTCTGGTGGTGGTGGTTAGTGTTTGACGTCCCGTCGACAACGAGGTCATTAGAGACGGAGCGCAAGCTCGGGTTAGGGAAGGAGTGGGAAGGAAATCGGCCGTGCCCTTTCAAAGGAACCATCCCTGCATTTGCCTGAAACGATTTAGGGAAATCACGGAAAACCTAAATCAGGATGGCTTGAGACGGGATTGAACCGTCGTCCTCCAGAATGCGAGTCCAGTGTGCCACCTCGCTCGGTAACGCATTCTGGACTGTTACACATTATGCTCAGTGTTCGTCTGACAACGGCTTTAGACTTGATGTCAGTTAGTCCCATTCCCCACTGCTTGTATCCAATACTGCTGTCTTCACAGGCACTCGAAACATCTCCCATCCCCATAAGAACTTCGCTAAGGTGGACATGATCGTCTTCACCACCAGTTATGGGATGAGGAGAACCTGTGCCATGTAGTAGACCTTGGATAAAAAATACATGTTGATGAACTGTGTTCTCTGGAACTGGTCTTTGCTACGTTGACAATTTTCAGTCAAAAGTCCCTTGATTTTGCTTGCCACCTCCCGCCAATTAACTGCTATCGTTTCTAAAAGGGAAGTTGTCAGTGTTATTCCAAAGAGCCTTGTGTTCACTAACATTGTTCGCCCACTCGATGCGTAAGTTAGCAAGTCCGTTTTTATTCAGAAATTTACTTTTGTTTTTATTTATCCTAGTACCTGAAGCGGAACAATATTTTGCAAGTGCCATCTCTAGTTGTAGCAAATTTGCTTGGTCTCTGATGGTTACGCCTACATCGTCCGTGTAGGCACCTAACACGCTCTTTGTTCCCTGTTAATCTGTGCTGTAGCTGTCTCGGAAAAGTTTCCAGCGACATAACGATTGATAAGAGACTTCCTTTAGTAACGCCCCTTTTTGTTTGTCAGTTGACAGTTAACGAAGATTTGTGCAGTAACACCCATTCCCATGTTCTTGATGATGTCCATGGTTTTTGGCAGGAAGTTCATTGAGCGTGTTGTCTCTATCTGGTATTCGCGATTAATTTGACCAAACGCCTTATGGAAGTCTATGAAAAGCAGTTCACATGTTATGTTACTTGTCTGTGTTAGAACGATGATATCGCGGTACAAAGCCGCAGTTTGTAAAATCGTCCTTCAGAAAACGCAGGTCTGCTGTTGGCCTATGATGTGAGCGGTGCATGGTATAAACCGCTTATTAATTACTCGAGCTATAATTTTATGTTTAGAATTTAAAAGCGAGGTCAGCCGTAGGTTATTTATTTATTTATTTATTTATTCTGCAGCCTCCGTTCTTCGAGATCAACACGATTTTGCATTGTTTGAACTCTGCAGGCATTGGCTTTCCCCGTAAGACTTCATTGATAATTTCGGTAAACTTGTCTACCATTAGTGCACAAAATCGTTTATAGAATTCATTGGGCAGCTCGTCACGTCCTAGAGACTTCCTGGCGGAAGAGATACGCGTTATTTCCAATTCACCTTCCTTGGTGATGTCCGAGGAAATGTTCTCGTCGTCGTTTCTCGACATTCTTGGACGATGTGTACCAAAGAGCTCATCATATTCTTCTTCGTTTGAGACCCCCGATACATGCGTTCATACTATTCCCTTCTGGGCCTTGATTATGGTACCATCATCGATTTGAAGTTCATCTATGAAAATTCTTTTTTTCTTCTTGTCATGTCTGACAAGATGGTGCATCGCAGCGGTCTCATCTTCAATGACTGACTTTGCCTTGGATTTAATTCTGAATCCCCTCAGTTCCTTACGTTGAAACTTATTAACTCTGATTTTATTTGCTTGATGTCTTTTAATCTTGTAGAAATTGCATCTGTCTGATCGTGGAGGTCCATTAGGCCACTACGGTAGAATTCTACGGTCTGTTTCCTTTCCCTGGCTGTACCTATATTAAAAGATGTTAAAACTTTCCTTATCTTCGGTTTCTTCCGTCGGGTCCACCATTATAGGACACTTGATAAGTTGTTCGGTGAACGGAGACAAATTTCCCAAGCTCTGGTTATGTCACCCAGGTCTTCTTCTGATAACAACGATATATTTAGATGCCAGTAACTTCTTCCTCTTCGATTAGGTTGTAGTGTTAAATGTTCGCAGGTTAACAACACGCTTTGGTCGGAAAAACCAACGGGAACAGTTTCTGCTCTCAACACTTTGTCTCCTAAATCTTCCGATACGTAAATTCTGTCAATCCTACAACAAGAATTTGCAACAATATGAGTGAAGTTCACCAATGGGTATTTTATTTCCGACGCATCTTTAAGTTTTAAATCGACAACAAGACCTCTCAAGTCAGCAGAGTAAAAGAAGTCGGGAATTTGATCTTACGACTCAATACACAATTAAAATCTCCCACAATTATAAGTTCCAGGTTTTTCTCCTCTGCGTATAATTTACACTTTTTTTAAAAAAAAGATTGTGGCTCTTGCAGTTCTATTAGTGCTGCCCGAAGCCGCATATAAATTGACAATAGTAACTCTTGCTATAGTTATTCCAGTACCTCACCCTGATTCTAATATATCAACGTTACTCTAACTACAACGTCGGTGCCAAAACTCGTTACAGTGGATATATTGCAAAAACCAACATAACTGGAAAAATTTAGTTCTGGTTACACCACTTCCTGTAGAAGAGCAATGTCTGTCGCTGACTCGTATAGAAACTGTTTCAGAACAGCTATTTTTACATCCGACTATACCCTGTCAATATTTAACGTGGTAATCGTGTATGGTTCAAATGGTTCAAATGGCTCTGAGAACTATGGGACTCAACATCTGAGGTCATCAGTCCCCTAGAACTTAGAACTACTTAAACGTAACTAACCTAAGGACATCACACACATCCATGCCCGAGGCAGGATTCGAACCTGCGACCGTAGTGGTCACGCGGTTCCAAACTGAAGCGCCTAGAACCGCACGGCCACACTGGCCGGTTACTCGTGTATGACTGTAACATTGGAGAGTGCCTGTTTTTCCATTCTGTCATTTCATGCCATTCCATGCCGGATCCTTCCAGAGAACCTGATGGGAGATTACTGTCCCGGTTTGCATTTGATGTTTTCTCTTTAGTTCAAGAATGGTTCAAATGGCTCTGAGCACTATGGGACTTTACTTCTAAGGTCATCAGTCCCCTAGAACTTAGAACTACTTAAACCTAACTAACCTAAGGACATCACACATATCCATGCCCGAGGCAGGATTCGAACCTGCGACCGTAGCGGTCGCGCGGTTCCAGACTAAAGCGCCTAGAACCGCTCGGCTACTCTGGCCGGCTTTTCTCTTTAGTTTTCTTACGGTTTGTTTTGACACTGGCCTCCATCGAATGTCCGCTCCGCCCGCTGCCCGAGTAATTTTCCACTGAGGGCGGCGTCGGTGAATCTGATGGTCAGTCGTGTGCTGTGGGCGGCGCATACGCAGTTTGGAAACATTCTTCCAACGTCCGGTCACTTTTGCGATCACTTTCGTTTGCTGTTTGTTTGTTATTGCTGTAGAACTCCGATTGTTCGTTGTGGGATTCGGGCGGTGACAATCACTCGCTACCTCGCCGTGTTTGCTTTCAGCTGCATCCGCGGGTGAGTCTGTTTGCATTGACTGGCGTCCCGGCACTGCAGCGCAGGATTGTGGCGCCAACTGGACTCGCGCATTGTCAGCTACTGGCGCGTCCATGATTACAGAATGCGGCTATGACTTCACCTCGACTTGTTCGGTTAACGGTGGCGTACTCGACTTGCCTCCTGACATACTTGACTCAGAGTTTGCATCTGCGCTAACAATATAGTCTGAAATTTTAATTTCCAATGTTGTTTTCTGAATGTCACCTACAGCCTTTCAGTGTCAGGTTGATTTCCTCTTTATGTGTGCTACTGCTGAGGGGATTAGAATAGGAAATGAGACACTTAAAGTAGCAAAGGAGTGTTGCTATTTAGGGAGTAAAATAACTGATGATGGTCGAAGTAGAGAGGATATAAAATGTAGACTGGCAATGGTAAGGAAAGCGTTTCTGAAGAAGAGAAATTTTTTAACATCGAGTATAGATTTAAGTGTCAGGAAGTCGTTTCTGAAAGTATTTGTATGGAGTGTAGCCATGTATGAAAGTGAAACATGGACGATAAAGAGTTTGGACAAGAAGAGAATAGAAGCTTTCGAAATGTGGTGCTACAGAAGAATGCTGAAGATTAGATGGGTAAATCACATGACTAATGAAGAGGTATTGAATAGAATTGGGGAGAAGAGGAATTTGTCGCACAACTTGACAAGAAGAAGGGACCGGTTGGTAGGACATGTTCTGAGGCATCAAGGGATCACAAATTTAGCACTGGAGGGCAGCGTGGAGGGTAAAAATCGTAGAGGGAGACCAAGAGGTGAATACACTAAGCAGATTCAGAAGGATGTAGGTTGCAGTAGGTACTGGGAGATGAAGAAGCTTGCACGGGATAGAGTAGCATGGAGAGCTGCATCAAACCAGTCTCAGGACTGAAGACCACAACAACAACAACAACAACTGCCGTCACAAGTTCGACGTCTCTTGTTAGTGACTATACTACTTTCCGCAGCCGGATTGTCTACAGTCTAAGTATGGGTGCAAATGCGTCAAGAGTATTTTGTGGTCACTCCTCCACATTTCCCGTAATGCTGGAACCTTCACCAACCGTCATCTGATTTTCGGTCACAGCATCAGTCAGTGTTAATCCTTTACAGTGTTCTAAATTGTTCTGAAATGGAAATATCTTTTTTGGACAGTTTTGCCGGAGATGTCCACTTTCGTTAGATATGTGACGACTCAAAGTCTGTCCATTGTAAACAACGTGCGCCTTGTAACCACAAACCAAACTACGAGATGGGATATTTTGTTTGACATGTTACCGACAGAACGAACACCACTAAAGCATTGTAGTCCATATTGGCTTGACCATCGTTTATTATGATTTTGCTTGATGTCTCCATACTTAGATAATAAGTCTTCTGAGTAGCAGTTTTCCGCTTCAGGGGGCAAATTAAATACTCTGACTTGTATCAGCACTTGAAATGGTAACTGCACTCACTGAACTGTCGCGATGGCGGAATTCGGCTTTCCCTTCAGATTTCTGTAAAATTCGTTCCAGCACCGATCGGGAAAGCAGCCTCACAAAAAAGGAGTATTGCTCCAAAACGTAATAAGCAGTGAGAATCTGATTAGAAGTAATGCCAATAACATCAACGGTCCAATCATGAATTTCCAGCGAACTCAGCTGACAATTATGGGTTGTTTTGTCAAATCCAGATCTTAGAATGAGCTTCCTGGGAAATATGGTAGCCATGTCAGTAGTTAATAGCCTGCGAAAACAAGGAAACTAAAAGACTTTATCACCAAAAGTACAATTTTACACTGCCCTGTAACGCACAGAATGAATATAAATTCGCGACATCCAAACAGAACACCACCGCATATGGAGCACCGCAGCACGTCCTCTCAGTATGACCGCAAAAGCCGCTATTCTGGTCCCAGACAAACGAAACTTTTATTTCAATTGCTTGTCGAAAGGCTGTGAATGACAATGGACACCGCATAAAGTTGAACTGTCTGATACATATTTTTAAATTATTTTAGAGAGCGAACGAAACCACGATCTCCGTGTACGTTGATAAGGAGAGATACCCAAAGTAACATAGGTCAATGAAACCTAGACAGTAGACAGAAAGAACTACTACAGTATAGTACAGATAGTAACTAAAATAAATATGCAATGAGACGAAAAGAAATGATACTTTTATTCAATGATACTCCTGAAGTCACCACAGTTTACGATGGTCCCCTGGACTTAACAAAAGGCAGGACACGAATGTGTGATTACCACAGGCGACAGAGCACGGTCCGAAGCGTGCTCTCATGCTGGCCACAAAGTTGATGAGTTCTTGTGGTAAGGCGTTCCGTTCCTCCACCAGCACGGCTCGATGGTCGTTCGGTGCATGTGGACGTGCTGCAATACAGCTCCCCAACGCATCCCACACGTGCTCGACGGGATTTGAATTGGGCTGACGGGCAGGTCAGCCCGTTTGCCCGCGCTGTTCGATGCGATCACCCATCGTCATCTATAAAAACAAAGTCAGGGCCGAGCGCACTCTTGAAAAGACGCAGATGGGGAAGGAGTACAACGTCACAACAAATTTGACTGGTGAGTGTATCCTGTTCAAAGATTTGGATATCAGTACACCAATGCATTATACTTCCCCCACATCATGAGACCTATACTACCAAAATGATCATGATCAGCGTAACCTCATACGGCGAGAGGAGTGAACACATGCTGCACCTAGGAAGACCGTCGAAGAAGAGCGTTTTGGTGGACCAGTTGTTACGGTGTGCGGAGGCATAATGTTGCGGGGGTGTATCTGGCCTCCAAATCTTTGAACACCATGAACTCACTGGTGAAAGCTATTGTGACGCTGTACTCCCTCCCCATTCGTCCCTGATTTCCTTTTTTTGTGGAGGAAACTGTGCGACTGCATCGAACTGCACATATGGAGCAGCTCTCGGCGGATGGACTGGCCTGTCCATTTCGCTGACCAAAATGCCATTGAGCAAGTCTGGGATGTATTGGGGAGACGTACAGTAGCACATCCACAGGTACCAACGACCATCCAGAGTTGTCAACCGATCTGGTGATGGACTGGAACGTACTACCACAAGAGCACCTTATCAAGTTTGTGGCCAGCAACACGGGAGCACGTTGCAGACCATGCTCTGCCGTGTGTGCTGATCACACTCCCTCTGGTGGACATTGTTTCCCTTTCTTATAATGTCCAGGCGGCCATCATAAATCGCGATGGCTTCATTGTTTTTCAATTAGCTATTTCTGTTCGTATCATTGCGTATTTCTTTCACTTACCTTCTGTACTACACTGGAGTAGCTTTTTTTGTGAATGGTCTAATTTTCATCGAACTGTGTTACCTGACGATGACACATCAGTCGAAAGTTACTTTCGTCCTTACGTTTTACTCACGAGTGTACATTAAATAAGGATGCTTGGATATTAAAGCTCTAAATTCGTAATGTCTGATGGACTTCTTTCAGTTGATGAAGCCAACAGTAAGGAAAGCGAATAGCATGAGATTCTTTCTCCTTACTCTACTCCTTATTTTGTTCTTATTTTCCTTCTTGTCCTCATCTTTCTTCTCCTGCACCATTTCATCCTACTCTCCCTTCGCCTCGTTTTTCTTCCTTCTCCTGCCTTCGCTCGTTCGTCACGCAGTAAACCAAATTGACCGTTTAGTACAAGTCTCTTCATCTGCAGAACCAGTCGCACATGGGGACTAAAGCCTGTTGTAGTTTCAAGTGTTCCAGATAACGCACTACAACTGTCGTGCCAGTGGCACTATGAGCTCTTAGCATCCTTGCCAGTAGCTCACACTCCCAACCATACCAAGGAGAAAACCAGTTAAAACACGGATCATGAATACCCTGAGTGTATAAAGTGGAGAATGCAAATTTGATTTTTGAATCTTTGAAGCAGAGCTTTAAGCCTAAAATAGAGATTGCTGACAGGGACACAAAGGGAGGTTCCAAACCGAAAGCTCCACCATCTTCAGTACTTCCGGTATCCTTTTCTGAGAGCGAAATAATTCTTATGAGCTTCAAAGATAGCCTTATTTATAAGATGACCACCCACGTTAACCATAAGAAACGATATTGTCCGCATTAAAGTAGTAATCATCACCGTTTTTATCCAGTGCGGTAGAATAAAATATGTGCTGGATATTACCAGAAGAGAGACGTCTTATGCTTATGGTCAAGATACGATGGGTACCACGACGGTAATTTACTGTAAGCGTCTTTGTTTCATCCTCTGCGTCAACAGCGTGCTGACAGAGTCGCTATTTCTCTGGAGTTTCACTCACTCCACTTCATTTACTCCACTTGGACCACGTTTATCATTAATGTAGTACTTGTCATAAATCAATAATATGTCATATACCATACAAGTACCAAAGATTGACAATGCACTGTTCAAATGTTCAAATGTGTGTGAAATCTTATGGGACTTAACTGCTAAGTTCATCAGTCCCTAAGCTTACACTCTGCTTAACCTAAATTATCCTAAGGACAAACACACACACCCATGCCCGAGGAAGGACTCGAACCTCCGCCGGGACCAGCCGCACAGTCTACGACTGCAGCGCCTGAGACCGCTCGGCTAATCCCGCAATGCGTTGTTATTTAAAGTGGAACAATAACTTCAATTTACTTACAGGCTCCATTCGTTGACGCTGTAAAACTGTTGATCTATGGCTGAATGTTGACCAGTGAAGAAGGAGAGACATGTTAGATGTAATGTGAACCGTGCCAGGTAAGTACCAATGGTGAGGCCATGTTGTTTGATTTTCGAAAGCCATTCTGCACTGTCGTCTAATGAATAAAATACGAGCTTACTGAGTAACTGGACTCTCTCACAGATAGAACTCAACTCACTGTTCTTGACGGGGAGAAATCGAAATACGTAAACGTGATTTGGTGAGTACCCCAAGGGAGTGATATCTGCTCACAGGTCATGCAATTCGCGTAAATTGTCGGCTGGTGGTTTGTAAGTACGGGGCTGGCGTACGACAGCGTCCCAGACGTGTTCCATCTGGCGCATGTCCCGCGTATTTGTTGGCCAACGAAACATCAACGAGAATCATGCTCATCATACCACTTGTGGTGTCACCGCCAGACACCACACTTGTTAGGTGGTAGACTTTATATCGGCCGCGGTCCGCTAGTATACGTCAGACCCGCGTGTCGCCACTGTCAGTGATTGCAGACCGAGCGCCGCCACACGGCAGGTCTAGAGAGACTTCCTAGCACTCGCCCCACTTGTACAGCCAACTTTGCTAGCGATGGTTCACTGACAAATTACACTCTCATTAGCCGAGACGATAGTTAGCATAGCCTTCAGCTACGTCATTTGCTACGGCCTAGCAAGGCGCCATTATCATTTGCTATTTATCTTGTGATGCATGTACCGTCAGACTGATGTTCAGCAATTATGGATTAAAGTTAAGTATTCCAACAGATACGTACTATTTTTGCTAGTCTCATATCCCTGACCTGTTCCAGACCTCACGCCAGCTTGCGTGAGCTTAAACGCGTGCCTCTCGGCTTCCTCATAGTGGCTTGGCTGTCTTGCCAAGCCACAACACCACTGCAGCACAGTTATGGCCTTGTAGCATGGATAGCTAGCTTGCTTGAAGATGCCATAGTCATCGGTGAACGCATAAAGCATAAAGGGATACAGGTGATCTACAATAATGTCACGTCGTGCTGTCTTATATTGCTACCACAAGTCCCAAGGAGGCAAAGGTGAATGTTCCTCATATCATAATAATCCCTCCACTGACGTGCGTCTGTGGCACGATGCATATTTCGGGCAGCGGTTCGATTGCATATCCGGAGGCGACCACCGACTTGGTATGACAAGGAACGTCAATCATACGACCAGGCGACACGTTTCCTTTGTTCCGCGTTTCTTTCTCGATAATCGTGCGTTCACTGCAATCATCACTGACGACGCCGTTGGGTCAACACGAGAACACTGTGGATCGACTGCTGTGGAGCCTCATGTTGCTGACCGGAGTGCTCCGATACACAGGGTGTCCCACTCGAACGAGGCCCCACAAACATGTGTAGCAATTCCGCTGAAATTGCACCGTGTAATTTGTGTCGTTTGACGTGGCAACACTCCATTCTGCAACATCATTTGATGCATCAGTGTGTTCCCGTGCGTTGCTGTGGCTGGAGGTCAGTGTTGAATGTTTAGTGACAATGTATCGCTATCTGTCTGAGAGCGCGTGTTTCTTGTGAAACAGTATTAGATTACTGATTCCATTAAGACATTTCTGCGATTATTATTATTTTTTTGGTTAGGTACCTCAGACTTCAAGAAGAATATAATAATTCCAATCCCAAAGAAAGCAGGTGTTGACAGATGTGAAAATTACCGAACTATCAGTTTAATAAGTCACAGCTGCAAAATACTAACACGAATTCTTTACAGACGAATGGAAAAACTAGTAGCAGCCAGCCTCGGGGAGGATCAGTTTGGATTCCGTAGAAACACTGGAACACGTGAGGCAATACTGACCTTACGGCTTATCTTAGAAGAAAGATTAAGGAAAGGCAAACCTACGTTTCTAGCATTTGTAGACTTAGAGAAAGCTTTTGACAATGTTGACTGGAATACTCTCTTTCAAATTCTAAAGGTGGCAGGGCTAAAATACAGGGAGCGAAAGGCTATTTACAATTTGTACAGAAACCAGATGGCAGTTATAAGAGTCGAGGGACATGAAAGGGAAGCAGTGGTTGGGAAGGGAGTAAGACAGGGTTGTAGCCTCTCCCCGATGTTGTTCAATCTGTAAACTGAGCAAGCAGTAAAGGAAACAAAAGAAAAGTTCGGAGTAGATATTAAAATTCATGGAGAAGAAATAAAAACTTTGAGGTTCGCCGATGACATTGTAATTCTGTCAGAGACAGCAAAGGACTTGGAAGAGCAGTTGAATGGAATGGACAGTGTCTTGAAAGGAGGATATAAGATGAACATCAGCAAAAGCAAAACAAGGATAATGGAATGTAGTCGAATTAAGTCGGGTGATGCTGAGGGAATTAGATTAGGAAATGAGACACTTAAAGTAGTAAAGGAATTTTGCTATTTGTGGAGCAAATTAACTGATGATGGTCGAAGTAGAGAGGATATAAAATGTAGACTGGCAATGGCAAGGAAAGCGTTTCTGAAGAAGAGAAATTTGTTAACTTCGAGTATAGATTTAAGTGTCAGGAAGTCATTTCTGAAAGTATTTGTATGGAGTGTAGCCATGTATGGAAGTGAAACATGGATGATAAATAGTTTGGACAAGAAGAGAATAGAAGCTTTCAAAATGTGGTGGTACAGAAGAATGCTGAAGATTAGATGGGTAGATCACATAACTAATGAGGAACTATTGAATAGGATTGGGGAGAAGAGAAGTTTGTGGCACAACTTGACCAGAAGAAGGGACTGGTTGGTAGGACATATTCTGAGGCATCAAGGGATCACCAATTTAGTATCGGTGGGCAGCGTGGAGGGTAAAAATCGTAGAGGGAGACCAAGAGATGAATACACTAAGCAGATTCAGAAGGATGTAGGTTGCAGTAGGTACTGGGAGATGAAAAAGCTTGCACAGGATAGAGTAGCATGGAGAGCTGCATCAAACCAGTCTCAGAACTGAAGACCACAGCAACAACAAGGTACTATGGGGCCAAACTGATGAGGTAATCGGTTCCTAGGCTTACACATTACTTACTGTAACTTTAACTAACCTACGCTAAGGACAGCACACACATCCATGCCCGAGGGAGGACTCGAACCTCCGACGGGGGAAGCGGCGCGAGCCATGACAAGGCGCCTCACACCTCTCGGCTACCCCGCGCGGCAGCGAATGTTTGTTGAACGGTTTGGTGACCAGCATATACCGCATAAGTCATGCATACAAAAGTTAGGGAACAAGATGGAGAGCAGTGGAACGGTCTTGGATCTTCAAGGGACGATCGCCATTATAGGAAGAAAAAGTGACTGGCGTGAAACAACGATTATTGGCAAAGTCCGTTCGACGCTTATCTCAGGAATGTGAAATGTCACGGAGCGTACGTCACAGAGATTCGAAGACAGCAGGCACGTATCCATACAGGTTTACAGTTGTTCGGAACTGAGTAACAATGACGGAGACAAACGCATTACACTTAGCCATCGGTTTCAGCAGTTTATTGCTCACAGGCCAAGAATATTGCAGTACACATGGGTTCAGTGACGAGGCGGTGTAATACCTAGGCCTATATTTTATTCTGAATAATATTCACAACAGCATTGTGCGTGAAATGTAAATGAACATTAATCGTATTCTCGTGGCATTAATAAAAAGGACTTCATCGTTATTAAAATAATAAACAATTATTGTCAATGGCATAATTTAATATTTTGTAAAAAATTATATCTCAGTCAATAACCATGGAAAACGATAATGGAAATCTCAATCTTTTCTTACCTAAGATTCTTCTAGAAAAATTCTTCTTCTCGTTCGATCTGTTGTACCGGTGGATGTGACTGATGTCTCTTGACACAAAGATCTGTAAAACCTGTATTATGTTGCTAATTTATTATTTGAAAAATAGAGTTTATGTGTCATTGAAATGAATGCTCTTTGTTTGGAGTTTTATTTCACAGTAATTCTCGTCCTATGTAAATGTTAAATTTTCTGATTAGCTACAAAAGAGCGCTGCCATTAGCGCTATTGTTCGACAGCGTGGTTTACTGGTAAATGCTGAATAATAAGCGATTAACATTGAGGAATATTTTCAAATGTTAGTACATATAGTGCAGATACAAAAAGATTTAATATGTTTTATTTGTTAATAGTAAAACAGGACCTGAAGCAGAATCGATAAGTGATTGTCTTATGTTAGCCGCCATCTTAGTGAAATATGGCAGCGGCGGTTTTAAATTGATTTTCTACACAGACATAAATGATTTTGGTCATAATTGCGACAATAATTGTGTTTTGATGGCCCAGAACCCACTCTGAGGTAACAAATTCCAGTTAGACTGTAAATATAGTGAACTATGAATGCAAACAGTATCTTACGTGATGTAAATTCTTATCTGCTGATGTATGAAGCCTGGTTATTTCGTAACAACTTTTATGAAATATTTCGACAGGAAAAAATACATTAGTGTTGTGTGCGTGTGGTATTGTGTGACAAGACTGTTAATTTTGCTTGAAGAAAAGTGTTGTCACCTCGAATAACTGTAGCGTTAAATTCGGTCAACGATCTGCAACTAGTAAAGAGACTATTATACAATAGCATTGAAAATTATTAAAAATCGTCACTATAGTTTAGTTCAGATTATTTATCATACATTTAGCTTGTTTGCTGGTTATAAATGATTATTTTTGTATCTGAACTTAGTGCCATTTACACCACTTGACAGACAACATTGCTACACGTTCGCAGGTGGAGATTTCTTTAACAAAATGACCGTCATTCGCCGGGAAAAGCAGTGATTAAATAAAACTTCATGTTGCGTTAATAAAAAGCGACTAGTTTTATTGTAATCTTGCTGAAGTTGTACGACACGCAATCAAACAATACCACGCCACAGCGTGGTTTCACCTTTCTGGCTATGTATACACTGTTAGAACATACGTTTATTATGAAATGGAAATCCACATGCATTGGTCGAGAAATCCTGCATTCACAAAAGACTGGCGAGTTCTGCACAATATCACAACGTCGCATCATCGGACCAATATTTTTCGAGTCTACTGTGACAAGTGCAGTTTACAGCGAAATGTTTCGGGAATTTGAGAATCAGTTGGACGATGAAGAACTTACCCTCAGCTGGTACCAACAGAATGCCGCCACATGCCACACGTCTCTTTTGAACGTGGCTGAGGTCGAATCATTTTTCCCCGACAGAGTGATTTCAAATGGACTGTGGCGCCCCAGGCCACCTGATTTAACACCACTTGACATTTTCCTCTGGGGCGTCCTAAAAGGCAAGGTCTAAAGGACCTACCCATGAACAAGGTATGACGTGTTCACCGAGCGGTTCTAGGTGCTTCAGTCCGGAACCGCGCTGCTGCTACGGTCGCAGGTTCGAATCCTGGCTCGGGCATGGATGTGTGTGATGTCCTTAGGTTAGTTAGGTTTAAGTAGTTCTAAGTTCTAGAGGACTGATGATCTCAGATGTTAAGCCCCATAGTGCTCAGAGCCATTTTGACATGTTCATTTCATTTCATTTCCTGATTTTTATGCAAAGCCTTTAAGTGCAATTTGAGCAAACGTTTGTTTGTGGGTTCGCTTTCGAATGGGGTCTCCTGTACTTGTGCCTGCACCAGCACTGGACTCAGTGGTCAGACCTGCCAGAGATAGTAAACTATCCCACTTTACAGAATGTGCAAGCCTTCATGTTCTAAGACGCAGACACCCAACACCTTCTCGCCTGGTCGTGGTTTCATCGTTCTTCAACTACTTCCCTCAGACGCTGAGGGCAGCAGCGAGCGAACAGCCGATCAGCTATGTCGTTTCCGAGATGCTCGTTCCTTAATGACAGACCGTAAGAATTTGCCCTTCGTCAGAGTTAGTTACGTCAGTGGATTCTCCCATTTACGGCCAGTATTGTTATTAGAATTCAGCTCTGCTCCGCGTTTATGCTTTCGTTACCACATTCACGTGCCCGCAATGGAGTGGTCATAATGTTTTGTTCCTACATATGTTCCTGTGGATAACATCACAATCTCCGTGAAGCTTATCGCAGACGATGCTGCAGTCTACAGGAATTTTGTAAAAATGAAAAGCGTAATGTATGTTACGTGCAGAGGACTGATGTTTGGAGGAACGGCCGGTAGTCAGCTGTCCTTGAACGTAAATAAATGTATTTTGCATGAATAGGCGAAGAGGCACTCGATTACGCAAATGGATTAAAACCACTGGAAATTGTGGTGTCACTGCCAGACACCACACTTGCTAGGTGGTAGCCTTTAAATCGGCCGCGGTCCATTAGTATACGTCGGACCCGCGTGTCGCCACTATCAGTGATTGCAGACCGAGCGCCGCCACACGGCAGGTCTAGAGAGACTTCCTAGCACTCGCCCCAGTTGTACAGCCGACTTCGCTAGCGATGGTTCACTGACAAATTACGCTCTCATTAGCCGAGACGATAGTTAGCATAGCCTTCAGCTACGTCATTTGCTACGACCTAGCAAGGCGCCATTATCATTTGCAATTTATCTTGTGATGCATGTACCGTCAGACCGATGTTCACCAATTATGGATTACAGTTAAGTATTCCACAGCTACGTCCCGTTTTTGCTAGTTCATTTCCGTGTCCTGTTCCAGACCTCACGCCAGCCTGCGTGAGCTTAAACGCGTGCCTTTCGGCTTCACCTCGTAGTGGCTTGGCTGTCTTGCCAAGTCACAACAGAAATCGTAAATACTGTAAGATATATGGGTGTATCCGGAGCGACCTAAACACACAAAACAATCTGTAGGAGAAACAGATACTAGCTTGATATTCTGTGGAAAAACATTGAGAAAGTACTCGTATATTTCATTCGCGAAAGAAATTGCCTGCAAAACAAATGTAACGTCGCTTCTTGGGTGGTGCTCATCAGTCTGGAATCCTTACCCGGGTGGACTAACAAAAGAGACAGAGAAAATCCAAGTTACGTCATAGGATCATTTACAAGCGTGAGAGCGTTACGGAGATGCTCAAAATACTCTAGTGACAGACGCTACCAGGGAAGCGTGCGTATCACGAATTGTTTTACTGAGCGAGATGGCGTAGTGCTTAGCACACTGAACTCACATTCGAGAGACCATCTTGATTCAGGTTTTCCGCTATTTCCTTAAATCGCTTCAGGCAAATGCCTGGATGGTTCCTTTGAAAGGGCACGGCCAACTTCCTTCCCCATCCTTCCCTTTTCCGATGGAACTGATGACCTTGTTGTTTGATCCCCTCCTCCAAATTAAGCAACGAAACAACGAAGGGTTTTACTACTGAAATTCCGTAAGCGAAATTTCCAAGAAGAATCGGGCAACTTATTACAAGGGGCCTTCTGTAAGTAATGTAACACACCTTTTTCTATTCCAATTTCGGTTGAAAAAATGCAGGATTTGTTGTGGGAAATAGTGGCTGAAATGGTTCAAATGGCTCTGAGCACTATGGGAATTAACATCTCAGGTCATCAGCCCCTTAGAACTTAGAACTACTTAAACCTAACTAACCTAAGGACATCATACACATCCATGTCCTAGGCAGGATTCGAACCTGCGACCGTAGTGGTCGCGCAGTTCCAGGCTGAAGCGCCTAGAACCGGAAACAAAACTGCAATCCATAGAGTGGTTGCACACTACCTGTCCTCCAAAGAAAAAGTTCAAAGTCGCACACTCAACCGGTAAAGTAATGGGGACGGTCTTCTGCGACTCTGAAGGGATATTCTGTCGATGTACTCCCTCATGCTCCAACTGTCAACCCTAAAGTGTATTGTACTTCACTCAAGAAACTAAAGAAACGACTTAGCGCTTCCGTCGCAACAAAAATGGAAACGAGCTCCTATGGCTCCTCACATAAGTCTGAGCAACCGAGAGGAGCTCACAACATTCCATTGCACTGTTCGTCCTCATCCACCCCATTGCCCGGATCTCGGAACTTCCATCTGTTTGGCCCAATGAAGGATCCATTCGGCGGGGAACAGTTCGTGGGTGATGGCGAGATTATTGATGTAGGAAGACGCTGGCTCCGACGTCGACCGGTGGAGTGGTACCATGCGGGCATTACAGTCCCTCTGGCATTAAGCTGTCGCATTGAATGGAGCTTACGTGGAAAAATAGGATTTTATAGCCAACACAGGGGGGAATAATAAGGTGTGTTGGAATCCTGAATAAAACCAACGTGCTTTCAGAAAAAAAAGTGTTGCGTTACTTGTTGAACGCCCCTCGCATTTCCAAATATGTCTCGCGAAATGACCAACAGGAGAAAATCATAAAAATCAGAGCTCATAGACACGTTTATTGACAGTCGTTTTCCCATACACTTTTCCCGAATGGAACAAAGGGCAAAAAATAGTAATACCAAAAGTACCCCCTGCCTCACACCACAAGGTGGCTTCCGGAATATAGAAGTGAGTGTAGATAATACGGTGAGCAACTGTCTGGCTTCAACGAGCATTACTGTCTGAAAACGGAGCTTCGCCCTTGAAACTAGTACTAACGAAAATTAAAAAAAGAGGTATAGTATAGCTGTGAAAGTGGTTATTTACAGAAAAAAAATATTGCAATAAAATACTCTCTAACAAAATTGAGAAGATTATAAATAAAATTTTTATTGAAATATTTAATTTTAGTTACTCTACATTCCAACAAATACAGTATCGTTAAATTTTACAGCTTGACAGAGTGTAAAATAAATGACATGAAGATGATTAAATCGTGCTGAGCCACATACTCTTCTTCTTTATCCTGGTCTTAACCCACACCTTCGTGGGTCGACGTGGTAATCTGGATTTGGCAATGTTAATTTTAGAGGGTGGCCTGATGCCATTTCTATAGCCACCCCTTCCCCTCTGGTGCGGAATTTGTGTACGCCATCTGCCTCTCTCTAGTGTTATTCCATATGAAAGTGTAGCAACATTTTCGAATGTTTGCGAATCGTGTAACTGAGGTGGACATAGGTACCAACCCGGTCTTCCCCTAGACAGATGGGAGAAACCGCCTAAATGCCACATCCGGGATGGTCGAAACACCGACTGTCGTTGACGGATTCGATCTGCGGATTGCATGCGTCCCCGAATCCCGGTAGCAGCTTGCTAACACGAGCTGCTAACCGGGCAGGTCTGTAGTTAGTTACATTTAAAGGTGACAGTCAGTCCACCTTTCACACAATTTCGTGGGTTTATCACGTTTTGTAGAGCAGTTTTTCTCTGCCTGTGTTTTCTCATATTACACTCCTGGAAATGGGAAAAAACACATTGACACCGGTGTGTCAGACCCACCATACTTGCTCCGGACACTGCGAGAGGGCTGTACAAGCAATGATCACACGCACGGCACAGCGGACACACCAGGAACCGCGGTGTTGGCCGTCGAATGGAGCTAGCTGCGCAGCATTTGTGCACCGCCGCCGTCAGTGTCAGCCAGTTTGCCGTGGCATACGGAGCTCCATCGCAGTCTTTAACACTGGTAGCATGCCGCGACAGCGTGGACGTGAACCGTATGTGCAGTTGACGGACTTTGAGCGAGGGCGTATAGTGGGCATGCGGGAGGCCGGGTGGGCGTACCGCCGAATTGCTCAACACGTGGGGCGTGAGGTCTCCACAGTACATCGATGTTGTCGCCAGTGGTCGGCGGAAGGTGCACGTGCCCGTCGACCTGGGACCGGACCGCAGCGACGCACGGATGCACGCCAAGACCGTAGGATCCTACGCAGTGCCGTAGGGGACCGCACCGCCACTTCCCAGCAAATTAGGGACACTGTTGCTCCTGGGGTATCGGCGAGGACCATTCGCAACCGTCTCCATGAAGCTGGGCTACGGTCCCGCACACCGTTAGGCCGTCTTCCGCTCACGCCCCAACATCGTGCAGCCCGCCTCCAGTGGTGTCGCGACAGGCGTGAATGGAGGGACGAATGGAGACGTGTCGTCTTCAGCGATGAGAGTCGCTTCTGCCTTGGTGCCAATGATGGTCGTATGCGTGTTTGGCGCCGTGCAGGTGAGCGCCACAATCAGGACTGCATACGACCGAGGCACACAGGGCCAACCCCCGGCATCATGGTGTGGGGAGCGATCTCCTACACTGGCCGTACACCACTGGTGATCGTCGAGGGGACACTGAATAGTGCACGGTACATCCAAACCGTCATCGAACCCATCGTTCTACCATTCCTAGACCGGCAAGGGAACTTGCTGTTCCAACAGGACAGTGCACGTCCGCATGTATCCCGTGCCACCCAACGTGCTCTAGAAGGTGTAAGTCAACTACCCTGGCCAGCAAGATCTCCGGATCTGTCCCCCATTGAGCATGTTTGGGACTGGATGAAGCGTCGTCTCACGCGGTCTGCACGTCCAGCACGAACGCTGGTCCAACTGAGGCGCCAGGTGGAAATGGCATGGCAAGCCGTTCCACAGGACTACATCCAGCATCTCTACGATCGTCTCCATGGGAGAATAGCAGCCTGCATTGCTGCGAAAGGTGGATATACACTGTACTAGTGCCGACATTGTGCATGCTCTGTTGCCTGTGTCTATGTGCCTGTGGTTCTCTCAGTGTGATCATGTGATGTATCTGACCCCAGGAATGTGTCAATAAAGTTTCCCCTTCCTGGGACAATGAATTCACGGTGTTCTTATTTCAATTTCCAGGAGTGTATTTCCGTACCGTGGAGAAGGTCATGCTGGGCACCGAAACTGAGTGTGTTTCATTTTCATTTTTATTACATTTTGTATTCAGCACACCAAGTACCTGTAACCACCTTTCCTAAACTTGGATGATAGCTGGACTGAGTAAGTGTGGGTGTAATTGCATACGCATGCAACTCGGTAAATTGAGGTGGTTTTTCTTGGTACAGCCTTGCAGCATACGGCTGTGAACAGCAGTTTAATTTTCAAAACTGGCTTGAGTGCCACTCGGTTGCGTAGTTAATAGTTTAGACTTTCTTAATGGGCGGCCTCGCCGTAGTTTCTTTCAGGCCCACGTGCAAATGAAGCTGGTGCCACTAAAAAATTCGTCTTGTTGTTTGGTTAATTCGTCCCTTCTTAGCCTTCTTACTCCCTGGGGACGGAGGTGAGGCAGGTTCGATTTAAATGGGGCCTGACTTATTCCTCATCCGGCCACGTTGCACTTCATGCGTCGTGGTCCTGACTGAGTTTCGTGTTTCTTTCCGCTTTGACAACTCAACTTTTGCTAGAAACTGGTGGTCTTAAGTTTTTCAGCAAATGAGTGACTCGTTGCTTCCCTGAGCGAATCTGCTCCTCGCTTAATAATGGTGATTAATACAGTTTTTCCCTCCAGAACTATAGTGTTAGGATTTTAAACGTTTTATATTTGACGTAGTTGAGGAGCGCCCTTCACTTTGCGAATAAGTGCCGCTCGAGCACCAATTTAGCTCGTCAAACTTTTCCCCAGTATGCATACCAGCGGGTCTTCCCTCTCCTTTCAGCATTAGCCTCAAATAGCCTATAAGAGAAAGTCTCTAGGAACCATTCAGTAAAGTTCAATCGCTGCTTGGTCGGTCTGAAGTCCGGTAGTTACATTTCTGTTGCGCGTTTCCTAGGGCTAAATTCAACTAATATTTCTGGGACTTCAGACGACTTGGCATTCAGAGTAAACCACATAACGTTAAGTACTGTTTTGTGCAGTAGGAAAGCCCATGTTATATGGCGAAAAATCGTGCAACCGAAGAAGCAGTTACCAATATTTAAAGGTTTGGGTTAATCGATAAACACTGGGCATCTTCATCATGTTTACATATTTTGTACTAGGTTTACATACTTTGTATTACAGTTACTACGGAAATACAGTTGTAAGTGTTATAAAAAATAAGAGGGAAACTGGAATACTTCTCTTCCTACTTCCTTGCACATTTCAGAATAAAGACAAGAGACGTTAGTAAAAACAGGGTTACACCCATAGAGTAAATATCTCTGGAGTGAGCATTGCGTTCTGCGCATGTTGTCAACATTAAACCAGGATTGTCACGTGCTTTCTGCAGCGTTTGAAGTTTATAATATCAAGAGTTTTTGTTGTGTTTCACCGTTTGTTGATAGTGTAATAGCGAGGGTGAATTACTGTTGTTGCTACGGATGCAAAGGAAAATATGTGAAAGGAGGGATACTAACTTTTCATGGGTACATATCATGTAGCTCTAATTATAGTTATCATATTAGTAAGAGACACTGTATATGTTTAAAAATTTCGAGACGCCTTATAATTAAGGCTTGATTCTGTAGTCTTATTTTCTACGATTTTATGACTATAAAACAGATATTACGGCTTATACAAAAGCTTACAAACAGTCCCTTCCTCTCGTAAATTTGCTAGTGGAACAGGAAAGGGAAAGGTTAGTTGTTTCAGTAAATACTGTCCTCCATGCATTTATCAGTGACTTGTCGATTATGTATATAGATTACTCAGTCTACCATTTATTTAATAAACTGCGAGCAAGTACTTAAAATGCGTTAAGTAAATACCTCAAAGTGCCACCAGTAAGAAAAATTGTGCTTTAGGTCGCAAAAACGAGAAAATAAATACGCAGAAATACAAGAAAAAAGGACGAATTAGCAGGGATATAATCGCTAATGTGTGGAAAATTCGGTGTTTTTCGGACACTTGCAAAAGTACTAGCGTACTGTCAAGTCATTTTGCAGGACTATCACTGCAAAAATGTACGTCAGGCTCTGTAATACTATAAAGTGCCGTATCATACCGAAAACTACTAAAAATATAGTGCATCAAACTATGACACCTATCGAAAAGAAGCAGAATGTAATATCACTTGCCCTTAAAAGTTACGTAGCTGGTTTATTCCCGGTATCAAATGGATACTGTTAAAATGTCTGCGCAACATATATAAATCATACACGACACGTTCGAAAAGAATCCGTCTGTACTAGGGATGTAGTGACATTCTAAATACACTCCTGGAAATTGAAATAAGAACACCGTGAATTCATTGTCCCAGGAAGGGGAAACTTTATTGACACATTCCTGGGGTCAGATACATCACATGATCACACTGACAGAACCACAGGCACATAGACACAGGCAACAGAGCATGCACAATGTCGGCACTAGTACAGTGTATATCCACCTTTCGCAGCAATGCAGGCTGCTATTCTCCCATGGAGACGATCGTAGAGATGCTGGATGTAGTCCTGTGGAACGGCTTGCCATGCCATTTCCACCTGGCGCCTCAGTTGGACCAGCGTTCGTGCTGGACGTGCAGACCGCGTGAGACGACGCTTCATCCAGTCCCAAACATGCTCAATGGGGGACAGATCCGGAGATCTTGCTGGCCAGGGTAGTTGACTTACACCTTCTAGAGCACGTTGGGTGGCACGGGATACATGCGGACGTGCATTGTCCTGTTGGAACAGCAAGTTCCCTTGCCGGTCTAGGAATGGTAGAACGATGGGTTCGATGACGGTTTGGATGTACCGTGCACTATTCAGTGTCCCCTCGACGATCACCAGTGGTGTACGGCCAGTGTAGGAGATCGCTCCCCACACCATGATGCCGGGGGTTGGCCCTGTGTGCCTCGGTCGTATGCAGTCCTGATTGTGGCGCTCACCTGCACGGCGCCAAACACGCATACGACCATCATTGGCACCAAGGCAGAAGCGACTCTCATCGCTGAAGACGACACGTCTCCATTCGTCCCTCCATTCACGTCTGTCGCGACACCACTGGAGGCGGGCTGCACGATGTTGGGGCGTGAGCGGAAGACGGCCTAACGGTGTGCGGGACCGTAGCCCAGATTCATGGAGACGGTTGCGAATGGTCCTCGCCGATACCCCAGGAGACACAGTGCCCCTAATTTGCTGGGAAGTGGCGGTGCGGTCCCCTACGGCACTGCGTAGGATCCTACGGTCTTGGCGTGCATCCGTGCGTCGCTGCGGTCCGGTCCCAGGTCGACGGGCACGTGCACCTTCCGCCGACCACTGGCGACAACATCGATGTACTGTGGAGACCTCACGCCCCACGTGTTGAGCAATTCGGCGGTACGTCCACCCGGCCTCCCGCATGCCCACTATACGCCCTCGCTCAAAGTCCGTCAACTGCACATACGGTTCACGTCCACGCTGTCACGGCATGCTACCAGTGTTAAAGACTGCGATGGAGCTCCGTATGCCACGGCAAACTGGCTGACACTGACGGCGGCGGTGCACAAATGCTGCGCAGCTAGCTCCATTCGACGGCCAACACCGCGGTTCCTGGTGTGTCCGCTGTGCCGTGCGTGTGATCATTGCTTGTACAGCCCTCTCGCAGTGTCCGGAGCAAGTATGGTGGGTCTGACACACCGGTGTCAATGTGTTCTTTTTTCCATTTCCAGGAGTGTATACAGGGCGCTATACGGACAAACACACGACGTCCCGAGATCACGTGACCAGGCCGGCAATGTATGTTGACAACACAAAATCTGTTCTGCGCATGTGAATGCTCACTCCAGAGATATTTACTCTATGGTTACACCAGGCAACCACAGTGCGATATCTTCGAAAGATCGCGGCGCCACGCAAAAGTCGCCAATGCACATCGATACTACATACGCCAGAGATGTCTCATAGCGATTCACAACGGCGAATGGGACAGACTGAAGACGACACCCATCTCTGTCAGCATAACAGCGCCCTCGTACAGAGGTCAATATAGAGCCGAGCAAGGAAGCGCTCTGCCCCAGCTGAAGCAGCAACATCACTGAAACGTAGGACTTAGGGAAGGCAGGAAAGGGTGTGCACGGGGCCTAATCAGTTACCGCTGGTTGCACGGTAAACACGTACACTTTATTTAAGGAAATAATATTTTAAAACAATCATTTTAAAAAAAAATTGACTGTAACACAAGCTACACTGACGGCTAAAGGCCTTATTACGAAAGAATTCAAAATTATTTGTAGGCTGAAGGCCACAAACAATACTTCAGAACAATTAGCGGCTGAAGGCCTGAATTACAAGTGAGGAAGACAAGTACACGTTGAAAATAGCAAAATAATTTTAAAAGCAGTCATTAAAAAATTGACTGTAACACAAGCTACACTGATGGCTGAAGGCCTTATTACGAAAGAAATCAAAATTATTTGTAGGCTGAAGGCCGCAAGCAATACTTCAGAACAATTAGCGGCTGAAGGCCTGAATTACAAGTGAAGAAGACAATTAAACGTTGAAAATACCAAAATAATTTTTAAAAAATCATTAAAAAATTGACTATAGTACAAGCTACGCTGACGGCTGAAGGCCTTATTAAGAAAGAATTCAAATTATTTGTCGGCTGAATCCCACAAGCAATAGAAATAATTTAAACACAATCAGACAAAATATGGAAGGAAATGATCCACAGACAGCGCTCCAAGGATCGACCTGAGAAAAAGTCCACACTGCTGCGTAAGTGGTGAGACAGGCAGCCAAGAGCTATGCTCACATAACAGGATGGCAACTCTAACAAGGGACAGCTTAAATGCCGACCAGCACACTCGAAAATCCACCTAAGATGCAATAACCAATACCACGATAGAACGTTAACATCGCCAAATGACAAGCATTTAATTACACAAGTTGGCTCCACCAAATTCTTGTACGCAGACAGGGTTAACACCAAACTGCCTACTCAAAATCAGACTAGATGCACATGGAACCGCAAAAGACAATTCCACAACCAACTCAGACAATGCTAAAACAGTCACTATACAACAACAAGACGAATTGCACTTAAACATGAACGCTAAGAACACAGAGACGGTAGAAAGACCAGATACACCTCGTCCAGTGAGACAACCGACCGAATGACCAACCATCGATCGTTGCCAATCAAGTCAGCCAAGGGAAATGTCGGAGTGTAAAACCGTCAATTGACAGCTTGATGGCATGAGGACACTTCGACGGACGGACACACACACACAAGTGAAAGTTGCACTACTCGAATATAGCGATCCATTCAACTTAAAGTCGCTGAATCCGGACCTCGACGGGATCGTGCACGCTCGCGACCACATCCTTCCATCGGGCAGTGCATATATCGCCAGCTCCCTCGGCGAGTACTGGCGCTGTCGGACTGAACTGCTGCTCCGTTCCCACCGAACGACACGGAAATCCTAGAGATCGCTCCAAAGATAACACCACAGTACTCGCTATCGATAAACGCCGCTGCTGTCACTCACGGACAGACTAAGGGAGCGAAAGTAGCGGCACCAGTGAACGGACTAAGAAAACGAAAAGTCACAATCTGAATACACGACGCCAACCTGTCAAAGGCACAAACACGAGCCGGAGCACGGTTCAGTCACTGATTAGGATTAATGAGTTATTCAAGACTCAGATGGATACGTTATTTTGTAAATGTTGATCATTGTACTTCAAGAGGGTTTCGTAATTAGTGTATCAAGTGATGCTTTCTGTGGTGTCACCGCCAGACACCACACTTGCTAGGTGGTAGCTTTTAAATCGGCTGCGGTCCGGTAGTATACGTCGGACCCGCGTGTCGCCACTGTCAGTGATAGCAGACCGAGCGCCATCACACGGCAGGTCTAGAGAGACTTACTAGCACTCGCCCCAGTTGTACAGCCGACGTAGCTAGCCACAGTTCACTGACAAATAAGATCTCATTTGCCGAGACAATAGTTAGCATAGCCTTCAGCTAAGTCAATTGCTACGACCTAGCAAGGCGCCGTATTCAATTGATATTTATTACATGAAGCATGTATCATCAAGAGCGATGTTCTACAATTATGGATTAAAGTTAAGTATTCCAGAAGCTACGTACTTTTCTTTATATCATTCATTACGTATCCTGTTTCAGACCTCACGCCAGCCTGCGTGAGTTTAAGCGCGTGCCTTTCGGCTTCCTCTCATTGTGTCTAGGCTGTCTTGTGTAGACACAACACTTTCACAATCAATAACAGTTATAAATTATCAATGTGGGACCTACGAAAAACGTATCCTTTAGAATAGTGCGGCGAAATTTGGCATTAATGGGTTCAAATGGTTCAAATGGCTCTGAGCACTATGGGACTTAACTACTGTGGTCATCAGTCCCCTAGAACTTAGAACTACTTACACCTAACTAACCTAAGGACATCACACACATCCATGCCCGAGGCAGGATTCGAACCTGGCATTAATGGGGTATGGCAGCAGACGATCGACGCGAATGTTTTTGCTAACAGCATGGCGTCGCCTGCAGTGTCTCTCTTGTGTTTTTGGCCACATTGGTTGGACCCTAGAGGACTGGAAAACCATGGCCTGGTTAGATGAGTCCCAGTTTCTGTTAGTAAGAGCTAATGGCTCTGGCTCTGAGCACTATGGGACTCAACTGCTGTGGTCATCAGTCCCCTAGAACTTAGAACTACTTAAACCAAACTAACCTAAGGACATCACACACACCCATGCCCGAGGCAGGATTCGAACCTGCGACCGTAACAGCAGCGCGGCTCCGGACTGGAGCGTCTAGAACCGCACGACCACCACGGCCGGCTAAGAGCTAATGATAGGGTTCGATTGTGCAGCACGCCGCACGAATCTATGGACCCATATTGCCAGCAAAAACAATTTGCAAGCTCATGGTGGCTCCATAATGTTGTGGGCTGGGTCTCTGGTGCAACTGAACCGATCATTGCCCTTTAGCCATCCATGGGCTTCATGTTCCCAAATAGCTATGGAATATTTATGGATGACAATACGTTATGTCATTGGGCCGCAATTGTTCGCGAATGGTTTTAAGAACATTCTGGATAACTGGAGCGAATGAGTTATCCAGTTCACTTGACATGAATCCCATCGAACATTTGTGGGACATAAACGAGAGGTGGGTTCGTACACAAAATACTACACTGGCATCACTTTCGCAATAATGGATTGCTCCAGAGGCAGCACGGCCCGGTATTTCTGCTGGGAATTTCCAATGGCTTGTTGAGCCCATGACACGTCGAGCTGCTGCAGTACGCCGGGCGAAAGGTCGTCCAATACCATGTTAGGTGTTATCCAATGACTGTTGTCACCTCAGTGAAATAGTTGTAGTTCCAATGGGCCACCTCTCAGAGCGATCGAGGAAACCAACAGATATGGCCGGCCGATCGTAGTTTCGTCTGGTCATAATACTCAGCGTACTCCACGTCACAAGATAAGAAGCAAATGTTGAGGTATACCAGAGTACAGCAAAGAATGTAGTGGGCAAGCTTGCAAGGCGAAGAGGTGAGCTGGAGCCGAGCAGTAGCCAATCTCCGGATTTACGGCCGTTGCACCAGCGCAATGAGCAGCCACGCTGTGTTTGTCAGACAGTTTCCTACGCCCTTTTACGAAAATCATTTACCTTTGCGGCCAAGTACCGCTAGGCCGTTCAGGCACAACGCTGCGTAGTCATCCCGTTCAGACGAGGCCGATGCCGAAGGAGAAAGCGTCGTCGAGAATTTCCGGCGTAAACAAGCGCACATCAGCCAAAGTCCTGGCACCCAATTAACTTTTCTGTGATACCGACTGCACAGTGTCTACGTCCAAGTCAAAGCAAAGATTTGACTACACAGGATTCTACACTGCAAAAGAGTTGTGGTTTCTGGGAGAAACTCTCTTCATTCCCGTCTGAGTCCTACTTAACAAGTAACTTTAACACTTATGTCGGACGGAGAGTCAAGACAATGTAGAAATAATGTCAGGCGTTCCGCAGGGAATTTAATTGGAACCATAACTGTCCATGTTGTATAAGGTATTAGGATAAAGGTACACTTATTATATACGCAATTCAGTGTGTAAGGTGTGCTTTGTCTGCCTCTGACAGTCTTTCCGCAAACACGTCACTTAATTTACCACCTGATGTTTCTCTGCGCGGTCGTAACTGCACGACGAAGTGGGCTACGCCTGTCAGTACACACTATCCTTTTGCTTCCACGCATCCACAGTTCAGTACATTACTTGCTCCTCAGTTTAACGCCTTGCTTATGCCACGCACACAAACCAATATAAAAACACACTACTCGCAATAGCTATAATTATTAGTCTGAAAATGAGGTAAATATTGATGTAATGTTGTTCAGTACACTGTCCTCAGTCACCACTAGAGATAGTTACACTTATACCCCAATTCCCTGTATTAAAAGACCTGGTAGACAATATTAATACTAATCTCATATCTTTTGAAGATCATGCAGTTATCTCAAAAATGGTTCAAATGGCTCTGAGCACTATGCGACTTCTGAGGTCATCAGTCGCCTAGAACTTAGAACTAATTAAACCTAATTAACCTAGGGACATCACACACATCCATGCCCGAGGCAGGATTCGAACCTGCGACCGTAGCGGTCTTGCGGTTCCAGACTGCAGCGTCTTTAACCGCACGGCCACACCGGCCGGCATGCAGTTATCTATAGCGAAGTGCGGTCTGAAACAATTACAGAAGTGACCAATAAGATCTTGACAAGATTCCAAAGGTGCAAAGACTGGTAACTCATTTTAAATGTCGAGAAATATAGAATTGGTTCAAATGGTTCAAGTGGCTGTGAGCACTATGGGACTTAACGTCTGAGGTCATCAGTCCCCTAGAACTTAGAACTACTGAAATCTAACTAAGCTAAGGACATCACACACATCCATGCCCGAGGCAGGATTCGAAACTGCGACCGTAGCAGCAGCGCGGTTCCGGACTGAAGCGCCTAGAACCGCTCGGCCACAACGGCCAGCAAATATAAAATTATGCCCTTCACAAAGCGTAGTAATAATGTCAACTAATAAAAATGTCAGTGTGTTATAATTTGTGAAGATCTGAAATGGAATGATCGCATACACTCCATTGTAACTTAAGTGGTTCAAATGGCTCTGAGCACTATGGGACTTAACTAAATGGTTCAAATGGCTCTGAGCACTATGCGACTCAACTGCTGAAGCCATCAGTCGCCTAGAACTTAGAACTAATTAAACCTAACTAACCTAAGGACAGCACACAACACCCAGCCATCACGAGGCAGAGAAAATCCCTGGCCCCGCCGGGAATCGAACCCGGGAACCCAGGCGTGGGAAGCGAGTACGCTACCGCACGACCACGAGATGCGGGCTAGGGACTTAACTGCTGAGGTCATCAGTCCCCTAGATCTTAGAACTACTTAAACCTAATTAACCTAATGACATCACATGCCCGAGGCGGGATTCGAACCTGCGACCGTAGCGGTCGCTCGGTTCCAGACTGAAGCGCCTAGAACCGCCTGGCCACTCTGGCCGGCTAACTTAAGTCGGTGGCACGCTTCGAATCATTGGTAGAATAACGGGGAAATCATTGTCAACAAAACCAATGGTAAAACTCTCGTAAAACCAATCCTAGAAGGTATTTCCAATTCTTCTGGAATGACAGTAATGTATTATTGCCTAAATGATATCACTTCCGTTACTGACTTTTCCTGAATTTCCTCTTGGACACTACCGCGATTTTGACTATACACCCAAAATTGTAGTTATATCCAAATGGAAAAACGAGAACAGTCAGATGATGAAAGTTACCTTGTCGACTATGCTGGGATATTGCTAAAGGTGTTGTTCAAAAATGTTCAAATGTGTGTGAAATTTTATGGGACTTAACTGCTAAGGTCATCAGTCCCTAAGCTGACACACTACTTAGCCTAAATTATCCTAAGGACAAACACACACACCCATGCCCGAGGGAGGACTCGAACCTCCGCCGGAACCAGCCGCACAGTCCATGACTGCAGCGCCTGAGACCGCTCGGCTAATCCCGCGCGGCTACAGGTGTTGGTTCCACAATATATAGTAATAACAGAGGCTATTCAATGTGTACAAAAAAGGACAACGGGAATGGTCACAGTTTTATTTACCAATGGAAGAGCGACAGGGAGATGAAGAAAACCCTAAGATGTCACACTTGAAGGTAAGACGTCAACTACACACCAACATTCAATAACCAATATTATTTGAGGAATCTGCCAGGATCTACAGTAGCAATTTTTACGAAGACGCTATCTTTTACTCAGGTGTCCTTACCAACCGTATGTGGTATCACTGTAGAGCGGGAAGCACTGGTAACTTCGGAACTGGACAGTAGTGAGCTGCAAACCACTAAGCCGGAGAGGTGAACAAATAGCTATTTCGTCTTCTTCTTTTCTTCGGAAAAAATGAAAATAATAAAAAAAGACCTCAACTTACGCATGTAGTTCCCCATTATTATTACTACAGTCTCACAAAATACCAGAAAATATGCTAAGGACAGCCGTGAAAAATAAATGTGGAAAAATAGCTGTGCCATGAATCTCAACATTCAAAAATATTGCGTTGAAAAGCACCGAAGTATTTTCTCCTATGTCTCTCTCTTGTGTTTTTTTTATTGTTATTTCAGCCCAGCAGTACAACCTTTTCCATTTAAAATAGAAAGACTAAACAAATACGACCAAAAGGTGAAAATGTTAAAGACGTTTTGAAAATCAATAAAAGGATTCATTTTGTTGACATTCGCATTGTTGTGGCGTAGCAAGACAGCCACGCCACGGAAGTAGCCGAAAGGCACGCGCTAAGCTCACGCAGGATGGCGTGAGGTCTGAAACAGGATACGTAATGAATGCTGTAAAGAAAAGTACGTAGCTTCTGGAATACTTAACTTCAATCCATCCTTGTTACATCGCTATTGACGATACAAGTGAGACTCTATAGTTTCAGACAATATACTGCTAATGGCGCCTTGTTAGGTCGTAGCCATTGACTTAGCTGAAGGCTATTCTAACTATCTGCTCTGCAAAGGAGCGAGGCTTCGTCAGTGTAGTCGCTAGCAAAGTCGTCCGTACAACTGGGGCGAGTGCTAGTAAGTCTCTCTAGACCTGCCGTGTGGTGGCGCTCGGTCTGCTATCACTGAAAGTGGCGACACGCGGGTCCAACATGTACTAATGGACCGCGGCCGATTTAAAGCTACCACCTAGCAAGTGTGGTGTCTGGCGGTGACACCACACGCATAATATTAAAATCGTTCATTTTTCTTTGTTGATTATGATAAAATCGAAGGACTAAAATACAAAGAAAAAGACAAAAATATATATTTAAAACACGTTGCAGAATGACGTTCTTTAAAAAATAAAGAGCATTTCACTTTCTGAAGGATCTGGACTGGGAAGAAAGGGTTTACGGAGGAGAAAATGTTTTATAGGGCTGAAGAGTGTGGGTGTAAATATAGGGATTTCGCTGGATGGGGTCTACAAAGATGAAGGTAGGTACTGGTGTGGATACTGGGAAGACAGAATGTAAGAAGGAGCCAGGCGGGTGAGCAGATGCGTGGTAACCAAGAGGAGAAGGGATGGGGGAAAAATAGAGGAAAGAGGGTAGGGGGAGTCCTGATGAGAAGCAGGATAGGTGGGGAATGTCGTAGCTGATAGGACGGATAAATATCGCAGTGGATTGCGGAGAAAGTCGTCTGAAATTGTTTCGGCATAGGGCATGGCGCGAACTTTTGTGTATGGCCGGTGGGATGCAGGTAGGAATAGGCGCGGGAGCATACCAGAATTGCTGATTAAAGGGTTAGTGAAATCTATTTTGTGCAGGATATGCCGAGGTGTTCAGTGTGGATGAGGGAGGGTAGGGTTTGATCGACGTTGGAAGGTAAACGGCTGCGAAAAGCAAGACGGATTGCATGGCGCTCAGGGATTTGGAGGTAGTGTGCCTCACTGTTCAGATGGTTAAAAGACAGTCCCGATGTGCATTCCACGCAGAGAAAACGTGTGCCCCTCCGCCCACGTACGTATCCCGCTTGTTTGTTCCAGTCATCTATCACACCAGGCGTTATCTCTGACTGCAGAGTCCTCGTGTAAAGGGTGTTTACTCATCATCAGTCTGTCTTACTTCTGTGGCTGGGCGCCTTTCCTGATGCGCAACGCCATCTCAATTTACAGAGAGGAATATCGTGCACGCCATCTGATTGTCTGTAGTGTGTATTTTCGTGTGTTTACTTTTATTGGTTGTTTACTTGCTTTCGAGGAGGAGGCGGGGATCCATGCATCATTAGTTTGCATGTATTAGCCGACAACAATATTACTGCAAATGGGAGTGTGGGCGCTTTTGTCGGCTTATCCTGAGTTTACATCGTGATATTTCACGACGACGCGCTGGACCACTTGATAGTACAAGCATAATTGTACTGGAAGCATTGAAAGAGCGATGCCTTTTCCTCAGTCATCATTGCACTTGTTTACTTTAACGTCACCGCATGTTACCAACAACACTCACGGGAGGGCAAATGCAGTAATATCGCGATTGTGTAGGACTCTTAGGTCATTACCTATACGTCACAGAATTTTCAGTCGGCAGAAAAAAAGCAAACACGAAAATGATTCGAAAAAAGAAGAGCGTCTTGATGCTCAACAAAACTCTGGAATATACAGGGTGATCCATGAGGAATAATCAACATTCACGGATATGACGGGAACGATAGTTTGAAGTAGAAAACTTGTTGTACACATATGCCCTATTCCGAATGGTTTGTGAGATAG
Organism: Schistocerca piceifrons; assembly: GCF_021461385.2. Taxonomy (NCBI): domain Eukaryota; kingdom Metazoa; phylum Arthropoda; class Insecta; order Orthoptera; family Acrididae; genus Schistocerca; species Schistocerca piceifrons. The sequence continues at coordinate 37,112,650 of NC_060143.1, forward strand.
AACGCAATGAATTTAGTTATTTACTTGTATTTTCTATATGATTCAATACTCTGTTATGTTTGCACATGTTCAACAGTTGGTAAACATTGCAACATCTACATCTACATCTACATTTATACTCCGCAAGCCACCCAACGGTGTGTGACGGAGGGCACTTTACGTGCCACTGTCATTACCTCCCTTTCCTGTTCCAGTCGCGTATGGTTCGCGGGAAGAACGACTGTCTGAAAGTCTCCGTGCGCGCTCTAATCTCTCTAATTTTACATTCGTGATCTCCTCGGGAGGTATAAGTAGGAGGAAGCAATATATTCGATACGTCATCCAGAAACGCACCCTCTCGAAACCTGGCGAGCAAGCTACTCCGCGATGCAGAGCGCCTCTCTTGCAGAGTCTGCCACTTGAGTTTGTTAAACATCTCCGTAACGCTATCACGGTTACCAAATAACCCTGTGACGAAACGCGCCGCTCTTCTTTGGATCTTCTCTATCTCCTCTGTCAACCCGACCTGGTTCGGATCCCACACTGATGAGCAATACTCAAGTATAGGTCGAACGAGTGTTTTGTAAGCCACCTCCTTTGTTGATGGACTACATTTTCTAAGGACTCTCCCAATGAATCTCAACCTGGTACCCGCCTTACCAACAATTAATTTTATATGATCATTCCACTTCAAATCGTTCCGCAAGCATACTCCCAGATATTTTACAGAAGTAACTGCTACCAGTCTTTGTTCCGCTATCATATAATCATACAATAAAGGATCCTTCGTTCTATGTATTCGCAATACATTACATTTGTCTATGTTAAAGGTCAGTTGCCACTCCCTGCACCAAGTGCCTATCCGCTGCAGATCTTCCTGCATTTCGTTACAATTTTCTAATGCTGCAACTTCTCTGTATACTACAGCATCATCCGCGAAAAGCCGCATGGGACTTCCGACACTATCTACTAGGTCATTTATATATATTGTGAAAAGCAATGGTCCCATAACACTCCCCTGTGGCACGCCAGAGATTACTTTAACGTCTGTAGACGTCTCTCCATTGATAACAACATGCTGTGTTCTGTTTGCTAAAAACTCTTCAATCCAGCCACACAGCTGGTCTGATATTCCGTAGGCTCTTACTATGTTTATCAGGCGACAGTGCGGAACTGTATCGAACGCCTTCCGGAAGTCAAGAAAAATAGCACCTACCTGGGAGCCTGTATCTAATATTTTCTGGGTCTCATGAACAAATAAAGCGAGTTGGGTCTCACACGATCGCTGTTTCCGGAATCCATGTTGATTCCTACATAGTAGATTCTGGGTTTCCAAAAACGACATGATACTCGAGCAAAAAACATGTTCTAAAATTCTACAACAGATCGACGTCAGAGATATAGGTCTATAGTTTTGCGCATTTGCTCGACGACCCTTCTTGAAGACTGGGACTACCTGTTCTCTTTTCCAATCATTTGGAACCTTCCGATCCTCTAGAGACTTGCGGTACACGACTGTTAGAAGGGGGGCAAGTTCTTTCGCGTACTCTGTGTAGAATCGAATTGGTATCCCGTCAGGTCCAGTGGACTTTCCTCTGTAAAACATGCGTTTTACAAAGTGTCAAAAATAGTTCAAATGGGTGTGAGCACTATGAGACTTAGCTTCTGAGGTCATCAGTCCGCTAGAACTAAGACTACTTAAACCTAACTAACCTAAGGACATCACACACATCCATGCCCGAGGCAGGATTCGAACCTGCGACCGCAGCGGTCGCGCGGTTACAGACTGTAGCGCCTAGAAACGCTCGGCCATTCCGGCCGGCTACAATGTATCACTTGAAAAGTATCTCTTTCTAACACATTAACATCTAAGCACTATCGCACACGTCACAATACATTACGTCCTCGAGATGTTCAACAAACGAATTTCCAAAAACTGCAAGTAATTCTGTTCTATTGTTCGCTCGTCTAAAAAAACTGTACCTGTCGACATGTTACCTGATCGCCGCCACATCAAACATTGATCGGAAAACGAACTTGGAAACTGGTTTCTAGTGAACAATAAATGTGTATTCTATATGGGAAACCTTTCGGAATGAGGCATAGGTCCCTATTGAATTTTTTGCTCCAAATGAGCGTTATTCCCGTATCCCTGAATCAATACAATGAAAAAACAGCCGAAGTTGTAAATTTCACTTCGATTTACTTGAAGGATGTTTTTCCGCCGTATTGATTAACAGAAGTTACTGGTCTGCAGTTACTCCAGCATGCTGGATGTTCTATATATCCATGAATACCGAACACTCCACCTGGGTTGTATTGACAACAACCACGACGTGCAGCAAGAATACTGGTATGCTTAAGCTATGAGGTATCACATTTTCTACAGGACGCACACAAATTCCACCGAATAAATTTCTGAGGTTGTTCAGAGATATTTTCTGAGTATTCTGCAATAAGGGACCCGTGGTCTGTACCTGCATCTACGTCTACACAGATACTCCGCAAGGGCGTGGCGAATGGTACCCCGTACCACTGCTTGTCATGTCATTTCCTGTTCCACTCGCAAACAGAGCGAGTGAGAAACGACTGTCTGTATGGCTCCGTATGAGCCCTCGCTTCTCGTATCTTATATTCGTGGTCCATACGCGCAATGTATGGCGGCGGCAGTAAAATCGTTCGTCAGTCAGCTTCAAATGCTGGTTCCCTAAATGTTCTCTAGTCTTTCTCGAAAAGGACGTTGCCTTCCCTCCAAGGGATTCCCATTTTAGTTCGCGAAGCATGTACGTGTTGTTCGAAGTTACCAGTAACAAACCTAGCAGGTCACCTCTGAATTGCTTCTATGCCTTCTTTCGATCCGACCTGTACGGATCCCAAACAATCGAGTAGTACTCAAGAATAGGTCGCACAAGCGTCCTATACGCAGTCTCCTTTACAGGCGAACCACACTTTCCTGAAATTCTCTCAATAAACCGAAGTCGACCATTCGCCTTTCCTACCACAGTTCCCACATGCTCGGTCTGTCTAATATCGCTGTGCAACATCACGCCCAGATATTTAAACGAGTTGACTGTGTCTAGCGGTATACTACTAGTACTGTATCCGAACATTACAGGTTTTATATTTCTACTCACCCGCATTAACTTACATTTTTCCACATTTATGGCTAGCTGCCATTCACCACACAAACTGGAAATTTTGTCGAAGTCGTCTTGTGTCTCCCTACAGTCACTTATCTTCGACACCGTATCGTACACCACGGCATTTTCAGCAAACAACCTCAAATTGCTGCCTCCCCTGTCAGCCAAGTCATTTATGCGTTTAGAGTACAACAGCGGTCCTATCACACTTCCATGGGCCAGTCATGACGATAGCCTTATCTCTGATGAACACTCGCCGTCGACGACAACATACTAGGTTCTATTATTTAAGAAGTCCTCGAGTGACTCATATCTGTGAAGTTATTCCATATGCTCGTACATTTGTTAAGAGCCTGCGATGGCCACCGTGCCAATGCTTTACGGAAATCTGGTATCTGTCTGTTGCCCTTCATTCATAGTTCTCATTATGTCACGTGAGAAATGGGGAAGCCGAGTTTCGCACGAGCGATGCCATCACTGGTAGTTCGTTACATAGTAATTTCATTTTGTTTGATTTCTTATCCCATTTATCTTCGTAATTTTATTGCACTGAAAACATCTGCACAATAACGCAGATGTCGACGGTATTGACTATGTGACGTTTGGAAACAAACTTGTTCTACCCACTACCGGTAGTTGCTGCCGATAGCAGAAACGTCCACTTTACTTTTCGCCCTCAAGTAGAGCTTCGCTCTGCCTCGGGTTTGTTTTTACAGTAGTATTAGGTGTCCGTTTAATAGTGATACACCGCTGCGTGGATAAGTTTGCTGATGAAGAGTTTGCCGATATGCACCTCTTATGTGGGTTCACTAAATGTAGTGGAAGGCTGACAACTGCGCTATGTTGAGCTGTTCCCGCACTATCACATTACAGTGTACGTTGCATTACTGTGTGTTTACTGTTGTACGGTTTTGTTAATGGTGTGCATCCGGGTGTTTAGCCGACATGTAGTTTCCATTTTATGCACAATATCTGTCTTCTTCATGTGCTGCGAAATGTAAGTTCTTCATTTGTATGGTCATATTGTTCTTTGTTGCTTTATAGCTTCTGAGGCTATTTTTGTTCCATCGCTACAGCTACGAGAAAATGCGTGCTTTCCTTACCAAACGGGTTTCGTTTTATTGAAGTAAAGCATCATCAGTGGTCCATAATTAAAATATTTACAATTTAATTTGTTTTCTAGAGCGAAAAATAGTTCGTTAATAAATTTGTGCCAATTACTTACGGTAATTTATGCTTGGTTTCTCGCCATCAGGAAATGCCGTCTGGTAGCTTGCATGTGTTTGGTTCCTAACTTCGTTAGTCACTGATAATTGTGATCTAATTTTACGCTGCATTGAAGAAACATGCATTTTTGACGTTTAACACAGCAGAGTTTCGTATACTACTGTTCATTATTTATTTGTATGCTTCTAAGAAAGTGTCGCGAATTGTAACGTTACCAAGGTTGCCACAAGTTTTTCTTTGACTGTATTTTTTCTCTCTCTGTAGTTCGTTATTTTATTTAATTACATTACTGTCTACTTACGTACTGTGTAAGGGAAATGAAGGAGTAGTGATGGCGCGTATATTTTGTCTGGTACGTAGGTGGATGGGTGGGAGAGGGGAAGGAGAAGAAATTATGAGTGGACAATAAGTGCAGAGGAGTGTGATTGAGAGTGAGTTGGAAGGCCGTTATTTTTTACGTGATTTTTCAAGTATTTTATATATTGTCTGGTTTCCAATATTTATTGCACCATTGAGCAACTGTTTATTTTGTGTTAGTGCTTTTTGTATATGAATATTTTCTTGGAAAGGGAGGAGATGTCTCTCTTTACTCGTTCTTACCATGTTCATATCTTTTTCAGTAGTGCTTGTAAATATCTTTAATTACAGATCACTGATAATGCTTGACTTCAATAAAAGTTGTAACGACAGAACAAAACTGCTTTCAGAATCTGCGAGATGTGCTGTTACGTGTACTAACCAGTTCGCAGCACCTGAGGAAGAAGATCGGTCGTCGAAATATTGACATAAAATTGAAACAACCCGACTGAACACTCGGATGCACTCCATTAATCACTCGAGCAGGCTAAACCTGAGAAACCACGTACGTTTTGGTGACTCCATGTCACACTGTTGTTGTGGTCTTCAGCCCTGAGACTCGTGTGATGCAGCTCTCCATGCTACTCTATCCCGTGCAAGCTTCTTCATCTCCCAGTACCTACTGCAGCCTACGTCCTTCTGAATCTGCCTAGTGTATTCATCTCTTGGTCTCCCTCTACGATTTTTACCCTCCACGCTGCCCTCCAGTACTAAACTGGTGATTCCTTGATGCTTCAGAACATGTCCTACCAACCGATCCCTTCTTTTAGTCAAGTTGTGCCACAAACTCCTCTTCTCCCCAATTCTATTCAATTCCTCCTCATTAGTTATGTGACCTACCCATCTAATCTTCAGCATTCTTCTGTAGCACCACATTTCGAAAGCTTCTATTTTCTTCTTGTGTAAACTATTTATCGTCTATGTTTCACTTCCATACATGGCTACACTCCATACAAATACTTTCAGAAACGACTTCCTGACACTTAAATCTATACTCGATGTTAACAAATTTCTCTTCTTCAGAAAAGCTTTCCTTGCCATTGCCAGTCTACATTTTATATCCTCTCTACTTCGACCATCATCAGTTATTTTGCTCCCCAAATAGCAGAACTCCTTTACTACTTTAAGTGTCTCATTTCCTAATCTAATCCCCTCAGCATCACCCGACTTAATTCTACTACATTCCATTATCCTCGTTTTGCTTTTGTTGATGTTCATCTTATACCCCCTTTCAAGACACTGTCCATTCCGTTCAACTGCTCTTCCAAGTCCTTTGCTGTCTCTGACAGAATTACAATGTCATCGGAGAACCTCAAAGTTTTTATTCCTTCTCCATGGATTTTAATACCTGCCATGGATTTTAATACCTACCTAATAACTTCTTTTACTTCCTTTATTGCTTGCTCAATATACAGATTGAATAACATCGGGGATAGGCTACAACCGTGTCTCATTCCCTTCCCAAGCACTGCTTCCCTTTCATACCCCTCGACTCTTATAATTGCCATCTGCTTTCTGTTACACTGCTATGAAGGTAATTTCAAGGAAATAAAAGTAATTGGGGTGACAAACCGAATAAAGCATAATTCCTTTATTACTTTGGAACGTAGATCTACTGCTAAATACCACGGGTTCTTTACAAACAAACTACTCAGATAACATCCATAGCCGCGCGGTGTGGCCAGCGGTTAGAGGCGCCAAGTCACGAACTGCGCGGCCCCTCCCGCCGCAGGTTCGATTCCTCCCTCGGGCATGGGTGTGAGCGTGTTGTCCCTAGTTTAAGAACAGTTTGGTCCCTTAGGAATTCACACACATCCATAAACAGCCTGCAAAATGTTATCGCTTGACTTCAGGTTCCTCCTGTAAAGCTATCTGTGGCGTTTGCCAGACACAATCTGCGCAAATTATCAGTAGAATGAGACATGACTACAAAGTTGGAGAGGTTGTGATCCCGTCACTTTGATAAAAGTAGTCGTTTGGCAAGCCACGTGGTCGTGATGCGGCGAGACGTTGCCCTGGGCGGTGAATGGAGGGAAGTTGCGTGAAGCGCCAGGAGGGCGCGGAATCTCATCGTATTTGATCGCGGACAGATGATCCGGCCAGAGGGACGGGCACGAAGACGTGCCTGCTCTAGGCTCTCTCAGGTCACCGAGTGAGAGGTCTCCAGCGATTGTTTCGATCCAGCAGGGTCAACAGCCGCACTTAAGATCGGGTATATAGCTGTGTTCCGCGTCAGTGCGATTGTACCACCACTCAGATCAGCCGTAGAGTATCTTATCGCTCACCGTTTCCTTTTTTCATCAGCCTTCCTACTGATTTGATATGGCCCATTATGATTTCTTCTGTAATGCCAATCTCTTCACCTCAAAGTTTTAATTACAAACATCGTCCTCAAATAAAGGGAACTTTTCACAATGTCGACTGGAATACTATGATATTCTGGACTGGTGACCTCGGAGGTTGGGTCCCGTGGTGCTCAGAGCCATTTGAACTATGATATTCTGAAGAGGGGGGGGGGGGGGTTGGGTTGTTTTGGGGAAGGAGACCAGACAGCGAGGTCATCGGTCTCATCGGATTAGGGAAGGACGGGGAAGGCAGTCGGCCGTGCCCTTTGAAGGGAACCATCCCGGCATTTGCCTGGAGCGATTTAGGGAAATCACGGAAAACCTAAATCAGGATGGCCGGACGCGGGATTGAACCGTCGTCTTCCCAAATGCGAGTCCAGTGTTTAACCACTGCGCCACCTCGCTCGGTGATATTCTGAAGAGGGAAGGGAAAGAAAAGTACAGCGAACGAAAATTCGCAACTTGTACAGAAACTTGATTCCATTTGTAAGAGGCCAAGGATATGAACGTGAAGCAGTAGTTGAGGAGGGAGTGAGACAGAGCTGTAACTTACTACCAATGTGGTTCAATCCTTAATTTGCAAGTAGTAACGGAAATTAAAGAGAAAGTCTGTAAGAGACAGCAAAGGACTTGGAAGATTAGTTGAACGCAATGAACAATGACTTGAAAGGGAGTTGTAATTTGAACATAAACGAAAGTAACACAAAGATAATAGAATGTAATTTCAGTAAATGAGCCGGTACTGAGGAAATTAGATTAGGAACTGAAACATTAGAAGTATTGATTTTTCATATTTGGGCAGTATAATAAATGACGACCGTCGAAGCAGAGGTGATATAAAAGGCAGAGTGGCAATAGCGGGGAAAGCATGCAGAAAATCAGAAATTTTTTAACATAAAATAAAATTTTAACTGAACTGTAACCTTGTATGGAAGTGAAACGAGGGCGATAAACAATTCAGACAAGAAGGGAATAGAAGCTTTTGAAATCTTGTGCCACAGAAGAATGCTGAAGGTTACATAGGTAGATGCAATGAAGAAGTACTGAATCGAATTGGAGAGAAAGGAAATTTACAATATAACATGATTAAAAGAAAGGCTCGATTCAAAGGACACATCTTAAGGTATCAACAAATCGTGTAACTGGCGATGGATGCAAGTGTATGTGGCAAAACTTGAAGACGAAGACCAAGGCTTCACTACCATAACCAGATTCAAATGGATGTACGTTATAGTAGTTATGTAGAATGAACAGGATTGCACAGCACATATTAGCCTGAAGAGCTGCAGCAAATCAGTCTTCGGACTGAAGACCACAGCAACAACATGTTGGCGTGCAGTTGGTTCAAATGGCTCTGAGCCCTATGGGACTTAACATCTATGGTCATCAGTCCCCTACAACTTAGAACTACTTAAACCTAACTAACCTAAGGACATCACACAACACCCAGTCATCACGAGGCAGAGAAAATCCCTGACCCCGCCGGGAATCGAACCCGGGAACCCGGGCGTGGGAAGCGAGAACGCTACCGCACGACCACGAGCTGCGGACTGGCGTGCAGTACTTCCTTCCTCTGTCGGTACAGCCCCCAGTCCGGTCTGCCCTTTGTTGCCAGTGTGAGGAATGGCACAGTGACGGGAGATGTCTGTCTTTATCACTCACTCTGGCAAACACGTTTTTCAGCGTCACTGATAGTGCCACATACATCTGCAGGAACTTTGGTCGAAGAAATCACACGTTATCTCCATGAGGAAAGTACACGAAAACCAAAAGAAGTCTTACTTTCCCTTGGGGAAATCCTTTCACGAAGAGTAGACAGCTGCGCTCCTCGTTTTACGTCAGTTTCAAAAGCTTTCGCAGTTTTACTGACAGATACGTACAGCAATGAAACACAATTCTCTAACTCAATAATTCTCCTTATCGCCGTTGAATATTCGGTGAGGGTATTGAAAGGAATGTTTTTGTTACGAAGTGTTGAAAACAGCAGCACTATCAGTGACTGTAGGCTTTCCCGGCGTAAACTATTGATGAAGGTTTCTCGGGTCCCCAGCCGGGTGGTAGCGTTGATATCTCGCTACGTTTCGGGAAGTGTCATATTACCCATCCTCTGACTTCCCCAGAAGATGGGTAGTATGACACTTCCCGAAACGTCGCGAGATATCAACGCTACCACCCGGCTGGGTACCCGAGAAACCTTCATCAGTAACAGTATCAGTCACAGATTCGCCACATCATTGGCACGAACATTTTCCAGAGAAAATAATATCCGTAAAAATCTGTGCCGAGGATAGAGTAACGTGGAGAGATGCATCAAACCAGTCTTTTGACTGAAGATCTAAAGAAAAACAACAGTTCAGTCTCTTCCTTTCCCTACAATTTTTGCTCAGATACTTACTGCGTCCTTTCATCCTCTCCCTTCTTTTCGTCACTGTTTTCAACATACTACGTTCTTCCCCGATTCTACGGAGAACCGCCTCGCTTATCAGTCCACATCAATGCTCAGGAAAAAAAAAATTGTCCTCATCCAAATATCGTCACGATAATCCACTATCTCCCACGAGTGCATCTTCCATGCCGTACAGAAGAGAAGGTAGGGTACAGGAAAACAACCATCGAACGCTGAAGTATGAGAATACGTCGTCTAGACTCACGAAATTCTGTTTATGTTGGGAGGCACTGAGGTCAATGCACGAGTGGTTCGAATGATATCCCTCTATCGGGACGGTACTGTTGAGGCTGGCGTTACGGAACACGTATGGGAAGAGATGTTTGATGCTGTGGACCTCGCAATATGCCTGGCATCTTCATTCTCATATCTAAAATCTAACGATCTGCTGTCTGATCGTGCATCACGCCACTACAGACTGCATATTTAGGAAGTTGTGCTCTACTCCTTTCTGCCGATGGAAAGGTTTCAAATCAACATGTTTCTTCAACGCGTCATCCTTGGAATCAGTAGCACATCAAGCAAACGACATGAACAATGAACCAGCCTACAGACCAGTAAGGACATCTCTATGATTCAAATCATCGTAAATGTATACTAAAGCGATTACGAACTAAAATAATGAAAAATGTTTCTAATATTAAAAAATGTCTTTTGTTTTATTTTTTGTAATAATACCTGCTGAGACAGAAAGCATTTAATATCTACGTTACGAAAAACCGCTGCTTTTACAATGGAAAAGAAGTTCAGAAGTTTTCTAAGGTTATATCCAGGAGTAGTTCCTATGTTATATACCACGAAACACAACTATTGTCAATGTCTGAGTAAGGTCTTAATCTGGACCATGCCTCTTACTTACGTAAGCAATTTTTCCTGTTATGTTTCGTTTTTTCTTTTCTTTCCGCAGACACGTGTTGATGGTCGTTGCAAGACTGAAGATGGCTGCAAAATAAAAATTTAGTACAGAGCTGAGTGAGTGTATATCTTGAAATTCAGAAAATCAAGAAGTCTCGGTGGGTGCTGTAACGATTGAAGGGTGATGCCCTGTAATCTTTACTGCATCCATCGATACACACATACGTTTTCTCGATTGAAATTACCGATACTGCTTAGTGTACTTTCGCGCGTATCTCGGTTTTTCTAGGGGAGCTCGTTCTGTCCATATTATTTCCAGTTATTAGCATTCCTCTGACCTATTTTGGGATTATTTGAGCATTTTACATATACTCAGAAGGCATAATTACTGTAACTTCGAAAACGCTATTGATCCAGAGATTCTTAGCTGCAGTAAAACAGAATTGTTTAGAATAAAATTATAAATATCAATTCAAACCATACTCTACAGTAATCTGAGAATTTTTAATTTTCAATGTACCAAAAAATTACTATCAATGTAACATGTTTTATAGATATATTTTATACGTTGCCGTCTTTGGAAATATGTTAGAGCCGTGTATGGTACAGAGAGTTATTCTGAGTTTCCAGTTGTCACGGACTGTATTGGCAATGTACGGCACTTGCAACGAACAGTTCATGCCATTACTCTATCTGTTTGAAGATTTTGTGAAGTAATATGCAAAGATTCATGAGCTTTATGGATATGGTAACAAAGTTCGTTATAAAAAGTGGGAAATTAAAAAAAAAAAGTATTTCAATCATTTCGTAGGAAGCCTAGATCTCATTTGTGAAACACTTCAACACAACTTAGCTGCCGCGCTACACTGACACCGAAAGAAGTAACTTTGCTTTCTGCCAACTCGACTACAGTATTATTTACTCCATTGCAGTAAACGTGTTCGTCACACGCAAGCAATGTAAGTTGTTGTTCTTTAGACGACATTTCTAATGATTACCCAGCAGTAGTCGGGGGTTTGGAATATGAAGGTGCAAACGCAGAAGATGTGGGATGAGTTCAAAAAATGGTCAAATGTGTGTGAAATCTTATGGGACTTAACTGCTAAGGTCATCAGTCCCTAAGCTTACACACTACTTAACCTAAATTATCCTAAGGACAAACACACACACCCACGCCCGAGGGAGGACTCGAACCTCCGCCGGGACCAGCCACACAGTCCATGACTGCAGCGCCTGAGACCGCTCGGCTAATCCCGCGCGGCTGAGGATGAGTTGCTTGTGGCCAATCGGGGACAGACCCGCCAGTCAAGCAGAACAGGCCTCTCTGCAAAGCATTGTTTCTCAGAGAAACTGACCACGAACGGGTACAGTACGAGTTCTGAAACTAAGAAGCAAAGCATGATAAATGGAACGTCGCTGAAATAAACATATAGTGTGATAAACGCAGAATTGCAATTAGAAATGGAAGTCGCCTCATGCAAGAATAATGTGTAAAAATTATGTAGATTATCAGAAATAAGTGGATAGATTAATCAATGGGAATGAGACAGCTGTCAAGCAAGAAAGTTCCGGATATTTGCGGCAACGAGCGAAGATCACATAATGTAACGCTTTAATTGTGGTTTATTTAGGATCTTGCTATGGACGTCGACTGGACATTCCCTTCTGGACGGAGACTTGTTTCGAGATGCATTTGAATTATGAACATCCTTCGCCCCACGCTTGCTGGAACCGGCTACAACTCTTTCACTGCCGGCGACAGTTAATCAACCCTCCATGAGGCGAGCTTGAGACGTTCTAATGGTGATGGTCCGTGCAGTTTAATCAAATTATAATGCACTTACAATGTTCCTATGAGTGGAGTTCCTGCAAGTGTTGGGTACTCGTGGACGTGGGAACTTGAACAAAAGTGTTAACACTTGTACATTTGTGATCACATAATCAATGAGAAAATAAAAATGGTTTCCTGTATGTGTACATCCTTCAAATGGCGCATCTTGTTATATTTTGCAGTTAATAGTTGTTGCCACGCTAAAGATCTTACCTCAATGGCAAATAACGTGAAAACATTATGTACACAACCGTCATCCTTGACATTATCGGTACTGGAATGTTTCACGAGAGTGGAGGAGACTATGGACGCGCTGCACATCGTATTTTGGCAGTCTTTAGACAACATGTGTTTCAAACTACTTCAAAATTATTCAGATTTTGTAGGTATATATGCATTGTACACATAGTATACATTGTACGACACATTAATCAATCTCAGCTGCCTGCATTTTTGGCCGAATTACTGTAGCACTTGAAGATTACTATGATTATCACGTAAGCACGTTTTTCAGGTACTTTCATATCTAGTGAAATGTTAACAGATACATTATCTCTGTCTGCGACCCACACAGTACCAGAGGGTACTAGTAAGTAACATATCCGAATCGGTTCGAGTGCAAAGTGCCCATTGTTCTCCTTTTGTAAACAAAGTAGCCAGTTGGCCTAGCCTCCTTATATTTACATCAGTCTAACTTATGGTTCAAATGGTTCAAATGGCTCTGAGCACTATGGGACTCAACTGCTGAGGTCATTAGTCCCCTAGAACTTAGAACTAGTTAAACCTAACTAACCTAAGGACATCACAAACATCCATGCCCGAGGCAGGATTCGAACCTGCGACCGTAGCGGTCTTGCGGTTCCAGACTGCAGCGCCTTTAACCGCACGGCCACTTCGGCCGGCTGTCTTACTTACGACCCTAATGGAAACAAACCACTCATTTGTACTCTTACCTTATTTTAATGTGAATCTAATTTATCACCAGGCTCCACCATGAATTTCTCTTCTGCGTTAACCTCTTCATCTCGGAATAGCGCTTTCACCCTATGTCCTTAATTATTTTTTGAATGTCTTCACATAGAGTTTTACCCTCTACAGTTCGCTTTAGTACCATGGAAGTTATTCCCTGCAGTCTTAAACACATCCTGTCTGAAATGGACAAATTACGCCCCGAGGAATTTCTAGGAAAACATTCACGTCGAATGACTTGACCCCAAGTTGTTCAACAGCAGTCACCGTTTAGTTTCAAACGCAAGTATATACTTACTATAATCATTCAGAAAAGGAAGATTTAATCGAACAATTAATCATTTAAAAGATGGTTACCTTAAACCATCAATTACTGTATAATATGCTTTACCAGTCTCAAGAATATGTAATGTGACTCTAGTTAATAAAATCAAAATCAAAGGTTACAGATTAGCTAACGCTCAGAATGAGCTGTACATAAATAGTTTTCCTTTTTTTTAAAAAAATCAAATTTATTCATCGCCGGGAATCAGCCCGTTAAGCACAACTAGTTGAATAAAAAATTACACCCCTTAAGAAAATTAAGGGAAGACTAGGCCCGTAAAACTATCAATCAACACAGTACTAGACACAGTAACAGAAGCGAGAACATCAAACAGTACAACAAGCAACTTCATGGAACATGAAAAACAAGTAAGTTTCAGTTACTACATGAAATATTAAAGGCTCAAGGCCAGTTTCCAACCACAGTGACAAGCCACTTACCTTTGCCAGTTATTTGCGTGGACGAGTTGCAATAGGCACTGCATGCAGATGGAGTCCCTGTGGAATGGTTACACACAACAAGGAGTGTCTTCATTACTAGATGGGCACTCTGTTAGTAAAAGGGTGAATGGCCTTTCCGACGATGATGCACAAATTTTAACAGTAAAAGGCTTTTGTACTCAAATAAATGTCAAGTATAATAACAAACTATGTAGGAAAGTTAATTCAGGAGCAATAGAGAGTTTTTTAAACCTTCTCATGGAACAAGAGTAGCAAAATGTTTATAATGCTTCTAACATAGATGATAAATATTATGCTATCCTTAACACATTTCTCATGCTCTTTGAGAGCTGCTTTCCGTTAGACTAAACGGCGTACTAGCAGTGATTGGGATGAGGATATCATGTGGAACAAAGCGGGAACTATATAAAAATGTTAGAAGTACTCACAATCAAGCTACAGTAGCCCATTACAAACAGTATTGCAAGGTACTTAAAATGTTATTAGGAAGGCAAAGAGTATGTTGTATGCAAATAGAATAGCCAATTCACAGGATAAAATTAAAACCATATAGTCAATTGTGAAGGAAGTGTCTGGTCAGCAGCACAAGGTCGACGATATAAAGTCAGTTCTTAGTAAAAATATTTCTTTTACTGATAAATCAGATACAGTATTTAACAATCAGTTTCTGAGCATTTCTTGTGAATTAAATAAAAATTTAGTCTCTACAGGGAATCATACAACTTTCTTGGCAAATGCCTTTCCAAGATTGATGTCTGGTATACTCGTCTGTGATACAGACAAGGAGGAGACTGAGTCAATAATTAAATCACTGAAGACTAAGGACTCTCATGGATATGATGGAGTACCTAGCAGAATGTTATAGTACTGTGCTGCACATGTTAGCCCTGTATTTAGCCATATTTGTAATTTTTCCTTTAGGAATGGTCAGTTTCCTGAACGATTAAAATACTCAGTAGTAAAGCCGTTTTATAAAAAGGAAGAAAGAGGTAATGTAGACAATTTTAGACTTATTTCTATGCCATCAGTGTTTGATAAAGTTATTGAAAAGGCTGTGTATGTAAGGTTAACTGATCGTTTTATATCACACCATTTGCTATCAAATGTACAGTTCTGCTTTAGAAGTCGTTTGACAACTGAAAATGCTATATTCTCTTTCCTCTGTGAGCTACTGGATGGGTTAAACAAAAGATTTCGAACGCTAGGCATATTTCTTGACTTAACTAAAGCATTTGATTGTGTTGATAACAAAATATTGCTCCAGAAGTTGAACCATTACGGAATACGGGGAATAGCTCACAATTGGTTCACTTCTTACTTTAGCAAGAGACAGCATAAGGTCATTATTCACAATGTTGAGAATTGCTGTGATGTGGGGCCTGAGTGGGGTACAGTCAAGTGTACTGTACCGTGTACAGTAAATGGCATAACGCCATTGATAAATATAGACTTTGAAGAGAAGTCTCTTGCTGAGGCAGAATATTCAAAATTTCTTGATGTATTGAAACATCCCCTTAGAAAAATTGTACAAGACTGTGCTTAAACTGACACACAATATTTTTTAGCGCAACGCAATCTGACTTTCAAAAATCCCTACAAAAAGAATGGCCCTGACTAACATTAACCTATACGTTTCACAAATCACTTACCTCACCAAAAATCTTCGTTACTCGAACTACTGCAATACAGCAAGCGCCACTGCTGGCAGCAAAATAAAAGATTCTAACTACGGAAGGCACTAACTACTGATAGGCATAGTTAGCAAATGAAAGGTTTTAATAGAGAACAAACAATGTATTTACCTTAATAGTCATAATATATATAGCAGTTCATGACATCCAGTCTTACAAATTTCAAAACTCCGCCATCTTTCTCCCCACGTCCACCACCGCTGGTGGCTCACATCCAACTGCGCAACGCTACGCGCTGTTAACATCCAGCTGCCGCTGCCCCGCACTACAATGGCAGACAACAATGCAAACTAGCCACAGACTGCACACAGCACAGCCAGTGATTTTCATACAGAGCGCTACGTGGCGTTACCAATATAAAAACCTAAACAGCCTACTTACAGTATGAACTGATGAGAAATTGTTAGGAGTGTCGAAACCCGGTTAATTCATTAAAAATTAGTCACTGAGGGCCGTTTTCTTTTAATTGTAACTATTCATGGTCTCTGAACGTGCAGCCATGTACAAAAAAAACAAAAAAAACCAAAAAAAAACAGTATATTATCCTTCTATGCCTATTTTCATTCATTGCTTTCATATAACGTCATATTTTGGAGTAATTCATCATTAAGAGAGAAACTATTCATCGCCCAAAAGCGTGTAATCAGAATAATAGCTGGAGTCCAGCCAAGATCACCTTGCAGACATTTACTTAAGTAACTCGGTACATTCATAGTACCTCCGAAATACATATTTTCACTTTTAAAATTTCTTATTAATAACCCATGCCAATTGAAAATTAATAGCAAAGTGCATAGCTACAACACTAGAAGAAAAGACGATCTTCACTATTCTGGGTTAAATTTGACTTTGGCACAGGAAGGGGTGAATTTTGCTGCCACAAAAATCTTTGGTCGTTTGCCAAACTGCACTAAAAGTCTGACAGATAGCCAACCAACATTTAAAAACAAATTTAAAGAATTTCTGAACGACAACTCCTTCTACTCAATAGATGGCGTTTTAGATATGGAGTAGTAACTGTAACATATATATAAAGGGTGTATCGGAAAGAACCATCCGATTTAAAAAATCATGGTTATTATGTTATTTTACATATCTGCGTGAACAACGTACTGATGGTAACAGCAAACTCTCGAGTTTTACGCGATTCCAGGTTGGTAGCAGCAGTGTGCGCCCACATCAGTTCTGTTACAAATGGTGTCGGGACAACAGAAAGCGTTTTATCTTCTAAGTTTTCCGAAGTGCCCGTCACTAATAACTGTTCAGCGCGATTTTCGTACTACTTGTGGTGTGGATCCTCCTACAGCACAGAGCGTTAGACGATGGCATGAAGAGTTCCGAGAAACAGGTTGTTTGTGTAAAGGCAAATCGCCGGGCCGCCTCCGAGTGTCTGAGAAAGACGTCCAACGCATAGTTTCACACGGAGTCCGCAGAAATTCGTTCGCCGTGCAGCTCGACAGAGAGCCCAATACGCCCCGGGTGTCCATCTGGGAAGTGCTTCGTCGATGTTTACACATGAAACCGTACAAAATTCAGCTGCTGCAAGCTCTTGGTGAAGGTGAAAGCAACAACGCGTGCAGTTCTGTAATTTCGTTCTTGGCAAACTTTCTTCCACGATTAGTGTTTAGTGACGAGGCACCATTCCATTTAAATGAAAAGTTGAACCGTCGTAATGCGAGAATATGGGGTACTGAACAACCACACGAAGTTTTGCGACATGAGAGGAACTCTCCCAAATTTAATGTGTTTTTTGCAGTTTCACAGTAATAGATGTACGGTCCATTTTTCTTTACCGAGAACAGTGTTACAGGAAGCGCAAGCACATCTGCCGATATGCTTGAGGACTTTCTTTTCCCACAGTTGGAGACTGATTCGAATGCCTTCATTGACCAACATGATGGGGCACCGCAACACTTGCATCTGAAAGTGCGGGAATTTTTAAATCAGAGGATTACCGAACGATGTACCAGTCGCACTGGACCAATGATTCAGCCTTACATTAGTGTCCTCCAAGGTCACCGGACCTGACTGTATGTGAGACTCCGTTTATGTGCCTCCGTTACCAACAACAGTGAATGAACTGAGACATCGCGTACCAGCGGCTCTGCAGGCTGTAACTCAAGACATGCTCGCTGCAGTGTGGGAACAGTTTGAATACTGCATTGACACATGCCGTGCATCTCAAGGGGTCATATTGACACGTATGAAAAGGTATGAAAATTTTTTTTTTGAGATCCCGTTCATAAAAAAACAAAATTCATTGTAAATGTTTATTAGTTTCAGAAATATTACAGACGTCCAAAATCGGATGATTCTAAGAAAACTTATGCTAAACTGATACGTTCCACATCATTATGAAATGTCGTATTCATAGTGTGTGAACAAGTATTTATGTAATGTAATGTAGTGTAACAGCCCGCTGAGCTACCACCGGCGCGCAGCACGCCCAGAGGCGCACACTTCCTCGTAATCTACATCTACATCTACATTTATACTCCGCAAGCCACCCATCGGTGTGTGGCGGAGGGCACTTTACGTGCCACTGTCATTACCTCCCTTTCTTGTTCCAGTCGCGTATGGTTCGCGGGAACAACGACTGCCGGAAAGCCTCCGTGCGCGCTCGAATGTCTCTAATTTTACATTCATGATCTCCTCGGGAGGTATAAGTAGGAAGAAGCAATATATTCGATACCTCATCCAGAAACGCACCCTCTCGAAATCTGGACAGCAGGCTACACCGCGATGCAGAGCGTCTTTCTTGCAGAGTCTGCCACTTGAGTTTGCTAAACATCTCCATAACGCTATCACGCTTACCAAATAACCCCGTGAAGAAACGCGCCGCTCTTCTTTGGATCTTCTCTCTCCCCTCCGTCAACCCGACCCGACCAGCAAGGCTCGGTGCTCTCACCTCACTGCTGCCACGGGAGTTCTCCCTCGCTTAAGCCGTCGGCACACGGAGCGAGGCAGCTAAAGTTGACGTAGCGCTGTACAAGTTTTGTGACGTCACTTCCTGCTATGTCACGTTGAGGAACCATTTCGTCACGTGAAACACAAGATAAATTCTGAGATGTGTCGGCGACGTGTCACGTAAGGTAGAACCAACAGGAAGCAGGAATGCTCCCTACGTCACAAAAAGAAAGCTTGAGGATCGCAGAACGCAAGAAGGCGTGTTCTGCTCGTCTTGTTCAGAAGAAGCCTATATTTGATGGGTTTTATGTTGAACCTTGTACCCCATGAATAAATGCTGCTTCTAAGTAGTCGCCCATATCGAGAATGAATCGTTATTGGTAGGATTTGTTGTAATAAAAATACGAAAAACATCATATTGGTGGTAAAAGAATTTTCGTATATAGTTGAAAAAATGGTTCAAATGGCTCTGAGCACTATGGGACTTAACATCTATGGTCATCAGTCCCCTAGAACTTAGAACTACTTAAACCTAACTAACCTAAGGACATCACACAACACCCAGCCATCACGAGGCAGAGAAAATCCCTGACCCCGCCAGGAATCGAACCCGGGAACCCGGGCGTGGGAAGCGAGAACGCTACCGCACGACCACGAGATGCGGGCCGTATATAGTTGAATGTCGCATTATAACTCACCTGTTATCAGAGTAAGCCGTTTTAAAGCAAAGATTCATGATAAACCCGTCGTTCTTGTTATGATTTGTTATAATGAAATGTAAATTAAAGCCTATAGAATATTATAAGATAAAATCCAAAATCTCTGCTATCGAAGATACAGCCTAGAGTAGAGCAACTCATTCTCTTACGTCTCGCTTATTTACGTGTCTCTCACCCGCCAGTCGGACTCTACCTGCCCACGGATCGACTCTACGGCCGTGTCCCACGTGAGCGACAGAAGCGAGCGACAGCGAGCGACTTCTGGATACGCGACACTCCAGCGACAAGCGGCACCATCGGGCGAAAACCTTGGGTGTGCTGCGTGCGAGCGACCACGTCGCGCTACAATGGCTGCTTACAGCCAACGGCGTCCTTAACCTATAGAATACTGTAGCTGCAGAGTAAGGCTACAGAATTAGGTTTACGTAAGAAAACAAAGCGAAAAGGAATGCTGTGCATGAAATTTACAAGTGGAGGAATCTCCATGGAGAATTTTATAAGTATCATCAACTACGAAGATCACCAGACAAGTTCTTCGAATACACGTGAATGAGCAGAGGAGCATTCGACTATCTCACGAATGTTTTTTTCTTTTTACATGATCAAGAACTTTTAACATCCAATAAATGCAGAGGAATGACTATTACATGACTAACTACACTAAATACAAAGATAAGCACATGAGCGAACAATAAGTAGCTGTGGTGTAGGGTTAGCATATATAGTTCATAGATATGTGTGAGGATGAGGTCCTGGGTATGATTCCCAGCTGTTCTTTTATTTTTACTGACTCAATTACGATTTTGTACAGTAAGTATTATGTATACTGTTTACACTGCATCGCTAAGTATACTTTTAAGGTCTTGTCAAAGAACTTGATGGTCACACCTATCCCAGTACATCACACACATTTAATTCCTAATAAATTACAACGAACCATGAAATTTTACAGATATCTGACGTTGCGAACTTAGTTCATCAGCTGTCAGCGTTAAGGGCAAGCGTTTCAGTTACTCTAAATAGTCTGTAAAAGTAAAGCTTACAAAATTTTTGAAAAGGAAGTCAAACATTTTGTGTAATGATTTGTCTAAAAGTATGAAATAAAAAATATTAGGGAAACGGTTGGTGCACCTCATACTCTGTTCATGATTTCGAGCATCATTCAAAGGCACGTAGAACGTTTCATTGATCTACTTATTTCCTTTACACAAATCATTTCATAAAATATTTGACTGATTTCTCCCATTTTTGAATTTCAAGTTTTATTCAGAAACCATGATCTTACTGACTCCTCGTTTGCCTTCCTGACGAGCTTGATCCGAAGGAAGTCTTTTTGACATTTAAATACCGCACCAATCTATCTTTTTATGTGCAAAATAGCTACGTCTTGAACAGATGACGTTTTTGACACTTCATTTACAGCAGCTTTTCGTGAAATATTTCAATTTTTCCTCAGCTTATTAATAAAGTTTTCGTTCATTGCCCTGATTACTTTCAAGCAGTTAAATATTTTCATGCCAAACTAGACCTCATGCTGGTCACTTTGATACCCCGTTTACCTGTTTCTCTCCCTTTGTTTGGCTATGAAAATTTGGACAAAACCTCATGGTGTAAGTTATAGGGAGTCTTGTTTCCGCTCTGCTCATGCGTTTACAAAAACGTGTCGAGAGTTAATCATACGATAAAATAGTTCTTTCTGCGTACTGTCATTTCCAAAATTCGTCGTTTCGATATCTTGAACCTTTTATGAGATACTATTATTACGACCGCTTGATTCCCGAAGTGCAGGAAAGGTTCGAACGCGCCGCGAACGACCCGTCTGCGTATATAACAAACAATATCCCAAGAATGAAAAGAGATATCATTCCGGTCTCAACTTTAAATACAATTTAGATATATTGGTTACATTTCTTACACAATAATGTATGGCCTTAAATGAACTATACAGGAAGTCTACACAATGTGATTTTACCACTGCAAATTCTTAAAAATTTCGTGCAGACATGTACTCAGTTTCGTGTAGCACGGTAACTATGACGAATAACGAAAATAAATTGTGACCTTTATCATTTAAGGATATCAAGCTAGAGGTTGCGGAAGAATCAAATTTTTTCACCTAATAGTTTTGTTAAAATCGGATGTTAAGTAATTCATAGCTGCCGCCGCGTCCACTCCACTGTTTTGCCAAGAAGACCAGTGGCTGTCGCTCTGTGCCGCGCGTGCTGCAGCGGCAAGATTCAAACACGTTTGAATTCAAACGTTACCAGTTGCGGCGGGAGTCAGGCAGCGGCACAGGTGTCGCAAACGTAGGACACTTCCGTAACTACACCTGCGGCTGTGTTTTGTAGCCTGAAGCTGTCGCGCACTGTCGCTCCCTTCTGTCGCTCACATAGGACACGGCCTAAATTGCGGCGCGTAAGTGAATTTTATACTATAATAAGTTTTCTGGCAGCTGACGTTTTATAGGTGACACACCTTACCACAAGATCATTGCTTTCTCGTTGGGGAATACATTCATCCCTCTCCCCAGCTTAAATGGCCGCGTCAATGGTATCCTGGAAAGCAGTGTGGTTTCAGGTTAGTCTTCCTATCCTCCCGACGGAAGTGGCCTCTCCGTGGAATAGGGTCATTCACAATCCGATCCCGACCGACGAATGCCGCCAACCCATTGGTCTTAGACGACTGGTCGCTGGGACACATGTCATCAAGCTGATGTCTCTCGTGGATGAGAACACTGGCTCCGGATTTGCCGCCAACTGGCTTTCCTATACCCATCAGCTGAAGCTGCTTTCTCAGTTGAACTTCTTCTGTGTTCGGTCTTTTCCTTTTTCTGCTTTCTCAGTTGAACTTCTTCTGTGTTCGGTCTTTTCCAGTCGGGTGTGACTACAGTCCCGATCCCGTTGTTTTTCGCTGATATATGATGAATGCTCATTGGAAGTGGCAGAGGCTTCCTCGTTATCATGCTTTATTTGGAAATTCGTCAAGGAATTGGGTAGCTTTGGTTTTTTTCCCTGTTTCTGGAGCCATCTCTCACTGCGTTCTTCCTAGAGAAAAAAATTATTTGCTTTTGAGTCCCAGACTTGTGGAATTTATATCCATCAAGTTTTCTTTTCATGAAACAAACAACAATAAAAAGAAAGAAACAAATGTGTAAAAATATTAAAAACATGAAATTAGGAAGCCAACCTAGTATCACGTCCCTTTGAGTGGCCCGCATAGTGACGGGGGGGGGGGGGCATCGTGGCCAGGCCTCGGTTTTCGACCCCTGCCCACCTTGTCTCCATCCAGCCTGAACCGAACTGTGTCCGTTCATTCCTGTAAGAAAAGGAAAGTGATTTTACTCACGTGTTTTTTGTTTTATTACAAGTTCACAGATATTGAAGCTTTTATTTATGTATACCGCAGACAGAACAAACAACACGACTCACATATGGAAAAGGGAGGAAATGTGCATTTTAATGGAGCTAACATAGGAATTTTACACGCGTCAGTTTTCGCGAAGAAACTGTATTGACTTGTAATTACTAGATTTCAGCTATCAGTCGTCCTTTTTTAATTTTTTATTGGCAGATCTAGATTTCAGCTAGAAACTAGCCATTCTCAGTGCACTATCGTTTTTGATCAATGCATGTAATGCCTGTTGGTCGGGCTTCATCCAGCCGGCCGCGGTGGCCGTGAGGTTCTAGGCGCTCCAGTCCGGAGCCGCGCTGCTACGGTCGCAGGTTCGAATCCTGCCTCGGGCATGGGTGTGTGTGATGTCCTTAGGTTAGTTAGGTTTAAGTAGTTCTAAGTTCTAGGGGACTGATGACCACAGCAGTTGAGTCCCGTAGTGCTCAGAGCCATTTGAACCATTTTTCATCCACAGTTCAAACAGGCATTACATGCATTGATCAAAAATGACAGTGCACTGAGATTGGCTAGTTTCCAGATGAAATCCAGTTCTGCCAATAAAAAATTAAAAAAGGACGACTGATAGATGAAATCTATTATTTAGAAGTCAATATAACAGTCGCTGAGTGCAACAGCTTTCTCAATGGAAGGTAACCTAATGAGAAACTGTATTGTTTGCGAGCCAAATAGAGCTGACAGTTCCGATGGAGAATGCTGAGAGGGCAAAATCACGTTGAGCAGCTCGTCCCGTGTGCCGAAGCGCTATGTCTCGTGACGCTGGACACCCCTTCTGCGTGCAAGTCAACACTAGCTGCCCCCTCCCGTGTGCTGGCGACCTTAGCCTACCTCCCCGGTCCTGGAGCGTCATCTAGCCTCATCGCGACAGCCAACCAAAGATACGCAAGCAGCGATGGATCGACTCGAAGCGAACCTCTAAGGCTAACTACCATCCTGTCCCTTCTTGTTATCAGTGTGTTCCGTATGTTACTATCTTCGCTGATTCTGCAGAGAACCTTCCCATTCTTTATCCGTCCACCTTATTTTCAACGTTCTTCTGTAGCACAACATCTCAAACACTTCGATTCTGGTTTTCCCGCAATTCATGATTCACTACCACAGAATGCTGTGCTCGAAACGTACATTCTTTGATATTTCTTCCTCAAATCAGGGTCTATGTTCGATACCTCTGTAGACAGTTTTCATAGCCTTGTCACAAGGGAAAGTCCCCATCGCACCCCTCTCAGATTTAGCTGCAGAATGGCCTAGTGGATAACCGGTCAAAAACTGAACACAGATCAAGCATGAAAACAAGAAGAAGTTGGACTGTACTGCGGAAAAAGAAGCAAAATACAAACAGTGCAAGGTGCAAACTCAATATGCGCAAGATCGAGGGACTTGCAAGAAGTTGTGTGGTCGCGGTGCTAGACTGCTAAGGGTGAGGTCCGTGTTCAGACCTCCCTATTGCCCCATTTTTTTTCACAAATTTATGAACTTTCCGTTCGGTCATTGACGTGTCTGTTCTCCTTCTGTAGTCTTGGCAATTATCATACCATACACTGGTTATAGAATATGATCCATGTAGTAAGAATATCTCACCGTCGCAAGTAAATGTCATGAATAGTGAGAGCAGGCGAGATGCCTCATACAGCAATCACAGAAATGAAAACAAAAAATAAAAGGTTGTGAACTATGTTACAACGAAGGACTGCAAGAGTCAAAACTTCCGAAATGGTGCGCAAGAGGCATAACATGTGGTACTTGTGTACAACAAATAGGAGGTACGTAAGTCTGGATGTCCCTTCTACACACGCCGCTGTTGCAAACGGGCGTTACACCATTATACACACACAAATTTGAATGCAGCGAACAGACACGTCAATCACTGGACGGATAGTTCATAATTTTGTGAAAGAAAGTGGGGTACGAGGGAGATTTTAATCCCGATCTCCTCCTTTGCAATCCGACACCGTGACCACAACGCAATGGTCATTCAAAGTCACTCGACGTTGCACATGTTGATGTCGCACCGTGCACTCTTTCTGTTTTGCTTCTTTTTTCCCTAGTCCAGCACAACTTTTTCCTGTTTTAATGCCTGATCTGTGTTCAGTTTCTGATGAGCTATTCAATGGACTATCTTACCACTAACTGTTAGGGAGGCAGGGTGGCGTAGGGGGTGGAGGGGGTGCGAGGGGAAGTTTCGCTTGTGAGAGCAAGGGCGAGATTTTTTCATCTTGTGCTGTTCTAGCGATGTAGAGCAACATCCGAACTTGGATCAAAGGCCTGGTGCAGGAATTTCAATTAAACATCTCTTCGGCGACATGCCTGTCACTAAGGTACTTGCGTAATCGTAGCAGAGGATCTACTAGTCGCTGCTGGAGAATGTTCACATCACTGAGAGGTTATGACTAGAAATATTCTACCTGACGATCGCGGCTGAACTTCATATTATATCCATACTGCTCGCTTTTGTGAAATCAGTACTGTACTTTCTTTCTAAGTGGTTAGTTACCACAGAAAATTATTCCATAAGACATTATTGACTGGAAATATCCAAAATTAAAGAGATGGATTCTTTTGTTTCCAAGACTAGGAATGATACGAAGAGTAAACGTAGCTGAACTTTGAGAAGCTCAGTGGTATGCTTCTTCCAGTTCAAGTTTTCATCAATAACTACACCTAAAAATTTCAAGATTTCTACAATGTTACTGACTCTGTTCATGTGCTACATTGACATTATTGTTGGCCTGACTCTATTTGTTCTAGAGAAATGAATATAGTGTGCTTTCTCAAAATTTCCAGGGAGCTACTTTTGCTCCCATACTTCATTTGTATCTCTCACGCTCCTATCTTATGCCTACGAAAAGAAGCCTTACCGTCACCCCGCGATTGTAAATGCACACTGTTGTCATATTGATATTTCTATAGTGTCATTTCGCTCAACGTGGTTTAAGTGGTAACAGTGGTCTCGGTTCATACAACCAATGCCTACACAGCTCGTTCATGTTCGACAATGGAGCTCTTTCTCCTATTTCACCATGGTGCTACAGGTTATCGAATGTTGCCACGCAGATGTCGAAGCATATATGCTACTTGTGCAAAGCGACGTTTTCGAGATATTTAGTTCTCTCAAAATTAATGTAAATTGATAGGCGAAACTGGGGTGGGAAGGTTCAAGAGATAACCCCAAATGGAAGGAATGGAGTCCCAACATGGTTGCTACAACGTTCAATAGACTTCGAACAAAACAAATTTTATTAAGTCCAATACCAAACAACCAAACAAATACTGTTGAAACAGTTGTCACGATTTTAATTAATTATCGTCAAATAGATATCAGTGTACAGACCTTCAACAAACAACCAACGCTGACTGATTGGCAGCTGCAGGGGTAAGTTCACAAGTAGGTTAGCTGAATGTCTCAAACACAGCTGCTATTAATTTCCAAAACACCTGTCATTAATTGACACCAAGAATAGTTTTTTTTTACAAACAACAAACGATAATACCTGGAGGGAAGCGGGTTAAACAACGGCCTCCAACAAACAGTTTTACCGAATTAAATCGGTAATCACTTAATACACAGTTACAATCTGCTAAATGCACTGAAGTTTAGGAGAATTTCTCGTATACAGCTACCATTAACTATAAACACACCAGCCGTTACACTGAAAACTGAATTAGAGACCTTTGAGAGGTGGCACAAGCCCCCTTTCATATTTCTATCTTACTCTGAGTAATTCGATTTTCCTCTCTAATTGCATGCGGTGAAAAGTTGCTATTCCTTCACACGCGGACTTTCCACGCAGCGTCTCTCTTCACCCGGGTGGTCCGGTGACAGGCGAGTTCCGCTGTGAGGGTGTGAGGGAGTCGAGTGGATGCTTTCCAGAAGCCGACATTGTCATAAGAGCGGGAGCGACACGCCCAGATGCGCGGGAAGGGGCGGCTGGGCTAGAGATTCCGTTACTTCGCAGAAACTTAGTGAAAACCGTTTCTGGTGGGCTACCAGCGAGGTGTGGGAATGACTTGTGTTCCCAGGCAGTCGTGGCGGGCAAATTCCCGGGTTTTCAGCAAAATCGTAACTGTGATTGGCTTGCTCAGGGCATAGCTCCGTGACGTAGCAAAATCGGGGCAGAAATTGGCGCCAAGAATCTCCATTGGTGGAATTGTAGGTGCTTCGACAATAGAGTGGAATTTTCCGCCGGTTTTCGAGTTGCTGATTGGAACATCTAACCACGACCACTGTCATGGGAGCGGGAATCTGTGTTTGGCTTGTACGGGTGCTCTTGAGAGAGTCGGCTCTTGCCTTTCGGTCGGAGTAGGTTACAAGACTGAGCTCTCGCTGCTCTGGACAGCCTGCCTGCCGTTGGCTGTCTAATAAACTTTTATTTAATTGTAACTGTTTGACGAAGTTGCTGAAGTTTCGACTTCAACGTAACTTTCCGAGTACAGTTGGCTATTGAGCGTTCTGCGTAGAAGCGGACTTGTTGTCTGTCTTCAGCAGTTTTGGCTAAAGTTGACTGTATCGGAGTTACTATGTGACTTCGCTTGTTAAAATGAATCACTGTACCATCAGTGATTCTGTGGCGGGCCTTCTTTGTCTCCCTCAGATGCGCATTTGTACTGATAGGAAGTCCTTAGTCTGGAACAACCAGACTAGGATAATATGATTCAGGCCATACTCGTGACATTATCGTCACCACGACGGGTCGTCGAAGCAACCAGCCATCGCCTCCGGTACGCCAGATCGTGTTCTTGCAGTTAAGAAGACAGCTTGGTAATGTACGTCCGTGGCACCGGCATATTGCAGGCAATTTTGCTAGGTGATAATCAGAGCTCAGCAGAGCGTGCCTGTTACCGTCTTTTATAACTTTGTTCTGTCTCGGGTGTTCATTGTCTGAGTTCTCACTACTGTAGCAGCAATTAATGTTGGGTTGGCTGTGTGTTTCTCTTAAGATTTGAGTTGCAAGGAATTGGCTCCACATACCACTTTGTCATAAATGTCACAATCTAGTTTAGGGACAACTTTACCTTCACAGCATTTATTTGAGTATCCAATTTGAGCGAATTTGAGGTATTGTAAATGTTTCATGTGTTTTGTTTATTATTTTGAGTTTAGTCATAATAAATCATATTGTTATTTTGGACAGAACTTCCATTCTGTTAATCAGTAGAGCAACCCTATCTTTCTCACTATGTTAATGAAACTTTACTTTATTTAACATATTTATCAAATTAAATTATTGCAGGTGCCAATCTCTTTTTTACTCCACTTGCAGGGTCGATTACAGTCAATTCGCGTTTCTTTTTAACTCATGTGCAACAGCAAAAGTCGGAGTTAGAATAGGGGGGGGGAGGGGGGGGGAGGGCTTAGAGCATCATTTACATATGAAGATTCTAGAAGAATTTAGTGTTAAATACACTGCTTTCCCCGGCACCTCGCACCTTTATAAGCAGGAAACAATGATGTTTGCCGGCCGGAGTGGCCGTGCGGTTCTAGGCGCTACAGTCTGGAACCGCGAGACCGCTATGGTCGCAGGTTCGAATCCTGCCTCGGACATGGATGTGTGTGATGTCCTTAGGTTAGGTAGGTTTAAGTAGTTCTAAGTTCTAGAGGACCGATGACCTCAGAAGTTGAGTCCCATAGTGCTCAGAGCCAAACAGTGATGTTTAACAGAAGACCAGCAAGACAGCAGCTTTCAATAAACAGCTCTACCAAATTAACCTATTTAGCAACTAGGTACTTTTATTTGGGGCTCAGTAACCAATTAATGCACTAAGCAAGCTTAACAAAATTTCTCGTACACAGCTGTCATTGATTACAAAACACCTGTCATACATTTAAATCAGAAGCATAGATATTTAGAAGAAGACATACTGAAATTTCCTGGCAGATTAAAACTGTGTGCCCGACCGAGACTCGAACTCGGGACCTTTGCCTTTCGCGGGCAAGTGCTCTACCATCTGAGCTACCGAAGCACGACTCACGCCCGGTGCTCACAGCTTTACTTCTGCCAGTATCTCGTCTCCTACCTTCCAAACTTTACAGAAGCTCTCCTGCGAACCTTGCAGAACTAGCACTCCTGAAAGAAAGGCTATAGCGGAGACATGGCTTAGCCACAGCCTGGGGGATGTATCCAGAATGAGGTTTTCACTCTGCAGCGGAGTGTGCGCTGATATGAAACTTCCTGGCAGATTAAAACTATGTGTCCGACCGAGACTCGAACTCGGTACCTTTGCCTTTCGCGGGCAAGTGCTTCGGTAGCTCAGATGGTAGAGCACTTGCCGCGAAAGGCAAAGGTCCCGAGTTCGAGTCTCGGCCGGGCACACAGTTTTAATCTGCGAGGAAGTTTCATATCAGCGCACACTCCGCTGCAGAGTGAAAATCTCATTCTGGAAGACATACTGACATTTAAAGGGAGACACGCAAGACAGCAGCTTTCCATAAACAGTTTTAACAAACAACCTTATTAAGCAGCAATACCTAGGATTTCTAGACAGGGTCAGTGGCCACGTAATGGACAACAACAAACAGTTAAATTCACTAAATTTTCGTTAATATTTCATACACAGCTGACATTAATTATAAAATATCGTAACTAAGTACAAGTTTTCATAAGCAACAAAGAGCTGGTTTTAAAAGTGGAATGACATGCAAGACAGCTACGTTCAAAATCAGTAACAGTAAGTAACCTTACTGCAGTGGGATTGATCATGTGTGAAGGTAACAGAAAACCCACCAGAAAGTGAAAGAGGCGGAGAGGCGAGAGATGAAGGAAATTCACTTAGCTTGTGCAGGACAGGACCGTTCTTCTGCTCCTTAAGATGCCAAAAGACTTGGCCTCCTTCGCTTGCTTTGAACCGGCCAAAAGCAACTCCAAGTAGCTGTCTGCTCCAAAACAAGCAAGGTTGGCATCTAACAGAAACCACTTGGCAGGACAGGCTGTGACCGTTTGTGAACCCTGCAGCTGACCAGGGTTGACCGTTGGGCCTCGCACCATCAAAAGCCTCGCACTTCCAAAACAAACTCCAGTTTGACCTCACTGATCACGAAGCCTTCCGCATCGCGCTTTTATCGCTAGTCAGAGCGCCACTTGCTAAGACCACAGTTAAGAGGCAAAGACAAACGTAAAAGGAGGAAATCGATTGACTATCGAGCTTACACACCTCACTAATAAAGGGGACATCTATCTGTACTACAACTGCCACCTACCAATCTCACCTGCGTGGGCGGGATCAACTTAATATTTTCAAATGGAGACCTCCCATTTTCATTGCATGTTCAGATTCTGCGCAAAAAAAAAAAAGTTTACTCAAGGCTTTGTGTGTCTATTCGTGGTAGATGGCGCTGTAATTGACAAATACCAAGTGTCCCTGTTTTTGCAGTTAAGACAATGTAAATGTAAACCTTTGTGTTCTCACGGTTGATATTTATGTTCGAAATTTACTTTAGTGTTCCAAACAGTGCAATATGGTTAGCTATTCCAATGTCTGTTCAGAAACTCCATGTAGCGTGATCCAGGAACAGCGGCGTGGGTGTAACAGTTTTCTGTTCCCACGGGATGCTTAATATCCGCGAGAACCCGTTGTCTCTCACCATTGGGATGCTTTATGTCGGTGAGTATCCACGGCAATTGCTCCTGCACTGACACTTTATGGACGTTTTACTTTGTTACAATGGTTGTGGTTTATATACCACCGGTAGCCCAATGGCAGCCAGTGCGAGAGTTACGACGGGTGGATGGAACCACACACCAAAATAGTACCCCAATGGCACGGTTGGGAGTGGCCACCGAATTCACGCATTTTGTTGCTTTAGGGCTCACTACAATCAACTCCGTAGCGAACAGAAAAGTACGTTACCATAAAAGTAGCTTAATTGCCAGAAATGTCGATGTCTAGCCATACTATTTGCACTATGAAACCACATTTGCAAATACTCTAATAACGTTTGAACATCAGTATCAACCGTCAGAATACAAAGGTTTACATTTACATTGTAAATGAAATGTAGACTGAAATGCGACGGTTCTTAGTTGCGAAAACAGCCACACTTGATATTTGTCGATTACAGCGCCATCTACCAAGAATGGGAAACAATGGTTTGAGGAAACCGTACGTATTTTGTGGCGTATAATCCGAATATGGAATAAAAAGACGGGGGTCGTTCCCATTTGAAAATACAAAGTTGACCCCGCTCACGTAGGGGAAGTGGTTGAGGGATCGCCAGCTGTACCACACACAGATTTCCCCTTTCCTAATACAAACTTTTCACCTAGAACATTTTTTTTCGTACAAAGCGTGGTTTTGGTGATATTTAGCTAACTAACCACGATGTATACTAGTCCCTGCATCCAGTATTTTTGTTCTGAAACTTCTTCTGTCTGTTATGTTCAAATAACATTGGGCAATGTAACTGGGTATTGTCCCTGAGAAATACCAATATTTCGACAAGTGAACACACCATCGATTTCAAGACAAAACAGGAAGGAGGGAATATGTGCATGACAACAGATGCTACCAATGTTTTTCAATACTGCTCAGTTTTAATTAACCCTGTTGTAACCTCCCAAACAGATAAATAATATGTATGTCATTCACATTTAGCGTAACCTACCAACAGATAAAAATTCCTAACCTACTAACAGTTTATTATTCTGTAACCTCACAATAATAACGTGACTAATCTCTCAATAAAATTGTGGCTCTCATATAACCTTTCAATAATTAACTGACTGTGAATTTAGACTGGTAAATTTGAACGTCGGCAGTGCTGCGTCATGGCCCTGAAATATCATTCTGAATAAATTGAAATTTCTTACCTCAATAAGGTCGCCGGATAACGCGTATATATCTGCTCCTATAAGAAATTTTTCTGGCACAGCCCAGTGCAATGCTGGCCGACAGGAAACAACTGATTTTTCTTTACAATAATCGGGATGACCATGCATTGGAGAAATTAGTAAATTCTTTAAATTGAGATGAATGATTGTCAAAAGTTAATTTTTATAAGAAAGATTATTATCAAGAGATTTTTCAAAAACATTTACGTGGGACTTGATATAACAATAGTACATATGCGCGAGGCTGCTTTTACCTTATGCTACAACGCTCAAGCACCGCCATCGCTCCCACGACCGGCCCAGCCAACTCCATACACATGTCTGATAGCTACTACTACTACAACTGCCACACAGTTCCTACTGCATACAACACTGCTCTCTGGTCAGAGATTCTCTTACAGCTTACATATCGCAGGCAGCGCGTGAGTAATCCATCGAACTTACATCTGCTTGAGTGCGCTAGCAACAAATTCCTTAATCATGAACCTCTTACACTGTTTAAAATCACAATCCGCAAAATCTGCTCGAGAAACTGCGGAATATTAGTTATTAGTTTTACAATGGAAGGAAGGGGGCAGGTCTGAAGATTTGCCAACGATGCAACATAGTCTTTGTAATGACCTGACGAAACTATAGTCGTCCGATATAACTGTAGGTTCTTTGACTGCTTCGGGAGATAGCAGACTGTAGTTGCAATATACGAAATGTTGGTTCACTTTATTACAAGAACGATAAAAAGAGTCACTTAACTTCATGCAATCCATTGCCACAGGGCTGTGCCGAATATTTACAACTGTCTTTGAATATTAAAACAGTGGTGTCACTGCCAGACACCACACTTGCTAGGTGGCAGCCTTTAAATCGGCCGCGGTCCATTAGTATACGCCGGACCCGTATGTCGCCACTGTCAGTGATTGCAGACCGAGCGCCGCCACACGGCAGGTCCAGAGAGACTTACTAGCACTCGGCCCAGTTGTACAGCAGACTTTGCTAGCGAAGCTACACTGACAAATTACGCTCTCATTTGCCGAGACGATAGTTAGCATAGCCTTCAGCTACGTCATTTGCTACGACCTAGCAAGGCGCCATAGCATTTGATATTTATATCTTGAAGCATGTACAGTCAAGAGAGATGTTCTACAATTATGGATTAAAGTTAAGTATTACATCAACTACGTACTTTATTTGCTACTATTGATTCCCTTAACTGTTCCAGACCTCACGCCAGTCTGCGTGAGTTAAAAGCGTGCATTTCGGCCTCCTCTAGCAACTCGGTGTTGGCTCTTCTGCCAACACATTAACAACATGACTTGATGTACGCATTTACTGAACTATTCCGACACGAGTAACACATGTGTTCCAACGAGACGATTCATCGAAGATCACGAACTGGGATAAGTTTCACTCTAGTCGGCTGTACACTGAGGAGACAAATGCAGCAATATGCGCGTATAAAGATGGCGGTAGTGTCGCGTGCACAAGGTATAAAAGGGCATGTAACTGGTGGAGCAGTAATTTGTATTGGTTCAAATGGCTCTGAGCACTATGGGACTCAACTGCTGAGGTCATTAGTCCCCTAGAACTTAGAACTAGTTAAACCTAACTAACCTAAGGCCATCACAAACATCCATGCCCGAGGCAGGATTCGAACCTGCGACCGTAGCGCTCTTGCGGTTCCAGACTGCAGCGCCTTTAACCGCACGGCCACTTCGGCCGGCAGTAATTTGTACTCAGGTGATTCATATGAAAAGGTTTCCGACGTTATTATGGCCGTACGATGGGAGTAAACATGCCTTGAACTCGGGATAGTAGCTAGAGTTAGACGCATGGGACATTGCATTTAGGAAATCGTTAGGGAATTCAATATTCCGAGATCCACAGTGCCAAAAACGTGCCGAGAATACCAAATTTCAGGCATTAACCTCTCACCACGGACAACGCAGTGGCCGACAACCTTCACTTAACGACCGAGAGTAACGGCGTTTGGGTAGAGATGGCAGTCCTAACGGACAAGCACCACTGCGTGACATAAATGCAGGAATCAATGAGGGTGGTTGAACGTAGACACCCGCTAGGACAGTGCGACGAAATATGGCGTTAATGGGATGTGGCAGTAAACAACCGACACGAGTTCTTTTGCCAACAGCACGATATCACTTGCTCGTGACCACATTGGTTGGACCCAAGACGGTCAGATGAGTAACGCATTCACTTGGTAAGAGGCGATGGCAGGCTTCGAGTCTCGTGCAGATCCAATAAAGGCTTGGACCCAAGTTAGTTCTGTGCAAGCTGGTGGTGGCCCCATAATGGTGTGGGCTGTGTTCACATGGAATGGGCTGTGACCTTTGGTCCAACTGAACCGATCATTAAATGGACATGGTTCTGTGGGGCTACTTGGAGACCATTTCCAACCATTCATGGACCTCATGTACCCAAACGTCGATGTCGTGTACTGGGGCACACGTGTTCGTGATTGGCTTGAAAAACATCATGGAGAATTTGAGCAACTGAGCCGGCCGCGGTGACCGGGGGGCTCTAGGCGCTTCAGTCTGGAGCCGCACGACTGCTACAGTCACAGGTTCGATCATACCTCGGGCATGGATGAGTGTAATGTCCTTAGGTTAGTTAGGCTTAAGTAATTCTAAGATCTAGGGGACTGATGACCTCAGATGTTAAGTTCCATAGTGCTCAGAGCCATTTGGACCATTTGAACAACTGATTTGGCCACCAAGATCGTCCGACATGAATCCCATCGAACATTTATGGGGCATAATCGAGAGATCAGTTCGTGCATAACATCCTGCACCGCGAATACTTTCACAAATGGGTCTAAGCACTATGGGACTTAACGTCTGAGGTCATCAGTCCCCTAGACTTAGAACTACACTACTGGCCATTAAAATTGCTACACCACGAAGATGACGTGCTACAGACGCGAAATTTAACCGCCAGGAAGAAGATGCCGTGATATGCAAATGATTAGCTTTTCAGAGCATTCACACAATGTTGGCGCCGGTGGCGACACCTACAACGTGCTGACATGAGGAAAGTTTCCAACCGATTGCTCATACACAAACAGCAGTTGACAAGCGTTGCCTGGTGAAACGTTGTTGTGATGCCTCGTGTAAGGAGGAGAAACACGTACCATCACGTTTCCGACTTTGATAAAGGTCGGATTGTAGCCTATCGCGATTGCAGTTTATCGTATCGCGGCATTGCTACTCGCGTTGGTCGAGGTGCAATGACTGTTAGCAGAATATGGAATCGGTGGGTTCAGGAGGGTAATACGGAACGCCGTGCTGGATCCCAACGGCCTCGTATCACTAGCAGGCATCTTATCCGCATGGCTGTAACGGATCGTGCAGCCACGTCTCGATCCCTGAGTGAACAGTTGGGGACGTTTGCAAGACAACAACCATCTGCACGAACAGTTCGACGACGTTTGCAGCAGCATAGACTATCAGCTCGGAGACCATGGCTGCAGTCACCCTTGATCCTGCATCACAGACAGGTGCGCCTGCGATGGTGTAATCAACGACGAACCTGGGTGCACGAATGGCAAAACGTCATTTTTTCGGATGAATCCAGGTTCTGTTTACAGCGTCATGATGGTCGCATCCGTTTTTGCCGTCATCGCGGTGAACGCACACTGGAAGCGTGTATTCGTTATCGCCATACTGGCGCATCCTTCGCCGTGATGGTATGGGGTGCCATTGGTTACACATCTCGGTCACCTCTTGTTCGCATTGATGACACTTCCCTTCATTCGATCCCTGCGAAACCCTACATTTCACCAGGATAATGCACGAAGAAACTGCAAAAAGGTGGGAATTTAAGGAGAGGGGACCTGGATAAACAGATTAAACCAGAGGTTGTACAGAGTTTCAGGGAGAGCATAAGGGAACAATTGACAGGAATGGGGGAAAGAAGTACAGTAGAAGAAGAATGGGTAGCTCTGAGGGATGAAGTAGTGAAGGCAGCAGAGGACCAAGTAGGTAAAAAGACGAGGGCTAGTAGAAATCTTTGGTTAACAGAAGATGTATTGAATTTAATTGATGAATGGAGAAAATATAAAAAATCAGTAAATGAAGCAGGCAAAAAGGAATGCAAACGTCTCAAAAATGAGATCGACAGGAAGAGCAAAATGGCTAAGCAGGGATGGCTAGAGGACAAATGTAAGGATGTAGAGGTTTATCTCACTAGGGGTAAGATAGATACTGCCTACAGGAAAATTAAAGAGACCTTTGGAGAAAAGAGAGCCAGTTGTATGAATATCAAGAGCTCAGATGGAAACCCAGTTTTAAGCAAAGAAGGGATAGTAGGAAGGTGGAAGGAGTGTATAGAGGGTCTATACAAGGGCGATTTACTTGAGGACAATATTATGGAAATGGAAGAGGATGTAGATGAAATGGGAGATATGAAACTGCGTGAAGAGTTTGACAAGCACTGAAAGACCTGAGTCGAAACAAGGCCCGGGAGTAGACAACATTCCATTGGAACTACTGACAGCGTTGGGAGAGCCAGTCTTGACAAAACTCTATCATCTGGTGAGCAAGACGTATGAGACAGGCGAAATACCCTCAGACTTCAAGAAGAATATAATAATTCCAATCCCAAAGAAAGCAGGTGTTGACAAGTATAAAAATTACCGAACTATCAGTTTAATAAGTCACAGCTGCAAAATACTAACGCGAATTCTTTACAGACGAATGGAAAAACTGGTAGAAGCCGACCTCGCTGAAGATCAGTTTGGATTACGCAGAAATGTTGGAACACGTGAGGCAATACTGACCCTACGACTTATCTTAGAAAATAGATTAAGGAAAGGCAAGCCTACATTTCTAGCATTTGTAGACTTAGAGAAAGCTTTTGACAATGCTGACTGGAATACTCTCTTTCAAGTTCTAAAGGTGGCAGGGGTAAAATATAGGGAGCGAAAGGCTATTTTCAATTTTTATAGAAACCAAATGGCAGTTATAAGAGTTGAGGGGCATGAAAGGGAAGCAGTGGTTGGGAAGGGAGTGAGACAGGGTTGTAGCCTCTCCCCGATGTTATTCAATCGGTATATTGAGCAAGCAGTGAAGGAAGCAAAAGAAAAATTCGGAGTAGGTATTAAAGTCCATGGAGAAGAAATAAAAACTTTGAGATTCGCCGATGACATTGTAATTCTGTCAGAGACAGCAAAGGACTTGGAAGAGCAGTTGAACGGAATGGACAGTGTCTTGAAAGGTGGATATAAGATGAACATCAACAAAAGCAAAACGACGATAATGGAATGTAGTCGAATTAAGTCGGGTGATGCTGAGGGAATTAGATTAGGAAATGAGACACTTAAAGTAGTAAAGGAGTTTCGCTATTTAGGGAGTAAAATAACTGATGATGGTCGAAGTAGAGAGGATATAATACACTCCTGGAAATGGAAAACAGAACACATTGACACCGGTGTGTCAGACCCACCATACTTGCTCCGGACACTGCGAGAGGGCAGTACAAGCAATGATCACACGCACGGCACAGCGGACACACCAGGAACCGCGGTGTTGGCCGTCGAATGGCGCTAGCTGCGCTGCATTTGTGCACCGCCGTCGTCAGTGTCAGCCAGTTTGCCGTGGCATACGGAGCTCCATCGCAGTCTTTAACACTGGTAGCATGCCGCGACAGCGTGGACGTGAACCGTATGTGCAGTTGACGGACTTTGAGCGAGGGCGTATAGTGGGCATGCGGGAGGCCGGGTGGACGTACCGTCGAATTGCTCAACACGTGGGGCGTGAGGTCTCCACAGTACATCGATGTTGTCGCCAGTGGTCGGCGGAAGGTGCACGTGCCCGTCGACCTGGGACCGGACCGCAGCGACGCACGGATGCACGCCAAGACCGTAGGATCCTACGCAGTGCCGTAGGGGACCGCACCGCCACTTCCCAGCAAATTAGGGACACTGTTGCTCCTGGGGTATCGGCGAGGACCATTCGCAACCGTCTCCATGAAGCTGGGCTACGGTCCCGCACACCGTTAGACCGTCTTCCGCTCACGCCCCAACATCGTGCAGCCCGCCTCCAGCGGTGTCGCGACAGGCGTGAATGGAGGGACGAATGGAGACTGTCGTCTTTAGCGGTGAGAGTCGCTTCTGCCTTGGTGCCAATGATGGTCGTATGCGTGTTTGGCGCCGTGCAGGTGAGCGCCACAATCAGGACTGCATACGATCGAGGCACACAGGGCCAAGACCCGGCATCATGGTGTGGGGAGCGATCTCCTACACTGGCCGTACACCACTGGTGATCGTCGAGAGGACACTGAATAGTGCACGGTACATCCAAACCGTCATCGAACCCATCGTTCTACCATTCCTAGACCGGCAAGGGAACTTGCTGTTCCAACAGGACAATGCACGTCCGCATGTATCCCGTGCCACCCAACGTGCTCTAGGAGGTGTAAGTCAACTGCCCTGGCCAGCAAGATCTCCGGATCTGTTCCCCATTGAGCATGTTTGGGACTGGATGAAGCGTCGTCTCACGCGGTCTGCACGTCCAGCACGAACGCTGGTCCAACTGAGGCGCCAGGTGGAAATGGTATGGCAAGCCGTTCCATAGGACTACATCCAGCAACTGTACGATCGTCTCCATGGGAGAATAGCAGCCTGGATTGCTGCGAAAGGTGGATATACACTGTACTAGTGCCGACATTGTGCATGCTCTGTTGCCTGTGTCTATGTGCCTGTGGTTCTGTCAGTGTGATAATGTGATGTATCTGACCCCAGGAATGTGTCAATAAAGTTTCCCCTTCCTGGGACAATGAATTCACGGTGTTCTTATTTCAATTTCCAGGAGTGTATGTAGACTAGCAATGGCAAGGAAAGCGTTTCTGAAGAAGAGAAATTTGTTAACATCGAGTATAGATTTAAGTGTCAGGAAGTCGTTTCTGAAAGTATTTGTATGGAGTGTAGCCATGTATGGAAGTGAAACATGGACGATAAATAGTTTAGACAAGAAGAGAATAGAAGCTTTCGAAATGTGGTGCTACAGAAGAATGCTGAAGATTAGATGGGTAGATCACATAACTAATGAGGAGGTATTGAATAGAATTGGGGAGAAGAGGAGTTTGTGGCACAACTTGACAAGAAGAAGGCACCGGTTGGTAGGACATGTTCTGAGGCATCAAGGGATCACAAATTCAGCATTGGAGGGCAGCGTGGAGGGTCAAAATCGTAGAGGGAGACCAAGAGATGAATACACTAAGCAGATTCAGAAGGATGTGGGCTGCAGTAAGTACTGGGAGAGGAAGAAGCTTGCAGAGGATAGAGTAGCGTGGAGAGCTGCATCAAACCAGTCTCAGGACTGAAGACAACAACAACAATGGACGACCGCATGTTGCAGGTCCTGTACTGGCCTTTCTGGATACAGACAATGTTCGACTGCTGCCCTGACCAGCACATTCTCCTGATCTCTCACCAACTGAAAACGTCTGGTCAATGGTGGCCGAGGAACTGGCTTGTCACAATACACCAGTCACTACTCTTGATGAACTATGGTACCGTGTTGAATCTGCATGGGCAGCTGTACCTGTACACGCCATCCAAGCTCTGTTCGACTCAATGCCCAGGCGTATCAAAGCCGTTATTACGAGGTGCCATGTCAATCTTTGGACGATACCACGTTCGCGGCTCTGTGCAAGAGGTAATTTGGGGAAGGAGACGCTTGTACTGGGGATGTCAGCTGCTGTTGAGCGGGCTGTGAAAGACGGCAGAGCAGATTGCAGTGCGTGAGTCACTGCAGCCAGGCGAGATACCAGGGTCGGCTGGAGCACGTGGCCGGAAGCGCCCGCCCCGCCGGCCTGCGCCCTGGCGTGGCGTGTTGTGCCAGAACGCGGCCTATGCGAGAGAGGAATGCGTCCGTCCTTGGGGCGCGGGGCAGCGTGACTGCACCGTGACTGCGTAATGCGTCCGCCCGTCTGACGAGGAGGAGGCGGGGCAGCTGTCCCTCCGACCAGCGAGCGACACCGCCAGTTTTAAATCACTCAGTTGTTCCTCTGTCCTTCATTCAAACCCACCTAAGGCAATACACAACTGATCAAGCACCGCTAACCAAAGTGTCGGTGATGCATATTACTTCTGAAAGTGAACTCGAGGTAGCTGATTCAGCTAAGTGGCGTAGGAGTGTAATACCAGACACTGTCGTGTAACTCAACAAATGGTTCATTGGTTCAAATGGCTCTGAGCACTATGGGACTTAACTGCTGAAGTCATCAGTCCCCTAGAACTTATAGCTACTTAGACCTAACTAACCAAAGGACATCACACACATCCATGCCCGAGACAGGATTCGAACCTGCGATCGTAGCAGCAGCGCGGTTTCAGACTGTAGCGCCTAGAACCGCTCGGTCACAGAGGCCGGCTACAACCAAGAATATACGCAAGAGTTGCACCTCATGTCGGCATGAGTCGTGAACGAAAGACGTCACTTGCTGTGGTGGTCGTGTTATTCTGTGCAGCCGCTGATTGAAGGTGTTATGATGACTGCCAGGGACTTATCAAAGAGCCTGCATTAGCAAAGACCGTTGTGAAGAAACGTAATATATGAACAAGGAGATAAAAAAAGAGATGACACTGCAGAGTTACGTTTTACGTTGTTTTGAAGCCAGAGTGGGTGGGGTCTGCCGCCATCTTAAATGACCAAAACAGCAGACTACTGTTACGAGTGCTTCTTGTTCATTATCTGTGTTGTGTGCATGCAACAGCTGTTTTAAATACTAAAAATTAAGGTACTTGCATGAATAACATAGTGTCAGAAAGGCAGTTTCGAACGTTTTTCTGTTCCCGAATGCCTATTTACGATGGGAATATCGCACATTTCACCTCTTTAATGTAACTTGTTTTTATTGATAGGTTTCGAATCAACCAAGAAAAACAGGATGTGATGTGAAAAGCATGCTTTCGTGATCCGTTTAATTCCATTTTTCCTGTATTTGTATCGATAGCAAATGAAGCTAGAACACTGAAACCAATGCTTGTTTGCTGATTGGTACTGCTACTTATTCATTACATTTTCAGCTTTCAACTCGTCTGCACAACATTTTTAAGAATCGCGTTGGGATAAAAAAAAGAAAACGTAGTGCATCTTCCTTGTTAGTGCAGTGAGAAAAGAAGCAAAGCATGCTATCATACCTCGTGCTTGTCAACAAAGTGAACGGGTTATTAAAATGTCAAAGAAACATAACTGCACAGAGGCATACCTCAGCACATTATCTCACTGCAGTTTACGCACCTTCTCACTCTGAAATCCCTCCTGTGATGTATCATTCAGTGTGTGGCCAATAACGGCAATTTACAAGAAAAAATAACCACTACAATTAAAGTAAACAGCGCAACCAAAAATCATGTAAACGAAAAAAAAATTGTTGAACTGCTCCACTTACGAATGAAATGTGATTCCCTTAAACTCAAGATTACGTTCGGATCGGTTAGTCGATCTGTAATAGCATTTTTTATGAAATAGCAACGTCTTCACACGATCAAAGCAACACATGTTATTTGGGATACGACCACGAAGACTGTAGGTATCCCCAACGGTCAAAACTGGGCAGAGTGAAGTCAGGGGAGTACCACCACTGCGAATCATGGAGGTATAAATGCGGCGAATCTAATGTTTTGGGCCAGTTAAGAAGGCGGACGTCGTCTTCAGGTTTGTGCTGAAATGACAACTCCCTTCTTTTTCTATCTCCATATGTATACTGGATGATGGACTGATCTGGCCTTGTAACATTAACCAAAACGGCCTTGCTGTGCTGGTACTGCGAACGGCTGAAAGCAAGGGGAAACTACAGCCGTAATTTTTCCCGAGGAAATGCAGCTTTACTGTATGATTAAATGATGATGGTGTCCTCTTGGGTAAAATATTCCGGAGGTAAAATAGTACCCCATTCGGATCTCCGGGCGGGGACTACTCAGGAGGACGTCGTTATCAGGAGAAAGAAAACTGGCGTTCTACGGATCGGAGCGTGGAATGTCAGATCCCTTAATCGGGCAGGTAGCCTAGAAAATTTAAAAAGGGAAATGGATAGGTTAAAGTTAGATATAGTGGGAATTAGTGAAGTTCGGTGGCAGGAGGAACAAGACTTTTGGTCAGGTGAATACAGGGTTATAAATACAAAATCAAATAGGGGTAATGCAGGAGTAGGTTTAATAATGAATAAAAAAATAGGAGTGCGGGTTAGCTACTACAAACAGCATAGTGAACGCATTATTGTGGCCAAGATAGACACAAAGCCCATGCCTACTACAGTAGTACAAGTTTATATGCCAACTAGCTCTGCAGATGATGAAGAAATAGATGAAATGTATGACGAGATAAAAGAAATTATTCAGGTAGTGAAGGGAGACGAAAATTTAATAGTCATGGGTGACTGGAATTCGTCAGTAGGAAAAGGGAGAGAAGGAAACATAGTAGGAGAATATGGATTGGGGGGAAGAAATGAAAGAGGATGCCGCCTTGTAGAATTTTGCACAGAGCATGACTTAATCATAGCTAACACTTGGTTCAAGACTCATGATAGAAGGTTGTATACATGGAAGAAGCCTGGAGATACTAAAAGGTATCAGATAGATTATATAATAGTAAGACAGAGATTTAGGAACCAGGTTTTAAATTGTAAGACATTTCCAGGGGCAGATGTGGATTCTGACCACAATCTATTGGTTATGAACTGCAGATTGAAACTGAAGAAACTGCAAAAATGTGGGAATTTAAGGAGTTGGGACCTGGATAAACTGAAAGAACCAGAGGCTGCAGAGAGTTTCAGGGAGAGCATAAGGGAACAATTGACGGGAATGGGGGAAAGTAATACAGTAGAAGAAGAATGGGTATCTCTGAGGGATGAAGTAGTGAAGGCAGCAGAGGATCAAGTAGGTAAAAAGACGAGGGCTAATAGAAATCCTTGGGTAACAGAAGAAATATTGAATTTAATTGATGAAAGGAGAAAATATAAAAATGCAGTAAATGAAGCAGGCAAAAAGGAATACAAACGTCTCAAAAATGAGATCGACAGGAAGTGCCTAATGGCTAAGCAGGGATGGCTAGATGACAAATGTAAGGATGTAGAGGCTTGTCTCACTAGGGGTAAGATAGATACTGCCTACAGGAAAATTAAAGAGACCTTTGGAGAGAAGAGAACGACTTGTATGAATATCAAGAGCTCAGATGGAAACCGAGTTCTAAGCAAAGAAGGGAAGGCAGAAAGGTGGAAGGAGTATATAGAGGGTTTACGCAAGGGCGATGTGCTTGAGGACAATATTATGGAAATGGAAGATGACGTAGATGAAGACGAAATGGGAGATAATATATTGCGTGAAGAGTTTGACAGAGCACTGAAAGACCTGAGTCGAAACAAGGCCCCCCGTAGACAACATTCCATTAGAACTACTGGAGGCCTTGGGAGAGCCAGTCATGACAAAACTCTACCATCTGGTGAGCAAGATGTATGAGACAGGCGAAATACCCACAGACTTCAAGAAGAATATAATAATTCCAATCCCAAAGAAAGCAGGTGTTGACAGATGTGAAAACTACCGAACTATCAGTTTAATAAGTCACAGCTGCAAAATACTAACGCGAATTCTTTACAGACGAATGGAAAAACTGGTAGAAGCGGACCTCGGGGAAGATCAGTTGGGATTCCATAGAAATGTTGGAACACGTGAGGCAATACTAACCTTACGACTTATCTTAGGAGAAGGATTAAGAAAAGGCAAACCTACGTTTCTAGCATTTGTAGACTTAGAGAAAGCTTTTGACAATGTTAACTGGAATACTCTCTTTCAAATTCTGAAGGTTGTAGGGGTAAAATACAGGGAGCGAAAGGCTATTTACAATTTGTACAGAAACCAGATGGCAGTTATAAGAGTCGAGGGGCATGAAAGGGAAGCAGTGGTTGGGAAAGGAGTGAGACAGGGTTGTAGCCTCTCCCCGATGTTATTCAATCTGTATATTGAGCAAGCAGTAAAGGAAGCAAAAGAAAAATTCGGAGTAGGTATTAAAATTCATGGAGAAGAAGTAAAAACTTTGAGGTGCGCCGATGACATTGTAATTCTGTCAGAGACAGCAGAGGACTTGGAAGAGCAGTTGAACGGAATGGACAGTGTCTTGAAAGGAGGATATAAGATGAACGTCAACAAAAGCAAAACGAGGATAATGGAATGTAGTCGAATTAAGTCGGGCGATGCTGAGGGAATTAGATTAAGAAATGAGACACTGAAAGTACTAAGGGAGTTTTGCTACTTGGGGAGCAAAATAACTGATGATGGTCGAAGTAGAGAGGATATAAAATGTAGACTGGCAATGGCAAGGAAATCATTTCTGAAGAAGAGAAATTTGTTAATGTCGAGTGTAGACCTAAGTGTCAGGAAGTCGTTTCTGAAAG
This sequence comes from Schistocerca piceifrons, assembly GCF_021461385.2. Classification (NCBI taxonomy): domain Eukaryota; kingdom Metazoa; phylum Arthropoda; class Insecta; order Orthoptera; family Acrididae; genus Schistocerca; species Schistocerca piceifrons. The sequence continues at coordinate 37,156,540 of NC_060143.1, forward strand.
TATTTATATGGAGTGTAGCCACGTATGGAAGTGAAACATGGACGATAACTAGTTTGGACAAGAAGAGAATAGAAGCTTTCGAAATGTGGTGCTACAGAATAATGCTGAAGATTAGATGGGTAGATCACATAGCTAATGAGGAGGTATTGAATAGGATTGGGGAGAAGAGAAGTTTGTGGCACAACTTGACTAGAAAGAAGGAATCGGTTGGTAGGACATGTTTTGAGGCATCAAGGGATCACAAATTTAGCATTGGAGGGCAGCGTGGAGGGTAAAAATCGTAGAGGGAGACCAAGAGATGAATACACTAAGCAGATTCAGAAGGATGTAGGTTGCAGTAGGTACTGGGAGATGAAGAAGCTTGCAGAGGATAGAGTAGCATGGAGAGCTGCATCTAACCAGTCTCAGGACTGAAGACCACAACAACAACATGTATACTTACTCTGTTCTATACAGACTAGAGAGAAGGAAGAGAACCTGGTGCTCATTTTAAAGTAAATTGTATTAATGGTTACTCGAACAATAAATGGTTGAAATTGTTGTGAATTGGCAAGAGCCAATTCACGGGATTTGGAGGAGGCCGAAAGACACGCGTTTAAGCTCTCGCAGGCTGGCGTGAAGTCTGGAACATTACTAGGAAATGAGAACTTAGAAAAACGGACGCAGTTGCTGTAATACTTAACTTTAATCCATAATTGTAGAACATCTCTCTTGTTGATACATTAATATAATCTCAATATAACTGGTAATGGCGCCTTGCTAGGTCGCAGCAAATGACGTAGCTGAAGGCTACGCTAACTATCGTCTCGGCAAATGAGAGCGTATTTGTCAGTGTAGCATCGCTAGCAAAGTCGGCTGTACAACTGGGGCGAGTGCTAGGAAGTCTCTCTAGACCTGCTGTGTGGTGGCGCTCGGTCTGCATTCACTGACAGTGGCGACACGCGGGTCCGACGTATACTAATGGACCGCGGCCGATTTAAAGGCTACCACCTAGCAAGTGTGGTGTCTGGCGGTGACACCACAGAAATTATGGAACACTAGTTATGAATGCTTTACGTTGCTCGAGGAGAGAAATGAGCCCTTTTTCCAGCCAATTCACGAAATTTTCTGAGAGGAAGATCAGAACACGGTGAAGAAGATTATTAGTTAGGATAGGAAAAGCAAGACAAGATCTAGAAGAGACATTTATAGGCGACCCTAATATCCAGAAAGTATTAGTAAACAGATTGAATCTACAGAAGTAGGAGGACGTCTGTAACTGGTAGGTCTGACGTTTCCCTGTGAGTACGATGCACACTTAACACGTGCCTCCGTTTGGCCATTCGGATTTAAGTTTCCCGTTATTTCCCTATACTCGATAAGGGTAGTCGTATGAGAAAATACTAGGATACTTATAAGCTAATGTAACTTCTGCTGTTAAAGAAATAATTGAACCAAATTTTACTCATGTTGCCATTATGTTATTAGCTACAATCCGCATTTTTCAATTTTTAGTTTGTTAAATAATTTTACCAGTCACGTTGCTAGACGTTTTTAGCCCGCATATAGTCACTCGAGGAACATTTTTTGAAATATTACTTTACGTATCACTTTCAGAACGTTGTAAGTTATTCTTAGAAATTAGATAAATAGATAAACAAACCTGTGTACTAGTTTTCCTAGCATCAGTCTTGGAACTCTAGCAACAATTTTTTTTAAAAAAATTGTGTGTATGATACGCAGCAACTTTCATTTAACAAAAGCTTAGATGCATTTTGAAAAAAATTGTACCACAGGAAGTTGTATTATGTACAAAAGTGTGTAGCAGATTTCACCTTCTTACCTGCAATTTTTCAGCAGAAAATTTTCCTTATATAGTGAAAAATGCTCCACAAGCCACCTAGTGGTGTGTGGCAGAGGGAACTTTGACCCAATTCATTTCCCCTTTTCTTGTTCCAGTCTCGTACGGTTCGCGGGAAGAACGATTTCTGGGTAAGCCCCCGCGTGGCCTCATATCTCTCTGATTTTATCTTTATGGCCTCTCGCGACGTCTACGGAGGAGGAAACAATGTGTCGGTTGGCTCTTCTAGGAAAGTGGTCTCTCAGAACTTTCACTGTGGACCACACCGTAATGCAGAACGCCTCTGTTGCAGTGTCTGCCTGTGGACGTCTCTGACCATCTCCGTGACGCTTTCGCACTTACAAAGTGAGCCTGTAACGAAACGTGCTGCTCTTCTTTGCATCTTTTCCTATCCGGTACAGATTCCAGAGGGACATGGAATATCCAAGTATTGGCCGCTCGAGCGTTTTATAAGGTAGTTCCTCTGTTGATGGACTGCATTTCCTGTGGATTTTTCCAGTGAATCTCACTCTATCATCTGTCTTCCTCGCGATTAGTTTTGTGTGGTCGCTCCACTTCAGATCACTCTGTACGCATAGTTCTAGACATTTTATGGATGTGACTGCTTCCAGTCATATGATCATGTTGCGAAGGGTCTTTCTTTCTACGTACTCGTCATACTTACGTCTTTATGTTGAGGGTCAATTGCCACTTCCTGCACCAATCCTCGATCCTCTGTAGTCTGTCTTGCATTTCCCTACAGTTGTCCAGCCTTGCGCCTTCTCTTTAACAGCGCCACCCGCTAAAAGTCTTCCGGAACTTCTGACTTTATCTACTAGGTCATTTACATAGACTGAAGCGCCAAAGAAACTGGTACAGACATGCGTATTCAAATACAGAGATATGTAAACAGGCGGAATACGGGGTTGCAGTCGGCAAAGACTATATACGACAGCAAATGTCTGGCGCAGTTGTTAGATCTGTTATTGCTGCTACAATGGCAGGTTGTCAGGATTTAAGTGAGTTTGAACGTTGTGTAATAGTCAGTGTACGAGGGATGGGACACATCATATCCGAGGTAGCGATGAAGTCGGGATTTTCCCGTACGGCCATTTCACGAGTGTACCGTGAATGTCAGGAATCCGGTAAAACATTATGTCTCCGACATCACCGCGGCCAAAAAACATCCTGTATGAACAGGACCAACAACGACTGCAGAGAATCGTCCAACATGACAGAAGGACAACCTTTCCTCAAATTGCTGCAAATTTCAATGCTGGGCCACCAACAAATGTCAGCTTGCGAGAAACATCATCGATATGGGCTTTAGGAGCCGAAGGCCCTCTTGTGTACCCTTGATGACTGCACGACACAAAGCTTTCCGCCTCGCCTAGACCCGTCAACACCGACATTGGACTGTCGATGACTGGAAACATGTTGCCTAGTCGGACGTGTACGGGTATGAAGACGACCTCATTAATCGATGGACCCTGCATGTCAGCAGGGGACTGTTCAAGCTGGCGGAGGTTTGCAATGGTGTGGGGCGTGTGCAGTTGGACTGGTAAGGGACCCCAGAAACGTCGAGATACGACTATAGCGGAGGACACGTACGTAAGCATCCTGTCTGATCACCTGCATCCATTCACGTCCATTGTCATTCCGATGGACTTAGGCAATTCCAATAGTACACTGCGACACCCAACCGGTCCGGAATTTCTACAGAGTGGCTCCACGAGTTTAAACACTTCCGCTGGCCACCAAACTCCTCAATCATGAACAATATTGAGTATATATGGGATGCCTTGCAACGTGCTGTTCAGAAGAGATCTCCATCCTCTCGTACTCTTGCGGAATTACGGGCAGCCCTGCATGATTCATGGTATCAGTTCCTTCCAGCACTACTTCAGACATTAGTCGAGACCCTCGGATGTCGTGTTGCGGCACTGCTGCGTGCTCGCCGCTGCCCCACACGATATTAGGCAGGTGTACCAGTTTTTTTGGCTCTTCAGCGTATATTTTGGAAAGTAAAGGTCCTGTAACACTCCCATGGGGCACGTCCAAAATTAATTTTACGTCTGCGGACTTCTCTCCGTTCAGAATGACATGTTGTGTTCTGTTTGCTAAAAACCTTTCGATGCCTTTGGTCTAGTATTCCGTACGCCCGTATTTTCTTCATCAGACGGCATGTCGGAACTGTATCGAATGCCTTACGGATGTCAAGGAACATGGCACCTACCTGGGTGCCGGTATCTGCTGCTTTATGTGTCTTGTGGACGATCAGAACGAGGTGGGTTTCGCACGATCATTGTTTTCCGTACCCATGATTCCTACAAAGGAAATTTTTAGTCTCCCGATATATCATAATATGCGAGCGTAATAGTGTTCCAGAATTTTACAACGGACCAACATTAGAGACACAGAACTATGGTTTTGTGCGTCTGCTCGACGACCCTTCTTGAAAATGGCCTGTGCTTTTTTCTGATCACTAGCAACGCTTCGCTTCTCCAGAGATGTATGGTTAATTTTTTAAAAAAAGGCATGGCTGATTTATTTCCACATTCAACCCCAAAACGAGTTTCTGCCCCATATCTAATGGCGTCGTTGTTGACGTTGTTTCCCTCCTTGTGGCTGGAGTGCCATCCAATCTACTGCAACAACCACGGCAGGATCCCAGATTAATATTTATTTTTCGACTTTTTAAATAATTATGTTATTGAATTTGTCACATCAGAAACATGTGTCAAGATTATCTGTGGGATTTTCCGCGAGATAATCGGGCGTGTGTGCAGAGCTGCGGCAAGTCTCAGGGTACATTTGAAGGCTCTGCTAGGTACTCCAGGATTTGCAAATGTGCGGTGAATGGTTCGAATGGCTCTAAGCACTATGGGACTTAACATCTGAGGTCATCAGTCCCCTAGATTTACAACCACTTAAACCTAACTAACCTAAGGACATCACAAACAGCCATGCGAGGGGCGGGATTCGAACTTGCGACCGTAGCAGCAGCGCGGTTCCGGACTGAAGCGCCTAGAGCCGCTCGGCCACAGCGGCCGGCAAATATGCGGTGACACCATAAGTATTGGCAGACCTACAATTACATATAGATTACAAACAAGGAAAGGGGAGGGGGGCTCTGAGCACTATGGGACTTAACTGCTGTGGTCATCAGTCCTCTAGAACGTAGAACTACTCAAACCTAACTAACCTAGGGACATCACACACATCCATGCCCGAGGCAGGATTCGAACCTGCGACCGTAGCGGTCGCGCGGCTCCAGACTGTAGCGCTTAGAACCGCTCGACCACTCCGGCCGGCTAAAGGGGAGGCCGAGACATTCTTATACTTATTTAAAAATAAAGTAGTAAATGTAAGGCTCTTCTAGTATAATTGGTTTCTGACAACCAGACTGTTAATTTGAAAAAAAAAGAAAGAAAAACTTGTTCTATACATCAAAAAGTGTTGCCACACCCCACACAAAAATGACGTTGACGCCTCTCTAATTCACTTGCGTGCATACCGCTAGCACTGACGACAAATTGTAGACGTCTTGGCATAGAGTGAACGAAGTTGCGATTAGTATCTGGTGAGATCTTCGACCATTCCTCTACCAACACAGTCTGAAACTTCCGCTTCTCTGTCGAAGGACGATTTCGAACTTTTGTATTCAAGTGTGCCCAAAGATGATCTGACGGGTTGGGACCAGATCTTTGTGGTGGAGTGAAGACCCTTCTGGGATGACCACTCCCCAGTCCTCAGAGCCGTATGTTTAGGCTCGTTGTCTTGTTGAAAGTAAGAGACGCCATCAAGAACCAGTTTCTGTGCACTGCTACGTAAATAGCCTCGCAATACATCGATGTATTTACAATGATCCATGACATTTTGAATAATTGGCAAGTCACCACCACCATTATACTTCCTCCCCCATGTTTTACTGTAGGTACGACGTGTTGTGATTGGAACTTTGTACTTGGTTTGCACCACAGTTTTCCCTTTCCGTTCGATCCAAACAAATTAAACTTGGATTCGTCATAAAACAGTCAATTATTCCAAAATTCAATCGATTTATTGACATAACCTATGGCGTTTTCGTCGGTTAACTTCCAATATAAATGGCGGCTCTCTGGGAGATCTGTCATGAATATCAGCTGCATTCAATACATTCGTATTAGTGTAAGCACCAACCTGTTTGTTGGTCGTTGACTGGATGTTCAATACAAACGAACCTGAACTTTTAAAGTGCTCTTTTTCTGCAAAGACCAACCATCCATCGATGCTCCCTACTTGTAAGGACTCTTGGACGTCTAGATCTGCTTTGTTGTCTGTTGCATCGGTCTCTCGTAAGTACTTTATGACTGCCCTTATTGTTGTGCAATTAACAGAAAGTTTTTTTTTACCAACCTCATAGTAACTTTTATCCTGCGAATGCAATAAAGCAGCCATGTTGCAGAGCGACACGGAATGCTCTTTTCCCTTCAGCCTCATCGTGACAAATGGTGCTCCCTACATTGGTCGTCAGGCGAACCATTGAACTGTTTGTCAACTCCGATTGCACGAATCTGGTACAATCGTCGGCGTCTGTCAAGACAATAACAAACGTCGTACAGCGTGCCAACACTTTTCGAACAGGGCAAATCGCTCACTTAACTGCTTACAAACCTTTCTGTTGTGTCGGGAAAATATTTTAATACCGTGTGGTTACAATAAACTTTCCACACGGAAACTAACTACCATGCGTAGACCAAACTTGGTAGCATTAATATCAAAGGCATGGGGAAGAGAAATAATGCAGAAGCAATTCAGTTGAAACACTGTTGATGTGCTGTTACGTAACTGAAAAATAGGATGAACGATTAACGTCAAAAATGCCGTCGACAACGAGGTCATCAGAGACGGAAGAGAAGATCGGATTAAGTAACAATGGGGGAGGAAATCGGCTGCGTCCTTTCAAAGGAACTGTCCAGGCATTTACGTTAAGCGATGTAGGAAAATTACGGGAAACCTAAACCAGGACGGCCATACAGGGATTTGAACCGACGTTCTCCCCAACGTGCATTTTTTTTATTTATTTGCAAGTACATGTCGGCATTTGCTGGTGTACTTAGATATCGTCAAGCCACAGTGAAAAGCACTGCATTACATGAGCAAAGGTAAAGTTTGATTAAGTTTGATTTGGCTCCTCTAGCGGCGGAGATTTTAACATGTGCCAAAGCTGCAAACGTTTAGCTGCAGACAGAGAATTAGTGACGTAACCTTAATTTTCCAAAGTGATTTATAGCTTCCATCTGGAGAAATCGTATTGAAAGAAAAAGGCAAGGTTTGCGGAACATATGATTTAGGATGAATGTGTAGAGAATGACGAAAGAAGTAGAGAGCAAGAGGGCTGGAGCGAATCAAGTTGTATCCAAAGCACTGACCGGAGCTGGGGGTCAAAGTGGAAGGGAAGGAAAGTTGAAGTAGCAAGTATACACCGACCAGTGTGCCAGAGATCAACAACAGAAAAGAATTCAGGAAAAGTATAAAGAATTACTAGCGGAGATAGGGAAGATCTCAGACGTAGAGTGGAAGAGACGAAAGGAAATAATGGATTCCATGAAGGGACTATCGTCTGTCCTACAGAGAACGTTAGCGAACAATAAGAACGAGAAAAGGAACAACAGATATATGCATATTGTTCAAAAAATTGGTTACGATGTTTTGCCTCGTACATACAGCATTATAACGCGCTACAGTCACTAACTTGTACATTGTTAAGTTCAGTATTAGAATGCTGAGTCTTGACTGTGTTGGATTTGTTTGGGAAAACCGCCGTGACCCCGAAACAGGCGAGCACGGAAAATGCAGCTGTTTACGACCTGAAGTGTCTCCAGCGCGCAGCCAATCATGAAAACACGCGCCGCGCCTCCGGGGCCGGCTACTGCGCAGCAGGCGGCGGAGGATGAGCCGAGCAGAGGCGCTCGGGTTTCTCGCGAGAGGCCCCGCGGGGGTTCCCCGGTGACGTCAGCGGGGTGCGCCGCGCATGCGCCGCGCAGCAGCTCGCGACCTGCCCCAACTTCCGGCACGTGGGGGCCGCTTCCGGCCGTCGGGAGCGCCACTGCGGCGACCCACTGAGGCGCGCGACCTTGGCGCCGTCCGACTTGTAACCGCCCGTATCGAACCCTCGGGAACTTCGCCGAACGACATTACGATGTTTCGCTCGTGTAATTGACCCCGAGCTGTTAGGGGGAATGCTGTCATGTAATCAGCTTATGTCCATTGTAGCTACTGCCCTAAAAGATGTCCTTTGCAAATTCTCTTTCTAACCGTGGGAAAGTCGTTCTTCGACTCTTTTTCACCATATCGATTACAATATTTTACCAGTCGAAAAAGCCCCTGACATTTGTTCTTAATATCAATACGACGTTCTCTGTTGATCCGTCCAGCAGTGGATCCAGTAGTTTGGTTTGGAAGGGGCTAGACCCAGCTGAGTGTAGGGTTAACCAATATCCCACAATGGACTGCACAGGGGTTTTATTATAAGCACTGTTGCAATAACGCTATATGTGATTGATCACCGTATTTCACTGACGTTATTACATATCACGCATATCAGCGTTACGCCATATTCAGGTTATGCAAAAATATAACTCTATGTTTAAAACAGCAGAATGAATCCATCCAATACAAATACAGTGTGTCTAAACTGAACAGATTAATGGGTCTGAGCACTAAACGACTTAACTTCTGAGGTCATCAGTTGTCTAGAACTTAGAACTAATTAAACCTAACTAACCTAAGGACAGCACACACATCCATGCCCGTGGCAGGATTCGAACCTGCGACCGTAGCGGTCGCCCGGCTCCAGACTGTAGCGCCTAGAACCGCACGGCCTCTCCGGGCGGCCAACAGATTAATTCTGCGATTTGTTATCCATAGAACATTGGTTATATTTTTGGATCCTTTGAAACTGGGGTAACGCCGAAAGGCGTAAGGCGTGATAAAGTCACTAAAACACTGTGATCAAGACAAGTAGCGTTATTATAGTCCAAATAAATGGCCGTGATTTCTCATGAAGCATTTGTGCAACATATATCTGAAATACTTTTATATTACTCGACATGTAGCTAAAATTAACTTAGTGATATGACAAGGTAAAGCCACCTTTTATAATTTTAAACTAGTGTGAGTTGTTATCTCACAGTGTAAGGATGGTAAAGTGATTGGAGATTATTCAGCACACAGGAAACTTGCATCTTTCCTGATTTTGGGCTGTTCTGCAGTTCACTCAGTGCTGACTGTAGTCTGTGATCGCTTTTCCTTCCTTTCACTGTGAGGTAATAACAAATATTTTCAAATGGAAAATGGTTGTACCTAGTCATGTGGCAGTTTTTGCTGCGATGTAGCGAGGCCTGACTGAATCTTCTTCACAGTTTGGGGTGGGGGGGGGGGGGAGGGGGGTTAAGTTGATATTAATTTCTAGCCAAACAGCGTTAAATATGTATGCCTCAAATGTCCCAATAATCCGCACACGTGAAATGTGTTTTCCACATCATCCTGCTTCCCTAAAAGTTAATACTTGTAGAACTCTACAGAGAACACAACCTTATATCTAAATCAACATACTTTAAGAGGAAGCCATGTAAACTTAAAACATGGAAACATGCAGACTGGAGGAAGGGCGAGTGGCAGCCAGACCATGTCTGTATGGACAAAAATTTTCATAAGGAGATCCACAACGTTAAAGTACTGAGAGGAGTAGACACAGGCTCAGACCATTATATGGTTAAAATTAAAATCAAATTCACACCGTTAAAGAAGAGGACCGGAAAAACTAATAAAATAAAAAGGAGGTTTGACCCACATCAGCTAATTAAAAATAATAAGTACCAACAAATAACACAAATCATCAAATTAACAGATGATCTAGAACAACTAGTGCCTAGTCTTAAAAAAGAAGCAGAGAATCTAGCTCCCTTGAATCCACGAACGAAACATGCATGGTGGACATCAGAATGTGACAAATTCCATGAAGATAGACACCAAGCATGGTTAAAGTTTCAAACACATAAAACTGAAGAAAATGCCATCAACCTAAAAAATGAAAGAAAAAAATTCACTCAAAATATTAGAAGAATCAAGAGAGGATTTCATAAAGATATTATAAAGTCTATAGAAGGTAATTATCATAAAGCCAACTCCAGGAACTACTACAAAATTTTTGGGAAACAACTTCAACAACATGAGGCCCCTACACAAATACTGAAAGATGAAGATGGAAGAATGACACACAGTAACAAGGAAAATGCAGAAATCATGGCAAAAGCATTTTACAAACTTCTGAATTGCGAGGAACCCAAAGAACCCTTACAAATCAACATAAATACCCCAATAAAAACCAAACCTAACAAACTAGACCCTCCAACTTTCCAAGAAGTAGAAGAAATTCTTAAAGAACAAAAAAATTATAAGGCATGTGGAGAAGATCAGGTTTTTGTTGAAATGTGGAAATATGCAAGTGACACAGTCAAGACCTCCTTACACATGGCTCTAACAAAAGTTTGGGTAACAGAACCATTTCCCGAACATTGGACCACAGCTATCATCCACCCACTACACAAAAAGGGAGATAAGAGCAACCCGGACAACTAAAGAGGCATCTGTCTCCTAGATTGCACATATAAAATTGTATCCAAGATCCTATATGAAAGAATCAAGGAGCAATTAGAACAGGAGTTAGGGGAATATCAGGGAGGTTTCAGACCATGGAGAAGCTGTGCAGAGCAGATAATTAGTTTAAAATTGATTATGGCATACTACAAGAAACGGAACAAACCTCTGGCAATAACATTTGTAGATTTTAAGAAGGCATATGACTGTCTCCACAGACCATCAGTATTAAAAATTTTAAGAAATCTAGGACTCCATCCAAAACTAATTAAAATAATACAACTCACTCTAACCAACACCAAATCAAAAGTGAAGTTTGGAGGAGAAATTTCGGAACCATTCCTCATAAAAACAGGCTTAAGCCAAGGTGACTGCCTATCACCATTACTTTTCAACTGTGCACTGGAATACATAATGAGAGAATGGTACAAGGACAATCCAAAGAGGATAAGAATTGGAAGTGCAAAAGATGATATTAGCTTAAACTGCTTGGGATTCGCTGATGATCTTGCTCTCCTAGCCAACACCGTTCAAGAAGCCAGGCAACAAGTGAAATCACTACAAGAAATAGCAGAGAAAGTAAGCCTTAGAATATCATTTGAAAAAACGGAGATTATGCTAACTGATCCACCACTTGCAAACAAAATTACAATAGGAGAACAGGAAATCAAAATTGTTGATAAATTTAAATATTTAGGCGAAATAATAACATACAATCTAAATGAGAAGCTATCATGGCAAAATAGAATAAAAAAACTGAACTATGCAAATTACATTACCAAAACTACATACAACAAAAAAAACCTATCTATAGATGCAAAATTAAGACACTATAAAACAGTTACACAACCAGAAATAACATATGCAGCTGAAACTATCTTCAAAACAACTAATACAGAAGAAATTGACAGAATACTAAAAATAGAAAGAAGAATAATTAGGACATGTATAAATAAACAGTATAAAATAAATGGACATTGGAGAATAGCATCAAATGAAACAGTATATAAGAAAATAGAGCCAGTCATGAGCACAATCAGGAAGAAACGCATCTCATTCTTTGGACATCTGATGAGAACTCCAGGAAACAGAATTAGTAAAAAAATAATACAAAAATTGTGGAATAGCAAGAGTGACATTAAATGGATCACAGAAATTAAGGAAGATATAAAATAACTTCAAATTACAGTAGATGACCTAAAAAACAAGACAGAGAAAACTAGAATACTGCAAGACCCGCAAACCAGACTACAAATGAAAATCAATAAAAGGAGTACAGGAAGAGTTGTCTCAGATGAAGAAAGAAAGAAAATATCTGAAAGAATGAAGAAATATTGGGCAGACAGAAGAGCAAAACACCTTTCATATAAGAATAGCCTCTAATAATTATATTTCCTAAATATATTAAGTTATTGTTGAACCAATTGTACCCATGTGTAACAACTTGTTTAGAACTTTGTATTTTTGACTACAGTGGTCCAATGAAGGCCATAAAATAAATAATAATATAATAAATACCGCATGCCCTATGCACACAATACGCCGCTGAAGCAACAAGTGTTACGCCTCAGAATTCCGCCCGTGTGTTAGAGGAAGACTGAGCAGTTTCGCACGCGTGTTATTTCTGCGACGTATTTCCTTGTTGGTCAGCCACGATTTGCCCACCCGTGTAACTATGACGATGATGATGATGATGTTTGGTTTGGAGGGCGCTCAACTGCGCGGTCATCAGCGCCCGTGCGACGTTCCAATTTTTACACATCCCAATTTTTCTTTTACACAATCCAATATAGCCACTGTCACGAATGATGATGATGATGATGATGATGATGATGATGAAATGATGACGACACCACAAACAGCCCGTCCCCGGGCAGAGAAAATCCCCAACCCGGCCGCGAATCGAACCCGGGACCCCGTGATCCAGAGAGAGCAACGCTAGCCCCTAGACCACGGCGACCATGACGAAATGTTGTTATGTTGAATGAGAATGTCCGTTAAATTGCGGACACGAGCATACATTCGAAGCGAACCGGAAGTGTGAAGATGCACTGTGGTACCAGAGAGACCGAAACTGATGTCACTTTTGTTTAACATGTCTTTCCATTAATGGACAGATATATGACAGAATTCCAAAGGAAGACAATCTGGGTGGAAAACCAGAATCTTCTGAAATAACAATAGGCATCTATCAGGACAACGTAGTTGAAGGCAGTGCGGTTTGCCCTTATCTGACCATAGTACGGCTTTCGAACGAAATGTTGTGGACTGGCAAGACAGCCAATCAACAGCGACTGGTAGCCGAAAGGCACGCGTTTAAGCTCACGCAGGCTAGCGTGAGGTCTGGAACAGGTAAAGGAAGTTATAGTAGCAAAGAACGTCCGTAGCTACGGGAATACTTAACTTTCATCCATAATTGATGAACATCGGTCTGATGGTACATGCATCAGAAGATAAATAGCAAATGATAATGGCGCCTTGCTAGGTCGAAGCAAATGTCGTAGCTGAAGGCTATGCTAAATATCGTCTCGGCAAATGAGAGCGTAATTTGTCAGTGAACCATCGCTAACAAAGTCGGCTGTACAACTGGGGCGAGTGCTAGGAAGTCTCTCTGACCTGCCGTGTGGCGGCGCTCGGTCTGCAATCACTGACAGTGGCGACACGCGGGTCCGACGTATACTACCGGACCGCGGCCGATTTAAAGGCTACCACCTAGCAAGCGTGGTGTCTGGCGGTGACACCACAGTTTTGATTCGACATTTTGTAATGAACAGCCGAGGTCTCGCATCCATCTGTAGAAAGATGGACTTATAGGATCTTGAAAATTCTGTTCCGCTTTGGTCGCAGGAAGTCTAGACAGCGTCTCTGTCGTGAAGGTATTGATAAAACCCTGAGTGATTGCGGGACAGCGCTTTGTGGATAATTCCGACCAATTAGAGTGAAGATGCTTGTTGCAACACATGTCAAAACATACATTCATCTTTTTAGTCGCCGGGCAAATAACGATTTAACTTTATTGTATCTTGACTCTTATTAAATGCAGAGACAAGATGAGAAGTTCTCTCCATAACAGACGAAGTAATTAATTTTCTTCTGTTACTCTCTTCTCTCTATAGTTCCATCTAGTATCATGGAAGTTATTCCCTGATCTCTTAACCAGGCTACTTTGCATACACCCCCATGGTGTGTTCGTCGCCGTTGCCTTCGGCTGGACCTGGCACAGGGCCCGAAGGACTCAGTCCCTCCAGAGGCCTTCCGCCGCCGCTTTTATTCTATCCTGGCCACGTATCAGGGCTCTGGTATTGTCTACACGGTTCGATGGTTGCTGGTCGTGTCGGGTATGCGCTCACTCTACGGGACCGTTCCGAACAACGTTCCTTGCAGGATGGCTGCAGCGTTTACACTGCTGAATTGGTCGCCATCTTTCGTGCCCTAGAGTATATCCGCTCCTGCTCAGGTGAGTCCTTCGTTATCTGTAGCGATTCCCTGAGCGGTTTACGAGCTCTCGACCAGTGTTTCCCTCGTTCTCGTCTGGTGATGGCTATCCACGAGTCTCTGCATACTCTTGCCTGTTGCGGCCGCTCTGTGGTCTTTGTGTGGACCCCCGGTCATGTCGGTATCCCGGGTAACGAACATGTTGACCGCCTGGCGAAAGAGGCCACCAGCAAGCCATCTCTGGACCTTGGCCTCCCAGAGACTGATTTGCGGGCAGTCTTCCGCCGCAAAATCTTGGCGCTATGGGACGATGAATGGCGCGAACTGACAATGTCCAATAAACTCCGTGCTGTCAAGGAGACGACGGCTGTGTGGCGGTCATCCATGCGAGCCAACCGCAGGGACTCCGTCGTCCTTTGTCGGCTCCGCATTGGCCACTCCCGGCTAACACACAGTTATTTACTGCGCCGGGAGGACCCTCCTCTATGTCGCTGTGGGGCAGCTTTGACAGTGGCCCACATTTTGCTGGCCTGCCCCCTTTTAGCTGTGGTCAGGCAGACATTTGCGCTGCCTGCTACGCTCCCTGCCCTTTTAACAGACGACTCCACTATGGCTGACTTAGTTTTACGTTTTATTCGGGCAGGGGGATTTTATCATTTACTCTGAGTGTTTATGTTTTATTTTATTGTTTTGTATTGATTCTGGCCTTTGGCCTATGGTTTTACACTGATTTTTTAATGTGTTTCTACGTGGTTGGCCTTTCCTTTTTTCTGTCTATGGTCGGCCAACCACCGTCACACTCTGTGTGGTTTTAGTTAGTTTTGTCTTGTCTTTGTCTCAGTATCTCTTGTTCTGTATCGTCTGTGATCTCTTCTGTTCCTTGTTTTTATTCTCTGTGGGTGTTCTTTGTCTTTGGAAAAAGGGACCGATGACCATGGCAGTCTGGTCCCTTTAATCCCCCAAACCAACCAAATCTTAACAGATGTCCGATCATTGTGTCCCTTCTTCTTGTCAGTGTTTTGCAGGGTGATTCAAAAAGAATACCACAACTTTAGGAATTTAAAACTCTGCAACGACAAAAGGCAGAGCTAAGCACTATCTGTCGGCGAATTAAGGGAGCTATAAAGTTTCATTTAGTTGTACATTTGTTCGCCATTTCAGCCAATAAAGTTTTTGGTCCCTTTTTCTTCGAAGGTGCTATTGTAACTGGACTACAGTATCTGGAGATGTTAGAGAATTGGCTGTTCCCTCAGCTCGAACAAGAAGCACAACAATTGATATTTCAGCAGGATGGAGCGCCACCACATTGGCACTTATCTGTCCGTAACGTCAACTACCCGAGGCGATGGATCGGCCGCCAGGCAGCCCGTGACAGAGCACTTCATCACTGGCCTCCAAGAAGCCCTGATCTTACCCCCTGCGATTTTTTCTTATGGGGGTATGTTAAGGATATGGTGTTTCGGCCAGCTCTCCCAGCCACCATTGATGATTTGAAACGAGAAATAACAGCAGCTATCCAAACTATTACGCCTGATATGCTACAGAGAGTGTGGAACGAGTTGGAGTATCGGGTTGATATTGCTCGTGTGTCTGGAGGGGGCCATATTGAACATCTCTGAACTTGTTTTTGAGTGAAAAAAAATCTTTTTAAATACTCTTTGTAATGATGTATAACAGAAGGTTATATTATGTTTCTTTCATTAAATACACATTTTTAAAGTTGTGGTATTCTTTTTGAATCACCATGTATTCCTTTCCTCTCCGATTCAGCAAAGAACCTTCTCATTCCTTACCTTGTCCACCTAATTTTCAACATTCGTCTGCAGCACCACATTTCAAACGCTCCGATTATCTTCTGTTGCGGTTTTCCCACATTCCGTGCTTCACTACCACACAATGCTGAGCTCTTGCTCAAATTAAGACCTATGTTTGAAACTAGTAGACTTTTCTTGGCCAGGAGTGCCCGTTTTGCCCGTGTTAGTCTGCTGTCTATGTCTCTCTATCATTAGATATTTTGCTGACTACGTGGCAGAATTCCTTGTCTTCGTCTACTTCGTGATCACCAGTCCTCATGTTGAGTCTCTTGCTGTTCTCATTTCTGTTACTGCTCATTGCTTTTTTTGTGTTAGCAGAAGAGCCAACACCGTGTTACGAGTGGAGGCCGAAATGCGCGCGTTTTAGCTCTCCCAGGCTGGCGTGAAGAGGGAAGAACTATACTGACGTGAGGTCTGGAACATGACAAGCAATGAGAATTCAGAAAGCGGACGTAATTGGTTTGATACTTAACTTTAATCCATTAATGATGAACGTTGCTCTTGACGGTACATGATTCACAATATTATCTGTTCAGAATACGTTCTTGAAGTAATTATAGTAACTGAATATGGCGCCTTGTTAGGTCGTAGCAAATGACGTAGCTGAAGGCTATGCTAACTATCGTCTCGGCAAATGAGAGCGTATGTAGACAGTGAACCATCGCTAGCAAAGTCGGCTGTACAACTGGGGCAAGTGCTGCTAATGAGTCTCTCTAGACTAGACCTGCCGTGTGGCGGCGCTCGGTCTGCAATCACTGATAGTGGCGACACGCGGGTCCGACGTATACTAACGGACCGCGGCCGATTTAAAGGCTACCACCTAGCAAGTGTGGCGTCTGGCGGTGACACCACAACTTTCGTCTTTCTTCGATTCACTCTCAATCCATATTCTGTACTCATTGGACCGTTCGTTCCATTCATCAGATCCTGTAATTCTTCTTCACTTTCAATGTCATCAGGGAATCTTATCACTGACACCCTTTCCCACTCGTGAACCTCTCCTTCAGTTCCGTCATTGCTTCTTCGATCTTTAGATTGAATAGTAGGAGCGAAAGATTACATCACTGCCTTACACCCTTTTTAATCCGAGCTCTTCGTTCTTGGTCTTCCAGTCTCTCCAGTCTCTTGGTTCTTGTACATGTTGTATATTACGTGTCTTTCCCTTCAACTTACCCACATATTTCTCAGAATTTCGAATACTTTGGCCATTTTACATTGTTGAACGCATTTTCCAGGTCGACAGATTTTATGACTGTGTCTTGATTTTTCTTCAGTCTTGCTACCAATGTCAACCGCAACGTCATAACTGCCTGTCTGGAGAGTTTACCGTTTCTAAAGCCAAACTGATCGTCATCTAACAGATTCCCAGTTTTCTTTTCCGTTCTTCCGTATATTATCCTTTCCAGGAACTTGGATGCGTGAGCTGTTAAGCTGATTATGCGATAACTCTCTCACTAGTCGGCTCTTGATGTCTTCGGAATGGCGCGGATGAGTTTTTCCGAAAGTCTGATGGTATATTTCTAGTCTCATACATTCTACACACTAACATGGATAGTAGTTTTGTTGTCACTTTCCCCCAATGATTTTGGATGGTTCAAATGGCTCTGAGCACTATGGGACTTAACTTCTGAGGTCATAAGTCCCCTAGAACTTAGAACTACTTAAACTTAACTAACCTAAGGACATCACACACACCCATGCCCGAGGCAGGATTCGAACCTGCGACCGTAACGGTCGCGAGGTTCCAGAATGTAGCGCCTAGAACCGCTAGGCCACTCCGACGGCAATGATTTTGGAAATTCTGATTGAATCTTATGTAACCCTTCCGCCTTATTCGATCTTAAGTCCTCCATAGATCTTTTAAATTGCGATTCTAATACTGTATTACCTCTCTCTTCTATGTCATGTTTCTTCTTCCTTCATATCATCTTCCACCTATCCACACCCTCCTCTCGATTTAACAATGGAATTCGCACTGCACTCTTAATCTTAGCGCTCTTGTTTTTCGCTACAAGGAAAGGTGTTTTGTCTTTATGCTGAGTCAGTCCTTTTGGCAACATTTCTTATTCGATTTCTTTTCATTTTTTATGTAGTCATTTACCCTTAGCTTTCCAGCTTTCCTCTTTATTTCATTCCTAAACGACTTGTGTTTCTATATTTCTGAATTTCCCTGGACATATTTATGTTTCCTTCTTTCGTCGATGGATTTCTTGTGTTACCCGCACTTCCTTCTACGTAAGAGTTTCTTTCCAACTGCTGTTACTGCCCTTTTTTGAGCTGTCCATTCCCCTTCACCCTTACTGACTACCGAGCTATTCCTTACCACAGTTTCTATAGCCTCAGAGAACTGAAAGCGTATCTCTTCGTTCCTTAGTACAATATCCCACGTCTTCATACATTAATCCTTCCTGACTAGTGCCTTAAACTTCGTTGTTGTTGTTGTGGTCTTCAGTCCTGAGACTGGTTTGATGCAGCTCTCCATGCTACCCCATCCTGTGCAAGCTTCTTCATCTCCCAGTACCTACTGCGACCTACATCCTTCTGAATCTGCTTAGTGTATTCATCTCTTGGTCTCCCTCTACGATTTTTACCCTCCACGCTGCCCTCCAATACTAAATTGGTGATCCCTTGATGCCTCAGAACATGTCCTACCAACCGATCCCTTCTTGTAGTCAAGTTGTGCCACAAACTTCTCTTCTCCCCAATCCTATTGAATACTTCCTCATTAGTTATGTGATCTACCCATCTAATCTTCAGCATTCTTCTGTAGCTTCTATTCTCTTCTTGTCCAAACTATTTATCGTCCATGTTTCACTTCCATACATGGCTACACTCCATACAAATACTTTCAGAAACGACTTCCTGACACTTAAATCTATACTCGATGTTAACAAATTTCTCTTCTTCAGAAATGCTTTCTTTGCCATTGCCAGTCTACATTTTATATCTTCTCTACTTCGCCCATCATCAGTTACTTTGCTCCCCAAATAGCAAAACTCCTTTACTGCTTTAAGTGTCTCTTTTCCTAATCTAATTCCCTCAGCATCACCCGACTTAATTCGACTACATTCCATTATCCTTGTTTTGCATTTGTTGATGTTCATCTTATATCCTCCATTCAAGACGCTATCCATTGCGTTCAACTGCTCTTCCAGGTCCTTTGCTGTCTCTGACAGAACCACAATGTCATCGGCGAACCTCAAAGTTTTTGTTTCTTCTCCATGGATTTTAATACCTACTCCGAATTTTTCTTTTGTTTCCTTCACTGCTTGCTCAATATAGAGATTGAATAACATCGGGAAGAGGCTACAACCCTGTCTCACTCCCTTCCCAACTTCTTCATTACTAAATTATGGTCTGGGTCTACATCTGCTCCTTCGTAAGCTTTACAATCCAATATCTGATTCAGGAAAAGAGTTCAGAGGCGGAACTCCAGCGCCAAACTTTTAGAGGTTGTTGAGGTACACCTGAGTGACTTGGCATAAGGGACTTAACAGTCTCCGACAACTCGTTACAGATGTATTGAATTTTGTTTGGTTTCTTGCTCTAGATAGCTTCGTATCTGCATTGCACTGAAAATATCTGCGTAACACTGCAAATGTCAACGATATGTTCCTGCGGCCTTGTTTCCATTCGCCCACGGAACCTACTGTTGACAAGAGTAATGCCCTCATTACCTAATCGCCCTAAAGTTTTCACTCATTGCTCGGTTCTGTCTAGTGTTATGTTTTCCGGCAGGGTTATCTGCTCGTTAACAGTGATACACTGGACTGCTATGGATGGGTGTACTGATGAGTTGGCCGATACGCAGCTTACGTATGGGTTCAGTGAGTGCAGCGGAAGACAGGCAGAATGGCGCTATACTGACCCGTTCCCGAACCGGCGGCAACCAGATCACGATACTTCTGCGTCTGAGGGTTGATGCATTACTCTATTTTGTGCGTTGTATTTTTTAGTTATTGCCTGTTACAGGCTTCTTCACTGCTGTGAAGGTGTACCCACAGAAACCAGGAAGACTGCGGTAATAAACCGACTAAATCATTATTCTCTTTAGTCAACTGCTACAGACCGTGGGTTGCATATACCAAAATACTTAGAAGGGGTCCCTGAACAACCTCTGAAAGTTTGTCGGTGGAGTTCGATAATGTGAAGTTCTGCAAGATGTTTAAAAATCCTCTTAAAAAAGGTATACACTAGGTGTGTGAGAAAAGTAATGAGACTGACAACTCTGCGAGCGATCTGGCAACGCTGTGTTGTTCTACTTGGGTAGACCGGTGTGTTCATCGCTTCCAGATGCCCAGTCCGAGTTTCAGCTCTGCACAGCCATCAAGCAGTTTTTGAGAGTGCCAACGTTATGCTATCAAGTTTTGTTTTAAATTTGGGGAATCCACCAGTACGACCTTTGAAAATTTGAAAAATGCCTATGGAGAACATTCCTTATTAAGAGTATAAGTTTTTCGCTGGCACAAATCACTTTTGGAAAGAAGACGAACATCGCTCAGGGAGACCTTCCACTTCAAAAACCGACGAAAACGTCGAACGTGTGCGTGCTCTTATGAGATGAGACCGAAGTTTAACAATAAGGATAATGGGTGACAAATGATTTCACCGTACATCAAATTTTGACCGAAGTTTTGTACATGCGGATATTTGTACCAAAATGGTACAACTAGGCAGAAGGACAGTCGAAGGACGCTTGCATTGATCTTGAGAGGATTGCCAATGACCACGAATGGTTCAGTCTTCTGATTATACGTAATGGATCCTGGATTTTTGAGTACGATCCTGAGACAAAGCGGCAAAGTGAGAACTGGCACATAGAGACATTTCATTAACTGAGAAAATCTCGAACGAGCAAAAATAGATTAGAAGAATGCTGATTTGATTTTTTGACAGTAGGGCTGCAGAGCATTAAGAATTAGTTCCTTCAGGACAAACTGTCAACCTCGTGTTTTACAAAGATGTTCTTAAAAGGTTCAGGAAAAGGACGAATTGGGTGAGACTGAATATTGAGGACACGTAGATGCTGCATTATGACAACGCCCTATGCCACACGGCCACTTCCAACATGGAATTTTTTATCTCAAAAGTCTTCCAAAGCCCCCTATTCACCTGCTCTGAGCCTTTGTAACTTTCTTCTTTTCCCGAAATTGAAAATTTTCTTAAAAGCGTTATCTTTTGGGATTTTGGAGAACATTCAAAACAATATGACCGATATGTTAAAGGCCCTACCAGTTGAAGCCTTTCAGCGCTGCTGCCAAGACTGGCAACAACGACTCCGTGTGTGTATAGATACCGAAGGGAACTACTTTCAAGGTTACAATATTTTTGTTTAAAAACAATGAAAACTTTGATAGATAAGAAGTCAGTCTCATTACTTTTCTCACACACCTCGTATTGTAGGAAAAGATGGCTTATATGCACGGTGGACCACAGCAGTCCTTTGTTTTACGTAGCGGAGTGGGAGTCAGCAGTGAACTTGACCAATGTGTAGTAACCATAAGTCAGCTTGAGGTTATGTTGTTTGTTATTATACGAGAAACAATGTATAGAATGTTAACTACAGAACAGCGTGTATTTTTTCCAAACATGGTGGAAACATGACCATAGTTACAGTGATGTTTATGATCTGTTTGTAGAACGTTTTACGAACAACCAAATCCATCTATACAAGGAATTCACAATTAAATTTAAAATCTGAAGTGACTGTGTCGATGGCTGAGCTTCCTCGCTTAGGTAAGCCGAAGTCTTTTACTATCGCAACTGACCTTAATGTTGTCGCGCAGTGTTTCGTGCAATCACCGACTAAATCTCGAAGCAAAGAGACCAAGCCTACCAAGGATTCAGAAAAAACTGAAACTGAGACGGTATAGTGCTACTTTACTTCAAGGCCTAAATGAAGATGATCCAGACAGGCATTTGGAATTCTGCAAGTTGTACACTATCCGACAAGAAGCCGATCTCAAGGGTTACAAAAGCATTCTTTGGAGCGACGAGGCAGTTTTAAGGCCAATGTCAGATTTAGTAGAAAAAAGTGTGTCTACTGGGATTCAACGAATCTCCATGTGGAGATAGAGCCATATTCTCCTGGCGTGAATGTGTGGGCAGGGATTTTCAGCAGTGGACTAATCGGGCCTATTTTTTAATGCTGCAGCAAATAACCTTGGCATCCTTCAAGAAGTGTTGTCAGAACTTAAAAATAGTCTGCTTTTGAACATCTGCGACCTGTTACGGAATTGTTAAAATGTCACCAAGGTGGAGCACCCTCGCATTATGGAGCTATTGGGAGAGACTTTTTCAATGAAAATTTTGGTGAGTGCATTGGTAGACTGGGTATTATTGAATAGCCTACACGATCCCCTGATGTCACACACATCGATTTTCTGTCTATGGTATACAAAAAAGATGTTGAGCATTTCAATGAACATATACAATCACAACTGGAAAACCTATAGTCCTGCAAGATGTGTGACAAATACTGTAAATTAGAGTTAAAGTGCAATGTTTGCATAGAACAGCGTGCAAACCACCTTGAACATCTTTTGTAGGCCATTGAACTGTACATGTATTTCTATGTTGATAATAAATTTGTACTTCCATTTGCTTAGTGTTATTCCACCAAACACATTTTTAACAACTGATTCATGGCCTACCCTGAACAATATGTACAAGGGAGAACAATAAGAGTTGAAAACCAAGAGAGAAGTGCTTGGATTAAAGACAGCGAATGAATCATTCTGCTCTCCTCTTCATTCTACACATAGAAAGACCAACGAAGTAAATGAAAATAAAGCTTTATTGGGGGGATTAAAATTCCAAGTGAAAGGATGTCAATGTTAAGATTCGCTGATAACATTATTATACTCAAAGAAAGTGATAAAGGCTACGTACAGGTTAATGAGCACATGATATGGATTGTGTGTAAACAAAAGAAGAAAGTAATGAGAATCATCCGAAACTGCGTTATCGGCAAACGTAACAACAAAGTCAGAGACTAAATTTCTTTTACTATACGTCTATGGTCACAAATCTTTTGTCATCAGACTACCGGTTTCGGTCTTTAATGGCCAGATCTGTTTTATAAAAACATGTCCTAATATAATGGCGCCATAGTGGCATCGTGAAATTGTGAACACAAAATCATTACCATCTGACGATGCCACTATGGCTCCCGTACATTAGGACATGTTTTTATAAAACAGACCTGAAGATGGTCATTATAGACCGAAACCGGTAATCTGATGACAAAAAAATTAGCGATCATAGACGTATAGTAAAGGAAATATATTCCATATTAGGGTCACCAGTTCTAAGCAAAGAAGGGACAGCAGAAAGGTGGAAGGAGTATATAGAGGGTGTATACAAGGGCGATGTACTTGAGGACATTATAGAAATGGAAGAGGATGTAGATGAAGATGAAATGGGAGATATGATACTACGTGAAGAGTTTGACAGAGCACTGAAAGACATGAGTCGAAACAAGGCCCCGGGAGTAGACAACATTCCATTAGAACTACTGACAGCCTTGGGAGAGCCAGTCCTGACGAAACTCTACCATCTGGTGAGCAAAATGTATGAGAGAGGCGAAATTCCCTCAGACTTCAAGAAGAATATAATAATTCCAATCCCAAAGAAAGCAGGTGTTGACAGATGTGAAAATTACCGAACTATCAGTTTAATAAGTCACGGCTGCAAAATACTAACGCGGATTCTTTACAGACGAATGGAAAAACTAGTAGAAGCCGACCTCGGGGAAGATCAGTTTGGATTCCGTAGAAATGTTGGAACACGTGAGGCAATACTGACCCTCCGACTTATCTTAGAAGAAAGATTAAGGAAAGGCAAACTTACGTTTCTAGAATTTGTAGACTTAGAGAAAGCTTTTGACAATGTTGACTGGAATACTCTCTTTCAAATTCTGAAGGTGGCAGGGGTAAAATACAGGGATCGAAAGGCTATTTACAATTTGTACAGAAACCAGATGGCAGTTATAAGAGTCGAGGGAAACGAAAGGGAAGCAGTGGTTGGGAAGGGGGTGAGACAGGGTTGTAGCCTCTCCCAGATGTTATTCAATGTGTATATTGAGCAAGTAGTGAAGGAAACAAAAGAAAAATTCGGAGTAGGTATTAAAGTCCATGGAGAAGAAATAAAAACTTTGAGGTTCGCCGATGACATTGTAATTCTGTCAGAGACAGCAAAGGACTTGGAAGAGCAGTTGAATGGAATGGATAGTGTCTTGAAAGGAGGGTATAAGATGAACATCAACAAAAGCAAAACGAGGATAATGGAATGTAGTCGAATTAAATCGGGTGATGCTGAGGGAATTAGATTAGGAAATGAGACACTCAAAGTAGTAAATGAGTTTTGCTATTCGGGGAGCAAAATAACTGATGATGGTCGGAGTAGAGAGGATATAAAATGTAGACTGGCAATGGCAAGGAAAGCGTTTCTGAAGAAGAGAAATTTGTTGACATCGAGTATAGATTTAAGTGTCAGGAAGTCATTCCTGAAAGTATTTGTATGGAGTGTAGCCATGTATGGAAGTGTAACATGGACGATAAATAGTTTGGACAAGAAGAGAATAGAAGCTTTCGAAATGTAGTGCTACAGAAGAATGCTGAAGATTAGATGGGTAGATCACATAACTAATGAGGAAGTATTGAATGGGATTGGGGAGAAGAGAAGTTTGTGGCACAACTTGACTAGAAGAAGGGATCGGTTGGTAGAACATGTGTTGACGCATCAATGGATCACCAATTTAGTATTGGAAGGCAGCGTGGAGGGTAAAAATCGTAGAGGGAGACCAAGAGATGAATACACTAAACAGATTCAGAAGGATGTAGGTTGCAGTAGGTACTGGGAGATGAAGCAGTTGAACAGGATAGAGTAGCATGGAGAGCTGCATCAAACCAGTCTCAGGACTGAAGACCACACACACACATTAGGGTCACTGTTCAGTTCGCGACCATGTCGCAGCTTGTGTAAAATAAGAGACAATTTAGTAGATATGCTGGAGGAATTTTGCTAAGAATTGTGTTAACATATGGAAGATGAGGCAAAGAGGGCATAAGATGCAGACTAACATACGCAAGGAGGGTGTTCGTCACTGAAAGGTTTGCTAATATCAAATATAAGCCTCAATTTGAGAAAGAAATTTCTGAGATTGTACATCTGGATTATAGCACTGTACGGAAGTTAGCCATTGGCAGATGAAAAGCGGGTAGTAGGAGGCTCGAAGTGTTTGAAGTTGGAATAATGACGGGCCACATCAAACCAGCAAGAGACTGGTAATTTTTAAAAAATCTGGTTACAATCTGCCATATGATTGCTATGTGTGTATGCGCACGCGCACTTATGTGCGTATGTGTGTTAGAGAGAGAGATTCAGTCACAAAAACAGATACAGAGAGAAAATCCGTGACCAGCAAGAATTTGAATAAAATCATTTTGACTGTTGATGACGCACTTATGAAACACTAAAAATAATTGCCAATGACGGTTCATGTTTTAATAACGATGCGGACTAACGCTCAAAATAATTTTCCTCCGAATGTTTTCATACCGATTGTATGCATGACTATTGGTCACGAGTCTTGTGTTTGGGCATCATATGCTCGTGGTCGGATCGCTCGATGGCTTGTGCTCATGGACGTCAAGGAAGTTTTAATTTGCATGAAAATGCTATGGAGAAGAAGCTGCCATTAGGGTGCATTTTAATAACATTCTGATGTCTTGACCACACTTTTTATTACTTCCAAAATCGCCTTACGCTTTCGCCATTTCGTTATTTTCAAAGACTACAGAATACAACACAAAACTGATATCAAAAGATATGAAAATATGTTACATTTCACCATTGATTAGAGACATAGTACAATGAGTAGAATATGGATTTCTAGCTTACCAGTGTTATGTCAATCATAAAATTGTTCATTAGATACAATCGCGAGATAAGCGTAAACTGCTGTCAAAGGACATATTGGAAACCAACTGGACTAAGCCTTTGGGAAGCGATGGATACGTGATATATTCTGCATTTATTTCTCCACAGATTCGTCGTTGCATCGTATAAAACAACTTCTTCAGCAACCAGTTCATGGAGATCACTTTACAATGTTTTACGATAAAGTACTTCCTTACAAAATAACTCTGGCGCTTGACTACATAGGTCAACAGTCTGTAAACCAACAGGCTTTGACAACGTACCGCGTATAAATTATTAGGATCAGTAAAAGTTCATAAATACCGTTTAATAATAATTTAGAAAGTCTAGAAATACCGACTGATCCATGCAGTATTTACTTATGATCAACAAGTAGCGTTCATGCATTGCTATTTCCGCCAGGGGGTGCAAATGCAAGTATAAAGCAAATTCGAACAATTTGAGAAGAGGCAATCCCGGAAACCCACACAACAGTTCCGGCAGTAGTATATGGTAACCATCCCAGATTGCCTCAAGTCTTCTTAACCCCCAAACATCAGCTTAAGTAAAAAAACCATCCAAAGTATAATCATGTAGAAATCAGTGCAATATTGCTGCTAATGGTAGATTGGAAGATGTGCTACCTTACATAACTTGCTCGCTTTCACTTATGTTACACAGAACCACAGAAGATCTTATGTATGTTATTTTAAGTGTGTTAATTCTAAACCTAGTCCCTTCCCACTCATACAAATCTGCATAATTTTTAATTTTTATTCGTTTTTCAGTTCTCTTATGTACAATTACAGATTATGGTTTGTTATACAGTTATACCTATTTCTGTAAGAGTTATCTTTGATGCCTCGAAAAAAATTATCACATGTAAAGTGATTTCCATTAATAGTTTATTGATGAAATTGTTTTATACGATGTAACGTCGAAAATGTAGTTGTAAACAAAAGAAAAAAAAAGAAAAAAAAACGCAGCTTGTATCACAAATCCAGCACCGTCTAGCGGCTTAGTTCACTTGGTTTCCGATTTGCCCTTCGACAGCAGTATCCACTTGTTTCTTGATTGAGAATGTTGACGAAATAGAATGTATCTAACGAACAACTTTATATGATTGACATAACGTTGGTAAGTTAGAAATCCATATTCTAATTACACTACGTCTCTAATCAATGGTGAGACGTAACATACTTTCGTATCTTTTGATACCAGTTTTGTGGTGTATTTTGGTCCTTGAACATGGCGAAATGTCGAAACGCGCAGGCGATTTTGGAAATAATATAAAGTATGGTCAAGACATCAGAAAGTTATTAAAATATATCGTATTTAATAATGTTTTTGTTCCTTTGTCAATTTTCCGTGAAATCACGATGCGTTCTTTGCAGCTACCGCTAAAAAATAACAAAATAGCCGATATTGGTTAATAGTACATAATAAACAGTAATTATTAATGGAGGGCGGAAATTGTTGTCATTTTACAAGTTTTGTCGACTGCGGTGCCTGCCTGAAGAAAAATAAGAGAGATATTTGATTAGTGGTTGTATATTAAAGACGTTTTGCTCCTTATAGCGTCTTAGAGTATCTTCTACTGAAGGCTGGCTGAATGGTTAACTTCCGGAGAGATCAGCAAGAATCGACAATAAATCATGGGTCCAACTTGCTAAATGTACACCTACATCTATACTCTGCAAACCAGAATTGGGAGTGTAGCAGAGTGTAATCCACACTGTAAAATTTTCTAGGGCTTTTTCCGATTTCGTTTGTGTACGGCTGCGGTGAAAATGAGTGCTTAAATGTCTATGTGAGCTGTAGTTAGTCTAATTTTGTCGTATCCCTACAAATAATAATTTCTATGTAATGACTGGTTCCAACTATAACTCGTTGATATTGTACTCATACTACATTTTTTTGTTTTGTGAAGAGGACAGCTTTACATTTCTGAGCATTGAAAGTAAGTTGAACTTGTTGCACTCTTCTGAAATCTCGTCAAGACCTAAATATTTGTACACCTATTTTCAGATTGCTTCTGTATAGACAATGGCACCATTCACAAAAAGGCTGATGTCAGCATTAATATTGTAGCTAGGTAGTCAGTATACAACATGAGCAACAAGGGAGCCAACAGACGTCCCTGTGCTAGCTTAAATTACTTCTACATCAGTCGATGACCCGCTATCCAAGGTAACAAGCTGCATCTTTCCTCCCAAGAAATCCTCAATCAGTGATAAATTCCATTTGTTACGCCGTGCGATAGTACCTACGTTAATAAGTGTTGGTATGGTACTAAGAAAAAAGCTTCTCGGAAGTAAAGGAAAATGTATGCGCCTGACTGCCTTGATCTATGCCTTTCAGAATGTCACGTTAGCTTCACATGACGTTTACGGAATCCATAGCTGGTTGGTAAGGATGATGTAATTCTTCGAGATACCTCATTCAAAAATGGTTCAAATGGCTCTGAGCACTATGGGACTTAACATCTATGGTCATCAGTCCCCTAGAACTTAGAACTACTTAAACCTAACTAACCTAAGGACAGCACACAACACCCAGCCATCACGAGGCAGAGAAAATCTCTGACCCCGCCGGGAATCGAATCCGGGAACCCGGGCGTGGGAAGCGAGAACGCTACCGCACGACCACGAGATGCGGGCGAGATACCTAATTATGTTTGAGCACAGAGTATGTTCTAAGATGCTGCAACAGATGTTTGTCAAAGATGGTAGTTCTGTGAATTACTTCTACTAATGTTCTTGTAGACGGGTGTGACCCGTGCCTTCTCTCGACTACTGGGTTCAGTTATTGTTCAGGGGATCTATATAGAATATTATTAACTACGGTATAACGAAAGGAAAAGTGTGCTGTTGTTTGCGGTGACTACGTTATTTATTTTTCTCTGGTTATAAACTGATATTTTTGTGGCGTCTATTCGACATGCAGCACTTCTAGCATTGCGTACCTACACGACTGCGGGAAACGTTCAGCGACCGAGCTCCGTGTAGAAATTGGTTCGGCGAAGCGGCTTACAGCGAAGCTGTTGGATTCCTGGAATCCTCAGCTTGACCTGGCTAACTACAGAATTTCGAGGCGTGCGGACCCCCGCAGAGCGGAAGCCAGCGGGCAGAACCACTCTCGCAGAAACTGTCAGAGGCTGATAACTGTCTTCCCTGTTGTATCTTCGCTGAGTAATACGTACTGTAACATACAGTGGGAGGACAAAATAGGGAAACATTGCCATGCCCAATATGGTGTAGGGAAACAGTTGGCATTCAAAACAGCTTCCAGTCGTCTCGGAATGGATAAATGCAGGTCTTGTATGGTTTTCATTGCAATCTTATACCGTTCATCCTGTAAAATGGTGTCAATTTTAGGTAATAGTGATGGAGGTGATAACGATCACGCAATCTTCTCTCGAAAGCAGACCACAAAGGATGAACAATATCGATATCTCATGAGTGTAGTGAGCAGAGGAGATGTGACAATTTCTCCTCGCGCTCACAAAACCACTCTTGGGCTGTAGGAGCTGTGTGAACAGGAGCCCTGTCTTCTTGGAACACAGCGTCACCGATGGGGAACATTGCGCCATGAGGTGGACGCGATCAGCCAAAATGGTCACGTAATCCTTCAATGACAGTAACGAATTCTTGCAGGGTAACCATGGGGACAAGGGGATAACACGATACGTCTGCCTATATCATCACCGAACGCCTGTCTTGCTTCACTCTTAGGATATAAACTCGGCCAGAAGCTAAAAGCAGTGCCACTCATCTAAGTGACTTTCTTCCACTGTTCCGTAGTCCATGTTTTGTACACTGGAGCGCCAGATAAACTAGTACACGTATGCGTATTCAAATACAGAGATATGTGAACAGGCTGAATACAGCGCTGCGGTCGGAAAGGCCTGCGTAAAACAACAAGTATCTGGTGCAGTTGTCAGATCTGTTACTGCTGCTACAATGGCAGGTTATCGAGATTTTAAGTGAATTTGAACGTGGTGCTACAGTCGGTGCAAGAGCGATGGGTCACAGCATCTCCGAGGTACCGAAGAAGTGGTGATTTTTCCGTACGACCATTTCATGTGTGAATATCAGGAATTCGGTAAAACGTCAAACCTCGGACATCGCTGCGGCCGAGAAAAGATCCTGCAAGAACGAGACCAACGACGACTAAAGAGAATCGTTCGGTGTGACAGAAGCACAGTCCTTCCGCAAACTGCTGCAGATTTCAGTGCTGGGCCATCAACAAGTGTCAGTGTGCGAACCATTCAACGAAACGTCATCGACATGGGCCTGCGGAGCTGAAGGCCCAGTCGTGTACTCTTGATGACTAGACGACACAAAGCTTTATGCCTCACCTGGGCTCCTCAGTACCGACATTGGACTATAGATAATTAGAAACATGTTGCCTGGTCGGACGAGTCTCGTTACAAATTGAATCGAGCAGATGGACGTGTACGGGTATCTAGACAACCACATGAATCCATGGACCCTGCATGTCAGCAGTAGACTGTTAAAACTTGTGGAGGCTCTGTAATGGTGTGGGGCGTGTGCAGTTGGATTGATATGGGACCCCTGATACGTCTGAATTTGACTCTGACAGGTGAGACGTACGTAAGTATCCTGTCTGATCACCTGCATCCATTCATGTCCATTGTGCATTCCGACGGATTTGAGCAATTCCAGCAGGACAATGCGACACCCCACACGCCCAGAATTGCTGCAGAGTGTCTCCATGAACGCTCTTCTGAGTTTAAACACTTCCGCTGGGCACCAAACTCTCCAAACATGAACATTGTTGAGCATATTTGGTATGCTTAGCAACGTGCTGTTCAGAAGATATCTCCACCGCCGTCCTATTCTTACGGGTTTATGGACAGCCCTGCAGGACTAATGGTATCAGTTGCCTCCAGCACTACTTCAGACATTAGTCGAGTCCATGCCACGCCGTGCTGCGGCACTTTTGTGAACTCGCGGGAGCCTTACACGATATTAGGTAGATATACCAGTTTGACTCTTCAGTGTACAGTCACATGAAGGAACATGGAGTAGTGACGGACACAAACAGTTTCTGTTATTTCCTACTATTTTTACTGTTGTCAGAAATGAAATGTGTTTCGCGCAGCGTTTGTAAATATTTTTAGTTCTATATAAATAAAACCTGTGCAATATATTAAAGATATTTGGAGGATACTATTACCTCTTCAGTTACAGAATTATACGGTGATTAAAATTCTGTATATTTTTGAAGCTAACTACATAACTTGTCGACAGTTAAAACAGACATTGTCGGTTGTGCACCATCTTCTACTTTGCAAAAATGGAAATGGAAATGTCGTGTGGCTAGGGCCTCCCGTCGGATAGACCGTTCGCCTGGTGCAGGTCTTTCGATTTGACGCCACTTCGGCGACCTGCGCGTCGATGGGAATGAAATGATGATGATTAGGACAACACAACACCCAGTCCCTGAGCGGAGAAAATCTCCGAACCAGCCGGGAATCGAATTCGGGCCCTTAGGATTGACAGTCTGTCACGCTGACCACTCAGCTACCGGGGACGGACTTTTACCTTGAGGAGGAAGGACTTCTAACGTGGAACACGTGATATTTTCAAATTATCTGAGAGTTTTTAATGTCTTAATAATTTTCCCTGCTTTAAAAATTGACATTTGCGTTATTTTCCAATAGCTTGTATTTCACAATGTTTTTAAACTGTTTTTAACTTTGTAATGATTCACCTTAATTTGATTTCGCTTACTGATCGCTAATATGCAGTAGCTTAATAATATAACACATAGACTATTAAATACGGAACTGACAACATTTCGTTGACTGAAACACTTTTATATTCAAATAGAATATTTGTTACTACGTACATGACCATGTTGTACTTTGCAACAGTGTTTCACATTTGGAAAAACCTTTCTACTCCGCATAATTGTTGAAGTTTGAGAAAGAAGCCACAGCACCAAGAAGTGAATGCTATCATTTCAAAATGGCATGAGAAAACATATCTCCTACGCACGGATATTCAAATGACTTGCATTTCGGGACAAACGCACAAAGAAGGTCGGTGTAAAGCCATCCCCATTATGCAAATAAAGAAAGGTAACACAGCAGGTTTCTCATTCAGAAAATGCATTTGGATGTTTGTTGTGAGAAAACTGTATTATGCCCCGTGTAATTAGGAAATACGTCTAAAAACATGTCAGAATTCGGCAGCAGCAGAATTGTGGCCTACCGAAACTGCGGTTTATCGTTCCGCGGCTTTGATCGTTATCCCATAACCGTCGCGCGGATGTGAAATCGATGGTTACAGACAGGCCGTACGCAAAGCAATGCGTGATCTCAACGGACCCGCTCAACTGTTTGTTGCTCAAGAGGACAAACATAATGTATAGTTCACTTTGACGCACAAAACTGTGAATGCCACATCACTTATGGTACTGGGCATGTGTTGATCAACACAACTCTCCACATGGAAAGTGCTACGACATCCGGAGCTGTACACACTGTGTATTGTGCCAAAACAATGCGGTATACGTTACGGACAAACTTGTCGCCTCGTTAAGGAACTGTTTGTTGTTGGTATTGTGGTCTCCAGTCCAGAGGCTGGTTTGATGCAAGTCTCCAAGCTACTCTATCCTATGCAAGCCTGTACATCTCTGAATAACTACTGCAACCCACATCCTTCAAATGGTTCAAATGGCTCTGAGCACTATGGGACTTAACTTCTAAGGTCATCAGTCCCCTAGAACTTAGAACTACTTAAACCTAACTAACCTAAGGACATCACACACATCCATGCCCGAGGCAGGATTCGAACCTGCGACCGCAGCGGTCGCGCGGTTCCAGACCGTAGCGCTTAGAACCGCTCGGCCACCGTGACCGGCCCTACATCCTTCTTAATCCGCTTAGTGTAATCGTCTCTTGGTCTCCATCTATGATTTTTACCCTCCATACTTCCCTCCAATACTAAACTGGTGATCCCTTGACGCCCCAGAATGTGTCCTGCCAACCGATACTTTCTTCTGGCCAGGTTGTGCCACAATTTCCTCTTCTCCCCAATTCTGTTCAGTACCTCCTCATTAGTTACGTGATCTACCCATCTAATCTTCAGCATTCTTCTGTAGCACAACATTTCGAAAGTTTCTATTTTCCTCTTGTCTACACTGTTTATCGTCCATGTTTCACTTCTATGCATGGCTACACTTTCAGAAAAGACCTAGCGACACTTGACTCTATACTCGATGTTAACAAATTTCTCTTCTTCAGAAACGTTTTCCTCGCCATCACCAGCTACAAATTATATCCTCTCTACTTCACAATCATCAGTTATTTTGCTCCTCAAATAGCAAAGCTCATTTACTGCTTGAAGTGTCTCATTACCTCATCTAATTCCCTCAGCATCACCTGATTTAATTCGACTACATTCCATTATACTCGTTTTGTTTTTGTTAATATTTATCTTATATCCTCCTTTCGAGACACTGTCCATTCCATTCAGCTGCTCTTCCACGTCCTTTGCTATCTCTGACAGAATTGCAATGTCGTCGCCAAACCTCAAAGTTTTTATTTCTTCTCCATGGATTTTAAATCCCACTCCAAATTTTTCTTTTGTTTTCTTTACTGCTTGCTCGATATACAGATAGAATGACATCGGGGATAGGCTACAATCCTCTCTCATTTCTTTCTCAATCCCTGCTTCCTTTTCATGCCCCACGATTCTTATAACTGCCATCTGGTTCCTGTAGTAAATGTAAACAGCCTTTCGCTCCCTGTATTTTACCCCTGCCACCTTCAGAATTTGAAAGAGAGTATTCCAATCAACATTGTCAAAACTTTTTCTAAGTCTAAAAATGCTAGAAACGTAGGTTTGCCTTTCCGTAATCTTTCTTCTAAGATAAGTCTTAGGGTCAGTATTGCCTCACGTGTTCCAACATTTCTACGGAATCCAAACTGATCTTCCCCGAGGTCGGCTTCTATCAGTTTTTCCATTCGTCTGTAAAGAATTCCCGTTAGTATTTTGCAGCTGTGACTTATTAAACTGATAGTTCGGTAATCTTCACATCTGTCAACACCTGCTTTCATTGGGATTGGAATTATTATATTCTTCTTGAAGTCTGAGGGAATTTCGCCTGTTCCATACATCTTGCTCACCAGATGGTAGAGTTTTGTCAGGACTGGCTCTCCCAAGGCCATCAGTAGTTCCAATGGAATGTTGTCTACTCCGGGGGCCTAGTTTCAAATCAGGTCTTTCAGTGCTCTGTCAAACTCCTCACGTAGTATCATATCTCCCATTTTTTCTTCATCTACATCCTCTTCCAATTCCATACTATTGTCTTCAAGTACATCGCCCTTGTATAGACCCTCTATATACTCCTTCCACCTTCCTGCTTTCCCATCTTTGATTAGAACTGGGTTTCCATCAAGGCACTTGATATTCATGCAAGTGGTTCTCCTTTCTCCAAAGGTCTCTCTAATTTTCCTGTAGGCAGTATCTATCTTACCCCTAGTGAGATAAGCCTCTACATCCTTACATTTGTCCTCTAGCCATCCCTGCTTAGCCATTTTGCACTTCCTGTCGATCTCATTTTTGAGAGGCTTGTATTCGTTTATGCCTACTTCATTTACTGCATTTTTGTATTTTCTCCTTTCATCAATTAAATTCGGTATCTCTTCTGTTACCCGAGGATTTCTATGAGCCCTCGTCTTTTTACCTAATTGATCTTCTGCTGCCTTCACTATTTCATCTCTCAAAGCCACCCATTCTTCTACTACTGTATTTCTTTCCCCCATTTTTGTGAATCGTTCCCTAATGCTCTCTCTGAAACTCTTTATAACCTCTGGTTTAGTCAATTTATCCAGGTCCCATCTCCTCAAATTCCCACTTTTTGTATTTTCTTCAGTTTTAATCTAGAGTTCATAGCCAATAGATTGTGGTCGGAGCCACATCTGCCCCTGGAAATGTCTTACAATTTAAAACTTGGTTCCTGAATCTCTGCCTTACCATCATAAAATATATTTGAAACCTTCCAGTGTTTCCAGGCCTCTTCCACGTTTACAACCTTCTTTCATGATTCTTAAACCAAGTGTTAGCTACGAATAAGTTACGCTCTGTGCAGAATTGCACCAGGCGGCTTCCTCTTTCATTCCTCACCCCAGTCCATATTCTCTTCCTTTTCCTACAATCGAATTCCTGTCATCCCATGACTATTAAATTTTTGACTCCCTTATCTATCTGAATAATTTCTCTTGTTGCATCATGCATTTCTTCAATCTCTTCGTCATCTGTGGAGACAGTTGGCATATAAAATTGTAATACTGTGGTAGGCGTGGGATTTGTGTATATCTTGGCTACAATAATGTATTCACTATGCTGTTCGTAGTAGCTTTTCCCCATTCCTATCTTTTTTTAAATTATCAAACCTACTTCTGCATTGCCTTATTTGATTTTGTATTTACCCTGTATTCACTGACCATAAGTCTTGTTCCTCGTGCCACCGAACTTCACTAATTCCCACTATATCTAACTTTTTTAAATTTTCTGACCTACCTGCCCGATTAAGGGATCTGACATTCCACGCTCCGATCCGTAGAACGCCAGTTTTCTTTCTCCTGATAACGATGTCCTCCTGAGTAGTCCCCCCCGGAGATTCGATCGTGGGGCTGTTTTGCCTCCGGAATATTTTTACCCAAGAGGACGCCATCATCATTTAACAATACGGTAAAGCTGCATTCCTTCGGGAAAAATTACGGCTGTAGTTTACCCTGACTTTCAGCCGTTCGCAGTACCTGCACATCAAGGCCGTTTTGGTTAGTGTTACGAGGCCATATCAGTCAATGATCCAGACTGTTGCCCCTGCAACTACTGAAAAGGCTGCTGCCCCTCCTCAGGAAGCGCACGTTTGTCTGGCCTCCCAACAGATACCCCTCCGTTGTGTTTGCACCTACGGTACGGCTATCTGTATCGCTGAGGCACGCAAGCCTCCCCACCAACGGCAAGGTCCGTGGTTCATGGGCGCGGGTTAAGGAACTACCGAAAAAAAATCGCAGCACCAAAAATAAGTAATGCAGAGTGATGCGGGAAAACATTTCTCTAGGTAACATTGGAAAATTACCGTCAAACATCCTTGCCTAGGGACGCCAGATGAAAGTTGATGTCGTCAAGCCCTGAATGAAAATTGCGCAACGGATAACTGGGGAGGGGAGCTTGAGAGCGCTACCTAGAGAGCGTGTCCTTTCTGTACGATACTAGGCAAGGGGCTGGAGGGCTCACACGCTGATGTGTGGGTCCCTGCATTCTCTATCTTTTATTTTAAATGAATTCCTTTAACTTGACTCCTTTGCGATTTTTAGGGTATATTAAAGATTGATGACAATTGATTACCTATTTATTTTAAAGATTATCACTCGACTATACAGCGATTGCAGCAATTGTTCCAGTTTACAGATATTAAGATTTTACAACTTACACCTCTGGTATATTATATACTAATCTGCACGCAAATTTCTACCAGCGAGACGGAATTGCGTTGGCCAAATGTATACCACCAAAGTCTCCCAATATTTTACATGGGACATCCACTATGTGAGGAGGATAACGGGCAAACTGGGGACCAGATACATTAACACAGGGGGTCAAATTTCCGAAATGAAACGAGAACATTAATTTCCTTACACAATCCGAAGCTGGAAATTAAAGAATTAGTGCAAATATTCAAATACCTCTCTTCCACGCGTGAACATCGAGACAGACGCACTGAGGGCACGTCTGCTCACTTACCCGTCTTCTGTAACACTCCTAGAATATGGCGGGCACCCGGAGGTCTTCCTGGGCCCCGGTGGAGGGGGTGGTCGAACCACTTGGCCGTGACCAACCTCTCCACCCCAAATCTTGTGACACTGGAAAGTCTTTGACTTTTACCTGCCTGTGCTGTCTCTCTGATCCCGTACCCAGGAGTAAGGTTGGCACTACTATACTACAGAACTACTTCCCAACTAAGATTTTGCCACGCTTTATGGAAAGGTGTGAGGAGGATTAGGAATGTTCATGTGCAGATTCACATCCACGTACAAGAAATGCATAATGCACGACACATATAAATACGTATTATGAAGCCTGACTCATTTCTTTCCACCCGTCCACATGGGTTCTGTTGCACCCGCGGCCGGCCGCGTCGTACAATAAAAATGGCGGCGGAGCCGCATCCGTTTGTATTTCCCGGTGCGAGCGAGCAGCGAAACCTGCTGCTTACAGAGCGGAAACTACTGTACCGTTTCAACATATTTAAGTAATTAATATTGCATGATCACAGCATGAGATAAACCATTGCAAATGTGAAATGATGGTACATTAATAACCACTTTAACCGTCAGAATGTTGAATGCAAGCTTGCAAACGTACATGAATTGTAAAACTTCCTGGCAGATTAAAACTGTGTGCCCGACCGAGACTCGAACTCGGGACCTTCGCCTTTCGCGGGCAAGTGCTCTACCATCTGAGCTACCGAAGCACGACTCACGCCCGGTACTCACAGCTTTACTTCTGCCAGTTTCTCGTCTCCTACCTTCCAAACTTTACAGAAGCTCTCCTGCGAACCTTGCAGAACTAGCACTCCTGAAAGAAAGGATGTAGCGGAGACATGGCTTAGCCACAGCCTGGGGGATGTTTCCAGAAGAATTGTGTTGTACAAGTGCCGGATGTCAGTTCGTGGAATGGAGTCCCATGCCTTTTGCACTTGGTCGGTCAATACAGGGACGTTTAATGCCACCTCTGTATAAAAATCGCTGGCTGTGCTGTGTGCAGTCTGTGTCTAGCTTGCATTGTTGTCTGCCATTGTAGTGTTGGGCAGCGGCAGTTGGCTGTTAACAGCGCGTAGCGTTGCGCTGCGCAGTTGGAGGTGAGCCGCCAGCAGTGGTGGATGTGGGGAGAGAGATGGCGGAGTTTTGTAATTTGTCATGAACTGCTATATATATTATGACTATTGAGGTAAATACATTGTTTGTTCTCTATTAATATCTTTCATTTGCTAACTATCCCTAACAGTAGTTAGTGCCTTCCGTAGTTTGAATCTTTTATTTAGCTGGCAGTAGTGGCGCTCGCTGTATTGCAGTAGTTCGAGTAACCAAGATTTTTGTGACGTAAGCGATTTGTGAAATGCATAGGTTAATGTTAGTCAGGGCCATTCTTTTGTAGGGATTTCTGAAAGTCAGATTGCGTTGAGCTAAAAATATTGTGTGTCAGTTAAAGCACAGTCATGTATAATTGTTCAAAGGGGACGTTTCAACATCTAGTGGTGAAGCAGGCCAAGACGCCATGTTGACGCTCTGTAGAGCTTGTTCAGCTAGAACAGCAGTATGTGGACGAGCGTTATCCTGTTGAAAAAAAAAAAAACCATGGATTGCTGTTCATGAATTGCGGCACAACAGGTCGAATCACCAGACTGGCATACAAATTTGCAGTCAGGGTGTGTGGGATACCAGAGAGTACTACTGCTACCATACGAAATCGTACCCCAGACCACAACTGCCGGCCGAAGTGGCCGTGCGGTTAAAGGCGCTGCAGTCTGGAACCGCAAGACCGCTACGGTCGCAGGTTCGAATCCTGCCTCGGGCATGGATGTTTGTGATGTCCTTAGGTTAGTTAGGTTTAACTAGTTCTAAGTTCTAGGGGACTGATGACCGCAGCAGTTGAGTCCCATAGTGCTCAGAGCCATTTGAACCATTCAGACCACAACTCTAGGTGTAGTCCAGTGTGTCCATCAAGCAGACAGGTTGGTTGCAGATCCTGAACTGGCCTCTACCTAATCAACGCACAGCCATCACACAGAAACAGAAGCAGCTCTCTTCAGAAACCACAACCGACTTCCAGCCTCCCCTCCGATGAGCTATTGCTTGACTCCACTGAAGTCGCAAATGGCGGTGGTTTGGGGTCATTGAAATGCACGCTACAGGGCTTCTGGCTCGGAGCTGCCCTTGAAGGAACCAATTTTTAAGTTCCTTGTGTCACAGTGGAGCCAACTCCTACTCAAATCGCTGCTGCAGTACGACGGTCGTCCCTCCTGGTAGTGCCACATGGCCGCCCGGAGTCCGGCTTCTTGTCGCCGCACATTTTCGCGACCACCGGTGCCAGCAGTCATGTACAGTGGCTACATTCCTGTCACGTCTGTGTGCGATATCGCAGGAGTATCGAGCTTCTTGTAGCCCTGTTACACGACCCTCACAGAACTGCCTCTTGGTGTTGCGATTTTTTTCCGTGAGTCTAATTTTCAGGCCGATGTACGGATAAAAAAATAGCGCTATTGTACAATATTTTTGATGTTTATAAGTTGTTATGTATTTACTGTTCTAGAAAAGCACCAGGGGCGAAACGGACTTCGCTGATTCTGTTATGGCGGAGGTTTATAATAGATCATATTAGAAAAAAAATCTATATGGAGTAAATATGCCGAGTAGCGGCAAAGAATTAATTTATATACATGTGACAGGCGTAAGAGATAGTATCTCAGGTAATTTCTGTTTCAAAAACAAAAGACAAAAAATTCATTAATTCTTATTTGAGATGCCCGCTAAATCACACAGGGCTAACAGTTAATTAGGGTTGTGGAAAAGGCCAAGGGAGTTGCGATCGGATTCATTTCACAATTGTAATTTATTATCATTTCGTTCACCAATACACTTTTTGAAGAATTAAATTTGTTTCGCGGCTGAAGGCCTCCAAACAGATGCTTTAGGTAAGTTCAATACTGAAAAGACATGACAGACATTTAAATTTACGAATAAGATAAATCGTATACATATATGAGATCAGCATGCGGAGTGGCTGAAGACCGCCGGATTAAATATTCAAAATTCCAAATATACCATGATGATTTCTGAAGGTAGAAGGCCACAATGTTTTAAGATGCTAACAGGGCTGATGGCCCACAAGGTGCACAGAAAGGAATAAACAAACGCAATAAGATGGCTGAAGGCCGCAAAGTTAAATTCTGCAAATTAAGGAAATATATATCACAACGATCGGTAAAACAATACGTTAAGTTTAAAAATTTCCTTTTTGCAACACCAACGGCGGAAGGCCCACATAACTTGTAAAATCTTTCAGAGGAAATTACAATTCAAGAGCAGAAGGCGATAATGTTTGGATTTGAAGGAAACTCTGAGAACATGTTTCCAGGACTGAACGTCCACACAACTAACCTTGCCAAATTAAAAAAAAAAAAAATACAGAATGAGATTTTCACTCTGCAGCGGAGTGTGCGCTGATATGAAACTTACTGGCAGATTAAAACTGTGTGCCCGACCGAGACTCGAACTCAGGACCTTTGCCTTTCGCGGGCAAGTGCTCTACCAACTGAGCTACTTTTTTTTTTTTTTTTTTTTTTTTTTTTTTTTTTTTTTTTCGGGCCTCCTTCCTCCCCTACAGCCCGTCCTTCCGCTCGCCATTTGTGCCTTCTTCGGCTAGCTTCTGTGCTATGTTTGTTCCATAAGAGATAGTTGACCAACGAAGTAAATGTGTACCAGTGAACAAAATCCCTTCTTTTGGAGTTGTGGAAAGAAAATAGGTCCGCTACATTCTTCCATCACTGTGCGGGAGCGATTTTTATAGGAGAGCCAGGTGTACCTCCGCCCGCTGGCGTCTTCGGTTTGCGTCATCAACCTATTAGTGCTGCTACACGAGGGCAAAGGGTAAACGAAATAGCCTTCTTGTTGGCGCAAAAGGAATGAGAAACTTAATAGAGAATGTCATTAAAAAAACTAAAATAAAATAAAAAAAATTAATCCTGAGACTGTACAATATATCGTTTAATCGTTCTTCAGCTCTGTCGGTAGTACAAAGTTCGGTTCAAGAAATTTGCGTAATTTTCTTTGTATTTCTGTTGTCGTTCGAGCTTTTGAAGTTCTGTCATCAGGTACATCCAATAGTCTGCTGCACTCTTCGTCATAGCCGTTGAGATGTAATGGACGGTCAGTCCTTTGAGCCAGTTGGCCGACCTTCTTTTAGTGTTAGGATATGGCACGTCATCTGGCAGAAGGACGTGTGTCGGTGTAATGGTGTTAGGTGACGTGCGGAGCACATGTGCTAGTTTTTGCCTGAAGAGATTCCACATGTCTTTCACATCGTCACAGACGAAACGATGTTCTTCGGTGTCGACGACGTTGCAGCTGGAACAGTTTGGTGTGTGTGCCAGACGTATCGCGTGCAGTTTAGAGTTGGTGGGGATTTTTCTATTGACTGCGAGGTACCACGTCGATCGCACATTGGATGGTAGATGGGGGTCAGAGATGTTTTCCCATATGTTTTTCCAGTTATAATGTCGAAACTTGTCTTCTATTCGATTGCGCAAGTTTCCTCCCAGCAAGGTGTTGTAAACCTCCTTCACCTGATATATGTCCTTGTCCGGTATACTATGGCGTACATAACTGTATTCCACAAGAAAGTGTTTATAGTGGTACAGCTCGTGGGAGATGTGATGCACATCGATTGGTGGATCTCTGCTGACTGGGGTGAGTTCACGTAAGAGATGAGTCACTAAGGTCCGCGGTGATCGTTGCCACTGTTTATAAGTTTTGCTAACGTATAGCGCTTGCGCTTTAAGGTAGATGTCTGTTAGATGTAGCCCTCCATTGCGTGTCTATGGTTCGTGGCAAAGGAAGCACTTGGGCAACATAGTTTACTTTGGAGGTTATATAGGTATTGGCTAGTTGCACTTTTTGTATTGCATTTAAATTACGCAAGCTGTGTTGTTTTATGCTTGCTCAAATGTGGCAAGTAATTTTCTGTAATTGAGAGCGGCTGTGCGGCGGATATTATTCGTATATTCTATTCCAAGACATTTTAGTTTTTCCACAGTGTTGATACGTCCAGCGGCTCTGATCTCTATGCCCCTACCAAGATTCATAATACCAGATTTATTGCGGTTGAGTTTAGCTCCTGACGCCAGTTCGTAGGTCGCCACAACTTCAAGTACCGTTGCCACCTCGCTTTCGTCAGTCACAAGTACCCCTACATCGTCCGCGTAGGCTTGACATATGATCTTCTGTCCGTGTATATGTAGTCCACGGAGTTGCCGAGTCAGGGATACTAAGAGAGGTTCAAGCGCAATCGCGAAAAGCGTCATGGACATGGGGCAACCTTGTCTTACCGAACTGTGAATATTGATCGGGTGACTGAGTTGTCCGTTGACACTGATTCTTGAGGTGCTATTCGTCAGTATGTTTTTCACGGAGGCTATAATTTTCTGTGGGAAGTGCATGGATGTCATACACCGGAACAGGTACGAATGATTAACTTTATCAAAAGCTTTTTCAAAGTCAAGCGACATCAGGGCACAGCGAATGTTGCAGGCTTCCGATATCGCTATAATGTCTCTGTAGTCGCATAAGGTCTGAAATATCGTTCTATCCTGTCCCACACTTGTCTGGTAAGCTCCTGTCACTGTACGAATAACTGAATTAAACCTTTGCATCATGATACGGGCGAAGATTTTATAATCACTATTGAGAAGTGTTATGGGTCGAAGATTCTCCACGGTTTTGCCTCTTGGTGTTTTGGGGACTAAGACCACTGTTCCTTCAAAGAATTTCTTCGGAAGGTCAGTGTCGACATTTAGTATTTCATTGCAGACGAGTGTCAATTTAGCAATTATCTTTTCGCGAGAAGTTTGATAAAATTCAATGGGTAGCCCATCTGGTCCAGGTGATTTATTCTTTGGACTCCTCGAGATGGCGTATTCGACGTCTTCATCCGTTATTCTTGCTGCGAGCACATCGGCTTCTTCTGGAGTGAGACGCTCTGTCGTCCTAGCAGTGAGAGCTTGCTGCGCTGTTTCATCTGTCTGTGTACCGGCCAGTAACTCACTAAAGTGTCGATGGATCTCGTCTCGTATTGCAGCTTGATCTGTCAAGAGTCTCCCGTCTGAAGTTTTGAGTTCCGTCAGAATTTTCCGGTTTTGTCTTTTGTTCTCTTGGAGGATGTGGTACATCGATGTTGTTTCTTCTCGTGTACCGTTCTGCAAACGCGTACGTATTTTACAGCCTTCGAGATGGTGTCTCTGCAGGGTGAGCAATTTTGCTTTTATTCTGTTGATTTGCCCATAGTTTGTTATGATTGTAGCATCCCGAACACACAAGTCTCTCAGACAG
Organism: Schistocerca piceifrons; assembly: GCF_021461385.2. NCBI lineage: Eukaryota > Metazoa > Arthropoda > Insecta > Orthoptera > Acrididae > Schistocerca > Schistocerca piceifrons. The sequence goes on from NC_060143.1 coordinate 37,199,321, forward strand.
CTGAAGTAAAATTCTAATGTCCGCTTCCGCCAGGCGACTTTTTCACGGGAGTAAGTTTTCAGTGTCTTTATTATTACGGGCTTCGCGCAGTTTAGCCACCAATTCAGCGCCGTACCATACAAGTGGAACTTCCTTTCACATTCTGCCCAAGTGGTGTGGAAGGCGGCGTGACATCCAGGATCCGAAAGATGAGCAACGTTTAGCTTCCACTGACCTCTCGCCCTGTAAGTTCCTTGTTTCTCTAAATTTATCGTACATATGTACGCGATATGATCAGAGAAAATAGTGGGCCAGAGCTCGGACTGTAAAACGTGTCGCCTTAAATTGGACGTTGCGTAAATCCTGTCGATACGACTGGCAGAATGGCTGGTGATATAGGTGAAACCGAGCTGATCACCATGTTTTAGTTCCCAAGTATCTGACAGATGGAATTCTCTGACGATGTTCTCCAGCTCCAGAGATTTGTTAAAATTTGGCGTCTGATCTTTGGGACTCAGCACGCAATTAAAGTCACCCGCAAATATTATTTGTTCAAATCGCACCGCGAAAAGGGGGGCGATGTCCTCCTTGAAAAATTCGGCCCTGCGGCGCTTGTTTCCGGTTCCTGACGGGGCATATATGTTGATAAACCTGGTGTTGTTTATCGTGACAGCGAGACCTCTACTGTTCGGCAGTTTCGTCACATCTGTAAGTAGGATCCCCTCTTTAGTCATAATCGCTGTGCCGAGGCTATTGTCATTGCCAGGATTGATGACGGCGTTGTAGCCAGTGATGTCGTCCAAACGGATAGTCGTTACTTCTTGCAGCATTAAGATGTCAACATCAGCGGCGTACAGAAAATCTTGGAGATTTCTCAGATTGAGGGTGCTGCTAATTTTATTTATATTCAAGGTCGCAATTCTGTACGCCTGCAAGGACGACATGTCGACTATACCGTATCAGGTGGGATACTGTTTGCCAGGTGAAGTGGATGATTGCTCCACTTAGAAGAAGTCGGCATCATCAACTTCTGCACGAGCGTCTTTGATGGTGGTTTGTTGCCGGGTGGACACATCCTGTCGACGGGAGGGTGCCGTCCGTCCTGAACGTTGTGGTATGTCAGCCATCTCTGCATCATGGTTTTGCTCCTCCATGTCATCCGCCCAGTCTCGCGTGCACGTAACTTCCCGCGTGTCCGTTATTGGTAGAGGTGGAGGGTCCTTCGGACTAGCTGTACCGCCTGGAATGTGGATTCCACGGTCGGGTTCAGTGTCCTCGTGTCGGGTCTTCGTTTTTGTTGATCGATCTTCCAGAGGAGCTGCTGGTGTCGTCTCCGCCAATTCTTGGCCTATCTGTTTCGCCTTTTCACGCAAGATTGGCGCGATTTCTGCTGCTCCCTGACGGGCTATTCGACGTTTCTTCCGTTTCTTTGGTGAAACAGTTGTAGGCTGCGGGTCATTATCCTCCGATGTTGCAACTGTGTCCTCTTTGTGGTGCCCGACTTCTTCGAGTGGTTTGCACATGCCTTCTTCTGCCGTCTTAGCCTGGTCTTGTTCTGCACACCTGTCAGTGTCCTCGTCTTGTGAGTGTGCTGGACCTGTAGCTTCTATGCTGCTAGTATCCATGGCTACGGTACCATCGGGAACGTCGGCATAAGCAACTACCGCCCTGTCGAAACACATATCTGGAGCGACGTCACTGCGAATTGCGGCGGCGTACGTCACGGGTAGCGTGGCCATCTGACTAGGCGGGTTCCGCTCCCCAATCGGCAGTTGCGTCACACGCCGTTGAACACACTGCGCGCGGACGTGTTGGGTCGAACCACAACCCGAGCAGGTTCTCGGCTGGCCATCGTAAATGATGATCGCTCGATATCCACCAATCCAGAGATACGATGGGATATGTTTCAGCATGTCAATCTTAACTTGCCTGACTCCATTTAATACTGGATACTTGTGCAAGCTAGACCATTGTTCGGCAACATTGCTGATAATGGCGCCATAGTCTCTCAGTTTGTTGTTAATCTCCTCGGGCGTTATTTCAAAGGGGAGCTCAAAGATTCGAACCGTTCTGATTCCCATTCCGGCACGCGAAACCGTGACCTGCCCTATGTGTCCGTCTGAATGTTTGAATTTTGCCACCCTACCACATGTTTCTACAATTTGGTCGCACTTGTCAGAACTGGATAACTTAAGGAACACAGTTGGACTGACAATCGACAGGTGAATTCCAATCAATTCATCCACTTTGATCTGAAAAGTTTCTTCGATAAATGCCTCAACTTCATAAGATTTCGGTCGGGCGTAGCTCGGATCGAAAACCAACTTCGAAGTATCGCGTCGCGTTGTCTGTTCCATTATGTCATTCTAGAATGTGATCGTAGACTATGACTAACGCAGAAAGCGCGCACTCACCACACAGCGCCGGCCGCTCGCAGCGACGATGTAAACACCGCAACAGCCGCTCCGCACGTCCGCACAGCACGGCCGCCGGCGGCGGAAATGGGCTACCGAAGCACGACTCACGGCCCCTACTCACAGCTTTACTTCTGCCAGTACCTTGTCTCCTACCTTCCAAACTTTACAGAAGCTCTCCTGCGAACCTTGCAGAACTAGCACTCCTGAAAGAAAGTTCTGCAAGGTTCGCAGGAGAGCTTCTATAAAGTTTGGAAGGTAGGAGACGAGAAACTGGCAGAAGTAAAGCGGTGAGTACCGGGCGTGAGTCGTGCTTCGGTAGCTCAGATGGTGGAGCACTTGCCCGCGAAAGGCAAAGGTCCCGGGTTCGAGGCTCGGTCGGCCACACAGTTTTAATCTGCCAGGAAGTTTCATATCAGCGCACACTCCGCTGCACAGTGAAAATCTCATTCTGGATTGTGTGAGATGTTTTTCAATTGCATTCATTTAAATAATTGGTACGTTCCAATTCCTTCGCTACTTAATTTCATTCTTAATGAGTTTGAGGTAATTTAGAAGAAAGGTTTTTCATTTATAAGAATTTTTACATTTTGATTTTTGTTTGTAGGTATGTATTTATCTTTCCTATAAATATGGAAGACTTAAAGCAGGCTTTGGGTATAGACATGATGCAACCATTCGATTTTTGCGTATGTGGGGCCTTCTTGCTGATAACGTTCGATGTCGTGAGTGCGGCGAACATATGCTCCTGATAAGTGTGTCTGCTCGTCGTACGATTTATTCATATAGAGGTGTAGCAAGTATCTACTACGGCGCTAAATTAGTCGAGGAATATCGTTTTAGAAATCGAAACTGACCTTGAGGTATATAGTAAAAATAAAAATTGTATACTTTTGATGTTTGAGCTATCCTGTGTGGTTGTGTGTGCATGACTGTCGTGTGAGTGAGCGTTCCGTTTTAGAGTGGTATTCGTTTTGTAGGGAAGTATGTGGGGAATATGTAAAGTATAGGGGGCCTTTTGGGGGGGAGGGGAGGAAATTATAGTCGAAATCGATGAGTCTGATTTTGGCAAAACCAAGCATAACAGAGGGGAACCTGCGATGGGGTTATGGATTCCTAATCGAACGAAGAAAGTGTTGGTGAAAATAATTGAAGATCATGTTGCAGACGGTTCTGTAGCATCTTGTCGTCAATCATAATACTGAATTCAGATCTTCATCAACTCGGGCTTGTACCAATAGTATAGAAGGTTACTAGTCAGCTTTAAAATCTGTTGTAGGGAGGGGGAAATAACGCATTTCGACACTACAGAGCCATTTAGATCAATATTCATGGACACGTAGTGTACTCGGTATATACTACCAATTTAAGTGTTTCCTTAAACATGTTGGGGAAATAATACTCGAAAATTTGTCAGTTAATTTCGAGTTGGGATGGGGTCGGGGGTAAATGATAATTAAGGGAAAGGGTGGGTTTCGTCGAGATGATTGAAATACCGATTTGCATTTTTTGGGGTTGATCAATCATTCTTCATTTTCTTGTGTCAGCTAATTTTCTTCTGTGGATATTTTTTAATAATTTTAGTTCAATCGTTGATCTGAACTTCTGGGTTTACGTGTTTGTATGTATGTGTGTTTTTTGTGATGTTGTGTTTCATGTGTTTGTGTGTATGTGATTTTTCTTGACGTCTTCCAGGCGAGCTTTGGTTTTTTGCGAAGGAGTTTACGTATGGTAAGATTAGTTTTTTATTTTCATGTTGTACTGAATTCGTCATTTTTGATGTATTTCTTTGTCGTATTATATTGTTCTGCGTTATGTATGGGTTCGCCAGCTGCCGTACGGAATATAAATTTTACAATTATTGCTCTTTTTCCCTTTCTTAGTACTAGTATCACTACGAATTTTTCTAGTCTGTATTAGCACTACTGACTTTAGACCGACATACATAAAATTTGTATCCTATAGTTCAGTTTACGTATATAATTCAACTGAGGTACGGAATACTGAAGCTAGCTAGACGAAAAAACCGACAAATGTAACATTGGTATCATTTACATACACCACTGGCTATTAAAATTGCTACACCAAGAAGAAATGCAGATGATAAACGGGTATTCATTGGACAAATATATTATACTAGAACTGACATTTGACTACATTTTCACGCAATTTGGGTGCATACATCCCGAGAAATCAATACCCAGAACAACCACCTCTGGCCAGTTGCTCGGCCACCATTGACCAGACGTTTTCAATTTGTGAGAGATCTGGAGAATGTGCTGGCCAGGGCAGCAGTCAAACCTGTATCCAGAAAGGCCTGTACAGGACCTGCAACATGCGGTCAGGCATTATCCTGCTGAAATGTAGGGTTTCGCATGGATCGAATGAAGGGTAGAGCCACGGGTCGTAACACATCTGAAATGTAAAGGCCACTGTTCAAAGTGGCGTTAATGCGAACAAGAGGTGACCGAGACGTGTAACCAATGGCACCCCACACCATCACGCCGGGTGATAACGCCAGTATGGCGATGACGAATACACGCTTCCAATATGCGTTCACAGCGATGTGGCCAAACACGGATGCGACCGTCATGATGCTGTAAACAGAAAGTGGATTCATCCGAAAAAATGACGTTTTGCCATTCGTACACCCAGGTCCGGCGTTGAGTACACCACCCCAAACGCCCCTGTCTGTGATGCAGCGTCAAGGGTAACCGCAGCCATGGTCTCCGAGCTGATAGTCCATGCTGCTGCAAACGTCGTCGAACTGTTCGTGCAGTTGGTTGTTGTCTTGAAAACGTCCCTATATGTTGACTCAGGGATCGAGACGTGGCTGCACGATCCGTTACAGCCATGCGGATAAGATGCCTGTCATCTCGAGTGCTAGTGATACAAAGCCGTTGGGATCCAGCACGGCGTGCCGTATTACCCTCCTGAACCCACCGATTCCATATTCTGCTAACAGTCATTGGATCTCGACCAACGCGAGCAGCAATGTCGCGATACGATAAACCGCAATCGCGATAGGCTACAATCCGACCTTTATCGAAGTCGGAAACGTGATGGTACACATTTCTCCTCCTTACACGAGGCATCAAAACAACGTTTCATCAGGCAACGCAGGTCAACTGCTGTTTGTGTATGAGAAATCGGTTGGAAATTTTTCTCATGTCAGGACGTTGTAGGTGTCGTCACCGGCGCCAACCTTGTGTGAATACTCTGAGAAGCTAATCATTTGCGTATCATAGCATCTTCTTCCCGTCGGTTAAATTTCGCGTCTGTAGCACGTAATCTTCGTGGTGTAGCAGTTTTAATGGCCAGTAGTGTATATAGGTCAATTGAAAAACATAATATAAATGTTGTGTATGTCGCTCTTTTCCACCTTCGCTAGCACTACTAGATTCTTCAGTTGACCTATATAGGTCAGCTGTAGTATGGAACACAAATATTTTGTAGGTAGGTCTTTTCGCCTTAGCTAGTAAGAACAGAATGCTAGTAGTAGCGGAGGCGAAAGGAGCAACACCTGTAAAATTTGTTTACGTACTTCAACTGACATATATAGGCCTACTGAAGAATAGATTACTAATGCTAATGAAAACGAACAAATCGACGTAAGTTAAATTTGTTTCCCGTACTGCAGTTAACCTATACAGATCGACTGAAGTTTCGGATACAATTCATATATATCTCAATATTCCATGCTAACGTTACTTCTATCTCTTATTTGCTTTATTTTTACAGAAGTTCTAGGACTGTAGCAGGCGATATACTTAACATTATGTTCGAAATATTTATGGACGTGATATATGCTACCATCTGTTTTCTCTCTCCTTCATTCTTTTTTTTACGAACACTCTTCTTTGCTGTTAAATATGTGTACTAAATTCTGACGTCATTGGTTAAAGCCGACGGGTTGTATCCCATTGTTCAGTAGGCCCCATTATGCCGCTTAACAAATATTTTGCCAGTGGTCTCGTATTGTCGCAGGTTCGAATCCTGCCTCGGGCATGGATGTGTGTGATGTCCTTAGGATAGTTAGGTTTAAATAGTTCTAAGTTCTAGGGGACTGATGACCTGAGAAGTTAAGTCCCATAGTGCTCAGAGCCATTTTTTTTTTTTTTTTTTTTTTTTTGGTATCGTATTGTAATAAGTGCCCTTTCAGACTAGCAACCTGTATCTTCTAGATATGGAAGTCTGATGTTTCCTTTTCCGGCGACCGAAGAAATTCTAATTTGTGAGACCGCAACTCAAACCTGTAATAAGAATAATTGCGCCATTTTAGGAAGAAGTCTACCTTTATTGGCGACGTGCGTAGAAAGGACTATTGTAACTGTGTACTAATGTTTATTTTATTTGTTGTTTCATGCTACAAAACTGTTCATGTTCAGAGAACCATTGGAACCGAAAAGTAAAACTTATCTGGTGAGGAAATTAAAAGCAGAATTGACAAGAGAAGAACGAGTAAAGGTAAGATGCAGAAATGCTTAGAGGCAGCACATTAGCGAGAACGCATATGTGTTGTAGATTTTATTATGGGAAATGTTATTTAATTTGAAGGTGATGCAGAATTTTTCATTTCAAAATTCGTATTACAGGCACACTACAATAGAGTATAAAATGGCTCTGAGCACTATGGGACTCAACTGCTGAGGTCATTAGTCCCCTAGAACTTAGAACTAGTTAAACCTAACTAACCTAAGGAGATCACAAACATCCATGCCCGAGGCAGGATTCGAACCTGCGACCGTAGCGGTCTTGCGGTTCCAGACTGCAGCGCCTTTAACCGCACGGCCACTTCGGCCGGCGATAGAGTATAACAATAAAACTTCGAAAGATGGCTACATCATTCATAGCCGCCATTAAGAAAATAATACTGATACAAAAAAAAAAAATTAAATTTTAATTTATGAATTTGCGTAGCAGACGATGTTTAAGAATCAGGAATCTGCTATCAAAACAAAATTTTATTAATAGAATTTTTGTACAGGCCTGGTAGAAATGGCTCTGAGCACTATGGGACTTAACTTCTGTGGTCATCAGTCCCCTAGAACTTAGAACTACTTACACCTAACTAACCTAAGGACATCACACACATCCATGCCCGAGGCAGGATTCGAACCGGCGACCGTAGCAGTCGCGCGGTTCCGGACTGAGCGCCATAACCGCGAGACCACCGCGGCCGGCAGGCCTGGTAGACAATAAGCAAATATGAAGCACAACATTGCAAGTGTAGATTCTGACACAATACAGGTACCAGATCAGAAAAGTTAATACAGGTACCAGAGCATGATGTCTAACAGTTTCTTTCGGTCTTAGGCTCTCTTGAGATCATTAAGGAATACATGCGAAGTGCGCGGAACAACAGTTAAGGCACGACTGTCAGAAATCAAACAACGCGTTAATGCACACGCGGAGAATAATGTCACCTGAATGGAACAGCAAAACATTCAACCATATCTGAATACGTACAATAATAACAATGGTACGCATTCAAATGGAGGCAGTCCAAACAAAAAACCAGAAGCCGGTAACAATAACAACAAAAATTTAAGTGGAAATAATCACAAATACAGGCAACATAATACGTCACCGTATCAAAATAACTCGTAACCACAGTATTACGTAAACAATTATCGACAAGTTGCTTTTTCACACTTAAATAACCAGTGAAGTCATTGGGAACCGCCAACAAATGTTACGCAGTAAAACAGTAATTTAATGAATCATGGTTAACCAAGCAGCAACAATATGACTAATCAAAACACGACACCACGCAAACCAAGATAACGAAACGGTGACTGGAACAGACAATATCCGACTGTAAATGTTGTGGAGGTGGCGGCTGAAGTAATTCCAACAACCACATGTTCGACAAACTATGTAAGGTCACAACTCACCCCCAGGTGGTGACTGAGAAATGCGTGGGGCGGACGATGATACAATAACAGACATGTTTGTCGCATTGCCGCTGCGAATGAAAGATAGTACACAAACACACGTATACCTAGGGATGTAAACAAGCCGCACATACTTCTACTAAGGTGGAATCATGATGCAAGTTTAACGGAGGAGTTTCTTGAGGATCATTCTCAATGCCGATCAGCAGTAAAAGCGATTGTTCTAGCAACGACTAAAGGTATTGTAGGAGGTATAGCGACGAATATTATGATTGATACGGTAGCGGCGATTAGCGCCGTATCTCACAGTTTTTATAAAGAAATGGTTGAACTAGGATCGATTCCTGAATTTCTGGTTCAAAAATGCCGAATCTTGACAGCGGTTGGGTGCAAATCAAATAGGATAAGTAAGCAAATATTTGTGACTATGGAAGCAGGAAATCGTACAATAGAACAGCCGTTCCTTGTAGTAGAAAACCTGATCGTAAATTGTCCAACTGGCGTAGATTCATTAAGAAAGAAGGACAGTATAATTGACTTCTCAAAAGGTATGTTTTATGAAGTATAACGGCACTCAGATCGACATTAGTCTGGATAAGCAGACACTGAACCACAATAAATAACGTTCGGGATACAAGATCCAGTTAGTGTGTGAACAAGATGACAGTACTGGCAATCAACCTGTCTTTGATCAGGAGATGGAAGACCTACAATCCCTAATTAATGAAAAAATAAATGATACTATAGCTATTAACAAGAAACAACAAGAAACACTACACAAACTATTGCTAAACTACATCTCTAAGAGAAATCAGTGTGGTCAATACTCACGTATATAACATGGAAGTTAAACCTCACGAAATATTTTGCTATTACGCACATATCTTCTGTCCAAGCACCCCGCTGTGCGTGAAGAAATCAAGCAAATGGTTAAATGGAATACCATATAACCATCAATATCTCTTCAATGCAGTCCATTATTAACTGTAAGCAAACCAAACGGAAATATACGTTTAATTCTGGATGCGCGTGCGATCAACAAAAGCATTGTACTTGTTCGCAAAAAGGCCGAAAATTTCGAAGAAAAGTTGCAGGAATTTTTAAGAGTAAAGTACTTATCAACTGTGGCTTTAAAAAATTCGTTTTGGCAAATGCCATTAAGCAAAGAGTCAAGGAAGTATACTGCGATTATTTTTGGTGACCGCAGTTACCAATTTTGCGTATTTTTATTCGGACTCAAAGTAAGTTCAGGTGTTTTCACTACTGTTCTAGACACAGTTCTAGGCACAGAATTACTGGAAAAGGTGACGTTGTACGTTGATGACATCCTTATAGCCACACAGACGTGGGAAGATCACATATACGTTTTGGAAAAGACAATATATAAATTCGCACAAGCTAATGTTACAGCAAATTAAAGTTTGCGCGAAATGAGATGAAGTATTTGTGACACATAATCAGCTGTGAAGTCGTTAGACCAGATCCTATCAAACTGGCTGCAATTAAGAATTTTCCTTACCCTTGTACCAAAAATCAAGAACAGTATTTCCTGGGTTTAGCGTCATTTTTTAGGCGCTTAATCCCATATCAATTCCTCAACAGCAAACACTTGCTGTCACTTTTAAAGGAGAATCATGTTTGGGGTTTGGACGGAACAATGTACACGAGATTTTAACAGAATAAAGGAAGCATTGGTAAACTCAAATATTTTGAGTCATCCTGATCTTAAGGAAGCTTTCTGTATTGGAAGTGATGCAACATGCAAAGGGGTTGGATCGTGTCTTTTTCAGGTATTAGGAATTTGGGACAGCCAAGGGGTAAAAATTGTTGGTGTTGCTAGTCGAACCCTAAGTGAACACAAACGCCCCTATTCAACCACAGAGTTGGAAACCTTGGGAATTATATGGGCCTTTAAGAACTGTAACTATTATATTTTCTGAAGACATGTGAAGGCATACACTGGCCACCAGATGTTAACTTTTTTAATGGCATGTACAGAGTCTTACATCCACGATTACCGAGATGGGCAATGACCTTGCAGCACTACTCGTTCGAAATATTATACACTAAACGAAAAGACAACATAATTGCTTTGGTCACGTCTACCTCAGGAACGGTATCATGATGTAGATGATCTGGAACATGTAAACAATTATTGCATCATGTTGATGCAGGACAAACACTACCGTCACTATTGTCTTGATTTGTATAGGAATATATCAGTACTGCAGAAGGCTGACAGTAGGTGGAAAAAAGTAAGATCGCCAATAGCGAACAACCCTTGCCATCCTATTGGAAAGCCTTATAAACTATGTCAGAACGCCTTATCATAACGTCGACGTTCAGACAGTAATCAATGGTACGTCTGTATTCCACAAGTCCACAAGAATCAGAAGCAAATCTAACCTGGCATACATATTTTACTTGGGGGGAATTGCGATGCAGAGAAATGGATGCAGAAACTAAACACTTACTGTTACTTCACAAACATGTGGAGGAAAATTCAGGAACTTATCGAAACATGTACTATTTGTCAAAAGACAAAACCTGAGAATCTAGGTTGTAAAATAGAATTGCATCCGATTACCCAGTAAATCTAAAGAAATTGTAGCGACAGACATAGGTGGACCGTGTCCTAGCAGTAGAGACGGTGTCAGGTATGTAATCACTCTATATGACCTTTTCTCAAAATATGTGAAACTAAATGCCATAAAATGCGCGACAGCCAACACAATCATTACACGGATACGTAGAGATTATATCCTAGCGTTGGAAAATCTGTCGCCATCCTTTCGGACAATGCATCATATTATATAGGTTACCAGTGGAGGAAGTTTTTGAAAGATAATGACATCAGAATTATCCATCCGTATACCAAGATTTAGCCCCCAGGCTAATGCGTGTGAAAGGGTATTCAAGGAAACAAACCGTTTCATGCGACCGTACAAATCAGGGAATCATTCTGAGTGGCTGAACTATATGTCTCTTTTCGGGGAAGTGTACAATAATTTGCCCATTTATGACTACAATCATACACCTACGGAAATTAAGTTAGATGGAAAGTAACGAATGGTGTGATCCACTTTCCGAAGATTCCTGGACAACCGGAATTCTACGACAACAAGATACGAGATGTGTTGATTACCCTAGCAAATAACGCCAGAATCAGAAAACACGAATTTGACAAAACTATAAAACGAACTCAGGAATGTACAATAGGCATGCAAGTACATTCGAGTGACTCACTCAAAACCTTGTGCACTGAAGCAACGTAATGCTAAGTGAACGCTTCTTTATGAATGTCGGTACATCATTGCTCTCATTCCACAAGCTGGGTCGTATTTGTTCCAAAATCATAGAACAAACAAAATAGTTTGATTGTACCATCATAGAAATTTACGTAATGTTCATATAAAAGCATAAATAAAGTCATGAGCTCGTGCGAATTTATATATTGTCTTTTCTAAAATGTATATGTGGTCTTCCCATGTCTGTGTGTCTATAAGGATGTCATCAACGTACAACATCACATTTTCCAGTAATTCTGTGCCTTGAACTATGTCTAGAGCAGAAGTAAAAACACCTGAACTTACATTGAATCCGAATGAAAGTACGCAAAATTGGTAACTGCGGCCATCAAAAATAATCGCAGTGTACTTCCTTGACTCTTTGCTTAATGGCACCTGCCGAAACGGATTTTTTAAAGCCATGTCTACAGCTTACAAATATACAAAGTCATCTATGATATTTTATTTCAGGTCAGCAGCTAATGAGAAATAAGAGATAGTGCAGAAGAAAACTTTATTATGATTTAAATCTGTCTATAAGATAAATGATTTATTTAATTTATTGTGCTGCATAATGAAGACTATGTCAATCACTACGGAAATTTCTACGTAACATTAATGACAGAAAACTGAGCACTTATGAACCAGACACAAACAGAAATCATTCCTAGAAACGAACTACGTTTCAAAACACAGAATGAAGCCGCATACTTTCAGAATATAATGGATAATGCCAAAGGAAGCACACAAATGATGTAGATGAACTAAATCATTACACAACATTGGAAAACAGATTAGGTTCCACAAACACATCTACTGCTGTACCTTGTAGCTGGATTTAGAGCAATTTTAATTCTTACTTTAAGTGTAGTATTTCATTTGTAGATATGCGCTTGTGCTCAAGTGTCGTTGCGCGGCATATGGTGGCCCTGACCTTTTCTTTCAGGTTTTAGTAGTAATTAAAAACAAGAAATCCTATGGTGACATAAACGAAACATAGAATTGCTGCATAAATAAATGTATAGTAGAATGTTTAGAATGACAAAATGGTTCAAATGGCTCTGAGCACAATGGGACTTAACAGCTGAGGTCATCAGTTCCCTAGAACTTAGAACTACTTAAACCTAACTAACCTAAGGACATCACACACATCCATGCCCGAGGCAGGATTCGAACCCGCCAGCGTAGCGGTCGCGCGGTACCAGACTGAAGCGCCTAGAACCGCTCTGCCACTATGGCCGGCTTAGAATGACAGAAAAACTTTTAAAACAACGAATGAAATCGTATAAATGATGACAGGAATGTCCTAAGGCACCATAAACTGTGATAAGTTCAAATACTGAAGTAACGCGTAGAGAAATGTTGAAACATCCGGCCACAAATTTTCAATGTCGTCATTCCATCATACAACTGGTGGTTTTCCATGTTCGCAAGTGTGAATACATTTCATGTCTTTCGGGATTTCGTAGTCAATTTGCTGCATGCTAAAGAGTCGCTTGCTGTTTGTGGATTTGGGTTGGTGGAATTATTAATCGGTGACTTGCATTGTTCATGTCGGTTGCAGTATTGTAAATTGGTAGTATAGCGCAACCGGCACGCGTGTCAAGATTTTCATTTGTTTTGGATAGGAAAGGAACCATTACAGCGAGCCATGAGAAGTGCTATTAATCGTTTAAAAGGAAAAAAAATCTGCGGAGAGTGTCCGTTGCGTTGAAGAATTCATAGGGTAAAGAGCTAGTCAGGTACCAACGCGTCAAGAGGCTGAGATTTTGCTTACCTAGGTTAGAATGTAGGGTCAAGGTGGCAGTGGCGACTTTTTGTCATTTATTCATCGCTTGGCTGGTTCTTTTGAGGCACATGAACAGCATATCGACGTTAATGATGCGGGCCTGTAATTTAATGGATTACTCCTACAACCTTTCTTGAATATTGGTGTGACCTGTGCAACTTTCCAGTCTTTGGGTACGGATCTTTCGTCAAGCGAACGGTTACAAGAATGCTAAGAGATTTATTTAGCTTTCTACGATCAGTTGCCACAGAATGTGCCAAATATTTACAGGCGTCGTTTAATACTGAAGCGTCAGTTGATTCACACATTTACTAAACTCATCTCTACACAAAGTTCAGAATGATTGCTGAGTCTAATATGTGACTAGCTCATGTGTCCTAACCAGACGATGCTGTCTGCTTGATCAGAGATCAGGAGCTGGGGGTGAGGATTCCTGTGCTCGGCTGTGTGCCCAGTGGCACTGGGAGACTGGACGTCGCCCCGACAGGGCATCCCGCCGGAATGCAACGAGGCATCGTTAACAGAAGTGGTGCCGACGTAAGATAGTCACCAAGTGCTGCTTATTGCCACTGTTACCGGCCAATAGCCTGTTCAATAAGGGAGAAAGCCCGCAATATGACTATCTCATACTAACAATCCTTAAAAAATTAGAACTGGAGTCGCTGACTGGATTACCACATCAGACGCATCGTTGTAAGATTGTTAGAATATGCATTTAGCAGTAATCTTTATTGGGAAAAAGGAATGTAATTTGCATAATGAGTGGGTAGTACACTGGCCGGCACGCAACACTTCAGCTGCTTACAAAACCAGAAATTTATTTCAAATTTGTGACACTTTTATGGCTCTTATCCACTATCTTATGACGGAATATTGTGATACGGTCGCATCTAAGTGTCCAACAATGAAAAAAGAAAGACGATTGTAAACAAATTTAGCAAATGAAGCGAGAGATGCACACTTTAAGGAAATTTTGAGTAACCTCATAGAGGTAATGCATGTCTGTTTTGATGTTATACAGGGCTATTACAAATGATTGAAGCGATTTCATAAATTCACTGTAGCTCCATTCATTGACATATGCTCACGACACACTACAGATACGTAGAAAAACTCATAAAGTTTTGTTCGGCTGAAGCCGCACTTCAGGTTTCTGGCGCCAGAGCGCTCGAGAGCGCAGTGAGACAAAATGGCGACAGGAGCCGAGAAAGCGCATGTTGTGCTTGAAATGCACTCACATCAGTCAGTCATAACAGTGCTACGGCACTTCAGGACGAAGTTCAACAAAGATCCACCAACTGCTAACTCCATTCGGCGATGGTATGCGCAGTTTAAAGCTTCTGGATGCCTCTGTAAGGGGAAATCAACGGATCGGCCTGCAGTGTGCGAAGAAACGGTTGAACGCGTGCGGGCGAGTTTCACGCGTATCCCGCAGAAGTCGACGAATAAAGCAAGCAGGGAGCTAAACGTACCACAGCCGATGGCTTGGAAAGTCTTACGGAAAAGGCTAAAGCAGAAGCCTTACCGTTTACAATTGCTACAAGCCCTGACACCCGATGACAAAGTCAAACGCCTTGATTTTTCGGCGCGGTTGCAACAGCTTATGGAAGAGGATGCGTTCAGTGTGAAAATTGTTTTCAGTGATGAAGTAACATTTTTTCTTGATGGTGAAGTGAACAGACACAATGTGCGAATCTGAGTGGTAGAGAATCCTCACCCATTCGTGCAGCAAATTCGCAATTCACCAAAAGTTAACGAGTTTTGTGCGATCTCACAGTTTAAAGTTTACGGCCCCTTTTTCTTCTGCGACAAAAACGTTACAGGACACGTGTATCTGGACATGCTGGAAAATTGGCTCATACCACAACTGGAGACCGAAAGCGCCGAGTTCATCTTTCAACAGGATCGTGCTTCACCACACTTCCATCATGATGTTCGGCATTTCTTAAACAGGAGATTGGAAAACCGATGGATCGGTCGTGGTGGAGATCATGATCAGCAATTCATGTCATGGCCTCCACGCTCTCCCGACTTAACCCCATGCGATTTCTTTCTGTGGGGTTATGTGAAAGATTCAGTGTTTAAACCTCCTCTACCAAGAAACGTGCCAGAACTGCGAGCTCGCATCAACGATGCTTTCGAACTCATTGATGGGGACATGCTGCGCCGAGTGTGGGAGGAACTTTATTATCGGCTTGATGTCTGCCGAATCACTAAAGGGGCACATATCGAACATTTGTGAATGCCTAAAAAAACTTTTTGTGTTTTTGTATGTGTGTGCAAAGCATTGTGAAAATATCTCAAATAATAAAGTTATTGTAGAGCTGTGAAATCGCTTCAATCATTTGTAATAACCCTGTACAAGTAACACTTTTCTTCACAGACCTCCGCGACGATTGAGGACACATCTGGTCACAATTTCAAAAGCGTGTGTTACCGCCTCTTGCACCAATGACGGCATTGAACCTTCCCGGCATGTTCCTTATTAAGGTGGTAACGTACTGTTGGTAGATTACATCCCATTCTTCCAGGAGACTGTACCGTAGGTTCTATAGTGTCTCTGCAGAGTACTGACGGGCTGCCCAGCCAGTCCCAAACGTGCTCAAAAGGATTCAAATCAGAGCTTCGAGCACGCCAACGCATAACGTGAACACCTGTTTCATTCAAGAACTCTTGCACAGTTCTCGCAACACGTGGGCATGCATTGTCGTGCATTAGTGTAAAATCATCATCAATAAATGGAGCAAAAGGAACAACGTGCTCCAGAAGGATTTCCTCCACATACCGATGTGCGGTAAGGCTCCCAAGCTCCACAAAGAGCAAATCTGTCCATGCAGCTGTATTATGCCTGTTCACACCATCACAGAACCACCCTGAAAAGGAGCCCTGGATTAGAATGTGCGAGGGGAGTACCTTTCCCCTGGCCTTCTCCAGACCCTCTCTCTTCCGTCAGGCCAAATCGTGATTCATCGGTGAACAACACTTGATCCCGTTGTTGTACTGTCCAGCCAAGATGTTGCCATGTGAAACGTTGTCGAGCTGTGCAGTGCTCTCTGGTGGGTTCCGGACCTGCAGCAGGTCTTCTGGACTGAAGGAAGATTGGCTTCTTCAGTCCTTTTCGAACGGTTCTCTCACTAACATCGACCACTCGAACCTGGTGGAGTCGATTTCGTGCTTCAGTAGGGGTGGTATGATGGTTGCGGAGAACTTAAAGTTGTGAGAAGCGGTAAACTCTCTCTCATGTTGCTCTTCTCGGGCCTGTACCTGGCCTCCTTCCAAAGCCTTCAGTTTCCCTGTGCCTTCGTGTAGTACCAGAAATCGTGGAAATTGTAGTCCTCAACACTTCTGCAACCTAATGCATGCTGCGGCAATCTTCCACCAAAGCAACAGCTTCTGCTGATTGTTCAAGGCTTAACGGCATTTTTGCTTCAGAAACTCACTTACGAAAATCATAGAAAGATCCTACAAACACGTGTAACTGAAAGGGGAACAATTCAGGTTACAATAAATAGCCCTACAACAGGGGGAAAACATTATTCGCTCACATTCAGTGATGTGTTCTCCAGGTTGCGTGGGAAACAATTGAAGCTAGTGCAATAAACAATCAACACTACATTGTTTGTTCGCAGAGCACCGCCACTAATGTACTCCATCTAAAAAACGTGGCTGAAGTGCTTCACTTTCATTAAATAGATAATTGCACCATAATTACACATCATTTCTTGAGTGTTGCGTATTTCGTGCCGGTGAGTGTATTTTACTTAGATCCAGATATGCATATCGTCACAACAAGCCATTTTCGAGAATCTGCGAAGTAACAGGGCATATCATTTGTGTACTATTACTACTGTCATTTTAGGCGACGGATGTCGTGGCTTGTCGGCCTCTGTAGCTGAATGATTCTTGCCGGTGTCAAAAAAATGGTTCAAATGGCTGTAACCACTGTGGGACCTAACATCTGAGGTCATCAGTCCGCTAGACTTAGAACTACGTAAACCTAACTTAACCTAAGGACATCACACACATCCATGGGCGAGGCAGGTTTCTAAACAGCCACCGTAGCAGCAGCGCGGTTCCGGACTGAGGCGCCTAGAACCGCTCTGCCACAGCGGCCGGCTTGCCGGTGTAGGCGGCACAAGTCGTGACACAACTCTCCCATGTATCGATATTCATTCTGGAATGTGACCTCGTATCGCTCCGAAATGTGCCCGCTCAAAGCAAAAGATTTTTACACCGCCCTTTTCCGGGCAGTTCCGCGTAAGTGTCTGGCGCAGTTGTTATATCTGTTGCTGCTGCTAGAATGGCATGTTATTAAGATTTAAGTGAGTTTGAACGTGGTGTTACAGTTGGTGCACGAGCGATTGGAGACATCATCTCCAAGTTAGCGATGAAGTGGGGATTTTCCCGTACGACCATTTCATGAGCTTGATTATCAGGAATCGGGTAAAATATCAAATCTCCGCCATCGCTGCGGCCGGAAAAAGATCCCGCAAGAACAGGACCAACGACGATTGAAGAGAATCGTTCAACTTGACAGAAGTGCAACCATTCCGCAAATTGCTGCACATTTCAGTGCTCCGCCATCAACGTCAGCGTGTCAACCATTCAACGAAACATCATCGATATGGGCTTTCGGAGCCGAAGGCCCACTCGTGTACCCTTGCTGACCGCACGACACAAAGCTTTACGCCTCGCCTGCGTCCTTCAACACTGACATTGGACTGTTGATGACTGGAAACATGTTGCCTGGTCTGACGAGTTTCATTTCAGCTACCTCATGAATCCATGGGGACTGTTCAAACTGGTGGAAGCCCTTAATAGTATGGGGAGTGTGCAGTTGGAGTAATATGGGATCCCTGATACGTCTAGATACAACTATGACACATGACACGTAAGTAAGCATCCTGTCTATCACCTGCATCCGCCGGCCGCGGTGGTCTCGCGGTTCTAGGCGCTCAGTCCGGAACCGCGCGACTGCTACGGTCGCAGGTTCGAATCCTGCCTCGGGCATGGATGTGTGTGATGTCCTTCGGTTAGTTAGGTTTAAGTAGTTCTAAGTTCTAGGGGACTGATGACCACAGCTGTTAAGTCCCATAGTGCTCAGAGCCATTTGAACCATTTTTGAACCTGCATCCATTCACGTCCATTGTGCGTTCCGACGGACTTCGGCAATTACAGAAGGACAGTGCGACACCCCATACGATCAGAATTGCTACAGAATGGCTCCAGGAACACTCTTCTGAGTTTGAACACTTCCGCTGGCCACCAGGCTCCCCAGACATGAACATGATTGAGCATATCTGGTATGCCTTGCAACGCGCTGTTTGCAATAGATCTCCACCCCCATCGTACTCTTACGGATTTTGGACAGCCCTGCAGGAACTGGTGGTGTCAGTTCCCTCCAACAATACTTCAGACATTAGTTGAGTCCATGGCACGTCATGTTGCGGTACTTCTGCATGCTTGTGGGGGCACGTGTACCAGTTGCTTTGGAGCTTAAGTGGTATGGTGTGCCATTAGTTACACAACACGATCACCGTTGGTTCACATAGCCGGTAATTCGGAGAGCTACGATCAGTTCCTGATAAATTAGGCGGTTACATGTCTGATGTATTAAGGCCAGTGTCTGTCTTATATTCAAGTTCTCTCATCAATATGTCCCTGAAAATGATAATGTAAGGTCTCGTGTTGTTTATACTGTCCCGACATATATCGATACGGAGGACAACTCATGTACTGGCCAGCACTTTCTCCGGATCTGTCACCCTGCTGAAGACCTCCGTTCATGGGTGAGCCTCACTCACCACTACTCGGCCCTCGCCTCTACCATTGACGAGCCGTGACGTAAAGTTGAAGCGGTATGGAATGACGTCTCATGTTTGTCATCGGAGCTCAGCTGGACTCGATGGGCAGCCGTTGCTGTTGCCAGAGATGGCAGCTCCGTATACTGAATTTCGCACCCTAACATCTCACACCACCGGACACAGGTAACATGCTTTAGTAAGGAGCACACTGATCAACAGGTCCTAGAGGAAGGGCTGGGGAAAACTATTAAACATCGTCTGTTACCAAGTACTATTTAAAACAATTGGTTGACAAACAATAATCTATTTTTCTCAACAATAGTGAGGTACAAAACTCAGGTTAAAACAACCATTTCAGATTTAACTTGAGCTTTCACCGTTAGGAAACTGCATTAAACGTGAAATACCAGAAGCGAAACAGTTTAGATATTCTTTAAAAATTTGTCAAAAATTTAAAAAAATTACAATTAACCACAGCACTAAAAGTCATGTCGATGCACAAGTTAACCTAAAAATTACAATAGAGTAATTCAGCGGCTCCATGTCGGATCAGATCATTAACCCATAAACGACACAATAGTGCCCCCCCCCTCCCCCAACGACAACAAGCTGAGGGAGGGTAGGTAGTGCTCTACATACAGGGTGTTACAAAAAAATACGGCCAAACTTTCAGGAAACATTCCTCACACACAAGTAAAGAAAAGATGTTATGTGGACATGTGTCCGGAAACGCTTAATTTCCATGTTAGAGCTCATTTTAGTTTCGTCAGTATGTACTGTACTTCCTCGATTCACCGCCATGATTTCATACGGGATACTCTATCTCTGCTGCTAGAACATTTGCCTTTACAAGTACGACACAACATGTGGTTCATGTACGATGGAGCTCCTGCACATTTCAGTCGAAGTGTTCGTACGCTTCTCAACATCAGATTCGGTGACCGATGGATTGGTAGAGGCAGACCAATTCCATGGCCTCCACGTTCTCCTGACCTCAACCCTCTTGACTTTCATTTATGGGGGCATTTGAAAGCTCTTGCCTACGCAACCCCGGTACCAAATGTGGAGACTCCTTGTGCTCGTATTGTGGACGGCTGTGATACAATACGCCATTCTCCAGGGCTGCATCACCGCATCAGGGATTCCATGCGACGGAGGGTGGATGCATGTATCCTCGCTAACGGAGGACATTTTGAACATTTCCTGTAACAAAGTGTTTGAAGTCACGCTGGTACGTTCTGCTGCTGTGTGTTTCCATTCCATGATTAATGTGATTTGAAGAAAAGTAATAAAATGAGCTCTAACATGGAAAGTAAGCGTTTCCGGACACATGTCCACATAACATATTTTCTTTCTTTGTGTGTGAGGAATGTTTCCTGAAAGCTCTTAAAGCAGTTAACAGATTAAATTAGGAAAGCTCTTATAAGAAGTAAACAGATTAAATAAAACCGAAGCCCTTAACTCCGGCTCTAAGAGAAATCCAATAACTGCTATTAAGATTATAGCGTCATTGAATGTTAACTCGCCTCAACTTGCCTTGCGATGCTCATTTGAGTTAACAGGTTCGAGCGAGGTACTCACGTAAAGCCAGAATTGGTACCGACCAAGGATAAAATATTATTAGTATTTTAAGAGTAGAAAAATATCACCACAATCTTAATGAATGCGAAAACAGCCTTCAAACTATTATCCACAACCCAAGGTATACAACTGACCTTTTTAGCTTAATGATCAAATCAGAGGCGCTCAGGAACTTCAATTGTCTTCATGGAATTATTTTTAGCCCAGTTTTACATGTAATTTAACACAGCCAAGCATCATTTAAACATCATATAAAATATTCCACTTATTTCTCCTAAAGGATACTGTGGTACCTAAGCGGAAAAAAGTTGCTGACCGCAAGAAACAAGTCAGTACTACTAAATAAAGCGGATCGCTTTTCTTAAAACCAACATGGAGGCAAAATGTGACGTAGAAGCGGGCACAATCACCAACATCACCAAAACAACAGTCTGCACTTAACTGAAAATTAGGTCCCTTAAAATTTTTTTGGAACGTTTACTCTAGATGTAAGCCAGTTGAAACATGTACTTTTGAAATATGATTAAAATTACGTAATTGACAGTAGTCTGAAACACAACTGTTAATACACAAATGGAATGTGAAGGTGTATTTTATCTCGTCGCTTATGCTCTTTGCACTGTACGGAACTTTTCTGACTGCGAGAATGTAAATTTAATTTAGCTGCAAGAATGCGATCTGTCAAGAACTCTAAATCAAACAAAAACTGCATGAATTTATATAACACAAAAACTGAATCTAATGCAATACTATTGATCTGAAATTGGCCCTGGTAATAAAACAAAACTCTATCAATTAGAAAATAGTGGTTCCTGTGCTTAATGAATGCTATCCCTGAAATAATAAAATTTCTCACCTTTATCTGCGCAATGGTGACGCTCTTCGCACTGCTCTCTGTTAGTACTTTAGATTGTGTAGTTAGCAAACAGCTACTGTGCAAGGCTGCTGCTTAGCACACATTTTAATTAAACCGAATATGACTGAGACAACAACTTCTTGAGAAAAATAGTTACTCAAAAATGACATGGATCTGCGAACTGGTATTGACTTGGGGTAAGTAAAAATATGGCTCTAACTTTGAAACTTGTATTTTGACTCTTTGAAAATTAATGAAGCTCACAATTAACACACTCAACTGATTATACACTAACAATTAGCTTTACAAAATCACTGGATGTGAGTGCTATACATTGCGTCAATCATGATTTACGAATACCCGCATTGCATTAGTAAGAAAGCAACTTTCTTTACCTTAATTAATTCCAACCTCTACTGAGTTTCCTTTTACAGTTAATAAGCATCAGAGTACACTGCAAATAAAAAAATCATTACTGCTCGTAGCGAGTAAGTATATGTTCAGCACACATCAGATACAACACGCTTTTAACTTTGATAGACCTCCTTACATCTCTCGGTCTAAAGTTACTCTAACACGTTACCCATAACATCTTAAATCAGCGATCGCTGTTGAGCAGCGATAGTACTGCACAATCGACACTACATTTGAGCATCTCTGGTTCAATATAATATTTTCTTACGAAACTCGAATTAATTTACCCTGTGTATATACCTTTCACAGTTTCCACACGGGAGAGAGTTGAGGACGTGCCACAAACCTTTCAAAATCAAATTAAATGGAAAATGGGGGTGCGCGGCGCAACAAAACAAAATTGAAAAACCAACTGGACGGCCAGCACTGCATGTCCTCGTAGCACGCGATTGTCTTCGTGTCTCAATAGTTTTGTGCGGAAATTTAAGTAGCTAAGTAGATTTCAACGGTAGTATAAATTGCAAGCGGGGAGCATTATATTTGCTTTCTAAAACTCCACCTTTTGCAAAACACATGCTTCTCAAGCGCATCACCCCCCCCCCCCACCACCACCACCACTTAATCTCTCTCTCTATCTGGGAGGGTGAATGCGCTTGAGAAGCATGTGTTTTTAGATAATAGAAGATGTGTAAATACTGTAGAGTGCTATTTTCAAAACACGGACTTGCAGGTGCGTTCTCCATTATGCATACTGCAAACTATCACCACAGCCGTTTAAAGCAGAATTAGCAGTTATCGAAATCACTGCTTCATTTAAAATAGCGAGCAATATTCGTATCACTTCATTTTTTGCAAACACAGACATAATGTCTTATGGGATAACAGCAATCAGTGATTTTATAACGCTACTTAAAATCTGTCTTGATTGCAAATTTTTTTATTATTCATATGCCCGGTTTCGATTCATTCAGAACCACCTTCAGATCTGATATTTCAGTTACAGGAGTAACCCGTCCAAATCCAGCAACTTTCACATGCATGTGACGTAGCATGTGAAAGTTGCTGGATTTGGACGGGTTACTCCTGTAACTGAAATATCAGATCTGGAGATGGTTCTGAATGAACCGAAACCGGTCATATGAATATAAAAAAATTTGCAATCAAGACGGATTTTAAGTAACATTACACTTCATTTTTGTTAGACTGCTGTGGTCAAAACGTGGTGGGAACGACTGTCCGTAGCTACTTAAACACTCTAATGCTCCTCACTAACGGTCATGAATGAACATTACAGACGGTAATACTAGACACACGAATCATTTAAATACCGTCACACTGTAATCAGAGAAAGGCTTACCACCCAGTGAAAGGGAAAAACAGGGGGAACCAACTGCAGATGTTGGTGCTATAAGCAACCACAGAGAGACGCCGTGCGGTGCCCTGCTGAAAGAAAACTTAGATGCAGCTGCATGCGTCCGCAATTTGCATGCTGTTTCCTGCACACGTGCCACTTTCTCTCAAGGAAGAAATGAAAATCCCTTTGAGATAAATTTACGAAGTATAGAAGATACTGAATAGATTGAACTCCTCTGGCTGCAGTTGTAGTCATAGAATCAGAACATTTTACTGCTACATGAGGACATTTTATGCAATGACGTATTCAGAAATTAGAGAAGTAAAGGTAAACAAAGCACCTAAATATCAGACTATTATAAACATTAGCAGAAACAAATAACAGTTACATGAAACGACAATTTGACGGATTGTGTTCGCCTCTGACGTGAAGCCATAAGAAGTTAGTTGAATGACTCTCGACCTTCGAATGTAGTGAGGGAGTAATAATGACTTCACTGTAAAGTGCAAAGTACAGAGAGTGAGGCACAGAGGAATTGCGGTAGAGTAAACAATCATAATTTTAAATTTTACTATAACCAATTAACAGCAACGTTCATATTTTTAACTTGTAGAATTAACTCTTTTATTACGATTTTCACAGGCCTACTACGCATTTGAGAAAAGATATATTCCCATCCCATGGTGTAATGGTAGTGGATTAGTTGCACATGTACTTGAAGTAGTGTTATGGGAAATCATTTTCTCTTACTTAAGATATAATAAGTCGAACTATAATCTTCTCATATATTTTCTGTCGTTGTAAATAATTCATTTTTACTCTATTGGAACAAATGAATGAGCAGAGCGCTCTGCACGAATAGTAAACAAGATCCTTGACTCTGCATTGAATGTAATCTGTGATGCACTTGGTTGTCAGTAAGTTGTGACTTGAGTTTGTCGAAAAGGAGATTTGATATTTGTGAATGTGAGAGAAATTATGTGGAATACATCATTATGAAGATAAAAACTTATTTGTAAATATATGTTATTGATTGTATTGATGGAGAAGACTTTCTGGGGGATTTTTTCAAGGTAACCAATGCATGCACAAGAATGAAATATTTTTTGTCAGAACTATTAAATGAAGGAAATCTTTGTCCCTTAGATAACAATAATATTCATAATTATTGTTAGTTTGATCTCTTTATTTCCATTATGTCACAAGTAGCACAATTAATTTAAATGTTTGTAATGTTTTAATAATGAGAGAATAGTTCAACTGTTAACGTCCCCTTATATTTGAGGTTCTTGACAGTAATCAGAGTTCAATTTTTCAAGAACTCATTTCTGCAAAGCAAAACCCTCCTCCATCATTCATAATAATGTTTTGAATATTTTGTCTTGTATGCATTATGCCTTGCACCACATGAAGCCGCAGGTTGTTTCTGAAAAAAAAATGTAGTGTCTAGATTAAATTTCTTTATCTGCTAATTTTGCTGATTTTATTTTGTTTTCGAGAACGTCAGTACACTAGATACAAAAGAGCAAACTGAACATGAGGTAAGTTACTTTTCTTTCGGGGCTGATATCATTTTGCATTCTTGTGAGCAAAGGGTACACGGTCAAAATTTTCAGGTATTGTGCTTATCAATCCGATTAACTTACAGTGAACAGTGTGAGTAATATTAAACAGTTACTTTCGTGGATATTTCATGTCAAACTTTGCATTTCATGCTACGCAACTTTCATGACATACTTCAATTCTGCGTTTCAGTTGGAGCCTAAATAGTTTTCCCTGAGTACACAATTATTTACTTTTGGCACTTAGTGATATTAGTTTTCATTATTTCAGATTCAGCATTTCACTAAATTGAAAGATTTGTTTCATGACACTGTTCACACGCGCAACACAGGGCCAACCAGGATCAGTATCGCTCAGCAGTTGAATACGATATCTAAAGCACAAGGTTCACGAGGCAAAAGTTTAAAAAAAATAATATCCAGTATTTTGATTTATAGATAATTTTTTACAGAAAACTAACAAAACATGTAATGTTACTAAGGAAAAATACATCTCCACTAAGAAAAAATAGTTCAGAACTTGTATCTTTGCAGATATTGTGCCCAGCCTTTACACTGTCATTATTGCAGTTTAATTTGTATTGGATGAGTACATGCAATTTAGTACTATCTTTCTCCAGGCTGTCAAAACATTTTTAAAATTTCGATTGAACCCAGTAATCTTGATAACTGCTGTTGTTTCGGGTCCCCTAATGCTAAGCGTTAGTTACGTTCACGAAATACATGAAGCCAGTATTTTCACGCCAAACGATCTTCCTTAGAAATCTGTGAGAAATGCTATACCTTGCCGTACTTCGTGGCCTGACAATCCGCAAAATTCATCGTTTAATAACCCTGTTTACTTTAGGCGTTTTCTTGCTCACAAATGAAAGTTGCATTTCGTCCTAAACGGGACTGAGTATTTTTTTTCTGCTGATGAACGGTATTTTAAATGTTCTGGTAGCAGAAATATTTGAATTTCATCTTTCATAAGCTTTAAAGTGCCTTTTAGTATTTGTTCAGTTCATCTCCACGTAACTGTCTGTGTTTACCAAATCGTTGGCATCCGTAACAGTCATGAACAAGACGCATTTTTAAATTTTGTTGCTTTCGCTTTACAAGCAATATCGGGGGGCGCCGGTAAACTAGCATCGCAGTCTATCGTGGCTAAGCGGTCGGCAATATGTGAGGAAAACATCGTTATGACATAGAAAAGTCTAATTAAAATGACAGAAAGTATACGACACTCAAACTCAATAAGAACGCTTCCATTACACGATGACTGAAATTATAGAAGAACACAAAACAAACAGGTTGGTTTAATAAAGTAACATGCTCTCCGCTACAGCTCATGT
This sequence comes from Schistocerca piceifrons, assembly GCF_021461385.2. Lineage (NCBI taxonomy): Eukaryota > Metazoa > Arthropoda > Insecta > Orthoptera > Acrididae > Schistocerca > Schistocerca piceifrons. Next base: position 37,225,592 of record NC_060143.1, read on the forward strand.
AATTTGGAAAAACCGACCAGGGTACCAAGCGACGGAACTGAAATTATAAATGTCGCCTGCCGGAGCTACCTCGGAACCGGTGCAACAACGCTCTCCTGTATATAAACGCTTCTTCCACGATGCCGAAACTTTAGGGTTACTGGTGATGAATACGATGAGCTCTGAATGCTACGAAGTTTTAACAACTCGCTACCCATTTTCATATTAGAGCGAGGTCGCGTCCTGTGGTACATACGCTGTAGGTCTTTGCGTCACACGCGATCTCGCAAAGCGACGTAATTGCATCGATATCGGTTCAGGGATTCCAAACCGGCGGCCCCATTCAATTTTCTGCTCGGCTAAATTAGTGATTAGGGGCAGAAGCCATGCTTTATCCCGCGAGACAAGGTTCAAAAGCCACAACTCCGACACAACTGCTCGCTGCCCTACACATTCCGATTACACTTACGTGACGAATTCCAAGATCCTACCACAGGTCTTCCAACATACACCATTAACAGTGTTCGCTTAACATCCGTCAACTTAAAAAAGCAAAAAAAAAAAAAAAAATCTGGAAGTGAGTTTAAAGCTAGGAATGTCACAATCTAGAGTTTACATGACGCAAATTAAAAAAAAAATACGCGTTCGAATTTTGAAGTTCATGAAGTTCATGTATTCACTTACTGTAAAAGTACCATGCTCCAGATATTGTCTAATGGATACTTCAGAAGAAATTTTATTTAATATGTACTGTAAGTCGTTGGCGACTTGTTTCTTTTATTTCCATATGGCATGTACCTTGTACCTTCCTCAGACAAGAATCATTTGGGATTACTTGTAAGTTTTGTTTTATTCTAGTACTGCGGTTACGTATGGCACAATTTTTCTTATACTACTATCATATGAATTAGTGTGTCCATAAAAAATGCATCTAATGGTAGCATTCTCAGTGTTTTAAACATTGGTTTACACATCTGTCTATCTCTGCCACATGTAATCTTTCTAGTGGTTTTCCTTTGGATTCTGTAGGTCCCCCAGAGCTGCTGGGAAATCCCAGTTTCCATGGAAACAAAACATCACGATTCTTGTGCATATTGTGTACCACCAGTCTCTGCCTACAACTTATTCCTATTTTTCTCAGAATTTCGAACATCTTGCCCCATTTTATATTGTCGAACACTTTTTCAAGTCAAAAAATCCTGTGAACATGTCTTGATGTTTCTTTTGTATTGCTTCCATTATCAACCGAAACGTCAGAACTGCCTCTATGGCGCCTTCACCTTCCCTAAACCCAAACTGATCGTCGTCTAATAGATCCTCAGTTCTCTTTACCACTCTTCCGTACATTATTCTTGCCAGCGACTTGGATGCATGAGCTATTGAGCTGACTGTGAGGTAATTCTTGCACTTGTCGGCTCTTGGAGTCTTCGGAATAGTGTGGATGATGTTTTTCCAAAAGTCTGATGGTCTGTCGCCAGTCTCACACATACTACATAAACGCGAATAGTCATTTTGTTGCCACTTCCGTCAATGGGTCTAGAAATTCTGATGCTACGTCTCCTTCCCTTCAGCCTTACCTGATCTTAAGCAGTCCAAAGTTCTTTTGAATTCTGACTCTTATAATGGACCCCTATCTCTTCACTATCGACGCCTGTTTCTCTCCTCTCAAGTCATCGGACAAGTCCTCCCCCTCACAGAGGCCTTCAACGTATACTTCCCACATACCCTTTTCTCTCCTGTGCATTTAACAGTGGAATTACATTACACTCTTAATATTAGCGTTCTTGCTTTTAGTTTCTCCGAAAGCTGTTTTGACTTATATGTATGCCGAGTCAGTCCTTCTGGCAATCATTTGTTTTTCGATTTCTTCTCATTTTTTATGCAGCCATTTCACCTTAGCTTCTCTGCCCTTCCTAATTGTTTCATTCCCGTGTGACTTATATTTGTGTATTCCTGAATTTCTCTGAATATTTCAACACTTCCTTCTCTCGAAGATCAACTGAAGTAGTATTTCTTTTGTTACCCATGGTTTGTTGGTTTGTTGGTTTCAGGTTCGCTGATGACATTGTAATTCTGTCAGAGATAGCAAAGGACTTGGAAGAGCAGTTGAATGGAATGGACAGTGTCTTGAAAGGAGGATATAAGATGAACATAAACAAAAGCAAAATAAGGATAATGGAATGTAGTCTAATTAAGTCGGGGGATGCTGAGGGAATTAGATTAGGAAATGAGGCACTTAAAGCAGTAAAGGGGTTTTGCTATTTGGGGAGCAAAATAACTGATGATGGTCGAAGTAGAGAGGATATAAAATGTAGGCTGGCAATGGCAAGGAAAGCGTTTCTGAAGAAGAGAAATTTGTTAACATCCAGTATTGATTTAAGTGTCAGGAAGTCATTTCTGAAAGTATTCGTATGGAGTGTAGCCATGTATGGAAGTGAAACATGGACGATAAATAGTTTGGACAAGAAGAGAATAGAAGCTTTCGAAATGTTGTGCTACAGAAGAATGTTGAAGATTAGATGGGTAGATCACATAACTAATGAGGAGGTATTGAATAGAATTGGGGAGAAGAGGAATTTGTCGCACAACTTGACAAGAAGAAGGGACCGGTTGGTAGGACATGTTCTAAGGCATCAAGGGATCACCAATTTAGCATTGGAGGGAAGCGTGGAGGGTAAAAATCGTGGAGGGAGAACAAGAGATGAATACACTAAGCAGATTCAGAAGGATGTAGGTTGCAGTAGGTACTGGGAGACGAAAAAGCTTGCACAGGATAGAGTAGCATGGAGAGCTGCATCAAACCAGTCTCAGGACTGAAGACCACAACAACAACAACACCCATGGTTTCTTCACAGTTACCTTCTTAGTGCTTACGTTTTTCTTTTCAATTCCTGTGATTGACCTTTTTAGAGATGGCCACTCCTCTTCAACCGAACTTTCTACAGAGCTATCCATTATCGCAGTATCTGTAGCCTGAAAGAGCTTCAAGCGTATCAAAAAAATGGTTCAAATGGCTCTGAGCACTATGGGACTCAACTGCTGGGGTCATTAGTCCCCTAGAACTTAGAACTAGTTAAACCTAACTAACCTAAGGACATCACACACATCCACGCCCGAGGCAGGATTCGAACCTTCGACCGTAGCGGTCTCGCGGTTCCAGACTGCAGCGCCAGAACCGCGCGGCCACTTCGGCCGGCTCAAGCGTATCTCTTCATTCCTTAGAAGTTGCGTATCCCACTTCTTTGCGCACTGATTATTCCTGAGTAGTCAGTTTAACTTCAGCCTTGTTTTCATCGTTACTAAATTGTGATCTCAGTGTATATGTGCCCCTTAATATCCAATGTCTGATTTCGCAATCTCTGACTGACTACGATGTGATCTAACTGGAATCTTCCCGTATCCCGTATCATTTCAGTATCTTCATATACTTTATCTCTTCCTATTTTGCTTGCGACCTCAGCATGTACCAGTATGTCTGAACTATGGTTGTCTGAGTTGGTTTGCTGTCGATTCTCATGGGTAGAACTCTATCACTGAACTGTTCACGGTAACTTAATCTCTGCCCTAGCTTCCTATTCATAACGAATGATATTCCCATTATATCGTTCTCTGCTGCTGCTGATATTACCCTATACTCGTCTGAGAAGAAAGTCTTCGTCTCATTTCACTGCACTGGCGCCCACTATATCTCTAGCGAGACTTATCATTTCCCGTTTTAGGTTTCCTAGCTTCGCTGTCAGTTTCAAACTCCCGACATACCACACTCAGAGCTCATAGAATGTTACTCTTTCTCTGATTTTTTTCAGTCCTTTTCTCATGGTCGCCTCCCCCTTGGCAGCCCCCTCTTGGAGATCGGAAGGGGGGCTAGTCCGGAATCTTTTGTCAACGGAGAGGTAATCAGAACACTTATTCAGTTGCACGCCACATGCCGTGTGGATACATACACTCCTGGAAATGGAAAAAAGAACACATTGACACCGGTGTGTCAGACCCACCATACTTGCTCCGGACACTGCGAGAGGGCTGTACAAGCAATGATCACACGCACGGCACAGCGGACACACCAGGAACCGCGGTGTTGGCCGTCGAATGGCGCTAGCTGCGCAGCATTTGTGCACCGCCGCCGTCAGTGTCAGCCAGTTTGCCGTGGCATACGAAGCTCCATCGCAGTCTTTAACACTGGTAGCATGCCGCGACAGCGTGGACCTGAACCGTATGTGCAGTTGACGGACTTTGAGCGAGGGCGTATAGTGGGTATGCGGGAGGCCGGGTGGACGTACCGCCGAATTGCTCAACACGTGGGGCGTGAGGTCTCCACAGTACATCGATGTTGTCGCCAGTGGTCGGCGGAAGGTGCACGTGCCCGTCGACCTGGGACCGGACCGCAGCGACGCACGGATGCACGCCAAGACCGTAGGATCCTACGCAGTGCCGTAGGGGACCGCACCGCCACTTCCCAGCAAATTAGGGACACTGTTGCTCCTGGGGTATCGGCGAGGACCATTCGCAACCGTCTCCATGAAGCTGGGCTACGGTCCCGCACACCGTTAGGCCGTCTTCCGCTCGCGCCCCAACATCGTGCAGCCCGCCTCCAGTGGTGTCGCGACAGGCGTGAATGGAGGGACGAATGGAGACGTGTCGTCTTCAGCGATGAGAGTCGCTTCTGCCTTGGTGCCAATGATGGTCGTATGCGTGTTTGGCGCCGTGCAGGTGAGCGCCACAATCAGGACTGCATACGACCGAGGCACACAGGGCCAACACCCGGCATCATGGTGTGGGGAGCGATCTCCTACACTGGCCGTACACCACTGGTGATCGTCGAGGGGACACTGAATAGTGCACGGTACATCCAAACCGTCATCGAACCCATCGTTCTACCATTCCTAGACCGGCAAGGGAACTTGCTGTTCCAACAGGACCATGCACGTCCGCATGTATCCCGTGCCACCCGACGTGCTCTAGAAGGTGTAAGTCAACTACCCTGGCCAGCAAGATCTCCGGATCTGTCCCCCATTGAGCATGTTTGGGACTGGATGAAGCGTCGTCTCACGCGGTCTGCACGTCCAGCACGAACGCTGGTCCAACTGAGGCGCCAGGTGGAAATGGCATGGCAAGCCGTTCCACAGGACTACATCCAGCATCTCTACGATCGTCTCCATGGGAGAATAGCAGCCTGCATTGCTGCGAAAGGTGGATATACACTTTACTAGTGCCGACATTGTGCATGCTCTGTTGCCTGTGTCTATGTGCCTGTGGTTCTGTCAGTGTGATCATGTAATGTATCTGACCCCAGGAATGTGTCAATAAAGTTTCTCCTTCCTGGGACAATGAATTCACGGTGTTTTTATTTCAATTTCCAGGAGTGTATTTTGTGTGTTTTTAATACGGTGATTTCCATTGCGTCCTCATGTCGCTTTTAGAGGCTTTTAGTGGCAGTTTCCCATCCCAAGGGCAAGAGAGTGCCCTGAAACTCTGTCCGCTCCTCCGCCCTCTTTGAGAAGGCCGTCAGCAGATCGAGAGTGACCTGCCGGCAGTCTCCGGCAGTCATTACTGATGATTTAAAAAAAAATTTAAGTAGCGAGGAGGTTCTAAGAAAGGAGGAGGATAATTTGGCTGCTAATAAAAGACACTACTCCTAGACGAGGGGTGCAAGCCAAAGAAAAGGCTGTCTAGACTTCAGACATCGACTGTCTACTTTCCACATCGTGTCTATCATTTCTTATCTCTGTCAGGCAGGAGCAGCACAGATCGCGCGGTGATACCCCATCACCTGCGGTGGGTATGTTTTTGGCTCCAACCAATTTGCGCGCGGAAATGAGTCCTTCGAGCCTGAGTAAGCTTACCGACCGGGTAGGAAACAAGAGCACTGTGTGTAGTTGGGCACCGAAGTGCAATAATTGTGCTTTTTATTAGTTTCGTATTTGCTGAGAGAAAATTCTGTACTTCGACTGTGACCGTATCAAATTTGAAAGGAATGGCTAACTCAAGTGGAAATGTGAAAGCGTGTGAATGGTGCTATGGTGTTCAAATGGTTCAAATGGCTCTGAGCACTATGGGACTCAACTGCTGTGGTCATAAGTCCCCTAGAACTTAGAACTACTTAAACCTAACTAACCTAAGGACATCACACACATCCATGCCCGAGGCAGGATTCGAACCTGCGACCGTAGCGGTCGTGCGGTTCCAGACTGAAGCGCCTTTAACCGCGCGGCCACTCCGGCCGGCTTGCTATGGTGTGAAAGAACTTTAGGCATGATATAGAAATTTTATTCGAACGTAGAGCATGATACATTTCACTGTTTCATTACAAATTGTTTCACTGTTTTTCATTTCAAGGAAGTTTCTTCATATTTTATTTTTATTCATAATGACAAATAACAGGACTGTAATTCTAACAGGATCGTGCTTTTAAGCTTAAGCTAAAAGAAGAAACTGGCCGATTGTCTGTGCCGTATGGAGGTCCATGGGGTAAGCACATCACTCTCGCGACCGTTGACAGCTTTGCAGACGTTGGAGCCGATACTTGACATTCATTTAGATCTTCAGTTGACATCAAGAGGTTGTGTTGAGCCCGTTCAGGTCCTGCCATAATGCATAATACCTGACTGCATCGGGAGTTGAACCAGTGTTCTTCACATCAAAACCATCTATGCTGACCACGCTGCTACAGAGGCGGGCTTTAGGTACACGGCCAGAATCTTTATTGCTGTAACACGTCTATCTTGGGAGTAAACATGCACAGCAATGTTGTGAAATTTAAAATCCGATGCCAAACAAATATGATAATACACAACTCGGAAACAACTTTTAATAGCAAATACCAGGTGGGCGGCTTATGACTGGCAAGTGACAAAACTGGAGAGCTGAATCGGATCAGAATTGTAGTTGATGACCAAAACATCAACCATGTCCTAGAAGAATGCATCCTATTTTAAAAATCTTGTGCGTTTCATTTCGATAATACGAGGAAGTATATTTCTAGAAATCGTCTTATTATCATGCAACCCCACTGTGAACTCTGTTTTCAAATACGGGATGAGTTGGTTGAAGTTTGTAAGCAGCTAGAAATCTTCCCGACTACTGTCAAACGATTGGCAGCTGCTGCAATTCAGTGTATTGGAAGAGCTCTCGAGAGCTGTGTACCTGTCATACCAGTACCAGAGGTACCTCAGGTACTATCCTATCCTGTGGATCTTGTCTCCCCTGCAGAAAGTACAGCATCTGTGCACTTGAGCGCTGATAGAAAGCACCGAAGCTGAAATCGTTATAGGTACAGAAAGCTGGCTGAAGCCAGAGATAAATTCTGCCGAAATTTTTACAAAGGTACAGACGGTGTTTAGAAAGGATAGATTGCATGCAACCGGTGGTGGAGTGTTCGTCGCTGTTAGTAGTAGTTTATCCTGTAGTGAAGTAGAAGTGGATAGTTCCTGGGAATTATTATGGGTGGAGGTTACACTCAACAACCGAGCTAGGTTAATAGTTGGCTCCTTTTACCGACCTCCCGCCGACTCAGCAGCATTAGTGGCAGAACAACTGAGAGAAAATTTGGAATACATTTCACATAAATTTTCTCAGCATGCTATAGTCTTAGGTGGAGATTTCAATTTACCAGATATAGACTGGGACACTCAGATGTTTAGGACGGGTGGTAGGGACAGAGCATCGAGTGACATTATACTGAGTGCACTATCCGAAAATTACCTCGAGCAATTAAACAGAGAACCGACTCGTGGAGATAACATCTTGGACCTACTGATAACAAACGGACCCGAACTTTTCGACTCTGTATGTACAGAACAGGGAATCAGTGATCATAAGGCCGTTGCAGCATCCCTGAATATGGAAGTTAGTAGGAATATAAAAAAAGGGAGGAAGGTTTATCTGTTTAGCAAGAGTAATAGAAGGCAGATTTCAGACTACCTAACAGATCAAAACGAAAATTTCTGTTCCGACACTGACAATGTTGAGTGTTTACGGAAAAAGTCCAAGGCAATCGTAAAAGGCGTTTTAGACAGGTACGTGCCGAGTAAAACTGTGAGGGACGGGAAAAACCCACCGTGGTACAACAACAAAGTTAGGAAACTACTGCGAAAGCAAAGAGAGCTTCACTCCAAGTTTAAACGCAGCCAAAACCTCTCAGACAAACAGAAGCTAAACGATGTCAAAGTTAGCGTAAGGAGGGCTATGCGTGAAGCGTTCAGTGAATTCGAAAGTAAAATTCTATGTACCAACTTGACAGAAAATCCTAGGAAGTTAAATCCGTAAGTGGCTCGAAACAGCATATCCAGACACTCCGGGATGATGATGGCATTGAAACAGGGGATGACACGCGTAAAGCTGAAATACTAAACACCTTTTTCCAAAGCTGTTTCACAGAGGAAGACCGCACTGCAGTTCCTTCTCTAAATCCTCGCACAAATGAAAAAATGGCTGACATCGAAATAAGTGTCCAAGGAATAGAAAAGCAACTGGAATCACTCAACAGAGGAAAGTCCACTGGACCTGACGGGATACCAATTCCATTCTACACAGAGTACGCGAAAGAACTTGCCCCCCTTCTAACAGCCGTGTACCGCAAGTCTCTAGAGGAGCGGAAGGTTCCAAATGATTGGAAAAGAGCACAGGTAGTCCCAGTCTTCAAGAAGGGTCGTCGAGCAGATGCGCAAAACTATAGACCTACATCTCTGACGTCGATCTGTTGTACAATTTTAGAACATGTTTTTTGCTCGAGTATCATGTCGTTTTTGGAAACCCAGAAACTACTATGTAGGAATCAACATGGATTCCGGAAACAGCGATCGTGTGAGACCCAACTCGCTTTATTTGTTCATGAGACCCAGAAAATATTAGATACAGGCTCCCAGGTAGATGCTATTTTTCTTGACTTCCGGAAGGCGTTCGATACAGTTCCGCACTGTCGCCTGATAAACAAAGTAAGAGCCCACGGAATATCAGACCAGCTGTGTGGCTGGATTGAAGAGTTTTTAGCAAACAGAACACAGCATGTTGTTATCAATGGAGAGACGTCTACAGACATTAAAGTAACCTCTGGCGTGCCACAGGGGAGTGTTATGGGACCATTGCTTTTCACAATATATATAAATGACCTAGTAGATAGTGTCGGAAGTCCCATGCGGCGTTTCGCGGATGATGCTGTAGTATACAGAGAAGTTGCAGCATTAAAAAATTGTAGCGAAATGCAGGAAGATCTGCAACGGATAGGCACTTGGTGCAGGGAGTGGCAACTGACCCTTAACATAGACAAATGTAATGTATTGCGAATACATAGAAAGAAGAATCCTTTATTGTATGATTATATGATAGCGGAACAAACACTGGTAGCAGTTACTTCTGTAAAATATCTGGGAGTATGTGTGCGGAACGATTTGAAGTGGAATGATCATATTACATTAAGGCGAGTGTCATGTTGAGATTCATTGGGAGAGTCCTTAGAAAATGTGTCCATCAACAAAGAAGGTGGGTTACAAAACACTCGTTCGACCTATACTTGAGTATTGCTCATCAGTGTGGGAGCCGTACCAGGTCGGGTTGACAGAGGAGATAGAGAAGATCCAAAGAAGAGCGTCGCATTTCGTCACAGGGTTATTTGGTAAGCGTGATAGCATTACGGATGATGTTTAGAAAACTCAAGTGGCAGACTCTGCAAGAGAGGCGCTCTGCATCACGGTGTAGCTTGCTGTCCAGGTTTCGAGAGGGTGCGTTTCTGGATGAGGTATCGAATATATTGCTTCCCCGTACTTATACCTCCCGAGGAGATCACGAATGTAAAATTAGAGAGATTAGAGCGCGCACGGAGGCTTTCAGACAGTCGTTCTTCCCGCGAACCATACCCGAGTGGAACAGGAAAGGGAGGTAATGACGTGGCACGTAAAGTGCCCTCCGCCACACACCGTTGGGTGGCTTGCGTAGTATAAATGAAGATGTAGATGTAGACTGCGTGTGGCGTACAGTGGTAGATCTGGGTGTCCTGTAAAGGGTGGCTGAGGACCAGGGAGGTCTGAGTGTGTTTTACCGACCCTCTAGCCAACAAGTCTGAGGTGCTTTCACTGGAACTAATACTGAGCCATTGTGACTCACTTCACCTGTTTTGGGGAGACCTGTTTTGTTCGGTGTCAAGAGCAGGCAAACGTTAAAGTGTACGGCTCTGTTAATCATCGGCAGTTGAAACATATGGAAAATAGTAAAATAGCAGCAAGGGACAGGAAAGGACCCCAGGTGAACTCGGTGTGTATGCTTGGGGGCCTCATTCAACAATTTGAAGAGGATATTCCAACAGCCATTGAGGGAGCAGGGTGCAACAAACTGCAGATTGAGGCGCATGTTGCAACAAATGATGCCTGTCGTTTGGGATCCGAGGTCGTACTTGGGTTATTCCACCGACTGGCAAAGAAGGTCGAGAAGACCAACCATGGGCATAGAGTTTCAACGAAGTTCACAATTTGTAGCATGCCCCAGAACTGATGGTGACCCTTTGGTTCATAGTCGAGTGGAAGGACTGAGTCAGACACTTCGACGGTCTTGGACTCGCGCCATAGTGTTGAGAACTGTAGGATCCCCCTGAGTTAGTCAGGCTACCACTCAGGTAGCCGACTGTGTGTGGGGTGCACACAATGGTTTTTAGATTAGGCGACTCTCCATCCAATCTAGATAACGATAGCTGTAGGAAACCGAGAAGAATCAGTGTAAGATCCAAAGAAATGCCAACCATAGGTGAGAGTATGAAAACCCCAATGGTTAACTGCGAAAGCATTCGCAAGAAAGTGCCAGAGTTTCAAGCGCTTCTGAAAAGCAGTGAATTTCACATAATACTACGTAAAGAAAGATGGTTGAAAACTGAAATTGATAGCAGTGAGATTTGGGGAAAATTTAAGTGTTCATCGAACGGATGCTCAGCGACCTTTCCGCAGTGGTAACATCGGTTCCCGTCAGATCACCGAAGATAAGCGCTGTCGGGCTGGGCCAGCACTTGGATGGGTGAACATCCGGTCTGCCGAGCGATGTTAGCAAGCGCGGTGCACTCAGCCCTTCTGAGGCATACTGAGAAGCTACCTGATTGAGAAGTAGCGGGTCCGGTTTCGTAAACTGCCATACGGCCGGGAGAGCGATGTGCTGACCACATGCCCCTCCATATCCGCATCCATTGACGGCTATGGGCTGAGGGTGACACGCCGGCCGGTCAGTTACGTTGGGTCCTCCAAGGCCTGTTCGGAGTTACATCGAAAGGATAGGCAAATGGGAAATGGAGATGGCATATTTGTCACAGTAGACAAGAAACTCAAATCCACCGAGATAGAAACTGAAGCTGCATGTGAGGTTGTTTGGGCAAGACTCAGTATAAAATGATAATTGGATCTTTTAATCGCTGCCAGACTCATCTCCTGATGTAACTGAAAACTTTAGAGAATACCTCGCTTCACTTGTGTGTACGTTCCCGAATCATACTGTAATCATTGGTGGAGACTTTAATCATCCAACAATTAATAGGAAAAATTACAATTTTGTTAGTGGTGGGCTTGAAGACATCCTGTGAAGCATTACTAAATGCCTTCTCTGAAATCTAACTAACCAGATAGTTGGGAACCCTACACATGATGAAAATATATTAAGTCTAATGGCAACAAGTAGACCTGACCTCTTTGAGGATGTCCATTTCGAAACTGGTGTCAGAAAGCATAACACGCTTATGGCAACAATGATTACCAAAGTACAAGGTACAACTAAAACAGGGAGAAAGCTATATGGGTTCAGTAAACTATATAAAATATCAGTAGCGTGATATCTCAACGACGAACTTAAAAGTTTCAGTACAGGTGAGGAGCATGTAGAGGAACTACGACTCAAGTTGAAAAGAATGGTTGACCATGCACTGGATAGATATGCACCCAGGAGAACAGTTCATAATGAGAGGGAACCTCCATGGTCTCCCACGCCCGGGTTCCCGGGTTCGATTCCCGGCGGGGCCAGGGATTTTCTCTGCCTCGTGATGGCTGGGTGTTGTGTGCTGTCCTTAGGTTAGTTAGGTTTAAGTAGTTCTAAGTTCTAGGGGACTGATGACCATAGCTGTTAAGTCCCATAGTGCTCAGAGCCATTTGAACCATTTTAGCCTCCATGGTATACAGTCACTGTAAAGAAACTTCTGAAGAAACAGAGATTACTGCATAATAGGTGTAAAACAAAGAGTAGGGCTGTAGGTAGATGCTGAGTGAAATGCGTTTGGCTGTCGAGAGAGCAATGCGTGATGCTTTCAATGACTACCGTAGCGCAATATTGTCAAATGATATTTCGCAAACCCAAGCAAATGCTGGTCGAAAGTTAGTGCCCAGTCTCTAGAGAAAGGAACTAAAACCGAGGTAACGAAGGAAAAGCTGAAATTCTTAACTCCAATATCAAATCTTCTTCTTCTTATTTCGCTTACGCCATAGTCCCGCTGCGATCGCAGGGTCGGCGTGGTTACAACGGATTTGGCAGAGTTAGTGTTAGGGATAGCCGGATGCCCCTCCTGCCACCACCCTGTACCCCCCAGGACGGAATCAGTGTACCACAACTGTCTGCGTCCAGTGTAAATCGTGAAATAGTGCGGCCGTGTGTCACATCTTAACTCCAATATCAAATGTCCCTTTACAAAGAAAAACCCAGGAGAACTGCCCCAATTTAATGCTAGAACCATTGAAAAGATGAATGAAATAAATTTTAATGTCAGTGGTGTTGAGAAATAGCTGAAATAGTTAAAATTGAACGAAGCTCCAGGTCCCGTTGGAATCCCTCTCACACTTAATTTGCGTCTGAGTTAACCCTTTTAATTATACCCAGTTCGTGGAAAAGAGCACAGGTCACACCCGTCTACAAGTGATCCATAAAACTACCGTCCAACGTCCTTGACCTCGATTTGCTGCAGTATCTTAGAACATATTCTGAGCTCAATCATAATGAAGTGCATTGAACAGAATAACCTCCTCCTTTCCAATCAGCACCGATTGCGGAAACATCGATGGCGTGAAACCCAACCCACATTTTTTTAACATGACATACTGGAAAGTTTAGATCAAGACACAGTCAGGCAGATGCAGTATTTCTTGATTTCTGAAAACATTTGACGCTTAGTGTCAAAAGTACGATCATATGGACTATCAAGGGAAATTTGTGACTGGACTGAAGACTTTTCGGTAAGCAGAACGCAGCGTGTTGTCTTGGATGGAAAAAATTTGGAAATTTGTAGTAAGGTCTTATGGGACCAAACTGCTGAGGTCATCGGTCCCTACACACTATTTAATCTAATTTAAACTAACTTACACTAAGGACGAAACACACACACACACACACTCAGACACAATCATGCTCGAGAGAGGACTCGCACCTCCAACAGGACGAGCCGCTCGGACCGTGACAACACGCCTTTGACCGCGCGGCTACACCCCGCGGCTCTTGAATGGAGAGTCATCATCAGATTTAGAAGTAACTTCTGGTGTGCCCCAGGGAAGTGTGTTGGGATCCATGCTGTTCATGTTGCATATTAATGACCTTGCAGACAATATTAATAGTAATCAAAATATCCACGGGTGTGCTGCCGGTCTATAGTGTCCAACGGGCACAATATTTCGGCGATCATACATGTCGCCATCATCAGGTGAACTGACGGACTGAGCTCCTGTGAACGTGCCGGCACGGAGATCCGTACGCTATGGCTGCTCAGAGGGAACTGGGTTCGGTCGCGGCGACGGCCGATTTAAATACCCTCCGCCCGCGGCGCGCTCCCTCCGCCGTCCGCGCCCCGCGCCACGGTCGCGCGGTGGAACAGATTGCGACGGCGTCTGAGATGACGTCGGTGTGATGGCTCTGTCCGCCGTGGTCGTCACAACTATACGTTTGCTCGATTTACTCTTGATTAACCCAATCGCTGGTTCCCAAGCCTTGCTAAGATTATAGCCACAGTCACGGTTTATGAGGTCGTCATTGGTGCGAATTTCGATGGCCTCTCTAACAACGCTGTCCCAGCATCTCGACGTCTGTACCAGAATCCTCGTGCGGTCATACTCCATGGCGTGATTTTCCGACAAGCAATGTTCAGCGACCGCCGACTTGCTCGGATACATCAGTCGTGTGTGCCTCTGGTGTTCACGGCATCGATCCTCGACGGTACGCATCGTCTGACCAATATACGACTTGCCACATTGACACGGAATCTGGTACACGCCGGCCTTCCTCAAACCGAGGTCATCTTTGGCGCTCCCCACCAGTGCACGAGTTTTATTTGGAGGACAAAACACAGTTCCGACCCGGTGTTTCTTCAGAATGCGGGCGATTTCCCCCGAGAGTGCGCCTGTGTGTGGAATAAATGCAGTGCCTACCTCCTCCCTCGTGACTTCATCCATCTCAACAGGTTGTGCTGCAGTGGTTGGGCGGAGAGCACGTTGAATCTGCCACTCTGAGTACCCATTTTTTCTAAATACAGTTCTCAGATGTTCCAATTCCTGGGGTAGATTCTCTGCGTCAGAGATAGTGCGCGCCCTATGTACTAGAGTTTTAAGTACCCCATTCCTCTGTGAAGGGTGGTGGCAGCTGTCTGCGTGCAAATACAGATCAGTGTGCGTTGTCTTCCGATACACCCCATGACCTAGGGCGCCGTCAGCCCTTCTCTTGACCAAGACGTCAAGGAAAGGTAATTTACCCTCCGTTTCAGTCTCCATAGTGAATTTGATGTTGGGGAGTATGGAGGGTATTTAAATCGGCCGCCGCCGCGACCGAACCCAGTTCCCTCTGCGTACGGATCTCCGTGCCGGCACGTTCACAGGAGCTCAGTCCGTCAGTTCACTTGATGATGGCGACATGTATGATCGCCGAAATATTGTGCCCGTTGGACACTATAGACCGGCAGCACACCCGTGGATATTTTGATTATCAAATACGCCGGGAGAAACTCAAGAATCACAATATTAATAGTAGCCTCAGATGATGCATTTATCTACAATGAAGTACTGTCTGAAAGAAGCTGCACAAATATTCAGCCAGATCTTGATCAGACAACTAACTTTAAATGTTCAGAAATGTAAAATTATGTGCTTCAGAAACGAAAACGACCTAGTATCCTAGGACTATAATATCAATAAATCACTGTCGGACTCGTCCAACTCAGCAAAATACATGGGTGTAACACTTTGTAGGGACTGAAATGGAATGATCACATAGGTTCAGTTGTGGGTAAAGCATACGGTAGACTTAGGTATATTGGTAGAATACTGGGGAAGTGCAATCAGTCAACAAAGGAGATTGCTTACAATTCACTGCAACCGGTTCTAGAATACTGCTCAGTTGTGTGGGACCCGTACCAAATAGGACTAACAGGAGATATTGATTGTATGAAGAGAAAGGTAAACGAATGGTCACAGGTTTATTTGATCCGTGGGAGAGAGTCACAGAGATACTAAAGGAACTGAACTGGCAGACTCTTGAAGAAATACGTGAACTATTCCGACGAAGTTTATTAACATAGTTTGAAAAACCGGCTTTACATGAACTCTAGGAATATACTACATCTTCCTATGTATTACTCACATAGGGATCGTGAGGATAAGATTAGAATAATTACAGCTCGCACAGCAGCTTTCAAACAATCATTCTTCCTGCGCTACATAGGTGAAAGGGACGGGAGAAAATCCTAATAAATGGTACACTGGAAGGTACTTCACGATGGTTTGCAGAGTATATAAGTAGATTATCATGCACCACTTAACAGCAGATTGGAGGCTGTATCGAAAGCTTTGCACGTTCGACTACATTTCTAAGATGTCCCACTCAGGGTAGTTGACTGCAGTGTTTAACACCGAGACGGGAAAGTATGAGAAAGTTGCAAGGCGAAGTTACTCGTGGGTGACGAAATGTCACAACTTTCCTAAACCTCGAAGTAAATATCGTAATTATCTAAAATGTCAAGTGCTTATTAAAAATACTTATTATTTTATGGGTCAGTTGTTACTTTCATTTTATGTGCTAGTAACAACGCACTAAAACGATGTCCACGAGCGTAAATACCTCCGTTATTGCCAGAAGTTAATAACACGGGTACCCCCGCGTCGCTTGCAGAAACAGACTTCTGGACTCGGCTGAAGGTCGTTGTGGTTGTATCGTTCGGAGTTCGAAAATTTAGACTCGGGTTCACGCTAGGAGTGTGTAACCTCCCCGCAGAAATTTTGTTAAATAAAAATGGAAACGGAGCCAAATATAACCTCCCAACAAAATAATGTTTAATAAAAAATATGAAATGGAGCCAAGCTTAAACTCCCCACACAAAAATTAATGAATGAAAATTGTCCATGAACCACACAATAATATTAATTGAATAATGAACCATGAACGAAATGTAACCTCCTAACAGAAATAATAATATCTGGTAAATTTTATAAGGACAGCAGCGCTGACCTTCGGCCATGTATTCTGAATAACAAAAGCAAAATTCTTACCTCAATAAAAACTGCAACTATATCTGCTCTTGTTTATCGACACAGCTTCGTGCAATGCTGGCGTATATATATATATTTTGATTCTTGGAAGGAATGCATAGGAAATATTCTTTAAATTGAAATGAATGCTTTTTCTTCAAAAGAGTGGAAAAATTCTTTAAATTGAAATGAATGCTTTTCTTTAAAAGAGTTACTTTATAAAAAAAATTATTATTGGGGTATTTTTTCTGAACAAATTAATTTACAATTAACATACATTATTAGATATGCGAAAGGCTGCTTCTTTACCTTCTACAACAATACTCATCCTCCAGAGTCCTGACCAGAGTCGCGAGCAGAGCACACAGCCGACGCATGCCGACTCCCGCAGACTACTACTGTCCACTCGCTACTGTATCCGACTGACTACTACTGCAGACTCGCGCAGACTAGCCCAGACTGACTTCTACTGTCGACTCGCGCAGACTAGCACAGACACGCGACAAGCCACAACTAACAATAAACTACTCTCTGGTCAGAGATTCTGTCATGCCTCGCCCATCGCCGGCGAAGCATACACCTTACAAGTGTTACGCAGTAGGGTCATCGTTACTACTGCTCGTATACCGCAAGTATCAGTGTCCCATCGAGGACGAATAAAAGTGAAATCAGTCTGTTCTTTCGGCTACTTTGATTGACAATAAGAATTTCCAACAACGCTGGTTTTATTCACTTGTAATGAAATGAATCTATATATGTAGTGGGGTCCTGTTGTTGTCCCTCACGAAATTACCTGTCTCTAAAGAAAGATTGCTGTAATGTGTCATGATAAGCCAGCCCGGTTAGCCGCGTGGTCTAACTCGCTGCTTCCCGAGCGGGAAGGCGTGCCGGTCCCCGGCACGAATCCTCCCGGCGGATTAATGTCGAGATCCGAGTGCCGGCCAGCCTGTGAACGATTTTTAAGGCGGTTTTCCATCTGCCTCGGAGAATGCGGGCTGGTTCCCCTTGTTCCGCCTCAGTTATACTATGTCGGCGATTGTTGTGCATACACTGTCTCCGCGTATGCGTACACCATAATCACTCTACCGCACAAACATTTGGGGTTACACTCCTCTGGTATGAGACGTTCCTGGCGGCGATTGGGGGTGGGGGGGTGGGGCGAATCGCATGAAGTTAATAAGAATATCATAGAAGAAAAAGAAAACATTAAGAAGAAAATTTGGCGCCGGTGAGACCTGACAAGGACGACCGTAGACAATAGAAACGAGAAACTGTATAAGAAAGTGAAGGAGTACGTTGGTACCACAAGAAACTGCTGATTTAGACACTTTTCATTAGTAGCACAAGAGTGAAAAAGACAGTAAAGGAATTCAAGTAATGGCTGAACTAACGGGAGACATATCTTTCAGAAATCATATAAAATTTCCAATGCAAGAGAAAAACGGAGGACAGACGAAATGGGAAGCAAAGAAAAGGGAAAATAAGAGAAAAAATTGCTTTATTCTGAAGTCTTCCTTAACTTTCTTCATGTGACTACTGTTGTGACTTGGCAAGACAGCCAAGTCACTATGAGGTGAAGCCGAAAGGCACGCGTTAAGCTCACGCAGGATGGCGTGAGGTCTGGAAAATGACAAGGTCTTTATAGTAGCAAAAATAGTACGTAGCTTCTGGAATACTTAACTTTAATCCATAATTGGTGAACATCGGTCTGACGGTACATGCATCACAAGATAAATAGCAATTGATAATGGCACCTTGCTAGGTCGTAGCAAATGACGTAGCTGAAAGCTATGCTAACTATCGTCTCGGCAAATGAGAGCGTAATTTGTCAGTGAACCATCGCTAACAAAGTCGGCTGTACAACTGGGGCGAGTGCTAGGAAGTCTCCCTAGACCTGCCGTGTGGCGGCGCTCGGTCTGCAATCACTGATAGTGGCGACACGCGGGTCCGACGTATACTACCGGACCGCGGCCGATTTAAAGGCTACCACCTAGCAAGTGTGGTGTCTGGCGGTGACACCACAACTACAGTTTCATTACCATCATCAGGCAATACTACCATCAAAAATAGCACATCGCGTAACAATAGTACCTCTGGCAGCAAGGGGTAAGATCCTGCCTATATTTTAAGATTGCACTTTTCTTGGATACTTTTTACCGGGTGCTTATAATTAAATTTTCCTTATTTGGCAAGTTATACCACGGAAACTAATTATCGACCAGTAGCAAAGTTGGTGGCATTAATGTCCAGAGTATGGGGTGCACGAATTTCCATGAATCACAGCGCCACAGTACACTACTGACTATGGTCACCAGGTGGCGTAATGAGTCATAGTGATTCATAGTCTCACACGACTGACCAATCGCAATGCACTTGACGTGTGAGCATGTGCTTGGACTAAAGGAGCAGGACATTATTGGTGAAGCTCTATTATCAAAACAACAGTAATGCTGCAGCTACACTTCGACAATATGGTCGGCTGAAAGGATTTCGGAAGGGTGCCCTTTATCCATTTCCTGTGCGGAGCATGACGAACATGTTCGAATCAACTGGGAACCTCCCCATCGCACCCCCCCTCAGATTTAGTTATAAGTTGGCACAGTGGATAGGCCTTGAAAAACTGAAAACAGATCAATTGAGAAAACAGGAAGAAGTTGTGTGGAACTGTGAAAAAATGAGCAAAATATACAAACTGAATGTTCATGGGAAGATAGGCAACGTCAAGGACAATAACAACGCAGGAGCGCCGTTGTCTCGTGGTAACGTGAGCAGCTGCGGAACGAAAGGTCCTTGGTTTAAATCTTCCATCGAGTGAAAAGTTTAATTTTTTATTTTCAGTTTATGTGACAAACTCTTATGTTTTCATCACTTTTTTGGGAGTGATTATCACATCCACAAGAAAACCTAAATCGGGCAAGGTAGAAGAATCTTTTTACCCATTCGCCAAGTGTAGAAGTTAGGTGGGTCGACAACATATTCCTGTCATGTGACGCACATGCCGTCACCAGTGTCGTATAGAATATGTGTTTTCCTGTGGAGGAATCGGTTAACCTATGACCTTGCGACCAAATGTTTGCGGTTCCAATTGGAGAGGCACGTCCTTTCGTCTACTAATCGCACGGTTTTGCAAAGCGGTCGCAAAACACAGACATTAAACTTATTACAGTGAACAAAGACGTCAATGAACGAACGGACAGATAATAACTACGCAAAAATAAATAAAATCAAATTTTCATTTGAGGGAAGCTTTGAACGAAGGACCTCTCGTTCAGCAGCTGCTCACGCTACCACGAGACCACGACGCTCCTGTGCTCGTTTTGTCCATGATGTTGCCTATGCGGCCCGTGGACTACTCAGTTTGTATGTTTTGCTTGTTTTTTGACAGTTCCACGCAACTTCTTCCTGTTTTCTCGATTGATCTGTGTTCAGTTTATCAAGGCCTATCCACTGTGCCAACTTATATCTAAATCTGAGGGGGGTGCGGTGGGGAGGTTCCCTTGTGAGTGTCGCACCGGGAAGCGGCCGACGACCGGTTGCACTACAGGTGGTTGATGAAATCGCTGTTGCTATGGCAGACAATGCTGCGCGCAAGTCCCGATCGTCAGGCAGTGCGCGTGCTGTGTCACGATAGTAGAAATCCTATGGACCACTTATGAACAGACGAAGCTCATTTTGCTCTCATGGGTGAGATGAACACACAGTATTGCCGAATGTGGAGATTTTGGAACACGTATTGTGTTCGAGTATAATGACTTTTCTGGAGACTAGAAATCTACTCTGTAGGAATCAGCATGGGTTTCGAAAAAGACGGTCATGTGAAACCCAGCTCGCGCTATTCGTCCACGAGACTCAGAGGGCCATAGACACGGGTTCACAGGTAGATGCCGTGTTTCTTGACTTCCGCAAGGCGTTCGATGCAGTTCTCCACAGTCGTTTAATGAACAAAGTAAGAGCGTATGGACCATCAGACCAATTGTGTGATTGGATTGAGGAGTTCCTAGATAACAGGAAGCAGCATGTCATTCTCAATGGAGAGAAGTCTTCCGAAGTAAGAATGATTTCAGGTGTGCCGCAGGGGAGTGTCATAGGACCGTTGCTATTCACAATATACATAAATGACCTTGTGGATGACATCGGAAGTTCGCTGAGGCTTTTTGCAGATGATGCTGTGGTGTATCGAGAGGTTGTAACAATGGAAAATTGTACTGAAATGTAGGAGGATCTGCAGCGAATTGGCGCATGGTGCAGGGAATGGCAATTGAATCTCAATTTAGACAAGTGTAATGTGCTGCGAATACACAGAAAGATAGATCCTTTATCATTTAGCTACAAAATAGCAGGTCAGCAACTGGAAGCAGTTAATACCATAAATTATCTGGGAGTACGCATTAGGAGTGATTTAAAATGGAATGATCATATAATGTTGATCGTCGGTAAAGCAGACGCCAGACTGAGATTCGTTGGAAGAATCCTAAGGAAATGCAATCCGAAAACAAAGGAAGTAGGTTACAGTACGCTTGTTCGCCCACTGCTTGAATACTGCTCAGCAGTGTGGGATCCGTACCAGATAGGGTTGATAGAAGATATAGAGAAGATCCAACGGAGAGCAGCGCGCTTCGTTACAGGATCATTTAGTAATCGCGAAAGCGTTACGGAGACGATAGATAAACTCCAGTGGAAGACTCTGCAGGAGAGACGCTCAGTAGCTCGGTACGGGCTTTTGTCAAAGTTTCGAGAACGTACCTTCACCGAAGAGTCAAGCAGTATATTGCTCCCTCCTACGTGTATCTCGCGAAGAGACCATGAGGATAAAATCAGAGAGATTAGAGCCCACACAGAGGCATACCGACAATCCTTCTTTCCACGAACAATACGAGAGTGGAATAGAAGGGAGAACCGATAGAGGTACTCAAGGTACCCTCCGCCACACACCGTCAGGTGTCTTGCGGAGTATGGATGTAGATGTAGATGTAGATGTAGAGTCATTGTGCATGAAGTTCCTCTGTATGGTGAATGTTTCACAGTATGCATGAAGTTCCTCTGTACGGTGATCGTGTCGCCGAATTGTATGGCTTCACGGTTACGTTCGTCATTGGCCCATTCTTTCTTGAACAGGTTGGTGCTCGAGGACCAAAGACGTGTAGCGTGAGTGGCCAGTGTTACTGCGATATGCTTCGCCAGCATGTCATACCCGCCCTGCAGGAGAGAGACGCAGTAAGCTCAACAGTAATCATGCAAGATGGGGCCCCACTGCACACCGCCTGCTTCTCCGAAAGACATTTGGAAATGATCGAATTATCAACCAATGGTTTTCAAATGCTTGGCAGGCACGACCACCTGATCTCACTCCCTGTGATTGCTCGTTGTGGGCTACCTGAAGGACAGGGTTTACCAGGGGAACATCCACACGCATGCAGCATGCCATGAGAGGTAGCCAGAATATCTACGGACATGCTTCGTTCTGTGGTGCAGCATGCAATCCTGCGCTTTCAGACTCTTCTGGACACTGACAGGCACCATACTCAGCAAGTTTTATAGCAGTAATGTAACCATTATCTAATAGTATATGTACCGTAGCAGCACATTAAAAGTGTGGTATCACCGCCAGACACCACACTTGTTAGGTGGTAGCCTTTAAATCGGCCGCGGACCGCTAGTATACGTCGGACCCGCGTGTCGCCACTGTCAGTGACTGCAGACCGAGCGCCACCACACGGCAGGTCTAGAGAGACGTCCTAGCACTCGCCCCAGTTGTACAGCCGACTTTGCTAGCGATGCTACACTGACCAATACGCTCTCATTTGCCGAGACGATAGTTAGCACAGCCTTAGCTACGTCATTTGCTACGACCTAGCAAGGCGCCATTACCAGTTATATTGAGATTATATTAATGTCTAAACAAGAACGATGTTCTCCAATTGTGGATTAAAGTTAAGTATTCCAAGAACAACGTTCTTTTCTTTATGGGATAATTACTTTACCTTGTTCCAGACCTCACGCCAATCTGCGTGAGCTCAAAAGCTTGCATTTCGGCCTCCTCTAGCAACACGGTGCTGGCTCTTCTGCCAACACTTC
Organism: Schistocerca piceifrons; assembly: GCF_021461385.2. Classification (NCBI taxonomy): domain Eukaryota; kingdom Metazoa; phylum Arthropoda; class Insecta; order Orthoptera; family Acrididae; genus Schistocerca; species Schistocerca piceifrons. The sequence continues at coordinate 37,248,100 of NC_060143.1, forward strand.
AAAAAGTATTTCAATTGGATATATTCTGCATTATTTCTCTTCCGCATGTACTTGACATAAATGCTACTAAGTTTAGTATTCGTACGGTAAATACACTCCTGGAAATGGAAAAAAGAACACATTGACACCATTGTGTCAGACCCACCATACTTGCTCCGGACACTGCGAGAGGGCTGTACAAGCAATGATCACACGCACGGCACAGCGGACACACCAGGAACCGCGGTGTTGGCCGTCGAATGGCGCTAGCTGCGCAGCATTTGTGCACCGCCGCCGTCAGTGTCAGCCAGTTTGCCGTGGCATACGGAGCTCCATCGCAGTCTTTAACACTGGTAGCATGCCGCGACAGCGTGGACGTGAACCGTATGTGCAGTTGACGGACTTTGAGCGTGGGCGTATAGTGGGCATGCGGGAGGCCGGGTGGACGTACCGCCGAATTGCTCAACACGTGGGGCGTGAGGTCTCCACAGTACCTTGATGTTGTCGCCAGTGGTCGGCGGAAGGTGCACGTGCCCGTCGACCTGGGACCGGACCGCAGCGACGCACGGATGCACGCCAAGACCGCAGGATCCTACGCAGTGCCGTAGGGGACCGCACCGCCACTTCCCAGCAAATTAGGGACACTGTTTGTTGCTACTGGGGTATCGGCGAGGACCATTCGCAACCGTCTCCATGAAGCTGGGCTACGGTCCCGCACACCGTTAGGCCGTCTTCCGCTCACGCCCCAACATCGTGCAGCCCGCCCCCAGTGGTGTCGCGACAGGCGTGAATGGAGGGACGAATGGAGTCGTCTTCAGCGATGAGAGTCGCTTCTGCCTTGGTGCCAATGATGGTCGTATGCGTGTTTGGCGCCGTGCAGGTGAGCGCCACAATCAGGACTGCATACGACCGAGGCACACAGGGCCAACACCCGACATCATGGTGTGGGGAGCGATCTCCTACACCGGCCGTACACCACAGGTGATCGTCGAGGGGACACTGAATAGTGCACGGTACATCCAAACCGTCATCGAACCCATCGTTCTACCATTCCTAGACCGGCAAGGGAACTTGCTGTTCCAACAGGACAATGCACGTCCGCATGTATCCCGTGCCACCCAACGTGCTCTAGAAGGTGTAAGTCAACTACCCTGGCCAGCAAGATCTCCGGATCTGTCCCCCATTGAGGATGTTTGGGACTGGATGAAGCGTCGTCTCACGCGGTCTGCACGTCCAGCACGAACGCTGGTCCAACTGAGGCGCCAGGTGGAAATGGCATGGCAAGCCGTTCCACAGGACTACATCCAGCATCTCTACGATCGTCTCCATGGGAGAATAGCAGCCTGCATTGCTGCGAAAGGTGGATATACACTGTACTAGTGCCGACATTGTGCATGCTCTGTTGCCTGTGTCTATGTGGCTGTGGTTCTGTCAGTGTGATCATGTGATGTATCTGACCCCAGGAATGTGTCAATAAAGTTTCCCCTTCCTGGGACAATGAATTCACGGTGTTCTTATTTCAATTTCCAGGAGTGTATTACAGAGAAGGCCGGCCCACAAATTAATACCAAATCACTGCTGGTGAGCACGAGGTCGAATACCTCGTGGATTCACATGTGCCCAGACATGCTATTCGTGGATATTTGAATGTCGGTACACATTCCCTAGCAGCGACGCCGACACAAGAGCTTACGTCAGCACAACAACAAAATGTTCCATAAGATTAGACGTTAACTTCGGAGACCATATATTCCTTAGCGAAATATATTTGTTTTGGTGTACTACTAAATTCTGGAGAGGCTAAATACTGAATGAATTTAATAACCTTACTAATAAACACTTGAGATTCATGGTTCAAATGGCTCTGAGCACTATAGGACTTAACATCTGTGGTCATCAGTCCCCTAGAACTTAGAACTACTTAAACCTAACTAACCTAAGGACATCACACATATCCATGCCCGAGGCAGGATTCGAACCTGCGACCGTATGGGTCACGCGGTTCCAGACTGAAGCGCCTAGAACCGCACGGCCACGCCGGCCGGCTGAGATTCATGACTGGAATTATAACACAATTAATATTTCGTGGATCTCTACTGTAAATATGTCTCTACTGTAACTATGTCGCAACTCATTGTTTTATAATGACGGGGCAAACTCCCGAAAATTATTTTATTCAAATTTGACGGAAATGTTTCGTAAAGAAATGACATCGTGGAATACCTTAAATTGCTGCTGAGTTTCTTCTTTGTCGTTCGAGCGGTTTCGGTCAAAGTTCATTATCCAGAGCAGAGTTTTTTGCCAGGAAAAGTTGCATACATATACCAAAAGTACAATTTCAGAAATGCGGTATTTGAAAACAATGTTTAGATATGCCGAGGTAGATGTGTGTAAAGTCAGGTACACACAAAAAAAATCGATAGCGGTTTAGGTGTTACATGTTGTCGTTTATAAAATTTATAAAAGGTGTGGAAGACCTCAACAAAAAAAAATTTCTTTCCTGAAGAGTATCTTAACCTTATGCCCACAAGGTGGGGTGGAAAACCTCCCGCACGTCCTATCTACCTAAGTTCGCATGCGCAATGTAGCTCAAGTGTTATCTCCAGCTAGTGTATCCTAGCCTGTCACGGTCACAGTATTGGAGGGGTCACCCGCTCCGTGCTAAGAATTACCCGGGTGGGAGTCCACCCGACCTTGTTATTAACGTCCTCTTGAAACTACCTTGTGGGCAGAGCGCTATGTGCACTGTGCTACTTTCGATTGACGATGGTACCGAAACCAGCAGTCGTTTGACAATATAAAAGAGCGACTGTACACTAAAACAACCATTTTTTCTGATTGTGATGCACACTTCTCCAACCGACAGTACGCTAGGAATATTTGAAAAGGGGAGACGTATTCTCTAGAGGAACGGAGGGTTCCAAATGATTGGAAAAGAGCACAGGTAGTTTCAGTTTTCAAGAAGGGTCGTCGAGCAGATGCGCAAAACTATAGGCCCTATATCTCTGACATCGATCTGTTGAAGAATTTTAGAACATGTTTTTTGCTCGCGTGTCATATCATTTCTGGAAACCCAGAATCTACTCTGTAGGAATCAACATGGATTCCGGAAACAGCGATCGTGTGAGACCCAACTCGCTTTATTTGTTCATGTGACTCAGAAAATATTAGATACAGGCTCCCAGGTAGATGCCATTTTCCTTGACTTCCGGAAGGCGTTCGATACAGTTCCGCACTGTCGCCTGATAAACAAAGTAAGAGCCTAAGGAATATCAGACCAGCTGTGTGGTTGGATTGAAGAGTTTTTAGCAAACAGAACACAGCATGTTGTTATCAATGGAGCGACGTCTATAGACGTTAAAGTAACCGCTGGCGTGCCACAGGGGAGTGTTATGGGACCATTGCTTTTCACAATATATATAAATGACCTAGTAGATAGTGTCGGAAATTCCATGCGGCTTTTCGCGGATGATGCTGTAGTATACAGAGAAGTTGCAGCATTAGAAAATTGCAGCGAAATGCAGGAAGATCTGCAGCGGATAGGCACTTGGTGCAGGGAGTGGCAACTGACCCTTAACATAGGCAAATGTAATGTATTGCGAATACATAGAAAGAAGGATCCTTTATTGTATGATTATATGATAGCGGAACAAACACTGGTAGCAGTTACTTCTGTAAAATATCTGGGAGTATGCGTGCGGAACGATTTGAAGTGGAATGATCATATAAAATTAAGGCGAGTGTCATGTTGAGATTCATTGGGAGACTCCTTAGAAAATGTGTCCATCAACAAAGAAGATGGGTTACAAAACAATCGTTCGACCTATACTTGAGTATTGCTCAACAGTGTGGGACCCGTACCAGGTCAGGTTGACAGAGGAGATAGAGAAGATCCAAAGAAGAGCGGCGCGTTTCGTCACAGGGTTATTTGGTAAGCGTGATAGCGTAACGGAGATGTTTAGAAAACTCAGGTGGCAGACTCTGCAAGAGAGGCGCTCTGCATAGCGGTGTAGCTTGCTGTCCAGGTTTCGAGAAGGTGCGTTTCTGGATGAGGTATCGCATATATTGCTTCCCCCTACTTATACTTCCCGAGGAGATCACGAATGTAAGAGAGAAAAAAACGGCTCTGAGCACTATGGGACTTAACATCTGAGGTCATCAGTCCCCTAGAACTTAGAACTACTTAAATCTAACTAACCTAATCACACACATCCATGCCCGAGGCAGGATTCGAACCTGCGACCGTAGTGGTCGCGCGGTTCCAGACTGTAGCGCCTAGAACCGCTCGGCCACTTCGGCCGGCAAAATTAGAGAGATCCGAGCGCGCACGGAGGCCTTCCGGCAGTCGTTCTTCCCGCGAACCATACGCGAGTGGAACAGGAAAGGGAGGTAATGACAGTGGCACGTAAAGTGCCCTCCGCCACACACCGTTGGGTGACTTGCGGAGTATAAATGTAGATGTAGATTCGAAAGCTATAAAGGAAGGTACAAAAGACGAAAATGAACGATCTTGTTTATTCTACCTGGTCGCTAGAAGGCTCAGTTTCAAGTGGGGAGAGGAAGAAGTGAATCTACAGAAATACTATAGAGCGCCTTATTAGAACCCAAGGGCCTGGAGTCAAAACGAACAGCTCTAGTGTTGGCACGAGGATAGCGCTTAGGAACACACGCCATTTGACTGTCTAGACAGGGTACGTCAGAGCTGGAAACCGATGACATCACTTTCCGCCGTCTGGTTGCCCAACTAGTGCTAGAACTACGAATTTAGTGCGCTAGAGATATTCGCGAGTCGTCGATGTGATTCGGCGACACGGTAAACAACGTCTAGACATGTTTTTAGCGCCGGTTGCTGCAAGAGTCTAGACGCGCGCCGTTGCAAACAGGACACAATTACGAGCCGCAGGTCGCGGCGCGGAGCGGCGGCAACGGCCGGGCCCGCGGCCACACGTGTGTGCCGGCAACTAGACACAACCCAACTCGTCCGCCCTGCGGTTTTCCCGAGAGGTGAGCTGAAACACCACTTACCTTTCCAGCTCCTTCTTCTACTCAGGGATTTTCCCGTTTGGTGATCTCTGCTGCCTCGTGTTCTTTGTTCTTTCGAAATCAGTTATTCCACCCTAAATGACAAGCGGACTGGACGAAAAATGTGTCGTGCCTTAGGAGACATGACGCCAACTAACTCAGATTAAATTAATGGATGGAAATTTTTGTTACCAATAATTATTAATATTATTAGCCCGGTGGAAGTTTTATGTTAAAAATTATTCGGTAACATCTACTAACAATTAATACCGTGATACTCCTGTATGAAACAGACAAATTACGTCATCTTGCCGCTGAATCTGCATAAATACATGAATTTTTGCTTCCAGCAAATACTTTAATAATTCAAAAGAAATACTGAGGTTTTTTCTTTTTTCCTTTTTTTTTCAACTGAATGATCAGGATGGGTTTGGTCAATAAGCCTTAAGCGATGTAATAAATGAAAGGTACCAATGAAAGCTTTAAATTTACTATATTCTGAAAAATAACGATTCAAACACTGCAGCCGGCCGTAGTGGCCGAGCGGTTCTAGGCGCTACAGTCTGGAACCGCGCGACCGCTACGGTCGCAGGTTCGAATCCTGCCTCGGGCATGGATGTGTGTGATGTCCTTAGGTTAGTTAGGTTCAAGTAGTTCTAAGTCTAGGAGACTGATGACCTCAGATGTTAAGTCCCATAGCGCTCAGAGCCATTTGAGCCAAGCACTGCAAAACTTTACCTAGGCCTTTCTTTTTCTTCGAAAGTTTGATTAGCAAAAACTTTAATTGTTCCACAACGTATTTAATCAATAATCACGTATCTGGTCACGACGAAGATGCGAATGTTTTTTTCAATGTATGCATACACAAATTTGACAAAATCCCTCCAGTGCGCATGCGAGCAACAGCTACGCACAGCAAAAAGGCGAATCGACAAAAATCCTCGAGCAATACCAAAATCTCCTGTGGTGAATGCTGGCACGGTCAGGGCAGGCTGCGACCTCTCCAGACGCATGGCTTCCCTCTACGCCAGGCTGTGCCCGAATACCCTCAACAATTGTTCGTCGCTACCGTTAGCGATAATAATATCTCAGACTCAGAGAGTTTGTGTATGCACGCGACAGCAGAATCAATAGCCAACCTTACGCAAAAAAAAGAAAGATATGAACGTCCAACTTTTTAGTGTCAAGCAGTAAAGGGCACAACAACCAGTAGCAAATAATATTTATTACAATTTATTACATATCCAGATTTCGGTCACTGTGTGGCCATCTTCAGTGCAGTAAATGTAAGTTAACCTCTTCACTCCTGAGATTTAAAAAAAATTTGCAGGAAAATTTTCTTTTCATATTTTCAGCAAAGTAATAAACAATCATGACACAAGCCCAAATGAATATTATTTTGATGACTCACTAAGGCATAAATGGAGGGCCACATCGAAAGTACATTCAATTGTCAGGCAGCCTTTTATGTAAAGTTTTATGGAAGTGAAACGATATACAGTTTAGGCAAGAAGACAATAGAAGCTTTTGAAATATGGTGCTACACAAGAATAATGAATATTAGATGTGCAGATGACGTAACTATTGAAGAGGTAAAGAACAGAGTCCGGGAAAAAATAAATTTGTGGCAGAACATAACTAGAAGAAGGGATCGGTTGGTATGATACATTCTGAGACATCAGGGGTCACCAGTTTAGTGCTGGAAAGAAACGGGCGGGGGAAATCGTTGAAGGACACCATGAGATAAATACAATAAGCAGATTCAGAAGGATGTAGGTTCTAGTAATTTCTCGGAGATGAAGAGGGTTGCACAGGGTAGAGTAGCATTGAGAGCTAAGTCAAAACAGTCTTCGGACTGCAGACCACAACAAACTAAACTAAACTCCTCGCTCAATGGTACCGAACGGCCACCATGTCATCCTCAGCCCATAGGCGTCACTGGATGCGGATATGGAGGGGCATGTGGTCAGCACACCGCTCTCCCGGCCGTGTGTCAGTTTCCGAGACCGGAGCCGCTACGTCTCAATCAAGTAGCTCCTCAATTTGCCTCATTAGCGCTGAGTGCACCCCGCTTGCCAATAGCTCTCGGCAGACTGGATGGTCAACCATCCAAGTGCTAGCCCAGCCCGATAGAGCTTAACCTCCGTTTTCTGACGGCAAACGGTACAACAACAACAACAACAACAACAATATAATTATTTGTTTACATCTACGATTAGTACCGTGCATCACTTGCCGAAAATTTGAGAAGTGCAAGAACAGATGATTTAGTAGCTATAACAGCAACAAATTCAAACAATTATGAAAACGTCATAATTTACACAATATAATATCAAAGTGTGCAATAACTTTTATCAAAACTTCTCGTAGAATGTGGGGGTTTCAGGAAGTAAGTTACACGTTATTATGCCAAGCCAAGAAAGTTTTATTAAATGCTGCACTGCACATCGAAGTGACACAGGTACATGACACTATTTTTGTAAAACCGTCACCAAGTCTCCGTAAACAACGGTCGGAACTTTCTACCAATCCCTCAGTTCCTCAGTGACAGAAATCCACTCATTGATCACGGAACCGTTCGAGATCTGGTGCGTGAACGTTGCAAAATGTATTTCGCCCCAGAAGTTCTTTCTACTTGCCGAGAAGATGGAAATCGCGTGGTACAACATCTGGACTGTGTGGCGGATGCTTCCAAACCTCCCACCGGAAACGTAGAAGGAAAGCTTTTGTTGTGCCCGCCGTGTTGGGTGTACGTTCTCCTGCAGGAGAATAACGCCTTTGCTTACGGCGAATCTGTCTGTAATTTAGACGTTTTGCCCACAACAACCGTACTGTCCCGCGTACTTTAACTTGGAGTAAGTTTTAAGTCGCCTGCCATTTCATTCGCAAATTGCGATGTACCTGTTACCCGTACCGCATCAAATATGTGTCTGCAGGAGACGTGGAACACGTACTCTCTTCTCACAATGAGCAACTCCTTGTGCACGATGGTCTTAGAGCGGGACGACACGTGTAACTTAGTTTCTAAACTCCCCTGGCACTACGATTGTGAACACAGGCGTGCGGATTATGGCGAGCAAGTCTTGCCTTGATGGACTTTCTTTCGTTTCCTGGTTCTTCCTGTAGAGTCATAAACTGTGTGCTATTTAGATAAGAGGCTTCCGCGGCTGGTGTCAATGACATAAAAATCCTTTCTTTCAGGTAATCTTATAAAATGGACTTTAAGACAAGAAAAGAGTGACGCAACACGAAGGAGTTATACGAAAGGGACGGAAATCTGTAGATGTGATTCACGTGTCTCTCTCTCTCTCTCTATTCGTTTTATGGGTTCCGACTCTTCGTGACCCCATGAACCAAATCACGCCACTTTTTCCTGTCTTGCACTTTCTCCCGTAGACCTTCCAGGTTGGAACACATTGCTTCTGTGATGCCATCGATCCATCTCATCCTCTGACGTCCTCTTCTTCTAGTTCCTTCAATCTTCCCCAACATTAATGTTTTTTCCAGCGAGGCATGCCTTCGCATTGTGTGTCCAAAGTAGGTCAGCTTTTGTTTTAACATTAGACCTTCCAGGGAGAAATCTGGTTTAATTTGCTCCAATATTGATCTGTTGGTTCTCTTTGCAGTCCATGGAACTCTAAGAAGTTTCCTCCAACACCACAATTCGAAGGAGTCAATTCTTCGCCGTTCAGCCTTTCTAATGGTCCAGGTCTCACATCCATACATCACAACTGGAAAGACCATAGCCCTCACAATACGGATCTTTGTTGCTAGTGTTATATCTCTGGACCTTATAACCTTGTCAAGGATTCACGTGTACAGACAGATAAATGATTAAGCCTTCAGAAAAATTAGGTGCTTTATTCAAGAGAAAGAGCTTCACAAATTGAACAAGTCATAATGCGTTGGTCCACCTCTGGCCCTTGTGCAAGCAGTTATTCGGCTTGACATTGACTGATAGAGTTGGTCGAGGGATATTATGCCAAATTCAGTACATATTCTGTTAAAATCTAAAGTATTTTGGAGGGACTGGTCCATATTGCTTCAAACGTTCCCAATTACAGAGAGGTCCAGTGACCTTGTGGGCCGAGGTAGGATTTGGCAAGCACAAAGACAAGCGGTAGACTCTCGCCGTATGCGGACGGGCGTTATCTTGCTGAAATGTAAGCCGAGGCTTGCCTGCAATGGAGGCCAACAAAATGTGGCGTAGAATACCGCTTTTCTGTAAGGGTTTCTCGGATGACAAAGATGTCCAGTTATAATAAGAAATGGCATCCCAGACAAGTCGTCGCCCTCAAAGGCCATTGATTGGAGAAGAATTGTCTTCAGTGATGAAACCCGCATCGAACTGAGCCCAGATGAGTAGCGTAGACGCGTCTGGAGACGCCCCGGGGAGCACTGGGGCACCAATCTACACTACTGGCCATTAAAATTGACACAGACAGGACGAAGACGGTGTGATATGCAAATGCTTAGCCTTTCAGAGCATTCATAGACGGTTGGCACGGGCGGCGACACCTACAACGTGCTGACGTGAGGAAAGTATCCAACCGATTTCTTATACACAAACAGCAGTTGACCGGCGTTGCCTGGTGAAACGTTGTAAGGAGGAGAAATGCGTACCGTCACGTTTCCGACTTTGAAAGAGGTCGGATTGTAGCCTATCGCGATTGCTGTTTATCGTATCGCGACATTGCTGCTCGCGTTGGTCGAGATTCAATGACTGTTAACAGAATATGGAATCGGTGGGTTCAGGAGGGTAATACGGACCGCCGTGCTGGATCCCAACGGCCTCGAGATGACAGGCAACTTATCCGCATGGCTGTAACGGATCGTGCAGCCACGTCTCGATCCCTGAGTCAACAGATGGGGACGTTTGCAAGACAACGACCATCTGCACGAACACTTCGACGACGTTTACAGCAGCATGGAATATCAGCTCGGAGACCATGGCTGCGGTTACCCTTGACGCTGCATCACAGACAGGAGCGCCTGTCATGATGTACTCAACGACGAACCTGGGTGCACGAATGGCAAACCGTCATTTTTTCGGATGAATCCAGGTTCTGTTTACAGCATCATGATGGTCGCATCCGTGTTCGGCGACATCGCTGTGAACGCATATTGGAAGCGTGTATTCGTCATCGCCATACTGGCGTTATCACCCGGCGTGATGGTGTGGGGTATCATTGGTTACACATCTCGGTCACCCCTTGTTCGCATTGACGGCACTTTGAACAGTGGCCGTTACATTTCAGCTGTGTTACGACCCGTGGCTCTACCCTTCATTCGATCCCTGCGAAACCCTACATTTCAGCAGGATAATGCACGTCCGCATGTTGCAGGTCCTGTACGGGCCTTTCTGGATACAGAAAATGTTCGACTGCTGCCCTGGGCAGCACATTCTCCAGATCTCTCACCAATTCAAAACGTCTCGTCCATTGATCAGAGCAACTGGCCCGTCACAATACGCCAGTCACTACTCTTGATGAACTGCGGTATCGTGTTGAAGCTGCATGGGCAGCTGTACCTGTACACGCCATCCAAGCTCTGTTTGACTCAATGCCCAGGCGTATCAAGGCCGTTATTACGGCCAGAGGTGGTTGTTCTGGATACTGATTTCTCAGGATCTATGCACCCAAATTGTGTGAAAATGTATTCACATGTCAGTTCTAGTATAATATATTTGTCCAATGAATACCCGTTTATCATCTGCATTTCTTCTTGGTGTAGCAATTTTAATGGCCAGTAGTGTAAGTGCCGCACGATATACAGCCCGACAACCAGCAGTGATTATCTGGGGCATCATTTCTTTTCATAGCAAGAACCCTTTGGTGGTCATCCGCAGCACTCTTACGGAACAGTGGTACGTTGCTATGTTCTCTGCCCCTTTCTGTTGGACTAATTTGGCTCCACATGCCTCAGGAGGACATCCAGCAACTCTGCTAATCAATGTCAAGCCTAGTAACTACTTGCATAAGAACCAGAGGTGAATCAACGCATTATCGACTTTCTCAATTTGCGAAAGCCTTTCTATTGAATAAATCGCCTGGTTTTACTGAAACCGTAAGCATTTCTTTGTCCGAACACCTGCATCACATCTACCTGTTTCCAAGCCATTCAGATAGTTCCCTCGCCGTGTGTCGTCTCTTTTTGCCTTAGAATGTACTTAAAACGAGAACTGATTAAAATAACAGACGTTTCGGCCATGTTGTAGCGGTTTTCGTTCTGCTAGCTGCATGTTCGATTAACGTGCAAATCGGTTCATTTACCTGCTTGGAAAGCCCATCCACATGGAGTAACTATCAGGGAAGTGCTGAAGACTGTTTCGTGTTAATCATAGCTCGATATTTTCTGAAACTTCTTGTTATTTTGAAGACCCTCCTTTTCATGCTTTATTTTCCGAAAGCTGACTGAGAAATTTTGGAAATTAACATATGTAAAAATACAAACGCCTATAGCAATATATTCCTTGAGCGGGAGGTCACGAACTTGATGGCACATCCGATCTCCCTCTTGCCCCTCCCCCTCCCCACCCCCCCACCCTCTTCATGGATCAGCACCTGAGCAGATCCAGTAAAGCTAACAAATTTCATGAATTTGGCTTCTGCGTTTTACCAGCTGGATCGAACAGTCCAAGATAACTTTAATGCGAATGAGAGGTGCGATAGCCTGTCTGAATGTTCGCCAAGCCAGGAACGTTTTTATACAGACCTGTGAACACTGATGTCATCTTAAGAACGGGGTTCCCACAACATATTCGTCATGAAAATGTTAGATGTAGGTAACACTTGGTCAGCGAGAATGCTGGCATAAACATCCTGGTTCACGTTCACGGTAAGCTGAATGTGTGGACCTACAAGAAGGATCTTTTTTGCGACCACTCTTCTTACGTCACATTACATGGCTGCGAGCGGTATACGTTTCGTTGTTTATGCGTTGGAAAGTTGACCGGCCAGTTTCATTCGCCATGTGGCCATCGGCAGGTCTAAACACGACGGTTCCTTCGTGCTACTCTGTAAAGTCTCCAGGTCGACCAACTTCATTGCAACAATTTCACTCCACTCTCTAGCACATGTTGTTGTTGTTGTTGTGGTCTTCAGTCCTGAGATTGGTTTGATGCAGTTCTCCATGCTACTCTATCCTGTGCAAGCTTCTTCATCTCCCAGTACCTACTGCAACCTACATCCTTCTGAATCTGCTTAGTGTATTCATCTCTTGGTCTCCCTCTACGATTTTTACCCTCTACGCTGCCCTCCAATGCTAAATTTGTGATCCCTTGATGCATCAGAACATGTCCTACCAACCGATCCCTTCTTCTGGTCAAGCTGTGCCACAAACTTCTCTTCTCCCCAATCCTATTCAATACTTCCTCATTAGTTATGTGATCTACCCATCTAATCTTCAGCATTCTTCTGTAGCACCACATTTCAAAAGCTTCTATTCTCTTCTTGTCCAAACTATTTATCGTCCACGTTTCACTTCCATGCATGGCTACACTCCATACAAATACTTTCAGAAATGACTTCCTGACACGTAAATCTATACTCGATGTAAACAAATTTCTCTTCCTCAGAAACGCTTTCCTTGTCATTGCCAGTCTACATTTTATACCCTCTCTACTTCGACCATCATCAGCACCTCTAGCACATACGCACCTCATTATTGCTCATATGAGCGTCTGGTAGCCGGCCACGGTGGCCGTGCGGTTCTAGGCGCTCCAGTCCGGAGCCGCGCTGCTGCTACGGTCGCAGGTGCGAATCCTGCCTCGGGCATGGATGTGTGTGATGTCCTTACGTTAGTTAGGTTTAAGTAGTTCTAAGTTCTAGGGGACTTATGACCACAGCTGTTGAGTCCCACAGTGCTCAGAGCCATTTGAGCCATTCTTAGCGTCTGGTGCCAATTCTATACCACCTGCAGCGCACAAAAGCAACCAGTGTACGAGGGAGGACCTATAAATAATACAACACATCTTTTTCTGAAAGCAGGCGTTTTCATTCAGGAATTCAATACCATATTATTCCCCATTCTTTTGGTTACAAAACCCTGTTTTTCAACATAATCTCGGTTCAATGTGACGGTCTTACGTCATATTACTGGGAGGGCCTCTATGACCGCTTGGTAGCACTCTACTGGTCGATGTTGGGGTCAACGTCTTGCTGCCTCAATAACTTCCCCATCATCCACGCACTGCATCCTTCATTGGAGCAAACAGATGGAGGTTGGGCGAGGTCTGAGCTGTAGGATGGATGAGGAAAAATGGTTCAAATGGCTCTGAGCACTATGGGACTCAACTGCTGAGGTCATTAGTCCCCTAGAAATAAGAACTAGTTAAACCTAACTAACCTAAGGACGTCACAAACATCCATGCCCTAGGCAGGATTCGAACCTGCGACCGTAGCGGATGGATGAGGAAGAACAGTCCAACGACGTTTTGTGAGCTTTACTCGTTGCGTGGACTTGTATGAGGCTTGCGTTGTCGTGGAAGACAAGAAGTTCGTCTGCATTTTTGTGACGACGAACACGCTGGAATTTCTTCAGTTTCCTTAGGCTAGCCCAGTACACGTTAGAATTGATATGTGCACCATGACGGAGGACATCAAACAGAATAACCCCTTCAGAGCACCAGAAGGCAGTCGCCATGACTTTACCAGCTTAGGATAAGGCTTTGATGTTTTTCTTCGGAGGAGAGGTGATGTGGCGCCAGTCCATGGAGATCGGACGTGTTTGCACGACTGTGTTGTGACGATGACAGACGCCTCACGCAACGACTTACCGTGCTTTTGTTGACAGCCAGGTCTGCGTAGACAATCTGTAAGCGCCTATGGATATCTGCGATCCGCTGGTCTTCCGCTAGAAGAAGCTCAGTGACAGCTCTCTGCTTGGACCGCACCTCAGCTACAGACTCAATTTTGAACGCTACGTATAGCCTCACCACTTATCGGAATTTCATGAAACTATAGGGGCTGAAGCGAAATATTCCACGATATCCCACAATAAATTCCGCATTTTTTCCACCGAAACTGGCTGAGATAAAAATGTGTTATAAGGTCTCTTTTGAATATAGCACTGTGATGCCGAATGTTGGCATCAATCTTCTAGCGTTAGATAATAGTTCTTTACATTTAAAACTTTCCGCAACTAATACATTAACAACAGCAAGCGTCCTTCAGTTATGTCTTCGGAACTCAACAGTAATATTGTGTTTATTACAGGTGAGATCTATGACAGACATAAGTAGAGAATATCATCACCATGTTATGTATTTACAGTCCTATCATCACTGTGTAACAACAATTTCGACTTAGTTATATACAATACTGCTAGACACTGTTCTTTCACCCTGATGTTCAACATTGCTAGACAAAGATCGTGAGGCACTCACAAGAGATGGTGGATGGCAATCTAATTTTCTACACACTATCGGCGGGTTGTTGTTCTTGCGGTCTTCAGTCCTGAGACTGGTTTGATGCAGCTCTCCATACTACTCTATCCTGTGCAAGCTGCTTCACCTCCCAGTACTTACTGCAACCTACATCCTTCTGAATCTGCTTAGTGTATTCATCTCTTGTTCTCCCTCTACGATTTTTACCCTCCACGCTGCCCTCCAATGCTAAATTTGTGATCCTTGATGCCTCAGAACATGTCCTACCAACCGGTCCCTTCTTCTTGTCAAGTTGTGCGACAAATTCCTCTTCTCCCCAATTCTATTCAATACCTCTTCATTAGTCATGTGATCTACCCGTCTAATCTTCAGCATTCTTCTGTAGCACCACATTTCGAAAGCTTCTATTCTCTTCTTGTCCAAACTGTTTATCGTCTATATTTCACTTCCATACATGGCTACACTCCATACAAATTCTATCAGAAATAACTTCCTGACACTTAAACCAATACTCGATATTAACAAATTTCTCTTCCTCAGAAACGCTTTCCTTGCGATTGCTAGTCTACATTTTATATCCTCTCTACTTCGACCATCATCAGTTATTTTGCTCCCCAAATAGCAAAACTCCTTTACTACTTTAAGTGTCTCATTTCCTAATCTAATTCCCTCAGCATCACCCGACTTAATTCGACTACATTCCATTATCCTCGTGCTTCTGTTGCTGTTCATCTTATATCCTCCTTTCAAGACACTGTCCATTCCGTTCAACTGCTCTTCCAAGTCCTTTGCTGTATCTGACATAATTACAATGTCATCGGCGAACCTCAAAGCTTTTATTTCTCTCCATGGATTTTAATACCTACTCCGAATTTTTCTTTTGTTTCCTTTACTGCTTGCTCAATATACACATTGAATAACGTTGGGGAGAGGCTACAACCCTGTCTCACCCCCTTCCCAACCACTGCTTCCCTTTCGTGTCCCTCGACTCTTATAACTGCCATCCCTGTATTTTACCCCTGCCACCTTCAAAATTTGAAAGAGAGTATTCCAGTCAACATTGTCAAAAGCTTTCTCTAAGTCTATAAATTCTAGAAACGTAAGTTTGCCTTTCCTTAATCTTTCTTCTAAGATAAGCTATAGGGTCAGTATTGCCTCACGTGTTCCAATATTTCTTCGGAATCCAAACTGATATTCCCCGAGGTCGCCTTCTACCTGTTTTTCTATTCGTCTGTAAAGAATTCGCGTTAGTATTTTGTGATTTATTAAACTGAGAGTTCGGTAATTTTCACATCTGTCAACATCTGTTTTCTTTGGGACTGTAATTATTATATTCTTCTTGAAGTCTGAGGGTATTTCGCCTGTCTCATACATCTTGCTCACCAGATGGTAGAGTTTTGTCAGGAATGGCTCTCCCAAGGCCGTCAGTTATCGGCGGGTATGTAAATTATTAGAGTTGCAGTTATCTGTGACAGGTAGAAAAGCCAACAATTATGTTGTTCATCTTTAGTGATGTAACTACGCCTGATAGAATATACAGCATGACTCAGCTGCCGTTACCGTTGGGTTTCATTCGACCCATTGAGAAAGTGGAAAACTGATCTCCAGACGCGTTTCGCTTGAATAACTCGAGAGCTGCAGCGAAAATGTATCCCCCTACAAAATTTAATTACTTTAAATTTTCTACAAAAGGTCCTGTTCGTTTTTTCTGTGGGACTAATATTTTGCACGTAGCGAGTGAGGGAATATGGAAAAGTATTGTGCAATTTCGAATGTGTTGCAGGTTGCATAAACCCTATTGGTACGGGCAGCTGAATCACCATAAACAAAGGATATGAGCAGCACCAGATGCTGAGTGATCACTGTGAAGGATATAGAGACGACATGGTAAAATGCCACAGACTTTGTCATGTGGAGATATAATTTAAATACAGACTAACAGAATTTAATTTAGTTGACACTGGCACAGTGACGAAGATCCGCATTTGGGTTACTTTGCATACGGAATTCACATCTGTGAAATGAATATGCAGATTGTGTCCCTTATCAAGTCATTCATAAGTAACCTTTATTAGGGATACCAATAGATGGAGCTTCCTTCACACTAAACCTTGGAAGATAAGATGTGTGACAAGGGTATTTCGCTGAAGCGGATGTAGGTTGAAAAGCTCAAGGCGGCGAAATTAGCAAATACCACAAAAGCTTGTTATAAATTGCTTATTTTAAAAATAAAAACAACCTACGCAGGAATATAAAATATTCGTCGATATATCACCGACATGACAAAGATAATACCTGCAACCTGAACCTTCGAGTTTTCTGGTGAACTATGTTATTCAACCAAAGCTTTTTTTTGTACCCTAATTTTCGTTAAAAAATAGCTGCGAATATTTTTGTGTGATCCTCAAGCTTGAATAACATGCATTTTTTTTACTTTGTGAGAGATCCACACCTTCCAAAAGGAGTATGACTGTGAAAGTTCACTTGGATTTATAAATGAAATCATATACTGCAAATGTTACTGTGTAATAGTAACAGTGACTATATTTAAAAGCATGAAAATACTCTACGAAACGATGATGTCAGGCCTGTTTATTTTTATTTTTATTATTCTTTTGATAGACTGAAATAACAAATGAAATGTATTTTCAGTCAGATACTGAGCAAATGAGCACGTGGGAGGTCAGCGGTTTAAATTCCTGTCTGGCCATCGAGATTTAGGTTTTCTGCGGATTGCCTTGACTGTTTAAGGAAAATGCTGGCATGCTTTCTTTGATAAGGAGACAGCCCATTTGCTTCCATATTATTTCATTTCTAAGAGTGCGTTACGTCTCTAATGACCAAGTTATCGACGAGTCTTTCCAGCTTATCACAAAAATTTGTTTATCCAAATGCATCTGTAAGATGCTGAGAAAGGATTCCGTCGAGATACAGTAGCTGTCAACTGAAAACTTCAAAAAAATGGTTCAAATCGCTCTGAGCACTATGGAACTTAACATCTGAGGTTATCAGTCCCTTAGAACTTAGAACTACTTAAACCTAAGTAACCTAAGGACATCACACACATCCATGCCCGAGGCAGGATTCGAACCTGCGACCGTAGGAGTCTCGCGGTTCTGGACTGAAGCGCCTAGAAACGCACGTCCACCGCGGCTGGCTGACAACTTCGGATTGAGTTTTGTGATCCTGTGAAAATATAGCAATTTCTTAGGGCAATAATGACATAATAATTTCAGCGAGTCATGTAAGAGCACTTTGGGTTGATAGTACTCGTTCGACGTAATACGGTTTTAACTGTCCGCATCGGTAGCTGAGTGGTCGGCGCGGCGGAAACCATGCAAAGGGACCCGGGTTCGATTGCCGGCTGGGTTGGAGATTTTCTCCGCTCAGGGACTGGGGTGTTGTGTTGTTTTCATCATCATCATCATATCATCATCGACACGCAAGTCGCCGAAGTGGCGTCAACTTGAAAGACTAGCACCAGCCGACAGGTCTACCCCACGGAAGGCACTAGCTACACGACATTTCATTTCATTTCATGTATTTAGTTGTTTGGAGCTTAGTGTAGCGAACACTACTGAAAAAGAATTTGGTGCCCTTTGTGGGACAAAGTAACCCTGATTGTCAACAAATTTCTGACCCATGATAAATAAGAATACAGTCACGTGCTGTGGTTACATCAGTTGAAGTTGAGGACATTAGGTTTCTCGGACTCAGAATAAGTGGATAGTTACGTGGGAGACAGGCTTTTAGGTCTCACAGAGGTTAAATGCTGCTAATTTTTATGATGAGGGTAACGTGAACAGCTGTGTAATGTCTGTACCAACTACGCACTATAACGATAATCTCGTGTCATTTTACAATATTACGAAGTTTCAATTAATTGACGTCGTAAATGTTGGCGTCTCTTACGAAACCAGCTCCAAGCTCTGTTGTTGCCGGTGAGATACAAAGAGCAACACGTGGACAACAAGCAAAGACCAAGGCGAGATCGTTACCAGTTGTAACTCCTGGGAGGAGAGAAACCGACGAAGACAACTAGGCCACTCTCAGTCTTAGTACTGCTGATGTGAATTACAGTATCTGTGTAGATATGAAAAGAACTGCACAAGATACCCTAGCGTGAAGAGTTTCATCGAATCAGTCTACAGGCTGAAGTCTACGAAAATATATTCATCACACAGCAAGCAAATATATTCATCACACAGCGGAGTAGGTATCTGTGCGCCAATGGGCAATGTGCTACTTAGGAGCAGCACAGTACCACACCGTATTGTATGAGCCATCTCAGTATCACGGCAAGGATAGTGGACTTTTTTTTTTCAAGTGCAGATTATTGTCCCTCGGTTTCACATACTTCCCTTCTTCCGATGTATATTTCTGCTTCAACGGTGAGATGACGTCATGCATATTATGACACATTGTCATATAGTCTATAGCAGGGCCGGCCAAACGCTGCACAGTGTGCAGACGTGCGGAAGTGGTGCACATGTGCGCACGTGTGCGACAGCGAGCGACAGCGACTTCTGTTATTAGACATGTGTCCTAAATGAACGGCGGCGGCTCCACTTCCCTGTTTATGTGGTACAAGCAAGAGCGCAACATACCCAATCTCGTTTACCCCTGGTAACCGTAACCTTAACAGAGAAGAACTGAGAAATGGCAGGTACTGTGAAAAAGGAAAGGACGGGACATCTATGTTCTCAGTCGTTTAAAAATGACTGGGAACTGCAATTCTTTTTTGTAGCCGTTGGTGAAAACTCAAAGTGTTTGCTGTGCCGCCGAACGGCAAGCAAAATTAAATGTCCTTAAGAAAATGGATGACACACATCAACTCGATTATCATTTCTCATGACCAGTGATAAACGTGTTTGGATTTATTCCTTTCATAATTAAAAATTATTGTTTACTAACTGTGCATTAGTGCCTCATTCTGCTCCATGTTACATTATTATGAGGAAAGTTGGTCATTAAACCGATTGTTCCAATGTATACTTAAATTTAGGGTTTTCTTTAATGTGTGAAGGGCTAAGCTCAGCTGAAGTCGATAAAACGTAACATTCAAATGGCTCTGAGCACTATGGGACTTAACAGCTGTGGTCATCAGTCCCCTAGAACTTAGAACTACTTAAACCTAACTAACCTGAGGACATCACACACATCCATGCCCTAGGCAGGATTCGAACCTGCGACCGTAGCAAAAACGTAACATTCATATAATTGTCGGTTATTATGCAGAATTCAGACAGGGCTGATGAAAGATGTAGCAATATGGTATTGAAATAACAGGTGATCATCGAGAGGTCTGCGGTTATCATTCTGTTCAGAAGTCAGTGAGGCAGAAATTATGTGGGTGTAACTGAGGGCACCAAGAATTAGTTATAGGAAACCTTGCATTAGTTTAATGTTATTTGAAATCATGAATAAGGTTCGTTGGAAGTCGCTAAGTGCTCTCTTTCTTAAATGCTAGATCGAAAACATTACTCGTATTTACGTGCCGTCAGTCAAGCTGCCTTAGTAAAAACCCACGGTTGTTAACTGTATTACTTGTCTTACTGGGTTAAACTGTTAACATAAAAGTAGACGTCTCAATGAGTAGACTGCGACAGTATTTTAAATGTTTAATACGCGAAATAACCCCCCATGGTTGGCTTGCAAGCTGTGGAAAGCGCACTAGAATGCGCCGGTACAGAGTATCCCAGCAAGTGGATAAAGCGACATATGTGCGTAGAAACATGCACTACATGAACGCTGACGGCTGGGGCGTGCTCGCTGTGACCCCGGAAGTTGCACATGTGCAGCAGCAGCGCACGCGTGCAGAATTTCTGGCCGGCCCTGGTCTACAGTCACATACAGCTATCCTTTTATTTGTCATCAATCTTGTGACTGGTTTGACACAAAGTCGTGCGTTCTACAGTCACATACATTTATCCTTTTCTTTGAGTCATCAGGCTTATGACTGGTCTGATGCGGCCTGCGACGAAATCCCTAGATACTGTATTGACTTACTCATCATTTCCTAGTACATCAGCTGTTCCCAATGGGTCCCACTGCCCAGCTGTGTGTAACTTGTGCACCCTGTCTCTTTTATTTATTTGTCTGGCAGGTACACAAACGGAGTACCATGAAGGGCCCTTAGCTAGACGGAACAGATGAGGAGTATCTCCATTCGGTCGCGTTTCCTTTTCTCCAGAAACTTCAAGATCACATCCTGTTTCGGACACGCAAGGGTATTGTAGTGTAACGACGTAAGTTTTTTATAACCGATTTTCGTTTGACATATGACCATGTGCAGACTTCGTCACCTACGTCAGTTACAACTCACTTCAAAATGATTTATATTCTTTTTAAATTGTCATAGAATGGTTCTTGAACGAAACTGTAAAACATCAGTTGAGTCGTATGCAAAGAATTACATCACTTGGGCCAATTGGTTTTCGTAAACTTTTTCGATTTAAATTTCGTTTGTTTCTCCTCAGAAATTATACTGACACACGTTATCTTGATCTAATCGATATCAGAATCACACATTGCATAAACCTTTGAGATACAAAGTTTCGATGAACGCTGTCAGAATTCAGTAATCTTGTCAAATATATTATTAATCCGTTCACATAATTCTTCATAAATAAATCCTCAGAACACGTGTTTCAACTTTAGTAGCATCCACTATTTTATTAGCTTCCTACACATACAGATGTGAACTTGACCGTTGAGAAACTAGGACTGACTTTTCAATAAGATTAAGCTCTATATGACGTCATTGTTGTACAAAAAGAGTACAAAAAATTCTTTTTTTAATTTTTTAGAAGCACGACCCAACAACTCGGTTCCAGGATCTTCTGTTGCTCCTTGGCTGTCGACCCGCGACGTATAGCGGCCAGCAATTTCCTCTCTGGTCGCGGCAGCGAAGATGCTGTCTCCGTTCGTTGCGCCGCCCTCTCCGTACACGAAACATAAAAAAATACAAAACTTTTAGATAATTCACAGCTATTACAAATATTAAGAAAAATACATAAACACAACTAAATTAAACTTATAGTCACCTGCAAACTGGGCTGACAGTATCTCTCAGAATGGTTCAAATGGCTCTGAGCACTATCGGACTCAACTGCTGAGGTCATTAGTCCCCTAGAACTTAGAACTAGTTAAACCTAACTAACCTAAGGACATCACAAACATCCATGCCCGAGGCAGGATTCGAACCTGCGACCGTAGCGGTCTTGCGGTTCCAGACTGCAGCGCCTTTAACCGCACGGTCACTTCGGCCGGCTATCTCTCAGAATGATATATCTCTTCTGTAGTATGTAAATCAAGAGAAATAGCAGCTGTAACAGTTCCTAGAATTGTTATATGACGGTATGTACATGAAATTTGTAACACAAGAAAAGATACGAATGCAACGAGAAAATATGCTTCACCAAAAAGAATTTATACACTGCTCCGCATAACTTGAGGTTGGGATAGATAAAGTACCATAAGACGTTAACAACTCTGTGGAATTGAATGAAAGTGCGGTAGCATGTTGCCAGAGGTGTCCCACTCGTGCCTAGAAAGCTGGAAGTCACATGACGTGGGGTCAGAGTGACTGTAGCACTAAATGAGGCTGGCCCTGCATCACGAGGCAACTGAAGGAACGGGAGAAGTCAGTGTGTGTTAATGAGCGAACAGTTATGGTGCATTGTGACGGTCTTCTTCGTTACAACATGATCCAGAGATAAAATTTAACTAACTTCACTCGGTGAAGAATCTTCGGGAAACTGGAAGAAGTTCGAAGTGTGACGAGTGTAGTCCAGGATTTTAGCATTTTCGAACATGATCGTTTTTGGTGGTCCAGTCGTTACGTTGTACGGTCGTACTGACCACCAAATCTTTAAGCACATTACACTCATCGGTCGACATTATTGTTCCTACACATTTTCCGTCTTTCCAAGAGGGGGGGGGGGGGGCATTCGGCCTGGCGTTATAGGCTGTTAATTTGTAATTTGCCCCGAAATACGTATTTCACGTATCAGTGACCATGGGATTACCCTTGCCAGCGCTTGCGTACGAGTAGCTCAGCCTACGGGTCTGTACATCATGGCGACGGTCTGCTTGGCTTGGGGTACTGCTAGAATTACGCACGGAGGTCAAAGTTTTCATTTACTTTTCACAAATGCTCAATGTGCCCTCCACCTTGACACGACAAACATCCAGACGTTACTCAAACCGGTCGCATACTTTAGAAAGGATTCTGGAGTTGGTACCTCACTCCACCAAAAGTTGTTAGAAGGTGAAGCACACAGACTCTTGCAAAACATTCCAGCCCCTCCTCCCACAAAGGAAAAAAAAAACAACAAAAACACATTATAATGCAGGCAACTTTGGGTTTAGTGCTTCAATGTAAGATACGTTACGTCCCTTATAGCCGATCCATCGTAGTTAAGGGCTAAGAAATGGTCTTATTTACATTAGATCTGCATAACATCTATATCTACATGGCTACTTTGCAATTCTCGCTAAGTGCCTGGCAGCGGTTTTTCAGACCATCAGACTATTACTCTACCGTTCCATTTTGTAACAGCGCATGGCAAAAATGAACACTTAAATCGTTATATACGAGTTCTGATTTCTCTTGTTTTATTATGGCGACCATTTCTTTCGTGAAGTGATCTCACCGCAGTGAAAAAAGCCTTTTATATAATGATTGCCATTCCAACTCGCTTATCATATCCGTGACGTTTTCTTCTTTATTTTGTGATAACGCAAAATGAGCTGCCCTTTTTTGAACCTTTCCGATGTCATCCGTCAACCTATCTGGTACGGATTCCATACTGCATAGTCCAGTAGATGGCGAACAAGCGTAGCGTAGGCAGTGTTCGTAGAGATCTTTGCATCTCCTTTTTTTTAAGAGCACTGCAGCTGTGGTTCTTCTTCTTCGGCATGTTTTCGCAATGCTGTAATGCCCCAGGGGCGTTGTAGAGGTAGACTAAGGTTGTTCCAGGCGAGTTTGTAGTTTACATTGTAAGACAGTACATAACATATCAAAATGAATCATTTCAAGAACGATTAGTTATTACGATTATGCAATACACAATTAAGTTCCGCGGACGGCCACGGTGTGACCGAAATTGATTGTCAGAACAAAATCAATGCAACTTGAAACGTCCCCTTTTGAACAATTATACAAGACTGTGCTT
Organism: Schistocerca piceifrons; assembly: GCF_021461385.2. NCBI lineage: Eukaryota > Metazoa > Arthropoda > Insecta > Orthoptera > Acrididae > Schistocerca > Schistocerca piceifrons. The sequence continues at coordinate 37,271,665 of NC_060143.1, forward strand.
AACCTGACACACAATATTTTTTTAGCGCAACGCAATCTGACTTTCAAAATTCCCTACAAAAGAATGGCCCTGACTAACATTAAACTATACCTTTCAGAAATCACTTACCTCACAAAAATCTTCGCTGCTCAAGCTACTGCAATACAGCGAGTGCCACTACTGCCAGCTAAATAAAAGATTCAAACTACGGAAGGCACTAACTACTGATAGGGATAGTTAGCAAATGAAAGATATTAATAGAGAACAAACAATGTATTTACCTTGATATCATCATATATAAATATAGCAGTTCATGACAAATTTCAAAACTCCGCCATCTCTCTCCCCACATCCACCACTGCTGGCGGCTCACCTCCAACTGCGCAACGCTACGCGCTGTTCACATCCAGCTGCCTAACACTACAGTGGCGAGTATTACAACAATGCAAAGCAGCCACAGACTGCACACAGCACAGCCAGTGATTTTCATACAGAGGTGGCGTTACCAATACAAAAACCTAAACAGCCTACTTACATAGCCCCCATGCTCTCCACAAAAAATTTTACAAATTGGATTGGGCAGCGGCCAATACAGATTTGAAAAAAAATTTTCATAATTACAATAACAAAGAAATCAAATGCACACACTTATTGATACAATGTTGGTCAAAAGCTAAAATTTTCTCACAGTCTATAAAGACAGTCCTGATTGTTCATTGCGGTAAAATAGTAGTGTTTTTCTCAAAGTCTGAGCAGTAGAAGAAAATGCACACGGAAGTAGTGGATTTCCATGCAGTCTTGAAGAAGTAGTGTTGTCCTTCCAACGGAAAGACAGTGCTGACCCTTGACATGCATACAGGTAATGGGCCACAACATAGCAAACCCACAGCAGAGTCATTCGACGTTTTGAAGAACATTGGTAGGTAGGTCATCACAGAGTAGACCCACTGCAGTCCTGGTAGAGATTACGGTATTAGTGGGCCATCAGAGTCGCAGACCCACTGCAGTCCTTGCAGAAATAGCCAGCAGCCATCTGTTGTGACTGTGCAGGTGCACAATCACCATTGAAGAGTCTTGTGGATAATATAGCAAGTCCATAACCACCACTTGTGCACTCACAAAGTTTTTGGAATTGTCCTTAGAACCAGCAATGCTGTTATCCAGTCCCTTGCTGAATTAGTAACACACGTGCAAACACTAACAGTCCCAACTTCTCACATATTGTCCATATACTATGACCAACAGAAACGTGTGCAGTGAAATGTAACTCACAAGTTACTTAATTTGATGAACTGGTGTCAAGTACAATTTTATAACATGAGAATACAATTACAAAGATACAGAAAACATCATTGAAACATAATAATACAGATAACATTTGTAGATAATAGGGGCTTTACAAAAGAATAGAAATAAACATATACATCAATGTTACAGGAATTATGACATGAGTACATGCATAGAAGATCAGAATAACTTTCGAAACATCAACTTCACACATGAGCATTAACACAAAACAGAATAAATAATGTGTAAGCATATTTATAAGGTAAATAACATATTATTAATGCCAATTATATTCGAGGATAACAGTATTCCTCATCATAGTGAGTGTAGCTTAATATTAGAAAAATTCTACAATATAAGTCTTATCAGATAAACATATAAATACAGGAAAAACATAAATACCCAAGGGTACACAAACATATAGCGGAATAATACAAGGAAAGGACAGGGTTTGTTTTACTGCAGTATTTTGCAAACAAAACTTTCTTTACTTCTCGGAGATCTCCCTTCGTTCTTCATTATTTCCAAAAGTCCTATCTATACCTGCTTTCCATACGTTTCTCGTATAGCCTCTCAGTGCATTTCTTCAAATTCATCGCAACTCATTCTCTTATAGGTTACCCCCTCTTAAGCTAACTTAAATCTACTGAGCTCAGATGCTAAACTAAGGGACGAGGCAATGCAGCAGCACAAAACAAGTAACACAAACAGCAATGACCAAAAAAATGGAAAATTGCAAAGCAAGCTACAATAAATCTAAATTAACAGAAAAAATGGAAAATTACAACTAATATGAGCCAATGTGCAGGAACAAGAAAAGCTTAACAGAGTAATACAAAGTCAAATTCAGTAACACTATGCCTGGCAAACAGCAGCAGTAAATGCTATGACGTATACCTAAGCATGACAAAGCTCAAGCATAAAAAATATTACAGTAAAAACAACAATGCAGATAAGGGAAATGTATATTCACATCTTAATGTCTATGTAATTAAAGTGGTGCACCACAACAACTTATTGTAAAAAAAATATTACCATGTACTTGAAAAGAAAATTATGTGTCCAGTTACTGTTACTAGTCCCTTCTTATTGTTCTTTCCTTTCCAAGTGCTCCTTTTTTTTTAAAGAATGTGGATTACAAAATTATCATTTAATAAATCTGTTGACAGAAAGTGTTCACATTAGCAAATGCATCTAAGTTTATTTTATAAAACTAATGCTGTAACACAGCTGGAAAACAGGTATCAAATGAAATAAGCAATTACACAAACCAAAGCATAAAAATATCATTCAATAGTCATGTGACATTTCATAAGTTAGTAGAAATTCTCTCAACTCTCGTAGAAAGACGCTTGTCGTAATCAGGTGTGCAGATGTACGAATATTTCCCATCAATTCATAAGCATTGCAGTAATTAGCACAAAGTACGAGTAATCATATGTTTTCAGGTAATGAGCGTGTAATATTTGCGATGTTTTCTACAAAGGAATGTCAATAGCAAGCTTAATGGAAGTAATGAGGGTGTCACATTTGCAATATTTTCTCTAAAGGAATGTCAATGGCGAGGATAAAGGCCTGCCTTTTTTCCTTTTTTTTTTTTTCCTACCTGTGCTTCTGGAAAGGCACACCCTAATGGCTTGTTCTCCAGGTGTTTGACACAGCTGCGTGCCCACAACGCATTACGTGCAGGTGGTCACTTAACTTTCTTACGGAAATATTTACGACACCAGTTTCCGCTACAGTGACAGTCTCACATAAAAATATTTCACAGGTCAAGAATTAGCGTTGCAAATCTGTAGAAACAAAATCCTATAAATATAAGTGCCCAAATAAAATATTCGTCAGCATTCTGATACAGTCACGCATTTATGCACATTTCATAACTCTTAAAGTACGATTCTTGGTTTCCAACATACTTCTTATTCCTCATATACGGTAGCATCATCTTATTGATCATAAACATATCTCAATAGCATAGTACACATCGTCGTCGTAATAATATCATAACATCTCAGTCAATTCTCAAAATCGTCGTAGCTTCCTCCAATAATTTCAAAACCTAAAAAAAATTCTCTGCTCATTTCAATAGTGTCATCTACCTCAAACGTATTTTAAAATCATGCTCCCTTACCAAATACATCATTCAAAGCTCTCATAGTATCACAATGATTCCGAAAAAATATGAACAGTTTACAAAGTACAGACAAAATACAGTTTCATAAGTGTGAAGTTACCCAACTGCGTATTGCGTAAACATGTGTCACTGATGTAGTAAAAACGTTTGTCTGTCTCAGTTAAATGATCAGATAGCTGTGTAATTATGTGTTGGAGAAATATGGTACTGATGTGTAAAGTTGTATAAGCAAATACCATATTAGCTAGGGTTCCTTGTGGTTGCCACACACATGGTACACAAAGTAAGTGTGTACCCCCCTGAGGATTAATGTAATTATACCCTCAGGTGTTACAGATTACAGCAATGGAATGAAATGTATCACGGAAAACTTTCTTTGTAATTCAAAAATCTTTAAAAATAAATGTTTTAAGTACAAAATTAATCACTCAAATACGTGTACTGTAGCGCTAAATGTGCGTCTTGTTGCAACATAATCTGTGTGGAAGTGTCGTAGTTATCGTCCTCCGAAAGCTAAGTTCTGCAGAAGTCAATGTACTTACCTCATAATACACAAAAGTGAAATGCTTTGCGTATAGATATCGTAGTTATTATGCTTATTGGCGTGATGAAAAAAGTACTGTACAGTAACGTATTGTTGTGCTACGGAAAACCCTGTCTCATTGTAGCTATACTACAAAAGTTACTACTAAAACCTGTTTTACTTTCCAGAAGAATTCAGAAAAACTGTGCAGATATAAAACAGATACACCGCAAAAGCAACATTGTAAATTGTCACTCATTAGTAGCGTCGTGATAAAACCGTGTAGTTGTCACATAAACTAACCACTGTGTCGTCTGGTATCTCACAGAAAGTACTTTAAACCCAGAATGTATTTTCGAGTAAACTAAAATGTTGCATTAAAATCTCATTAGCAGTACCAGTATGTGTCCTAAGTATGTAAGCCTGATAGTCGTTACGTAATCGTGCAACTAACAAGCAAGAATGTACAAATACAACACTGTGTCGTCTGTTCACTATAACAATGCATTCGTAATTTCTGTTTATAAATGTTCCCTAGGTTCTAGACTGGATATTTAACTTCAAACATTGTTGTATGTTAGCAGTTTCTTAAGTCTAACACAGCATACTAGTAATGTAAAGGGAAAAGTTATATGGCAAAGACAAAGTTAAAAAGCAGATTATCTTTCAATAAACGGTTTTACATGTGAAATGTGGTGTAAACCTTTACTCTTCCTAGTGCACAGAGTTTCAACTTCAAAGCAATTATCATGTTGTATACATCGGTAAAGAATGCTAAAATTTTTCTCCAGGCTAGCGTCTTATGTTATTTTTCTCGGAGCCAGCGGGCGCACGCGGCTGCCTGCTGTGCGAGTCATTGTCTGTCTCTTTGTTGGCGCGCGCCGTTATTGGGATTAGGAGACTAACTTCTACAAATTCACTCTGACGAGAAGGCCCTGCCCTGTTTGAATCCCGCCAGTTCTGATGCAATTCAGGCCTGTCGTTACGAATATATCGTCTGTCGTCATGTCGGTAGTTCCTGTAGTTTCTTTCTTGTCGGTTAAGTGGTGGAGAATTTCTCCCTGAATTGTAACTGCGCACTGGACCGTTGCATCTGAAGTTATTCTGTCTCCCTTGATAATAATTATTTTGGTTCCCATATTGCCTGTTTCTCTGATAGTCTCTGTGATAGTCATTACCGCGGAGAGGTGATCTTTCCCTGTAATTATTACTGCTCTGCCAACGGTAGTCATACGGGTGGTGTCTGTTTTGGTCACGATTTACGTTATAAGAATAGGCTTGTCGGGTCCAGTTATTATTTCTGTCGTCACGGAATTGTGACGGATGTGACCTGTAGTGATTGTTTTCCTGTTTTCGCATCCCGCGACTGTCTGTGTCAATTTCTAATTCTTGTAAGAGTCCCTGAAAAGCCTCAATGTCTTCTTTACAACGTCCTGCTAAAATAATATGTCGTAAATGTTCAGGCAATTTGAGTAAGCAAATGCGGATGAGTTCTGAGGGGCTGTATGGGTTTGAAAGATACTGATTCTTATGCAACATGTCTTCAAAATATTTCACAAGACTGGAAAATTCAGATTGTTCGAAATGTTTCATCATTATGATGTCATGTTTTACTCGGTCTTGTGTGGCTTGAGACTAATATGCTGAGAGGAAGGCATGGTAAAACTCTCCTTCACTGTGGCAATCGTTAATTACCGATCGCATTCTTACAGCTGGTTCATTCTCCAAGTAGCCACACATAAATTCTAATCTGTGTTCTAACGACTAGTTGGGAGGAAAACAATGAGAGAATTGATGGAGCCATGCTTGTGGATGAATGTCGTTGCCAGACTTCTTAAATGTTTTGAATTTACGTGTAGTAATGAACAGCTTATAGTCAAAATCGTCATGTCGGCGAGTCGCATGTCGGTCATTGTTACTTCGTTTCGGCGGTTCCATCTCAAAATCCAATGCGCCTTGCCAATTTCTTTCACAATTTCCGAAGTGTCCTGTGTTATTATTTTGTGGTTGTTCCGTATTTCTATGTCCCTCTTCCCGTATTGGAGCGTGAGTGTCCTCTGAAATACGTAATTCTTGTATTACCTGCGTCAACTGATCTTGTACTTCCCGGATTTCTCTTTTGTACTGTGTATTGATTTGATTTTGATTTTGTTTGAATTTTCTTATTTGTTCATACTCTTCTGTGTCAGTGAAGGCTATGGGTCTTGTGTCATTCAGATCATCATCTACCTTTGTAGATAAGTTAGTGACCTGATCCGAAAGTTCGGCTACTTTCTCTGATAGTGTACTTATTTCCTCCATGTGTCTTTCTGAACCAATTTTCAGGGTATCTACTGCGTCCTTTAAGTTTTCCTGAGTTCTTGCAAGTTGCGTAACCGAATCGGTAGATGCAACTGAGTCAATTTTAGCTTGCAAGGTCTCATGATTTTCATGAACAATAGTTTGCAGTTCTTTTATGGCTGCTTCGTGATTCTGTAATACATTTTCATGACGCGAAAAAATAGGTTGGAAAAGCTCACAAATTTGTGTTTTTTACGTCATTACAGACCTTTTGATATTTCGATTCGATGTTATGTAACTCAGTGGTTAAATCTTCACGTGTTTGTTCAAGTGTAGTGTCTAACTTTTGAAGATTTTGTTCCATTGTGTCTAACTTTTTGAGATTTTGTTCCACTGTGTCTAACTTTTTAAGATTTTGTCCCATTTGTCTCTGATTTTGTTCCATTTGTTGCATTAATTGCAATAATAATGTATTAGTGTCTGGAATCTGTTTCTCTACGCTTTTCGGCAGTGCATTTGCACCGGCAACATTCACATTTTGACAAGCAGAAAATGCGTCTTGACTTATTTGAGAAAACGGTGATAACCCAAAACCTGAATCTACAGTATTTGCGAAATTGTGTCCTGTCATTTCGGAGACCTGAGGCGAGCTGTTGCCGACCGATCGATCGGTAATGCTTCCCTGTTCACTACCTGTTTCACTGTCTACACCATTGTTTGCAGCCCGCTCCATTTCCCTATGCACAATTACCAAATTATTACTTTGAACATCAGTTAATTCATTACTCGGTGGCGCTAACACACTGCTTTCATTTTCACTGTCATTTCTCAGTTTACTTTGGAGCCTAGTATTAAGTTTTTCACACGCCATTATTGTCACAATATTTCACACGACAACACAGAAAAGCACAATTTGAAGACCAAAAATAAGAGAACACATTAACATAACACTGAAAATAATATCTAGTTAATTGCAGCTGCGAAATACTTGGTGCAAATCTACATGCATGCCACAACTGTTTTACTGTACAACAATTACGAGCTAGCAATAAACAAAATCTACACTAATTACACAAACTACAACAAAAAATCAGAAGATTCCAGTGAGGTATCCTCGGCTAAGGGTCGACATATGAAACGTCCCCTTTTGAACAATTATACAAGACTGTGCTTAACCTGACACACAATATTTTTTTAGCGCAACGCAATCTGACTTTCAAAATTCCCTACAAAAGAATGGCCCTGACTAACATTAAACTATACCTTTCACAAATCACTTACCTCACAAAAATCTTCGCTGCTCAAGCTACTGCAATACAGCGAGTGCCACTACTGCCAGCTAAATAAAAGATTCAAACTACGGAAGGCACTAACTACTGATGGGGATAGTTAGCAAATGAAAGATATAAATAGAGAACAAACAATGTATTTACCTTGATATCATCATATATAAATATAGCAGTTCATGACAAATTTCAAAACTCCGCCATCTCTCTCCCCACATCCACCACTGCTGGCGGCTCACCTCCAACTGCGCAACGCTACGCGCTGCTCACAGCCAGCTGCCTAACACTACAATGGCGAGTATTACAACAATGCAAGGCAGCCACAGACTGCACACAGCACAGCCAGTGATTTTCATACAGAGGTGGCGTTACCAATAAAAAAACCTAAACAGCCTACTTACAAACTATGTGTTGCATAATGAAGCTCGTAAAAAAGTAATTTATTACCCTCATTTTATTTCCGCGTGAAATCCATTTTCGAATCCAACATATGGGTTCAGTTTTTCTTGTATTTAACTCTAATGTCGTAACGTGTACCGTAACATTAATGGCACCATACACAGAAGTTGTGTAAACGCTGGCTAACGGTGTCGCTGCAGTATGCCATGAGCTGTGGGTCAGTTTAATTGCATTAGTGAACGCAGATAAGTTCACTGGGATGAGCAAAACAAGAGAAAAATCTGCAGGGGTACACAAAACACGTCAAAACACTGTTGCAGAAGCGACGAAAAAAGCATGCCAAATTCAGAAGAACGCAGAATCCCCAAGACTGGCTAAGCTTCACAGAAGCTCGAAATTTAGTGCGGACGTCAATGCGAGATGCGTTTAATAGTTTCCACAATGAAACATTGTCTCAAAATATGGTAGATAGTGCAAAGAGAGTCTGGTCCTATTTAAAGTACACCAGTGGCAAAAAACAGTCAGTACCGTCACTGTGCGATGGCGATGGAAATGTTACCAATGAGGATTCCACTGAATCGCAGTTAATAAATACAGTTTTCCGCAATTCCTTCACGAAATTAGACCAAGTAAATATTCCAGAATTCGAAACCAGAACAGCTGTTGGCATAAATGACATAAAAGTTGATATCTTAGGTGTTGTGAAACAACTCAAATGTCTCAAGAAAGGCAAGTCTTCCGGTCCAGATGGTATACCAATCAGATTCCTTTCGGAGTATGCAGACACAGTAGCGCCTTTCTTAGCAATCATATACAACCACTCACTTGACGAAAGGTCTGTTCCTAAAGACTGGAAAGTAGCACAGGTCACACCAATACTCAAGAAAGGAAATAGGAGTAACCCACTGAATTACAGACCCATATCACTGACCTCAATTTGCGGTAGGATTTTGGAGCATATACTGTACTCGACATTATGAAGAAAATGACTTATTGATACATAACCAACACGGATTCATAAAATATCGTTCTTTTGTGCAACACAGCTAGCTCTTTATTCCTATGAAGTAATCGGTGCTGTCAACAAGAGATCTCAGATCGATTCCGTATTCCTAGATTTCCAGAAGGCTTTTGATATAGTTCCTCACAAGCGACTATTAATCAAATTGCGTGCATGTGGAGTATCGTCTCAGTTGTGTGATTGGATTCGTGATTTCCTCTCCGAGAGGTCACAGTTCGTAGTGATAGACGGTAAATCATCGAGTAGAACAGAAGTGATATCTGGCATTCCGCAAGGTAGTGTCATAGGACCTTGCTGTTCCTGATTTGCATAAATGATCTAGGTGATAATCTGAGCAGCCACCTTAGTTTGTTTACAGATGACGCTGTAATTTACCGTCAACTAAAATCATTATATGATCAATTCCAATTAAAAATGATATGGAGATAATTGCTGTATGGTGCGAAAAGTGACAATTGGCACTAAACAAAGAAATGTGCGAGGTCATCTACATGGTCGGCCGGAGTGGCCAAGCGGTCCTAGGCGCTACAGTCTGGAACCGCGCGACCACTACGGTCGAATCCTGCCTCGGGCACGGATGTGTGTGATGTCCTTAGGTTAGTTAGGTTAAGTAGTTCTAAGTTCTAGGGGACTGATGACCTCAGAAGTTAAGTCCCATAGTGCTCAGAGCCATTTGAACCATTTTTGATAAATTATGGGTATACGATAAATCGCATAAATCTAAGGGCTGTCAATTCGACTAAATACCTAGGAATTACAATTACGAGCAACATAAATTGGAATGACCACATAAATAATATTGTGGGGTAGGCGAAACAAAGAATGCGCTTTGTTGGCAGAACACTTAGAAGAGGCGACAAACCCACTAAAGAGACAGTCTACATTACACTTGTCCGTCCTCTGATGGAATATTTCTGCGCGGTATGACATCCTTACCAGTAGTAGTAGTAGTAGAGGGGTTTTGTGGGCGCACGACAGCAAGGTCTTCAGCGCCCGTTCAGTAACATAGGGAGACGGGTGTCAAGAAAAATCCCAGAACAGGAATATAAAACGGAACATATAACACGGGTAACAATCGTTGAAAAATATGTGCTCATCCACACCGAAGCGTGGGATGAAACAGGGTGTCAACAGTAAAACATGGACAACACAGGAAGAAAATGATAGAGGGAGCTAAAACAATGTAGCAGATGGAAGTGGCTGGCTGACCACAAGGAAAAAAGGGGAGGAGTCAGCCACTCTGCAATACACTAAAACCTCCAGCCTAAAAGTTTAGGCCAGAGTCCAGACACGTCACAAAACTTAAAAACCCTAGACACACACGTCTCATCATTAGCTAAAACAGAAGTCAGATCCCCTTCAACTTGTGCTTCTGCCCGTGCATCACGGTGTAAAATGCAGTCTATTAAAATGTGCCGGACAGAGATGTGCACACCACAAGCATCACAAAACGGAGGATCCTCCCGCCGTAATAGAAAGCTGTGTGTGAGAGGACAGTGCCCGATCCGAAGACGTGTGAGGGCCACCTCTTCCCGCCTGAGCAACCGGCAGGATGAACGCCACGGCCGAGTGGTGGACTTTACCGACCGCAGTTTATTGGCCGTCACCGCCAGCCATTCGTCCTCCCACAACTCCATGCACTTCCTGTGGAGTGCAGCGATGACTGACTGCAAGGGGATAGGACACTGGACCACATCCTGCTCTCTGCAGGCCTCCTTGGCAGCCCGATCAGCCTGTTCATTGCCCCATATGCCGACATGACCAGGCACCCAGCAGAAGGATACCTCTTTACCCCGCCGTTGGAGCAAGTACAGTTGGTCATGTATCAGCTGGACCATCTCCTCAGTCGGGTATAGGTTCTGCAGTGATTGTAAGGCACTAAGAGAATCGGAGCAGAGAAGAAATCGATCGCCCCGAACATGATGCATCTGCTCCAGTGCCTTCAGGATCGCGTGGAGCTCCGCTGCGAAAACGGTATATTCAGCAGGGAGGCGAATCCTGGTAACATGGTCAGGGAATACCACAGAACAGCCAAGGAAATTCTCCTGTTTGGAGCCATCAGTGTAAACGACAGTGAAACCGTGATGCACATCTAAAATGTTAAAAAACAGTGACTGGAATGTAAAATCTGGCGTGCCATCCTTCTTAAAACGAGGTAGGATTGACGGAGTACATCGAAAAAGTGCAAAGAAGGGCAGCTCGTTTGGTGTTACCGCGCAACAGGTGTGAGAGTGTCACAGATATGATACACGAGTTGGGGTGGCAGTCGCTGAAACAAAGGCGGTTTTCTTTGCGGTGAGATCTATTTACGAAATTTAAATCGCCAACTTTGTCTTCCGAATGCGAAAATATTTTGTTCACACCCATCTACGTAGGGAGAAATGATCGTCATAATAAAATAAATCAGAGCTTTAACTGATAGATTTAGGTGTGCCTTTTTCCAACGCGCCATTTGGGAGTGGAATGGTAGAGAAGTAGTATGAAAACGGTTCGATGACCCCCTCTGCCAGGCGATTAAGTGTGAATTGCAGAGTAACCATGTAGATGTAGATGGAGAAGAGGACAAGAATTAAGGAGTTCATGTTACCGAAAATTCTGTGCTAAGTAAATAGATAGAGGGGAAGAGATCAGCATACGGGTCTCACAACAAATCAGATGAACTACTAAACCCGGCTGAAAGGGTAAAGAAGCAGCGACAAGGGAAGCTGGTTGCAGGGGGGGAAAGTTTAGTTGGCAGACTTGCCACTGGTAGGACATACGACGGTTCAGGTGTGTGGGAAGAAGGAGGAGTAGAAGGGCCGGCTGAACGAGCTCATCCTCAGGTTTTGGACGGCGTGGAGTGCTGGCCAGTCGCTAACGACGCGGCCACGCCGCCGCTAATTGTCGGGAGTGGCGCGTGGCGGTGGTGGCTTTCGCGCGCGCCGCGGGCACGGCCTGCGCCGCCTTGTCCTGCCGTGGCTCTGGCCCGGTGCGGGTGAAAGCGGTGGACAGACCTCCAACGCACCGCGGCCGCCGTTGTTTGGGAGAAATCCGAACCGGGAAGTTTGCCGGGAAACGCGTCGCCGCTATCTGCGGTCACATCTGACGCCTGTTTTTGTGTTTACCGACTGTTTGTCTTGGGCGAACGAGCGTCGTAGCTCGCTGCCGCGCAAGGCGGTTCAATCTAAACAATAAATAACTTTCCGTTGTTGTTGTTGTTGTATTCACAGGGTATTAGGGGTGTAAGGTAGAGATGTTTCTATTGATGACAAAGAAAATCGTACTATACAATGTAACACCGGTATTTACTTCAATTGCAGATTAATGTGTAAGTAGGCTGTTTAGGTTTTTATATTGGTAATGCCACGTAGCGCTCTGTATGAAAATCACTGGCTGTGTGTGCTGTGTGCAGTCTGTGGCTGGTGGGCATTGTTGGAATATTCGCTATTGTAGTGTTGGGCAGTTGGATGTGAACAGCGCGTAGCGTTGCGCAGTTGGAGGTGACCCGCCAGCAGTGGTGGATGTGGGGAGAGAGATGGCAGGATTCGAACCTGCGACCGTAGCGGTCGCGAGGTTCCAGACTGTAGGGCCTAGAACCGCTCGGCCACGTCGGCCGGCGACGCCAGATGTAAATACATTGTTGCTGCAAGATCTTTTCACGAAATTTCGGTCGGAAACTTTCTTTTCAGAGTGCCAAAACATTTTTTTCGGTTGTCATCTTTATAGGGAGAAATGAATATCGTAATAAACTGACGCAGAGCTCATATGGAAAGGGGTAAGTATTCATTTTACTGCGTAATATTCCAGAGTGGAATCCTGTGCCAAGTAATTAAGAGTGACTGCAAAGTAGTACTGCTCATGTACATGTAGAACGAAAATTTTATGTTCTAATTCTGCCACATAGCTCATCACTTCTGAAGCCTTTGTTTCTCTCTCTCTCTCTCTCTCTCTCTCTCTCACACACACACACACACACTCTCTCTCTCATACATTGATATGTCTCAGCCAGACAACTTCAATCACACATTTGCCTCCACTCACTCAATCATTGGTGCACTTCGCCCGCCTTCATTTCGACTGCTTGCTCGGTACCGCATTGCACTGAAACAATAAAAACAATTAGAAAAAACAGAAATATTCATAAAATGAAAGGAACAGAAAACAGATCACATATATTCTTGAATAAATTAACATAATTGTGTCTTACATATTCTTCGACATTAGGGAACTGTTATTAGCAAGTTTTTCAACTCATAATACTTTTATCTTGACGACAGTTTTAACTGAGTCTGATCAAGCCAAACATGTTATTATAGTGCAACGAAATGACTGCTACATTTTGCAAAACACTTATGCACCATATGTCTTTTTCAAATCTTTTTTTAATAAACTGTAAGGTAGAAAGGTAAAGTCTTTGATGCAAGCCTGTCACTAGAGTATTGGCCTGCCAGTTTGCATAAGGTAGTGTTTCCATGCGCCGCGGGTCCCACGCACTGGCCGCTTTTTACCCTGTTTAGAGTTCCCAGTACTTATTTGGACAGCAAGATAAGCCAAACTGGGGCCGCCCTGTAAAGCGTTGTAGCGAGGAAAGCTCCGCTCCCCCACCTGGGATTGAACCTGGATCTCCAGGACTTGAGTCAAGTGCTCTTCCCACTAGACCACCAAAGCCATTTAAAAAAAAACCCTAAATTTAAATTAACTTTAATTTTTGCAGGTGATGCGGTAAACAATATTTTACACTGATGTAGTAGAATGCCGTTCTGATATACAGACTTATGTAATCCTTGGAGAGTGAAAATTTTAAATTATTTAAAAATTTATACGTTCCTGAGACAGGAATAGCCACAATTTGAATTTTTTAAAATTATTTGTTTATTTATTTAAACATATCTGATTGGAGTCCTCGGGCCTTCTCTTAAATCAGACCAGGGTTTCACACATACAGTAAACATTATTTCATAATTACCTAAGAAAATAACAGTTTTAGTCTGACAAATAGTATTAAAATGATTTCAGTGTCTGCAGTCATCGTTTGAATAAATTATACAGATTATCAACTAACATAGTTACTACTGGCATTACTATACTACTGCAGCTGCAGGCACTAATAGTGATAGTAATAATAATAATAGTAAGCTAATAATAAAATAATAGAGAGAATAATTGTGCCGTTCATTACAGTAATGACAGTGGCATATGAAAGAAGAATTTGTAGGTCTACAAAATACATGGTTTTTGATATAGCGAGTTTTGGGAACAGGAAATCTAAGGCGATTACATTAGCTAAGAATAATGGGAAAAAAGAAAACTTACATTGAAAAGGAAGTTGTGCAAAGCTAAAGACTGAGTTCAAGGACAATGATAATCTTGTTGTTCCTTTAGTAGATATTCATTACCTGTCTTCTGAAGCTGGAGATCTTATTTAGTTTCATAACATGATGCAGGAAGTTGTTCCAGAGTGGTGTGGGGCAGAAAGAATTTTGTTCCGATGGGAACGAGCGCCCCTGTCGTGTTGTTCAGACAAGAGCGTTAACGTCGAGGAGAGATTTTAGGGACAGTAGAGAAGACAGAGGGTATGGAAATCTCTGCACTTGTCAGTACGCAGCCAGAATGGCTGTGGACGTGACGGGAAAATGTGATCAAAGAGTCGAACATCACAGATATAACGAACACAGGCATTCATAACCAGTTCTAAGTGCTGTGAGCTTTCCTGAGAAAGACGTTCAAGGAAAACATCTCTGTAATTAATAATTGGAAGTACAGGGTTATTACAAATGACTGAAGCGATTTCACAGCTCTACAATAACTTTATTATTTGAGATATTTTCACAATGCTTTGCACACACGTACAAAAACTCAAAAAGTTTTTTTAGGCATTCACAAATGTTCGATATGTGCCCCTTTAGTGATTCGGCAGACATCAAGCCGATAATCAAGTTCCTCCCACACTCGGCGCAGCATGTTCCCATCAATGAGTTCGAAAGCATCGTTGATGCGAGCTGGCATGTTTCTTGCTAGAGGAGGTTTAAACACTGAATCTTTCACATAACCCAACAGAAAGAAATCACATGGGGTTAAGTAGGGAGAGCGTGGAGGCCATGACATGAATTGCTGATCATGATCTCCACCACGACCGATCCATCGGTTTTCCAATCTCCTGTTTAAGAAATGCCGAATATCATGATGCAAGTGCGGTGGAGCACCATCCTGTTGAAAGATGAAGTCGGCGCTGTCGGTCTCCAGTTGTGGCATGAGCCAGTTTTCCAGCATGTCCAGATACACGTGTCCTGTAACGCTTTTTTTTGCAGAAGAAAAAGGGGCCGTAAACTTTAAACCGTGAGATTGCACAAAACACGTTAACTTTTGGTGAATTGCGAATTTGCTGCACGAATGCGTGAATATTCTCTACCGCCCAGATTCGCACATTGTGTCTGTTCACTTCACCATTAAGAAAAAATGTTGCTTTATCACTGAAAACAAGTTTCGCACTGAACGCATCCTCTTCCATGAGCTGTTGCAACCGCGCCGAAAATTCAAAGCGTTTGACTTTGTCATCGGGTGTCAGGGCTTGTAGCAATTGTAAACGGTAAGGCTTCTGCTTTAGCCTTTTCCGTAAGATTTTCCAAACCGTCGGCTGTTGTACGTTTAGCTCCCTGCTTGCTTTATTCGTCGACTTCCGCGGGCTACGCGTGAAACTTGCCCGCACGCGTTCAACCGTTTCTTCGCTCACTGCTGGCCGACCCGTTGATTTCCCCTTACAGAGGCATCCAGAAGCTTTAAACTGCGCATATCATCGCCGAATGGAGTTAGCAGTTGGTGGATCTTTGTTGAACTTCGTCCTGAAGTGTCGTTGCACTGTTATGACTGACTGATGTGAGTGCATTTCAAGCACGACATACGCTTTCTCGTCTCCTGTCGCCATTTTGTCTCACTGCGCTCTCGAGCGCTCTGGCGGCAGTAACTTGAAGTGCGGCTTCAGTCGAACAAAACTTTATGAGTTTTTCTACGTATCTGTAGTGTGTTGTGACCATATGTCAATGAATGGAGCTACAGTGAATTTACGAAATCGCTTCAATCATTTGTAATAGCCCTGTATAAGTGTTTGTACAAGTTTCTTTTTCTGATTGTCATTCCATATTCGCTATTTCCTACTGATTACTACTTTCATTACGCTTATTGCTCACTTTTCAACTTTAAATGATTCATTTGCAAACTTGCGTCTACTTCTATCAATGGCTTAAAATAGGTATTATGTTTCTGTTTTGTTTCACAACATATGAACTGAAAATACTTGCTCACATGACTGCCCTGAGTGAAATTAGTATGCATTTGATTCACTGTTCTGTGTGTATGTTAAATTATGGTAGCCGTAAATAGGAGTGGATGCAGTTTATGGAATTATAATAAGCTTTATAGAGGACTGCTTTTTAAGGTGATACATTGTACCTGATTGTGTTTTAGTTTGTATGGTAGCATTGCAATAAAATACAATTTTAAATTTTTAAACTTCTCTTTTACTGAGACGAATGACGTCAACGAGTTCACCGCCCGATTTGGTATATACTGACACTGAATCTTGCTTTACAAGTTTTAAGACAGTAGCCAAAACGAAACTGTAAATACATACATTAAGTAATCTAGTGGGTTTCATTCACAAAATATGCATATTAATTATACAAAGCCTACCTATTCGACAGTTAATCTGATGTGCCAACGACTTAAATGAACCAGGTATAGTAACTGAGATGAAAAAATGGGAGGGAGTGCCTCGATCACTACCAATGAAGTTGTTTGTAATTATGAAGAGGAAACACAGGGAAAATACACACATAGTCAGCCGCTTGGTAGGCATAACAAATTTACTGATAAGCAACGGTTCACTCTGAATCGTGTTATGTGAATCAGATAACAAACTTTCTTGTCAGAGATTTGCATTACTTCCGTAACGACTCAGATACAGAGGTCTGTGACAGTGCTGTAGGTAGAGCAGCAGTACAGCCCATCTCATGTTTTCTCAGAATCCACTTATCGCCTAACGTTACTTTTTGTTTGTTCTTAAAGTTAGGAACGTTTGCGACGATTGAGAGAAATGGACAGCAGTGTGTATGGAGATTCAACATAAAGTATGGACCTCTTGATCAGCTCTTCGCCTAGAGTTCAGATATAAGCTTTTTACTGAGAGGGGCGTCCAATAAGTAATGCAATGCATTTTTTTTCTGAAAGGAGGTTGGTTTTATTCAGGACTCCAATATATCATATTAGTCCCCACTCTTTTGGCTAAAAACACTGTTTTTCAACACAATCTCCGTTCAATGTGACGGCTTTTACACCTCCTTACTGGAGGGTGGGGGAGTGGGGGCTGTATGCCTGCACGGTAAAACACTGCTGGTCGACGCCGGAGTCAACGTCTTGCTGTATCCGTAACTTCTCCATCCTCCACCTAATGCTTCCGTCGGAGTGCATCCTTTATTAAGCCAAACGGATGGAAGTCTGAAATTGAGAGATCCCAGGCTATAGGGTGGATGTGGAAGAACATTCCAAAGAAGTTTTGTGAGCTTCTATCGGGTGCGCAGACTTGTATGAGGGCCTGCGTTGCCACGGAGGAGGAGACGTTTGTTTGCATTTTTGTGACAACGAGCTCGTTGGATTTTATTCAGTTTCCCGAGGCTAGCACAATATACTCCTGAGCTGATCGTTGCACACTGAGGGAGGACAACAGAATAAACCCTTCAGAGCCCCAGAGTGGCCATAGCTTAACCCGCTGAGTGTGAGGCTTTGGCCATTTCTTTGGAGGACAGGTGGTGCCACTCCATTCCGATTCGAAATGATAAACCCTTTTTTCATCGTCTGTGGCGATGCTAAAGAAATTGTCACGATCAGCCTCGTAACGCACAAACAGTTTCGCATAGGTGGTCCATAGCTGCCCGTTACGGTCTTCTGCTAGGCGGCGAGAAACCCACTGGGCACAGACCTTTGAGTATGCCAACTGGGTGCGTCAGCACTAAGGATACAACCTTTCATTTGAGCAGCGGGGTGTTTAACTGTGATCCGTCGAGCACTTCGAGTGAGTGTGTTCACACGTTCAAACACTGCGGGAGTCACAGCAGTGCGCGCGCGAGATCGGATGGGTTTGCGCGACCTTGTCGCGATTATAACAGACGTTTCGCCCAACGAATCAAAAACGATTCAAATGGCTCTAACCACTACGGAACATCTGAGGTCATCAGCCCCCTAGACTTAGAACAACTTAAACCGAACTTAACCTAAGGGGATCACACACAGGATTCGAACCTGAGACTGAAGCAGCTGCACGGTTCCGGTCTGAAGCGCCTAGAACCGCTCGGCCACAGCGGCCGGCCCAACGAATTAACATGCTTCTGTTCACCACCAGGTTTCCGTAGGCTTTCTGTTAGCACCTATGAATATCTGCGATGCTCTCGTTTTCGCCTAAGGAAGCGCAATCACAGCTCTCTGCTTGGAACGCATCTTCGTTACACACCCCATTTTGAAGGCTACGTATAGCGCTGAAACCTATCGGAGCTTCATGAGCCGGCCGGTGTGGCCGAGCGGTTCTAGGCGCTTCAGTCTGGAACCGCGCGATATCTACGGTCGCAGGTTCATATCCTGCCTCGGGCATGGATGTGTGTGCTGTCCTTAGGTTAGTTAGGTTTAAGTAGTTCTAAGTTCTAGGGGACTGATGACCTGAGATGTTAAGTCCCATAGTGCTCAGAGCCATTTGAACCATTTTTTGAGCTTCGTGAAACTATGTGGGATGAAGCGGGAATATTCCACGATGTCCCACAACGAACAGGTTCATATCCTGCCTCGGGCATGGATGTGTGTGCTGTCCTTAGGTTAGTTAGGTTTAAGTAGTTCTAAGTTCTAGGGGACTGATGACCTGAGATGTTACGTCCCACAGTGTTCAGAGCCATTTGAACCATTTTTTTGAGCTTCGTGAAACTATGTAGGATGAAGCCGGAATATTCCACGATGTCCCACAACGAACAGGTTCATATCCTGCCTCGGGCATGGATGTGTGTGCTGTCCTTAGGTTAGTTAGGTTTAAGTAGTTCTAAGTTCTAGGGGACTGATGACCTGAGATGTTAAGTCCCATAGTGCTGAGAGCCATTTGAACCATTTTTTTGAGCTTCCTGAAACGATGTGGGATGGAGCGGGAATATTCCACGATGTCCCACAACGAACAGGTTCATATCCTGCCTCGGGCATGGATGTGCGTGCTGTCCTTAGGTTAGTTAGGTTTAAGTAGTTCTAAGTTCTAGGGGACTGATGACCTGAGATGTTACGTCCCACAGTGCTCAGAGCCATTTGAACCATTTTTTTGAGCTTCGTGAAACTATGTAGGATGAAGCGGGAATATTCCACGATGTCCCACAACGAACAGGTTCATATCCTGCCTCGGGCATGGATGTGTGTGCTGTCCTTAGGTTAGTTAGGTTTAAGTAGTTCTAAGTTCTAGGGGACTGATGACCTGAGATGTTAAGTCCCATAGTGCTCAGAGCCATTTGAACCATTTTTTTAAGCTTCCTGAAACGATGTGGGATGGAGCGGGAATATTCCACGATGTCCCACAACGAACAGGTTCATATCCTGCCTCGGGCATGGATGTGTGTGCTGTCCTTAGGTTAGTTAGGTTTAAGTAGTTCTAAGTTCTAGGGGACTGATGACCTGAGATGTTACGTCCCATAGTGCTCAGAGCCATTTGAACCTTTTTTTGAGCTTCGTGAAACTACGTAGGATGAAGCGGGAATATTCCACGGTGTCCCACAACGAACAGGTTCATATCCTGCCTCGGGCATGGATGTGTGTGCTGTCCTTAGGTTAGTTAGGTTTAAGTAGTTCTAAGTTCTAGGGGACTGATGACCTGAATTGTTAAGTCCCATAGTGCTCAGAGCCATTTGAACCATTTTTTTGAGCTTCGTGAAACTATGTGGGATGAAGCGGGAATATTCCACGATGTCCCACAACGAACAGGTTCATATCCTGCCTCGGGCATGGATGTGTGTGCTGTCCTTAGGTTAGTTAGGTTTAAGTAGTTCTATGTTCTAGGGGACTGATGACCTGAGATGTTAAGTCCCATAGTGCTCAGCGCCATTTGAACCATTTTTTTGAGCTTCGTGAAACTATGTGGGATGAAGCGGGAATATTCCACGATGTTCCACAACGAACAGGTTCATATCCTGCCTCGGGCATGGATGTGTGTGCTGTCCTTAGGTTAGTTAGGTTTAAGTAGTTCTAAGTTCTAGGGGACTGATGACCTGAGATGTTAAGTCCCATAGTGCTCAGAGCCATTTGAACCATTTTTTTGAGCTTCCTGAAACGATGTGGGATGGAGCGGGAATATTCCACGATGTCCCACAACGAACAGGTTCATATCCTGCCTCGGGCATGGATGTGTGTGCTGTCCTTAGGTTAGTTAGGTTTAAGTAGTTCTAAGTTCTAGGGGACTGATGACCTGAGATGTTACGTCCCATAGTGCTCAGAGCCATTTGAACCATTTTTTTGAGCTTCCTGAAACGATGTGGGATGGAGCGGGAATATTCCACGATGTCCCACAACGAACAGGTTCATATCCTGCCTCGGGCATGGATGTGTGTGCTGTCCTTAGGTTAGTTAGGTTTAAGTAGTTCTAAGTTCTAGGGGACTGATGACCTGAGATGTTAAGTCCCATAGTGCTCAGAGCCATTTGAACCATTTTTTTTTTTTTGAGCTTCGTGAAACTATGTGGGATGAAGCGGGAATATTCCACCATGTCCCACAACGAAGTCAGCATTTTTTCAACCAAAAAGAGCCGAGAAAAAAAAGTGTTGTATTATTTGTTGAACGCCCCTCGTACTTAGACTTGATCGGTTGCAACCGTTGCTGTGAGGTTAGTCAGAGAAATCGACCCATGGAAAATTATGATAGAACATGCTGGTTTAACCGCCATGCACCTTTCACTAGGTGACGTCTGTTTACGACTCCCAGAAAGGCTGTTGTTGTGCACCTGCTCTTGTTGGGAGCAGTTGGAGCTGTTATGATTCACTGGGTTCGTCGAATGCAACTCTACACTTTCCCTTTCTGTGTCGTTGTTTCCCTCTCGGTTATATACTGCAGAGTTTTTTCAGATACTCAGATAATTCTCTCTCTATAGTGACTCCCACCGCATTTTGTTACAAGAACGAGAATATAGCTTTTTTTTCCATCTATGTGCTACACCTTTGCTAATAATTAATGTGTTCCCCCTTCTAAGTAGTATTGGATGCCAAAGAAAGAACGGAAAAGCTTTTCAGATGACGCTATTTAGTATACAATCTAACACTGTTAACCCTTTGTTTGTACCGTGAGAAGCGTGTTCTCAAGTTGTCGCTTGCCACACATCGCGGATTTCTGCTGTAGGAAGTGGCAGTAAATTGTGACGGTTTGTTGAACCACTTGATGAGTTGCAATTTGGGAGTTCTGTATGTCATGAACGCATTTGTTAAAGTTGTTAATATTGCCTTTTACCTGTATTAAACTTTTAAGAAATGATATATGATTCAGGTAATTTTATCAAACATTTGGATAAAAATATTGTTATGGTTGACATTGTTCTTACAGTTTGGACCATGAGTTTTTAAACATTAAATATTTGTTATTTACGAAAAAATTATTTTACACATAATTAATCATGCTGTTTGAGAGGACTGTATTCGTTCTTGCGTAGCTAGTTGACTTGAGAGAGATGTAAGATGCTGAAGTGCTTGCTTTAGGAATCCTGATCATGACGATTATGTGCCACTGAATATAAATAGGGGTGTTGTATCAAGCAACTTTGAAGGTAGAATAGTTTTAGCTTTTATCTCTTGGTTATTTAGGACTGTTTATTTATTAGAACATTTCAAAATACACAAAACCTTGGACTTTTTTTAGTAACTTTCAGAATCAGTTAGTTAGCTAGAACAATCTTAGTTTCGTCTCATAAGAGAAACAGACGCAAAACTGAAAGGAGATTCCCTCAACTGTCTGCGTGAAGTGCATTGAAGAAATAGGGTTATACACCAGAACAGTATATCTTTAATTATTCAGAAGCCAACGTTTAATTCAACTGTATCCTTAAATTCTTAGTGCAGCAATTAGGTAAATGTACAAAACATGTTATATTAACATGGCATGTAGATTTCCTGTCAAATTACATTAATTGTGATCCTTAATGAAAATAAATACAGCCCTTGTAATTTAATCTCCACAGTGCTTATCTATACTGTCCATAGAGCACTGGTTATTAATGCTTCTCTGAAACTTTTATTATACTTTTTCGAACCACTGCACGCTTCATTGTACATGGAACTTGGCGCAGGCCGGCCGTAGTGGCCGTGCGGTTCTAGGCGCTACAGTCTGGAACCGAGCGACGGGTACGGTCGCAGGTTCGAATCCTGCCTCGGGCATGGATGTGTGTGATGTCCTTAGGTTAGTTAGGTTTAATTAGTTCTAAGTTCTAGGCGACTGATGACCTCTGAAGTCGCATAGTGCTCTGAGCCATTTGAACTTGGTGCAAAGACTGTTTATGCGCTGTACTTGTCCGTTAGGGAAGTCACATCTCTGGCTGCTCAATAAAGCATCATTACGAGTGCTTTGATCCGGAGTCCTGTTGACCAATCAGGTAATAGGTAGGTGATAGTTTGAGTTCGCTTTGCACACGGCTGGACACACTAAGGTCCTTCTTCCTGCTAGCCCTGGCTGTACACTGCTTCTTCCTTGGACACCCCTTGCCGCTTGTATGGTTCTGTTTACGATATTACAGTGTCTGTGATGTTAAGAAGAACGATGCAATGTTCCTTCGGACATGCAAGCATGTCTGAAGGAACAGACGGTTCAGCGACTGCATGTACTCTACATCTGGATTGCAAGCGTTTTCTCAAGGGAAAACCCACTTGTCCGCAGCTCGTGGTCGTGCGGTAGCGTTCTCGCTTCCCACGTCCGGGTTCCCGGGTTCGATTCCCGGCGGGGTCAGGGATTTTCTCTGCCTCGTGATGACTGGGTGTTGTGTGATGTCCTTAGGTTAGTTAGGTTTAAGTAGTTCTAAGTTCTAGGGGACTGATGACCATAGATGTTAAGTCCCATAGTGCTCAGAGCCATTTGAACCATTTTTTTTGAAAACCCACTTACACTTTCTGACTATGTTATAGTGATTGAACGACTTGGTCTTCGTTTCGCAATATTTGAACATGTGTTAAAGATCTCTTTATATTTTCACTTGCGCTATGAAAGTTTTGTTTCCTACCGAGTATTACATTAATAAAAGTCTTATCATGTTGTTGCTCATTCATGGATCAAATATTCGTACAACGAGGGAAGTATTTTCAGAACATAATACATCAAGAACTCCGCCTTGCATTCCGCATCCGTTTAGTCTCTCTTCGTTGTTCCTCCAACATCTCATCAAATTACTGCCTCTCAACCCTACCGAACACGTGCTAATATTCTACGCTTTACGCGAATTTGATCCCACCAATCCCACTGTGTCACCAATCTTGGTAAGATGTCGCCCATTTACAAATACATTCCACCATCCTTACACCTATACACTTACTTCATATCCCACCCCAATGCAACTTAACCGTCTGTCTCTCTCGGAACATGAAATTCGCTCCAATATTTGTCTTTACCACCAATAATGTTTCCAACTTATTCCATTCCACATCAGAGCTCTCTCTTCCCACTCCGTTCTTTAGCATCCCTCCCACTACTTCCATGGTCACCCCCAAACCCATCGTTCCTCACCGTCTTCCCAGTATACACCCTCCTATCTACCTTCATTTTCAGACAACACCCAACGGCCTATATATTTTCGTCAACAGCTCCCTCACGCCCTCTCCCTACAGGAAACCCTAAATTTAAGCTCCCCACAATATTTTACCCAGCATAGATCCTTCAGCTTTTTAGCGACTGCCCTTTCTAATGTCATTTAAATGTTTATTTTGTCTTTTTTTGTTTCCTTTCTTATTTCTTTTAGAAGTTTCAAACGGAGAGAACAACATTGTATTTTTGTAAAAAGCATCATACAATAGTCGTTTTAAAGATTTCAAATACGTTTTCAAATTTAACTCCAATGAATCTTATTATAATGTCCTTATTCATATTTTGTAGAAATGGCAGAAGAGTGGGATATTCTGCCGAGTGGCAGCACCTCCCTCCCTCCCCTCCCCGCATGAAATAACAATAAAGCAGAAAGTGTTGTTCATTTATGGGTCAAAAATTTCGTACAACACGTGGAATATATTCAGGGCGTTAGCACTGAGGTCATAGAGGTCATGTACTCAGGTAAAGGTCAAATAGGAAGCAAGGAACTTTCATCCTTTTTAATGTACCGCTTATCCTACTGACTTCTAATATATTGGTAAATGTGATGTACATGTCCAGACAAACAAATGGTTACAGTTTCAGAAAAATTCGATGATTTATTCAAGAGGAAGAGCTTCCCAAATTGAACAACTGAACAACACGTTGGTCCACCTCCGATCTTTATGAAAGCATTATTCGGCTTGCTATTGGTTGACAGAGCTGTAGTTTGTCCTCCTGGGGAATATCGTGCCAAATTCTGTCCAAATGGAACGTCATATCATAAAAATCCCGAGATTGGAGGGTCCTACCCATAATGCTCCAAACTTCTCAGCTAGGGAGTGATATGGTGACCATGCTGGCCTAGGTAGGTTTTGGCAAACACGAAGACAAGCAGCAGAAACTCTCGCCGTGTGTGGGTGGACATTATCTTGCTGAAATGTGTGCTCAAGGTGGTTTGCCATGAAGGACAGCTAAACGGAGCGCAAAATATCGTCGACGTACCATTGAGCCGAGCTGTAAGGGTGCTACGGATGATAGCCAACGGGATGAAAAGAAATGACATCCTAAACCATCGCTCCAGATTGTCGGGCCCTGTGGCTGGCGACGGTATTGAGAACGTTTGGAGCATCATGGGCAGGGCCCTCGAACCAGATCGGAATTTTGACAATCTAATGCGCCAGTTGGGCAGAATTTGGCACGATATTCTCCAGGAGGACAACCAATAACAAGTCGAATAACGTCTAGAATGAGTTATTGACTTACTACGTTTGTGAAGCTCTTACTTTCGAATAAATCATCGACTTTTTCTGAAATCGTGACCATTTGTTTGTCTGGGCATGTACATCACATCTACCGATTTCGTTCCATTCGAATACTTCCTTCGTGGTGTGTCATTTTTTAGAGAGTTTTTTGGCACCAAGGCACGTTGTTCGAACATTGTCTGTGGCAGGGACTTATCGGCCTCAGCCGAGAATTATTAACCAGTCGATTCTGGCGCTACTTCGGGAAGAAAATAGTTGGCCCAATACCCGTTCACAGAGCTATACACTCCTGAAACCTTACTAAGTAACCGCGGTGCATCGTCTGACCATTTCAGATACAAACGATATTGCGGCGCCCTTCGCTTATGAGAATACTGACTGCCATCAGCTGTATAATGGAATGACAACGATGAAAATTTGTGCCTGACTGCGACTCGAAACCAGATTTTCCGCTTATCGCGAGCGGTCGCCTTAGGCTACCAGTAGACTATTCGAGCACGACTCACTACCAAAGTCGCACTTCTATATGTCGTCAACCATGTGCCTACACCTGCACACGTACATCCATTATGTATATTCCCGTACAGGGGAGACATTGTACTTGAAAGTCGCTTGTGCTTCAGATCCTGTTGCTCGAGGTCAGTAATGCCACAGGCTACTGCATCCTGTGCATTATGTAGAGGCTGGTTCTGAACTGCTCGTTTTTTTCCTCTTGAAGTATGACTGTGTTATCGCAGCACATGAACTCACAGAGCAGTCGACGTTGGAGTTCTGAAAATCCTCATTATTACTCCTTCAGAGTTAACTACACTCCTGGAAATGGAAAAAAGAACACATTGACACCGGTGTTTCAGACCCACCATACTTGCTCCGGACACTGCGAGAGGGCTGTACAAGCAATGATCACACGCACGGCACAGCGGACACACCAGGAACCGCGGTGTTGGCCGTCGAATGGCGCTAGCTGCGCAGCATTTGTGCACCGCCGCCGTCAGTGTCATCCAGTTTGCCGTGGCATACGGAGCTCCATCGCAGTCTTTAACACTGGTAGCATGCCGCGACAGCGTGGACGTGAACCGTATGTGCAGTTGACGGACTTTGAGCGAGGGCGTATAGTGGGCATGCGGGAGGCCGGGTGGACGTACCGCCGAATTGCTCAACACGTGGGTCGTGAGGTCTCCACAGTACATCGATGTTGTCGCCAGTGGTCGGCGGAAGGTGCACGTGCCCGTCGACCTGGGACCGGACCGCAGCGACGCACGGATGCACGCCAAGACCGTAGGATCCTACGCAGTGCCGTAGGGGACCGCACCGCCACTTCCCAGCAAATTAGGGACACTGTTGCTCCTGGGGTATCGGCGAGGACCATTCGCAACCGTCTCCATGAAGCTGGGCTACGGTCCCGCACACCGTTAGGCCGTCTTCCGCTCACGCCCCAACATCGTGCAGCCCGCCTCCAGTGGTGACGCGACAGGCGTGAATGGAGGGACGAATGGAGACGTGTCGTCTTCAGCGATGAGAGTCGCTTCTGCCTTGGTGCCAATGATGGTCGTATGCGTGTTTGGCGCCGTGCAGGTGAGCGCCACAATCAGGACTGCATACGACCGAGGCACACAGGGCCAACACCCGGCATCATGGTGTGGGGAGCGATCTCCTACACTGGCCGTACACCACTGGTGATCGTCGAGGGGACACTGAATAGTGCATGGTACATCCAAACCGTCATCGAACCCATCGTTCTACCATTCCTAGACCGGCAAGGGAACTTGCTGTTCCAACAGGACAATGCACGTCCGCATGTATCCCGTGCCACCCAACGTGCTCTAGAAGGTGTAAGTCAACTACCCTGGCCAGCAAGATCTCCGGATCTGTCCCCCATTGAGCATGTTTGGGACTGGATGAAGCGTCGTCTCACGCGGTCTGCACGTCCAGCACGAACGCTGGTCCAACTGAGGCGCCAGATGGAAATGGCATGGCAAGACGTTCCACAGGACTACATCCAGCATCTCTACGATCGTCTCCATGGTAGAATAGCAGCCTGCATTGCTGCGAAAGGTGGATATACACTGTACTAGTGCCGACATTGTGCATGCTCTGTTGCCTGTGTCTATGTGCCTGTGGTTCTGTCAGTGTGATCATGTGATGTATCTGACCCCAGGAATGTGTCAATAAAGTTTCCCCTTCCTGGGACAATGAATTCACGGTGTTCTTATTTCAATTTCCAGGAGTGTATGTCTTAGAACAATAGTAAAAGGTTTTTTTACACTTTCCGTCCGTGTTTTATAGAATCTCTTTCCTTCGTACTTTAACTGTGCACTAAATTTTAGACTCACGTCTACAGGGTGAAAATTATTTCAAGGACAAACTTTGGGAGGTTGCATGGGACACCAAAACAAACTTTTTTTCTAACGTCGAAATTACCTGCAAGCATTTTTTAATCCGGCAGAGGGCGCGAACGTTTTCAGCACTCGTGCAATTGCGGTTAACATGGGAACGAATCAGACGGATGTAAAAAAAGTCCTTCATGAGCAGCTGTTCATTTCACTTAGAGCCTGTGCACAACCCGGAAGCACATAATCATCCACTCGGCTGTGCAATGTTACCTTTAATATATTTTACATTCCCGTCCTCTGTGTTGTTTACACATAAAGCAAAGTTCGGGCCTGGTGGGGGTCCTCAACATCCACAATTGTCATGTTTTTTGTGTGAGGTTAATCTACATTGAAGAGCCAAAGAAACTGGTACTGAAGTAGTGCTGGAGGGAACTGACGCCATGAATCCTGCAGGGCTGTTCATAAATCTGTAAGAATACGAGGGGGTGGAGATCTCTTCTGAACAGCACTTTGCAAGGCATCCCGGATATGCTCAATAATGTTCATGTCTGGGGAGTCTGATGGCCATTGGAAGTATTTAAACTCATAAGAGTGTTCCTGGTGCAACTTTGTAGCAATTATGGACTTACGGGGTGTCACATTATCCTGGTGCAACTGTCACTTATCAAAGTGTTCGCTTGTCATATTGCAGGATAATACGGTGGGTGGGCATTTTGCTAATCTGAAAAGGAGCCCATGAAACAAATCCATGTGATGAGGTGGCAAAGGAAGAACATAAAATACTTCATGAACTACAGTATCATATAAATGTGTTATCCACAACGAAATTCTATAATCAATTGTTGCCGCTACCGGTTTTGTTAGGAGTAGAAGTGACACTTATACTGTTGCAAATAGATTGTCTGAAACTTACTCCTCTGCCTGAAAGCAAGAAGAAACATGTCCAGTATCTCGATAAAAATATGATTCCAAAGAATTATTGCAATTGTTATTATACAGACGTTCTCAGTATTAGTTGAATATTTGAACCGTTCAGTATGATTCGACCCTTTTAGTGTCTGATAACTGTTAGAGTTGTATAATGCTAAATTATACTATCTTTTGACTAACAACTCTGAGTTTATAAAAGGTCTTGTTAAATATATTTAATTTCTGTTAATATAACGTGTTTGCAGCAATGGATACGAAGACCTATTATCTTTCCTACACAATGTGTGAATTAATTAGAAATAAAATATTATTAATATGCACAAATAGAACATCAAAAGTGACATATGTATGTGTTTTATTCTAGTAATTGTGTCAGAACGCTAAATAACCAACAGATGCATGTCTGATAACTGCACTAAAAGTGACATAACTAAAACAAAGGGCATTTCTTTGGGGTAATTCTACAAATTACTAAAACATCGCTTGATTCTGGTATTATGTCCATTCTCGTTAGTACTCCTAAATTTGTTTGTCTTAACAATGTTTCGTTACTGTCAAAACTTTTTTTTACCGAAAAGCTGGCCTTTTGTAGTTGTGTCACCTTTGTGGTAAGGTGACCTCAGAGTTGTCCCAATCTAGAGGCGTGTGCCAGCGAACAGTTCCCACAAGATTAGTGACATGCCATTAGTAAACATGTCTGCAAAAGTAATGTGTGTGACAGAACTACTTCGCCTGCAAAATACATTTACTTCTCATTTACCGCTCTGTATCTGGTTTCCGGCCACTCTTGTCTGCTATGAAAATGTATCTTCCAAAATAATTACCTTTTCGTTTTTCTTCATGTATTCCAGTACATGAAGAGATTGTATATTAATTTATAATATTTGCTTCAAGTTAAACAAAGACTACTGGTTTTCTCGTGTATTTATAAAAGGTAAACTACAGTTTACTCGTGATTTTTCAATATTTATATGGAGAAATTACTAACTTTTGGGAGAATTTATTACCTGTTGGCAGCAATTTATGAAAGTTGGTGAGAAGCGCTTTGTTCCATAGGGTGAATAATTTGAAAAAGGAGTACTGTGGGTTGATGTAGATTGTCTTCTAGCACTTTTATTATTTCATCTTTTGCCTTTGTCTGTACAGTGTAAAATTCGTACACGCTTTTTAGTAATATTATTAATTGTTGATTAGAATCGTCTTTGAAACGTATCAGAATGCGTCAAATACCAGCCTGCTGTTGTAATGAACTGTTGCTAATGAACATTTTCTGACAAATCCCTACATACCTCTGATACATTACTTTGCAGAAATTTGTCTTTCCGAAAGTGACGTTTTCTACATACTATAAACTATTCAAGCCGAATTAGGACAGAAATATTTGTTACGTATCTGAGCACAAGTAACAGCTTTTAATACTCACTTTAGGGAGGGCAACGCTTTGTCTACATACACTCCTGGAAATTGAAATAAGAACACCGTGAATTCATTGTCCCAGGAAGGGGAAACTTTATTGACACATTCCTGGGGTCAGATACATCACATGATCACACTGACAGAACCACAGGCACATAGACACAGGCAGCAGAGCATGCACAATGTCGGCACTAGTACAGTGTATATCCACCTTTCGCAGCAATGCAGGCTGCTATTCTCCCATGGAGACGATCGTAGAGATGCTGGATGTAGTCCTGTGGAACGGCTTGCCATGCCATTTCCACCTGGCGCCTCAGTTGGACCAGCGTTCGTGCTGGACGTGCAGACCGCGTGAGACGACGCTTCATCCAGTCCCAAACATGCTCAATTGGGGACAGATCCGGAGATCTTGCTGGCCAGGGTAGTTGACTTACACCTTCTAGAGCACGTTGGGTGGCACGGGATACATGCGGACGTGCATTGTCCTGTTGGAACAGCAAGTTCCCTTGCCGGTCTAGGAATGGTAGAACGATGGGTTCGATGACGGTTTGGATGTACCGTGCACTATTCAGTGTCCCCTCGACGATCACCAGTGGTGTACGGCCAGTGTAGGAGATCGCTCCCCACACCATGATGCCGGGTGTTGGCCCTGTGTGCCTCTGTCGTATGCAGTCCTGATTGTGGCGCTCACCTGCACGGCGCCAAACACGCATACGACCATCATTGGCACCAAGGCAGAAGCGACTCTCATCGCTGAAGACGACACGTCTCCATTCGTCCCTCCATTCACGCCTGTCGCGACACCACTGGAGGCGGGCTGCACGATGTTGGGGCGTGAGCGGAAGACGGCCTAACGGTGTGCGGGACCGTAGCCCAGCTTCATGGAGACGGTTGCGAATGGTCCTCGCCGATACCCCAGGAGCAACAGTGTCCCTAATTTGCTGGGAAGTGGCGGTGCGGGCCCCTACGGCACTGCGTAGGATCCTACGGTCTTGGCGTGCGTCCGTGCGTCGCTGCGGTCCGGTCCCAGGTCGACGGGCACGTGCACCTTCCGCCGACCACTGGCGACAACATCGATGTACTGTGGAGACCTCACGCCCCACGTGTTGAGCAATTCGGCGGTACGTCCACCCGGCCTCCCGCATGCCCACTATACGCCCTCGCTCAAAGTCCGTCAACTGCACATACGGTTCACGTCCACGCTGTCGCGGCATGCTACCAGTGTTAAAGACTGCGATGGAGCTCCGTATGCCACGGCAAACTGGCTGACACTGACGGCGGCGGTGCACAAATGCTGCGCAGCTAGCGCCATTCGACGGCCAACACCGCGGTTCCTGGTGTGTCCGCTGTGCCGTGCGTGTGATCATTGCTTGTACAGCCCTCTCGCAGTGTCCGGAGCAAGTATGGTGGGTCTGACACACCGGTGTCAATGTGTTCTTTTTTCCATTTCCAGGAGTGTAGAATACCAATATAAGGAAAAGAAAAGCGGAGGGCTTGGCTTTATCAGCTCCTTGCGGATATGCACGTGAACATGACATTGTCACTGTTCATCATTTTAAAACGAGCTGATAGTGAAAAAACAAGATTTTCCTGTTTATCACACAGCTGAACTCTTAAACACATGTCCGACTCACGACGTGTGTCATGTAAAACAGAACTATGATAAATGTGTATCAGTAATACGGACAACACAGCTTTAGTGGGAAATGGACTGCTCCTTGCATTTTTATTACAGAGTGCAACTACTACTGCTACTATTAAAGTATCTCGTGGTGCCAGTTGTCTCGATGTTGAATGTTGATGGACTACTTAAAATGTATTAGTTTTCATATAGCTGCACGTTCCAGATCAGGGACCGAAGAGAACTGGACGAGTCAAACTCGCAGCAGATCAGGAAATGACATTTTATCATTGGACGACAGCAACTTATGTTCAACGCACTGACGTTTCGTATAAGTTCGTATCGAGTGTGAAAAGTCACCAGTG
The DNA here is from genome assembly GCF_021461385.2 of Schistocerca piceifrons. NCBI lineage: Eukaryota > Metazoa > Arthropoda > Insecta > Orthoptera > Acrididae > Schistocerca > Schistocerca piceifrons. The sequence continues at coordinate 37,303,300 of NC_060143.1, forward strand.
TTAAGGTTCGGAGACAATGTAGTCTTCATGTGTGACAGTGAGAAATACTTTTACTAGCTCTTGAATGGAATGCACAGCCTTTGCATTTTCGTAAAATTTCTTGCGAGTCCGATGTGGATATTTAATACTTACAAACCTGATGTGGAGGAAAGTCTTTTAATTCTGCAACAACGTATTTCTGCTTTTCTAATGGCTTCCTTCCACAACCTAACTTGGCTTAAAGGTAAACAAATCAAAGGTGGAAGAGAATATGAGCGATAGAAGGGTAAATAGCATCCTGCTAAACATTAAAATTAAAGAACATTCAGTAGCAGGAGGGAAATAATTTGTCCATATCAAAGTTTAAGATTATGGAAGGGAGACACAAAAAACCCAGAAGTGCATTTGTGCATAAGAAAAAGACTTTCTTTAAAGAGGTTAGTGAGTAACAGGTGTCCACTTGGAATGGAAGAAAATGTCTCTGAAAATGCACCCTTGGGACGCAGCGTTATACGGATATGAAATATGAACAGTACGAAAGATAGAAGTAACTGGAAGCAATTACCATAGAAATCTATACAGGGTGAAAGTTATTTAAACGAACAGTCTCTGGACACCGAAACATTATGTTTTTTCCCCAATGTGATATTTTCCTGGGGACTTTTAAACCAGTAGAGGTGTTTGCCTTTGGATGAAAATGAAATAACAAGCTCTGGGAGGTTGCATGAGGCAATCAAAGCATTTTCATAATGTTTTTTTTTCCAGTAAGGAAACGAGTTTTAATTCTTTATTACAAAGAGACAACAACATTAACACAACACGATTACATCAGTTGCAGGAGAGTTTCAAAAGTGACTTCATTGACTTTAAACAGAGATTGCACTTGTTGATCACGTCCTGTCTAACACGGACAAAGACTATAGGACTGTCCTTAATTCCTACTGCTCCTCCTGTTATTCAGGCAACCAAATCCTTTCCCGATGCTACAGTGGTTTTGTAAATAAGTTTCCTCTTCTCTCTTCATACAAAAAAAAAAGTCCGGATGGGTCAAATCGGGGTACCGAGTTGGCCGTGGTGCAGGACCATCAATACCAAACCACTTTTCTGAGGGAAACAATCGGTTCATGAATGGACACATAGGACGTCTGAAATATGCCGGCGGTACGTCATGCTGGAACTAAACGTGCTGTCTCATAGTGAGTGACAAGTCACACAGCAACTCGGGCAATGCTCTGGCTAACAAACTGTAATAATACCTGTCATTTAATGGACTCAATAGGAGATCTGGTCGAATCAAACACTCACCAACAATATATACCCACACATTCTCGTAGAACCGCAGTTCATGAGCACGAGTAAATGTGGCATATACGCTGAAGCTCCAAAGAAACGCGTATAGGCATGCCTATTCAAACACAGAATATTAACAGAGTGTTAACGGGTAGAATACGGCGCTGCGGTCGGCAACTCCTACATAAAACAACAAGGGTTTTGTCACAATTGTTAGATCGGTTACCGCTGCTACAATGTCAGGTTATCGAGATTTAAGTGAGTTTGAACGTGGTGTTATAGTCGGCGCACGAGCGATGGGACACAGCATTTCCGAGGTAGTGATGAAGTGCGGATTTTCCCTTGCGACCATTTCACAAGTGCTGCGCGGGGTGGCCGCGGGGTTTGAGGCGCTATGCTGCGGATTACGCGGCCCTACCGCCGGCAGGGAATTCACCCACCCACCCACACACACACACACACACACACACACACACACACAAACGCGCGCGCACACACACACACACACACACACACACACACACACACACACACACACACACACACACGTTTCATGAGTGTTACTTGAATATCAGGATTCCGCTAAAACATTAAGTCTCCCACATCACTGCGGCCGGAAAGAGATCATGCAAGAACTGGACCATTGACGACTGAAGAGAATCGTTCAACGTGACAGAAGTGCAACCCTTCCGCAAACTGCTGCAGATTTCATTGCTGGGCCATCAACAAGTGTCAGCGTGCGAACCATTCAACGAAACATCATCGATATGGGATTTCGAAGCCGAAGGCCGACTAGTGTACTCTTGATGACTGCACGACACAAAGCTTTACGCCTCCCCTGGGCCCGCCAACACCGACGTTGGACTGTTGAAGGCTGGAAACATTTTGCTTGGTCGGACGAGTCTCATTTCAAATTCTTTCGAGCGGATGGAAATGCACAGGTATGGAGACAACCTCATGAATCCATGGGCCCTGCATGTCAGCAGGGGACTGTTAAATCTGTAACTGTGTGCGGCGTATGCATTTGGAGTGCTATGAGACCCCTAATACGTCTAGATACGGCTCTGACAGGTGACATGTACGTAAGCATCCTGTCTGATCACCTGCATCCGTTCATGTCCATTGTGCATTCCGACGTACTTCGGCAGTTCAGTCAAGATGGTGTACTCAGTAATGAAACAAAGCATCTGCCAGAAATATCAACCCTTAAACAATGTGTCTAATATTGTATTTTAATACGACAATATGCCATCTTAGACAAATGATAACACTTAAAACACTTGACAATGGCACTTTGAAGCCGAAATCATGTTTGTGTAAGTGTAAATGTAACAGTGTAAATAAACAACAGTCTAATAGCGGTACTGACTTTAAAGAAATATATTATGTTGTGGGTTGGCAGCAGAGCCAACGCTGTGTTATTAGAGGAAGCCGAAAGGCACGCGTTTTAGCTCACGCAGGCTGGCGTGAGGTCTGGAACAGGACAAGGAAATTAGAATTTAGAAAAAACGGACGTAGCTAGTGGAATACTTAACTTTAGTCCATAAATGGTGAACGTCGTCCTTGACGGTACATTATTACAGTATCAATAGTAACTGGTACTGGCGCCTTGCTAGGTCGTAGCAAATGACATAGCTGAAGGCTACGCTAAACCTTCGTCTCTGCAAATTAGAGCGTATGTAGTAAGTGAGCCATCGCTAGCAAAGTCAGCTGTACAACTGGGGCGACTGCTAGGAAGTCTCTCTAGACCTGCCGTGTGGCGGCGCTCGGTCTGCAATCACTGATAGTGGCGACACGCGGGTCCGACGTATACTAACAGACCGCGGCCGATATAAAGGCTACCACCTAGCAAGTGTGGTGTCTGGCGGTGACACCACATATTATGACTGTGGTCCACATTATGAAAAAAATTATTAAAAAAGTTCTGTTGACATTTGTTTAAAAAACTGGGTTACAGTGTAAAACATGCAACTTCTTTTTGAGCGTGAATCAAAAGGGAAACACTTACAAAGTCAAATGTGCATCTCTTTGTTCATTTGTTGTCTTGGAACTACTGGAGAAAATTCAAGATTTTGTGACACACAGAAAACGAATTTAAAATTTTTTGAAACATTTTGCCTTGTTTCTATTGGAAAGTCTGCGGTTATAAATTTTTTTTGTAGTAACCACAGCAGTGGTTATATTCTTCCTTTAGTGGCGCCTGCTCCTCGCTGTCTTCAGCAGACTTCCGGTAAGTAAGCGGTGTGATGATGACCAGAACAGTGGTCGAAATCGACCACCAGTAAATAAATAAACACCTTTAAGCGACTGGGACATTTTTAACACAAAAAAATATAACGAAAAATTTTGTTTTTGGGAAATTTGGTTTAAAGTTATATTTGCGTATTATGTACAAATTTTTGTAATAGTTTTTGCAATTAATATTTTCCTGCACGATATTCAGCATCATCTGACTCGCAGGCATCTTCTCTTCTTTTATTCTGGGCTCTTCTTTGTTTTCTCTCCTCTTTTGTGTAACTGAGTGCAGTTACGTCTGCTTTACGAATTCTTGAAAATTCGATATTTCGTGACGCCAGTTTAGTGTCTGCACCTGCATTAAATCCTAGTCTCTCCAGTACTTAAAATTTTTCTTGCTACGCCATCTTTAAAATATAGTATCTAATACACCAAATTTTAATGTTTCATAGAGTACAAACATAGTTGTTGGTAAACGATTCCAAATTACAAAGTTCAAACTTTCATTGAAGTTTTGAGTTTCACCTTGTAACCACTTCTTGAGTAGATCATTATTAGCAAGTCCCTAAACACTGGTTTTACTGTGCTCATAGCTGCTAGTGGTTAAGAGTGATTGTTCTTATTTTCACCAGAACATAACGCCGATTTACATTTGCATCAGCTTTCAGGATCGCTTGTGGGTCTTCATCACTTGATACTTTATGTCCATACAGCTCTTTTCATACTTCCAAAATTATTACAGTTTCTTCTCATGGCTAATCCATAATAAGTTTGCAGCTTATCTATTTTAGAACTTGTGAGACGTCCTTTCCGTGCAAGTTTCTTTGCAAATAAATAAAAGAAACACATCTTCATCTCGAATCGACAAACGACGTTCAGCTGTCGCCTAGGTTACAGTCTGGTAAGTCACTGAAATGTAAATCAAAGATGCTTGCATCACATGGAGACAGCACGAAGTCATGTGCCTGAAAACTTACAGAAACGCAAAATTCGGGCATGTCACTTGATGTGCAACGTATTGTAAAACTGTCAATATACCGGGAAATAATCATCAATTGCATGAAACGAAGTTCATTTTACAAACAAAACCGCAGAGCATCCGAAATGACAAAAAAAAAAGAAATTTAGAATTTTTGAGCTGATTTAGCGTGTCTCTCCCCTCGAAGATAAATTTTAATAGTTTCGAGGTCGGTCAGTTATAGTGATAGGTCTTACGAATGAGCGAATGAGAACAGCATAAGCTCTCGAGGTTAGATCTTTGGATTTCGTGACCATTTCGAAATCACTGACTTCTGCCATGACAACACGTATACCAACGCGAACGTTCAGTTTACTGCGTCCTTGGAATTGCTATGAGCTTTCCACTCGTTCTCTCTGGCTAACTGTTTTACTGCCGGTAGAGAAAGTTAGTGCTTTTTTGCTTTGCTTTCCTTGTACTCTGACATGTTACACTGACCGGACTACACGTTACGGTGTTAATGTGTCGAATAAATCAAACGGTCCAATAAAGTGCTTACCGAACGACCTTGCGCATAAATGTCGCTACTTCTATTTGGCGTTACGCAGACAGACAATTATTATGAGAACAATTTACGTAATACGTGATTACGTGCGTACTTGCTGGACTTGGGGCGTAATATGCTTCGCGACTTGCGCTCGGAGAAGTACATCATTACCAAGTTGTGACCGTATTACGATAACACACGAGTAACACCAATTGGAGAGTGGAAATGCCTAACAGAATCTGGAATCGCCTGTAATTCAAAGCAAAATTATGGTGTGTAGCTCTCCACGTGATAGTTTACAATCGTCTTAGTGAACATAAGACTTGTCCATGTTCGCGTCTGCAGACCTAGCCGAAGACTGTAACTACGGCTGGGTTAGCGATTATCGAGCACAGCCTTGAGAACCACGAAACAAAACTGCGGTTCTCGTTACTGGAGAACGGAAAGTGATGTTTACTGCGTGGTACGCTATATGAAAGAGTGCTATTAACATGAGATTCTGCGTAACACAGTTTTCGGGAGAGTGTCTCAGGTGCATTCTGGTAAGCTGGTGAAGAACGCAAATTTAAACTAAAGCTACATTTTTTGGCATAACTGGGTTTTGGATGTCATGTCCATTTTTCAATTACAAAAACGTATATGTCAGCAGCATGCCGCCAGCTCCCGCACTGTACAAAAATATTTGCATATTTTGTGTTCCAGTGGACGGAATTTCGTCTTGCTTTGGTCGTCATGCCTTTTCAGGTTGATGCACAAAGTGCTACAGTGGTAACAGCTCACAAATTCGAAACACGCAACTGTGAAACACAAAACCTTCATAATATTTCTCATCTCAACTGCACCCTCAGAACCTTGCTAAAAGATCGATGTTTTTGTTTACAATACAAAGTCCATCCACTGGTCCCAACAAACAAAGTTCTCAACCATCTAACTTTAAGCAAAGAATATTGTGGGAGATGTAACGTGTTAATAAAAGACAAACGTAAGAGAGAACACCGATGTACATGCCGCGGCCCGCAGGTCGCATATGGCCTGCCATTACTCTGAAAGCACCCCACCCCTCACCGTTCCTTCTTGTAATTTTATCGTTTTTTTTCATCTTTCACTTTTACTCATCTTTTACTCATTTTTTTATCTTTTTGTTCACCTTGCATTAAATACATGGGCGGTAACGTTATGAGTGCAATGGGAAATCCACTGTTAAACGCAGAGAAGAGAGAGAGAGAGAGAGAGAGAGAGAGAGAGAGAGAGAGAGAGAGAGAGTAGATAGGTGGGAAGAGTTCACTGAAGGCCTTTATGAGGGGGACGAATTTTCTGATGGCTTGGTAGAAGAAGAGACAGGAGTCGATAGGTAAGAGACCGGGGATCCAGTATTAGAATTTCAGAGAGCGTTAGAAGACTTATCAAATAAAGCACAAGGGATAGCTAATATTCCATCGGAATTTCTAAAATAATTGGGGGAGGTGGCAACAAAATGATTATTCACGTCGGTGTGCAGAATGTATGAGATTGGCGATATACCATCAGGCTTGGGGCAAAACATCATCTACACAGTTCAGAAGACAATAAGAACCGAGAATTGTCGCACAATCAGCTTAACGGTATCCAAGTTGCTGGCAGGAATAGTATACAGAAGAATGGAAAAGAAAATTTATGGACTGCTGGACGACGACCAGCTTGGCTTTAGGGAAGATAAAGACACCAGAGAGGCAGTTCTGACACTTCTGTTGATAATGAAAGCAAACCTAAGGGAAAATAAAAGCATGTTAATAGTATTTTTCGATCTGGAAAAAGCTTTCGACAATGTAAAATGGTGCAAGATATTCGAATACGGATAACCTATAGGGAAAGACGAGTGACATACAGGAACCAAGAGGAAACAGTAAGAGTGGAAGATCAAGAACGATGTGCTAGTATTTAAAAGGGTCTAAGACAGGAATGTAGCCTTTCGCCCCTACTGTTCAATCCACACATCGAAGAAGCGGTGACGGAAACGAAAGAAAGGTTCAAGACAGGGATTAAAATTCAAGGTGGAAGGATATCACTGATAAGATTCGCTGGTGAAATTGTTATCCTCGGTGAAAATGCAAGAAGTTACCCAATGTGTTGAATGTAATGAACAGTGTGATGAGAGTAAATTGAAGTAAGGTGAAAGTAATGAGAAGCAGCATAGATGAGAACAGCGAGGAACTTATCGGAATTGGGGATCTCGGTATAGACGAAGTTATGTAATTCTCCTACCTAGGGAGCAAAATAATCCATTAGGGACGGAGCATGGAGGACATAAAAACAGACTAGTACTGCAAAAAGGGTATTCCCGGCCAAGAGAAGTCTACTAATATGAAACGTAGGTCTTCATTTAAGGAAGAAATTCCTGAGAAAGTACTTTTGGAGCATAGCACTGTATGGTAGTGAAGCATGGATTGTGGGAAAACCAGAAAAGAATCTAAGCATTTGAGATGTAGTGCTACAGAAGTATGTTGAAAATTAGGTGGTCTGGTAAGGGAAGGAATGAGGAGATGCTGCGTAGAATCGGCGAGGGAACGAATATTTGCAAATTATTGACAAGAAAAGTGGAAGTGGATGATGGGACGTCAGGGAATAACTTCCATGGGACTAGAAGGAGGTGTGGTGGGTAAAAACTGTAGATGAAGATCGAGATCGGAATACGTTCGCCAAATAATTGAGGACATAGGTTGTGATTGCTGCACTGAGATGAAAATGTTGGCACAGGAGAGAAATCCGTGGCGGGCTGCATCAAACCAGTCGGAAGTCTGATGAATCGAAAAAAATGTGGTGTCACCGCCAGACACCACACTTGCTAGGTGGTAGCCTTTAAATCGGCCGCGGTCCGTTAGTATACGTCGGACCCGCGTGTCGCCACTGTCAGTGATAGAAGTTGTATGAACCTCGGAAATTTTTATGAGTAGCATGACAATGGCAAAAAGAGCGTTCCTCTCCAAGAGAAGTATACTACTGTCAAATGGGTTGGTTCAAATGGCTCTGAACACTATGGGACTTAACATCGGAGGTCATCAGTCCCCTAGAACTGAGAACTACTTAAACCTAACTAACCTAAAAACGTAACACACATCCATGCCCGAGGCAGGACTCGAGCCTGCGACCGTAGCAGTCACATGGTTCCGGACTGAACCGCCTAGAAAAGCTCGGCCACCGCGGCCGGCTACTAGTGTCAAACACAGGCCTTAATTTGAGGAAGAAATTTCCGAGAATGTACCTTTGGAGCACAGAATTGTGTGACAGTAAATGGCTCAGAGCACTATGGGACTTAACATCTGTGGTCATCAGTCCCCTAGAACTTAGGACTACCTAAACCTAACTAACCTAAGGACATCACACACATCCATGCCCGAGACAGGATTCGAACCTGCGACCGTAGCAGTCGCGCGGTTCCAGACTGAGCGCGTAGAACCGCGAGACCACCGCGGCCGGCGTGTGTGACAGTAAAACATGGCCTGTGGAGAAATCGGAATAGAAGAGAATCGAAGCATTTGAGTTGTGGTGGTACAGAAGAATGTTGAGAAGTAGGTGGACTGCTAAGGTAAGGAATGAGGAGGCTCTATGCAGAATGGGCGAGCAAGGAAATATATGGAAAACATTGACCAAAAGAAGGTACAAAATAACAGTACATCTCTTAAGACATCAGAGAACAGCTTTTACCGCACTAGAGGAAGCTGTAGATGGTAAAAACTGTGAGATTTGAACACATTCGCCAAATAATTAAGTACTTAGATTGCAACCGCTTCTCTGATATAAAGCTTGGCCTAGGAGAGGACTGTGTAGGGGGCCGCAACCAACCCAGTCAGAGAATGGTGAAAAAAAGAAAAAAGACATTTCAGAAACGGCCGAAACTCAGTGACTGACTAGCAGCGTTCTGGGCGTCCTTCGTTTGACACCCACACTAACGATATTAGTCGTCGAGACCGGTGTTTACAGTTGAACATAAAGAGCCGACAAATTTCGCCTCAGTTCTAATGATATCTCTAACAAGTTCAGGTGCAGTGAGACACGTGCACGGCGGTTCCCAAAGGAGTTAACGCAACAACACAAAGAAACAAGATAAAATAGGTACAGATGAAAGAACATTATGAAATTAAACAATATTTTAACGTGTGATGAAACTTAGGTCACCATTTTGAACCAGAGAGCAAAAGACAAAGCATGGCATGGGAGCACGCCAACTGACCTGTGCGAAAGAAATACAGAACAGAACGCACCAGAGGGGAAAGCGACGCTGTTGGTCTTTTAGGATGTCCAAGTTGTCATCTTTCGTGATTATTTGGGAAATCACCGTACAATAAACAGTGCCTGCTGCTCATAAGTGCGAATGACCAAAGTCAATGCTGCAATGAAGGGAAAACGCAACGCGCAAAGTCCAGCTGACCCAAGAAACAATTGTAACAACTTGTTGAGAAATACTATGCCATCCTCCCTACAGCCCAGATTTGGCTCCCTCGGATGTTCAATTGTTTGGTCCATTCAAGGTGGCATTATGCGGGAAAAAATTCAGTAACAACGAGGAGCTCAAACAATTTGTGGGAGAGCGCCTCAAACAACAAGAAAAAGACTTCTTTGAGGTATCATCGTTCGGGCAAGGTGAGACATACGTTGGGAACTAGGAAAAGTTCCTTTCTCTAAAAATACAGTTTTTCCTACATCAGCTTGTCTCTTTAGTGACAGAACGCCTCTCGCATGTATACAGAGTGTAACATTATCTTTACAGTTTAGAAGCTGGTTGATGGTATTACAACACATTTGCTCACTATGAGAGTTGTGAGAATTTTGATTTGATTAACTTCCGATTCACATCATAAACAGGATACTTCCAGAAAAATTTATGAAAGTTAATTTATGGCATATCCTATCGAAGAAATTAAAAATATTTGTTGTCGGGCTACTCTGTGTCCTGCGTTGATTTTGTACGTCCATCCTTTCAGCACGAGGTCTCTGGGATGACAGCCGTTTACTATAATGACAAAAAATAAAAGTACCTACAGCCGTCCTTATGATTTTCAAAAATGGTTCAAATGGCTCTGAGCACTATGGGACTCAACTGCTGAGGTCATTAGTCCCCTAGAACTTAGAACTAGTTAAACCTAACTAACCTAAGGACATCACAAACATCCATGCCCGTGGCAGGATTCGAACCTGCGACCGTAGCGGTCTGGCGGTTCCAGACTGCAGCGCCTTTAACCGCACGGCCACTTCGGCCGGCCCCTTATGATTTTATTTTATTTTGTCGCTACCAGTTTCAACGCTTTATTGTGTCATCTTCACACCTGTATGTATAAAACATTAAAGACAGCATTATTAACTTGTCAATATATAGAATGTATATATGTGGGTCCTACATTCGGTTTATACCACGTCTTGGACGTTCATTTTGTAGATATGCCATAGTGTACGCCCCTCAACTCTGTACAAATAAGCATTTTATACTTTGACACGACACATAAGTCATGTACCTTCTTTTTACTTCTTTGTGAGCTATTGTTTCCTTCCATTCATCACCTTTTACACTTATTGTGTCTTACAGTAAGTTATTTCAGGGTTGTGCAGATAATGCATGTCCGACTCTCAAATAAAAATCATGAATAGTACTTGAAGAAGTTTTAATAGACTGTATAATTGTAGAATGTATTGTATGGAAATTCGTGATGGTATATTTTAGATATGTGACAATGAATGTACCTGTTCTTTCTGTCAAATGTTCGGTGTAAATTCATTTGTAGAGTCTTGCCATTGTTCTCATTCTCTTTTAATCTGTTTCTATGTAACTTGATTGATAAGTTGATCATACTATCTTTAATGTTTTATGCATACAGGCCTGAAGATGACGTAATGAAGCTTTGAAACTGGTAGCGACAAAATAAAATTAAATCATAAGGACGGCTGTAGGTGTTTTTATTTTTTGTAACGGTGCGTTGATTTTGGTCCCTGTTCATTTTCTTCACGGTAGTTGTGAGGATGTTAAATAGACTGTTGGGCACCCATGTTGTTCGATTTGTGTGAAAAGTGTGTAGAAATTGTTTGCTAGCTAGCTCCGCTTGCTCGTTTTGATTTACTGAGGTAAACTGACGATGTGGACGTATGTTTCTAGTTCAATGAGATCCACTTCCTTGCCTATGTTAGTTGTGTGTCATATCTGGAAACATTGTCCATGTTGATTCGTGTATTTTGAGTTAGCCGATGCCAGTAATCGCCAGGTCGGCGAATTGTACGGCGAATGACATCCGAAACGCCCCATTCCATTTGCAGAAATGTTCAGCAGGCAATTCCACCTATTTGCTGCGATGACTATGGTCCACAGTAGGCCTCGCACAGTTTGCGCCTCGGAGATGGAGGAGCATGTATTTGCACATGTAGAAGATGACCCTGAAAGAAGTGAACTGGAGTTACTGCGGGTATTAACCACACTCCTTCGTACTCAGTTCCACGAGAGCAGTTGCCTTATCCATATGTGTGTGTGAGCTCGTCGGTCAGCAGACCACAATGCCTGATTACGGTTCTGGCATTGACTTCTGCAGTAGATTGTTGAAAATCCGATGCTTACTGCCTGCATTTACGATTGAGGCATGACTCACAGGAAATGGCGTAGTAAATTACAATAGTACGCACTTAGGGTCGCTCAGTATCAGTGTATGAGCAAGACTCATAGGGCTATACAGTTGACCGAACAGATTAACAGGTGCCGTTTATCAGCACTCTCTGCGCGATGAAGTACCAGCACTATTGGAGGACGTCACTCATGCAGAAAGACAACGACTGTGCTTTATTCACGGCGGATCACCGACGGTCCGACAGTACCCCACCGCAGCGTCTCATGGGCGATGGCGTCTTCTGACTTCGAGGACATTTAAAGGCATTGGTTTGTACCCAACCCATCAGATTTCGCAGACGTTACAAGAGCGTGTGACCACTGCATGCAGTACATCTACATAAATAATCTGAAAACCACTGTGGAGTGCATGGCAAAGGATATGTCCCACTGTACCATTTGCTAGGCCTTTTGCCATTCAGTTTAAATACGAGGTGCGGCTAGAAAAAAACCGGACTGATGCTGGAAAAAACATTTATTTACAATTATTTACAATTTCATGTTATCTCCTTCAATGTACTCTCCTCCTCGGTCTCTACACCGCTCCATACGAATTTTCCACTGTTCATAGCAATGCTGCAGATCATAATCGGTAAGTCCATACATTACTTCCGTCGCTTTTTCTTTTACTGCTTCAACAGTCTCAAATCTAGTTCCTTTCAAAGCTGACTTGACTTTAGGGAAAAGAAAAAAGTCACAGGGGGCCAAATCAGGTGAGTAGGGTGGATGATCTAAGATGGGAATGTTGTGTTTTGCCAAAAACGTCTTCACTGACAACGCACTGTGAGCTGGGGCATTGTCTTGGTGAAGGATCCATGACTTTTTTCTCCACAAATCGTTCCGTTTTCTCCGTACTCGCTCACGTAGGGTAGCCAGGACGCTAATGTAGTAATGCTGATTCACTGTTTGTCCCTCTGGTACCCAATCAATGTGCACAATCCCTTTGATGTCAAAAAAAAAACAATCATCATTGCCTTGAATTTCAATTTTGACATTCGTGCTTTTTTTTGTCGTGGAGAACCAGGAGTTTTCCAATGCATCGATTGGCGTTTAGTTTCGGGATCGTAAGTAAAAAACCACGATTCATCGCAAGTAATAACATTTTGTAAGAAGGTGGGATCACTTTCAATGTTTTCCAGGATGTCAGAACAAATCATTCTTCGGCGTTCCTTCTGTTCAATTGTGAGACACTTTGGAACCATTTTTGAACACACTTTGTTCATGTTGAAACTTTCATGAAGAATCTGCCTAACACTTTCCTTGTCAACTCCTGTTAACTCAGACACTGCTCTGATTGTTAAGCCGGCCGAAGTGGCCGTGCGGTTAAAGGCGCTGCAGTCTGGAACCGCAGGACCGCTACGGTCGCAGGTTCGAATCCTGCCTCGGGCATGGATGTTTGTGATGTCCTTAGGTTAGTTAGGTTTAACTAGTTCTAAGTTCTAGGGGACTAATGACCTCAGCAGTTGAGTCCCATAGTGCTCAGAGCCATTTGAACCATTTCTGATTGTTAAACGGCGATCTTGTCGAACAAGTTTACCGATTTTTTCAATGTTTGCATCAGTTCTTGCTGACAATGGTCTGCCAGTGCGAGTGTCATCATTGGTGTCTTCGCGGCCATCTTTAAATCGTTTAAAGCACTCAAACACTTGTGTTCGCGATAAACAATCATCGCCGTACACTTGTTGTAACATTACACACGTTTCACTTGCAGATTTTCCTAGTTTGAAACAAAATTTGATGTTAACACGCTGTTCTTTCTGTACACTCAACATTTTCCGACTACGTAAAACAGACGCCACGGGCAGACTGAGTGCAGGAGGCAGATGAAACTCGAGCAGTAGGCGGAGCGAGAGTCACGTGACAGGCCACGCGGCTTTCAGCCTTATTGCATTCGTTTTATTGTTTCACCAGTACTAGTCCGGTTTTTTTTCTAGCCACACCTCGTATAGAGTGCGGGAAGAATGATTGTTTAACTGCGTCCATGCGCACTGTAATTAATCTTATCTTGTTCCAACAATCTGTGGGGAGCGAACTGTGCGGCATTGTAGTATATTCCTACAGTCATTATTTAAAGCCGATTCTTGAAACTTTGGAAGTAGGCGTTCTCGGGGCAGTGAAGTGTATCTTAAAGCGTCTGCGAGTTCAGTTACTTCAGCAGCTCTGCAACATACTCCCACGACTGAAACCAACCTGTGATCATTCGTACTGTCCTTCTCTGTATACGTTCAACGTATATCCCTTGTTAGTTTCCCTTGGTACGGGTCCCACACATTTGGGCAGTATTCTAGGGTGGGTCGCATGAATGAGTTTTAAGGAATGTCCCTTTTAGGCTGATTGCATTTCCATAGTATTCTACCTATTAACGGAAGTATGCTCCCTGCTCAAGCCACGACGGATCCTACGTAATGGTTTCATTTCACCTCCATCCGAAATGTTACATCCAGGTATTTGTACGAGTTGACCGATTTACATTATAAACCTGCGCGGGGTAGCTGCGAGGTTTTAGGCGTCTTGTCACGGTTCGCGCGGCTTTCCCTCGTCGGATGTTCGAGTCCTTCCTCGGACATTAGTGTGTGTGTCTTTCTTAGCGTAAGTTTCTTTAAGTTCAATTAAACAGTGTGAGTTTAGGGACCGATGACCTCAGCAGTTTGGTCCCATAATACCTTATAAAAAATTTCCAAATTTACATTGTAGTCACAGGATAATATGCTTTTTCGTTTTGTGAAGTGCGCAGTTTTACATTACTGAACGTTTGAAGCAAGTTTCCAAAGATTCTACCACTTTGAAATCTTATCAAGGTCTATCTGAACATTTGTGCAGCTTCTTTCAGACAATACTGCGTTGTAAATAACTGCATGATCTCTGAAAGGCCTGATTTTACGCAATAAATCACGCAAACGTGGGGGTTGTTAATTAATCTAAATACCTAGGAAATACAGTTACGAACGACTTAAATTGAAACATTTCTTCATTTTGATACAAATTTAATCAGCGCGTTTGACCATAGGTGTTTACGAGAAGACGGCTCCCGAGCGACTAATATCGACTCATAGAGCTACTGAAACGCGCGGAAAATGTTTAATTCCTGTTGGCTAGTATATTAAGCAGCCAACCAGATCATCTCGAACACTTCTATACTCTCTGTATTTCTAATGTCAACCAATCAGATTACCACAAGTAATTTAGACTAGAAATCTCGTAATTCCGAAGCTAAATAAAATTTAGCGAAAACAAAATACTATTCCTTTCCACACAATAAATAACTAAAAAATTTAGCGCTCAACGTCCCTTCTGGTTGGCTTTTACAAAATCCAGCTCACTCGGTCAGACATCACAAATTCCCCTACTGCACAACAACTTTCTCACGCATACATTTACGTAGTTTTAGTAAAATATTACGTTTTCACTTGATGTGTGTCCTCCACTTACTCTCTCAGTCTCTCCAAAACACTCACACAAGCAAAACAAGATGTTTGATTGTTCAAATGGCTCTGAGCACTATGGGACTCAACTGCTGAGGTCATTAGTCCCCTAGAACTTAGAACTAGTTAAACCTAACTAACCTAAGGACATCACAAACATCCATGCTCGAGGCAGGATTAGAACCTGCGACCGTAGCGGTCTTGCGGTTCCAGACTGCAGCCCCTTTAACCGCACGGCCACTTCGGCCGGCCACGATGTTTGAGTGTGAATTCCTAATAGACCAAATTGCTGAGCTCATGTGTCCCTTGACTTACACACTACTTAAACTAACTTATGCTAAGAACAACACACACACACATGCCCGAGGGATGACTCGAACCTCCGGCGGGAGGGACCGGGCAATCCGTGACATGGCCCCTCAAACTGCGCGGACACTCTGCGCGGCTAAACAAGATGAAACAATAATTTTCAAAGTACTTTTATTTACCTTAGAAATCTGTAGTAATGAAACTAAAGAAAATTCCAGAAAATTTGATTATATGAACCTATCCTCTAGATGGTAGTATCAGTTGACACTACAGATGAATACATCACAGTCCCTAACTCAGTTTCACAATGCCAGCTCGGTTATTATGTATTTTAGGTACAAATTTGTATCTCCGAAATTATTGAAGTTATTGAGTTGAAAATTTTTCAAGAGTATGGTTGTGTTATCCATAGAATTTGGCATACTAGTATGAACAAGATCGGTTAATATTTAATAGTACTTAGATTCAGAGAAATGAAGGGTAAGTATTGCACAGAGCGTTAGTCAAGTATACGGCTCGCTCGGTCCAGTAGCCAGTGTCGGCTGTGCCAAGGTGAGAACCAAAATCTGCACTCCTCCCGGTTCCACGGCAAGCTACGCTTTCCATGTAAGACGACAATTCGTAATAATTTGCTACGTTACAAGAGGTAGGGCCAGCCGGAGTGGCCGAGCGGTTCTAGGCGCTACAGTCTGGAACAGCGCGACCGCTACGGTCGCAGGTTCGAATCCTGACTCGGGCATGGATGAGTGAGATGTCGTTAGGTTGGTTAGGTTTAAGTAGTTCTAAGTTCTAGGGGACTGATGACCTCAGCAGTTAAGTCCCATAGTGCTCAGAGCCATTTGAACCATTACAAGAGGTACGGTAGACGTCAAATGACATCGAGCGATCCGACGTCCCACACGCCACCGTGACTAACCTGTTGAATACCTACCTAGCAAACAAGTTTCCAAACGGTTGTGGTACGGAAACAGTACGTTCCTGGACACGGGTTCCTATTCAAAATATCATGTACTCACTCCATCCTACGAGTATTAGGAATTTTTAACGGGAAATTCCTAACGCCCTATAAAAACACGAGTTCGTTCACACTATCGCTGCAAACAAGGAAGTAGATTATGTCTCAAGCTTAAGGGCACACCATCTACACAGTGATGCTTGCGAGTCACAGAATTTTGGCCTCATTGGTGCCATCTCTGTGCTGGACTGAGAACCATTAGAGCGTCCCACTGTGTGGGCACGCCCCTCCCGCTGTAGAAGTACCGCAAGGACCACCCCTCTAGAGAGCTTCAGGCCCTTATCGCGTTAGTCACAGCTGCGGTGTTTGTGCAGCGATGGCGTGGGGCTGCCCGTAGTGATACGTGCGTGCACGGATCCTGTGCCACGGTGACGCACTTATTCACTCGGTAAACGTCAAGCTTGTTTGGGTAGCAAACAAGTAAACAAGCACGACGGCGACCTTTACTGATTAACCGTTTACGTGACAGTACACTGTATAAACCAATAGTTACCTTAAGTAGTTGGGAAGGGAATGCTGAGTAAATCTATAAATATTCTATAGCTCATTTATGTTCTCCAAGGAGTAAGGAAATATGACGACGACAGAAATCAGGACATTTACTGGGGAAAGATTTTGCTATGATTTGTTCTTTAGGAACGCATGTCACCTTCTTGCGCACGTTTTTACTTTGCTTGTTTCTTTATTGGCGGTGATATATTTGTAGAAATTAGAATTCCGTACTTGCTTAACATCATATTGGGATGTCAAAACAATGTGTGGAATGAAAAAATTCTCCACTTTAAGAAGAAAGATTGAAACGTCCCCTTTTGAATAATTATACAAGACTGTGCTTTAACTGACACACAATATTTTTTAGCGCAACGCAATCAGACTTTCAAAAATCTCTGCAAAAGAATGGCCCTGACTAACATTAACCTATACCTTTCACATATCACTTACCTCACAAAAATCTTCGTTACTCGAACTACTGCAATACAGCGAGCGCCACTACTGCCAGCTAAATAAAAGATTCAAACTAAGGAAGGCACTAACTACAGATAGGCATAGTTAGCGAATGAAAGATTTTAATAGAGAACAAACACTGTATTTACCTTAATAGTCATAATATATATAGCAGTTCATGACAGTTTTACAAATTTCAAAACTCGGCCATCTCTCTCCCCACATCCATCACTGCTGGCGGCTCACCTCCAACTACGCAACGCTACGCGCTGTTCACATCCAGCTGCCGCTGCCCAACACTACAATGGCAGACAACAATGCAAACTAGACACAGACTGCACACAGCACAGCCAGTGATTTTTATACAGAGGTGGCGTTACCAATAAAAAAACCTAAACAGCCTACTTACAAGATTACACAGGATGGTCTCGACGCGTGTAAGATGCCACAGGAGAAGAAAACATCCTTCAGTAATAGTACTGGTATCAGATACTGATATGAATACGAAGTTTGACTTACTGAGAGCATACTTTCGTTCTATAGAGCAGCATGGAAACGAAATCGGGACCATTAGAAATCCGGAGAAGAGGCAACTGGTAACATTTGAAATATGGTGCTATCGGACAACGTTAAAAATTCAGTGGACAGGTGAAATACGAACTAAAGTCCTTCGAAAAAGAATAAGCGATGAAAGAAGTCTATAGGAGACTCTCTCCAGTAGAAGTGACGGGTTAGTGGAACTTCTACTACGGTATTCGTGAATAGACGTAGGTGGCGCTGAAAGGTTCAGTAGAAACCAAAAATACTATGTGCAGATAGACGCTACTATGTGCAAAACAGATTATTAAGTATGTTGAGTGTATTAGTTAGGAAGACATTAGGTATAAATGAATCAATTGGGGTATTTGATCTGGTGTGGCACTCTGGATTATAATGCAATTAATAAAGATGGACTTTTCAAGTAAACTAGCCAAACTAATCGCAAACTGCTTAGATGAGAGGCCAGCTATGATTTACATAAATGACAGCATATCTACGCTATTCCTCCCTAAGGCAAGAGTTCCGCAAGGAGCAACTATATTATACTGCAGATATTCCATTACCACTAAAATGGAACAAAGACTTTACTTTCTAAGCAGCTTACTGGAGTCAAGTACTCACGGCACAAAATTTACAGCGGCTTACCTCACAGTATATTAAACTTTTGGAACGTTGGCTAGCTAAATGGAGAAAAGGCCCCAACGCTGAAAAGAGCCCGCTCATAGTTTTTCAGCACAAAAACTGAACAGAGGACAAGACGAAATACAGAAGATCTGCGTACTGAACTATGCGGAAAGCAAATAACACCAAAAAAACACCGTAAAACGTCTTGGACTGATATTTGATTCTACCTTGACCTACAGACAAGCCGTTACTGAATTAATAACAGAAACAAGGAAAAGATTAGGACTTTTAAAATTTATACATTCCTGACGTGGTCAGTCTGAGGGCGATATGCAATGTACGGTAACTGAAGAAAACTTCAAAAGCCAAGATCGCTAGAAGAGCAGTTTATTGGATGACCGGTTTCGACAGAGATATGCTGTCATTATCGGATCTTATGCTCCTGAATTTTTACATCATATTCTTCATCACTCTGGATGACATTAAAGACTTGTACGCCAAAAACTGTTAGCACGGAAAGAAGAGTGTTACAAAAAGATGTAAGAACTAGTCAAAGCACCATTAGAGGAGAACTATATCATTTAGGCAGTACACATCCATTATAGGAATGACTGACACAACTGACAGCAAACTATGAACTATCTATATCAGCAACAAAATGAGAAACAGCGCAGCTGTTAAAATGATCACCGATAAATCTTAATTTTCCAGGACACAAATGTCTTTACCCACCTAATGCAATTGCAAGGGCGATACAGGCAAAATTTCCAGGAGTACACAACTTAGAAGGTATACAGCAAGTAGAGGATATACTCCTGCACTTACAGCACCAAACTGAGCAAGAAGAATAACTGAGAATGTTACAATTTAACAATAGCTCTACTGATACTTTTAGGGGTTTTCTTTCTCAGTACGAATGCAAGTTCAGGGACCATGTATACACCTCCCAACCAAAAACAGGCCAAAGTGAAACAAAAATAAATAAAGAGTGCCACCACAGAACTCACCGTCTGTTCCTGTAGAAAGACTGAGAACCAACTCATTACACGTTCACGAACACTGGGGTTACACTCTTTGCTCTTTAACACTGAAAAAGCGTATGCTTAAGTAGTTATATTCTGGAGAGGGAGTCTTTTACTCATTTGGTTTGGTGCCTCCAGTTCCTGCTGGTACAAGTAGTCGACCTGGTCTTTTTAAGTTAGTCTAACCCGTGAGTCCTCGTAGTGCGTCGCCTGTTGAAACTCCGTTAGGCACCAGTTTATCACCTGATTCTTGCGTCTCAGTTAGCCTCACCATGATTGCATCCAAGTAGCTCACTATACAGCGATACTGATAACAGCTCACCATAAAGAGAATGTCAGTCAGATGATCAATTCATCCTAAAGGGCATTGAAGACAATATTCAGGAATAATTACGAATTCTAAATATCGTTTGTAAAAGTTATAATTTTCAGATATCTAGGACAGAAACCAAAGTTATGGCGTGGCAAGGAAAATACTCAATTAGCGCCAAGATAATAACAGACAATCAACCAATAAAACAAATTACAAGCTTCTTTTATATTCTTTACGATTTAACTTTTAACGATGAAAAAGTTTCATCGAT
This sequence comes from Schistocerca piceifrons, assembly GCF_021461385.2. Lineage (NCBI taxonomy): Eukaryota > Metazoa > Arthropoda > Insecta > Orthoptera > Acrididae > Schistocerca > Schistocerca piceifrons. Next base: position 37,323,389 of record NC_060143.1, read on the forward strand.
TTCAGTATATGTGTGGAACAATTCCGCGGACGTTGAATGGTAAGGTGAGAGACGAGATTAGACTAAAATTTTACAGGAAATTGGGTATTCCAACACTGATGAATGAAAGCGAGATGTGGGCGAGTAGAACGATTATCGAAATAAAATATAACCGTCTGAAAGCGATACCTCAGATCAATGAAGTGATATTCCCTAGAAGCCGCAATGAAGATATACCGCTGCAGTTCTATATATTCTCAATAAATAACAGAATTTCCCAGAGTAAGAGAAATTTGATAAACTACATTTTTAGGATGAGGGACAACATAATTGCGAAGCTTTCCATTAGATACCATTCTACCGGAAGAAGAGATGTTTTTCCGCCAATGAAGAAGTGGCAGGAAAACTGAGATTGGAACAGCCTAATAGTCTAATCCCGGAACAGAAAGTAAATAAGTATCAAGGCAGCGAGGAGAACACGGGGAATGTGATAAATCAGAAAGTGTTCACTGTAACGCATGACCTAGATTTGGACAGTAAGTTTTCTGTCTGTAACACAGCCAATCAAACTCATAAAAGAGCTAAAACAATTTGATCTACCTAACTCCCATCGTTTCCTTCACATTACCAATGTGATATGACAATAATAAGTTAAATTGTTAAATAAATTTGCCACTGTTGGTAAAATGATTACTTTGTGCGTATGTTTTTTCCGCTTAATGTTTCTAATACACCATCTTACTTACGTAAAAAAGTAAACAAAACATATATTATGCCTGAGAGTCTGTGACCACAGCAGATATCTGCATTTATATTCCTATTCTTCTTCGCGGTCAAAAATCTTCACAATGATTTTGAACTTTTTCCAGTATAGTGCTCTACGTTTGTCCCTTTTGACAACGTTATTACGTTTTTTTGGACTTACAGATTCTAGACACCGTCTTTGCTTGTGTAAGTGTTTCTGGAGTGAATGTGATGATGTATGTGATCTAATACGACAGAAAAAGGAGCCATTCACCACTGGAGATATTTTTACGTTTACGTTAATATTTCTGTTCACCTTTGCTGTCAAAGACCTCTGGAAAACCGTGAGTTATGTACTAAAATAACGTTCTGTTACTGTCTTCAGCAATGAACAGTGCCGCAGACTACGCCAAAGTCGTAAATACAATATATATGTGTCTTACTAATTCCCACAAATCCAACTAGCGGTGGAGATTTAGACCTCTGATACACTTTGTATAAGTAAAATAAATTGTGATGGTAACAATTAACTTGTTGTTTCAATCGACGTCAGTAACAAACACGGCAAAGTTCTGCTTTAAAAAGAAACAATAATAATTAATCAGGGGCTCAAAAGTCCAATAGGAAACCTGGCAACTCAACACTGAACGTGTAAACAAAGATTGTGAGGCGCGTGACTGGATAGACTTGATGGGTTGGAAAGATATCAGCGTAACAAATGCGCCAGGGTTTTGCAACGAACGGAGAATTTACATACCGACTGCAGTGAGAACTGTGGCAACGCAGCAATGACGGTAGGCAATTTTGGATGATTGGGAGGATTTTAGGAAAGTGTGGTTGATCTGTAAAGGAGACTGCATGTACAACGCTAGTGCTGCGTATTCTTGAGTACTGCTCAAGTGTTTGGGATCCGCACCAGCTTGGGTTAAGGGACATCTAAGGAATTCAAGGGCGGGCAGCTAGATTTGTTACCGGTAGGTTCGAACAATACGCAAGTATTACGCAGATGCTTCGGGAACTCAAATGGGGATCCCTAGACGGAAGGCGACGTTCTTTTCGAGGATTGCTACCGAAAAAATTTAGAGAACTGGCGTGTGAAGCTAACTGCAAGACGATTCCACTGCCACTAACATACTTTTCACGAATGGACCTCAAAGATAAGACGAGAAATTAGGGCTCATATGGAGGTATACAGACACTCGTTTCTCCCTCGCCCTGCGAGCGGAACAGGAAGGGAAATGACAAATAGTGGTAAAGGCTGACTTTCGCCATGCAGGCGGAGTATGTATATAGATGTACTCAAGCAAAATCAGGTGATTTTGCCAATTCGCTGTACTTTTTCATACGCTGAGGGTCAGTCTCTATACCAAACGTTGATAATTTTCGTATCTTCCAGCATTTCGAAATACTATCCTGGTGATGCGCCGTCTATATCTACATGTATACTCTGCAAATCACATTCAAGTGCCTGGCGGAGGGTTCATCGAACCACCTTCACAGTTCTCTATTATTCCAAGCTTGTATAGCGCGCGGACAGAATGAACGCCTATATCTTTCCGTACGAGCTCTGAGTACCTTTATTTTATCGTGGTGATCGTTCCTCCCTATGTAGGTGGGTGTCAACAAAATATTTTCGCATTCGGAGGAGAAACTTGGTGATTGGAATTTCGTGAGAAGATTACGTCGCAACGAAAAACGCCTTCCTTTTAATGATTTCCAGCCCAAATACTGTATCTTTTCTGTGACACTGTCTCCCATATTTCACGATAATACAAAACATGCTGCCTTTCTTTGAACTTTTTCGATGTACTCCGTCAGTCCTATTCGATAAGGATCCCACACCGCACAGCAGTATTCTAAAAGAGGATGGACAAGCGTAGTGTAGGGAGTCTCCTTAGTAGATCTGTTACATTTTCTAAGTATCCTGCCAATAAAACGTAGTCCTTGGTTAGCCTTCCCCACAACATTTTCTATGTGTTCCCTCCAATTTAAGTTGTTCGTGGGTATTTAGTTGCATTTACGGCTTTTAGATTAAACTGACTTATCCTGTAACCGAAGTTTAACGAGTTCCTTTAAGTACTCACGTCGATGATCTCTCACTTTTGTTATTTAGGGTCAACTGCCAGTTTTTGCACCATTCAGATATCTTTTCTAAATCGTTTTGCAGTTTGTTTTGATCCTCTGATGACTTTATTAGTCGATAAACGACAGCGTCATCTGCAAACAACCTAAGACCGCTGCTCAGATTGTCTCCAAAATAGTTTATATAGATAAGGAACAGCAAAGGGCCTATAACACTACCATCGGAAACGCCAGAAATCACTTCTGTTTTACTCGATGGCTTTCCGTCAATTTCTACGAACTGTGACCTCTCTGACAGGAAATCGCAAATCCAGTCACATAACTGAGACGATATTCCATAAGCACGCTATTTCACTACGAGCCGCTTGTGTGGTACAGTGTCAAAAGCCTGCCGGAAATCTAGAAATACGGAATCGATCTGAAATCCCTTGTCAATAGCACTCAACACTTCATGTGAATAAAGAGCTAGTTGTGTTTCAGAAGAACGATGTTTTCTAAACCTATGTTGAGTGTGTGTCAATAGACCGTTTTCTTCGAGGTAATTCATAATGTTCGAAGACAATATATGTTCTAAAATCCTGCTGCATATCGACATTAACGATATGGGCCTGCAATTTAGTGGATTACTCCCACTACCTTTCTTGGATATTGGTGTGACCTGTGCAACTTTCCAGTCTTGGGGTACGGATCTTTCGTCGAGTGAACGGTTGTATATGGGAGTGCAGGCTATCTTGGCGAATTTCATATATGAAGTCTTCACGGGTTGTCAGCCGAGTAGCATCGTCGTCTCGTAGAAACGTTTCGATGGAATGCGTCTCCATCATCTTCAGGCGAATATGATGGAGATTCCATCGAAACGTTGCTACGAGACGACGATGCTACTCTGCTGTCAACCCGTGAAGACTTCGTATACGGTTGTATATAATTGTAAAGTATGGAGCTAATGCATCAGCATATTCCGAAAGGAAGCTTCAGAGAAGTATCGCTGCTTGTGGCACGAAGCAACTTCTACAAAGCACACTGGAACAAATAACACCCCTGCAGAGAAAAAGCTGGGAGATACCGCCTGTCTCTGATAGCAGGTACCACACAGTCTGCAATACGTAAGGATTGTGGCGTAAAAAGACACCATGGATCTGGAGAACCGGTTGGGAGAAGCAAATGGAAGACACAGAGATGTGGTGGGGAGTCGTGTGGGGTATATTATGGATAGACAATGGGCCGCGGGTCGCGATTTGCAAGCGCAACCATACAGTTCGGCGGTCACATTCTGCCCCACGGTGATTTACAATCGCTTGCCCCCGTTGCATGTGATTGCTCTGCCGAACACCTGTCTGGGGGACTAAATTACATGGTCCGCGTAACTAACGCAAAGAAAGCTGCTCGTGCACAGAATGCGAGGCGGCGAGAGGCGCCATACGCCTTGTGTTTCACGCATAATGTTGCTCTTTTTTCTCCCTCTTCTTCGCTGCTGATCGCGATTGTGTACTCGAGAACGAGAAGCCTTGTCTCCTCTACGGATGAGTCCATAGGAACGTGCTGAGCTGCTGTTTCTTGCACAGCACAGTAACGTACCCTTCCATACACAGTGTGGTCACAAACAGTTCAAATGGTTCAGATGGCTCTGAGCACTATGGGAATTAACATCTGAGGTAATCAGTCCCCTAGAACTCAGAACTACTAAAACCTAACTAACCTAAGGACATCACACACACCCATGCCCGAGGCAGGATTCGAAACTGCGACCGTTGCGGTCGCGCGGTTCCACACAGAAGCGCCTAGAACCGCTCGGTCACACCGGCCGGCTCACAAACAGTCTTGAGAGCTTGTAAGAGTGGTACAGGGAAGGTTGTGCTGAAAAAGAATTGTTAAGAAAAGAATTCTGTACCTTGCACAGTTTCCGATTTAGCATTGAATGTAGTCAATCAGATCGTCGCCCGCCAAATTCAAGCAGACGGACAGAGGCAGTATTGCCAATCCTACCCTTCGTTCTGTTTCCTCAGTCTGAACAAACAAAGCTTTTGCTCACCTAGCCTAAATTTAGCGCTTCCGAAAAAAGCAGGTGCCACAACGACATGATTGGCTAACGTCAATGCTAATTAAATCGGAAACGGCGTAACGAAAATTTTTCTTGACAAGTGTTTCACAGCACAACCTACCGTGCAACACCCTTACAAATTTCTGACCACCCTGTATAAACTCAGCTGGCAACGATAGTAACCAGGGGACATTTGAACACCAGGGCATAACGTCATGCCGGCCGGAGTGGCCGTGAGGTTCTAGGCGCTACAGTCTGGAACCGAGCGATCGCTCCAGTCGCAGGTGCGAATCTTGCCTCGGGCATGGATGTGTGTGATGTCTTTAGTTTAGTTAGGTTTAATTAGTTCTAAGTTCTAGGCGACTGATGAGCTCAGAAGTTAAGTCGCATAGTGCTCAGAGCCATTTTTTTAACCATAACGTCTTAGCGAATTTCATCCCGTGTACTCACTTGGTCAGTTACTGTGTCTCGTAGACAGGCGCGTGAACAATATACGCAGATGTCAGCCATTCTGTGAGGACAGTAGCTGGGCTCGTAGAAGCCAGACTGAATAATCGCTGAATCGCTCGACATCTGAACAGGAGCGATTCCACTATTCGACGATGTTGGCAGGAATGTGTGAACCATGGCCGAACACAGCGTCCACAAGGAAGTGGTCGAGCTAGAGAGATGACAGAACGTGAGAACCGAACGATAGTCAGAGAGGCATTGAGACTGTTGGATTCATCATTATCATCGATCCGACGTGCAACTTGCGCTTCAGTGACCATCAGGATCATAGGAAGGGGGCTGAGCTCAAGCTACTTGCACCTACTACCTTTGGCCTCGAACAAGCACTTTTGCAATGGTTTCGGGCACTTTCGGCCTGGAAATTCATTGACTGGAATAGAATTGTCTTCAGTGGTGAGCCTCGCTTCGAATTCAGCCCTAATGACCTGCGAAGACGTGTCTAGAGATGCCCTGGACAGTGGCGGGATACGAACCCGGCTGTCGCCCGCTGTAAGGCCCGATGACCAGGAATGATGGTTCGTAGTGCCATTTCATTTCAGAGAAGGCCCCTTTTGGTTGTCACCCGCGGCATCCTTGCAGAACAGTGATACGTCGACGACAGTCTACGCCCCATTTTGTTGCCCTTCATGGCAAGCTATCTGGGGCTTACATTTCAGCAAGATAATGCCCGTCCGCAAACGGCAATAGTTTCTACTGGCTATTTTCGTGCATCCCAAGTCCTACTTTTGCCGGCAAGGTTACCATATCTTTCCGCATGTGAGATCTTTTGAAGCATTACGCGCACTGTGCGGCTGGTCCCGGCGGAGGTTCGAGTCCTCCCTCGGGCATGGGTGTGTGCGTTTGTCCTTAGTATAATTTAGGTTAAGTTGTGTGTAAGCTTAGCGACTGATGAACTTTACCGAGCGAGGTGGCGTATTCGGGGGGACGACGGTTGAATCCCGCGTCCAGCCATCCTGATTTAGGTTTTCCGTGATTTCCCTAAATCGCTCCAGGCAAATGCCGGCATGGTTCCTTTCAAAGAGCACGGCCGACTTCCTTCCCCATCCTTCCCTAATCCGATGAGACCGATGACCTCGCTGTCTGGTCTCCTTCTCCAAAACAACCCAACCCAGCCCAACTGATAAACTTAGCAGTTGAGTCCCATAAGATTTCGCACACATTTGTACATTTTGAACATTATGCGCAGTGATCTCCAACCAGCTTGGGATTTTGCCGATCCAACACATCAGTCGGACCGAATTTGGCACGTTATGCCTCAGGACCACACACAACAACTCTGTTAATTAATCCCAAGCCAATAACTGATAGGATAAGACCCAGAGCTTGACCAATGCGTAATTGATTTGCTTAATTTGTGAACTAAATGGTTCAAATGACTCTAAGCACTTGTCAACCTTTGGCAGCGTTCGAATCATATCGACACCGGACCGTTGTGTGTTTGCGCGTTAACAGATCGTATGCAGAGCTAGTTTTAAATTCTGAAAGTGAACAAGTGACATTTCAATACCCACTTAAGATGTCCCCAGCATGAGGGGACGAAACGTCACTTAACAACGAATAAACTTGATGGCGCAGTGGCGCAAGTCGGTTTCTGTGAAAACGGAGAATGGCGGCAAAAACCATACATAAATCCGGAAGCGGAAACTGAGAGTAATCGAGAACGTGAAAGCCAGGGATCATTAACTTCTGAGGTCATCAGTCCCCTAGAACTAAGAACTACTTAAACCTAACTAACCGAAGGAAATCACACACATCCATGCCCGAGGCAGGATTCGAACCTGCGACCATAGCGATCGCGTGGTTCCAGACTGTAACGCCTAGAACCGCTTGGCCACTCCGGCCGGCAATTTGTGAACTCTTTCTCTTGAATGACACATCCAGTTTCTCTGAAATTGTACTTCACATTTACCGAATTCCGTCCCATCGGATAATTCCATAGTGGTGCGTCGTTCTTTTGCATTCGATAAAACGTTGATAATAAAGATTCTTTAAGTTCCACGTCTGCTTGTTTTAATGTGTCTCCTACAGAAAAGCAACAGTATGATGTGGAAACGGCATTTTCACTCTATAATTAATACAATGACACCATTAGGACATAAAAATGGCTGTCTCAGTTCAAAACTAGTTCAAGAATTGTCTACAGCCGGCAATCCAACCCCCACAAACCTAGAACAATTATGAACCAAACATGTCACACCACACCGAGATTTTCCTGTCAACTTGACAACAACTTCTGTTCTCCCATAACCCGAAAGTATTTTACAGTTATGGCTGTAACTGTTGAAGACCATGCTGACACCTCTATCAATAGCCAGGAGATATAATCCATGCTTTCACTACCGTGATTTACATACTAGTTCGTTTTTGTTTTTCAAGTATTAGACAGCAGTCTGGTTTAGGTTTAGTGCCTGACGTTTAGTATCCTCACCCTATTCGGATATCGAAAGCGAGATGGATGCACCAGCGTGGACGGTCCAGGGTTGCTTGGTTTCCCTTCCGCACCACTGGCGTCCTGAACTTTACGTCAGGCCTTCGGGCGGTGCACGCTAGAAGGAAAGTGTGCGCGTTTTCCGCGCCCAATTGTGTTGGCGTTTCCGAAACTTTCTGATCGTCGACGTTAATTTCACACACAATTAAGCGCTTGATCTTGGCTTCTCTCTTAGTGTCCTGTTGTGGCTTTGTCTGAACATTGTTAATGATCCCTGGCTTTCACGTTCTGGATTACTCTCAGTTTCCGCTTCCGGATTTATGTATGGTTTTTGCCGTCGCACAACTCGATTCTTTCGACCATTCTTCGTTTTCACAGAAACCGACTTGCGCCACTGCGCCGTCCTGGTTATGCGTTGTTAAGTAACGTTTCGTCTCCCCATGCTGGGGACATCTTAAGTGGGTATTGAGATGCCACTTGTTCACTTTCAGAATTTAAAACTAGCTCTGCATGCCGATCTGTTAATGCGCAAACACACAACGGTCCGGTGTCGATATGATTCGAACGCTGCCAAAGGTTGACAAGTCACTCCTACTTGTGGTATAGGGGGTGTACTGCATAATAGTTGGTGCTGTTTGCTTTAGCTAGTAGAGAAGTTCAAAATTTTCGTAATTTCAATCCTTCTTCTTTACTGTTACGGTTATGTTTGAAATTATATGGAATGTACAGTGTTGCACTGAATCTGTTGAATCTTGATGAAGCTAAAGTGTCAAAGCATCCAATTTTCAACACGAGTGATTACTTACTGAGAGGGCTATTAAGTGGATGTCGCATCGAGAAGTAGTGGTTGTATCGCCTAATGTGATGCGGTTCCCACATGTATGCAAGAGAAATTAGGAATCGCCAGTTTCACTTTGACCCCAGAGACAGGCTCACTTCCCCAATATAGATGACAAATGCTCTGTGGCACTTAAACTGCATTCGCAAGGATTACAAGAAACGATCTCTGGACAGGAAGACGTAGAGGTCTAGCACTCGGCAGACCGGCCCTAACTGGTTCCTCGTTACTCATGTAGAAGTTTCCACAAAGATAAAAGAGGGTAATAGTTCAAAGCTATGAGGCTTGTTAGAGACACTAAAATGAGACCCAAGTTTCCACGGAAAGTAACGCAGCTTAACAGCCGTGATTAAACGTCGCCAAATCCGCCTCTTCCGTCAAAAAAAACCACCAGTTAGCTAATAACTTGTAAGGGATACTACAGTCCATGGTAATATGACGTAGGAAGTCGTACCCATTAAGCAACGCTGGTTTTCTGGATATTCCGAAGCAGGGCACCTTTCTTCCAGCAGGGGTACTGCCGCGCACTTACTTTCAACAATGCGCTAGAGCTGCCGGTCACACGTCCGCGACGAGAAAAAAGTCAAGCTCCTGGCAGATTAAACCTGTATGCCAGACCGAGACTCGAATCCAGGACCTTTGGCTTGCGCGGGCAAGTGCTCTACCTACTGAGCTATGTAAGCACGATTGGCGACCCGTCCTCAAAGCATTAGTTCCTCTAGTACCTCGACTCCTACCTTCCTAACTTCACAGAAATTCTCCTGCGAACCTTGCAAGACTAGCATTTCTGAAAGAAAGGATATTGCAGATACATGGCTTAGCCACAGTCTGGGGTATGTTTCCAGAGTGAAATTTTCACTCTTCAGCGGACTGTGCGCTGATATGAATCTTCCTCACAGATTGGGTAGAGCACTTTCCCGTGTATGGCAAAGGCTCGAGTTCGAGTCTCGGTCCGGCATACAGGTTTAATCTGCTAAGAAGTTTCATATCAGGGCACGCTTCGTTACAAAGTGAACATTTCATCCTGGAAACATCCAGCAGGCTATGGCTAAGCCACGTCTCAGCAGTATTTTTTCTTCCAAGAGAGCTAGTCTTGCAACGTTCGCTGGAGACATTCTGTGATGTTAGGGAGGAAACGACGTACTGGCGGAAGTAAAGCTTTAAGAAGAGCTCGTGAGTCGTGCTTGGATAGCTCAGTCGACAGAGCTCTTACCCAGGAAAGGGAAAGGTCCTTACTGCGAGTCTCGGTCTGGCACACAGTTTTAACCTGCCAGTAAGTTGCGCTTCAGTGCACACTCTGCTCCAAAGTGAAAATTTCATTCTGAGGAGGAAGTTGTTCGGTTTTTGAGAGGAACTGTGGCCTGTAGTTGCGTCAGTTAGAGTTTTAGCACCTTACATGGCAATAGTTCTGTTACTCGGCACATCGAATTTCAGTCGAGTTTCGTTCATATTCGCTATTTGGCTTAGTTCCACACTGGTTTTCTTTCCATAATCAATAATAAAGCGGTGGAAAGGTAATAGTTTCTGTTCATACTCTTATGGAATTTTCTAAACCAATGATGCTTCATAAACCTGACGCACCAACCAACTCCAACCGTAAAGTTCGTAAACTCGACTTTAGCGCTAACTTACAAGCGTGTATTTGAATCATTTTTGTATTAATTCCAATAGCTTTTTGACAGTGTCCTTGGATCCATTTCAATATACCATCTTGGCCATTTTGCATTCAGTCCACTATTTGCACTTTTAGTCGTCCTTATTTCTTTCAGTTTTACAATCGCCATTTTTTTTTTCATGTTGGTGGAGGGCCGAAATGCCGCTCAGCTGCTCTGTTGCCTTGTTCTTCTACACATGCTATTACTTTCAATTTACAGCCCGCATCATATGAATACCTGTTATTTTCTCCGTTACGAAACTAGCTGCTAACAAAAATATCGTACTGTTACTGATAATACAAATCACTTTCAGTTTCACTGGCCGTAATGATGCAGTGTAGGCTGGACAGTGTTGTGGGTTTGTAATGACGGGGCGGCAGGGAGACAGTGTTAGCAAGCTTATGAATCCCCGCATCTCCTGTTCGTCACATCAGTGCACTGCTGCTGCCAGTTGAATATAAAGCTGCCAGATAGAGATAGGTTTGCCGCGGCATCGAATATATGGCTGGTGGGAATCTTAAATCAAACACTGGATATTTTTATATTAATTTCGTATAAGTCGTACCTGAATTTTGGGGGCAATTTTTCTAGGAAAATAGTGCGTCTTATAGTCCGTAAAATATGGCAGGCAACACGGTTGAGCCTGTGTTTCTCGCGCCAGGCGATATCGATTCTTGCTTCCATCTTTGATCGTTGTCCCTGTGCCTTGTTCTCTTTGCGCCTTTGAGGCAGGCTATTTACGGTGGCGCGCGTGCGCAAGTCGAAGATAGTGGGTCCGCGCGTGAGCCGAGTCAGTCTGTGACGTGACGTGCTTTCGATGTTGTCGTTGTGGGGAGTTGGCGACACCATGTCACGTGGCACGGCCATATGCCGTGAGGACCAGTTGAGTGGGAGCAACGGAGAAGCATGGGCCGCTGCCGGAAGGTATTAAAGTTGTATTGACACGGCTGGCCAGTGGCGACCGGGATTCACTAATACCTCGAGAGCTGTGTGGATGGATGGCGTGTGAATTTCACACGAAGAAGAAAAAATTAATCGCCAAGCTTTCGTGGTGGGTTCCTCCTTCTATATATAGTGAATATTATTGTTTACTTAAGGACTGTTGACTGTTGCAGTTGCTCGTGCTAGTGGGCAAAAAAACATTCACTGCAGGCGAGTTATGTTCTGGAACGGCCATGAAATTATGTTACTAACGTGGCTAGAAATAGCGCCTCGCATTTGTAAGTGTGGATGTGGTGGTTAGTGGCACGCTGAAGGTAGCTGGTTCACTTGAACGTCATTTTTTAATTTAATTATAATTCAGAATTTACTGGTTTTACGAATTAGTGGTAGTTGTTGTTCCTTAATAATTTCTTATGTGTAATGCAGTGACATCAGTTTCTTATGGGAATTTCAAATACCTATCAAAAAATGGTTCAAATGACTCTGAGCACTATGGGACTTAACATCTATGGTCATCAGTCCCCTAGAACTTAGAACTACTTAAACCTAACTAACCTAAGGACATCATACAACACCCACAAATACCTATCTGAAGGTTGATTATCACGTTAGGTACTGCACGTTTGATTTATGTGGTGTCAACCATTCAGCAAAGACAGATTACCTTAAGTCAGAGGGTGTGGACTGGTACATCTTTTCACGTAGTATCTAGTTTTTTTTTTTTTTTTTAATGAAAGGAAACGAAACTCCTTAATTCTGTTCATTGATTAACTTGTAATATGTTTATATTAAGGTATTCCTTATATATATATATATATATATATATATATATATATATATATATATATATCATCATCATCATTTAAGAATGATTATGCCTTTCAGCGTTCAGTCAGGAGCATAGCCCCCCTTATAAAATTCCTCCATGATCCCCTATTCAGTGCTAACATTGGTGCCTCTTCTGATGTTAAACCTATTATTTTAAAATCATTCTTAACCGAATCCAGGTACCTTCTCCTTGGTCTGCCCCGACTCCTCCTACCCTCTACTGCTGAACCCATGAGTCTCTTGGGTAACCTTGCTTCTCCCATGCGTGTAACATGACCCCACCATCTAAGCCTGTTCGCCCTGACTGCTACATCTATAGAGTTCATTCCCAGTTTTTCTTTGATTTCCTCATTGTGGACACCCTCCTGCCATTGTTCCCATCTACTAGTACCTGCAATCGTCCCAGCTACTTTCATATCCGTAACCTCAACCTTGTTGATAAGGTAACCTGAATCCACCCAGCTTTCACTCCCATACAACAAAGTTGGTCGAAAGATTGAACGGTGCACAGTTCTTGGTACTGACTTCCTTCTTGCAGAAGAGAGTAGATCGTAGCTGAGCGCTCACTGCATTAGCCTTACTACACCTCGCTTCCAGTTCTTTCACTATGTTGCCATCCTGTGAGAATATGCATCCTAAGTACTTGAAACCGTCCACCTGTTCTAACTTTGTTCCTCCTATTTGGCACTCAATCCGTTTATATTTCTTTCCCACTGACATTACTTTCGTTTTGGAGATGCTAATCTTCATACCATAGTCCTTACATTTCTGATCTAGCTCTGAAATATTACTCTGCAGACTTTCAATCGAATCTGCCATCACAACTAAGTCATCCGCATATGCAAGACTGCTTATTTTGTGTTCACATATCTTAATCTCACCCAGCCAGGCTATTGTTTTCAACATATGATCCATAAATAATACGAACAACAGTGGAGACAGGTTGCAGCCTTGTCTTACCCCTGAAACTACTCTGAACCATGAACTCAGTTTACCGTCAACTCTAACTGCTGCCTGACTATCCATGTAAAGACCTTTAATTGCTTGCAAAAGTTTGCCTCCTATTCCATAATCTCGTAGAACAGACAATAACTTCCTCCTAGGAACCCGGTCATATGCCTTTTCAATATCTATAAATCATATATATATATATATATATATATATATATATATATATATATATATATATATATATATATAGGGTGTCCCAGCTATCTTGTCCACCCAAAATATCTCTGGAACAATAACAGCTATTGGAAAACGACTTTCACCGGTATCAATGTAGGGCTGGGGCCCATGAATGTACATATTTGGAAACAGTCTAAAACGAAAGCATATGTGTTTTTTAACACAAACTTATGTTTTTTTAAATGGATCTCCTATATTTTTTCTTCAGCAATCCATAGCATGACAAAGCACATACACAATGGCGTTGATTGCATCGCAATATTCCCATTACATCCCGAGATATTGAGAGACGAAGTTGACGCTTGAAACACCCGACATGCGCTGCTAGCGCACGTCCTGAGGCTCAGGCGTGAACCCCATGCTGCCCGTAATCGCGATGTGATTGACATGTGTAATCACACCTCCATACTTATCAAGAGGTCCGAAACGAATAATACGGTCTGCTGCCATCAACTCTCATAAGCACATAATGGTTTCCCTCTTGCACGTTTTACGTATCTACGTACACAATATGAACCAGTACCGATCGGGGTACACCCGTCAGGTTGTCTTATTTATCCTGCACACCCAAAATAAGGTTTATCTAATGCTTTATATGACCCATTGTGCCTGTCGAGTAGGGCCTGGCTCTACCTAGTCAAGTGTCCAGCGTAGTTCCCACTACTGCCAAAGTTACCACAGTTTATGATTTGCGACCCATGCAAACTCCTGTACTCCACCACCCTCCGAGCAGCCCATTTGTTGTAACTTTGGCGTGCAGTACACCGCTTGCCAGTGTAGTCGTGCATCAGAGTAATCTAGTGACGGCACGGAGGTAGTACACATTGTGAATAAACGTTGTGTTGTGGAACTTATGCTGTGCAGTATAATGTACACACATGAAGATATGGTAGAAATGCTGCCGATCTATGGAGAATGTAAGTTGACGGGAAATACGTTATGAGATTGCTTGTTTGTTGATAGTACTGTTAGCGTACATTATGATTATTAAGTTAATATGTCTGTTTTCTACCCTACTCTACATACCTGTACTGTATCCTGTTGTAGGTGGACGAAATGCTGTTCAGGCAGAACGACTGTACAGAAGACGACTTCCTGACAAACCATCGCCTTCGCGCCGGATGTTCGGTCGTCTCACATCTCGTCTACGTGAAACGGGAAGCTTTAATCCAAGATCTCGACATCGTCCTAGAACACGCACAGATGAACGTGCTGAAGTTGCTGTGCTCGCTACCATAGCTGTGAAGCCTCAAGCACACGTCAAATTGAACGTGAAGTTGGTGTGCCTAAATCAAGTGCACAGCGTATTCTTAAACGTCATAAATTTCATCCTTACCATGTTCATTTAAACCAGGATCTTCACGGAAATGACTTCCGCAATAGGGTAACATTTTGTCGGTGGGCCCAGCAAAACCTTATGACTAATCCAAATTTTTTTGCAGATGTCCTCTTTACCGACGAGGCATCATTCTCCAACAAAGGAATTGTCAATATGAGGAATATGCATTATTGGTCCGCAGACAATCCAAAATGGCTCCGTCAGGTAGAGTATCAACGTCCGTTAATGTTTGGTGTGGGATTATTGGAGATACCATTATCGGACCTTTCTTTATAAATGGCATCCAAAATGGCAGACAATACTCCAGATTTATACGACACAATCTTCCTGTTCTCTTGGACACCGTACCTCTGAACCAGAGAATGGTCATGTGGTATCAGCATGACGGATGCCCCGCACATAACGCCTTACGAGCACGACGACTTCTGAACCGTAAGTTCCCTGGTAGGTGGATTGGACGAGGTGGCCCAGTTACGTGGCCTGCCCGATCTCCGGACCTTACACCGCTGGATTATTTTCTTTGGGGAGCAGTGAAGAATGCTGTTTACCAACATGAACCAACAAGACCAGAGGACATGAAGCAACGCATTATTGATGCTTGTACAGCCATCAAAGAGGAAACAGTAGCACGAAGTAGGGCATCCTTCATCCACAGAGTGACCCTATGTATGCAAGCCAATGGGCATCACTTTGAGCATGAGATGTGAACGCTATGTTTAGTATGTAGTGCTGGTATCACAGTGGAAGTTTCTGCAAAGGGCCATTTTACCCATTGATGTTAAGAAACATTTGTTTGCAACAATTTGTCATTTAACGCATTAGATAAACATAACATTGATAATTATGTGATAATAAAACTATTTGGTTAAACATGTTTACATTCATCTGTTTACATTCATCTTCTATGTCCTACCTGAACTTCCCAAATCAAAAGATTTTTACCTAAACAACGGTAAAACTTTTAGTTCACTTGCTCGTTTCACTAAAACCATCAACATGAATTTTACTATTACGAGTGAATGATTAACTATCACTTGCGCTAGATCTACAGTAAAGTAAAGTTTTAACGTTGAACGGCATTGCCTTTTTAGTAACGGATTAACGATAAGCGAAGTTAACTTTGTGACTAGCGTTGCGGTACACAGATATGTTACAGAACCGCATCACCCCTAGCCTATGGGATAAATACCTGCTGGAACGTACGACGTTAATGCAGGATGGCAGCAGACCGTATTATTCGTTTCGGACCTCTTGATAAGTATGGAAGTGTGATTAAGCATGTCAATCACATCGCGATTAAGGGCAGCATGGGGTTCACGCCTGAGCCTCAGGACGTGCGCTAGCAGCGCATGTCGGGTGTTTCAAGCGTCAACTTCGCGTCTTAATATCTCGGGATGTAATGGGAATATTGCGATGCAATCAACGCCATTGTGTATGTGCTTTGTCGTGCTATGGATTGCTGAAGAAAAAATATAGGAGGTCCATTTAAAAAAACATAAGTTTGTGTTAAAAAAACACATATGCTTTCGTTTTAGACTGTTTCCAAATATGTACATTCATGGGCCCCAGCCCTACATTGATACCGGTGAAAGTCGTTTTCCAATAGCTGTTATTGTTCCAGAGATATTTTGGGTGGACAAGATAGCTGGGACACCACACACACACACACACACACACACATATATATATATATATATATATATATATATATATATATATATATATATATATATATATAGGGTGTCCCAGCTATCTTGTCCACCCAAAATATCTCTGGAACGATAACAGCTATATATGGGTGTGTGTGTGTGTGTGTGTAAGTTGTATATACCACAGTGTGTCTGCTACTCATGTTTTCCTGTTTTCAGGAACGTGTATAGCGTTCGATGCGAGCTTGCAGTGTGACGGAAATCTCAGGATTTGAACTCAGGGCCGTCCGGACCCCATCAAGGCGCGATTTCTCTATTCCATTCAATGAGAGTCTTGTTTTAGGCAGAAGATTTCCTACTGTCCATAGTTGTGTATAAGTTCACCCTTTCGATCGTGTGTTTGTGAAATCGCGTCCATCACATGTTTATCAAATTAGCGTTTTGCATCAAGTGTATAATCTTCCGGACGTTGAGTGTAGTAGAATGCTAAGAGCAGACAAAACAATTAATAGTACCCTTCAGGTCAGATACCATTGAATTACCTTTACCTAAGTGTAAAACTGAGTGAGAAAGGCGATAGTCGACATTGTAAACATTTGGTTATCTGTTGTTACCGGCACGTAAAGGGGCCGTTGTCACAAGTGTGACGGTTAATAATACAAATACTAATTGTGAATAGTGGCTTGATATGCAAATGTTGTTAATTGATTATTACTGCTGATGAATTAATGTGTATGTGTAATCAATAAAGAAGTGTTGCAACTACAAACTGATTGTGTTACTGATATACAAGGTTAGAGTGTGCAATCGCCACACCAACGATTAGATTCATTTAGCAATGAAGCGTGGCCTCTCTATAAACTATCCCATACCCAAGTCTAGTTGCCGCAAATTATTATAAAATATAAAAAATGTGACGGTTGAAAACTTCACGATCCAATGAAAAGTCCCTGCCTACCATTCACGTTCACGGTCTGTCACAACACACAGGTATCGAAGAACTAATCAGATCTCCTCACCCGCAACCAAGTACGAACTTTCGAATTCGAATTCCGAAATTTGGAGATAGCCTTATCGGTCACTAGCGCTCACTAACTCGCGACTAGAAATGTGAGACACCATTAATCACCACCTCCGCCCAGAGCATTCGTAACTTGCCTCTTAAGGCTGTGTCACACGCGGCGATTTTTGTCGCTGCTACTAATCGCGGCCAGTGGTCACCACTTCATGTAGCCGCTACTACCTAGTCACACTGAACTGTTGCTTTGCACTAATAGGTAGCAGCTATTGGAGTATCCTACAAACCTCATTCCTTGTTTATAATGTCGAACAGACTAAATCGTATGGTTCTGAAATGATTGATTCGTTCGGATTCTGGTGAATCCATTTCCTTACTTTGTTTAATTCATTTCCCTAAGCGTCCTGCTCTCAATTTATTTTGTCAGATATTCCTTAGAGGCAATCAATGTTCAAGTAAATTTCATTCAGTTCTACAAGGCGTGTTTTTTTTAAGCAAGTACCGGTTTGAAATTCAAAAAGGACGTGCTAAGATATCTCAATAATTTAATTTTTACATGAAAGCCTGTACCTTAATCTACACACTGACGCCATTACAGTCTGATTCTTCCTGGTGTACGTTGTGTACTGAGTGTTTAAGATGCCTCCGATAATCGTGAGTCCCGCCGACTGTGAAGTACGGGCTGTTATAAGATTTCTTAGTGCTAAAGGGCTAAAAGCGATTGATATTCATCGTGAGATCTGTGCAGTTTACGGAGAAAACATTATGAGTGATGGAATGGTAAGAAAGTGAGTCAGAGAATTTAAATAATGGCCGCAAATATGTGCATGATGAACAACGGAGTGGGCGTCCTTCAGTCGTTAATGAAAGTGTGGTGCACGAAGTGGACAATAAGGTGAGAGAAAACAGACGCTTTACGATTTCCTCCTTGCTGGATGACTTTCCTAATGTTTCTCGTAGTGTTTTGTATGGCATTGTGACCGAGCACGTGAATTACCGAAAATTGTTGACGGATGTGCACAAAACCAAACGTTTGGACAGTGCATTGATTTTCCTTGAGCGGTACCACAACGACGGTGATGATTTCTTAAGCCAAATTGTTACGGGCGATAAAACATGGGTGGTCTACGTCACACCAGAACCAAAGCAACAGTCCATGGAAGTTGAGCAAGGGCATCGTTTTACTGCAAGACAATGCCCGTCCGCATGTGGTGAATCAGACCAAAGATCTCATCACATCTTTTCAATGGGAAACTCTAGATCATTCTCCGTACAGCCCCGATCTTGCGCCCAGTGACTACCATCTGTTCCTGCACTTGAAGAAACATCTGGGCGGTCAGCGTCATCAAGACGATGACGAAGTCAAAACAGTGGTGATGCAGTGGTTAACAAGTCAGGCGGCAGACTTCTATGGGGAGGGTATTCAAAAACTGGTACAACGTTATGACAAGTGCCTCAATATTGACGGAAATTATGTAGAGAAGTAGATTAAGGTACAAGCTTTCAAGTGAAAATAAAATTATTGAGATATCTTAGCACGTCTTTTTTTAAATTTCAAAACGGTACTTACTTAAAAAACGCACCTCGTACAACTAACTTTCTATATTTTGCCTCACATTCTTCTTCA